>NW_022060558.1:1255636-2511273 GCF_003285725.1 Scaptodrosophila lebanonensis
GGAGAGCGAATATGGACTCGATGAGGAGCAACTGCCACTCGTGGTGAAGACTCAAGATCCACCGCTCATTGTGGAACCGGAACTGGAATCCTCGATCACCCCACCCAGTCCGGCCGCAGATAGCGATAGCAACAGCGTTACAAACGCTCCAAATCTGGCAACTTTAATGGAGGAACAGTTGCCCCTTGAATCGCCACCCGATAATTTGCTGCAGACGGCGACCACCTGCCTAATACCTGTGCCTGTTTACGAGTGTGCCGCTCAAGAATGGCTAGAGACTCCGGCTCAGGAGTGGGTTGAAGTAGCGCCCGAGGAATTTGGAATAGTGCCAGAAACCATAGAACCTATGGTTTCCCATGCCGCATGCAAAATTTCGCAAACTTCACAGCTACGCAGCGATCTAGTGCCCACGATATCGGTTAGTCGGAGCTCCGAGGAAGGTGAAGAGCGTGGCCAAGTGGAACAGCTACTCACACCTGATGTCCAGCTGGCCACAGTTGCGTCCTCTTCCTCGCCCATCAATAACAACAAATTAACACCTGAACGACGGCAGGTGTCGGCGCCTGTTGAGCAGCGCAAGCGTTACAGCCATGACGATTTGGACTTAACGAATTTGGAGCTACGTAGCTCCCTAGAGGCCATTGCGACGCCTCGACACAGCACAGATGAGCGGCACAAGCGGCATCTGGACAAGTCCACCAAACGCAAGGGCATGTACATAGATAATGCTGATTGGCACTCGCCGGCGGTGCCCCATCGTGGTCTGGCCCTGGATATATCAATTGCCAACTTTAACGCAATTAAGCCCGATTCGCCTGATGGTTCGCAAATGTATATTAATAGCCCTGCGACTGAAGATATGCGCACTCCTAGTTCCTACTCCTTTGAGCTGAATACACCGGAGCTAGAAAAGGGATCGCCCTCGTGGGGTGGCGGTAATGCCAGAGATTCAAAGTCACAGTTGCTGAGCAGCTTTAGCTGTCAGAGCAGTGAGGACAAGGATGATGCCAGCATTTGTGGTGGTGGTCCGAAGAGCTATAGCTATTTTCGCACCGATTCCAACTCGGATAATGAGTGCGAACGTAATTCTGGTTCCAGGGAACGCGTCAGTCCTAGTCCTACGCCTAGCGGAGATTACGATTATAAGCGCTACTCCAAGCGCCCGCTAAGAGGTCCCTACGGCCAGATGCTGGAGGCGGAAATGAAGAAACCTAATCGCATGCACTTCGAAGAAATTCTTGAAGAGCTACGCGAAACCGATGGGTAAGTAGAAAATCAGGGAGGTGAGAAAATCACACAACAGAATCAATCCATAAAATTGCCACATGTATTCCTTCATCCCTCACAGATTAAGCTCACGTCGCCAGCGCGGCGTCGATGACGCAACGCCCACGGGCAGTGTCGGAGGCGCGTCCACCCCACGCAGCAACCTGCCACAATATTCTAATTCGATGCGTGTGCGTAAGTCCAACACGTATCTGCCGGTGCCATCACATGCACGTGCCGCCTCTACGCCTTCACAAATCGAACATGTCAGCAAGGTGTTGTCGTCAACGCCCACGTCGGCGTCTGCCAGGGACCTTCACGAGGCGACATCAGGCAAGCAGCCGCAGCATCCCCAACCGCAAATGAAACGCGCGGCATCCGAGGCACCCGCACCAAAAACGCATCACAGCAAGCGCAGCCAATCGATGAGCAGCAATGAAAAGTCAGGCGGCAATCATCATCATCATGGCCATCATGGGCATCATCATGCGCCCAAGCGCAGCCTCGATGCCAATGTCAACAACAATAATAATAACAATAACAGCAAGTCCAAGGCTGTCTCCGGCGCCAGCTCCGTTTCAATGGATGCAACGCCAAATTTGAAGCCCACACCGGCCCTCCTAGCCGAACTGCTGAAGGGCTCCAGCGAGAACATGCTCTCTGAGCAGCGACAGAAAATGTTTGCGGTGAGTACCGAATACTATTATGTAAATATAACACCACAATAGTGATGTGCAAAAAATCACTGCGATTAGCAAGTCCCTGAGGAAATAGCTTTATTGCTTCAAAATTTCTTTGATTAGGAAATCGTTAGTTATCTTAAAATTAGTTTAATCTTGTGGCTAATTGACTAGCTAGCTTTGGTGTCTGGGTTACGGGCTTTTTTTTTTTTTAACTTTATCTGCATTGCTGTCTAGACCTTTAAAAAAAAACTGTCTGATAGTAGATTAATCGAATGTCTTTTACCGGTAGAAAGATTAGAGATTAGAAATTAACCTAAATAGACTTCATTTGTAAAAAAAAAACAAGTAAAAAAGCTAAAGTCGGGTGTCCCGACTTTGAAATACTCTGTACATATGTTTACAATAATTATAGAAAATAAAAAAAATTAAGAAAATAAAAAAAAAAATTTGATCGATTTTACCTCTCTCGGTATTCGAACTCACGTAAAGGGTGTATAATTGCACATTTACATAGCAATTGCGTCTGTGTGAGTGTATGTATGCCTATGCGCATCAATTCGTGTCTGTGTAAGCATTTTCGCAGTCAACCAAACAGCAACATCAACAACAGCCGCGGGCAGCGCTTGAGCAGCGCTGCAGCAGCGCTGCATCAGCAAATATATTTATGGCTATAACTTCTTGTTAAATCGGTCTATCATAATGAAATTTGGCATACGGACACATAATAACTAACTGGGGGTATTTCCAAAATTTTAGTTCGAAATTCCAAGAATTACGGGAGTTACGATTTGCGGGGTAGAGGGGGGAGGGAGGGGAATTCCAAAATATACATTTTCTGCGTATTCACATAAGGCATCTGGGACTAAAATTTGGTATTCCTAGGTCTCTTGTACATTTCATGTACAGAGTATAAACATTTCTGGTCATTTTGCAAATATTCTGAAACCAATCAATATAAATTAATATAAATTGTTCTTATGAACAAATAAAGCATAAGTAGATAAAAGTCAGTAACTGCAAAATGTAATTTAAGAATCTGGTGATCGATATATAGGAAAATATTATTCTTAGTGTGATTAAAGTAAATAGTTTCTGCGAAGCATACCCTTTTGGAAGCTCCTAAAATCTGTGTGATTTTACCAGGATAATTGTCTGCTATAGGCCAACATATGGCATGTTGTTTGCTGGGCTAATTGCCTGTCTGTCTGTCGGGTCTGACAGTACCTTTCTTAAAATTTTAAATTATTGTTTATTCATCGATTATTTTAAAAAAATTTAAAGAAGAAGAAGTCGTAAAGACACCTGTCCGTTCACGTCTGGTAGCCATAGCTTAATGTCAAATGGGTA
The DNA here is from genome assembly GCF_003285725.1 of Scaptodrosophila lebanonensis. Classification (NCBI taxonomy): domain Eukaryota; kingdom Metazoa; phylum Arthropoda; class Insecta; order Diptera; family Drosophilidae; genus Scaptodrosophila; species Scaptodrosophila lebanonensis. The sequence continues at coordinate 1,258,933 of NW_022060558.1, forward strand.
TAATGGAAAATGAATTATTTCAGACTTTCCGAAAAATAAAAGTTTACAGCCCAGTTAGTGCACTGATAGAAAAATTACAAATTCTCGAACCATACTTAAACAATAACATAATATGTACTACATTTGGGAAAAGGCAATAAATCTCACGTTCCACATATCCCATAATAGTTCTCACACATTTTAAATGTAATGCACTGCGAGGGTGGTTAATATTCTATCCATTTTCAATTGGCTGTTTATAAATGATGGTTAAAGTAGGTCAAGAAAAAATTTAAGATTTTAAATATGATTTATTTGTCGCAATATAAATTAATTACTAAAAAGCATAGCATTTGGATAAATCGGGACTAAAGTGAATTTTCTGACATGCCGAAAATACTATATTAAAAGATATATAAGGACGCCTATTTGAATTGGCATTGTCAACTATATTTATTGTTGCCCGTTTTAAATAGCTTCTAAGGACCTATAATTTATGTACCATGTAGGAGGAAGCTTCTCTTCTTGATTTATTTATCGATGGCGCTTCAAAGTATGCTGCACTATTTTTGAAACTGCGTAGTGCAATTGCCGTAGGAGGTGTGCATGCGAGTGTGCGTGGGTGTGTGGGAGTGTGCGCCCAGTTTGTTTTTCATTTTCCAATTAGCTGCCCACTTTGGCATTTTCCGTGCAACAGGTTCACCTTCGCTTACTTGCAACCTTACGCTCTCTTCTGTTCTATCAGTTTTCAGTTTTGTTGCGCGCCTGCTCTCTCTAGCCGTCGCTCTCACTCTCTCTCTCTCTCTCGTTTCATCTGCCTGTGTGCATTTTACTTCCACAACATTTCGCAATACACACATTTATGTACTTTTGCTTTTGTGTTTGTTCGACTTGTTTACACATTTTACATTCCGCCCATTGGGTTGGCGGGGCTTGGCTTCCTCTCCATAAATTATTTGAGCAACCACTGCCACCCGCCGTGCCATGCAAATAAACAAGGCCACGCCAACTGGCTGCCTGCGCCGTCCATCTCCAATACTTTCCACAATAAAAATAGTGTTGGGCTTTGCTCAGTCGCCGCTGCTGCCTCAGTCGGCGTACTCTGCCACTACATCGACTTCTGTTTCTGTTTTCGTTGGCTCGGCCACTTGGGCAAAATTTATAGTGTGCGCCTGTTTTTGTTTTGTTTGCTAAGCACTCCCAACGCAGCCGTGTTCTGCGGGAACTGTGGGTGATGGTGTGGTCGATGGCTGCGTTGGTCGCGGGGGAGCGGTCGGCCTCGTCGGTTGCACAATGTTAGCGCGCATGCCTCAACACAACAACTGCGCATTGGAAGTGCAAATGTAATGATTAGCATTAGCATTAGTATGTTAGTGTGTTAGCAGCGTGTGCTCTTGCGACTGTTCCATTCCAGCGTTCCCTTGCTTAGGGACAGTGGTCAAAATAAGTATTTATAGTGGCATTATGAACAAATTTGAACAAAACTTCTTGGTTGCAATTAAAAATAGGTATGTTAAATGGAGTCCGATTATAGACATTTTAGTTTATTAGAACTAAAAATAGATACATGATTAAATGATTTAGAAAACATATTATTTTTTCATAGTATTTTCAAAGATTGGTAGTTTCCGTTCACCTTCGCTATGTGTACCTAAAAACATTTACATTTATTTTCCATCGTAAAGGATTAACATGTGTTGTGTTTAAAAGGGAATCTATGAAATGTATAATATATGCAAATAATATTTAATATATTGTCTTAGGACTCATATCTAATTAATCTAACTTTTAATCTTTTAATGATAATAAAATTTATTTATTTATTGTTCAACAAAATATTTGGCAGAGGAGGTTAAAGTTTGCGTTCGTTTCTATTATTTGATTTAGAAATATTCATTGCATTTATAACGTACAAGGCACTTGAGAAAATAAAATGTGATTAATTGTTAAATCTTAAATATGTTTTACAGGTATTTTTAGTATATAAAACTTAAAAATACTGCGGTTAGGAAACATTTTCAATTTCACGAGAATGTATATGTTGGGAGAATTAATTAAATGGGAACTTCCTTATTTAGTTCTTTAATTTATTATTCAGTTTTTGTACTAAAGATTGCCAAACCTCCTGATATCAATATTAATATTATTTTAACAAATATGTGACCACCGTTTGAAACATGGGAATATGAATTTTTCTCTCTCAAACTGCTTGCTTCATTTTTTACCCAACTAAGCACGGGTATGTTCACTTTTGTTGAATTGTATGAATTAAAAATATGCAATACTGTATAGAAGATTGCTTCATGTTTACAAAATTTATATTTTTGAAAAGTGTTATTCATGCTCTTTACATTTTAAAGTAGGACAACCTTTTATTTATTAGTTTAACATACTAGTACAAGTTTCATAAACACAAGATTGTTGCAAGTTTTGGGTTTCCCTTTACTGATACACAACCGGAAAAAGATGATCATATCTTTGTGTGAAAATTTGATACTTAAGAATTAAATTCTTACGGATAATGTTGCACATTTCACAATTCTTAATCGCATGGGACCTATTGAAATGGAATATTTTGGAGCTTGCGTTTTTGGATTTCCGCTTGTAAGCAAATCAAATAAGTGCAGCACAACAAATTTAATGTTTTCCCTTGCATTAATTTAAAAAAATAAATATCAGTTAAGCATTGCCTGTCAATTTTGCTCCAATGTGACTGCCAAAAGTGTCAGTTGGATGCCAAATGCCACAATGTAGTAGAATCTTTTATATTGTGCCGAGCCTTTCCAATGAAAAGTGAAAGCGTGTGTAGCTAAATTCTGCTCTGCTCGGCCCTGCTTTTGACAGGTTTCATTTCCTCGGCTTGCGAGCGCGGTGAATGCCAATGGTTAATGTTTTTCAGAATTTTGCGTTTTGGTGCCACTTGTCGCATGCAGACGGACTCGTGAGCTTCGCAATGAACGCTGCACACGGCATTCCATTACCATTGCCACACACAAACACACACTCTATACACTCAACACACTCTCGCTGACACACTCAGCTGAGATCGACGGCAAGCACAAAATGCTAATGACCGTTTGTTTATTAGCCGACCTGTCAGACAGCGCATGGTTGAATAATGTTTGGGCTAATAGACAAAACGCTAAGACTCGTTGCGAAAATGAAAATATTTTTGAGTGCGCCCACCCACACACACACACACACAAACATACACACACAATCGCATATACATATGTATGTATGTAGAGTACACACATGTTATTGTTTTAAACATTTACACATGCTGCGTTTGACGGCGCTGTAAAAGTTTTGTTGTTCGGTTCGATCGGATGGGTTGGCCGGCGCGGGGGTGGATTTTCAGCTTGATTGGAATATGAAAAATGGAAATTAAGTGTGTATATGGCACAATGGAATGTTTTTCAACGTGTTGAGTGGCAGCGCACTCCTGTGCAGCTGCTTCGTTCTGTACACACACTCGCATATACCATATACCTACATACAGTCAACGTGGCTCTCTCGCGCAGCAGCAACAGCAGCGGCAGAGGCAGCAGCAGAGTAAGCAGCAGCGGCGGTGTCAGTACCAGTGGCAGAGAAAGAAGGCAGCAGCCGACGCCATGAACGTCGTTTTCTTCCACTGCGCGCGATTTAATTCTTATTTGCCTTTTGTACGTCGATTGTGTGGCGAAATTTTTCGTGTTTCGTTTGTTTTATTTTGTCGTGTTGTGAAAAAAGAATAAATACACTAGAAATCAAACGGCAAACAGTACACACACGCATCAACAAGAACAACAACAAAAGTTTAAAAAACGCGCAAAGCAAGAACAAGATGAAATACTCGAAATAATTTAGAAAAATAGTTTGAAAAGGCGTAGAAATTTATGTGCGCGAAACATTTTACATATATAAAAAACATATATGTATGTATACGTTTTCCATTATGTCTTTCTGTTCGGCAAAGCAAATAACGCAGCAGCACCAAAAACAACAAAACAACAATTAAAATATATATACAGGCGCATACTTTGTTTAAAACATATTTCATAAATCAAATAATTAAAAGGCAGCCAAGCAAACCGAAAAATTATGTGCGCCTAAATGTCTGTCTGCAAAGCATGAGTATGAGAGGTTGTGTGTGTGTGTGTGTGTGTGTGTATTGGGTTGAGTGTCTGTGTGTGTCTGGCTGCCTGCACAGCACCAACCTCTTGTTGCGCACAGAAAAATGTTTAAATAATAAAATGCGATATGTATATTTTTAATTAAAGCCAAACATGTTTAATATAAAACGAGTAGAAGCACAAATCGAAATTGAAATGGAAACATTACTGGAATCTTAGGAAATGGAAGAAAACAAAAATGTGAAATTCCAATTTAAAACATTCATATTCTGTCTGTGTAAATATACGCACAAAACACAAATTCCGCTTTGGCATGCCGAACGAAATGCCATAAAAATAATAATCGAATTAAATAACCGAAACAAAGTATTTGCGTTGCGACCCAGAATATAAATTCATAAGTTTTAAACCGTTGCAAATTCCAATTCGGAAATATAAATTTTCATTTCTGTTTAATTTTTTTTTCATTTTTTTCTTTGCACGACCGCTAAAATTTTAAATGTACATCCTACACACGCACATACACATACATATACTCGTTTGTGTATGTGTGGGAGCCGTGTGTGTGTATACAAAAAACATGTAATAAATGCACCTGCGTATAAATTCGCGCACAAAAGTATGCAGCATTAAAATTTACAACCACACAATGCCAAAAAAACCCACAAAAACAACAATAACAAAACCCAAAAGAAAATTGTGGAATACGCATGCAAAGTGAGCAGGCGTGTGCGTGTCTCTCTGTGTATGTGTGCGTCTGTGTGTGTGTGTGTGTGTGCCTTGGAGCGTATTCTGTTTGCGCAATCAGCAGCAGAGTGTAAAATAAATATGTACCTCCCCATGCACACACATACCTATTCACATATACATACATACATACATATGTACATACGTGTACATACAATCATGTACTTGTATAATATAAAATAAATTCAATATAAGTAACAAGCGCAAATCACAACAATAACAAAAGCAGCAACAACAACAACCACGGGAGCAGGCCCGACAATATAGTGTTTAGTGTGTATATGCAGATATAACATGAGTACAAATAACATGCAGTACGTGGCGCACTCACATACAAACTCGTACATGTACACACTTACTATATGCATATACTATACATATGTACTTATGCATGCACATATGTATGTATGTATGGGTGACTGACTGCCTGTTGGGTGCCTGATAACATGTTGCTTGGCTATTGACTGCCCAAGTTAACTGCTGAGTGGCAATTAATGTGTGTATGTGTACTTTATGTTGTCTTTCTCGTTGATTTCGTTGTTGTCGTTGTTGTTGTTAGTATTCTTAGTGGTGATTAATCAGACAATTACTGCCCAGTTAGAATAATAAGACGTAAGAAGCAACGTCCACAACAGCTGACTATTGAATACACACAACTACTTATTGAATACACACAATACTTATTTCCGACTTGTACAAAAAGTGTTAAATTGAAAACAATTTGTTCTGAAAAAACTTTGTTAAGTGCACGAGAATTGTAAAGTGAAAGCTATTGAGGAAAAAGGAACTAAATCGGCCAAAACTTTGGCAAAAGTTAGTAGAGTAGAGAGATAAAAAACGTAGATGCTGAAGAGTCGAAAGTTGTTAAGTCAGTTGCTAATTTTTATTTCCCAATAGCATAAAACGAAATATTATAGTTCAAGGCTTTTAATGGAGAAAAGAGGAGCTTGCAATGCTTGTGCAGTTGATGTGGTTTTGATAATACTAAGAGCTCTAAAGTGACAAATTCGAATCATCTAGCGGGACTTCAACACTAAGTGTTTAATATTTTCGGGGTCCTACTCTTAAACGGTTTCGCTTGGATTAAACTGTACTCAAAGTCAAAAAATCTAAACGAACTTCGCAATAAAAGTATATTGTTGTTAAATATTTCATTATGAGATACTTTCTAGAATACACATGTGTTCATTTCAAAAAGCAATTTCGTGTGAAACCAATTCAATTTTGGATAAATATGCGCATCAAGTGTAATAATTGGAATTATATCATTATGCCATTTTGTGCAAATATAAAAGTTAGCGAAGGTATGTGGGTGGACTCTAGTGGATGTAGATATCTGCTAAATTGAAATTATGCACTCTTTTGAAATAGAGATGTTTTCATATAAAAATGGTAACTATAAAAAATTACGATTTTACTTTTAATGTTATTTAATGCTGATTATTGCATACCCAAACCATTAACACAAGATATATGCTTATAGTTTTAAATGGATTGTGAACTAAAATGTTTGTTTTTCTTCGATTCACTCCAGTTGTCATTGAAATTATAAGATTTAAGTTTATGAGTAGTCCAGTAATTCCTTTGTAGCACTGGTTTGACGATGTGTTGCAAGTATTTTGCCATTCACCTTAATTTGGTAAAAAATTATATGAATCATTCCGACTTATTTTCCCTGAAGATATTTATTGGACCGGATAAAATTAACAGGATAGGTCAAATTTTCACCTTGAGTGAAATTGGCCAGACTTATTATGGCATGGCAAACCCGTAACAAGTATTCGGTGATGCTATATTTAATAATAGAAGTATTATCTGCATTCTGTTTCTAAAAGATCTATTTTCTTGATATTTCTGGTTTCCCTAAACTATGGCCATATTGAAAGATAATTTGAACGCAATTTACTTCCATTGAACTCGAATTGTATAATTATTCTATGCTAAATTATAGTTTTCTAATATAAAAAACTATATTCAAATCCCATTATGTTAGGCCTATTACCATTTAAGATTTTTCCAATTTGAGAAAGTAGTTACTTTAAATAAATATACATCCCCAATATAAATACTTTATGGTCGACTACTTCGGTTCTCCTCCCACATTCTTTGAATTTATCTGAACAAGTTGCATGTAGATAGTATTTTATTAAAAAGTATATCTACTCGAAGGATGTCGTAATCAACTCTGTTCAACTATTACGTATTACTTAATGAAGTAGCTTCCACATTCCTCATACTCCTATGAACTTCTTGGACACAAGTATAGTATGTGTTGATATTGTTGCAACTGCAGTTTATTGCTTACATCACTCACACCTCTTTCGTGCCCTTGCTGTGCGACGCCTCTCTTAAGTATTCTCAATACCACGCACGACATCATTGTCAGTGTCATTATCAAGTTGTACGCACACAGAGGCACATACTGAAGGAGAGGCGTTCATGTTAATGCCACACACATCCTCAAGCCAGAATCCACAAACCTCTGGTGGCACTGCTGTTGTGGCAGTAGCGACAACAGCCACTCAAATGCAAGTGGGTCGTAGCGGTTCTCCCACTCGACGATTTGACGATGCGACCGACTACAAGTATATTATGATGACGACGTCGTCTACGCAGGCGAGTTTTATGTGTTGTTGACGTTGGCAGTAGTAGCTGTGGGTCTGGTGCTGGCTATGGGACTGTGTTTAGTTTTTAGTGCCATCGCATTTAAGCCGGACGTGCTTTTATTTTTATTTAGAACTGGGGAGCTTTCGTAGCTCAGCTCAGCCAGGCCAGAGCATATTTTAAAAACGCATTTGTGATTTTAGTTACAGGCATTGCCTTTTATGTGAATTGCCTGAACAACTTTTATTGGATGAGTGTGTAAAGTGAGGCATCGCCTGCATTCAGGCAATCGAGCCATAAAACATGGTCTTGTGAGAAAGTGAATCGGAAGTGCTTAAACTATTTCTCATATCCTTGAATATGCACAGCATTTTCTCTCTCATTACAATTTTTTTCTTTATTCGCATGCAAAGCGTTTGCCTCTCGTCTCAAATCCCTAAGTGCAGCAGCAATTGTTTGTCTACAAAACTGTTGACCTCAGCCTTAAAGGCAAATTGTCAAAGTCATACCACACACACACACACACACACACATAAACATGCGCACACTCTGAAACAGCACTACGACATGTGCATATAGAATAGTGTGCAGAAATGCACAGCAGCCTTGAACTTAAACTTTTGCATGATGAGATAACGAATAGGTGATGTTGGAATTTAATGTCATACGAATTAATACAAATATGCAGCAGATGAAATAGTTAGGTACGTACCTAGGTACGAAACTGTAGTACAATTTACTTTATAAGAACGCGCTAATGATCTGAAAGTTACTTTGAATGAGTGTAATCATTCCGAAAAGAAAGATGTTTTTTTCTGGGAAAACTTTATATCCACTTTGGGTTAAATACTTTACTTGTACCTGAAGAATTTTCGGAGTATATACTAGTACTCTACCTTACCTATGTAATCGAATTGTATCCAGTATTGTCGCCTTCCTTAATCAAAACTGAATAAGTTAGTAATATTTTTGAAAAAGCTTAAACGTTTTCATCAAGTGTTTTCCAGGAAATATGAATTGATTGTTCAAAATATTAGACCAATTTTAAAATTAAAATATCATAGTTTCCTTATACTTATCCTAACAAATGATGAGATTTCAAACGATGTTTATTTTAATTTTTGAAATACTTGGCATAAAGCTTTCTGCAAATCTATTAGTTTACAAAAAAGTTCTTTTATTCAATTGTCTATAATTGGCTTGCGTTTTCAGACAGGAATAGTTAAATGAAATGAAATATTTTTGTTGTGATATTTTTTCTCTTTTCAAATAGTAGAAATTCAATTTTCTGCAGTTGGAATTAGTGGAAATGTGGAAAAATAATCAAATTCCATTCCGCGCAAGTGAAACTCTAGTAGAATGCAGTCTAGCTATAAAACAAGTGAAAATCTAAGACAATGGTCGTGATATAAAATTAGTTAGATACATTTCAATAGGTTATCGCTACATTTAATTTAATTTAATAAAAACAAACCGTCTTGCATTACAATATGAATAAAAAAAATGTTGAAATAGTTGTAATAAGGTCCATAGAAAATACAAATTGGATAAAGAATAAATAAAAACATTTTCAAATATAGTTGAAAATCGAATAAAAAAAGTAAACACAGCAAATATACAATTATATTAATACGCAAATACTTTGAAGAGGACATTCAAAAATAATAATAATAATAATTGAAGCCAAAAATATGATAAACTCAAAATGTTTCTACGCCTTTAACAAACAATCACCCTTTTTGCAATGCAGAGCTCATCAAACACAATGCTGTTAAAATTTCCTAAATAAACTACATGAACAATAAAATTTTACAAAAAGAAAACGTAGCTTTTGTTAGTGTTGCTAAAAGAAAAACAAAACAAAAATAATTCCAAAGCAATCAAATCTAGTGGAATAAAACAAAAAAACTAAATATAACAAGCGCTTTAATCAATCAATCATTCAATAAATTTGTACAAAAAAGGAAAAAATGTCGCATAATCGCGAAAATCTCCGCCTAAGTTTGCTCGACTTACAAGCCACACTGACCGCGCCCTCGAACACCGTGGCCGCTGCCATCTTGCCACAAACCCAGACACAACAGCCAACGCAGTCGTCGCTGTCGCAGTCGCAGCCGCTGGTACTGTCGGCAGCGCCCACGCTGCCCTCGACCAGCAGCAGCAACAGCAGCAGCGTCTCCCAAGCGGTCTCAATGGCCACCACGACGGTGGCCCGATTGAGCAAGGCTGGCTTTGGGGCAGTGTCCGGCTATCAGAATGACAAATGTGACAGGCTTAAGAAAATGACCTCCATAACCTGCTCCGATTCCGAAGATGATTCGGAGCGGCGAGCACAGTATACGGATATTAGCAAATGGAATCTGGGCGGCTATGATGGAGTAAGTTTTGGATGGCTGGCATATACAAGAGCTATGCCGTTATTATAGAGCGGGAAAACTATGGTGTAACGTTGTTACTCTGCCGCGGGTATGCTCGCCGGCCAGAGTATGCTGTAGTAAATTAGTAAATTAGGCACCCCAAAGTGCCGAGGTGTCCAACAAATAAAAGAGGGCGGTATGCCAAAACTTCTCCACGTGGTTCTTTAATTTTAAAAAATGATACAGAGCGCTTCAGTGCGCGTTGGGCATGAGCCAGAAGAGAACTAACTAAAAAACTACTTAAAATTACTTGCCTTCATGGCTTCTTAGTCTCTACTCGTTCTTACGACCACTCGTAATGACGCGCGGCTGCCCGCTATGCAACGCGTCATTACAATGGCCAGAATTAAAATTTTGAATCTAAAAAAATTATTCCATTTAACATAATTTCTGTCTACCGAGTCAACTATAGCTTTAAAAACTTATCATATAGTATTCGAAATGCTCACAAATATTATTAAAATATACATTTTCACTTTTTAAATTAATTTTCTCAGGATTCTTTACTGATTCTGTTTGATCTTAGATTGGATTCCATTGTTGATAGTATGCTGATGTTTTAGCTTAAAAGATGATAGTAAAAATATTAGAAACATTATCAATCCGTTTGTATGTTAATCCATCTCTACGAGCTAGTTGATTTCGAACAGTATTACAACTACGGCCAAGTAACTTGGTAGATGCAGGCATGACAGACCCCATGTTATATGTAAATATATATGATCAACCAAGAAGGTACGAGTCGATGTATTTGCAGTCCATAGAAATGTATGTTTCAATAGATGGTTACAACAAACTTCATTTTAGTTAAAAAACTGTATCGGGGAGTGCCCAAGAATCGGGCTGACTAATCGGATTCTCATTAAAACTGTATCATTCATTCACTTACAGGACACACGCACTTATGTGGTACAGGAAATCTATCGCAATGAGCAATCCTACGTGGAGGCCCTGCAAACTGTAGTAGTGCGCTACCTAAGGGTGTTGAAATTACCCGAACATGCTGGCATGATTGATACGCGCACTGTAGATGAAATATTCTTTATGGTTCCCGATATGCTCGAAATTCATGAGAAATTTTTGGCTCAATTAAAGCAACGCTTGGATGATTGGGATGCACAGCAGAAAGTGGGAGACGCCTTCATGGAAACAGTACGAATGCCTTAAAAACACATCATTGAATCTTATATTGAACATAATATATTTGCAGTTCTCAAAGCTGGAAGTTTTGGAGGTATATACCTCTTTTGTGAACAATTGCAATCGTGCCAAGAATCTTATACGTACAATGAAACATCAGCGACCATCGTTTGCCAAATTTCTCGAGTCTACGTCACGTGAGCACAAAGGAAAGCTAACACTGGACAATTTGTTGATCAAGCCGGTCCAAAAGTTTCCCAAGTAAGTGTTAACTTAGAAAAAATCTCTTAATAAGAAATTAAAATAAATTCGAACTTAGGCAAATCTAAAGAAAATTAAATAATGGAGAAATGTTCTGTTCCAAAAGATTTCTGTAACTAATTCATATCAATGTTTTGCCACAGCTTTGAGTTGCTATTCACACGGCTCATAAAGCACACCGATCACGATCACCCAGATCAAAAACATTTGCAAGATGTACTGAAGCTGGTGCACGACATTTTGGTGCACATCAATGGCAAGGAGCGGGAAATTCTGGAGAATGGGCAACGCGAGGCTACACTGCGCGAATTGGAGGGTGTCATTGAGGGCATAACAGACTTGATAGCACCCGATCGCCAGTTCCTGTTGTTCGATCTGGTTTCCATGCCATCTGGTCAAGGTGCGCGTAAGGAGCGCGGATTCTTCCTGTTCAATGATCTCCTGGTCCTGACAAGCATCAAGAAACGCAGCGGCACCATTCGGAAGCCGAACAGCAGCACTTGTCCTGGCACTGTAGCCAGTACACTCGATACTAACAAATATAAGTTCCTGACAAAAATTTCATTGGATTGTCTAGAGATTGTTAAGTGTAAGTTGAGATTTGGATTTTAAAATACATTTATTTTACCGTCTCACTCAATTAATTGCAGCTAAGGATGAGAACATCAAACGCATCGTTACTGAAATTGAAAACTTGGCCGAGGACTGCAATAAATTGCAACAAATCACCGATATAACGGTGTCATTGAAGTTCCCGCATCAGTATCTTGAAGATGTTATACGTGAGTTGCATCGCGATGTGCAGCGTCAATTATCGGAACGTCAGACAAATGACACGCAACTCAATATGCTCGAACTGACGGTCAGCTCAACGTAAGTGTATAAGTTATTTGTAAATAATTAATTAATTTGAATTGCACGAAACCTATAATAAAAGCATATGTACGAGTATATGCTTGTAAATGTTAGGAATTCTAACTATGTTTAGGAAACTTAAGACACATTTCTAGTTGGATGCAGTTTTTCCTGCAATACACTGCAGGCGCTGAAGGAGTCCAGCAAAATGAAGACAACATAACTAACTAATTGCTATAAATATAAGCTTTACAGCAGATCAATTAAAAGTTAGCAGCATTCGCAACTGTTGTCCAAATAACAGTCACACTCGTACTCACAGCTGTTACAGCGACGTTTACATCACAACGCGCATTTAATATGTATTGTCCCAATGGCAGCGACACTAACAGCTGTGTTAACAGCAACAGAAAGGGTGACACTAACAGAGACATGTGGCACCAACATAACAATTTATACACAACATTAAACTTATTGGAAATTTATTTTAACTTTTAACTACGACAGTGAAAACTCCCTGAAGGAGGTGTCCATCTTTGGCGGACACTTTTCCACTGTTTTTTTTTTAATTTTTTTTTTTTTTAATAAATTGAATCGAAAAAAGAAGCTTCAATAATTTAACATTTTAGAACGAATGGCTGCACCTCCGCGGCAATTATCCATATTAGGACATTGTCGGTTTTCCCCTTTAATGTTTGCCCTTTAATATTTGTTGTTGGAATATACACAAAGGCACTCAATGTTTGCCCTTTAATATTTGTTGTTGGAATATACACAAAGGCACTCATAAACACCAATGAACGCACATACTCACTGTAACTAATTAAGTTAAGAGTTTTTGTTTGCTTTGTTTTGTGGTAGGGTAGGAAACAGGGTATTGAAAAGTTAGGCAAGGTATTCTATTTATTCTTATGTTTGCCTGGTAGCTCCGATTTTAGTCAACAAAACCGCTTTGGCAATCAGAGCTAGACTGAAATTAATATGATCAGCCTGGCGTAGCTATATACGGTAAAACCATTACCATAATTACCACGTCACACCAAAGTTAAATAGAAAGCCAAAGATACATATAAAGATTATTGTTCTTTACAATTTAAAACAAAATTGAACATTTAAAAGTTTTTAGATATATAAACGTGCTTGAAAGTAAATGAAATATATATATATATATATATATATATATATATATATATATATATATATATATATATATATATCATATATATCATATATCATTCAAATGAAATGAATTTTATGATTAAAATACAAAATGAAATCAATAATAGATATAGAAACCCAATTCAATTAACTTTATTTTTTGTTGATGCAGTTACTTTTTGGGCAACGTGCAATATTTGTTGCACACTTAGTATTGCTCAGTATACACGTATATGAACGAATGGGTTGTGTGTGTGCGTGTGTGTGCGATTAACACTTTATATTTTTCTGTAGATTTACAGTTGTATCATATGCATACATATGTATGTTTTAAATTAAATTTATTTATTTGCCGATTGGCAATCAACGCGCAGCCCAAATGCTAATCAAAATTCCCTTTCATAGTGGAGCGGGCCAACATTTTAAATAATCTGCATACTCCCTCCAATAAAAACAAAAATGTAATAAACTTTGAGTTTAATAATTTAATTTAGTTAAATGATGAAATAAACATGTATGAAATAGACGTATCAGAAATAGAAAAATCTGAACACCTAAATTTGATTATTCAAGCTGGTATGTTTTTCGATATAATTGATACTCTTAGCTGAAGCCAATAAGTACGAGTATATGTTTACTTACAATCTTCTTCTGGTTATTAAGCTTGGTTTTTAATTTAGTTTTTTAGGTGCGTTCAGTTAAAGGTAGCAAATTATTCTGCAAATGATTCTGCATTCCAAATGAATAAACATGTTGTAAAAGGAACTTCTTAGTTCCTTTCCAACCAATATGTTTTTTTTTTAAAGGAATGTAGAGGCAAGGAGCCTATGATATCGCCAAATCTTATTATAAATTATAACTAAACAATGTCTGCTATGACGTTGGAATGTCGGGTTATGGACATATATGTCTTATTTTATTTATTTATTTATATTTATGTCAACAAACATTGACGGTCGACATAATATATGAAAATTATAAATAGAATCTTATAAGCTAGGAAAGCCTAAGTAACAACAAAAATCTAATCAAATAAATCGCTCTATGTAACCTATGTAGCCTTCATTCCAAACAGTTTCTGGTAAAGTGGTAATATATTTTTCCTTTCAGCAGCAATGGCAGTCAAAAGTTGACGGTGGTCTTCAGCAAAACCGAAAAGCGCACCCAATGGGAGGAGACGTTCAACGAAGCGAAACAGAAACTGGGTAAGCAGAAAAATCTTTTCTATCTGCCCCAGAATTGAAACTATAACTGATCTCCTTACGGCAGCCGCGACCATGGAACGTCATCCCATACCCGAGTTTCTCACCTCCATACCCATACGTAAGACGCGAGCGGGCCTGCAATTCACATGTGCGGCGGCCACACTGAGCGACAAGCGCGACGTATGGGTCTGCAACAGCGATGGGTATGTGGGCCAGGTGTGCATCATGTCCCTGCACCCCGAGCCGAATGTCACCAGCTGCAATGGTGTCTGCAATGCTCGCATTCTGTGTGTGGCTTCGGTGCCGGCGTACAGTGCGAGTGCGGCGAGCAGCAGCAGTGCTGGGGAACAGCAGGCGGCCGGAGGAGGACAGCCTCAGGGGACACAGCATGTCTCACGCAGCACACCACAGCACAGTTACACACAGCAGTTGCGTGACTATCGCAAGAGCATCTCGCCCAGCTACCAGCCCGCTTCAGCATCCTCAGCCACGGCCACGCCCGAGAAAAAGAAGACGCCCACTCCCACAGCGGGCAATGGTGCAGGGGCTACCACCGCTGCCAACGCCAGTGCCACCGCCAACAGTGATACACAATTAGATTTAAATTTAAGCTCCAGCGATGATGAGACGGATGCTGCAGCTGCTGCGGCGGCTGCTGCTGCTGCCGCTTCTAATGCCGCCGGCACAAGCGGCAGCAGTGCTGGCAGCACCGGCAGCGCTCTGCTGGAACGTGTTCCCAGTCCCGCACCCTCAATGCACGCCACCGGCGCTTACCATGCGCATCAAGTGAGTCTAAATATTAACATATATATGTCTTTAGAAATGATTTCATCTCAAATTTTTACATCGTCACGTATCTTCTTCAATCTGTCTGTATTTGCGGCTGCATTGTGCGCTTCAAGGACTCAAATCCCGAGGAAGGCGAGTGTAATCAATCAACCATGTGGATTGGCACCGAAGATGGCTGCATTCATGTCTACAACAGCACTGACAACATTCGCATTAAGAAGAATCGCATTAAGATTGAACATCACTCGGCTGTATATTCCATTTTGTAAGTAGCTGCCTTAGCTTTAAACACCTGCATCGCTTAATTGTCTCTCCATGGCTGTAGGTACCTGGACAATCGCGTCTTTGTGTCTTTAGCAAACGGTGATATCTGTGTTTATCTGCGAGATGGCGGTAAGTCCCAGTACACTTTCAAAAGAAACAATTTTACAAATGCTCTACTTGTCCAGCTTCATCCTGGAATACCTGCTCCTCACATTGTCTCTCAATTGGCACGGTCACGAGTCCTGTGACCAAGCTGCTCAACGTACACGGCAAGTTATGGTGCTCCATACAAGGCATCATTAAGGTTTTGGACATTGAAACTCTGTCGGTAAGCGGATTTTATTTTTATGTTTGTAAACGAAAGTATGAATATAATTAGATCCACCATAAAATTGTGTCGCTAATAATTTAATTTGTGTTATATTTAAAACATAATTCGAATTTCAACCGGCGTATTACAGAAATCCCTGAAGAATATAAGCTCTATGTCAATTAATCCCCAACTTTATTTCAAAGATAAGGTAGCCTGCTAGACAGGCTTCTTTGAAAATTTATCAATTGGATGGTACCAGTATTATGAAAATATTTGAAATAATAATTATCTTTCAAAATTGATGAACAACGATTTGAATTCTTATAGCATAATAGAATTTATAGAATACTTGATTGAATGTATCCTATGTTCAGTATACAAGTGCGGCCCAGAGCTAGCTAGCTTTGAAATCTTTGCATATCTCATTTACTTTGCGAACGCCTATTTTTAAATTCAGAGCATCAAGTTTAAGTCACTGATGTTGTTTCTTGATTAAGCTCACAGAATCAGAGCTATGTTACATTTATAAATACTATATCAATGGTTCAGAAGTTGCATTGGCTACACCATTATGGTCAAATAAATATGCATGTAACACACTTTTATTTAACCCATGATATGATCGTTTTGCAGGTTGTTAATCAAATACAAATCTCATCGGACTCGAAGCCAATTACAAATATGACAGTATCGAGCAATTGTGTTTGGATATCTATACAAAATTCAGCATATATTAAATGTTTTCATTCCACTACGTAAGTGAACTCTATAAAAAGTAATAAAATTTCACATGATTTGTGACGTTCCTTTCTTCTCTATTCTCAGCCACCAGCTAATTATCGAAGTCAATCTTGCACCCGCCGTTAGTAAAATGCTGTCGAATTGTGACGAGATCATTCGTCAGCATAAGGCTGCCTGTCTGCGAGTGACCTCCTTGCTTTGTTGCAAGGATCTCATTTGGATAGGCACCAGTGCAGGCGTACTGTTGACCATACCGGCTCAGGGCTATGAGAAGGGAGCCATAAATATTGTACCCACTGGCATACCGCATGGCCATACAGGCCATGTGCGATTCTTGACCTTTGTAGAGACCACAGGACTGGAGGGTAGCAGTACAACGCAGACAGCATCGTCATCTGCATCAGCGTCAGCGGCGGCAGCAGGGCGGGAAAGCGGTGGCGGAACCAGTGACGAGTACACTAAACAAGGGTATGTTTGATGGAATATCAAATATCAGCAACAGAATTGAAAATAAATCGACATCATTCTTTATAGTTCCATCAAACACTCCAAATCGAAATCGGAAACAAATAACATACTCATCATATCCGGGGGCGATGGCTACGAAGATTTTCGCAATTCCGGCGCCAATTCGTTGAGCGAGATCGCTGGACGCGAGGACAGCACCAATCATTTATTAATATGGCAAATTTGAAGCAGACGACGTAAAAATCGCTGGCGGTTACTGCTTTCAAGATGGAAAAACAACAACTGAGATCGGCTCAAATGGCCACGCGGTCATCGACAAACCAACAACAACAAACACTACAACAGTTGTTAAACAGAACCATTATAGACACTAACCACATACAATACAATCAGTAAACCAACCGACGACATTCAGCATACATATTTAATAAACAAATAATGTAGCAAAGCAAAATTTTGTGTCAAATTGAAAGTAGACTGCCGTGATTTTTATGAGTTTAACGCGAAAAAACGAAAAGTATAGCATACCAATAGGCGCACGCAAATAACTGCGCCAGCAGCATCGTTTACACGACTTGTTTGAAACATGTGAGACAAGTATTGAAGAAGTGTTTACACTCATAGTGCTAGTTTTTTGCATTAATTAGCATTTGCAGTTTTGAAAACATTCTGAACATTTTCACATGATTTTAACAAATCGTGTAAACGAAGCCTGAACCCCTACTGTGCCACCACAGTTGTGAATTCTAAGAAGTATATTATAGAGGATTGAGTAAAGAACAAAATCCAGCGAGAATCCGTGTACCTTTGTATACCTAGCTCGACCTTAGAGTTGTGCATAAACATTTCAAAAGGAAAGAGTTCTTCATATACTATACTTATAATACTGTATTTAAACTGTATAGTTAGTTATGTGCAGAAACGTTTGTATTTAAAACTGAATTTGTGCCAAATATGTTTCCTGCGCCAAAACAACTCTGAGTAACATTTTAAATGTAACTCCAAATTATATACATACTTATATTTATAAAGCCACTGTCCCCAGTGACAGAGCTAATCTGAAAGAGCGACTATTTTCCAAAACATACCTACGTATGTACTTAGTGTAATGAATATTTTTGTATTTGTAAATCAGATATATACGATATATGTATATGTATGTGCAGGCTAAATTTAAGTTGTAACATCTAATGGAAGCGTAAACGTAAACAAAAATTTATTGAAAACAAAAACAAAACAAACTTAAAGATGAAGATGGAGAAGGAAACCCTAAATCGTAAATGTTAAAACTATTTTTCAAATAAAATTGAACAATAATTAAATATATTTATATATGGCCTATGTACAATATGATACTAAAGTGTTAGAATTATCGTTAATGAATGCATATTAAATAATAAATATATACATTATGGAAATTTGTAATTATAAATATTTTATTCATGAGTCTTAAGCAGTACACTTACATTACATTTCTCATATGGAATAAAAACAAATATATACTATATATATACGGATTGCAATTAAAATTGTTGTAAAAATTAAATAATATCAACCCCTAAACTATATGTGAACCTCAACAAAACTAAGATAATAAAATGAATAATAAAATTAATGGAATCCCAATTGAAGTGACAAATCGATTAAAGAACATAATAAATAAATCCAAAAACATACAAATGTATATCGAATTTATTCCAATTGCAAATATTGGACAAGTTTGTAAAAAAATCAAGGAAATTTAGACACTATGCCGAATTCTAGGTAATAAATTGTATTATCATATTTATGCTAACAAATTTAATGGTCTTTGTTGAAGCTCATTGTAAAAACCATGTCATGCAAGAGAATTGATCTTTAAGTAATATCCTTAACAAAAAACAGAACAAAATTAATATACATACTAAACCAAGTGATATTCAACTTTTTGTATATATCTATTTATGTATACTTTTTTGTGCATGTTGTTAAAAGTACAAGTTACAAGCTACATTTTTGTGTATATGTACCCTTGCAAATAAAAGTCGCATTAGTCTGATGTACATTATAACGATCAAAGATCCACATGTATGATCAGTCTGACGAAATAAGTCGGTAGAGATATAACCGTACTTATCTAAAATAGTGCTTATATCTAAGGGCACAATGTCTTTATATATTAACTATAGAAACCATCGGTCGATAGAAATGTCTACACACATACCTGAACCTAATCGGCATGCTACTACTTATCGTAGCCGAAGAAAAGTTTTGTCTTTAAACAAAATTTCATAAGCTAGCATCACTTCAATTTCATATTTGAAATGTTACACTTATGTCTAGCCCTGTAGTATAGCTGTCTTAGGAGAAATGAGCTCAAAAGGTTTGCAAGGGTAATGATTTTCGGCAAGCCGAAGATATTGGTTTTTTTCTTGCTTAAATGTTGGCAGCCATGAGTGGCTGTTCGTTGTCGATACCCACGCATATACAGACATTAGTAATCAACTAACTATTAATAAACCACACAAGATACTTACATAAGCGAAACATAAGTTTTTGAAAGGAATCTTTGGAAGCAACAATCAAATGCCCGCCTCGAGTGTAGCAGATGCAATTTTTATCGTTGGTTTCAAAAGTCAATCGATTAACACATTATTTAACACCCGAAAAGAATGATTTGATAAACCGGGAGCTAAAACTGTGCTTTAAGTTAAAAACAATCGATTAAAACCCACCGAAACAGGTTTCAATTTTGATTTCAGAAATTTCAATTTATTAGAATTCCCCCTATTCCTCATACATTGTGCCGCTAGTTACACTCGAGGGTCTTGAATTAGAATCAGAATGGTAAACATTTCAAACTCAGAGCTACAACATTCAAGGCTAAACAATAATTAACTTTTAATGCAAAATACACTCAATTACGAATAAGTGAACAGATATATTATTCAACATTAAACCCAAAAAGTCTAAAAATATAAAATATGCTTTTATTGAATGTTAAACATTACACAATGAAATTAACTTAACAATTTCCAGTTTAGCCGCAGCTGCGCCTTCAACTTAATCTGTAATCCAAAGTTCAGAAACTCTAATATGAATATGAAAACTATTTCAATTCAAAATTGTACTACTAATGTAAATTTAGGCCATTTATAGATTTGATAAGACTTCGAAGGCTTGGCAGGCGCCATTGAATTAACCACACAAATACAAACATATTGAGCTGCTATAATATATTTTTGAAAAATGTTTATATTATAGTATACATATATTTATATCAGCTGTAAGATAACACATTTCTGGTTTTATTTTCTGGGTATGCATTCCTCTTTGCCACTTTCTATTGACAGTAGGTTCTCGTTTACTTCCCAATAAATTCCTGTCCTGTTCTCGTCTCCTGCTCTTCTAACAACATTTAATGCATATTCAGTACTAAAGTTTATATTCCGCGCTTTTTAAACATAATTTATTGTTTAAGCATTTATTTCATTTTCAGAAGAGTGTCTTCATTTAATTATGCTAACAAAAACTTACAACTGGTTAAATCAAATTGTATTATACTATTAAATATTGTGTCTAATTGCGTTTTTTGTGAATTTGCAAAGTTAAATGCGTTCATAATTATTATCAAATTATTATGGTTACTATCATAAAGTACTAATGAGAAATTAAAATAATTTGCAAACCTGTCGTTAAAAAACTAAACAATTTCAAATGCAAACAAACAAAAATAAATTGATAGTTGTTGTACTAACCTTGAAATCTGCGATTTTTATTAACATGCAAGGTTATAAGGATAAACGCGGGAAGGCCATTTACTGAATCTGATCTCTTCTAATTTCCGCAACTTTCGAAAGGAGTGCTTGCTTTTGGTTTTCAAATGAATACTAATTTATGGACATGATTTTATGAGTATATAAATTTAACTTTTAATAATTATACCAATATTTATGCTCCTATTAACAATCAAATTTGGTCTAAAAGTATGTTAGGATATTCAGAGGAATTTCGTAGAAAATAGTTTGTGTACGATACTGACCTTTGTTTCCCTTCAATGAGCAATAATTTAAATGTTATTTTCAACAGGTACTGTAATTATTGTGTTATTTAAAAAATTTAAAAATTATTATTTTTAAATTTGATCACAAATTAATGATTTTGATTTTGAGTTTCACTTTAAAAATTAACTAATAATTATTATTGTTGAGTACAAAAATAAAACTTATAAAATTGATTATGCTTTCTATATATGTATCCCTAATCAGTGAGTCAAGGTAAACATTTTTCAATAATTAACTTTTAATTAATTAATTTATTATTTTTAAATTCTCAAATGCGATTGTATGTATGTAACCGGCAGAATGAGGCGTGGCAAACCCCACAAAGTGTATATATTCCTGATCAAACTGTCAAGACGAATCGATATAGGCCTGTCTGTCTGTCTGTCCGCCCGTCTGTATGAATGAAATTATCTCGCAAGAGCTAAAATAATGACTATGCTTTGAGTTTTATTTTTTTGATCAAAAATTAATTAATTCATTGATTAAAAATTAATTAATGAAAAATGTTTGCTTGGACTCACTGATTAAGGATATATATATATATTTTTCCTTAATCCTTATTTTTGATCAAAAAAATAATCATTATTTTATAAGTTTTATTTTTTTGCTCATCAATAATGATTATTGGTTATTTTTCAAAGTAAATGTCAACATTAATCATTAAATTGTAAGCGAATAAATAAAAATTAAAATTTATAAACCATGATTTATTCGTGATTTATTTAAAATGCATAGATTTATTATCTGTAAACTCCTCGCTTTCTCAAAGTTACAATAAGTGAATGATTTTCATTATTTACGGTCCCTGGTTTTAAATGATTGGGGAATATATCATTATAGGTGGCAGTGTATTTTACCTTCGTAATGTAAATATGCCAGGCAGAGCTTATATTGGCAAGGAAATCAATCACTATATGTGTCAAAGAACTTTGTCAATAGTCCTCGGCACCCTCTTCTGCGTTGTTCACCATTCAAGTTTGAATTTAATACCTTTTTTGCCCGGAGTATTGACATCCATGCGGATGACATGACACAGCTCATGGCCGAAGATTTATCTCAGGATCCTTCTCTCGAAAAGAGATCTACACATAAAAGGTTTAATAGACCCATAGTAGCACCGGTTGTTAGGGGTTATTCGACGGATAAATCTCCAAGATGGCGTCATTGTTGTTGTAATTGCTGGTGCCTAGATAGACAAAATCTTCTACAACTTGAAAGACGTAACTATCTATTGAGGCACTGTTTCTTTTTGAAGATAGGAAGTCTCCTGTCTTTTTGTTTTTTGACTCCCTTTAAATTTCTGTGAATGCTCCGCACATGCTAGTGCCAATGATTGACGTATGACGTATTTATTTAGAAAGTTTAAATATTTACTTTAAAATTGACTTGAAGTTTTAATTTCCCCGTGAAACTCATTGTCAATTCGCACCTCGTGCAATCCAGACAGAGGCAGACATTTGCTCGCAGATTTATGGCCTTTATTTGCAAACGTCTTCATTTAATTGGTTTGGTTTTCCTTTCGCAACACTTCAGGCACTGAATCGAACGGAAATGCCCTTTTATAGTACTCTTTATACGTTTTTTGCATTTTTCCTGCCACTGAGCGTGTAATTGTGATAATAAATTCGTTTTTCCTTTAGTTGGCAGAACGGTAACACCAGTTAAATCGCGCCTGGAATTTCATGGAGTGGAACAGTACGTAACGCCGAACCTAACATTCGCCTTAGCCTCTTACTTAGTTTTCTGCTGTGGAGAGAGGCTAATTTAAGCATTTTCTGATTGGCAAGCTGATGTCCGTTTGCGAGTTAAGTGAACGAACAAAACGTTGACAGATGCATTAAAATTATGCAAAATAGTCGCATTTTGCAGAGCGCACAATTGGAAATGTGTCAGCCTTGAAAGCACATTGCAACACATTACTTAAACATGTTTGCAAGAATTGGAGATGGGAAATTCCCGATGGCCCCTTTTTCAGTTACATGTTGGGCTCAATGCCATGCAAATAAACTGTTGATGTGTCTGCATTTTCGAATTGCAAATATTCAACATATGCAAGCTTGCAGGTACCCTGTCGTTCTCATGGTGTTACGGTCAGCAGGGATTGGCTACCGGTTTAGACAGTAGTGATAACTTTCTTACGAATGGTACGAATGTGTATATTATATTTTAGCTTTTTTGTCAGCTTTTATATTGAAAGCCAGATATGTAAGAACATTTTGTAAGCATTGCACATTGCTTGCTGTACAACAAATATGCAACAACCATAAATAACTTTTATTCAAAGAGGAGAAAACTCAACTCTTAATTAACCTGCACCAACCTATAAAATCTGCCGTGTTTCCTTTAACATTCACGGACATCTGAAGAAAGCATAATATTAAGAATAAGATCAAAC
Source organism: Scaptodrosophila lebanonensis (assembly GCF_003285725.1). Lineage (NCBI taxonomy): Eukaryota > Metazoa > Arthropoda > Insecta > Diptera > Drosophilidae > Scaptodrosophila > Scaptodrosophila lebanonensis. Next base: position 1,282,427 of record NW_022060558.1, read on the forward strand.
GCTTTCTGTTGTTCTAGAAAGGCGACAATATAGGTTCAGAAGAAGAACCTTTGCTATGATATACTGGGTCGCCGCTACTGTCTATCCAGATCCAACAAAAAAAAAAGATTGTCGTGTATCTGTTGTCCCCTTACTATGCCCCCTTATTTGAGAAACCCGACTATCGGTTATTGATCGACTCGCGCGGGCAAGCAATGGAACCCCTTCCAACGAGAGATCCAATGAGCCAGCCGCTTCTGTTCACCGGAAAAATCCGTGGTGGTAACAATATGGAGATACTTCGAATTGAATATAAACAATATGGCAGCTGGGGTACGTAGTGAAGGTAGTAAAACTGATTCGCTAACAAGTGTTGGGTGTTTTCGATGAGATTCGCGTGGGGTCTAAAAACCAAGTTCGGCCAATGTGGGCGTTCAACCAGACGGATAAGCGGACGGTCATGTTTAGATATACAGATCAAGAATATATTCGTATATTTTATGGGGTCAGAGATGCTTTTTTTCTGGTACTTTGAACAAGCGTAATATATGTACCTTCTATACACATAGTATATACAAATATAATAATATATTCATACGTTCCGGGGAATTCATCCTAATTATTTAGAAAACTCCGTATACAATGCAACATTATTAATTATAATTAATTATAAATAATACATATTGTTCCATTTTCGATGTATTTAAATTCGGATCATCATTTCTATGATACGTATATAGTAATATCAATATCAACCACACACAATTTAAATAAGATTGTGTTAAGAACAAAGGAATTATTACAAAATTGGCTGATCATTCTCATATCATCTATAGGATGGTGGTCCGATCAGAACCGTTCTGACAAATGATTCGGTTGCAGAAAAACGAAACCTATTCCAGCTTTAAAAATTGAAAGAACACCATTTCAAACTAGTGCTTATCCCATCGAACAATAGGGTACTTTTGTTTATGGAAACGCATCTGGGCATTTGTGTGCGCATGCCAAGCCGCTTATGAGCGTATATTGACTTAATGCCGCACCATATAAATAAGCACATGTTATTGGTTGCATATGAGAAAGTGTATTATTTAAAATAACTTTTGAGTACAGCAGTTGCAGAGCAACTGGTATACGAGTATAAAAAAGTTGTTCAGTAATTCCATGATGCAGAAGTCGCTATGCATTTTTTTGTTCATGAGCTAAGAATCTGTTCCTTTCGCCTTAAATGCTTTAATCTGCTTTCTATAAAAAATAATGGCAATCAGATTTTTTCATTTTAAATTATGTTTATAAATTAGTTTATGATAATATTTATTCTCTTCTTATGGCATGCTTAATAGAATTCCAAAAAAATAAAATAAACTCGTCCTTTCTCGGATCTAGGAGAATCTGGATACCAACTTTTGTTATTCTAGCTTTTATAGTTTCTGAGAACCTTGTTACATACTTTGCACAAACCTAATATACCATTTTTACCCTACGGGTACAGGGTATAAAAATAACATAAATAGTTGCTTTTAAACACATTCACTTCACAACTAACCTTTGCTCTGTTTTCCGAGCAATCTAATTTGAAACTTTTCAGTGGGTGCCTTTGAGTGGCTTTCCGTGTGAGCTAAAAAGTTTGACATTTGAAAATGTCAAGATTTAAAACTCGAGTGCAACATCAACAACAACAAATAGGGAGACTTAAGCTATTAGGGAGTTATCCCTGTGGTGTATTTTGGGGAGCGCTGCTGGATGAGTCTGCGGTATTTACATTACCAGCCAATATATGTACATATGTTTGTAGCAACTTACACACACACAGACATATATACATATGTATGTATAGACTGAACTCTAACTGTTTGCACTTTGGCCACAAGACCGAAAGCCAAAAGTGCGGACATACACATGCAAGCAAACGCCTGAAAACTTTGCGCTCGCGTTCGCTAAACTTGAGCAAGAAAAATAAAAGTTGGGCTTTCCTCCAACATGCTGTTGCAACTGTAAATGCAACGCAGCCGTTGGACACGCCCACACACTCACAAACACACACACATACATATGAACTTAGAAACGGCCAGCTGCCGGCATTTGCCAAATGTTCAAAAGTTTTAAAATTAATGGTAATGACTGCTGTTCGTAAGCAGAGAGCAGTCGGCAGGGTATTTCCAGTCGCCGGTCTGTATTACGGACTTGGTAGCCGGCAGTCGTCAGCCCGCAGATGGCGCCTGCGGGTATGCTATATTTTTGCAACTCCAACATCCTTCATGCACTTGGCTAACAAATATTTATTTTTTTTGTCGATCGTTCTGGCCATAATTCAAACCGAGCTCACACATTTGCCTTTGAAGGTACACCATTGAGTGTGGCTTAGAGTTTTATGGCTGTGCAGAGGATAATGAGTTTTAACCCATTGTTGAAAAGGATTTTAAACTCTTACTTCCGTTAATATTGCAACTCTGATAAATGCAGTACAAATTATAATAATTTGCAAATAATAATAATTGCGCAAATAAATATATATATATATATATATACATAAGTATAAACGAGCCATGGACTCCATGCACGTTCCTAGATTTCGACAAAAGCACAAAAAAAGTGTTGCTGTTTAAATTTACAATCTTTTAAAGGTCCAAACATTTTCAAAATTAACAAAAAGTTACTCCAAGTGTTGAATATTTATTAAAAAGGAATATATTTGTAAGCGTAAGAACCACTTGGTGGAATATAATCTAATTATAAGCCCTTTTCGTGCTAAACATTTTTTTGATTGTGGTGATTTGCAAAAGAACAGGTTTTGCGATTGATTGGCTTTGAAGGGATATTTGCAGCATACCTTATTAGGTACAAATTTTTTTCCAACTCTCTTATCAACTGGAATGGTCCTTCCAAGCTGCTAGCACATGCGAATCCTTCTTGAAGTTTTGCTATGGTTAAACGACTATAGGTTGAGTTTCTTCAGAGTTGCTGTCATCTGATCTTGAATAGCTCTCTAGAATCCTGCACCTTCAATCAAATGAAAAATTCCAATAATTTGCGGTGTTCACATTGTGACAATTGTACTTTTGTGGTTTTAAGCAACCGCTGGTCAGGGTTTCTTATAATATCGATTCAATGTTGCCTCTTTATGATCTATTATACATATAATAAACAGTTCAGAGGCAGCTAGTATTACATATTTGCAAGAAATGGTGGGTTAAGGTTATACGCTTATTTTTCAAATATTTTTCAACGTCTATCGTGTATGAACGATGTTTTCAGCGTGTTAATCGCGTTAGACCGAGTTCACTTTAAAAAAACTTGTGTTAAAGGAGGGCTATAAATTTTTATTCCATTGACTTGGTTGATTGTTTATGGGCTGTTGCTTGGTTACATAAACAAAAGAAGCAAATTTAAATTCTTCCACTCTATAGCAATGAATAATCTCTTTTAGTTTTGAAAAACAAAATTTAAAATAATGATTACACTAAAAAGTCTTAGCCGTAAAGGGAGTAGGCAAGAATCAAAAGCTTGCCTTTGAAATGCAGTGTTGGAGCCGTCTAAATCGAACACGTTTTTGTTTTTTAAAATACAGAACTTGTTGTACATTCAATGGCTCTGAGATGGTAAATCGAACTATAACAACAAACCAATTAAACACTTTTCATAAAGAAAACCTATGAAATCCATCTCTATTCGATAAAAATTACTGTCGTTAATAAGAAAAATCAACCTAATTGTATTCTTACGAATATAAATGTAAGAAAATGTCGACGATTTGTGTCGAATTTGTTCAACTCTTGGGATTAGGCTTCTTATGTAAAATGAATCAACAAGTTCCCTAAAATGATTTAAAGTGATAAACAGAAAGACGATGAGTAGGTGCGAATGCCAGGAGAGATATTTCCCGATATATTTTTTCCACTTGCAGTTCGACTTAAGCATTGCGATTCACTATTCAATATATTTTTTCAGAAGCTTCATAATATCTTGATTTACTTTATACCCTTTTAATAGTGCGCATCGGAGGATTGTAAATACAATATCGCTGATTAATAGTGGGTTAAGCTAATCTTTGATTAGCTTGCAGCTTTAAAGTATTCCACATAAAACCTGAAACAAAATGTATAAATTCTAGGCAGAAAGTTAATGCACACACACCCACCAGCGCCTGCAAGCACTTAGGAGGCTATTGCATGCTACTTTTGCATATATGTATGCCAGGATTGTTCGTTGCTACTATCCTGCCAACTTGTACAGCTAAACACGTACAGACACACAAACACACACACACACACACGCAGAGGCATTTAACGGCCGGTTTCAACGTCAATATCATGCAAATTCGCAGGCTTTGTTTTTGCCGTTCTAGGTGGGCAGGCAAGCTAACTTCATGTGTACGAGTATATGTGCTAGGTGTGTGTGGATGTATCTTTGCTTTGAATGCTCAGCCATCTACCTGGCAGGTCTGTTCGGCCTGGTTGGTTGTTTTTACCGCACTTTCCTTCCATGGTACGGCTTGGTTTTCATTTAAGTGAGTTATTTATGGCTTGTTTTTCGTGTCTGCTTGTCTCTGCTGGCTGTGCGTTTTAAGCCTGTTATGAAATCTGAATTCAGCATTTGTGCAAATTAAGATTCCACAATAAAACAATGACTCGCAGGGGGAGATATCAATCTATGCAAATTTAAAGTGAATGCGCCGGTGCACGCATTTGATTCGATATGTGCATTGGAAAGAGAATTGACGTTTCGTCCCTTAGTAAATCAATGCATTAGCTTGCCATATGCGACTATCAATGTTGACATATTCCGGACACACAGCTTTGAATACAAATTACACGTAAGCTGCAATATGATGCTGTGTGTGCTATTCTTTGGAGCAGAAGTAACACGATAAGGATGCATACACAGGTGTGACTGAAATTTTCCTAATACATGTTCTGATTAGAAATGTAAAGTGTAAAAGCATTAGGTATTACCTGGATTTGCCACGTACTCATGTGTTTGCATTTCATTTCCACAGACACATAAATGCCGTGGGTATTATTCCTAAACAGTTATTGTCTAGTTAGGCTCTTCTTTGAGCCTCCTTTCCTTGGGCAGTATGCTGGCCCACAGCTCCGAGCCTCTTAAGAGAAAATGTCTTATAAATCTGAATGGTGTATAGATATTGTTATTGGAATATTGATAGATCGATAGTTCGCATTAATAAATTGATTTCTTAAATCTAATTAACCTTTTATGTATATATAAAGGCTAACAATATACACTTATAGTACTAAGTATAGCTTTGCTCGTATGTCTATTATTATTATAATTTGTTTTAACACATGCAATCATGTTAATTTGTTCTACAATTTGGTAACATAATGTAATATACGTTTTCATCTGTACTACACAATATTTTTTTAAACCACTTGATATTCTTATAGTTTAGAACGAAATGTTAGGACAATCGTGGGGAATTGTATATATTTAAGGAAATGTCTAGTGAGTTTTAGTTGTTTTAATGCTGCATCCAGAAACATTTCTCAAAACTAGCCGAATTGAACCCTATTTCCTATAACTACCTTAGAAACAATTGGCCTTTCGATCCACTTTTTCTCAAGTTTCTAAAGTGATCTCAACTAACGCGCGCAACAAGACTTTGTTTGAACAAGTTTAACGCAAAGTTCAATACAAATCGGATAACCATAGAAACCATTTTAGAAATAGGTTTTTTATATTTTACTAAATTGATAACAAGGCGGCCAACCTTGAAAGCAACCAAGACTGAAAGACTGAAAGGTACCATCCAGAGGATCAGCATACGAACGTTCTCTCATAGTTTAACATCTGTAGAATGTTGTTGGTAAATATCTGTAAACTGTAAATTTGTTTGTCCTCTTTGATCATAATTTTGTTGGTTTTCCTTCTTGTACACCAAGATAAAACTGTAGGAAACTAGTTTTATAATAATAATAATCAAAATAAAAGCTCTTAGAATATTAAACAAAGAATTAAATTGAAGACAAATAAGATAAAAATTGCATTATTCTTTATATTGAAATTACATCAATTTTACTAAAAACAATTCTTTATAATCAATAATGTTTGTTTAATTTTATCTTAATACGGGTTGATGGACAATATTTTAGCCCAAATTCAATTCGTGCTTTCAAATGACATCATTTGGAGCAGTAAAAATCGTTCAGAATGAGGATGGTCGCAATTTTCAATCAACCTTTAAGATTCAGGGCCAAGTGTATCATCAAATTGGTTCTTTAATGCCGATGCCTGATACAGATCAAAATTTGTCGGTGACTCGATGACGGGCCAGTCTTTGTCTCGATGCATTAGATAGAAGGCGTTCGTTGCGTTGTTCTTGACTTTCACTAGCACTTCTGATTGCAGCCTGGTTTCTTAAATTTGCATTGTCCGTCAATTGAGCTTCTGCCGATCTATTTAACCGATTGTTTTGGGCTAATTTTGAATCCCAATTCCGTCGACCAATATTCCCTCTTCGTTACGAAAACGTGGCATTGTTTTGTGTACATAATTTATATTTGAATATAATACACTTAATATTCACAAAAGACACAGTACAACAAAATTAAAATGTCAACGCACTGAAATGTGAATCTAAACCATCCACATCGCCACCCAAACGCATACAAAAAAATGTATTTATTAAATTCAGTCAAATCGTTTAGAAGGAGTTCACTTAAATACACATGTACAGTATAATTATATATATAAAGATATCACTTTAAATGTGACATGACTATTGTCATGTTTAATATACCTTGGCCGTGGATATGTGTGTTTATTTAAAATTTATGAAAAAATAAACCTTGCATTAAACATTAAACACAAAAGTCTAGCTCATTTTGTATAACTTCGCCTGCACTTTAAGGGAAAGTCGCATTAAAAGTTACGACATCGCGCCCTCATCATCTTCATCATAATCATAAAAAATACTATAGATCCAAGCACAGGGCACTAGAAGCCATAAGACCATAAAACATATTGCTTGCAATTTGCATTTGATAATCTTTGCATTATAATTCTTCAGCGCGACGCCTTCTTGGCGGGCAGATAACAATACGAGTAACAACAATGTCGAGCAGCTCGCCTGTCAAGCGTTACACTGCTTTTACCTTTAAGTCCGCGTTGGCGTGACCTTTTCGCCAACCTGAAATCGCCAGACCATTATTAGCGCAAACAACAAGCGGAAATTCATCGTCATCGGGACAGAGACTTTCAACCTATAGCCGCACAGCTGTGGCAACCAAATGAAAGTGTGGTAAGTCAAGGTGTTGCCAGCCTGTGGCACGTAAGCTGAGGGTGCAGACAGACGTGTTGTTCGTGATGTTCTGAAAAAACGATACCATAATGGGCACAGCCACTGCCACATGGCCCAAACGGATTTGGCAAGACCTGAGTCTTCTTCCCGATGCCTGCGCACGTGCAGCGGTTAACAGTTCAAATTCAATGCCATATTATTAAATGAGCTGTGCATTTTTGAGTTTTGATATAAAAAGTATTGCCTGCCAGATGCAACATTTTAGCCAACGCGACAATTTTTTTGAAATTAAGTGCAAAAAATATTAAACATTTGCTTTTGAGTTCGATGTAGCTCAGGCTGTTTGATTTTTAAATGAATGCAAATTAATGCCAAGTGTCCTTTAGCCGACTTAAGTCGGACTATCAGTATTTACTGTGTTTACAAGTATTAGCATTAGTCAATTTTTAATTGTGGCTGTCGGCATAACTTTAAACATACAATACGTTAAATGTTCAACTAAAAAGGTAATAATAATAGTACACGAGAGAGAGAGAGAGAGAGAGAGAGAGAAAGCAAGAATCTAAAGAATTCTCAAGAAATTGAGAAATTTCTGGGCATCTAGACAGACAAATGGAAATGAAGTCCCTGTCTAAAGAAAACGGACCCCAACAACAGTCCAACGGATCGATGATTTTTTTGAGGAATGAAGGATTTTTTTTGTTCTCTTTGAATAATTTTACTGTTATTATTAGAATAATATAGAAGAATGAATTAAATTAATATTGATGGAAGATTTAAAATCAAATGTCTGCTAAAATACGATGGCATGAAAAAAATGGAATCCCAATAAAAATTTGGTTCTAATTATTTCTAATTAATTATTATTTCCTTCATAAGGAAGTGTGCAAAGCTCTCTGCTAAAACTGACAATGTTCAGTTTGTTGCGTTTATGCAATAAGTAAGCAAATAAGCTTTAATACTGTTAGGAAAACCAAGCCCCAAACTGAAGTGTTGTGCGGCACAAAGCGGCCAAGCACGTACCACAAATTTATACATAAATCACGTTTTCGTTTATTATTCATGTTCTGTTTTGGAAACATTAAGCTTTAGGCAAAAAAGTTAATAGATTTTAAAGTGTTTTTAGCCATATGTCATTATGATTAAAAGAGTATTATATTTAAGGGCCAAGCAACTATAAATCAAGAATTTTACATTATTTAGGTAAAAGTTCTCTTTTAATCGTAAGGGAATTAAATCAATAATTAGAAAATTGTTTTAAGAAAAGGCAAGGGACGATCTTATTATATGTAAAAAACATATTTCTATAGTTTTTAGCAAAAGAAAGTGGCTCAATTATTTGTTATCTCTATTATTGTAACTTTTGATTCTTTACTGTTGCTTAAATATAAACATGCACAATACCAAGGTATTGTTTTTATGTGAAAATGTAAAATTTAAGTAGTTAAGAGAATGTAGTTTCCTTTTTGAAACCAGACACAAATCTATAAATATGTCACTTGCGCATATATAAGCAGGTCATAAAAGTCAGTACACGCACAAGTGAGTGCAAGGAAAAAGGGTCGCTGAAACCCAAGACAGACAGACCATAAACAATGTAAGCATTTGGTATCGATTAGTGCGATATCATATGCAGGTCACAGATTGAAACCACCAATAGGAAATACAGTCCACATACACATAAGAGAAGGAATTATAAAACCAATGTAAATCAAAGGGAACTGCAGAAAGAGAGAGTAGATGTAGAATATAGAAAATAAGTGTAGATCTTAAGTAACAATTGTGTATAAAATAAGCAATATTTTCAATAATAAAACAGTTCAAATTTTGAATTCAAACAATGAAGGTGTTTCCTTTGGATTCCCATTCAACTGTGCTTTTCAAATATTTATTTTTGTTTTTAAACATTAGAAATTTTTTAAAAATAAGAACGTGGGTTTTATGAGAATTACACAAAAACATGGAATTTGTTGACTAAGAATTTGGCTTTCCTAGGTATAATGAGACTAATTTCTACGTTTTATATACACCTAATTCTGTTTTTACACGGTAATGGTTCCAGAAAAAGACGTGTAAACAAAAAACCGTGCAAAAAGAATACATTGATCAATGTTAATTTAAATTGTATTAAATAAATAAAAACCGTGTAAAAAAGAATTTGGTTTATTTAAATTGTTTGTTTAGCGTTCAATGATATTCAAATGTTGTTCTAATCTTATTCAAATTTATATTACTCATAAATGTATTATCTCTAATAGGATTAAAATTTTTATTAAAATTGATATTTTGGTGCTAACCCTGTTCTAATTACTATATACACCTTATCCAAAGCCTCAGAGGGTATACTGGAAAGTCTAAACGACGTAAATCGTATAGCAAATTTATTATAAAAAAATGTTAGTTGAAGGAGTGTTGCAGTGAGAGAGAAGGGAGGATTCAGGATTATCAAGAGTCTTTGATTTGTTATTCAAAACCCCCTCATTTGCATGCAATTTCAATGTATAACCCATTTCGCAACTAGAGAGTGTATTAAATTTTAGTCAGTTATTTATGCAGGTAAATCCCCATTCATTTCAGCATTAAATGCTGGAACGCATATTTAATTACGGCTGCCATTTGTTGGAATTAATTATAAATGGACTTATGTTGTTATCTAACAACATGGACGCATGCCAGTCTATGCCTTTCACTATTTGCAATGGGCCGGCCATTGGCCAATTTAATTGATTTACCGTACATTTTTGACAAACCAAATAATGCCATTTAATGCTGCATTATTTGAATTATGCTTGCCGAAGCCGCTGTTCAATAATTTATATTGATTAGCCCGGATTTTGTCGGCTTCATTTTTTGGGAAAACACACCATACACGTATTGTACAGGTGTTTAGGTTAAATATTTAGTTTATGTGCAATTGCAGATGGAATTGCCGAAATTCAAAAACCACAAAAATTCGTTAGTGCTGTCATCATGTTTTGGCCTCCTGCCATCCCAATATACGAGTATATAGGCCATGGAAATTGCTTTATGAACTTTGGGGGCCATAATTGGCAGCCAAGTGACTAATAAATACAGGGCCTGCCTCCGCACTTGTTCAGTAATGTGGTGGGTGTGCTGCGAGTACGAGTGCGGGTCGGCCATTTTGTATTGTGGCTTATGTTTTTAATTAGTCGCATAAACCATTTAAGGGTACTGCTAAAATTTACAGGCTATTGATTTGCTCGCCCACCACAGCTGAGTCTCTCACACGTACTCACAATCTATACGAGTAATATAAGCAAATTTTGCTCAAAACTTAATTATTTGTAACTTTTGAAAACAGGACGAGCAACGAACCAACTATAAGGCAACTCCAACTTTGGCCATAAAGTTATACACTTAAACAAAAAACCTGTGTGCATGGCCTTGTAAAGAAAAATCAATGTATGGAAAAATATGCATATACAAGTATATATATATATATTCTTGATCAGTATGATAACAGGGCTTGGAATAGCTCAGCGAGGTAGCATGAATCCCACAATGTGAATTCATTTCTTTCTGAGTAGGTACTCTGTTCGAATCACGGTCCCACCATCATCGTATAAAGCATGAAGCATCTGGAAGAATGATTATTTATATAAAATATAAAAAATGGCCAAAGCTGCAGTCCGATTCGCAACAAAATAATAAAATAAAAGGAGACTAGTCGATATTGAAATGTTCGAATGTCCTGCTATCCGTATGTCCGTCTAGAGCTAGAAACACTAAAACACAATTTCGTTAATAAAATTAAGATGCAGGGGCAATATATAAAAAACATAAAGACATTGAATAAAAATGTCTCCCACTGAATAATTGACATACTATATAGTAAGTTCTCCTGAATTTTAAAAGGAATTTCCAATAAAATCTTGTTATGCTCTTACGAGTATTATGTAACTAACTTAAAAGAATACTTAGATGGCGCAACATGTGTATGTATCCTATAATGTTAGATTTTGTTTTAAAAGTAATGCATTTTTCAATGTGCAAGCACATATAGTATGTATGCATATGCATATAGTAGAAGGATAGCAGCACCATGGCTGCAGAGCTCATTGGAGAATAAAGCGTGTGGAAGGCAGGAGTTTATTGCATATGTACAGATGTATGTGTACGGAAAGTGTGTATGCCACATGTGGCAACATGCTGCGTAAATTGTATAGCCGGCTATGCCGTTGGCCTTGTTGTCCACTTTTATTTGTATTAAGCTGCATCTGCAACGTTGCCATCATAGACAACCTGCTGTAGCCTTTGGCCACCTCGTTGTTGATACACATGTATCCTTTTTTAATTTTACATAATTTCTTAATAAATTTCATTACTCGCTGCATATATTTTGAACGAGTGCGTGGTGTTGTTTATTACAGCCACAGCTTTTGTTCTGGCCTTTTATGTAAATTAAGTATTCGACATGTGTCCTCTTTCCGTTATTTTCCTCCTCTATTTAAAGGTCGTATTAAACATTGCTGTAATTTAAGTATTAAGCCAGCGCTTGTCGTTGCAGCGATGCCAGCGTTAAGTGCAACAAATGTCCTGGCAATTACAACGAGCACTTGAACATTCAACATTCAGCATTCAGCATTCAACATCCCCTCAGCCGACCAAGCAAATAACGTGTGTGCTAATAGCACTGCTGGTTTAGTTTGTAAGTCAGTTTTTGCTACCACGCGTGAATTAATGTTGTTTGCTCGGAATATTGTACACATGCACATTAAAGTTGAGCAAGCCAACTACCAAAGCAATCAAATTTGCATACACATACTTGTACATATATCCCCACTGTGCCAGCTTGTGCCTTATAAAATGCAGCATTCATGTGGCTCCGACTCGTTTTATAGCGTCACACAACAATAACAATAGTTGCTATTCATGCTAAAGAGCGAAGGGCAGCTCATCTAGGGTGACCATTTTGCACACTTAATACTATTTACTGTGAATAATGTAACAGCGGTTTTCGCAAAGGGAAAACCGCATGAACATTACATGAGTATTATTAACAATGCATAACATTATGGTTCATCTATACACTTTCTAAACTTCCGTTCTCCACCTCGATTTCTAAATGTTTAGTTATGCACAGCAATGTCGTCATTGCAACTAAGTAATTAACGAAAAATAAGGCTAATAACAAAAGTGATTTTTAGCGCTTTCTACCAATAATAATACTGAATAATATGATCAATTTGAAATCAAAATAAATTGAATAGCAAATGAGAAAATGTAAAGACATATCGATTTAAAATAGTTGGAAAGAAGGGCCACAAAAATAATTTAAGAACTTTTTAGAATTAGCTAATTAATTATTTTAAAATATAATCATAATTCTTGTGTTTTTTTACAACAAATTTATATATTATAAATTTTAGCTTTTTGGCTTGGCATTAGAGTTATATTCAATTACTATTTTAGTATTGAAATTTAATATTAGGGCAATATTTTTAAAGATTTTTGGATTTAAATGAATCAAAAAACAACAACAAATATATATTTCTCCAATTTGAATTAAATTTTTTTTTTTTATATACAATTAAAGAACAATAACAAATCGTTATTTATTGCTAAGGTTTTTCGAGTATTAGTTTCCTTTTCATTTTTGCACCTTTTTTATGCAGCCGATTTTATAAATTCATTTACTTTAGCATACTAGATATTTTAGGAAGGGATTGTTATACCTCCTTATGCACCTATTTTAAGAAACCTCATTCAGCTTCAGTTTTGTGAGTGGATAGGAGAGGTTACTAAGGATTATTGAATTTACTGGTAGTTCAATTTTTTAAAAACACCTTACACTAATTTTTTATTTACGCTTTTTTGAATTCACTTTTGTTTTATAATTTCGTTGTGTTGTGTTTGTTTTTGGTTTCATTTCTATTTGTTTATATGCTTCTTATTTTTTTGAATTGTTTTTGCTTGTGTTCTCATTGCAAAACTTAAATTACTGATGTTATATTCTCAATGCATAATTTGTGCTGTAAATCTGGACATGATTAAGTATTACACTATTTTTTACCCCTAACTTTATAAGTTACATTTTTATTAGTTTTATTGTATCGACAGTTTTGAAAATTAATGAAAGCTCGTCTTCAATTAAAACAAAATCACATCAGCCCCTTAAAAAAAAAGATCACTTTTACTAGAAGTGTTGTTGTTCTGAGCTTGGCCACCCCATTTTAATATTATATTGTACATTTCTTCTGACACAATTGCGGCAATTCGCGAATTTTCATTGTCTGAAAGCGAAAACAGGGACAGCAACAACAAAAGCGCCAATCCTGCCACGTGCACAGCTCACAGACAATAGGCCTTCAACTTTATTTCAATTACAAAATGGGAAATCATATAACGCATACGTCAAGTAAGCCAAGCAGCAACCTAGAACTGCCTTTAAGGACATGCCGGGAAATTGAAGCTATTCTATATGCCTCTGTATCTGTATATATGTGCATTTGAGTGTGTATGTGTATTTGTATGTGCCAGTGTGCCGTGGTTTTTGCATCGCTCTGCTCCTGTCTGCCTTCTAATTTTCGCTGCTGCTACTGTTTGGGTATTTCGTCCTTTTTTTGTTTTGTTTTGCGTCGCTACCGCATTTTGCATTCGTGCGGCTTTTGCGGTTTTTGCGCTTACTGTCTATGGTTACCACTGCCACTGCACGAATTTAAGGCTGACTTCCGCTTTTTACGCTCCAACCAAAATTGGAATTTTTGCGCCATGCATTTTGTAGTTAGGCGCCGCGGCCGGTGCCTTGATAAGTTGTTTATTTTTCCTTGCTTGATTGCGGCAATAATGATGAAATGAAGTTGCCTAACCTATGGAGTAATTTGGGCAAAATGTGTTGGCGTCGTTATATGCTTCATAAGGGACAAATTTGTGCTTCATCTGTTTTGCCTAAAAGGAAAAATATTTGACAATTTCTGATAGGATGTATACGTGCGCCAATTTAAACTTTTACAATATAATCTATAGTTTAATTATAAAATCAATTGTCTGAATTGTACACCGAGAACATATCTCTGACCGAGTTTGCCATTCATTACATTAAGCAGACTTTCTTATATTTAAAGAAAATGCTCTTGTAAAACAACAACAAGTTTTAGTTTCGTTTATTTATTTTATGTAATTGTTATTCCAGTGTTATTTTCTTATGAAAATATTAAAAATTGTAAATACTTGATTACTCTCTGCTGTAAATCGGAGTACAGTTGCCCTTTTGGAAAATACAATCCCCCCACTGAGTAGGGTTCGTCATTTTATTTTTATACCGTGTACCCAAAGGGTACAAGGGTATATTAGTTTTGTGCGAGTGTACATAGAACACACAGAAGGAGGCTTGGTAGACCCCACAAAGTATATATATTCTTGATCAGCATGACAAGCCGAGTCGATATAGCCATGTCCGTCTGTCCGTCTGTCTGTCTGTATGAACGCAAGGATCTCCGAAAGTATAAGAGCTAGAATAACCAAACTTGGTATACAGATTCTCCTGAGCCCGAGAAAGGACGAGTTTGTTCATTTTTCTTGATCCACCCCCCCCCCCCACTCCCCCCCTATTAACGATTTTCTATAACTCCCAGTTATACAGGGTACCCAGGTAAACAGGGTATTACACTGTCGGGCTTGCTCGACTGTAGCGTTCTCTCTTGTTGCTTACGCTTTTATTTTAATTTGTTCACTTTCACAGAAAAGTAAACCAATCATTTGGATGGCACGGATTACGTGAAATCTGTGATTACCATTAAAACAGTTCAAAACGAAAAACCTGATTTAATGTAAAAGCATTGCAGCCTCAAAAAACTAAAAAGTTTGTTATGAATGAGCTTTTCTTGGCATAGTTGATATTCCAGGAAAGTCCACTTGCAATCGCAATTGGTGCTGTTTCAAATAAGAAATCATTAAAATGTTATTTACTGTTTTTCTTTGTGGAAAAGCAAACACCGCTATGCTTGGATACATGTAAACATATGCCCTCATTATCTAATTTATACAAATACTATATACGTACGTACATACATCAGGGCCATCATTTTCTCATACCAATTATGTATGCGGCTGAAACATCAAAGTGGTCTGCTTATTAAATATGGCGCAGACACTACTTCAGATATGATTTGGCATGCGAAGCGGCACTCTTTGAACTCGACAGGATATGGGATTATAAATTCGAGTGTGCCAATAATAAAATGCCACTTTAAAGTTGTTGTATAAAAATGCTCACTCAGAAAGAAGATGAAGCCAACATGTCAAAGCAAAATGCGAGCATCATTTCAAGCTATGTAGCTACAATCGGCTTTCAAATGCTCAAATAGGTAAGACGGCAAAGGCAGAATTGAACACGATAGCCCACAGCTGTGCCTTTAGGGGACACAGACTCAAAAGCTAAGTCCCAAACACATACCCATGATCACGCCAGTGCGAACGCCAACGCCCATGCTTTTAAAGCCATGTCCTTCGGTTAAAAATAACAGCCATAGAGACTTGAATCCCGTACCAGCCCAGCGTGAAGCGGCTTATTACCTCAAAGCGTTGTAGTACGGAGCAGTTAAGAGTAAATGACGCTAATGCTTAGTCTAAATAACATTTAAAGCTTTGTGCCAAAGACAACTTTGCGCTCTAGCACTTCCCGCTTTGTGTGTTGTTCTTACTCGCACATCTCGAGTGCAGGTTGTCTGACGACATGAGAATGCGTTGCTTTTGCGTCGGTTGTCAAATTAATTGCAAGCCAAGTTAAAATTGTTGTCCTTGTTGTTTTCGCAACTAATTGTAGCGCTGACAAGTTGCCGCTTTACCAAATTGAACTTGCTTAAGTGGAAAAGAACTCAAAAGTCTGAAAAAGGCAACAGCGCGGAGGATAAAAAGCGAACGCGTGCACGCATTTTGTTTTAATTACGTGCAATTTACTTTCCGCATTAACGCTAGCCTTCGTATGTGTGTCAGTCTTTCACTTCTGTTTCACTTCTCTTGTGGCACACCAAGAACAACAGCCACCACAACAAAACACAACAAAAACGGCAGGAGTGTCTGTGCCAACAGTGCGTATGAGTCACGTAGTCTTGCCTTGTGGATTGCCATTTCTGCTCTACCATATACTATACTGTACTATATATACAATTGCTTAACTGACAAGCTCGTGTAACTGACAGCAAGTGTAGCTCTTGGAGATTTCCACACAGCCACATGGGTTGTACTCGTACAACAGCCAACTGTCCTAAAAACGAGACTTTATAAATCGCTCAATTGAGTCTAAAAAAAATTTTTTCAGCAAATCTAAAGCTTTTAGTCCATCAAAGTGCATTGCGTGTGCATAGAGCTAGCATTGATTTCTAGACTAAATGCCGCGCTAAAAGGATTTAAAGTCGCAAACAAAAACATAAGCCGGAAAACGCATATAAGCGTTGAACTCGCTTGCATAACGCAAAGCGCGAAAAACTCGAAAACATCCGCTTTCTGAAAAGTGTTAAAAACTTTGGAAAGCTAACGTGGCAGATGAAATCCAATTGCCGCTATACAAATGTAATGGGTGAAAATGAATGAAAACGAGAATTAAATCGAAAGCTTTAACTTTAAAATATTATTGTCTGGCTGTTCACAAAACTGGGAAATAGTTACAACAAAGGGAACTTAATAGATACAGAGAATCTATTCCATTCGTTTTAAGCAGTTGAGGAAGGCACACATGATATAAACACATATATCACTCTAGTAATATAGTAAAATCTAGCACATAAGCAGAGATATATAGAAAGTCCCGAATTAAGTTATAAAGTTATAAAAATAAAGTCAGAATGAGATTGGAAATTTAAGCGAATGTTGTATTCTCAAGCCTACTTTTCATTACAGCAACTAGATTTATTTTATTATTGAAGTATAAAGCCATATGTATTTGAAGAGCTATTTTTTGGCATTTACTGTAATTAAGATTCCAGTTTAAGGCGAATGGCGATAACATATTTGACTTAATATCTCATTTTTATTCATGGATCTTTTTTCTTTTAGCAAGAATTAGTCTGAGGAATACAATAAAATGAATAAAAACTTGCTAAAGTAAATCAATCGTATTATTTTAATAAATATCTTTGCGTTGAGGACTCAAATTATTTATCATAGAATAAAAACTCTTCGGACCTGCCATTCGTAGAGTTCTGATAACTTAAGTGTAGTTTTAATGAAAAGAAACAAAAAACTAAATTTCTATTCAAGCTGTTCTGATTTATTATTCGAAAATAATTTTTGTAATGAAATGGATTGGCAAAAAATGATGAATTAAAATTGGTTACTCTAGAAAAATTTTATTATTTCGAAATTGATCTTTGTTACCGCACTTTTAAAGTTTGTAATTAAATTTCTGATTTGGTGAAAAAAAAAAAACACAACTCTAAAACAGTACAATACATTGACATTTATTAAATTGCACAAACCAAAACAACTTCAGTGCTCGACCAATTCGGAAGAAACAATGCTGGGCCACCAATTATTTATGTGCAGACGTTCTGACCGTTTTCGGCATGACCGCCTTTCATTAGGCTAATGATTTGGGCAGAGTGTGCCGTGCGTCTTTCTAATTTACTGCCTACCTCAACAAAATATGTATATTGATTACATATTATTAATAGCATATTCGCGATGGCCTCGCATTTAGCCTCTGCGCCTAATTTGAGGACAACGTCCGTTCATTCACCCATCAATTAAAATTAAATGGAACGAAGCAGGGAGGAACATCCTTGTTTTAAGGCTATGTGTGCCAGTTTGTGCGCGTAATCATGTTTCGATTTATACGACACACATACACACAGAGAGAGTACACATGCATAAAACCATATACTATACACAGCTATTTAAGTACATCTATGGTGTATAGATAGCCAGTTCCCTGAAGTAATTAAATAAGCGAATTAAAAGTTTATTACGCCATCATACATATGGTGTCGTAATATGAGGCATATTAATCCGATAGTCTCCCCCTATTTGGGAGGAAGGCCATGTGGCGGCATTTTGTATCCTCTGTATAATACACAACAAAAATTTTACAAGTATGTGGCATCCCCTAAGCGCTTGTCATGCATGCAAATCGAGCCTTGTCTGGCAATTAGCAAGCTGTTGCAAGTGCCAACAGCAGCGGGCAAATTGTTAAAGTTCATTTGCAACTGCCACACGGTGTGGTGCGGGAGTGAAAGTTTGCCTTCCGGTTTCCCCGTGAAATGCATGAAGCAGCGTCTAAAAATAGTCGAGTCGACTGCGAAAGTTTCGGCGCATTTCGTAATTAAATAATGCCATAAAAGCCAAGTCATCATAATCGTACTCCCGCACGAGTAAGCTCTGCCCAAACTTTATCATTTGCATTCTCAGTTCTGCGCAATATATTATGTGTGACACTTGGAATAAAGTCGAGGACGTCTGAATAATGTTGTGGGCTGGACTTGTGCGCCGGCTTCCGGTCAAATGTTGACTGTCACTTTAAGGCGGCTAACCGCATTCCTTGTTTGTCCTCGGGGCTTTCGAATATTCTCTTAAATTTAATCAGCCTGAGTGTTGGCCGTGCACAAAAGCTTGTGAAACATGCAATCCCGACAAGCAGCCAAGTGATCAAAAGGCCAAATTGAGTGTAAAATTTAAGGGTCAAAAGGCAATCAGTTTAAAAGCG
Source organism: Scaptodrosophila lebanonensis (assembly GCF_003285725.1). NCBI lineage: Eukaryota > Metazoa > Arthropoda > Insecta > Diptera > Drosophilidae > Scaptodrosophila > Scaptodrosophila lebanonensis. The sequence continues at coordinate 1,301,323 of NW_022060558.1, forward strand.
TTTAACGAGCCCCTTACTTGACTATCCGATTTGTTTGTACCGGCCATACATATTTTGCATAAATTTAAACGCACTCGTTTTTAATTGGCGAGGTCAGACGCAAAGCGTTCTGGCCCTTTAAAAAAATTACCATAATAGTATTTGGTAACAAAGAAATTTTTAAATTGGTCATGAGCAGCAACCCTTTTAAACTTACCCTTTTAACTTTTGAGCGGTGTTTTTAAGCAGCGTCTTGTTTTTCCAAAGCCTTACACTTAAAGCTTCAATAAAATGCTTAAGAATTAAAAACAAACAATACAATTACATTTTCACATTTCTTTCCAGGCTTTCCAATAAGTTCATAGAAAAAAAGTTTGGTGACTTCAGCCTAAACACTCTAGCTATGAAAATAAACAAACGCCTTGTTTTATGCGACTGTGTCATGTGACTAATTTGTTTAATTAGTGTCGTAATGAAAGGCCATAAAATATAAATGAAAATGTTGACAGCTCCAAATATTTTAATTGCTTGTAATAAAAATTTCATGGGCATAAAAAAATATAAATAAAATGGTGTGAAATTAATGTGAATTTAGATCGATGATAAATTTATAATGAAGCCATTTAAATTATATATGAATGAATGCCAATGAGATGTTGTGGGATTCCGCCTTCTCATTGTTCTTTGTGAATTGAACATATTTAGATTTTAAGAGTAATAAACAAAGCCATTTGCTTTAAAGACAGAAACATCTGTGTTCCTTATCTTTCCGATTTCAATTTCTTGTCTGCCGATTATTTAAAAAAAATTATAAAATGATAAAAACACTTCACACTTGATGTCACTTTTCTTTACTTAACTGACTTACAGTTTTTTCAACAATCAGATAATTATCAAATTCTGATTATACTTGTAATGTTATGTGCGTTTTTCAAATTCTAAATTAGTTTAAAGACTTAAAACATAAAAACCAAACCAAAATACTTGAACTAAAATATAAATTGTGATGGAAGTAAAGTAAAGTGCATGTGGTTTTATGATATATGTACGTGTGTGAATCATAAAGATAATAATTAAAGACAAGGAAAAAAATGACAGAAGCAACAAAGGATGATAATTTGGTCTTTCTCTGTTCAGTTCATCGTACTCTGCTTTTAAATGACTTCTTTGTATGAAGTATTTCCACTTTCAGGTCAAAGTACGAATAAGCTACTCTAATAGAGTACTAATTTATATTCTTGCCAGCAAGCTACTTATTACAAGACTTCACGTTGATTTGCAGAGCTAATTAATTTGTTTGAGCACTTATTATGCCACGTATTTGGCACAGCGTGAAAAGTTGCATTTACATAAATAAATAATGTAATATGTAATAATATCGTACATGAATATATGTAGTAGTAGTACCAAAAGAGCTTACACATAAGGCGGGCCAAGAAAAAATAGTATTCACAACACAGAAACACACACACACACTTGTGCACAGCACTGACCGCACAGTGTTGTGCAAAGTAGGTGAAAAAAGTTTGTAAAAATAAACCAAAAAACTTATCAGCCACATCATTAATTCTGCCAACGGATGGCGGCGTCCTGCCAAGGGCCTATGTTCAGCGAATAAATGTCAATCTGTGAGGTTTTGAGGCCAGGACATAAAATGCAATAAATAACTGTACAACGCCTTTGACGTGCAATGAAGTAGTGAGAGGCGTAATCAGCAGGCAAGTGGAAAATTTCTAATTACATAGCAGTTGGTATTTTAAGCGCACCTCTCACTACCCATACGTGTGTTTAGTACTTAAAAGTATTGGTACTACACTAGGCATGTAAGCCTTATGTGTTAGAAAAAGCATAAAGTAAGGCATTCACCTACCAAATGCCTTAAAGTAGTATTTTATTCTTGACTTTTTGGCCGCGTTATAATTTAAGTATTTATCATTTTTCTTAATACTTCAAGAACTTTAGCACTTCATTATTATTATTATTTTCTTTTATTTTTTTTGACCAAATACAGATTACGATTTATACAAAATAATAAGGAAATTAATGAAGAGTGCGGCTCTGTAATGTAAATATTTCAGTTTTAATTCGTACACTTCGGTTTTAAAGTACCTGGAATAAAAACATGCACCAACACTACCATAATACGGTTTTATTAAAACCGTAACATAGAAAAGAGAGTCAGATTTTGTTGCTTTTGGCATGAATTCAGTTTCAGAGGGGGCCTCATAAAAATCAGGAAAGAGAAATGGCAAAATATCAACAGACCACCAAAATAATTGTCTTACAAGATATCTTAGCTACCTACTGGAATCCAATGTACCATATGAGAATGTGTATTGTATTAAACTCTATTACAAATATGGCGAAAAGGTAGAGCCAGTGGTGCTCACTGGATAAGTGAAGCGTCCTCTTTACAAGGGCATCGATTAAAAAAAGCCACCAAGGCTGCTGCATTCCGCTAGTAAGGACATCAGATGAAAATCCTCTCTTTCCTCGAGCCCGAAGCGCTGGAAGTTATTTCTATAATATCCGTGGCCACTGAGAAGTCGATGAAATTTTCTGTTATTTCTTCTTGTTTAATTTGAGTTTAAAAAGGATGATCCTTCAAACCAGCGATGTGAGCGACCATTGCTTCGCTAGTGATCGGGCTTATCCGCTTTATTAGATTTCAAGTCGATGGGAAACGTTCTGGAGAAAGCTGGAACTGTGTCTGATTTTTGGTTAAACTTCTACTATTCAGCATTATGTGGACGAGGGCCCCGCATGAGTTGGCTATTATTATCCGGAATGCAGACTTGACATCTACATCAGCTCGATACATTGAATGCGGAAATGTGTTACTTCGAATGCTTAACGACGACTGGTACCGCGTGCAGTTGAATCGTTGTCATTACGTCGGTCTGCTACTCATTTGTCAAAATGTGTAATCAAGATTCAGATTGTATTAATTATAATCAAACAATATGTGTATAATTATAGGACATAGCGCTTTGCCTTTAATGCCTGTCCAATTCAGTTTTATTTCGAGTTGAAATCATAAATGTTGGACATAGGCAATGAAAGCACGGATATTCTGGACGCCTTCAATGCCCATCTGCAAGTCTCGGCTAGAGTTGAAACTGTGTTTTATTACAATCCCGTGCAATTGCCATGTTGGAGTGTGGAGCTGCTCCAACGTCAGGCTCTGCATGCGGCCATTCTAGTATGGAATACGGTCAACTCGATTAACCTAAGATTTAGTCAGAGCAGAAACATGTTGGTACTGGCCTGTTTGCCAGAGGAACCCACAGAGGCCAAGTCGTTACTTGACCTCCTTGCTCGCCACCTATATCATATGCGACAAGTGAAAGTGTTAGTGGAGTTGAGCAGTCCAGACGGTACGTGTGGTGGCGGCAGTGAGGAGTATATAGGAAGTCTTTTGAAGCAATGTTTCCAACTAAGCATGCTGAATGTGGCACTTATGTGCGGCAACTTCATTAAAACCCTTCTTTACTATACGTATGAAGCATATCCCGTATTTGAAGTGCAAGTTCAAGGGTTTAAGCCATTTGAAGAGGGACCATTGATGTATCCAGACAAGCAAGTCAATATGCATCACCATCCCATCTACTCCATGCCTGATCAGGCCGAGCCGTACACCATAGTTTATGATGAAAATGGTAGGAGTCGTGTCATCGGACTTATCTGGTATATCCTGGAGGAGTTCGCTCAATATCATAATGCCACGCTGCGTTGGTTTGAGACCCCCATATCAGGCAAGCTACCCAATCAAGTACTATTGGGGGACCTCGTCGACAACGGATCCTTGGATATGTCTGCTTCGGCTACCTTCATGGGCTGGGGACGGTACTATGGGCTGACCTATCCGATGACTATCAGTAGCTGGTGCATTATGTTGCCCTTGGAGCGGCATGTTAGTGTTTGTGAAGCTCTGGTCAAGGCGTTCCAGCTGGAATCGTATATGATGCTGTTGGGACTCTATGCTCTGTACGTGGGGTTGCCAGTTATTGTGACTTATCTTTGCCCTAATCGGTCTTGGGCTCTTGATAATGTAGCTATCTCGTTTTATCGTCTCATTGCACTCTGCCTCGGAATCCAACTTGTGGCCTTCTATGAGGCTCGGGTGCAGTCGTTTCTTATCCATCCACTGCGTAAAAATCTTATAGCCACCTTAAGCGATTTGGAGAACTCTCAGGTGCGCATCTGGGGCGTTCGCTCCGAATTCTACTTGTATGAAGATGAGCTGCGCATCAAGTTTGCAAGAGTGTTCCGATTGACAGACCAAGGCCTTGAGCTGGTGAGGATGCGCAATACTCTGAACACCTCTTATGGCTACACTATAACGTCTAACAAGTGGCCCCTGTATGACGCCCTCCAGCGTGGTTTCCATCGGCCGATCTTTCGTTACCTGCGAAGTATTTGCGTACAGAGTCTCTGTCTATTCTCCATGCTGATACAGGAAAATTCGGTGTACTACCATAAGCTGAACCATTTCATATCAAAGCTTCGACAGGCCGGCTTTATTTCATATTGGATAGAAAACAGTTTCTACGATATGGTGCGTGGAGGCAAAATGCGAAGGCAGGACTTAAGTGAAGTGCATGTGGTGGTGCCCTTGACTCCAGAAGATATTGCTCCAGTTCTTGGCGTTTACGCAATGGGCTTACTTCTAAGTATGTGCACATTTCTTTTGGAAAATGCGGCGTACTACGCATGTGCATTTGTATATGGACATATCTAAGCGATATCTTGTAATTAAAGTACGTAGTCACCTAATAAAAATAACCAAGCTCTCTTATGATTAGACGGCGTTTCTGGAGGAATTGAGTTTTACTCCCAAACTGATTAATAGGTTTGTTGTCATGTGGAACTAACTAACTTCGTAACTAATGCAACCGGGTGTGTGTAGCATAGAGTTGAGCCAAAGCAGCAACAACAACTTATGTGTGTTACATAAATTCGCATTTAACTTGTATACCCTTTTAACCTTTGGGTTCAGGGTATAAAAGGGGTTTGTGCAAGGTATGTAACAAGCAGAAGGAAAAATCTCCGACCCCATTAATTGGAAAAGCGGGACTCATCCAGTCCCGCGCGGGACATTTAATTTTGATTTAAAATTCGGACGTCTGGCAACGCTGATATGTACATATGTTTTTATTTTTTGATGCAGGTGCTATCTATTCTCATATGCATGTACATACTTATACATACATATAAAATACTAAGTGTATGTATTCAATTGTATAGTTCAACACTTATCCATATGTGTTTTTATACCCTGTCCCCAAATGGTAAAAGGGTATACTAGTTTAGTGCGAATGTATGTAACACACAGAAGCAGACGTGGCAGACACCACAAAGTATATATATTATTGATCAGTATGACAAGGCAAGTCGATATATCCATGTCCGTATGTCCGTCCGTCCATCTGTAGGTATGAGCGCAAGAATCTCAGGAGGTACAAGAGCTAGAATAACCAAACTGGGTATCGAGGTTCCGCTAAGTCCTAGGCAGGTCAAATTTATTTTATTGCTGCTTTGGTTCAACTTTGTGCTGCATATATACACGCATATAAACCCACATAGACACGTGATGTAAATGTGTGCTGTAAAACTGTACACAAACATGTCTTCTATGTATGTATTTAATAAATTTTCTTTATTAATTTAATTAATTATTTCAATTTTTTTTAATAATTTAATTTATTTAATATATTTTTTTTAAATTTCCTTTTTTTGGAGATTACAGGCTATTTTAATGACGGGGTTGCTCGACTGTAGCGTTCTCTCTTGTTATACTCTGTACATGAAATGTACAGAAGTATATTAGGTTTGCGGGAGCTGAAAAATGTAACAGGCAGAAGGAGGCGTGGCAGACCCCACAAAGTATATATATTCTTGATCAGCATGACGAGACGAGTCGATCTAGCTCTGTCTGTCTGTCTGTCTGTCCGTCTGTCCGTCTGTCAATCTGTCAGTCTGTCCGTCCGTATGAACACCTGGATCTCAGAGACTATAAGAGATAGAGACACCAAATTTTGCACAAAGATGCGTTATGTGTGTATTCTATACGAGTTTGTTTTATTTTTTTTATTCCCCCCCCCCCCCCCCCCCTCCCCTAATTCTCCCCTATGGGGGTTTTCCCAATTTTCCATTCGTATAATCGCCTATATCTCGGAGACTATAAGACTATATATAAAAGCTAGGAACATCAAATTTTAGTCCCAGATGCCTTACGTGAATACGCAGAAAATGTATATTTTGGAATTTTCCTCCCTCCCCCCTCTCCCCCGCAAATGGGATTTTCTCTAACTCCCGTAATTCTTGGAATTTCGAACTAAAATTTTGCAAATACCCCCAGTTAGTAATTATATGTCCGTATGCCAAGTTTCATCATGATAGACCGATTTAACAAGAAGTTATAGCCATAAATATATTTGCTGCTGCAGCGCTGCTCAAGCGCTGCCCAAGCGCTTCCCGCGGCTGTTGTTGATGTTGCTGTTTGGTTGACTGCTAACATGTTTACACAGACACGAATTGATGCGCATAGTCATTCATACACTCACACAGACGCAATTGCTATGTAAATGTGCAATTATACACCATTTACGTGAGTTCGAATACCGAGAAAGGTAAAATCGATCAAAATTTTTTTTTTAATTTTCTTATTCTTTCTTTTTTATTTTCTATAATTATTGTAAACATATGTACAGAGTATTTCAAAGTCGGGACACCCGACATTAGCTTTTTTACTTGTTTTATATTAACATCATAGTATACTTGGTAAAATAAAACAATTCATTTCTCTTCACAAATATTTAAAGTACACAAACATTTATATATAATTGTCAGTATTTAGAAAAATTACATAATCATCAAATTGAAATGTGTTGCATAGTCCCATATTTCTGCTGTGCCAGCTGCAATGCCAGTCTACGTATTGGATGTATTTTCTATGCCGTTTGGTCAATTGTTTGGAAAATACTTCTAGCTTTGAGGTCATACATGGATGCCAGTAAGTACTTAGTTGGCTGCAAGCTTATAACCTTTTGAATAGCGCTCAATCTAAAATATATTTTATTTATTTAAGCCACTCCTTATGATAATCAAGCAGAGGGAGCTGGCATTTTTAAGACTTGGGAGTCGATTAGTTATGCATCGATATTCTTGAGCTTGATTCTTCTGGCAGGCCCTATTTGTTTGTTACTTGGCATGAAGATGGTGAATTCATGTATTTTGGTAGGAGCAGATAAACTAATCATTTATCTGTGATTTTCAGAACAATAAAGCACTGGTCGTTGTATCTATAGTAATCACATATCTGACGGTGGTACTGTACATTTTTAGTATACTTTTCCTACCTTTAATTGGTAAGTACATTTTATAGATATATAGTATAATACTATAATAATCTACATTGAAATATTTTTCAGCCTTCGAAATTTACATGATTATTGTGCAGTATTCATATTTAAAAACCGAAATGTAGAGCAGTTGAAACCATCTTGAGATCTAGTGATTACAAACTAAGGAATTGTAAAGAGCCGACCTATTTGTTAAAAGTCCACCAAACACAGACAGATCTAGGACACAAAATCTGGCAAAGGTAGAAAGCGTTAAAAACCAAAATGATGTTCGCAAAAAAATATGCTCAGAGTATTTTTTAGGGTAAATGTAGTTTTTCATTGACTAATCTATTATTGGAAGTACTGAGTAACCTGAGTAACTGAGTACTAACCAGCTATCTATTCCAGACCCTACTCCGTATGATGATCTCAAACTGCAACTATGCCAGACGTTACCTTTATCAATAACGCTTCCGCACTTATCCTTCCTACACATGTTAGACTTAGTGTCTACCATATCTGATCCTACGCCAACTACTCTCGTTACTAGACCCGCCGCATCGCTCAATACTACAGCTATTGGCCCTACAGATACGGATTTTATTTTTACTGTGGGATCCACTTCTGCTAGATTGGGAGCGTCCAATCAATGGTAAGTAGATGCATTTAAGGAGCATTTAATGCGAATCGTTTACATTATTCATACTAAAAATTTCTCAGGATTCCAAAATGTATATGCCCCATTTGAAGTAGACAATTCGCTTGGTATAAGTTCGAAACAAATAGCTGGCATGGCCGCCGATATGGACAGAAGAAGCAATGCCAAGTTTACAAGCCATTTAACCAGTATAGTCCGATCCGCTTTCAAAAAGAAATAGACATTACAATAGACATAACAAAAATATGCTTAAAGTAATTATAAAAATTTGAAAAAATTAAGAAAACTAAAAAAAGAAAACAATTTTTAATCGTTGAAGAGGGAGGGGGATGGAGGAAATTTCTGAAACACTCATTCACATAATGAATAATCTTGAACTAAAATTTGGTGCCCCTATTACATTGTTCACCTCCCGCAAACCTAATATAACATTTATCATTTCATGTGCAGAGTATAACAATTAAAATGGGAACACAAAAGGATCGTCTTCAAATCTAATACAATGATGGCATTTTTGTCATTTAAAGTGACACAATATTTCGAGAATGATTCTGAAGAAACAGCACCCTGTGCAGGAATAACATTTTGAACTATTTGGGCTAAATGAGGTATGTTTAAGGTAGTTTTTTTTATAGATGCCATTGTCACAATCGAACCAAATTCAAATGGGACAATACGGGAAGCATCAGCGTTCAAATACAAAAAGAATCATCAAAACCGGTTCACCCAGTCGAATATTCTGAGGTAACAAATAATTATTACAAAAAGGAAAAAAAAGTGATATATTTCTCAATTTTTATACCATACAGGCTATTTAAGAGTTTAGCCTGCTCGACTTTAGCATTTCTTTCTTGTTTTTTTAAGTCGGTTAAAAAGGGCTTACCTCACTGTCGTTAATTATTATTTCTCGATAATGAGTTGTTTTAATTTAGTAAGGGAACAAATATTTCCATCAGTGTGTAGTATGTTCATCTCTTTTTGTGACCTAAATCGATAACCAAAATGGGGGTTAGTCCATTTTATTTGCGTGCCACATATAATATACATTACGTCAGAGAGTTGCTCCTCATACAGAGAGCCTTATCATAATACAAATAGATATAACTATGTAATTAGTACACAATTAACGCAGGCAGCTACGACTTTAACATATGTCCAGTCAATCCAATCCTTCAGTAAAGGATTGAGGGAAGTGCGCAGATGTTGGATTTACGAAATTATACCACGGACGTTTCGGAGCCATTCAGTGACTATTTGAAATGGTCGGCAAGAGCACAAATCATTTTCTACTACAATCCTGGAAGCTTAAACTGTTGGAGTGTGGAGCTATTGAGGCGTCAAGCGCTGCATGTGGCTATTTTGATATGGAATACCACAAGATTCATCAATTTGAGATGGAGCCAGAGCAGAAATATGCTTGTACTGGCTTGCCTGCCAGCGGAACCGAAACGGGCACAGACATTATTAGAAATGCTGGCCCATTCCCTACAACACGTGAGGGAAGTCAAGGTGCTGATAGAACTGAGCCACACAGAGCTTACCTGTGGTGGTGATAACGACGTAAACATTGATGCACTCCTGCAGCACAGCTTCCAGCTAAGCATGCTCAATGTAGTGCTCATATGCAGCAGCTTCGTCAAAACCCTCCTCTACTATGGCTATGAGGGCTATCCCAAGTTCAAGCTGCAAGTCCGTCAGTTCCAGCCATATAAAGAAACAACATCTATATATCCTGACAAGTTGCTCAACATGCACCACCACCCCATCTACAGCATGCCAGATCAGGCAGAGCCATATACAATTGTCTATGAGCACCAAGGGAAAGTTCGCGTCATTGGCATGCTGTGGTATATTCTGGAGGAATTCGCCCATTATCACAATGCCACGCTGCGTTGGCTTGAAAGGCCTATACCAGGCAATCCTCCAAATCAGGTGCTGTTGGGCGATCTCATTAGGAATGGATCCTTAGATATTACTGCCTCAGCCAGTTTCTTGGACTGGGGCAGTTATTATTACATGACCTATCCGATGGCTGTTAGTAGTTGGTGCATTATGACTCCTCTGGAGCGTCACGTAAGCGCCCGCGACGCAATCATCAAAGCATTTAAGCTGGAGTCCTATATAATGTTGCTCGGCTTTTATGCCCTGTACGTAGGCTTGCCGCCTATCATGATGTGTATCCGACGCCAAAGATCATGGCCTCTCGACAATGTTGCCTCCTCATTCTATCGACTGATTGCGCTCTGCCTTGCAATCCAACTCTTGGCCTTTTACGAAGCTCGCGTGCAGACGTTCCTTATCCACCCATTGCGCCAAAATCATATTACAACCTTCAATGATCTAGAGAGCTCTCAAGTGCGCATCTGGAGCTATCGCTATGAGTTCTACAGATACGATTTTGAACTGCGCATCAAGTTCGGCACCGTGTTTAGACTGACAGACTTGGGCTCCGAGCTGGTGAAGATGCGGAATGCTCTGAACACCTCCTATGCCTACACCATCACCTCAAATAAATGGCCCATGTGTGACGGTCTCCAGAGGGGCTTCCGCAGGCCGCTCTTCCATTATTCCAACGACGTTTGCATACAGTCTCTGTGCTTGTTCGCGATGATGATAAGAAATAATTCTGTCTTCTATGACAGGTTCAATCATTTTTTGACGAAGCTACGTCAAGCCGGTTTCATATCGCATTGGATAAAGAATAGTTTCTTCGATATGGTGTAATAACATACGTACTTTTTATTATGAGTTTTTATTAATTATTTATTAACTTTTATGACACTCAATCTTAAAACTTGAACTTATACTGATTTCTTACATTTTTTTTAAAATGAACTTAGCTAAGGCCTCGTAGCTGCGCTGCCAGAGACGCCGGCAGCGGAGCGGCCGCATTATGTATTTTACTTATGTATTTGTACTCAGCGCTGTTGGCAGCGAGAGCGCGAGGGAGAATGTTATGTGCACTTGAGGTGGCTGACACTAGTTGCACTGACGCTGCACTTATGTCGCCCAATGCATGTGCGATCATATTACATCGCGTCCGAATTATGCTTGGCTTTTTGAATTAATTTATTCACTGCAATAAAGTGTTACAGTGTATGTTCTTAAGAGTGCACTGCGTACAGTGTGTACTCCTTATGTATGCACACTACATCTCCCTCCTTTTGAAAAATAACGTAATATTATGAAGTTATTTTCTAAATTATTTATCTATTAATTTCATGTATATCTAGTTATGAAATATGTTTATATCTTTATGATTCGTTTCTTATTAATCTATTTGTTTTGTTTGTTTAATAATGTTTTTAAAGGGAAAATTGATATATGTATGTATATACTTATTTGTATGTATAAATTTTGTTTTTTTTTTTTTTATCTTATTTTTATTTTATTTTATTATTTTTTTTTTTATATGTATATGTATATATATATATTTTTTTCTTTCTATTATTATTTTTTTTCGATGGAATCATAGAAAATTGATGTATATTTTTTTTTGTATTTATTGATATTTATATATATGTATTTATGCTTGTGTATGGCCATACTTCAAGTTACGAATTAAAAATCTTTAACCTATCCTTATGTACTGTTTGTTTTTTGTCTTTATTATTTGATATTATTATGTTATTATTTTCTTCTACTTTTTCTACCTTATATGGTCCTGTATATTTAAAATCTAGCTTGTGACCTGTTTCATTTTTCAATAGAACCTGGTCTCCTATTTTTAACTTCAGATCTAAACTATTCTTGTCATAACTAATTTTCTGTTTATGTTTATTTGACTCTAGCATTAATCTTGCTCTTTTCAAAGCTTGTTCTATCCTAAACTTAGATTCCTTAGCATAATCTTCTATATTGTAAAGTGGTTCTATTCTATCTATGCTATTGAAATACTCTGGTAAATTTGAGGTTCTACCAAAAACTAGCTCATATGGACAGTAATCATGTGCCATTGAGGGTGTAGTATTAAAAGAATATACGAAGTACTGTAACCACACATCCCAATCTGATTTGTCGACTGAGATGTATGACCTGATGAACTCATTAAATGTTCTGTGGCTTCGCTCCACGGTTCCTACAGTCTGGTGATGATGTGCAGTAGATGTTATGTTTTTAATATTTAGATTTTTACATAAATCTTCAATTATTGAATTCTTATACTCTGTTCCCATGTCCGTAATGAACGTCTTCATTGGACCGTACTTCAGAATAAAATGTTCAAATATAGCCTTGGCTACTGTCTTTGCACTTTTGTTCTCTATTGGTATGGCTACAAGGTATTTTGTTAAATCGCAGATTAAAGTTACTGCGTATTCATTTCCTTTTTCTGACCTAGGTAGTGGACCGATCGTATCCACAATTACCCTATCGAAAGCCTTTATTGGCGTATCTGTTATTATCAATGGGGCTCTGGTATGTTTAGTCGATTTCGACTTTTGACATTTTCGACATTTTTTTATATAATTTGTAATGTCTCTTGTTATATTTTTCCAGTAATAATGCCTTTTTATTTTTGCCATTGTTCTTGCTATACCCGTATGGCCTCCTTGTATTGGATCGTCATGGAATGTAAACAGTATTGCTTCTTTTTCTTTTTCTTTATTTATTTGGGTCACCGGCTTGAGTAGCGCTACTCTTAATGATTTCAATATTTTATTGCCCATTTCTTTAAAAGATTCTATTGAAGTTGTTTCAAAAATCTTTTCGCTCGGTGCCACTTTGAGTCGGCTGATATTAAGCACACCGGCTTGCCTTTCAAGCCTTTGGAAGAACTGACCTAAGTCGAGAATTCCATTGGAGTACATATCGCTAACATCAATTCTTGCTATGACTTTTTTTCCATGCTTTAGTAAACATGTTGAATCTGTCGTACGCAAGGTCACTACTTTTCGTACCTCGTCATTTATAATGACTTCGTATACGTTGGGCTTTGAAGCTTTATTTTTAGTTTGCTTATGCAAATCTACTTTGTCTTTCTCTGCGCAGAGATTTTTCTGTTTACTTTGATTTCTTGTAGTGACTTTTAGTATTTTGTTTCCTTTATGTATATCTTTTAAGTCTGTTATAGTTATTCTCGACAACGCATCTGCTATATGGTTGTCTTTTCCCTTGAGGTATTCAACTGTGAAATCATACTCCTCTAAGTCAAGTCTCATGCGCGTCAGTTTTGAGCTCGGGTTCGTCATTGAAAACAAGTAAGTTAAGGGCCTATGATCGGTTTTGACTGTGAAGTGTCTGCCATAAATATATGGTCGAAAATGGTTTATTGCCCAATGGATGGCTGCCAGTTCTTGCTCCGTTGTATTTTTGTTACTTTCCCCTTTTGTAAACGATCTTGATGCATACGCTACTGGCAGTTGTGTCCCATTATGATTTTGGGTCAGTACAGCTCCACAAGCTTGTTTACTCGCATCCGTCGTTATGCAAAATTCTTTGCTAAAATCTGGGTACTGCAACAACGTAGGCTTCATCAACTGGACTTTTAAATATTCGAATGCTTTTTGACATTCACCGGTCCACTCAAACTTAACATTCTTTCTACATAATCTTGTTATGTGCCGCGAATAATCGGCGAAATTTTTTATAAAACGTCTATAATAATTGCAGAATGCAACGAATCTTCTAGCGCTATCAGCGTCCGTTGGGACTGGGTACCTTTCTATGACATCATATTTCTTGCTGTCTGGCAAAATACCCTTATCAGTACACTTATGGCCCAAAAAGGTTACCTCGTGCCTGAAGAATGAGCACTTTTCGGGGTGCAATTTAAGGTTGTGTTTTCTACACAAATCAAAAACGCTTGTAAGATTCTTAATCATATGTTTTTCTGAACACCCGATGACAATCAGGTCATCCATATATAAGAATGCCTGAGTAGGTTCTATACCCGAAAATGCGATTGTCATCATTCTTTGAAATGAATTTGGTGCTATTTTTAAACCATATGGTAATCGCGTGAAGCGATAAGAGCCATTGCTCGTGGAAAAAGACGTTATGTTTCTGGAGCTTTCCTCAAGCTCTATCTGATGAAATCCTGACATCAGATCCAAACATGAGAAGTACTTAGCTCTACCCAATTGATCGAGAATATCATCAATTCTGGGCAACGGAAACTTGTCGGATAAGATTTTTTTATTGATCTGGCGATAGTCAATCACCAAACGCCATCTTTTACTATCAGAACCCGGCAATGACTTTTTTGGAACTATCAATAATGGGCTATTATATTCTGAGACTGACGGTTCTACTATTTTGTCTTTTATTAGCTTCTCGACTTGCTTGTCTACCTCTTCTTTTTGGCTATGTGGAATTCTATAGTTCTTAATATAAACTGGTTCATCATCTTTCATTCTTATCTTTTGTTTGTAGAAATTATTGGTTGATATCGATTCGGTTTCTATTCCGAATACGTCAATGTACTTGGTGCATATCTCCGTAAGAGCGTGTTCGAACTGTGGTGGGAAATTTTTACTTAGTTTGTCCAAGACCTCAATGTGACTGCTGTTCATATTTGTTTCTATTATTTCATAATCACTCAATGGTTCAAAATTTACTTCGTTTAACTGAATGATTGCATTTTTATCTGTGGTATTCAAAATTCGGACAAAAATATTTTTAGAGTCTGCAATGGAGTTCCCAATGTATACTCCGTTTTGAATTTCTTGATTTGGTATGAATATATACTTGCTTGTAGTATTTATGGAAATTTTTCGGACGACTTCGGATCTTGCTGGCAAAATTGTGTAACTATTTTGAAGTGTATGATGTATTGGGATTTTTATTGAGTGATCAATATTATTAGGTCTCAGTATGAGCCAATCACTCTCCTGATTTAAGTCTATTTGACAATTATATTTCTTCATAAAATCTATACCTATTATTCCATTACATGGAAGCGGAAAGTCTGAATCTACTATATGAAAGTCATGAGGGATGGCATAGCATGTTGATAGGAGTTCTATCATTGCCGATCCTTTGGAATTGGTTGTTCCCTCACCTATACCGGACAATTGAGTAATATTATTATAATTGACGTTATCAAACGAGTCCGTATCTTCCTTTATTAAAGACACATCTGCACCTGTATCAACCAGCAATGTGTACAACTTATGTGTTGCTTCATTTTTTAGTGTAACATAAAGATTGAAATTAAGGTTTATTGCGTGAACCGTTTGTTCCACAGTTTTCTTTATCCCAAGGGTTTTTACTGGTTTTCCGACGTGGTTTGCACCAGTCGGACTTGGTTATAATTGCTGTTATTTCGTTGGTAGCCATTCTGGTAGTTTCTACCACCACGATGGTTATCTCCACCGCGATAGTTATTTCCACCGCGATAGTTATTTCCACCGCGATAGTTATTATTACCTCTGGCTCTATGATTATTACTGAAGCGTCTGTCTATTTGCTGGTTTTTATAATACAAAATTGTATCTGTTCGTCCAGTTGCATCGGTACAACTATTGACAAACTTGGAGACAGCCTCATTCATATTGTTGAATTGGCCGGCCTCCATTACCAGCTTTACCCTGTCAATGTTACAATTCTTCGTCATTGATTTTACAGCATGTTGCGTACTGTATTTAGCGGCTATCTCCAATGAAAGTCCATCGTTTATGTATGCACTCTCTAGAGACTTTGTCAGTTTTTCTACCTCTTGGGTATACTGATTAGCCGTCTTGCTCTTCTGTTGAAGGTTCATCAGTTTGGCTGTAATAACCTCAACTGAGTCACCTTTTACAGTGGCAGAAAGTTTGCAAACAATTTCAGCAATTGAGTTCTCAGTGCTAATTAAATTGCGTGCGTTGCCTTTGAGCTTTGTTTTTATTAATTGGACTGCCGTTGACTCGTGTGTCTCTTTAATTGAGTCCACCAACTGCAACGCGTCCAAGAAGCTTCTCAAATTTTCGGCTTTGCCATCAAACTCCGGTATCAGAGATGACGCCGTTTTTAAGAATTGTATCTGTGTCTGCGACATTTTTCGCAACTGCGGGCTGTTTACTATTGCGTTGAGGCTGTCAGCCGGTTCGCTTCTTGCGGGGCTGTTATTGGGAGTAAGTCCGCTTTTGGAATCTTCTTCCGAAATTATGCTGACATATGCCGTATTTGGCGATTTTGACCTGGGACTTATAGACATTACTTCATCTTCGTCCACAGCTATATATGTCGCCGCGCTACTTATGACATTTGGCAAGTGTATATCCAAGCCATGTCTTTCCCTAACAGCGAGCAGCTGTTCTCTTAGACGTTTGACAACGTCTGAAGCCTGAGTCCAATGGAGATCCGTGAGCCTAGGTTTGTTTTCTAGGAATATCTCTCGGATCTCGTTATAATAATGCACCAATTTGATGGTGTGCTTATTCAATGTACCAATCTGTATTGGCCTATTTTGAGTGAGGCTTTTGTATGATTTATCAAATTCAGCTCTCAGCTCTTGCACTCTCCCGCATATAGCATTCCAGTCCATGTATTATGGATAATTTTGATGCTCAGCAAGATTTTTTTTTCATTGGACTCCTAGGTAATTAAGTTGAACACCCTTTCTTTTTTTTTTACTTTTAATTTTTATGTTTTATTTATTATTTATTAATTTTTATTTATTTATGTTTCTTCTATTCTATTCCTATATTTCATAATTATTATTTACTGTTTAAATCTATTGTCCTGGTCATCTACCCATTGTGCATAGTGGTTGGTTCTACCTAGGTGTGGATTTCTTTCCACTCTTGGGCATACCTGATATTATAATTTTACATTGGTGAAAAATGTCCTTTTTTTATTTATATTTATTTATTAATAATTTTTTTTTGCTGCTGGCAGTAATCGCTGTATATTTTTTTATATTTTATCTAAGTCATTTGCCTTACTCAGAATTCTTTTTTTTAGGCATTTATTGTGTAGCTTATACAGCTTAAAAAACAAATTCGCACTCATTAACACAACGATTACTACCAACAGGATATTTATCATTTCTACATCTACTTTCTGTGATTCCACCTTATTGACAATTCCTGCAGTGGAATCTACTACCTTAGTGTCTATCAAACCCATTTTGGGTATATTACTTATTTTATCGGTAACTATGCCACTTTTATATGGCTTATATATTTCTATCTGATCTATCTTACTTATACTATTGCTCCTCATTCATACTATTAAAAGATTGACAATTTTCCTGCCTATTTGTTCGTACAGCTTTACGGGCTGTACTTCTAATCGGGCAGAAAAGGTTCCGCTCAATTTTACAATTTTCCTTATTAATTATTTTACAATTTTCTTATTGGCTATTTTTTTTACAATTTTTCTTACATATATATATTTTAACTTAAATATGCATTACAAATTTTGCATTATAAGTTTTTATCTTTGCTTAATCATTAAATTTTCCTCTGGTGTCCCTTTTTGGGATTGTCGTCTTGTGGCGTCCGCATCAGCTGGACGTCGCCGGTGTGGCACGCTGATGCTCCCTCGTTGTCGCTGGTGGTGGTTTGCCTCCCGCACTTGTCGCTATTTGATGTGGTGTATTCCCGCATCAGCTGGGCGTCGCCGGTGTGGCACGCTGATGCTCCCTCGTTGGTGCAAGGGGCGGCCTGCCTCCCGCACTTACAGTTGTCGTCGGCGTTTTTCCAGCGGTGGTGCAAAAGGCGGTCCTATGCCTTTCACACTTACTGCTCCTAATTGCGTATCGTGCAGTGGCGGCACGTGTACTCGCAGTGTGGGGTGTGCAATGGTCCCTCGCAGTCCGTTGGGCAGCTTTTTGCGTTCCTTGGCAGTTGCTTGGGTGAAGGCGGTAAAATTATTTCACGTTTATTTATATTTTCAATACGAGTGGAGCGAGTTGCGGAGTCGGGTTTCGCATTTTTGCTTATTGACTTTAAATAGTCAAGTTCTGCCTGCAATTTTTGGGCCGTTGTCCACGCGGGTGGTGTTGCAGTTGAGAATAAAAGCCACTTTAAATGTGCTATTCTCTTATTAATTTTATTGTGCACACCTCCGCGTTTACCCATCACTCGCGCACTCTACTCACTCAGTATTTTTATTGTGTTGATGTCCATGCCAAGCTCCGTCTTCCGAATTTTAAAGTTGTCCTCCTGCCGTTATTATGGTCGTTTTTATGGTATATCAGCTCCTCTGTCCTTGGTCCTCCAGGACCACTATCACGGTCCTATGTAGGACACTGTCATGGTCGCCATGTAATAACATACGTACTTTTTATTATGAGTTTTTATTAATTATTTATTAACTTTTATGACACTCAATCTTAAAACTTGAACTTATACTGATTTCTTACATTTTTTTTAAAATGAACTTAGCTAAGGCCTCGTAGCTGCGCTGCCAGAGACGCCGGCAGCGGAGCGGCCGCATTATGTATTTTACTTATGTATTTGTACTCAGCGCTGTTGGCAGCGAGAGCGCGAGGGAGAATGTTATGTGCACTTGAGGTGGCTGACACTAGTTGCACTGACGCTGCACTTATGTCGCCCAATGCATGTGCGATCATATTACATCGCGTCCGAATTATGCTTGGCTTTTTGAATTAATTTATTCACTGCAATAAAGTGTTACAGTGTATGTTCTTAAGAGTGCACTGCGTACAGTGTGTACTCCTTATGTATGCACACTACAATGGTACGTAGTGGGAGAATGCAACGAAAAGATTTGAGTGAAGTTCATGTGGCAGTGGCTCTGTCTTTAACGGACTATGCTCCAATATTTGCTGGATATATTTTTATGTCGGTATTATGTATATGTCTTTGGCTGTTGGAGATCATTTTTCATTATTCATACAAATATATATTTGGAAATAATTAATAATAAACTATTGTTGAGCGTCTTTAATTTGCTCTTACACTTTATGTTTAGAAAAGTAAGATAATTTTGAAGACTTAAAACAGTCAGGTCATTTTTAAAGCAACCTAGGGAACAAATAACCCGCTTTATGTTCTTCAATATTAGTTTACAGAGTAAAAAGAAAAAGGCCACCGATATTTTGTACCACGTTTAGAAAATGGCTGCATCAGCGAATTATTGGGAATAGAAGAACCGTGAAACAATTTCTGTTATAATTTTATGAATTATTATTATAAATCATTATTAATTTAAGCAATGCATTTTAGTACGATATCATTACAGTTGTTTTCGCTATGTATATTACAGATTAATGAATATATTTTACATCAGGTTTGGAAAATGCAAAAAATATTTTACCACCTTAAAATGTATTCAATTGATGAGAATCATTTGAAGATAATTATTTAACGTTGGCCATACGCGTCTAAGTTTTGGATTGGGATACTATTTGGTGAACATTGCATTTAAAGAGCCCAAGGAATAATAAAGTGGGTTTAGATGTAATCGATTTTGTTTCGCCTTTTGTAGTAAATTAACTATCTCTTAAGTCGAGGCGTCTTAAACAATTTGAGAGATTTATAGGTTATTTTATTCAATTTGATTATTTCCTTTGCATAATATTATTTTGTTAGTTATAGTTATATTGTTGATTTGAATAACTTGATATAATATGTATAAATTGAGACATAGAAGTAGTGCTAGTATTTTACACCAAATTTCAATATTTTGAAAATTAAGCCTTCACCGTTTGTAATCAAAATAAGAGCCAAATTAAAAGAGTAGTTAAATACTGAAAAAAGTCTTATAAATAAAAATGATAATTGGTAACATCTATTCTATTTTCTTGTAATGAAAAACAAATTTAACTTAATACCGACTATTAAAAGATAATTTGGATTTCATAACAGGGCAAGCCTCGTTGTACCTTCTGGCTTAGACTTGATTGTGCCTAGAGTTTATTTTTATGACACTGATAAAGGTTATCTGCTGAGGTACTTGTATGTGCACAAATAAAGGCACCCACGAACACACTTGTATGTACTGTGTATGCACTAAGTATGTATAGTATGTACAAGTATAGGAGTATGTATGTAACGTGCTCTCTTGTAATGTTGTCTTTGAAAAAGTCTAACATACCACAGACATTGTAGACAATGAAAGGGAATGTCATTGTCAGCAAACGCCGCACAGTCTTAAGTGCAGCCTGCTGGCAAGCACCCAGGCAGACGACTCCTTGCGTGCCGCTATCTGGCTGGCTGGCTGGCTGGCTGGCTGCTGGCAGGCCTGCTCCGTGTCCATGTCCGTGTCGACCTTTATTAATGTTGTTTTGCTGCGAACGGGAAATGGCACAACTGGCGGGCAAAAGTTCAATGGCTTGTCTGTTGTGTAAAGCCTTAATAAGCAAATGTAAGTGTACTATGTAGTATGCAAATAGGTATAGTTGTAGGTTTGGTTCACAGCCACTAATGAAGACAAGTCTGTGGCAGTAATGTTATTAATGGCGTGAACAAATCAAATGTGCGTTGCCCACTACCGGCTCTAAAGAGTCGCAATGGCACGGCATACATCAGAACATGTCATGGCCTGACTTTAAAATCAAACAATATACGAGAAAGTATGTGTTCTTGTGATAGTTTTGCCTCCCATATGGTGTCATTATCAATGAAATAAAGTCCACACTTTGGCGCCAATTTCAACATTTTTCCAGCATTTTACATTTCATTTCAATTCGTTTCGTTTCCCTGCCAATGCGCATGCGTTTGTTTACCTTCCAACAGTGGATTCCATTCATTTGTTAATATCTACATATGTGAGGTTGGTTTGTAATCAAAATATAACAATATATGTATAGTCTAAATGTACTCGTACACCCGTTGCTGTTGTTTTTGTTGACAAGCGGCCAATGTCTGTGTGCCTCTTGGTTATTTGCAAAACGTGCGCAGCAGCGCCTGCCAAATGCCATAAAATGTACAAATACGTACTCGTACCGGTACATATAGTATTATAGAAGTATATATCGCGGGCCATAAAAATCTTAATTTAGTTGCACAAATATGTCTAAAGTATACTAATTTATGCCTTATATGATTCGCTTATCAATGCAAATAGAAAAATTCTATGAGGTTATTCTTTTTTTAAATATTTTTTTTGGAAATTCTACACCTTTTAAGCCCTTCGAAGAATTCCACCGATTTTTGTGAATGCAAATAAGTTATCTGCAGAGCTGTGCGTCAATTCAAAACAACTTGGCGGGAATTTAGTTTTGAAATGCAGCATTTGCGTTCCACAAATTCGCTGGAAGTCGTCGGCATGTGGCACAGCCAGCCCACAATGCGTGCAACACTCAGTTGTGGAAACGTCTATGGTTCGCTTTTTGCCAAGCGAGCGTACACAGGCGGCAGTTTTGGTGAAGCGTTCAACCAATTCGGTCGTCGTCAGGCTCGCGATATACTAGCAATATATGCCATAGTGGCTTGTGAGATTTTGTGAGATTTAACAATCGGAAGCCGAGCGCATTCCATTGATCGCGCGAGCAGATAAGGCCCGAACAATAATTAAAATACAATTTGTAAAATATCCGAAAACATTTACGATTTAAAAACGGCCATAAATCAAATTAACAATTATTAAAATTTATGTGAAATTCGTGGCGCATTTCCACATAAACAATCAAAAGAAATGCAGCATGAATATACAATAAAATATAATTTACATGCGGCATAAATTCGACGCGTCTTAAAAAAATACGCAAAAAATAAAATTACGAAATTTATATCAAATTTCGCGCCCCTTTCACGCATCAAACGTTATCGTAAAAGAAATGCTTTCCCTTTCCGGCTTCAAGGCAGCATAAAATGTGGCATTTATGAGCAGGTCGCGAAAGCGCGGACGAAAAAATTTTTTGCTTTAAGATCCGACGACTTGGCACCTCAAACGGAAGCTCAGCCTTAAGTGACAGTCAGCCAAAGGGTGTGAAATAATTACGTAAAGTGTGCGTTCCCAGGTACGTGGGTGTATGGTAGTGAGAAAAAGTTTTTCCGCTGACTTACTGACTCGCAAGTTACAGAGATCGCCGATATGTGAACAATGAATGAGACAAGTAAGTGGAATAAACAGCACATAGTTATGGCACTTTTTATATAGATTAATTATGGAATTTATGAACGATTAAAGTTCACACGCTCGCTACATATTATGTGTTCGTACAACAGCTGCATCCATACAATTGGCTCATAAAAAATGGCAATGAAATTTTTGTGTATTTGGATGAAGCAAACAATAAATTTCAAGGGCTTCACATGAAGACGACAATAGCCTTGTAATTTTTTAAATATAAATAAACATATATGCAAAGTGCTTAACTGTTCTGCTTGGCAATTTTCTAGAATTATTTCAATTGAGCAAGTTTTGCAAACAAAAGTGGTCTCACAATTTACGGACAGAAGCATATGGGAAGCAAATAAGTTTGTACTTTTTCACTAACTTGAAAATCATGCTAGACTAAGCTATCTTTATTTTACGGGTTGACTTTTAAGAAAACAGTTCAAATAACTTTTTAATATCTATGTTTGTCGCGGCAGTTCATGAACTTATTGCAGAAGAAGTTGCGAAACTTACTTCAACTTAGTTAACTTATTCAGAAATTATTAAGTGATAGCTACAAACTGACTGGACTAGCCGCTAATTAATTATATAGTCGTGTTCTATATTCGAACTTATTCTTTGTTGAGCTGTTCCACTGTTTCATTCATTCTCTAGGCTATGCAAGTTTATGATAACGCGCTGACTGTATCAAATATTCCAGGAAATAATGTTCAAGAACAAACATTTCGATTCAATTTTCGGTGTTTTTGCACAGTGTCTTATTTTAAGAGGGAATTTCTAGCTCCATTTGTAAAGCTTTGCAGCCCTTATCTTTTCCTATCTTTTCTAAATGGATTTATTTACTTGATTCAAAACATTTCCTCTTTCATGGCCTCTCTTCACTGTTCTTCTTTTAATAACCATAAAATATAATCACCACCGGCCAGAGGTATTAAGAATTTGTATACAATTAATAATATTTTCAATTTCTGCACAGAATATACCGTAGATTGCATATTTTTTATACCTATACTACAAGTATATAATATTTATGCATTAATTTGTATGTATAACATATTTCAAATTACACATTTTTTATTTCAATCACCTGTTTTCCTATAGAAATATTTTTATTTTTGTTTTCTGCCTTCCGGATGAATTAGAAATGTTTGCTCTTGACAAAGAAATAAACAACTAAGCTTTCAATGCGCGAATATAGCATCAACGTATTTTATAGAAATGAAGAAAGAACGGATGGTCAACTTGATCTTGATGTATTGATTCGCTTAGTCTATTCTTATATTTTTCGAAGTGTTATTAAATTCATGGCAAAAGCTATACCCTCTTTTATAAGCCGAGGTGTATAAAAATGCATATTTAATTGTAAAAATATTTATACAGTTTAGAAATTCCCACACAACTTTGAAACTCTTAGTGCTATGGCCGATTAAGTGAATTAATATCTTCCTTTCCACTTCAAGTCTTGTTATATAATTGTCTTATCAACCGAAAGCATCACTTGGCACTCCCTAATTACCTCCTGTTGCTTCCGCAGCACGTGCTCTCGTGAATTTGTCCCTCTTCATCTCTTCGCTTTCGCTTTTATGGCTAATTGTCTGATGAATGAAGCTGTCTTGCTGTTTCCTCCAGCGTCTTGACTTCGCATTCATTGTCTCTACAATTTGGCTAAAGAGCGGTAAAAGTTCTGCAATTTCTTCAAATTTGCAAATATATTCACGTTCGTCGTATGAATATTAATCCGCCCACATATTTGGTGTTGGGGTAGATTTTGGGTAAGAAGATGTACGCATGGCTTGTCAAAATAACCATCTGTCGTTGGTTTATGCAATTAGCTAAAAAACTGTATAGTATCCGAGTGTACAAGTATGCACAATTCATAAAGTAAATAATGAATATGCGCAGAAATATTTACATAATTATCGAACAGCCGAAGCGCAAAACCAGAATTCAATTGCGGGCGAATTCAATTAGGCCTCTGCCCACCCCTTCCCCATCCAGTCAACACATATTTATATACTATGTATGATGTACATAGGATCATAAAGGTCACTTGGGATACACAAAACATGAGGAAACGAGCAGCTCAACCAGTGAAATACACGTCGCACATCG
Source organism: Scaptodrosophila lebanonensis (assembly GCF_003285725.1). Classification (NCBI taxonomy): domain Eukaryota; kingdom Metazoa; phylum Arthropoda; class Insecta; order Diptera; family Drosophilidae; genus Scaptodrosophila; species Scaptodrosophila lebanonensis. Next base: position 1,325,374 of record NW_022060558.1, read on the forward strand.
AACCAAATGTTCAGAGCGAACGAACAATTGAATTGAAGTGCGCGGCTCTGTAATAAAGAAAACTCAATTCCTGTCAAATGTGGCACAGAGGGACGAAAAGGCCACAATGGAGAGAAGCTTTCTCTTTCTCTTTCTTCCTCTGAAATAGTGTGTGAAGAGGAGCCTAAAAAATATCACTTTAGTGTGCATAAATCGATTTTCATATTAGAAACTACAATAATAACATTTATTCATTAATAAGTGATCGGATTAACTCCTAATCCAGTTCAATATGGATTATATGACCGGCTCTGATAGACATAATTATATACAAACAATTAGAATACAAATAATACTTAAATAAGAATATATATGTATATACATACTTTCTGTAAAGATAATTCATTTGAATTTCAATTCCAGACATCAATTATGTAGGTCCCTCCTTTATGTGCTGTCTGGCACATTTATTTCAATTGAGTGTTATGGCAAAAAATTCATTTCAGCAAAGATACACCACCATCTTCAGGTCAGCAGTTCTGCTCACAGATAAGCAAGATTTTACTTTCGCAACAGTGTCTACTTTGTGTAAAAAATGTACAATTTACTGAATTATTGATTACTTTTAGAAAACACAAAGCATATTTCTTTGAGTTAAAATATTAAAGAAGTTAGTAAAGTTGAAAAATTTAAATCAAAAGACTTAGCAATCAAGTTTTGACTTCTTTTCACAATTGTTTAAATCTTCCAACTAATTCTTCTACTACAATAATTGTTAGTTTCTTAAATAAAATATTATTAATTTTCAAGAGACAAGATTTGTCGCCTTTTTACAGCTACGTGCTGATACTGACACACTATTTATATTTATTTCATAGTGCTAGTCTGAACCTTTAGTTCATTGTATGAATTATGATTTGCTGGCCCACTGTGTCAGCTGCTATGTCCAAAATGAGGACAATGCGAAAAGCTTACTGAATGGCATCTGCATGTGCTCGCTGGGCAAACATTACATGCCATCCAACTCCCTAATGATTGTAGTTAGTTCCAATTTGTTGATTTCGGATATATATAGTGTAGCCACAAAAATAAAATAAAATGCGATAAGTATCTTATAAATAAGTGGGATATGCTTTATATGTTGGACCAATATACTATGCTCGTATACAACATACAACATATAAATGCTGATAATGGCCAAAAGCTTTTACACTAAACACATTCGCAAACAAAGCCCACGAAGATACATAAAAATACCAACAATGAGAGCTCGCGAGTTAACCGAATGGCCATGCATTTTATGAGCCGTCCTATGGTGCGTATGAGCATTATTGCCAGCAAGGTCTATATCTGTGACGTAGGCGGCTCTTCAGATATGCGCGCACGCATGTCACACTTTTGTTATCAAGATTATGCTTTCATTTAAATAGATGAGTACATTTTTTTGCACCCACCATCTGATAATGAATATGAATATACAGGAAATATGCTTTATGAATGTACATACTTACACATATTGCCGAAAGACAGCATGGAAGGACCCACACGAATACGAATTCGTACCACACGATTGCTGGCTGGTGTATACAAATTGCACAACATAATGCTTAAAAAGTCTCTCATTTGTAAAATGAAAACGAATTTATGTATGTGTTGAAACAGTGAGTTTTTCTCACGGCACCGTCTGGGCCTTATTTCGTTATGCTGTTATTAAAGCATTAAGAGATTTCAGCGCAGATTTGTAATGTTATTAATCACATATGCAGACATTTGTGGCATATCATTAATGGAATTTGGCACATAAATAAAAAAGAAACGCGTCAGAGAGGCTGTAAATGAAGTTAAAATGATGCATGCATCACAGTTGAGTTAATCATAGATTTGCATATCATTTGTTTTTGCCTTGAAACACACACGCAGAGTCTGCATTGAAATTCATTATTCAAACGATTATACGTGTAGTATGTACATGATGTTAGGCGCTCTGAGCCAGAAACGCAGATGTAGCAGATCCCATATCGGCTTGTAGTGAAATGGCGAAATATATCCATATAAAATATTCAAGAGTTCCACCAGCTGGGGACCCAGGTAACTATAGTTAATCAGCACTTCCATATGTAGTTAGTATGCTCGATATCAGTAACAAGTTGCTCATTTATGGGTATGTAAGGTTCAAAGTAAGGTAATCTATTTATAGTATGTAGGCTGTATATATAAGGAGAGTTAAACAGATACCTAAAGTGTTGTTGATTTCTTCATAGCACTTGATGTAAATTAAAAATATCCGAATTTGGACTGTTGTTTATAGATTAGCTTTAAAGTAGTTGTTCTTATTCACCGAATCGATAATCAGAATTATCAAATACTCTTACTAATAGATCGTTCCCTTTACGTAATAAAATAATTCACGTATGTTCATCAAACTAGCATACAGCCTATTGACTTCATCTACAAAAGGAAGTGAAAGGCAAAATGATTAAAACTCACACGAATTATCGGCAATTAATACAAAAAAAATATCTGCACGGCATTATAGCTTTTTATGTTTTCTTTTTAATCTGTATGCTAATGGTGAATGAACATATTAGTTAGGAACCTTCGAGAAATTGTCTGTAAATAATTGAATTCGCATTTTAGCGGTCTATCCATTTGTGGTTTTACGATGAATACAAAATAAAATCAATGCGTGAATGTGAATGTTTCTTTACCTAAAGTTTATTGTTATTTTTATTATTAGCCGTTCAATTTGTAAGGTGTCTGCTTTGTCTAACAATTGTATTTGTAGCTGTTGTCCTATGCTCCCACAATTTATGAACAATTTAATTTCAAATGAAAATTTGTCCGAGAAAACTTTAAGTAAAGACAATTGTTGCTTTAAGAATGTACTTCTCATTCTGAATTCATAACGAAGGAGACATTTTTTGTTAGGAACACTGCCTGCCGCGTTCTCTTTCATGAACCTGAAGGCTATTGCAATTAATAGATGCATAAGTTGAATAAATCAAGGATAGGGGGTCGGCTTCAGATCGCACAAGAGTGGCAATTTGGCTTTTCTGCTATGTGGTTGAACTTTTCGTTACAGTCTCTTGCACATAATACTGCTCAAAAAGAGTCCTTTACTGACCTTTTTCTCCGGGCAAAACAAATTTCACACTCTTTTTTAACATTATAAGCCCTCTTTACAATGCAATACAAACAAAAATGTTGCTACCTGCGACAAAAAGTTTGTGCACTCCTTTTTCTACTTAAACACACATATATTTTGTTTGTATTTTTTTGCTGCTGTGCACAGACATTATCAAGATTCGTTGGCGCTTAGTAGTAAGCTGCTTACCATCTAATTTTTTGTGACACCGTTGATGAAAAAACGTCCTTTTTTCATTTTACACCAGGACCAAGTATGATATAACCAAGAGTAGCATGGTATGGCAACAAAAATGCTGGAAAATGGGGCAAGCTGCGAGTGAAAGTGCAAACACTTTATGTTTCCTAAGTCGCTTACATTTAATAGGCTTACTACCAAGTAGTGACTCATGTGAAGTAACATATAAAATTTGAAATAAAATAGATTCTAATTTATAAATGGTAAAAGAACATTTAAAAAAATGAAATATAATTTGACTACAGTTTATATCGAAGATAATCAAATTGACAATCTAAATCGTTGCAAATAACGCAGCTCTAAAATAATTATATTTGTACTTATATGCGAAGAATTAATTAATTACCAAGGGTAAGAGCTCATTAATAAAGTGTATAACCTCTATTCTGGTTACAGATATTTTCAATCAATTCGTTTTCCTGAGCACTTCCATTTCCAATAAATATTTAATAATCACTCCAGAATTTCAATGGCTTGCCTAAATTTTAGGGAATGACAGAATCTTGCACCAAACATACATACAAGTACATGCAACTGACTGCTGAACTCACGTTAATGTCTTGACGGACCATTGACGAGTCCTTTTGACGAACGCAGACCTTCTTATCCTATCTCACATATGGAAAATGAAATCTCAGATTTGATTGAATGACTAATTGTCAAAGAAATGTTCCGAGCAATCGAAATTCGTTTCATTTGAAAGGACTACTTATGGAGTCCAATATTTTTGCGCTGAAAAGAGCACTCAGTTGACTGGACTGGTTATCAATTGCTTTTCTTAATGTCAACTTTTTGAATTCAAAATATGCATTTAATAAAAGTTAAGGGTCATTAATATTAATTGCTGTAATAATTTAGTATGTTGAAGCTGAAAATTAAGGCGTTATATAGTTTCTTCACAGACAAGCAACTTAACAAAAACACAGTCAGCAATTAAAAAGTTTTAATACCTATTTCTATCCAATCATTAGATTTGTAGTAGCCTTTGTAGATACTTGTAGTATAAAATTTCACAATTTCTGTCACCTCTGCCAAAAGTTTTTGAAATTTCATCTTTGGCTTGTTTATCTGCGAAAAGCATTTAAAATTGGACAACAATTGTTATTTATGATTTTTTTCCCAAATAACTTCTAAGTTGTTTTTTTCTTTGTTGAAATGTCTTATAACTTTGGTAAACAGCTAAATAAACTTATTATTGTGTTCTCGCTTGAAATTAACAGGTAATTGAGAGCACGTGTACAAATCTCATTTAACTTTCTCAGAGCAATGTTTGCTCGTATCTTTGCGTCTTTATTACAAATTGCCAAAATTATCTTCTTCATTGTCTTTGATTTCAAAAGAAGATTACCAAGTGCGGTGAATTTATTTGTGACACGAGCACGTACTAAGCCATTCGATTGTAGGCCAATCTTTTATGAAACATAGAATAAACTTGTCATTTCAGTGTCGTTTATAGACACAATCAAGTTTCGCCCTTTATGGACTTCTATGCAAATTTTAACGTCTGCGATGCATAATATTGAAAGTGCATTTATGTGCTTTCTCTGATAGTCGATGGAAAAAACTATCGATAATATGCCAGAATATGCAACATAGCAGATGAAATTAACGTAGAAACAAATTGCAAAATTCCTACATATTCTGAATGAATGAGTAAAATCTGATTAATTCTATATATATTTTTCTTGTTCTATTTGTAATTCTCTGTTTTTGTGACACCTTTTTGGGGAACAAAATGGTCTGATTGTCTACAAATAAAATATAATACAATTATAGCTTTTTTAATTAAAAGTGTACGCTTTTCTTATTGAAGTAATGTTTATTAGCAAATATCGGTGGCATTACAACTCCGTAAAACAGAAACATTGATTATATCTATGGTCCATTTTTCGACATAAAGAGCCAAATATTAGATTAGGGGAATGGTTCCTTGAATATGTGCCCTACTGTGTCTTAAAAAATGGAAACGTGGCCATTCCTATTGCACTTTTTACTTTGTCCTTGAGCTAACCGTTCAGGTTTGCTTTCTTTTGTTTGCTTTTCCATTGTTTTTGATTGGGGAAAAATTGCTTATATAGTATTACACATTGCCTAAATAATTGTAATAGAAGGAGTATGCATTCGTTGGCCTTGTCGCTACAACTCTGCCGTTGTGACGTTTAAGGACCACCCACGTATGAAGATTAACTGAATTCGCATGCAATATGCCAGAGCTTCATTTTAGCTTGCATTTCAATTAGTTGGGCTGCTCACTTGGGCCGGGAATGAAAAGGATAGGAGAGAGGAGTTAAGTACGACAAGGAGCTGGCATTTAGATGTGGGCTGCCGTGTTTGGCCAGAAGTGTGTATAAAGCTGTCATTGTCAATACAATTACAAACAAGCTGCAGCTAAGCACGCACATATTCACACCTACATATATGGATGCATATGGATGTATTCCACATACCGTATGTTTGCTCATATTCTTGCAAATGGTTCCAAGGACGTTTTGGCGAGGTAAAAATATGCTAGCGAAGGCAACTCTCCATATTTGTTAAACAATGAAGGAGCGTTCCTGCCAGAAAAAACTACGAAATAGGGCACGAGGTTTTTCCATTGGCCTCAATACTTCATTCAAAAACTTTTTATAAGGCATGGCGACACAGCGAAATATTTTTAAAGGAATGTTTAGATCTGTTTTTCGGATGTATTTTTAGTTTTTGGAATGATTTTTCTTTTGCTGTTAGTGTGGCAAAACAATGATCAGACAAAATGATAAAAAAAACATCAGATTTTCTGCATATCATATATAAGTATATATGCGTCAGATATATAAAAGGTAGTGAAACAGATTTATAGTTTATAAGCTGTTAGTAAACGGTCATGTGAAAAAATACTAAGGAATCATCACGGTGTTTCAGAAAATACAAACGAATAGTTCCCACCGACTCAACATTATGTTCATTTTTGTACATGACAGAATATAGAAGAGATATTTAATGTCATTCAGTTTAATTGATTTGATAGATGATAACATTTTTGCATTTGCTATTTTGGATACAATTTCAAACTAACTCGGGCTTTAGTCCATTTATAAAATAGACTACCAAACATTCGAATTAAAAGATGCGCGAGATCGTTAAACTGAGTTCTGGAATTGAATGAATCCATAAAGCCTTTTACTCTGGCATGTCCAATAATAATATATTGAAATTCTGCATTTTAATAAATATTTAATAAATGCCTTAATTCTTTTTATAAACTATTTTTGTTATTATTACAACAATAACAATAAAGAAACTCATGGAATTTTAATCTTAAATTTTGCAATCGCATCCTTTTTGCCAATTGTCTGGAAGGTTTAGCTACGAATGTAATTGGTGCCGATGCTCTACAGGAAGCTGTTGGTTTTGTTGTTATTGTGGCTGAGAGGCGTAGCACACACACCCTGTATTTAATTTAAAATTAAGAATTTACTGCAGAATTCGAATCGGTTTAAAGACTTTCAGCATAGGGTAAGCGGCTTGTTCTTTCGTCACTACATGGACTACACACAAAACACGTTCTAGAGAGTTCCTAGGAGCTAACGCTTCTAAGGCACAATTCACATTTGCAACACGGCTAGTGGTTGCTGTTGTTGCTGCTGTTGCTGTTGTTATTGTTATTGCACGTAGGGGAGCAGTCTCGATTCTGTGCCATTCGAGTGTATAGAGCAGCAGCAGTTGGTGGCATTTTGGTGGAAGGCAAGCACATGGCCAACGGTAATGTCGGTTTGTTTGCACGTCTCAACGCGTAAGTTGTTGGTTAACCAACGATTATGAGTGTCGGCTCGCAGCTGGGAAATGGAAAATGGGCGTGCGTTTTGTAGTAGTTGCAACTTGCAACACACTTAAAAGTCAGAGATCGCCCTAAGTGCTGCGACTATTAAGGATATTATTGCGAAGGACTCAATTTGTATGGCAATGGCAATGTGTACAAGCAATGTGTAGATACATATATAGACGTAATTCAATTCGAGTTTGAGTACCCTACTCTAATTATGCAAAACACGATATTAGTGCTGATGATGCAACCGAAATTATAAAATTAATTAATTGGGTGTTGCTTCTGAAAATCGACTTCAACTCTACAAAACAGTAAGGTAATGGCTGGAATGGAGACAACAAAAGTTGAATACACACTCGCGTTTTCTTTAAGAATTAAAATGGGCCACTCTCATGTCAGCTTGTTCAAAGGATATGCAATGCATCAGTTGCTCCAACAACATGTTGCTTCCTTAGTACATCGTAGGACGGTTCTTGGAGTAGTTTTTCTCCACTAGTTGGTTATCGGTGAGGTTGACTCCTCTGCCCTCTTAGGTCGCCTTAATTTTTTAGTTCCTTGTAAACCAACAAGGAATTATTTGCCATTCATATTGGCAAGATGCACAACTGATTACGCTTTGCACAATCGTTTTCGGGTCTCTCTCTGTTCTATCAAATCTATTCTTTATAATTATCTTCGGGGAAATCTCTGACCACTTACTGCTGTGAGTTGGGGCATAGCTTGCCGGACTGGCATTTAAAATTTCCCCCACCGGGTTGGAGATTTCCCTCTTTTTTTTTTTCTTTTCGTCTCTCTTTCCACCTTTCTCTTTTTCTGTTTCTCTATCTATCTTTCCTTCTTTCTTTTTCTTTTTCTCGTTCTACTTCGTACTTTTTCTAATTAGTTGTTAAATAGAATTCATTTTTCGCCTTTATCTACTTTTTGTATAGGTTTTTAGGTCTTTAATGTCTCTGACCAGATAAGGCTGTGAATCGGGGCATAGCTGGCCAATTGGCTAATAAAATTCCCCCAACGTGTCGGAGGCATTAATAGACGTCATTGTACAGCTTTGTGTTAGGCTTTCTTATTTTTTATTTTGTTTAGTTTAATTTGTTATATTAAGTTTTATAACATAATCGACAGTAGTATTGTTGATATTATGAATAAAATAAAAAAAAAAAATAAGAAAAAAATAAAAAACAGGAGCAGCTTCTGCACTAATCAGCTCTGTGATTCTCAAACGATTCGGGCTTGACTAGAACCGATAGGCAATTACACGCAGGAAGCCTTTGGCGGCAGAAATGCCTGTTGATGATCAGATAGTTGAAGCTTTCCGAAATAGCTGCACATCGTTGCACGAGTTTTTCACACACATATGTATGTAAGTGTATATATATATACAGGTGAAAGCCATTCTGACCGGAAATTGTATACACAACGACATCCTGTTTACTACTTTGCAGTGTTGTGTGTGTTGCTCTAGTTTGTTACCAAAACCAGCAACTCTAGCTTAAAAGATTAGAAATGTTGTTGTAGGCAATAAAAATATAAAATCGAATGCAATCAATTATTTATAGTCATTATAATAAATGTTATATGATTTTTCCGGTGCTGACTAGAAATAAAATTAAAAGCAGCGTGCGTGTTAGTAAAAAGCTAGAAGTTTTGTGAATTTCATTCACGTAGCTAAAACTAAGTCTCATTTCTTCGTGATAGTATTTTCAGTGATGCGCACAGCTCTTGGGAAAGTTAATAAATTTTACAAACACAGTTACAACAGTTACAATTAAATAAAATGTAATGGGTTTCTTCGTCAATTCATCAAAGAAAAATTGCTAATGGATAGGTGATAAGTTTTCACAGAAAGGCAGCAAGTTTTATAATCCCCTTAAGATATATGTCAAGGGATGCTAAATACAGAACAAACAAACTTTGCAAAATGCACCCCAAAAGCTGAAACCAATTTTATTATTAACATGTCTATTGTCTCTGCAGAAAATAGTACTACAAGTATATAGCCACCGTATTAGTTAAATTTCATTCCAAAATTTTAAAATTAACATTTTTTACTGGTTTCTTGCTTTGATTATACAAGTATTATGTCTTTCTCGTATTTGCCAACTTTTTTAATTATCGTTTTGTCGTTCCATAGATTGTTTCATTTTTTTTTAGAAATTCCAGAAATTAATTGACTTTGCTACTTGAAAAGCCATGGCGATAAATAGATAACAACAGTGCCTTAAATATGCAACTCTAAAAAATAGTTACTCAACCCAGTCATGGTTTTACAGTAAACTAAAAAGCGTCAAGCATTTTATTAAAAGCATTAATCAAGAAAATGCAAGCTTTCCGGCTCGTACAATTCCTATACTGCATACATACGAGAATATATGTACGATGCATGCATTTCAATTCCGCAAGTGCAGAGAAAGCGTATTGCTCTAAACAAATGAATAATCGCATTAATTTGCACATTACGCATACGGCATGTGGCACCACCATTTGATGAAAGACAGCCGTTAGTTGGATGTAGGAAAATTCGTTGCGATTGCTGTCTGTAGCTGCAGTTGCAGCTGCAGCTGCAGCTGTGTGGATGGGCGTTTTCACGAAAAATTCTTACAAATTGAAACGAAAATTGCACTGCTATGGGAGTTCTTGTTGTTGTTGGTTTTGCCATAGTTGTTGCCGCGCCGTTGCAGAAATTGCAATTGCGGCAGCTGTTGTTGAGGCCATCACTGACAGCTGCCAATTACTAATGCTGTCATCAGGCACGCCCACCCATTCCACCCACATTGACAACGACAAGGACTGAACGTGCCCGCTGGTAAGCAGCAACTTTCTCCGTTACGTAATGGTAGAATCTGTGAAAACACTGCCCGCCAAACATGGCCCAGAAATTGGGAGTCAAATTATGAATTGTGCAGCTTCCGCACTCCTAATGGCAATATTAAAATGGAATTTTTGTGGTCAATTAAACAAATTAGGTGAAGGCCGGCAGCTGTCGTTCAAATAAGCAGATAAAGTGTAAGATACAAGATGAATAAACTGGTGGAAACTCATTTCCACATCAGGCACATGGCCACATCTTCATCATAGATCTATTATAGACAATCGTATGTGTGTGTGTGTGTTCAGCATATATAAATGTTTGCTATTGTTTATTGTTGTTGCCATTATAGCTCTTAAGCTATTGAACTTTAAGTGTGAAATAAATCTTCCATTGACACAACAGCATTGTATTTGTGGCTATGCGTGCGCATTTCGACAGAACAGGCAGTCAGCGAAGAATTTAATTAAATTTTTCATAAAAAACTCACTCGAACACATTCGGCATTCGCCCGCACACACACACACACACACACACACACACACACACACACTCACATACATACCCGTGCACGTGCATATGTCTGTCTGTCTGTATGCAGCGCTGATTGAAAGCCTTTCTGACCGGAAATTATATAAGCAACAACATGCTCGTCAGCAGTGCTGGCGCATCTGTGAAATAAATTTCAATGCAAAAGCATACGACTATATAAAAGTAGTATGTGGTTGTGTCCTGCAAATTTGCGCATATTTATCGCAGAGTTATCAATGTGCACATTATGCGCATTATGGAATATGCTGCAAGCCTAATTTAATTAAACGTTCAATGCTTAAATGCATGAGCGTTACGCTATAATATTTTACAGTTTAACAACACCGGGGCCATTATGGGTGCTTCACGGTGCATATTTAATTGAATGCAAAATTATCCAGGTTCCAATGAATTAAAATACTTAACATACCTACAACATTTATGCTGCCCTGTAAATAAGCATCCACTACATTGAGGGAAATGTGCTCTCACAGAACATTAGAAATCAATGCTTTTGGCATAATGCCGTCTAATATTTGCAGTATCTCTTCTACCGATAATCGTATACCAAATTATAGTTTGTTATAAAAATCAGAGGCAACACTTTTCAAAAATAATCATCCATTACAATCACAGATGATTCCATCATCTTTTACGAACATTTTGATGTTTATTTAAGGCATTACAAATTTATATGATTACCAATACTCTCTAATCATACTTGTATCTAAGTGCAAGCTTCATTTCAGAGACATCTACCGAGAGCATGTGATAATACTTGTCTTATCTAATCTCCTTTAAGAGACAAGTTTTTTATTTAATATTAAGGTAGTTGGTTCCTATTCTAAGAAATTTAATGCACTGTTGATAAATGCTTAATTATTTCACCATTATACAATTTTATTTTTACCTGTAACCTGACTGGTTTACGTGTTTCATTAACGTCTATGGGTGATGCAGTGATGCAAGGTTTATATATACAAGTACAAGAAAAGCGGGACCAAGTTCCATCAAAATTTGGATGTCACTCTTCACTTTTTTCAAGGTGGGCTATATTGACAAATAATCAATTATATAACATATTAATATGAGAACTTAATCCAAACAACTGTTAGGAATTAAGTATAACTCGAATGCCAATCTAAACGTACTTTTGAATAATCCAACGATTTTTTTTGAACATATATAATCACATAAAAATATGGAAAATACACATTTAAAAACAATCGTAATTCTATTGATGGATAATTGGTTGTTTTAACGTAAATTGATAAATAAACCAAAATTATTTTGACAAAGATACTAATATGTTTTAGTCTCCTATTTACTCTGATTTATTTTTTAGATTCATAAAGAAATACAATCCACACCATGGAATTGGCACACAATCTCATTTAAGCAAATTGATAATTTTCAAAAGATTGCTGTGGTAACTTCCCCTTCAAGCTAAGCCGGTTCGAAGCCCTACAAGTTTAGCGAATTGACGTATTATTTGCGTTATTTATTGGAATGCATATTCCTGCGCATAATGACGTCACATATTTTATAGATAAATATTTGAGCTGCTGAAGTCAATAAGTACCATCGCAAATTGGATTCGGTCGCGTGGTCAACCAAAATAAATAAAGCAGCTTATCGCAATCAATTGGCCAATTATTTCGATGACGAATGCCTAGTGAATTTTTGATAAGGCTTCAGTCGGTAACTGCTTACGAGAAATGGCAATCTATGCATGAAACAACTGTTGATATCATACTGCTATATATAATTCTAGAAATTGCGGATTTTTAAAGACCCCAATTGCATACTTTTTTTTTACAAGCCTCAATCATTTTGATTACTTGGGGCGAGCTTGGCGGGCTTCAGATAACACAAACTGATAGCTGATTGGACAATGAACCCTAGAAAATAATTAAGGGCCAAAATACCCCAAGAATTCATAATCATTAAAAATGAATAATAACATACTTATTATGGAGTAGTGCTATAATTCTTATTCAACTAAACTCTCTTCAAACTTAATCTTTTTGAAAAAGTTATTTACTTGTAGCACTTTGTGCATTGTTCAAATTGTCTAGCGTTTAGATTTATTGTTAAATAATCATCGAAGAATAAGCGAATGAACTTACTTCGATTTTGGCCACTCTTGGCCACTTGCCTGTATAACGATGAAACAATGATTTCAGTCATGGATGTCCTTCGCTTCAGGAAGCATATGGTGAAGGATTGTTTGAAAATTGTGCATTAGTTGATAATGCAAGATTTGCATGAGAAATACCGTAGGAGTGCGGGCATTAAACGGACTAATGTACATGAACATTTGCCACGTCTGACAAACAAATGCTGTTTGATTATTACAAAAATGCTTCCGTGTTTCGTACTCAACAATCTGGACGAGCTACTGCCAAACAAGCAAACAAGACAATATTCGACTGTGTGGGTCTTTCAATAAGAGTCAAATGCAGCAACAAATCACTTTCAAGTAAATGCAGAAAATGGTCATAGCGAAGTCATTTTCGACGTAGGACTGGCAATTTTAAATGATACACAATTATTTGCTTGCCCGACATTTTTTATAAGTTTGGGTAATGTAATTCGACCAAAGAAGCCGCCGTAGCCTTAAAATGCTTGAATTGGATTTTGGAGAATTTAGTTCTTGGTCTCTAGTAACTTCGTGCTCCAAAACAAATAATCTTTGCTTTTACAATAAAGCAAAAATGGCTAACATAAAAGATTAAAGCATCCTCCTTATTTCTGGGTCCTGAGTTTCTTCTGTTACACAAGAGAAGATTTTGAGTAAATGTTTTAAAACTTTAAAGTTTTTCTATTGAAGAATTTGTATACATACATACGTCAATATTACTATATAACCAGCTGCGAATAAACTACACTATCTTTCCACTTACTAACTTATTTCTATCAATTGATGTAACTCTATTAAACAGCTGCTTATGGTCTGAACGATGTTTTCAAACTAAACTTAAAACTTACAAAATGTAGAAACAATCTTTTTAAATAAACGACGCACGAGTATTTTAATATATCCATTTACTGTTAAAGAAGCCCTGCCTATTCGGTAGAAAGAACGGCTTACATGACTTAAAATCGTAAGTAGAAGTGAAGCAGTATTGTCAAATTTCTTGTCAGTTTACTTTTTATTTCACAGTTCACTCCACAATAATCCGAGATGGTAAAATACTTTTCTCAAATGAAAACTTCTTATTTAAACAAAATAATATTTTGCTATTGTGTACAATGAACTTTTTTCCGCTTACTTACTTTTTTCTATGAATTTATGTAAGTTTAGTGAACAGCTGCTTGTGGTCTGAATGAGGCTTTCAAACTAAACTTGAAACTTACAAAATATAGAAACAAACTTTTTAAATAAACGACGCACGTGTATTTGAATATTTATATTTACTATTATTTGCGCGCTGCTTATATATCAAAGGTAGGGCTTCTTCAATAGGAAGAAGAGCTCTCATGACTTAAAATCGTGAATGAGTACTGCCTAATTTTCTCTAAATTGACTGTTTCACGATTCACTCCTCAATAACTTTTTATTTAAACAAAATAATGTTTCACTATTGTGTGCAATGAACTTTTTTCCACCTACTTACTTCTTTCTATCAATTGATGTAAGGCTAGTGAACAGCTGCTTGTGGTCTCAATAAGATTTAAAAAATACTAAATATAGCCCCAAGCTTTTCAATGGAATTTTCCGGAAAACTTTTGTAATTGAATTCAAATCTTGAATTGTTTATATATTTATGGAACATAGCAGCAGTGCCACCTACTCACAATATTTTGCGCTTTTTCTTTCAAGTACATACGTAAAAATAAATATTTTTTGTATTATTAGTGCTGTTATTATTGTTGCTTTAGTTGCATATCAAAATGGCACAGTTGCTGAGAATTCGCAACAGCAACGGAACAGGAATAAGCAAGGAGAGGAAGTACTACCTGCCAACAAAAAGAAAACACAACTGTGACCAGTTCCTAAAAGCATTTGCCAATGCAACAGCAAAAAAAGGAAGGAAAAAAAGTAAGAAGAAAAACGAAACTAAGAGAAGATAAACAAAAACAGAGGAAAATCATTCTTTGCCACTACTAACTGTGACCAGAGGCGCAAAGGCGATGCCAGGAAGGACAGCAGCAACAAATCGAAGGAAATATGCAATAAATGTATGAATGAAAGGACTTTTTCAATTTATCAAATTGTCAGAGTGTCAAGTGCAACGCTGGCTTATTTTGTGCCATTTTGAAATGTAAATTGACTTGAGATTCCTTTTATAAATTTTGCAGTTAGTGGAGTATGGGCGAGTGCCTGAGACACTTGTGCCTTGACGGTGGAGAGAGAAAGAAATAAGTTGTGAGTTCGGAAAGTGGCCGCCACAATGGGAAAAGTGACAAACAATGTTGTGCAACTAAAATATAAATATGCAAAAGTAAGGCTTACACACACACATTATTTGAATTGATTTTTGCGCTTACAGGCACGCTTCAATGAACTTTCAGAATGTCGATTTTAAATCAAAATGAAGACCTCACATTATATTTACATTAAAAAATGACCACTTGCCATTCAAGCGTTAAACGTTTCATTTTATGGCAAGCTATATTCAAATTTAATGCCAAGAAAGTAGGAAAGGAGAAAGGCAAAACACGAAAATACCATCAAAAGGCGGCTTGTAATCTGCATAAGCAAACAAATGTCTTTTCTTTAGGCTCTAAGTCGTATTTAGTTAAGCCACAAGTTTTCATCTTTGCCATGTTAACACATTTGAAAACATTTCAACGCATTTACGGCAGCAACTCAAATACAAATTGAGGGGCCAGGCCATTCAAATGCAGGCATCAGCATTCCAAAATGCTCAATGTAAGCCATCGAGTATTACCCTTTTGCCTAAAGTCATTTTTTATGCAAATTTCTAAAACATCATGAATTTCCTTTCAAGGCAGACAACTCGGCGTATGCGCAATCAGAACATAAACGAAGCAACGTTGTGCCACTTGATTTCTGCGCCTATGCATATGTGAGTAACGGGAGTGTGTGTGTGTGTATGTGTTGGTGCATGTGCGTGTGCTCGTATGCCTGCTCATATCCGTTGCGTCTTTATTAATGTCTGTAATGCTGCGCATCTCATTTGCAGTATCACAAGTTTTCCATCTATGGTAGTATGCCATCTATAGTATGTGCCTGTCAGCAATAAAGAAATGTCGTATTAAGCGAGCGTAGAGCGCACTAGAGCTTCAGGGAGCTTTGAGTGGTACACTCAAAAAAAAAGGAATCGAATCACGCATTAGATTTGCGGTTCCCTGGGCAGGTTAGCCTTGCTAAAACAAAGTAAGTCTTTTTTTCTGCTTTAATTAACTTAAATTATGCTTATAGCCAAATACAATTAGAACTTAAGCTAGGAGCTTAGTCTTATTTACATTTCATATTATTTATAATTTATATGAACCGATTGGCAAGTTCGATAGGGTGTGACCTCTTCAGCTTCCTTCTCATTATAAATTTTAGCGCCATTAATGCGCCATTAAAAATGCCGAGCTGTATTACAACTTTTTCCTTTTTTTCCTAATATTATTTTTATTTTTTATTTGCCATTTTCTATGATAGAATTATCGATTTAAAAATGTTAAGAAAGAAAAGAATTGCTTTTGGTCAGGCTCCGCACAGCTATACATGCTATACATAATTGTTATTCTGCTTCTGGAAAGTTCATTTCTATATGCCACATACACTCGAGTGTGTTGTACTCTTTGTTTAAGAAACATTAAACATTTTTTTGCGTGTACGCAGATAGCGCCTTGGAGTATTACCAGCAAATATCGACACACGTCCTTCAGCTGTTGCGCCTTTATGACATTGTTGACATTTTCATTTGGCATGCTTTTCGCGCTTTGTTTTTCCTGCACGTACGTGCTGTCGAGAATGTATTTGAGTGATTTAGATACATAGATGCGAGAGGACAGGCATACTTATGTTTGGATGCTTGCTATTCAGAAGTGAGCTCTGCGCAGAGGATCAAACATTTTATGCCAATATTGGGACAGGAGTGGATTTGAAATTGATTCAAAAGCCTGACGACGGCAGCTGACAAATCTTGACACGAACTTTTTATGACACGCACCCTTTATCACACGCCATTAACAATAACTATACTAATGGCTGACAGGCTTTTATGATAAGTATATTGAAACATTTAAGGCACAATAGCAGATTTACGAATCAGTCACATTTCCAAAACCTACTCTATGTATTTGTGTGTGTATACTTGTATATGTGGAATTCCATTTTGAAATGGATTGCATGACTGTATCGACGTCAACAGCAGCGTATTGTTATCCTTCTGTTGTTGCTGTTGTTTTATTTTATTGTAACTGTTTGTAGTTGTTTGCATATCAAATTGTGTCTGAGCAAGGACTTGCCATGAGCTTTAACATTAAAAAATTGCTTTTATTTATGCACAATGGCCCAAACTGAGCTACAAATGTATGGAATGAGCCTACACTGTGTCCATAAAAATAAATACTCCGCCACCATTTAACTTGAAATTGTTTTGTTTTGTCTTTGTAAAGTGTAATGACTGGTATTTGGTTTGCATTCGTCGATATTTACATAAATTGCAGTTGTCTAGCCACAGTTGTTTATTGTTTTTACTTCCCACTGGTCGTAAAAATGGAGCAGACATTAACGTCCACAAAACCAACCGCCAGCCAAACAAATAAATAAACAAATCTGCTGAACATAGAATGTATGTTTATGTATGTATATTACAAATCATTTTTGGTCGCCAATAAATAAGAAGTGTTTTTCTATGCAAAATTTATGGCACCACCGACTGTAAAAGTTCTATATGTCCCTCATAAAATTCTTGCACAGCAATTACAAAGTTTTGTAAACATAAATAATATAATAAAAATATTATTTCTCCCTTCGAAGCTAAATTCGTTTCAGGCTTGGTGAATAATATATATTTACTATACTTAAGAGCTGACTTCTATAGATGTGACAGTACTTTCTCAATACGTCACAAGAGCTTGAAATTCGTTTTTTATAACTTAAATCCAATCAAAAGCAGGTCGAATAAAATGTATTTTCTCGAAATTAAACATATTTGTCATTACCGCTATACGTCTATATCTGAAGCGAACATAAAATGTTATTTAACTTCAGATGGTTGTTCATGTTTTTTCTTTGCACTAAGATTGTTCTTCATTGTTTATAGTTTTATTGTTAATAGTGTAATAACAAAAAATTTCACAATTTCTTGCCCGTAAAGGCGAGATAAACCCTTATTCTGGCCGACCATTTCCCAGTAGTATACATAGTTTTTCAGAATAATAAATTCTAGGTCTTTTCTTTTCAAATATTGAAAGAGAAAACGTCAATTTAATTATAATTGTTTTCTTCCCGCACACCTAATCGGAAAACTTCTTATAACACCCAATTTGTTCAAATAAAGGAGAACGAAATAATGAAGAAATGAACGCAATTTGTTAGATAACAGAATCTACATATGTTGAGCATACAAGAAGAAAAACATACAAACACGCTTGCCAAGAGCTTAGCAAGGCTTAGAACACACTTTGTTGACTTTTCGCGCCTTCTGAGCCGCTTATGTAATTGCCATGAAATGAACCGAAAACTCAGCCAATTATGTGCACTAATTGAGTGCAGTGACAAAGATTTCGACATTAATTACCTCGGATTTACTTGTGCTTTCATTAAAAGAAATACATGAATGCCTCCCCCTGTTTCTTACCAGATTAGTTCCCGCGGCAGGGTCAAAAATGTTGTGACATATGAAGTTGACTAACTATGTGTTTGCCGGCTAATTGGGCGAAAAATGCTGATAAAAATATACCGATTGAGTATAAATAGAAAAGATAATGTGGTCCAACAAAAACACTGGCGTGCACATTAATAGGCCTGATTAAGGACTGACAAAGTTGCGTTTATTTTTATACCTAATTCTATTAAACCATATTTTGTGAGGTACATTTATTATCAACTACTCGTATGTATGTCGATTCAAATACTGGCCATTTGTTGGTGCAGTCGTGTGGAAATAGCTGCGATTTTTATCGCCTACACGATAAGCAAATTTATTACGGGGTTAATGACAACAAAAAATACAAGTAGCAGTCATTTCAAAATTGAACTTTCTAGAAGTAGTTAACAATACCTAGATATAGTGTACTTTTTCCTCGTGTGGTAAAATTTGTTGTACCATTTAGCTTCATAATTCGAGAACGCCACTATATTATATTTGTCAGAAACGCCCACAAAAAAATACAATTTATAATATGTAACAACAAAGAATAAAGCTTATGGACCTAATACTGGAATAATAATGGAATTGTTTCACTACTCACAATTGCATATGTACTTTTAAAATTGTGAATAGTATTGAGTAAATTCTGTAGCAGGGAAAGTGAAAGCAAATTAAAAAAAAGAAGAAAATTCATGGTGCCTATAGATTAAAAAAGTTTGTAAGAGAAGTGTATATTACTTGTAATTTGGCC
Source organism: Scaptodrosophila lebanonensis (assembly GCF_003285725.1). Lineage (NCBI taxonomy): Eukaryota > Metazoa > Arthropoda > Insecta > Diptera > Drosophilidae > Scaptodrosophila > Scaptodrosophila lebanonensis. Next base: position 1,344,412 of record NW_022060558.1, read on the forward strand.
CAATCGTCTCCAAATTATAGATAGACACCCAGAAAAGATGAGACACAGACGGACATCTTTCATTTTTCTTTACTTTGCACAAATCTAATATTTCTTTACTCTTCGCGTACCGGGTATATAAATGTTGAGTTCCTATTTTATTATAGATCTTAAAAAGATATGTTAAGTAAAATGTTAAAAGCACAAAAGTAAGTCAATGTTTTAATATGGTTCGTTTTCGTGCTTTAACCTTTTTATATCATAAGGAAAGATGATGAGACATATCAACGAAGTGTCAAATGGAGCATACAAACACTTTTCAAAACAACTAGTTCTGCATAAAATTGTTTAAGCCTCTGCGGCTAAGTTTGCTAAGGTTTGCATTTTGTAATTTTGTAATAGGTATACGCATACGATCTTCCAGATCGGGATATGCTTCGCAAATGGGTGGTTACCTGCAGGTAATAAGCGAAATGTGCCCCATCATTCCAGCCATTTGTTGCACCTGAAAGCTGTCGCGCATTGTGCAAGAACTTTTAGCGCCTTCAACGAAAAACCGAAAGTCCATTACCCATACTCCGCTCATCTTTCGAAAAGGGCAACTATGTACAGAATGTGCCAGAGCCTTAGACCCAAATCAATGAGACAATTTGTCGGTGCATAAATATGACGCCCAATCGCAAGACTGCCACTAAGCTGGGAAAAATGTGATTCTAATTGGGGTTCATGTGTAAATTTGTGTTATTTGTTTCATTTGTTATTTCAAATACACGTGGATGCTTAGTCATGCATAAATAATTTATATAATCATAAATTTCTTCAGAAATTAGTCTGTTATACTTAATGCCTTTATATCTAGAAGCGTCCTTGGCTTGACTCGCGCGTGTTTGTGGGCTTGCTTGGTTCAAGTTCTGCCTTCAAGAAATTCACGTCGGCCAGACGTGCCACGCCTAAAGCTCCAACAGCTGTCGGAATAATGAGCTAGTAATTTCATATTTTGGGATTGTATTACAATTTAACACACCTGCTGCCAATCCCTTCATAACATATTTCTCAATTGGACGCGGACGCTTCGATTGTGAGAGCAGAAAGGCCCCGATGCCCAACAGACCAAATCCACTAATTAAACGACAAGCCGCGCAATCCGCTTTTTGTCCGAGACATTTTCCCGGTACCAATAACTGACTCTACCGATCATTATAAAAATATGTATGTGCAAGTATTTGTATTTAGCTTGCAACCTTCCTATGAACGTTTGTTGTGGCAAAGCCCACTGGGATGAAATCTTACAAAAAATGATACTAATTTCTATTCAAACCTACCTAAAATAAATCTTAGAAGCATGATTGTGGAAGCCATAAACGCGACTTCTCACAGAACCAACTATTCACGACTTCATGAAAATTTACGACTTAAAACCTTGAAACAGGGGAGTCGAAAAAATTATAGATCGGTAATTGGGTTAATATTAAATAAATGGATCCCTATTGATTATAATATGTATTTGTAAAACACAGTTATACAAAATTTGTATTATGGGCAGTATATTGGAAAACTTATAAGGTTAAGCCTTTAAAAAAATATAAAATATCTTATGACAAAACTGCTCTTTTTAAAATCGAATCAATCCATTTAAAAGCTTAATAAATTTAACAGTGCGTTCATAAAATAGGAATCGAAATCAAATGTAAATTTAAACATTCTATATAGGATATTTATATTATTATTTTTGTTTTTTATGGCACGTTTTAAAACACTAACTTTGCATTTTTTTTTAAGAATTCATCGGATTGTTAGCTCAGCTCCCAAATTCCAAGGAAAAGTCAATAAGAGGTTAAAAACAAAATTATCAAAAAAAAAAAAAATAATTAATTTGTTAAAAGGTGAATCATTGCTTAGCAATTATACAACGACAAATAAACGGCCTCTAATAACTCAAACTAAAAGCAAATTTTTTGTCTTATAAAAAAATTATATTTTGATCATATTTTGGAAATAATGCAATAATCTTAAAAAATGATTCATCGGGACCTTGTCTGCGGGACCTTGTTATTATATCACGATGTGCAGGGGAGAGGGGGGAAGGAGGAAAATTCCAAAATACACATCTTCTGCGTATTTATATAAGGCAGCTTGGACTAAAATTTGGTGTTCCTAGGTCTTATAGTCTCCGAGATATAGGCGATTATACAAAAGGAAAATCTGGAAAACCCATAAGGCATCTTTGCGCAAAATTTGGTGTCTCTAGCTCTTATAGTCTCTGAGATCCAGGTGTTCATACGGACAGACGGACGGACATCGATCGACTCGTCTTGTCATGGTGATCAAGAATATAAAATGCCACACCTCCTGTTCTGCCTGTTTCATGTTCAGCTCGCGCAAACCTAATATACTCTTGTACATTTCATGTACAGAGTATAAAAACGTAAAAACGAATGATATGTTAGAAAACCAAGCAGCGGAATTTGAGATGTATGTACATACTACTTTCGCATCAACTTTCAAATTTACATAAAAACCAAAATAAAAGCTTTTAAATGAAGCCTGTGAGTACATTTGGATATGAGAAGTCCCGTCTAATGTACCACGTCGATTCTATTTCAATCGCTATCTAGCAGATATCAGTTGTGCCTTAGTCTATAACCTCATAGAATGTCGCTTCTACCTATATATTCGTATATACTTCTGTGTACGTACTCATGTGCTGCGCTAAGCAACCGCCACCTTGTCTATCGCGCAATCAGTTTTAATTTGTTTATCGCACTTACACACACATACCAAATATACACACACACGCACACACGCACGCAGACAGTAAGTGTATGCGGCATGTGGTGAACGTTATCAAAGACGCTAAATAAATAACACTTAAATCCAAATTATTGTGGACAACAACAGCGGCAGCAATAGCAACAACGGCAACAACAGCAACCGTGCTGTCGATTCGAACGGTAAGGCATAGTATGGTAAGTCTCGTTCCATTCTGTCTGCAATTTCCATATCTCCATAGCGTAGCTCCAATCAGTTGAATCGTGAGCTTCGCCGCTGCTTGTCGTCTTCTTAACGCGAACCTCTCTCAGCCACTGGCCTTTAACTTCCGCTAAAGTCGCCCTCGCGTTTTTTCCATTGCCTAGCTGTGTCAATACAGAGCTGCCAGTCGGCCAGGGTGTTTGTCTATTTGGTCATTTGCATAATATTGACAAACTTTTAATGTAACGCAAATTTGAAGCTGTCAGCCTGTTGTGTTCTTAGCCTCCTACTTGTATTTCAAATATTTTGCACCTCTCTCCGGGCGCGGCATTTACACGAGAATGTTTGTGTACAATTCCACTTAGATCATTCAAGTGGCTATCGCAGCTACTTTTGGATGAAATGCTCGGAAATGAGTTCAAAGTGTAAACACCAATAAAGTGCCAAGTGTTAAATACATCAAAATTGTTGCTAAACATTTTGTGTTGAATTTCTTTTACGTGTTGAAATTTTAATTGCGCACCAATTGTGGGAACGTCTCGTAATAATAAAATGTGAAAACAATCGCTATTGGTTTCCATCAACTTATAATATATACATATTTTGCAATAATTTATGTATTTATGACACACACATGTGGCTCTGAAGGCTGTTATCTAAGCAGTGCAGTGACATTGGAACTAAATCAAATGACTTTAGGTAAATAGGCGGAACTTTTTCACCTCACTATCAATCATAGATATCAACAAATTTAAGTCAATTATGTCAAAATCAATTAATCCACGACACAGACCAGAACTTGATGTACTCGATAAAGAACAAAGCATGACATTTCTATTGCACTCCTCTTCCATTTGTTGTTCAATTCCACTTCAATTCACTTGCAGCTGCACTCTAATCGAAAAGCGTGTAGTATTCATTCCTGATAAGTGTTCCATAAACTACACTAAAATAGATCCGAAGAGTGTCGCAGCTACTGTAAAGCAAATGAAAATTGCCCATTTAATGGCATAAATTATCCAAAAGAATGGCGCGAAAATAACCGAATGCGCCCATTTTTGTCTCTTTGTAAGAAAAAGCACTTAAACAGCCACACAGAAGGGGCTGAACACAAAAAAGAAGTAATTGCAAAAAGTGCCATAAATAAAATGAGAAAATGCAACCGACACCGCAAAAATTGTGGAAATATAACAGCACTGGAACAACAAAGTAAAAATCAAAGAAAATAAAATGAAATTGCAACCAAGCGGTCAAGAGCCCTCTTTGGCTTATGTGGGCTGGAAAGCCTATAGTTCAATATGCAAAATGAAGCACCAATACAGTTCCATCTGCTTTTATTTTAATCACATTAAACAAAAGTGCACTTTTAAAAGCTTTTGTGTTGGCATTTTTAAATAAAGACAATTATTTCAGTTCGTTTCATGAGAGAGCTCAATCCGCTCTATTCCGGTTATAAATTAATTTTTGCGATATGCAAACTTTGACAATGACGCCCTTTACTCGTAAAAATCCGAGTATCATTCTCTTAGTGATTTAAACTGACAGCACACAACAGAGTAATGAAATTCAGTTTGTCAACTTTGAATGTAATGTGTTTCCCATCATAATAATATTTCAATTACATTTGTACTAAATTTTTAATGAAATTATAAACTTTAAAAACTTTTCTCTTTGACCTGAAAATTGCATAAAGCTTTCAATTTGAATGTATTGCTATAGAAGTGTGAGTTGTGGAAAAGCGAAGGAAACTTCTACCCAAAACCCAAACCTAATTCCAATTGTTATTGTCACCTAAGTGTGTTCTCAAATAAACAGCACTTTAAAAAAAAGGAACTTGGAATTGATATTGTTGGGAACGAACGCAATCACCCATCAATATGTAGCGCCATCAGAAAAGGATATTTTTAAAAAGTTTTTTTTTCTTTTGGAAGCAATCACAATTTTCTGTATGCAATAAGGAAGCTAACAAATATGGATATAAAATAAAAAAATTTAGTTTACCTACAACCCATTTCTTGACTGACTTGACTGACTTCCAGCACAGTTGGAATAGTTTAAATAGCTTGAGAAAATTCAAAAATACAGTCTTAAATGGGGAACAAATATTTGCGTTTCATATCATAATGCTTAGCTCGATTTATGTTCTCCACCAATTTACTCAAATTCTTTTAAAACAATAAAATATTAGAAACACAGATTGTCACCTATTTATTTTTTATGTTTAAGGCTCAAATTGTTATATGAACTGTAGGGAAGCTATGTAACGAAGTCATTCATCCTAATGGGTCGAGATTTACTTGAATTTAATAACGAAGTCAAGACTCACAACTGTTGTAAAAAAACAAATAGATATAATGAAAAAGCACTGCTTTAAAACTCAATATGTAAAATGTGCGTAGCATTTAAGCCAAACAGAATTCACTGAAATTCGCTTAATAACTAAAATTAGCTGCTAAAGCGAGTCCGAAATTTCAACAAAAGTAAATAAAGTCACTATTTACTCAGAGGAAGATACATAAGCGAAATTGTGGAGGTTCATTTAGTTAAATGTGCCCCGCAGTTTCCTCCGACACATATATGCTATTTCAAGGATATATATTTACTTCTATTGTACAAGTATATAAATGCGTACTTATGTATACAAAGAAAAGTCCTGTTTTGCTCTGTACTTTTAAAATTGTGTGAATACTGGTATACGCACGCTTACCAATACATTTCTACCAATGCTCATTTTTTGCCACATTTAAAGCCATTTCGTGCTTTCCAAAACAAACAGAGAGCCGCACATCTACACACAGCAGAACTTCATACTTCATTCATACTTACATTCGAGGAGTATATACATACATGTATGCTAGGTTGTGTTTGCGTATTTAATTAAATCTATGGTACCACTTGCCAGTAGCTTGTTAAGTAGCGTACGAAGAGCAAACACAGATTGTAAAGTAAACAAAAGAAGAAAGAAGTTGTTCAGGCAAAAAAAAAAAACACAAGCAGAAGGAACAGCATGTTTCATACTTTTAATGACCTTTCATAAAACGTGCCGAAATTGCAGGTCTGAATACGTACTATACTCGAACGTACTTAGGTCACAGCTTCCGTAAAACTGACGTACTACTTAGTATACATGTGTTCCATGTACAAATTGCCGGCATAAAAACTTACAGATGCCAGGCAATAAATTATATAACAAGCGTATGTTTCTGTGCCTCTTAAATAACCGTTTACCTACAGAGGTATCTCAACGGGCATGCCGATGCACATTTGAATGGGTTGGTACTCGTAGCTTGTACATAGTATTCTCAGGTGTAAGCTCTTTCAAATTTAAATATAATTTCCAGCTTGAGACTAACAATAGGCTGCACTTTGAATGCCCAAAAATTTTAAACGGCACTTGTGTTTAAAACTTTGCTGAGAGTTCTCTTGTCGGAAGTCGTGTTTACATTCTTGGCTGAATATATTGCTGTGAATTTCTGGCATCGTGGTGCATATTAATGTCCTGTAGTAAAAGGGTAATAATGTGATGAGGATGCTTCTACTGCATTTCTGAATAGGCCATGAAGGTTGGTTTTCATTATTATGAGAACAGGTTCACCCTTTGCCTTTGAATTTTTTCCAGTCGAACCCAATTGTTTTCTAAATTTGAACATAAGCATAAGGAAACTAATATACTACGTGACTAAAGGGCTCAAGGATATAATTGAGCTCAGCTTTGTTTAATTTTGATGAACCAATACTATTTTTTTATTTCTACGAGAAAAAACTCTACAAACTTAAAAGGATATTCATATACTTACCTCCCACCCAAAGGAGTCAGGGATATATTCAAAAAAAGTAAAAAAAAACTCGTCCTTTCACAGACCTAGGAGAATCTCGATACCAACTATGGTTATTCTAGCTTTTAAATTTCTGAGATCCTTCCGTTCATCCAGACAGACAGACGGACGGACGGACATGTCTAGATCGATTTCTCGTCATGCTAATTCAAAATATATATACTTTATGGGGTCGGAGATGCTTTCTTCTACATGTTACATACTTTGCACAAACCTAATATACCCTTTTTACGCTACGGGTACAGGGTATAAAAATAGACTCGCTGAGATGGTATGCTGCAAAACATTTTTGCGTAAAGCCTGTCAAACAAACGGGAATATGCAAAACGGTATAATTTATTTTGGCATGCGTTTTCTTTCGCGACTTCTTTTTTGCGTATTACATATTTTCCAGAACGCTTTGATTTCGAGTGGCTTCCTTAATTATAATTGCTAGCTTTACACCAAGTCTATAAGTCTTTTGCTTAGACTAACCAGGGAAAATATATGCATATTAAACTTTAAAAATAAAAACATGATTACTCACGCTTAGATCTTTCCTTTTTTGCAAGTTTGGCGCCGGAAAAGGCCTTTCATGTCAAATTTATTTACTGTAGCGAAAGTTTTAAGCTAAGATGAAGCTAAGTCGCTGCTAGGAAACAATGAGGCATAACACAAAAAGTATATAATTAAACAAACATATATTAAGTATTCTATGCACAGCTCAACGAGCTCATAATCTGGTTTTTATTTACTTTTCAGTTTAAGACTAGAATGTACAATGAACTATGAATGTACAAGAGTTGCAGCATTATTATAAATATAAACTCGTACATGTTTTCTATGATGTCCGATCTTTTAGGGTCATTTTCTGGAATGTCTGGAATGTGTGATGTTCGATGTTCTATTCTGAAGAGTATATCTGAAGCTTTCAGAAGTTGGATTTGGTGGTCATTTCATGTAAAAGAAACTTACATAATTTTTTAGTAAAGCATAGCTTAAGAAGATTTGCTCTTCCCCTTTTTGTTAACTCTTAAACGAAAAAGCATAAGCGCGACTATTCGACGCTACCATAAGCATTAGTGGGAGACTTCTGGCCATGAAAATAGGGTTTTGTGTGCTCCCTGCCCAACCAGGCATGAAAGAACAAATGCAACAATCAGACCATCGTAATCCTGAACTCGCTTTTGGGCCAAATACTGCAACTATACCAACAACAAGAAGAACAACAGCAATAGCAGCCTCTGCGAAATCCCAACAGAGGGTCGACTTTAGTCGTTGTTGTTATTTGTGGTGGAAGGAAAAACAATTGTCATATTTTGTTTATGTTTTGCTTTGCATTTTAGCTGGTTGTTGAAAACGAAAACATGCAAACTCACTCACACATATACCCATACACACACGCCCTCCACTTCAAGTCGCTACCAGAGTCGCTGAGATGTAGGATGCACACACATCCACAAACACACACTTCCAAGCTCATATATATTGGGCTGCTCTTTTGTTGCGGCCATTGCTGCTGTTAACTTTTTTAAGAGCATTTTTTAGCTTCCTTTCATGCTTGGCATTTTAAAGCAACTATTTTATGTATAACTTACATCTTTCACATATTCAGCCCTGCAATATTCTAGAAAGTGTCGCAAAAAATACACAATATCCATTCGGCAGATACATTTAATGCAAAAATTCTGTACAATTTACAATCTGAATCTTAATATTGATGCTTTGTTATTTAGAGCTAAGGAATATAATAAAGATAAAGGAAAATTAGGCACAATTTAAAAAAAATAAAAACTTTAATACTCGAAGGTTTAAATATTATACTAGAATTGTCCAAACGCCATAACGGTAAAAAGAAGGCTACTTTATATTAAATTATATACATTTTATATTAAATTTAATTGTCGGGCTTTAGTTTCTGGTCATTTATTCATAATCCACCCGATTAATACATTTTAAATCGAAATTGAATTAAATAAACCAAATTCATGTAGTGTCCTTAGAAAAGGTTCAGCTAATTACCAGCAAAAAGCGATATACGTAATTTATTTAAGTTCCGCGGTACATGTGTTTAAGCAATTGCATATTCAAAGCCTTCACATAAGCAGTAGCTCGGCTCTCACTTGATATTATTTTGAAAGCACACACTTACGCACACCACGCACACTTGGGCAGAAGCTCTTGCCACATACTTGAGCAGTTCTCACTAGAAACCAAAATTGCAAACCAAAATAGCGTTTGAAATTGCTTCTGAGTGCCTTTTGCTTGCTTAAGTATTAAGCCAGATAGGAAAGCCGTAGACAATTCTCATGCAGTTTTCCCACTTAGATTCTGGCAGCTTGACAATTTTCCTTAGTATTTGGCCACTTAACTAAGCAAAAGTTTCGCACTTCTTTTTCTTTTCCATAACAGACGCCAAAGCATTAAATGACAAAAGTTTACTGACTGCACAGCAGGACTTATCAAATGTGAATGTCATTGCCTTAAACCCTCTGATTTGGTTGCAGGTCCTACGCAAATAAATTCTTTTTTATCTGTCTTGTAGCATTTCAGTTTACATTTGCTTGCAATAAGCGGCGCCACATTTCATTTGTGGCAACCTACTTACTCAGTATTATTTACAACTATACGTAGTTACAAACTAAATTGCAGAAGGCAAGTCTAGGGGGGAAACGGGACTGCGGGGAGCCACACATGCAAACTCGCCGACAGGCAGACAGGCAGAGAAGTAAGCGCTGCATAAACACTTTTTCAAGTCTTTTGTAAATATAAAACGCAGCACATTGCACAATTGCGGTTAAAAGCATTTTGCATAAAATTATCATAAAAATTTAACACTTGAGATAATTATGCGGATAATTTAGCGTGCGTTTGGGCGTGTGCACGCAAAGCCTAATGTCCTCTCTCCGATTCCCCTGCTCCTTCACAACTGACTGGAGGGTTCCAGTTCACCTTCTCGGTCGCGTGCCGTCCAGACTCTGCTCAAAAGTAAATGAAAAAGCAGGGCCCAACACTTGAGGGTGTACTGGCGCGCATGTTTATAAACATAAAGAAAGTTTTCTGATTAAATTTATCTCTTGGTTGTAAAATGAAAAGTTTGCCACTATGAAACGTGCCCAAGTTTCTGTGTTTCTCGGGTAAACAACAGCAGTAATAATATCAACAGCAACAACACCAACAACATCAACAATAGCAACAACAGCTGCTCAACAATATATGTCCAACCTATAAAAAACAAATCGTTGTAATAAGCAACAGTTGCCGATTCATTTCCAAATGAAAATGCCCAATCCAAAAATATTGATATCCTTAGAAAACTACACTAGAAACAAAATGTAAAGATTGAAATTTAAGTTTGGTCCAGCAGCAAAAATACGTTTACCCTACGTCATGGATGGGCCCTGTCTACTTTAATGAAATGTTGTCCAATCACTAACTTAAATAAATAGCAGCACAAAAAACACGCAGTATTTGCAACAAATCAACACACAAATGGCGTGAGTGTGAGTCTTGGATTCCTCACTTAGCCGCTTACTTAGTCAATAGATTTGTGTAATAAGCGTAAAAAAATTCCTTTGACGCTAATAAATTGCAATATATCTATGTCTGTGCTCATTTGCGTAACGTTTTAATAAGAAAAACGGATGCCGTTCCGACAAATTGTGTTCCGCTTTTAAAATGGAAAGCATCTCTATCATTTCAAATTAATTCGATACGTACGCATAGAAATGGTTCGTTTAGCGGAAATTGAGAAGAAAATTTCTTTTGCTGCGCAGGCCAAGTATAAATACTATTCTTGTGCAGCTAAATTAAAGACAAATTAAGGGTAAAGCAAATAAATTCCGAAATTTAATTTAAAGACACTTTTCATGCATTGAAAGAAGAAATGGAAATACAAGGATAACTCTCACCGCAAATAGGCTTCGGGCTTTGATAATATTTTGACGCTAAAATTCAGCCTAATGCCTTTTCTAACTATCATGGTGCTGCTATTGAAGGTTGTTTAGAAGACAAAGACCAGTATCAGACCATAAGAAACATGTTGTAGAAATACCATAGATCGATACGAATTGGTATTATTTATGGTAACACCACAACTCCTGAAAGCTCGACGAAAAATGATTTGTTGTGGAAACTGCAGCCAGTTTAAAAATGACACACGTCTATAGTATAAGCATTGTTGAATATAAGCTTCAGTATATCTTCCCACATTATGAATTCCTTATTCAAAACTAAGGCTATGGCGGCACTTGTATGCTTTGTTTTTACGACCTAAACCTAAGAGAACATTCGTACTCCTTCACTTCAGGAAAAAAGGGATTGGAATAGAACCTAAGTTCTCATGCAAATCTGCTACTTAGCGTCCCAACTCCCTATTGATTCCAAAAGATGGTTCCATTCAGCCACCACAATGGGACCTGTGTTAACTAACTATATATTTAAAAATCACTCTCAATATACAACTTTCTGTCTTTCTTGTATCTTTGCAGCAAAGTCAAAAAGTAATTGAAAATCATATTAAGCTGAATCGTCAATCAAAAGTCCGATGCAAAACAATGACCACCACATATACACTTTCAAATTTCGACGGCGACACAAGTAACAAACGAAGCAAAGTCACTTGCACCTCCAAACATTCCACCAGGGTTGGCACATGGAACATGTAAATTATACATAAAGAGCAGCTACAATACCCGCCCCAACAACAACAACAACAGCAATACCAACAACATATACATGGCTGTCCACTTACAGTCACAGTTGCACAATCTGAGCGTCATCCAACCGTCACTGATGTATGTGGCCGCCTCATCACTTGCCTCTAGTGGCGTCATCGGACTGCAGGAGAACATTTCCATCGTTTATGAGGATTTTCTGGAATCATCGAACAACATTGTCAATCGCGCTTTATTGCCCACAACAGCAGCGGCAACAACAACAGCCTCAACTGCAGCAGTAACATCAACAACAACAACTGTGTTGACACTGACATCGACATCAACGGCAAATGACACAAGCCACGATGTCAGTGGCAGCATGGGGGGAATCGGGGGCATTGCCGTACCAGCCACGACTAACTTTAGCAGCTACTATAACGAATCTGCCACTGCGGCCGAATGGGCGCATTTCTATGATCTCATCTTTATATTCATCTCATCGCTCTTCATCGTGATTACCATCATCGGTAATACGCTGGTCATATTGGCTGTCATAACCACTCGGCGCCTCAAAACAGTAACCAATTGCTTTGTGATGAGCTTAGCGGTTGCCGATTTGCTTGTGGGAATATTTGTAATGCCGCCGGCTGTAGCTGTTCACCTCATAGGTAAGTGAATATCATAGAGTTTTGGATTTAAGTACATTAGTAGATAACTGCAAGTTTTGGAATTATTTCCAATTACAAATACTTCACATTTTTAAATATCGATCAGAACGTAAATTTATACGCCGCAATTAGTCGAATTGAAAAACAAAAAACAAGAAAAATATTCAAAGTCAGGAAAACTCCAGTATCTGCCATCAAGTTTCTACAGAGCCAGCTTTCTTTATTCGAAATATTGTTCAACAATTGAAACAGCATGGTTAGATTTCATATAATTTCTTTCCACATTTTATGTAATATCATTTTAAAATATATATGAGATCGATCCAAGTCACTGTATTTATTAATTATATATATATATTTGTTTGTTTTACATTTATTTATTTGGTTTATATATTTATGAAAGTAGCAACTACGAAGTCAAAACATTCGAAATTCGTATAACCATACATATAGCTGTTATACAATATACATAATCAGAAAATTCAATTAATAATTTGAGTCAATTATTCAAACACACTTACTATTGACGTTTAGCAAACAATAGATAGTTTCTTAAGTCGATATGCTTTCAGTTTAAAAGCAAAATGCACATAAGCACATTTATATTGTTTTTTGGACCAAGCAATATCAAATTGATAATGAACTTTTATTCTCAACACCGACGTACTACAGGGTTATTAATATATTTCATTTGCTTGTACTACATAAGTATGTGAAAGAACGTTGTACATGCCACAAATTTTCGGCTTCTGCTTGCAGTTGTTGCAACACCATTGTCTGTTTGTAACTTGTTTTGAAATGAATTGCTCATTTGTGGAGCTGCCGTAAAATTACATTTTCATATAAAACCGGTATTTGTGATGGAATGAACACTAGCAGCCAACTACTTCGGAATGTTCAATTTGAATTATGTTCGCACATAGAGAAAATACTTTTGTTAGTCCTAATAATAACTTATCTAATTGAATTATTTTTCTACCCTTTTTTCTCTGGGGAAACTCAATTTTTGTTTTAATAGTGTAATTAAGAGGTTTCGATTAAAAAATATTGTTTAATATATTAAATAAAGGCTTTTTATCCAATTTGTAATGTACTGAACAGCAGGTCTAATGGGTGGAGTTGTATTCTTTTGGTGGTGCTAAACAGTGACAGTTATTTAATTTTATATAATTTGCGATAACATAACTATTTTTTCATCTTATTGCACCGACAAATCTATCTGAATCCATTTTAATTAATTTTATTATACTAAGTAAACATGAATTTGCAAAAATAACAATGTGATGCATACTGTTTAAGCCATGACCTACATACATACTCGTACAGAAATTATGGCTTAAACCAATGATAGAAAATTGGAAATAGTTTTTTCTCCAAGCCAAATATGGAATATTATAACAAACAAATTATGTGACAATCTTGATTGAAATTATACAGTATGATGAATATGAATCTGCATATTCTATATGTATGATTTTTCAGGATCCTTATAATATAACATCAATAAGGTCAATATGAATATATTTCTGTCTAGAAATGCGCTTTCTGCTTGCAAAGAACTGGTCATTGTTTACGGTTTCCAAAAGGATATAATAATTTTCATGTTTGTAATGCTTGAAAAATAATACAGAGTTTCAATATAGTAAAAATAGTAAAAATAATTATTTATTTAGCATACAGGAATCCTATTTCTTTGAAAAAAGAACTGCATTAGCTGGGAAATAAGAAAAAGCTAATAAACTAAAAGAAGTGAAGAACGGGAAATATGGGCTGGGCCACGAAAAATGCTTTAGGCTGTAGAGATTAGGTTGGTTGTTCAAACATATCAAGCAATGTAGTCCCAGAAAACAAAACATAAATGAACTATCTACAAGATAAGGTATTTCACAAATAGCGTATATATGTATGTATGCTCAACATTAGATTTAGGAATATCGGAAATAAAAAATGTTGTTTACTAGTTTTCTTTGAGGTTAAAGATTCATTAAAATTGTGCACAATTAAGCGCGTTTGCCTTAATTTGCGCAATTTAAAAAAGGACACAGACTTGCAATGGTACACAGTAAATATTTACACATTTATTTACTTAAGGATGCAGCGCCCCAAAAAAGTATGCTACAACTTTTCCATGGCTAATTACTAACAAAGCAAGCCACAGAAACCTCAACCTCATTTGCTCAAATGCAGTTAGTTTATTTATATTTTATTTGGAGTCTAACATTGCTAATGAAGTTGATGGGTTTTGACTATGGCAAGAAGGGAACAAAATTTACAGCACTCTGGCTTTTAAGTGTGTTTAGATTTACTTTGCTGAAGCTTGGGTTTAAAGCAAATTTCGGGTAATGTATTTATTTTTGGTAATTGAGCTTTTTTCCAATATCATTAGCTTAGGCGTAATTAACACGTTCAAGGAGAAATCTAAATATGGAAATGACAAACAAGAACAAGGTTAATTAAATGCCTCCCTGAAAGTAAGATTAAGTCCAGCCACAAATAAATTACGCCTATTGCGTGGCATCTATTTAAACGTTAAAACGAGCTAATTAAATTGTCGAGACGCGACTGCCGTGACACACTTTTTTCGGGAGGGCTTCTTTGTGTGTGCATTCAAGTATGAGCTTCGTTCTGTCTTACTACTGTGACAGCTGAGTGCTCATTAATGTCAAGCAGATAAACAAATATAAACAGGCACAGACAGACATGCCTACACACTCTGGCCCAGGGTGTGTAATATGCTATCTTCGCCTTGGCTCAGGCAGTACTCGTAAAGTTTTCCTTACAGGCTTCGGGGAAAGGCAAAAGACACGGCTAAAAATTATTGCATGACATCCTGTAAGGCAAACGCTTATTAATATTCATGCTGCTGGTGAATGGCGAGACTTAACACATAAAATAGCAATATGCGATGGGCTGCCTGCTGCTGAGAAGCATTTATGTTTTTAATGCCACTTATTTTAATGCATAACTTATGCCTACATGCTGACTCAGTTAAAATTTCAGTTTGCGCCAGGGTCTGCAACTATCGCATAATGCAATAATTTGCCAATCATCAAAAAAAAAATTAATAATTCCAAATAATAATAATAATATAAATTAAATTTTAGTCAGATAGTATAGATATTGCTCCAGTTTACTAAAAATAAAAATATTTCCAGAAAATTTTAAAGTTTCTAAAACCTAAATAAATCGTCGATTCCTTTTGAAATTAAAAAGCTTTTAAATGAACTAAAACTAAAAGAAAATTAGTACTTTATTAATATTATTCAATTAAAATTTAAAAGAGAAACTTTCTTTTTTTATTAAATTTGTTATTAAAGTTTTTAAGTCATAATATCTATCTTAATATCTATGTTACGTTTATTATGATTTGCAAGTCTCTAAAGATAAATGCCCTGATATGGACAAGCGAAAGGTTGCCAGATCAGTTACTTTAATTTAATTTAAATTTTTTCTCCAACCAAAGCTGTACTGTAAGTGTTTTATGGCCAGATGGTAGGTAAAGAAAACTGTATGGAAAATGTTTGTGAAATTGAAAATGTAAAATGTACTGATACAGCTCTTTATATCTCTCATGTAACTACAAATAAATAAATGCTCGCATTTATGGCCCGCTAAATCTTCAGCCTAAATACCCATTTATGGGTGCATTTTATGTGTTTTTGGCATTTGTGTTTGTACCCTTGTTGTTTTTGCGCTACGGGTCTGCGGGCTCTTTAAACATTAGAGTATAAGTACTTGTGTGTATGTGTGGGTGAAAGAGCATATGTATTTATGCTAAGTTCAGCTAAAATGTAGAAATACAAGCGTTTCTTTCGTTTGAACGCTTTCAAGTAGGGCGCCTATAGAAAATATTCCTAACCAAAAAAAAAACACCACAACTCACATTCGCCATTTAACAACATAAACAATGCGTGTCTGAAGAAAACTTTTATGTTTTTTAAAATATTCGGTAAACAATTTTTGTTCAAAATGTTTACTTTAATGCCTTCAATTGCCGCCAGGCATTAACATGTGCAATGGTGTTGTTGATCCTATGGCTGAGGTTGGCAAGCGAAAGTTTTTGCCGAAAATTTGTGGCATACTTTTGGGCTGTTCTTTTGATTTTCCAGCGGTAGCAATGCCGACCATTTCCAGTCAGTTGCCCCATCTGTTGATGGCAATGTCAACACACGTTAAAACAATTTTCTGGCATACGCAAAAACAATCTACATTTTTTGTTCTGCTCTCTGGTGTTTATGTTTCTGTCAGTTGTCATGTGCCGAAATTGTTCCCTTTGTTGACATATGAATACATTGATATTTAAGTTGTAGTTAAATAAATACATTTTTCCATTTCTTCGTCCCGTTGTTGTTTAATAAATTCGGCATTTCTAAAATACTGCTTGCTTATCCCACACTGAGTATATTATTTATTTAGCTTTGAGTGTTTACAGCTTTTGCTCCAAATTGAAATAAGACTGCTGTAATAAAAAAAAAAACAAAATCAAACTGAATAATTAATCAATCAAGATAACTTGACATTACAGATGTTTGCCAACCACATCATCTTTTTGCCTTTCTATAAACAAATTTCTAAGTATTAACTAAATAAAAATATAGTATGCATATACTAGACTCTACCCTGGCCTATTCAAATTAAGTTTGCAATCAAATTTTGTATAGTAAGTTCTATATGCCATCTGTTGCAGTTTCTGTTTTATGAATGAAAAACACTTTTCAAAATTAAATCAAGTCCAAAATTAAACTAGTTTATAAATAAAAGTCTATATAAAAACAGCATGGTACAATGCAAGGCATTTTTTCAGATAAATAAAAAGCATAAATGGGTTGTAACTCTGGAACTTCTGGGAATTACTGTAAATATAAAAGGCCCCAACAGATTATTATCTTAAGCTTCACGAGCGTGTTATAAATTCGAACTTTGTGCGTGACTGGGCTGCATTACAAAGACAAGAATATGCATGCACGAGAATACACGAGAAACACGAAGACTTTTTTTTCGAAATGCAAAACATAATGTAAAAAACGGCAAACGCTGACTAATAAATCGAAATATTTCGATTATTTATAATTTTTTTTCTTATATTTCTTAGTTCAAATATTTCCTAATATTTATAAGTTCAAATATTTCGTAATGTTTCTTAGTTTAAATATTTATAAATATATATTAAATTTATCAACCATATACATACATATTTATTTTAAATTATAACTTATAAGCTGCGAGACTATAAAAGTTGTTTTTTTTTTTTTGGAGTGAGTACAGGGTATTTACGAATTGACTGTAGCATATTGCTTTCTTCTTGTCCATTTCGTGGGCATGTTGGCCCAAAAAAAAGCCAATTCCTTCCCATCTCTAGTATATAGTACATATACATTTATTCCTTCATCAGATAACCTTCATTATTATTTTAGTCTGCATATGTAAGGTCTTATTTTACGTTCCAACTTGTTTTGATTTGATAGCCACATAATTCTCAACTTGGTGGGAGAAACCCATACTAATTTATTAATAAAACTTTACGACCAATATGAGTAAACAACATAACAACTACAATTCCTTAAATTTGTGTAACTGTGTGTGTATACTTATGTTTTGTGTTTCATGTATTCCTAATGTTGTGGAATAATTGATATTATGCAGACTTCAAGATGACGGCACTTAGAGCGACCGGCACGCTTTAGGAAGCAATCGGAGAGAAGGAACAACTTTTTTATTTCCCGCTGCGAATCACAACAGCCATTACAATCCATATAACTACCACAACAAAAGTTGATTTCATTTAAAATGTTATTTATGTGACTTTAGCAATTGTGAGTACCGGAATAATTTTGAGCATTCTCATACAATAGTTTTAAATAAATTAGCTAGGGAAATTAGGATAGGAAATAAAGTCCAAACTTTGCAGACCATTTTCGGCTTTAGATTGTATTTTAAAAAGATTATATGTGTTGAGGCATTTAAATAAGACGCTAAGACGTTTGAATTCAAATTCTAAATTAACTTTGTCATTAAAAATATTGCTTATTATATAGACAATTTTAGCTTAAGATCTACACCTTTTTTCCTTGCACTCACTTGTGCATGTACTAATATTTATGACCTGCTTCCACTTTCATAAATGCGCAAGTGTCATATTTATCTATTTGTGTGAGGTTTCAAATAGGGAACTGCATTCACTTAACATTTTCTCATAAAACAATACATTGGTATTGTGCATGTTTATATTTAAGCAATTCCAAAGAAAGGAATGCAGATCGGAAGCCGTCTATGCCAAGAGGATGGGCTTCACAACAGATGACAGATGATGCTAGTTTTTAATGTCCACCAATCAGAACAACCTGGGGGATATAGACTTACCAAACTTAAGGCGGTGGCAAAATGTTTTGTTAGCCCACTGTTGACGTTGTTGAATCACAGGTGTCTAACACCAACATTAAAAAGTGGCCTGTGGAAGGGAATATTCGAAACTTGGATTGCTTTCGACACACTTTCAGCAATGCCCTTTCAACAAAGTCCAAAATATGAATAACAATTTGTAATAGTATTGAGAACAAATTTAGCTCTAGTTTGTTTGTTTGATCCGTTCAGTTTCATTTAATAATACCTAAATCCCACCATTTCTAAGAAATTTTGATTAAAATTGTACTTGCAAGAGAGGAAAATCAATTTCATCAACACTATACCAAGGAGGCTATTATGCACACACAAATTGTAAAATCCCAACTCAAACCTATTTAATACCCTTGCCTACTACACATAATTGGCTGACCCAACGTGTTGCCATAACCACAGCAGACGCGTATAGCAACAGCATCTGTTCTGTGGACTCCTTACCCGAGCTAAATTCCCCCATTGGCGATTTTCTTTTAGAACTATGCTTAGAAATGTAACTGGCAAATGATGGTACTTGATTAAAAAACTGTATCGCCTGGCCAACTCGCTGCTGTATTTTGAACGTCGCGCTAATTTAATGCCTGCCCAGCAACTAACCAGCAGAACAACAACACTAATGGCACTTTCGTGCCAGAGCTTTGGGAGAAATTACAGCAACAGCAACAACAACATCAAACTCAGACATTATTTATGCTGATGCTGGAACATTGTTGTCTTTGTTTTCGCTATTTCTGCTGTTTTGTTTTGTCGGAAATGTATTTCAGGCCGAAAATTTTGTAATTAATTTTTTTTGTTTTTTTTTTCACAGTGAAACTCATGCTACGGACTTTTTCATGATTTTGTTTGTTTGTACTGATACTTTCACTTCAGCTTTTGCATTCTCTTACAAAGTTACATTTTACAAAATTAAAAAAAAATTGTGCACAATCACAAACAAGACTGGTAAGATGAGCACTGTCCCGCATTTTTTGAAGCTTTAATAAGTTTTTGTTCAACAATTTTATGAAACTAATGCTGTCATTGTTGAGCAATTGTGGATACATCGATAAGCTCATCTATCTTATCAAGAATACAGCTTATCCGTTTATAGATATCTGCATTTTATAAAACTATAGTATACCGACTCAGCTCACTTACCTTTCACTATTTGCGCACTTATTATAGAAAAAAAATTTTTTATCTCATAAACCGTTTTTGACTTTGTTTTTCGGACAATTTTTATAAAATCTATTTTCTTGTTATAGTCATGTTAGAGCTACGATTATATGTCTTTAAAACTGTTCAGAATTTGTAGGTAATATCGTGAATTTTGACATTATACCACCTTTAGACAAGGCCTATGAGTATGAGTATTATGTTGCCAAAACCAAATAAACCGAGCAACTGCAACCAACCACGTATCAAATATAGAAAAGTACTGCATGTTGTTTTCAACACAACCTTCTGAAACTTATTTTGTTCCCATTTGGTTTAAATTGCGAATTACACAATATTAATGCTAATAATTAAACTTCTTATCCTAATAAGTCTGCTGGCTTCCTTCTTTTGAGCCCTATTATTGAGCGCTCATCATGTAGGGGCCTGGCCAGCCTGTATGGTGGTTCATCAACACAATTTTAAGTTTGACTCTAGCCACCAAAGATGTATTGATTATGTGCATTCAATTCTAGAATACAAACATGTCACCATATTTCATGAATATTTTAGAAAATTTAACTGAAGGCGTGTAGTTAGGCTTGAAGAAGACTGATTATGGCAAATATGGGGATCCTTCCAACGAAAGTCAGACCTTGGGGACCAATAAAGTAAGGCTAACTTTCTGCCGACCTTTGTTTTGTCAAAAACGTCCGTCTTGTTACAAACTTGAGCTTGGAGTTAGCAGTGAGTTTCCTTATTCTCTACACAAATTTCACTAGATTTCAATTATTTTAAGCAAATTAAATATTTAACAATTGTGCAACTGAAATAGCCCATATTAAATTACAATTGCGAATTACATTCTAAGACTTATATTGAAAAACCTCCTAATTTTGTGTAATAAAAATATAATATTTATCATGACAAGCATTTATTTTTTTGAATATGTCGATTGTATTTCAACAATTCTATTAGCGCCATATTGTTTGTCTACATTGTTGAATAATGTAGTGATTTTTTATGCACACCCACACTTACATAAAAGACATGTGAGAGGCCAACCAGATGTCAGTTGCAAATCATTGAGAATTAGCGGAAAAAACCAATGCTAAATTTTTGGTAATATTCTTGTATTTATTACAGGTTCCTGGCAGCTCGGATGGGTGTTGTGCGATATTTGGATATCACTCGATGTGCTCCTATGTACGGCATCAATATTGAGTTTGTGTGCCATCAGCGTTGACAGGTGGGAGATTTATGGCTTAGACCTGCGGTCCGTTTTATGTATACAATTTTACTAAAACATTTTGCAGATACCTGGCGGTAACACGACCGCTCACCTATTCTCGCAAACGTCGTTCGAAACGTTTGGCACTCATCATGATATTAATTGTTTGGCTGCTGGCCCTGGCCATCACATGTCCTCCGATGCTCGGCTGGTAAGTATGCAAAACAGTCTAGTCTACACATACATACACACACACACACTAACGCACGCACATACATACGCACATTTGTTTTGGCCTATGTAAATATACAAGTTTGCATGACAATGTAACTTTGTTGGCTGCTTGTTGATTTAGGCAAAAAGCAAACAGTGATACAGATTCTTTGCCATTGTGCTGTTACAATTAAGCCATGTATATGTGTGCTTCCCCTTATTTGATTTAGTGAACATACATACTTGTAATTCATCACAAAGTTTTGGCAGACACTTGTAAACCAAAATCGAGTAAGCATTAACTGTTGTCTAAGTCGAGCTGCCATTGCCAAGTTAGTAAACGCACTCACCAGAACCCTTTTAATTGTTAGAAATCAGTTCAACCAAACATAACAAGGTGATTCTAGCTAAATTGAAAACTATTTTTTTGGTCGAATATATTAATTTTTATTTTACGCCGTTGTTATATAAAGCTCAGCTTTTGAACAGTTTTTTAGGTAAAATAATTTTATTGTTTATAATTATAAGTATAAGTTAATACAATTAGTTCAAAAATAATCCATATTTAAGGAAGAATATTTTTGATCGAGAAATTAATTGTCATAACAGATCCGGCAATAAAGATTAAAATTTATAGCATTTTCTTAGCCCAAATAATAAGTATTATGTAATAAGTATTACATTTCTAAGTAGTGCAACATTCAGTTTTTAATTTATTTATTTTTTAAATATTTGCATAACTCCCTTGAACAGCACCAACCAACAAGCTTATTGATATTTAATCCAATACACCTAATTCTGTTTTTACACGGTCGATTGGTTCTAGTCGTGTAACCATATATAAAATTTGTAATTTTCAAACCATGTTAAATCAAAACCGTGTAAAAAAACTGTATAAAAACAGAATTAGGTGTAGTTATTATTATTAATTTGTTTGTTTAAATGATCCTTTTATGTTCTTTTATTTTTAAAGATATTAAAAGTAACACATGATTTTATAATTAAGTTTTAAACAATACTGTTCACGAGCATGTTTAGTTTAGAAAGGGACATTGAAAGTTCTTACAAATCTACCTTTTTTGACCTAGTTTTCTAGATGTTATAATCTTTTTCTTCGAGATTTAACGGACTAACGTAGTACTTATGTGTTTCTTGAATACACACAGCATATTTCGAAATAACTGATTCAATATGTGACCTCCTTTTGTTTGTTTATTTCAATAAATGTTTGTTTTTAATCAAAGCTCTAAAAAGTATGCTATGTTTTTCTTGATTTCCTTCTTTCAGGTATGAGCCCGGACGTCGCGACTTGAGAGAATGCCGCTACAATCAAAATGAAGGCTACGTGATTTTCTCAGCGATGGGCTCGTTCTTCATACCAATGGCTGTTATGATTTATGTTTATGCTAGAATTTCGTGCGTTATTGCATCGAGGCATGACAATATGACCGACATAAGTGTTCACAACAAGGTAACCCAAAATGCAAAATGCATTGCTAGACAGACCCGCACATACCAATACACCAAGAAACACTCGTACCCGCTCAGCCCTACTGGCTTGCTGGCATGCCAAGCACTACATATAACGTATACGCCATGTGTGTCATGCTGCAACGAGCGCATATTTTATTTGTATTACACGTGCGGTTGCTTGCCTGCTTCCAAGTTTTCTGAGATTTTCATACCATCGGTGATTCTTATGCAGTTACTGCATTTTTTAGCACATTTTTCATACACATGTGCGCAGATACCTTCACATGCACATATACTGGATACTCATTGTATGCTTGCGGTTAAAGGTTGGCAATATTTAACGAAGCAGTAAATATATATAGAAATATGTGGTCGAGCACACAGCTTTAGTAAATACTCGATTGCATTACATCTATTTTCATGAGGTATTTATAACCTTCATTTCTGTTCAAACTATGCGCTTCGAAAGAAAATAGAATTAGAAACACGATGAACTTTGGCATTATTTACTTAAAATTTACAAAAGGTTAAAGATCGGGAGAATAAATATTGTTAATTAGACCAAGTTCTTAGCAATTTAGTTATAATCTGTTCAGTCAACAGCCATTGGCGCCATTTTGCAAATTGCCATAAGTTTGTAAAGCTATTCTTCTTTGTAAATCAATGAAATAATAGTAAATTTATTTCGAAACACTAACGACTTGGAGTAATAATATTGGTTATTGGCTTTGTTATCTCTCAATAATTAGTTTTGACAGAAGAGTTTTCATTTAATTAACATAATTCTAGCAATAATAATACATTCTTGATTTGGCTTGCATTTTTTCAATACCACAACCACGAGCCAGTCAAACTAACAATTAAAATTTGTTAGCTTACATTTTCCCTCAAGCCATCAGAAAATTAAACAAATGCATTAAAAATACTGTACTTGCTGTGCAGAGAGAAAGAGTGCAGAAATATATTTCAACTTTCGAAGGAACCATTAGACTTCGTATTCAGCTGAAATAAGTTCGCAAGGCACTTAATTTGATTTTAATAGCAATACACACAAGCAGCGCAATTACAGATAAATTGCTATTCATAGTAAATAGGAGTGGAAGCGCAGCACCACCAACATTAACAGACAATTCCCCGCCAGGCACTAAGTTTTAATTGAAGACAGCCAAAGTATTAGCCCAGCGAAGACTTTTAATAGTTGTCAGCCCCAAAAACTTGCAACTTGTGCGCTTTTATGATGTAGCAAAGTTCAATATCCATTTCCTCTCTCTCACATACACTTTTTCGTCTTTTTGCAGAAATTTAAGCGCTACACCGCCGCAGACGTTGAGAATGACATTGACCACGACTTTTCAGAGCAAGAGCACAGCTCGGGCCAGAAGAATAAACAGGCAGCTGCACGCACATTCTCGAATCAGACAATAGCAAAGGAACTGCACGAAATCATGCTGAGTGAAGGCGAAAATTGTGGCGGAGCTCAGCCTGGGACTGCCAGCCTGGGACTGGCAACCACCGCAGGTGGTCTCAATGCTGGCGCCACGCATTGCCATTCACTCTTGGCGCTGCCATCGCCACAAGGGGCACACGGTGGTGGCAAAAACGGTTGTTACGAGCTAACACGCCCTTCATCGCTGAAACGAACAGCCACTGCTTCGACGACCATGACTACAATGACGAGTGGCGTAGGCGCAGGCAGCAGCCTACTGGATGCACAATGGCAGAGCCAGCAACAGCAATCCCAACAACCACAACAACAGCCGCGTGCTCACAGCTTCCGGCACTCACATTTGAGTGTGGGCGCGCAAGGCGATCGACTACGTGGCCATCACCATCATCACTTTGTGGCTACCGGAACAGGAGCGCAGAGCTCATCCAGTGGTCATGCCAAATCGCTCTCGAATCGCGTAACATTGTTAAAAAAGGAGAACAAAACCACACAGACTTTGAGCATCGTTGTGGGCGGCTTCATCGCATGTTGGTTGCCATTTTTCGTCTACTATTTGATAACGCCCTTCCTCGGCGACCATCAAGTCAGCACAACACTGACCCAAGCACTTACCTGGCTGGGTTGGTTTAATAGTGCCATTAATCCATTCATCTATGCATTCTACAGTGTTGATTTCCGTGCCGCCTTTTGGCGATTGACCTGCAAGCGCTTCTTTAGCAGCGCCCAGAAACCGCAGTTCCCAACCAATACGATGTCCATAAGGCGATAGTTGAGGCGAGGGGCCACAACGCGCGCCTCACGCATGAGCACGGAAATGGTGCTCATTGGTGTAGGATTGGGCGGAGTGGCAACGGCGGTGCCAACAGGTGGAGGACACGGTGGAAGCGGCAACCTTTATAATTAGTAGCGAACAAACAATATGCATACATATGTACACACATTCATACTGACTAGCATATATGATTAGCGTATTCATTAAATTAACGCGTCGCTGTCGGCGCACAGTGGTTAATTAGGCAACAAATCTTAGCACAATTTTCAAAATAAATCCAAGTTGAGTTTTAATTTTATGCTCTAGTCAAATTTATTTCAAATCCTTAGTCAAAAGTTATTTCTTTTTCTAATACTGCATTGTCTAAATTGCTCTCGACGCCATCACGATTCAATTTACTCCAATATTACTCAGTATCAAGTATGCATTTCTGTACTTATTTTTGCTTCCATGAGAGTGTATTATAAATTAACGCATGTTCAGGAACATATATTTTTAAAATCTGCACTAACTTTTTATTAAACAGTTGAGATTAGTTTTGACAATTTATTTCGATACTAATTACGATCCGCAAATACTCATGTTACATTGCATTACTTATTTGAAAATAATTCCTGGTTTTTATTGAACGACTAGTTACACTTTAAATAATTAAATATTCGAATATCACATTTTACTTTATTTTAACACTTACAGCCATTACAGTTAGAAATAACACCAATGAGTTAATGACTAAAGTTAATGACTAAAATGTGTGTACTTTTACTCTAAAGAGTTTTAAATTCAAGCAAAGCTTTTTTAGGGAGTAGCAATACTTCTGATGAGTGCCATCTTTTTTGAAATCAGTATTACTTTAGAACTATACGAGAATGTCTCAAGCCCCGATAACTAAATACATACAATGCTTAGGATGCTTAAATGTTTCATTTGAAATGAATCCGTCTTCAAAATAAACTCATTAAGACTTATAAAAGTTCAATGTGTCCCCAAGTTAAATGCAAAATCAACCACTGTGCGATGTCGGTGGCAGGGTGTGTTTAATTATTCCAGACACATTTCGCATCCGGCCAGGTGTAGTTGTAAACACACGATATAACATTCGCCCACGTCATTCGTACACCTCATTTTGTTATGGGTTACTTTTTGGGCTTGCCATGCAGAACAGACTGATGAATGGGTTACTGCCTTGTTGACGGCGGCTGATTGTCTTCATTAATATCTAGAGCTCAACTGCTTGTCAATCTAATTGCATGAGTCACAGTAGTTGACAACAATTAGCCGCCTTTCCATTTCAATTTTGGTAAAAGCATATTTGTGTGTTTAACGTTCACCAACAGGGGAAAATAATTAATAATGAGATGGCCATAAGTGATATTACTTTAATCTACTTGACAACTTAATCATAATTCTAATTCCAATTTCTTAACCAATTTATCCGAATTTTATATTCGATTACCTGATTTAATTAATAGATTAGACTTCATGACTGACTCTGGAGGCATATCTGGAAAAAGTAGACCTTTTCTAAGTTATTTTCCATATTCGCCAAAAACAGTTTCGTTTCGCGTTTTAAAGTGCTTTTTACACAACATCCCTAGAAGGTTTTAAAAGAATGGCAATTAAGAAGAAATTTAATTCAGAATCTTGTAGTTAAGGGACTTAACTAAACCACTTGTCCTTGAGTCGTATGCTTCAGCCAAGCCGAAGACTGTAAATCTCAGCAGGCACAACAATAAAGAAAATATGAAACTTTGTATTACATCATCATTTTATTCATACGTAAGTAATCAACTAAATTATGGTGGCCCTTGATAAATTAAATGACATGTTTTGTGACCTCTCTTTTTCTGAAAAAAAAAACACCTTCACAAAAAATATGAGTGTGTATTGTAAATGGCATTCGCAGGAAAAACTGTAACTGAAAATCTCATACAGCGACACATACGTATCGATTTAGTAATTTCCGCAAAGCTTTTCCGCTCCATAGGGGGCGCGACGTGGGTCCTGCATATATATATATATATGTTTGTATACTTGTATGTATATACGTATAATGCAGTATCGGCAGTGCAGTCGCAGTAGCAGTTACAGTCGCAGTTACAGTCGCTGGCTCTGCCACATGGCAGGAAGACAGTTAGAGAAACGCCATGAAACCGACAGTTTAGATGGATCAAGGCAACTTAGTTAGCTCGCAAGCCCAAAATTGCACTCTCCCAGCGAGGCGGCGGTCTAATAAAATATTTGCCAGGCCATGCTGCGCAGCAGCCGGCATCTGTGTGTCTGCTAAAAAGTAAAACGGAAATAGTTGTGTTCAATGTAGAAAAAGTTGCAGTTCTTCCCGCGACCCTGACTTGCCTGACTTGCTCAACATCTAGCCAAAAAAAAAAAAATTGCCGTCCAGACGACGACGAAGACGACATCGATGACAACAACAAACGACAGCAGACGACGTTGGACGGGGGTGTGGGGGCTCGGGGGGTGTGGAGGAAACAATAAAAACAATGAGGCAGTAGACATTTTGCTTAACTGTGAAATTGCACGAAAGACGCGTGACTCGCATTTTCGTTCACTAATGCAGATAGCCGCATTATTTATGTGTGAACCGAGAAGAAATTATCAGACATTTCTCCCAAGGCATGTTCTGCAAACCAAAAAGCAGCTTAAAAGTTATTAAAAACAACACACACACCAACACCAACACATACACACACACACTCACAACAACAACAACTAAAAATACAGCAAAAACATATTGTGATTTAGTTTTTAGTCATACATATAACCAAAAAGAAATTTAGTGAACTTTAAAAGTCTTATTTATTTAAATTTAAAGTGTTTACATTAAGCAAAAATATATGTTATGCCTAAGACATACTAATAAGTTATGATTTAAATGTAGGCAGGTTATAGTAATTAGTCGCAACGCGTGCATACCTATAAGCGTATTTATAAACATAAAATATATATAAATTACATTTCCTAAATTAATCACCAAAGAAAAACAAACAGTCGTCTCTCATATTATGGGACAATACGAGGCACACACAGAAAGAGACTCTTACGCTGAGTTAGTCACTAATACTAATGTCACAACAAAAACTTGACATAAATGCTTCATAAATTATAAATATACTACATATAAGCTAACTTGTGTGAACAGCAAGAACAACAACAACAACTACAACAAAAGCAAAAACAACAGCAATGTCAGTTTTCTCTCTCTAATTGGACCCGCCAGGAGTAAAGTATGTGCGTGCTGGCAACGGCAACTCAGACACACAAACACACACACAGACGAACACACACTATTAGACAGGCTTATGTGGCTTTATTACGTGTCTTCATTGTGCACAGTTGCCAGAGTCTGGTCAAGTGTCCGTGCACCTCCGAAGCAAGTCAGTAAAGTCAGCAATATCAAGGAAGCAGCACTCTTAATTGACTTTCGCCAGCCACACGCAGACAAATATCGTGTGTAGGGACATATATGTAAGGTCTTAGCATTTTACTAGCGCATTAATATTTGAACAGAATTTGCAACAAATTTAATACTGTCAGGTTTCTTACTTGTGCTTGAACTGTAAACATTCATTTAATATTTCACTGAGTACTTTGAATGCTGACCAATTTGTAGTTTTACTAAATTCTTTGTCAGCTTTCGTTTCAGATATGCTAAACTGCTTCGTTCAAGTTAAATCTAAGTCTGTTATAGTGCCGCTTAAGATAGACGAAATGGTACGCAAAACATGATCCTTTCCTTATTGGAAATAATGAATTTAAATAGTCTTGAAAGAATGATAACATCACCATGAAATGGTAGCTGTAATTACAATTGAATTCGTACTTAAAAAGTAATTAACTGAAAATAATACTTTTGTTTCCCATTCTCTTTTCAAAGTTCTGCAAAATATTGATTCGTATGCTCAAATGTGCAAGAGTGTGCAAACGCTAAGTACACTCAATTTTTTCCTCTTTGTCTTTCTATGCATTGCAAATACTTCGTTTTGATTTTAAACCTTATTATACTCAATTCAATGCGCATTAGCTCGTGTGTATTCTATTCGAAAACTAGAGTGTATTTTTGCACTCACTCGTTGTCTTTGTTGTCCTTCAGTTTTATAAACATTACAAGGAAACCAATCACCCTTTTTTTATTCAATGTACAAGTATTGGGTCACATTTTTAACTAAAAGGAAAGGCCGTAGCTTACTTTTCAAATTCAGATAGACTTTAATGTGAAGCTTTAATTTTTTAATTGGAATGGAAATGGACGTAGTCCATAATTTATTTAAATTTTTCTGACTTTGTTCTGGTTTCTCTCCTAATCAAATCCGCATTATTCATATCTCCTTACTAGACAGCGTCTGACTTTCCCATTTACAAGTTCTATAAACACGGTCATGCCACGCGTATCGCCAGACAGAAACAATAAATTTGCTTTCACTTAAATAGTATTTATCATTATATGCCTTATTGGCGGCACACCAAAGCAGACGGAAGGAACCTATAATAGAAAATGATTGTTGTTGTTTCTGCTGGCCAGTGTAAGTACCCAATTATGTTTGTATTTAGTTAAATTTATGCGCAACGTGCCTCAAGCGACGAAAATGAATCTTGCAGCCAAGGGTGCCCTATAGTTGTTCCTGAAGTTGTTGTTCTTGTACGTGTTCTTCTTGTCTTTCCTGGACTGTGCTTAAGTCATTAGTATAATGTGTCTTTCCATTCATCAAAACAAAAAAGAGCAGACAATGAAAGAAAATAAGTCAGAGATGGAATGCGGTCCACTAACTATTATGGCTCACATTTCATTTCATACTTTTCTTTCGCTATTCATACTTAAGCTGAACAGACATTCATTCATTCGGTTGGGCAAACAATGCCTTAGACCATTCCGCAATATACGCAGCTCACTTGCTTTATAGATTTCTAACTTCAACTCATCAAATGAATTGTTCAAATAGTCCCTTATACTTATTATACACAGTAGTTACTTAATGTTTAGAATGTAGTTATGAATAGGTCAAAGAAAAAGTTTTTGTCATTTATTGATGTAAGAGGCAATATACACAAATAGGCAATTTAAAGATAAAAATGGTAATAAAAAGCTAAACAAAAATTTGCCCGCATATTGTTCGTACTTGTACATTTTTGCATTAGAAATATAGTATTCTTAAATGGCAAGGGCAGGTGGAGTCAAATGCTATAAGCTGATAACAAGTAAAAGCTGCTTTATGTCTACTTCATACCTAAGCCTCCCAATAGATAAATAGATAAATATGCTGTAGATGTTCATCAAATTATGAATAAATATTCGTTTGTAATATACGCGTAAATAACTAAATAAGTGTGTGCTATCAATTATAATTTCAATTTCAAGTGAATTGATATTGATTTACAGCTCAGCCAGGCTGTTCAGGCCTGCCCATAAAGGGCAAACGTGCACGACGGGTAAGTTACATAAGCAAGCGAATTTATATATGTATATTTTTATGTCCGACAAAATATTAAAGGTTATGTTCTTTAGTCAACTATAAATTAGGTTCCACTCGTTTCGTTTAAATGGCTCGACTTAAAACTACAGACTGCGTTAAATTTATAAATATTTATATTTATAAATCTAAATGTTGAGGGCTTAAAAAGATTACCTGTTTCTTGCTTAAATGAAAAAAGGGACATGCTCTGGGACATTTCTCTTCAACAAAAGAGAGGCTTTCTCAATTTTATTCAATTAGTCGCCATTTTATTTTTTTCATTTTACTGTAGAAGACCAACGTTGCTTGAATGGTTTGCTAGCTTACTTATTTGGTCAGTTACTTGCAATAAATTAATGCAAGATGAAACCTGAAACTATGCTGTCCATAATCTTATCTGTGTTCCACTGGATGGCTAATACTTTACACGCTTTAAAATCGTTCGAAACTGGAAACACGATATGGCCATAAACTCTATAAAATATATATTTTGAGTTACTTGCAGTGTTTTTTAAAGATTATTATTAGGTTTAGTTCACTTATTTTTAGTACATATATCGATCAGATGCAAAAATGTATATTTAAGAATATCATTATGAATAGGTTAGATTAGGCTACAATGGCTGACTGTTCTCAGCCACCCACTTAAGCCGAGGAAGCCCGTTGTGATGCTATATTATCTCTACTGATTTTTAATGGTCCGATCCAAGGTACCTGGTATATTTAAGGAATTTTGATAGGTCCGCAATCTCAATACTAGGTGCTTCTGATAGATTTTTTTTAAAAAAAAGGTGCCTTTTATAGGCAGAGCTGTGACAGAGAAGGTGATCAGTGCTTTCCTCTTCTACGTCCTTGCAGCTTCTGCAAAAATTAAGTCTGGCGGTGTGTCGGCCAATCGGGCAGTGGCCCGTAAGAACGCTGAGTATCACTGAGACTTCCGTTCCTCTTAGCTGTTAGTGTCCAGAGATGGCCATAACAGCTTTGCCTTACTGTTTTCCCAGCGCCGCTGGCTTAACATCCTTGCTTAGTTACGTGCGAGGAGGCGAAAGGATGCTAACGGCACTACAATATTTCCTCCCTTGCCTGCAATGCAGTTCTCCTCTACATTCCGGTTCCCCGGACCTTATATGAGGATAATACAGACTTGCTGGGCCATCTCGTTGAGAGATATGCGTGAATAATTTTGAACAGACATAAAAAATCGGCATAATTTGTTTTGAAATTGTTAATCTAAAAGATATAAATTAATAAAACAAAGAAGTATAACTTTAAAAAGCTACAGAATAATAAAAGCTTATTTTAGTTTAATTTGATCTCCTATTAATTTAATAGTTAGCAAATTCCACTTCATTGTGGTAATTTCACTCAAAATCAAAATAAAGTAATACTGCAATGCCTATTTCATTAAAATGGTTTGTATTGAATCGCGGCTTAAATAATTTAATATCACATATTAAATTCTAACAATTTGTATACCTTTCAGGCTCCGTCAAGCAAAAAACACTACTTGAAACCATAGGCTTCACATATTTCAGGTAGTATGTCAAAAATTGAAGTGTGAACTGCGCAAAGGCATAAATCATCAACGCTCACTTACACATTTGGACGGGCAACTAACACACCCGAGACTCACACAGACGCACACACACACACTTGCACAAAACCTTGCATACTCTGAGACGAACTCCCACATGGCGTATACTTTATACGCAACGCTGCCAGAAACAGTTTAGAAATTTATTTGATTTATTAAGTCGACACGCAACAAATTTTCAGTTGAAATGTACGCTAGCGGCAACTTTCGTTTATTAATGTGCGCACAAGTTGTTGTTTTTGTTGCGCATTCTTGTTGTTGCCGGATATAGCAGTGCGCTATTTATTGGTATGCTATTTGATTAAGTCTATAAGCAGGAACTGTAGAACATGCGCAGCTTCTGCTCGAACAGCAAATTGAATTTTTTGTCGTTGCGCATTGAAGAGAAGGCAAATACTTCATTCTTGGCATAACAAGCTTCCAATAAGTTATCTGGTGGAAATGACAAATTTACAATTCAGGTACCATCCAATGCATACTAGAACACTTTTGTTCCAGCTCCTTCTGCTTATGTTGCTGTTTCTGTGGTTGTTAAGGGAACATTTCTACTTACATGCAGCCAACCAAATGGGAAATGCTAACACGTAAAACATTTGCTCACAAGGATAAAAGCCAAAATCTTGTTGTTGCTATTGCCCTTGTTGGTGTATAGAAAATCGCATTAAAAAAGTTGCTACTGAGCAACCAAGCCAAAACCAAATGTGTATATATATGTACACACACAAAACCCAAATATATATTAAGTTTATGTGTATGTTTGTGGCTTTGTACCGTTAGTTGCAGCTTACAAGTTTTGGCACTGGAAACATTAGATGCACCTGCTGCCCTACGAGGTGCAGTCTCTTGGATGAGATAGATGGCAGAATGGTAAAAGGATTCACCTGGGTGTTGCAAGAATAGCGACACTTTACCTTGCAGTCTAGTTTATTGAAACAACCAAGTGAAATGTAATTATTTCTTTTTTGTTTGACAATTTTTTGAAAATTGCTGACCAGCAAATCAATTAAGTTGATGAAACTTAATTAGGAAACAGGAAGTAGAGAGTGAGGTGAACAGCAATGGATGCATAGATGTTTTTGCTGCTGGAAATAAATGTAATAGAAAGTCGCTTTACCAACGAAAAGATGTAAAATAATTAAAAACTTTCCTTTGTATACTCTAAAGTAATTAGTTTGCAAAATTATGGCTTGCAAAAATTGGTTTAAAATGCTAAAATGTATTAGTTATTGAGTTAGCCTTTCAACCCCATTTTAGCTTTTCTGGGAATACTTTCGCTGTAAAACGAGCTCAATAAAAACATATACGCAGCAGAACTGAAAATGTAGCCGCACAATCAATTACCTTAAGTCGTCGCCAGTATTTAAATTAAATCAAACACTTGTAAATCAAGTTTTCTATCCCGACAGCCTGTCAGTTGTTGGGAAACAAAATCTTTCATTTAATTCAGTGAACTGCAAACAGCAAATAAATCAAAATAAATGTCTGTGTGGGTCAAAGATAAGCCAGACCATAACTAAAACTTTTGCTTTTGATTGAGCCAAGCCCGCATGCCCAACAATTTTCGCGAATGTCTGAAAATCTTTTTCCCAATTGCGATATTCTGCTGGGCCATTTAAATAAAGCCGCTCTCCCAAGCCAAACTTCTACCCTCACATGCACGCTGACACATACACATGTATGTGTATATATAGAGGCCGAAAAGTAATGTAAAAAAATTGAATCGTCTCAATAATTCACTTGTTGAATAAATTATGAATAAAGCGCAAATTGAATTTATTACTAAAAGCAAACAAATTTATAAGAGCAAAGGAAAACCGAAATTGGTGGAGCGAGGCAGTTAGTGAGGCAGACTTATAAATAAGAGTTATACACGTACACACACACAAATACATACTCACGCACCCACAATGGCTTCCGTAACTCAAAGCGGAAGTGTGCAAAGTTGCGGACACATGGACACACACAATGTTCCAGTATTGTGGATGTTTGCGTGTGTGGGGACATGGTTCATATGTTTGTACTACACGTATATATGCTTTTGTGCTTGGTGACAAATATGTGCCGCTTGGGGAAACCGATTTCCGCCAACTTCAGCCGCACAACGTACCGTTCATAGATATTTCAAAGCAACGGAAGCAGAAACAGCAACTGTTACAGCTACTATACACTAAGAACAATCGACAGATCTAATTCACTCCTAAAGTTTTCACTTAAAATATTATTTCACTTAATAATCCTACAAATACAAATTGTTAACTAATATTGTTAACTTTCAAATCGTTTGAATATTTATTTTTCCAATTGTCGACAGAATCCATTATTTATTTATTAGTTTAACTCAATAAAAATATAATTGATTAGCATAGAAATAGGACGAGTTCCAGACATGTGAGTGCGTCTAACCGTCCATCTGTATGAACGCAAGAATTTCGGAAAGTTTAAGGGCGAGAGAATAAACAAGCAAGCAACAAGTTAGTCCCGAACGAAACAAACTTACCTTAGTTTTACATTTATGGAACGAAAAATAGATTTGAAGTCAAGTATTCAATTGATATTTTTCTAGTGTACTTCTAGTTGTTTGTACGAGTATGTATGTATCTATTTGTATTTATGTAAGTGCTTTGTTGCGTTGCGTCCTGCCTTTTTGACTTTTACATGCCGTTAATTTTGTTGGGCGTTTGCTCTACATATTTTGCGCACACAGGCAGCTCCTTGTATCACAATGTAGGGAAACTGTGAAAGGCATACTCGCACAGTCTTTCAAAAGCATACACGGACGGTTTTAAGGAGAGACAAATGTGCCCACGCCTCTTGACCTTTGATGCTTATGTAATTGTGTGCGTGCATTCGTCCGTCCTCGGTATATTTCGTATTCATATTGTGCACTGGCATATATTGAAGCGCATAATAAAAAAAACACCAAATACTCGACTCTCCGAATATCGCAAAAAATAAAAGTTAATAACACAGCTTCTACGAAACATTTGCCATTGGCAGTTGTTGGAAAGTTTTTGGCGTACAATTTTACGAAGCACACACACACAGAGAGAGAAAGAGAGAGAGAAACACACAGTCACACATATGTACCTTTCTTTGTCATTGCTTTTACGGGTAAATATTTTTTGTCTGTTTGCCTCTGTTGCCGACTGTTTTTGCGACTGGTTTTGCGACTGGTTGTGTGGTCCTATCTTAGCTTGCTGGTTGTGTGCGTGAATTATGTGCAATTGAGTGGAAAAATATTGAGCGTGAGCAAGCACAAAATTGTTTGCCCACTTGTTATGTTGAAAAACAACTGTATGGCGTTAATAAAGTTAAACAACCAAAATCGTGTAGCTCCTAATAAGACATCTACTACAGCTGCTGGCTGAATTAAATCCATAAGAAAAGTCAGCATGCCCCGAAAAGTATGCTACGCAGACAAAGGTTCTGCTAAGGTGAAAGTTCAAGTAGCTTGGTCCCTTTGGCAGTTCGGTTTTTGCATCTCAATGCTAAGTTGGCTACTTAACTATTTGTTGATATTGGAGAGCAAAAAATTCAAAAGTAGTAAGTAGACTGACGCTTTTTGTGGCAAGTACTTCCACACTATAAATCAGAGCTTAACGAGACAAATGCTAGAGACGCGTAAGCACAACTACTTTATACCCTTTAGCCGGTTGAGTGATTAATTGACCTTAATAGGTCCTTGTCTTTATAAAGAGAGAAAAATAATAATTAATGGGGTCTAACGGAGGATTTATATATTGTAACAAAGACTAAATGTTTGCTTTCATTTGGTGGCCAACATTTGATAGTTCAAGAAAGAAAACAAACAAGTAACAACTCTTAAAAAAATAAATTTGGCGGTTGAACATTGATATTGCCTCTAGACCTAAGTTTTTCAAATAAGTTCTCAAACTCATATATACACAAAAACAAAAAAATATGCATAGCCAACCAAACAAACTCTTCCAATAGGTTATCAGGAAATTTGTTACCCATTTTTAAAGTATTTAATATGAAAGTATGAACATGACTTACAAAATCTTAGTTTTTGTTTTTGTATCCCAGGAAGAAGAAAACATTGGCATGCAAGGGTTTTATGCTTAAATTACAATAAAAAGGTCCACCTACTCTCAACCGAAATCTCTCTCCCCCTCCTAATAGCTTCTTTTTTTAGGCAATCTCCGGAATCTCTGTCCACGCACTGCTGTGAGACGTATGTCCCGCTGAGTCAGAGATTCCTTTTTTCATTTATTTTAAGTTTTATTGAATTAATTCTCTATTAATTTAATTTTTTTATTTTAGAAAGTTTATTTTTTATGTTTCTTCACAGATCTATGAACACCTCTGACTAAAATTGCCTGTGAATGGCCGATTGGCAAATATATTCCCCCAATGGTTCGGGTAGTCATAATTGTAAGATAAGATTTTTCCTATTTATCGTTATCGGCATAGAATAAAATAAAATAAAAATTTTACAAATCATTATCGCAAATATTTCTGGTTATTAATATTTTTAACAACATCCATAATGAAACCTGAATGAACTTATTAAGAGAAACAACCAAACACCGCTGAAAAAGCAATGAGACTGTTCTGCATCACAAAAGTTACACTGTATACTACTTTTCACACACACACACATACACTTGCACATGTCATTGTTAATGCTTTTGTATGTGACGGGCAATGCATTCAAGCCCCAAGGTGTCAACTGATGTGATGCAATCATCGCTTTTTGTGTAGCCTCAAATGTTCTGGCACTTTGGGACTTCCTTTGATTGTGGCACAGTACTCTAAAGTAGTTTACTTTCTTTGTTGCCTAGTGTGATTTTTGTTGAAATTAGGCTGGTTCGCCTTGACAAGAACGAAAGCTAAGTGCACTAAGTGGATTTTGCACTCATTTTTTAAACAGTGTGCTGTTTGATCACATAAGAGTAGAACTCTGACAGAAGTTCCAGGAAGCCATACCCTGATACAAGGTCTGCAATGTATTATGAGTAAAAGATGCCTGTGTAAGTAATGGATTAAGTGCTTTGAATTTAGGCCTTTTTTAATTTTTGCTATCGAAATTAGAATATTAATTAAAATAATTTTTTTTTCTAATATCAATCCGTCTGCTGCTGTTGAATGTCATCGCTATATACTATACACTTTAATTACTGTGCAAATATTTATTACATCAACATAATTACTTAATACAGATACATAAGTTTTGTTTAAAATGCTATATCTAACATTGCAATCGTGATTTCTGAGATTTATATTAGATTAACATTTATTAAGGTCTAGGTGAAATTATTTGCTCGCAAAACACAAAGCGTATCGATTTTTTTTTAATCAATAATGCAAAGCACATACTTCTATCCAAAATTTAAAACCATGTCGAACGGAAAGAGATTAAAAATAAAATAAATAAAAAATTTAATTGACATATGACATACAAGTGCAGATTGCTGATTTAAACAACAGTTTCAGGTATACATTTCGACTGCCTGAGTAGTAGCCAAATGATGTTTGCTGAAACTGCGGGAGTAGAGAAATTCGAAATGAGACTTAATATAGAACAAGAAAAGAATGCTAAAGTTGAGCGAGCTCAACTCTTAAATACCATGTACCTCCCACCAAAAAGGAATAATTAAAAAAAATTTGTTTAATTAATTTAATAACTTATGTTATTTAAATTATTTTATTTAATTAAATACTAAATACAGTTTCAACCCCATACATTTACATCCGAATCGTGTATCTGCGTGTTTATATGCGTGTACGCATGCAGCACAAAGTTGAACCACAGCATCAACAACAACAACAGCTGCGGGCAAAGTAAAGTAAATAAGTAGTCCATGACCATTGATGAGAACAATATTAGTTGTATATAGCTTCGGTGCAGACGAAGATATTTTCTTGGCTCATCGTCCCGTTGACATGCCCACATACAAGAATATACCAAACAAGAGAGAAGGCTACAGTCGAGCAAGCCCGACAGTGTAATACCCAGATAAACTTCCGACACTGAGTTATATGCGCCCATAGCAGCAGCAAGAAGAGGAAGAACAAGAGAGAACGCTACAGTCGAGCAAGCCCGACAGTGTAATACCCTGTACCCAGGTAAACTTCCGTCACTGAGTTATATGCGCCCATAGCAGAAGCAAAAAGAGGAAGAAGAAGAGCGAACTTGTTGCTGCAGTTTGGGGGGGTTGTACTGGCGAGAATTTGTTTTGCTAATAACTTTATTTAGAATTGACCGCATTGAATAAAATTTTGAACAACAGTAGACAATTATATATAAATTATGTGTGCAAAGTTTGGTTTAGGTAGCATTTGAAATGTGGACGCTTTTGACGAAATTCTGTAGCGGGGGAAGGGGGGGAAAATTCCAAAAAATAAAATAAACTCGTCCTTACTCGGACCTAGGAGAATCTGGATGCCAACTTTGATTATTCCAGCTTTTATAGTTTCTGAGATCCTTGCGTTCATCCAGACGGACGGACAGACGGACGGACATGTCTAGATCGATTTCTCTCGTCATGCTGATCAAGAATATATATACTTTATGGGGTCGGAGATGCTTCCTTCTGTATGTTACATACTTTGCACAAACCTAATATACCCTTTTTACCCTACGGGTACAGGGTATAAAAAAGAACGAACTTGTTGCTGCAGTTTGTGGGGGTTGTACTGGCGAGAATTTGTTTCGCTAAATTTTAAACAACAGTAGATAATTATATATAAAATATATATATGTATGCAAAGTTTGATTTAGGTAGCATTTGAAATGTGGACGCTATTGACGAAATTCTGTCGCGGGGGAAGGGAGGAAAAATTAAAACAAGAAAGGAATGCTAAAGTCGAGCAGGCTCAACTCTTAAATACCCTGTACCACCCCACAAAAAAGTAATTAAATTAATTAATTAATTTAATTTAATTAATTAACTAAATTAATTTAATTAATTAACTAAATATTAACTAATTAAATATAAAATATTCCATGCATGCATACATACATTTACATTTCCATCAGAATCGCGCCTTATGCGTGTTTGTGTACTTGTACATATGTATGTATGTGTGCATTGGGCCTGGTTATATGGCTATAACTTTCTTTCCGATCATTCTATCATAATGAAACTTGGTATACGGATATATAATTACTAACTGGATGTGTCTACCAAATTTTAGTTCAAAATTCCAAGAATTACGGGAGTTATAGAAAATCGTTAATAGGGGGAGAGTGGGGGGGTGGATCAGAAAAAATGAACAAACTCGTCCTTTCTCGGTCTCAGGAGAATCTGTATACCAAGTTTGGTTATTCTAGCTCTTATACTTTCGGAGATCCTTGCGTTCATACAGACAGACAGACGGACAGACAGACGGACAGACGGACAGACAGACGGACAGACGGACATGGCTATATCGACTCGGCTTGTCATGCTGATCAAGAATATATATACTTTGTGGGGTCTACCAAGCCTCCTTCTGTGTGTTCCATGTGCACTCGCACAAAACTAATATACCCTTGTACCCTTTGGGTACAGGGTATAAAAAATAAATAAACTTGGACCTAGGAGAATATGGATGCCAACTTTGGTTATTCTAGCTTTTAAAGTTTCTGAGATCTTTGCGTTCATCTAGACGGACAGATGGACGGACAGACATGTCTAGATCGATTTCTCTCGTCATGCTGATTCAGAATATATATACTTTAAGGGGTCGGAGATGCTTCCTTCTGCATGTTACATACTTTGCCCAAACCTAATATACCCTTTTTACCCTACGGGTACAGGGTATAAAAATCCGTTAACGTATGTATTAAAGCCTTTCGGCTTTACATTTTTTTAATTTCAGGAATTTGTTTTGCATACGGTATATGAATGTTTTTCCTACATAAC
Source organism: Scaptodrosophila lebanonensis (assembly GCF_003285725.1). NCBI lineage: Eukaryota > Metazoa > Arthropoda > Insecta > Diptera > Drosophilidae > Scaptodrosophila > Scaptodrosophila lebanonensis. The sequence goes on from NW_022060558.1 coordinate 1,384,101, forward strand.
GCGTTCACTACGTAAGCCACACTCTTAATCAGTCCCTAAAAATAATTTTCATCCATACAGTAGACAGGGGGAAACCCCGTTTTTTCTTTGACATATTGCCATTGCCTTTTCTTTAATCGTCAAATGGGAAAGCAGCGCGTTATACAACAAACATAAATGTGGCTCACGACTGCGAAATCTTCAAATCGTCAAATTATGGTCGGGCTTCTAACGCGCTGACATGTCATGAAGAAGGACGACTACATACTTCATTCCCATTTGCATTTCCGCTTCCTGTGCCTTCTGTGCGTCAGTCATGGAACTGTGACAACGAAATGAGTTACAATTCATTAGAGACCTTCTGCATATATGTATGTATGTGGGTGTTCACACTCATTTGGGGGTGTGTGGTTGTGCGAGTGTACGTAATTATGATGACCGCATCCTTTTGGTTCTTTTTGTGTGCCCTAAATTAATGAGAAGCCACCGCAAAAAACGCATTTTATCACACATTTACGTATGGGAGTACATACATATGTACATATATATCTGCAGCTTGTCAACGCGACGCTGATTCAGCACTTCACTCTTCTTTACATTCAATTTATTTTTACTCCAAATCAGGGCAACGAAACATAGAGACAACGTGGCCGCGATTCCATGCGGGCTTCATGCATGAAAATCCATTTTCTACCATCAATTTAAACCCCTTTTTCTTAGATTTCTATGCGATTTACTTGGCTTAGCAATAAGACAGCAGGCAAGGCACATGCGCTCCGGCACGCTCTCTTTATTGAATTTTCGAACATGCTTAAGTAATAAATTGCATAAAGGCACTATTCTTCAAAATGTAATACCAAATTTGACAGCTGCCACTCGTTGATGTGATTTCAAATGAGAATTTTATGAGCACACACAATCCAAAATACAATTTAGAGCCATGTTCCCAACCCACACACTCACACACCGTTAGTGTATATACTTATATACACGAATATACAATTTTTATACACTCATTGTGATTGTTGAAGTGCCACTTTTGCGTGAAATGCTTTTATAGTAGTTGAAGTATTATTAGAGCTGCTTAATCGGGCGTGATTTTGACAGCAACAGCATGCGTAGCAGTTATCTAAAAAATACAAATATTAATGCCAACCGAATCGCAAGCGTGGGTTTGGCTTACATTTATTAAACATGAAATGAAATTGATTTTACAAGAAAAATCGCTTCCTTGTCTGCAATATGAATAGATTTTTGTACATTAAATTCTTCAATTAGAATAAGCGCTAATGTACAAGATACGATTTAATTAGGATTAAGGTTTAAAGAGAGAAATTGAAAATTTCCTTTGCATATCTTTTTGCTGTTTAACTGTTTTTTTGTCTGTTGGACCTAAAAGCTAGCTTTAAATGTGTTACAAGCAATGTGTGTACAAGCTCTGCCAACAGCTGTTGTTGTTCCTGCGGCTTTGGCTTAACTGTGTACTGCACACATACATGAATTCGCCTCCCGAAGGTGGTATAATTGACCTGATTCTTTTTATACCCTGTACCCGTAGGGTAAAAAGAGTATATTAGGTTTGTGCAAAGTATGTATCATGCAGAAGGAAGCATCTCCGACCCCATAAAGTATATATATTCTGAATCAGCACGACGAGAGCAATCGATCTAGACATGTCTGTCCGTCCGTCTGTCCGTCTGGATGAACGCAAGCATCTCAGAAACTATAAAAGCTAGAATAACCAAAGTTGGCATCCAGATTCTCCTGGGTCCGAGAAAGAGAGTTTTTTTTTAATCTTCCCCCCTTCCCCCGCTACAGAATAACGTCCACATTTCAAATGCTACCTAAACCAAACTTTGCACACATAATTTATATATAATTATCTACTGTTGTATACAATTTTATTCAATTCGATCAATTCTTCTTTTTGCTGCTGCTATGGGCGCATTTAACTCAGTGTCGGAAGTTTACCTGAGTACAGGGTATTTCACTGTCGGGCTTGCTCGACTGTAGCGTTCTCTCTTGTTATAATTATCCTAAATATTTAGGTGAGTTAAATCTGTTCTACCAATCAAATGTGAAATGTATTTAAAATTGACCTTTTCTGCGAAACCTCATGCACAACTAAGACTATAAATGATCACCAACATGCCTATATGCCTATGCATGAATATTCGCAATTAAGACGCTATGTTGGTGTGCCACTTTGTACGTTGTTAAATTCTAGCACCTGGTAATTGCACGCAACATACAAGAAGGGCTACAACAACAGTAATAATAGTTACCACAACAACCACACACCTTACAAGCCTTACAAGCTTTACACGCTTCACACGCCAAAACGCCTATCAGCAAATCGGTTCATTTATGCCAAATTCGCACGCCATGTCAAACGCCATATGCAGCGGAGAAACATTTTGTGGGTGTGTGTGCTCACACAATTAAACGTGCGCCGGAGGGTACCTGTCCAAAACAACACTCTAACCAGGACCCTCAAGCTACACCTCCTTCCACCGCCCACTGCAGTGACCATTTGCAATTTCTCGAAAGCGAAGCAACCACAAGAATGAAGCGCGATGGTGAGCAGCAAAGAGTACAAAACAAAGGCTAAAAAAAACAACACAGTTCCATCAATCATTTAACGCCAACAAAGGCAGCGCAGAAAAGTTGCGCCCATGAAGCATACGCACCGTTGTTCCGCCAACTCATAAATTTAAGATGTTGTGCGAAAGGTAAAAACATAACAAAACTTCTGATAACCTCCAGGTACATCGATTTAAATCAGCTACGAGTTAAGAGACTTACAAACTAGTTTTATTTGTAAAACTTTTACCGAAAATAACTCTAAAGTTGCGGTGCAAGTACTGTTGGGTACTTCTAACAAACTTAAGTAACCTTAAGCTATACAAGTAGATTAATTGGCAATACTTCAATATGAAAAAATTTGCATGAAAAGACTCTTTTAAATGTCAACAGCAAAACCATAAAACCTAGATATGTTATATACGAGTCAATAAAAATAATCAGCTCTTACGATGAAAAATAGCACTTCCACAAGAAACCCTTGTGCTCAACTGCACAAGTCCTACAAGATAATTGCTAATCTTTTAACCAAACAAATAGAACAATAGTTCTATAATTAATGAACAGTTTCGCTAACATGTATTATTTTGAGAACAACTTACATAAGTATATAAAAACTATTAAAAACAAGAGAGAACGCTACAGTCGAGCAAGCCCGACAGTGTAATACCCTGTATCATACATAATTCTGGTGGTATATATAGTATATAGAACTACCACATAACTACCAGGCTCTATTTTTATACCGTGTACCCGTAGGGTAAAAAGGGTATATTAGGTTTGTGCAAAGTATGTATCATGCAGAAGGAAGCATCTCCGACCCCATAAAGTATATATATTCTTGATCAGCATGACGAGAGAAATCGATCTAGACATGTCCGTCCGTCTGTCCGTCCGTCTGTCCGTCCGTCTGTCCGTCCGTCTGTCCGTCCGTCTGTCCGTCTGTCCGTCCGTCTGTCCGTCCGTCTGTCCGTCCGTCTGTCCGTCCGTCTGGATGAACGCAAGGATCTCAAAAAAGTGAGTTTATTTTATTTTTTGGAATTTTCCCCCCCTTTCCCCGCTACAGAATTCCGTCAATAGCGTCCACATTTCAAATGCTACCTGAATCAAACTTTGCACACATTATTTATATATAATTGTCTATTGTTGTATAAAAAATATTCAATTCGGTCAATTCTAAGAAAAGTTATTAGCAAAACAAATTCTCGCCAGTACAACCCCCACAAACTGCAGCAACAAGTTCGCTCTTCTTCTTCCTCTTTTTGCTGCTGCTATGGGCGCATATAACTCAGTGACGGAAGTTTACCTGGGTACAGGGTATTACACTGTCGGGCTTACTCGACTGTAGCGTTCTCTCTTGTTTTCATTTGTATGTCTGATGAATTATCCATTCACATTACAATAATTAAAATAAAACACAAATCTATAATTTCCCAAAATAAATCCAGTTTGGTAAACTTGATAAAAGGTCTTCTCATAAGGAAGATTGATTCAAATTAATTTTTATCGACAAAGTTAAGTGTTTCTTTAAAAAAAAATTTAAGAAAACAATATGCTATAGGAATTATTGAGATATGGTAATGTGTCGATTTTTGAGGGTATATTCCATCTATAAAGTCCTTAAAATTTGTACAGCTTCTTTATACAATAAATAATACGCAACCCAACACCATTGGACAGAGAACATACTTTTAATTATTTAAAGAAATAATAGATAAATCTACACAATAGTTTTATTCGGTACATATATGTAATCAATGGATTGAAATTTTCTGTCTTATTTCTAAAGGTAATTATTTTTACAATGGCTATTTATTAGTTATAAATATACCCAAATAATTTGAGATGCTTAAATTCTAGATTAACATTTAATACAATTTCAATGTTTCTTATTATTTTGTGTGTGTGTGTGTGTGTGTGTGTATTTTATTTTATTTTTTAAGCCTTACAATATAAATTCACAATCAATATAAATACATACATACTATATATGTATATGGAAGTATGGCAAGATTTAGAGATACACCTCAGAGACTCTACATTCTAAAGTACTGACGAAAGTAAATGTTACAGCTAAGTGTCATGTGCGTGGGCGTGTGCCTTTTATGTCTACAAATGTTCGTATGTGTATGTGTTAACGTTTTCTGAGAAATCTAAGTAAAAAAATGAATATGCACATACTCTATGAATGGGCTTGCCACAATTTGCCCGACGGCATTGTTATAAGAAAAGGGTTTTTATGTGCCACAGAACAGATGCCAACACAGATGTGTCTGCACCAGCGACATTGTCCCAAAAAAAATGTTGCGGGTGCACGCATGGAAATAGAGCCAGCAGGGGACTGACAAACAGTCAACAATTTGTGTCAGACGGCTGTTATGTGTGCAGCAAAGGCGCTGTCGACAACAAAAGGAAGCGAAGACCCAAACATTTCTTAAATGTTCGTTTTACCAAACTGTTTTATGTCTTTTCTCCTACATATTTAAATTCTGGCAAATGACTTTAGAAATGATTCAATTGATAAGGCCGTTCAGCTAGGAATTAAATTAAATGTTAGTTAAGGAACAAATAATAATTACAACTTTTTTGAAGGTAAGTTACCTTCTACAACTATTCGCACATCGCACATTTGGAATGATAGGATCTACTAAGGATCTATCTTTAATAGTTACGTTTGTGGAATTATTTTCATGTCTAATCTGATTAATTGGGGACAGGATCAGTAAAGAGAAACGATTCACGACTTGAAGACTTAATCAGGTTTGAAATGCTAACTTGATCGGAGTATTTTTTGAGCACATAATTGTTCCAAAATGTGAATTGAATAAAATTAAGTTGTATTAGGAAATTCATTTAAGTAATTCTTCTTAGCAATTGACTTCAACTTTAATATCTGCCTTCATGCCTGAACGGCCTTTCTTTCATTTGCATCTAACCACGGAACATGGCCATATGATTGGGCGGCGGCTTTTGCTTACAAATGCGCCGACATGTCAAACGCCAAAAGGCAGTGCGGAAATCTGGATTATAAAAGGCATAAATGAATGGATTTATGGCACAATTCACCCAGCCGACCCATGTGAGGAAGGACATGAGTCCTTCCAGCACTGCAGCGCGTGGCAGGAAGGGTATTAGCAGATAATAGACGAAGAAGGGCAGCCAACAAGCAATGAGGCCGCCCATAACAATTGTTAATGTTTTGGCGGTTTTCGTATCACGTTTTGTGGTGGACACGCGCATTGGCATACGCTGATGAGCATGATGGTGTGGATGGTGATGATGATTGTGTTGGATGTGCTGCTGCTGCTGCTGATGATGATGATGATGATGCTGCTGCTGCTGATTTGCCGCTGGCTGCTGCGGTTGCTCGCCAACTTTGCTTGTCTCAGCAAATGAAGTTTGACTATCATTGTAGTGCAATGCCGAGGACCGTCTTGTGTCCCCGCCCGCCGCAGTGCTGTGCATACAAGGACCTCCATATTTGCAACTTATTGCGGAGCAGTGGATGAGCGATGAGAGGCGCGACACTTCCACCAATTCATAGAATGTTGGCTGATGCTTAAATGTTAAAGTTTTATCCACGACGCCCTTTGGCAGACATTTGTTGCATTTAATGCTGTTGCTGCTGCTGCCATTTGTGGCATGACTTGCGCCACTGTTTGCACTGTTGCTCGCTGTTGCCCCATTGCCATGCAGCGAGGTGAGACGCCAACGTGTTTTGCACATGGGCAAGCATTTGTGCGGATTGCAATGATAGTGCTCCGATTCTGAGATGAAGTTGTCGCCATCAAGATCTGGGTCAGCGGTGCGTTCAACGTTCTGGAAAATTAAATGACATATATTAGAAAGAGCGTTAAATATTCAGCCACTATTCCACACTAATAGTTGTAGCAAAAACAAACATTCGTTCTGAAGTACTACTGAATCGATGTTATACGATCCTTTAAAAGATACAGCCATATTAACGTGACCCAAAAATGCTTTCCTCAATCTTTAAATATTTCGAAAATCTGTTACTGCAATAAACAAATAACAACTTCCTGCATACTATGTAATCAGACCTGTTCGGCACAACGGCTTTGATAAATAAAAAAGATTTCTTAAAACTTGTCCTGCGTGGCAAGATCAACACATATTAGACCTATGCCCTAACTCGCCTTTGATTTCGCAGCACGGAAAGAAATTCAAGACGTCCAATATTATAAAACCAATAATAAATTGTAGACCGAAATATTATGTCCGCCTACAATTACATGAATTGTTAATTAAAGAGACGCATTTCTGTGTTCTGGCTGTATATGCCAGAGGCTAACCACTGAACTTATTTGTGATTACAATTGCAATTAAATTAGAGAAAGATTTTCTTTATAAACATTGGTATAAAAACCTATAATTTAAATTATTATTATAAGTATTATTGTACATTTAAAAATTATCTTTTAGTGACGTAAATGGCTACTTTCTTTATTAAAATGAAGTGCCACTTCCATGTAAGTGAATCTTTAAGCTTACTACTAGTGAGGCAGAATCGACTCAGCTCCCATGCAGCCAGAAACCCACATATGTACATGCATATGTACACCTATTCCCATAGACATTTATGATAAATTAAGCGAGGTGAGTACACGGAGCATTTGCTATGCCACAGCTCTGGGGGCTCATACTCGTATGCTCGGATGACTATGTCTGCTTCTGAGAATGTTGTTGCTACGGATGATATAGTTGCTGTTGTACTCAACACGAGCTTACCGCATCGCGCACAATACGCTGTCGCCGTGATGTCAGCACATAACCAATCTTAAGGTAAACATAGAGCATTACTGTGAGTGGTATGAAGAATGAACCCATTGCCGAGAATACTACGTAGCCTTTATTCTGATTGTAGCGACAGTCGACAGAGTCCTGCTGCCGTCGGCCCTGTTCGTACCTGCAAAAAGTAAAAACACGGGATAGTAAATGCAGTTCAAATCATGAAACGTTTGCCCTAAGCGTGATGTTCCTATATACATATATCTGCTACTGCGGCTATTGCTGCTGCTGTTGCTGTTGCTGTTGCTGCTGTCGACGCTTTTGTGGTTAAGCCCAAGGTGTTGCCATAGTTTATTATACGCAGCACAAACAAATGAACAGTGACATTGCGCCATACATTTATCCTCGCGAACACATACATTGCCACCATCCCCTCACAGGCAGTGATGCCACTATTCGATTGGCTAAAATGGTCGAGCCAAAAAATATTTTAAATGAAACCATAAAAAAATATAACCCATACGGGTATAGAGCTGGTTCTAAGATTAGGCAAAGTAGTAAGTAATTCTCCCAAGCTCTTCGAGCATGTATGTATGTCTGCTCGTTAAAAAGACATTAAATTAAATAAATCAAGCTATAAATGTTAACTAATTCAAGCAAAAATACTTATCAACTAATGTCCTCTAATAAACAAATTCTTAATTCTAGTTATCGAAAGCATTTCATTACCTTACCGTTAAGATGAGTGGGCGTTTTTTTTTTTTTTTTTTTGTCTTTGAAACGAAATTTAATTTTGTGTAATTATTATGATATTACAAAGTAAAAACTTCATTGATGAACAATGAAACCTGAACTTACAATAGTTTCGGTCAAGGGTATGTGTTTTTTTTTAAATAAAATAAAATCAGTTAACCATACATTTTAAAAATGGCTAAATGGGCAGACCTGTTCGCAGCTGTTCGCCACTTCCGCTGACAGCCAACGAAATGCAACAAATCGTTGACACTCATTTGCTGCCGCAATGGCAATAAATCTAGTTTTTTGTTCAACTTCATTGCAACATTTTTGTGTTTGCAAAGTCCGCCCAGCCTTCCGTTTTCTCATTCCATTACTCTCGCAAGCCCTCACATTATTTTATGTTAACGTTTACATTCCCGAGGCAAGCTCACTGTGCAACTTTGGTGCCGTAACAAAGTTAGCCATTTAATCAAAAATGTTAACTGGGTCACGGTTTGGCACAAGCTTAGTAACTACCTTAATTCATAATTAATGCTGGCAATATCAATGCTAGTAATGTATAAATTTAGCTTGGAGTCATTTTTCGCTGCTATTGGAATATTAAAAGAAATTGCCAACATATCTATCCATCTAATCAAGTGCTCTTTCGTCAAGATAATGCACGAGTCTATTTGCAGTTTTGATACCAACACTACATGGTTTAAAAACAAGGTATCTTTGAAACAAGAGTCGCATATACGCTATCTATATAACAGACGCCTATTTTGAGAGCATTTCAGAAACATTTTTTGTGGCGAAGCTTGGAGAAGACTATGCAGATTGTACCTCTTAGGTATTCGCACAGAGTGCAAACAATTTTGTTCATCAACTTTTGCAATTAAATATAGATTAAATATTTAAGCTTAAAAGAAAAAGTAAAACTAGAACTGCCCTTTAACTCGAAAACATATGCACCATAAAATTTTGGTTCCACTTGAATGTACGAATATTACGAACATTCCAGTTAAAAAGAATGCATCTATCTCTGCCGGATCTTTACCAAAGATGTCTGCAGCTTGATCCAATTCTTCAGCATCGACTTTAAGCAACACCCATCTGTGAGTACCGGGCCCCACAATTTCAAAAGGCACCTATTTGAACAGCTTTCAAATAAAGAATATAGATTACAGCAAAAGCACCATCATAATTTAAAATGCAACGTAATCTTAAATCCTAATTAGGTTTAAGCCACTGGCGCTCTGAAGTATGTCACCACATCAGACGGGACCAACAACTCATTAACGACTCGTTAACAGGCTAATTTAAAAGGAAGAAATAAGCAGCAGCAAGAACAACAACAGTAGCATTGGGTAGCAAACTTACGTCATTTTTCAATCGGCAATTTTTGGTCTTTTATATTTTTGTCGGTTTTTTGCATTGTCTACCACAAATTGCCATTAACAGAAAAGCGGCAAGACAAACAATGTAAAAATAAGGGAATAAAAAGGGAGCGCGCCCAAAAATTGTCGTCAACTTACCAACCCAAATATGGTGGGCATGTGATTGACAGCGCCGTTATCCACACCACGAGTATCATGAGCAGTGCCAAGCGTTTCGAGCGACGTTTTTTTGAATATGTCAAGGGTTGTGTCACGGCAAGATACCTGAAAGTGGCAATAAAACCAAAAGAAATGTCATAAAAGCGCGTACAACAAAATAACAGAAACAAAAGCCAAACAGTACATATTGTTAATAAAGCTGTAGACCATCCCATACCATCCCATCCCATCCCATCCCATCCTATCCGATCCCATCCTAGCCCATCAGGTCCTACCCCATTCCGACTATCATCGTCTCTGGCAACAGCAACAGAAAACTTGGAAATGCCATTAAAATGTAATTGAAACTTCCAACAAAAGCATCGCACGATGAGTAGTGCGACCTATGTATGTATGTATGTATGTATATATGTATATATGTATATATGTATGTATATATATATGTATGTATGTACGAGCTACCTACCGGCTGCGAGCTTCAAGCCCCAGTACTACGTTTATTGGACATCGGCGCTTTCGCTGTGGGCGTTTATTTAAGCGGGGGTCTATTTACACTCGTACATACATACATATACATACTATATATATAGTATAGTATGCTGCGTCAGGTCGTAATAAAAACGTCAACAAATAAATTATTTTGCAGCGTTTTTTTGCACCTTCTTTATGCGTTTATTATACCAATGCCAATGGGTTGTGTGCGTGCGTGTCTGCTTCTGTTTGCTGTGGTTAAGCTTATGACATCAACCTCAAGCCTTGCATGCTCCAAAGAGCAATTTTCGGTTGCGCTTTGGCCAGGCTTTTCAGGAAATACAGGACAACTAATAATTAAAAGTCGCAAGCGCGTGAGCTATGTTCTAGTTATGTGCATTTTATGTTTATGGTAGCGATGTAAATAAAATTATATAAAAATATAATTTAATAAAAATTGAGCACTCCGTTTAAGCTAAAATGAGGGATACGTGTTATATTACTGTCAAACAGTTGAATTTCACCCAAATGAGTGAAATTTATTACAGTTTCTGGCTTAGTAACATTTGGTATTCAATATAGCTAAAGTTATTTATTACAATTCAATATAGCTAAATTTAGGTTATTGGTATTTTAATTACATCTACAGTATGGGCGCAGCTTATAATTTTCTGTAAGCCGAATTAACTTCGTCGTCAAATTCAATCAAAAAGCTAGCAGGCTAAATTCAGGATGTAAGCGTATTTGAAAGCATAGATAGTAAGTACAATGGTAAGAGAAAAATGTGAACCGCTCGTTGGAGCAATCGACGTTCTCCTTTCTTGTGCGTGGAGGCAATTGAATCCGTTTTCTTTTTAAAACGATTTCTGAGTTTTTTCAATTCTAGTGGTGGTTGTAGAGAAAAAATTGTTTTTCAGTTACAAAAGATTCGAAATAGAATTGCACTGACACTGCTTTTTCTCGTTTCATTCAAAAAGTAAAGCTCTTACCTGTTGAGTATAGAATGCATTCGAACTAAAAGTATATGCTGCCTAGTGATAAAACTAATCCTTCAATTGGATATACCAGCACGTTGTCAAGTTAATTGCACTTATTTGTTTAGCCAATATGCGCATCGACATTTCAACCTGGGAGGCGATTGAATCCGTTTTCCATTTAAACCGATTTCTGCGTTTTTTCAATTCTAATGTTGGTTGTAGAGAAAAAATTGTTTTTCAGTTGCAAAGGATTCGAAATAGAATTGTACTGACACTGCCTGTTTCACTTTCATTCAAAAAGTGAAGGTCTTACCTGTTGCAAATATGCATTCAAATGAAAAGTATATGCTGCCTAGTGATAAAACTAATCCTTCTATTGGATATACTCTTATGCCAGCACGTTGTCAAGTTAATTGAACTTATTTATTGAGCCAATTGGCATCTGGAGCCAATTGAATCCGTTTTTTTTAAACGATTTGTGAGTTTTTTCAATTCTTGTGTTGGTTGTAGAGAAAAAATTGTTTTTCAGTTACAAAAGATTCGAAATAGAATTGTACTGACACTGCCTGTTTCACTTTCATTCAAAAAGTAAAGCTCTTACCTGTTGCAAATATGCATTCAAATGGAAAGTATATGCTACCTAGTGATAAAACTAATCCTTCCCTTGGATATACTCTAAAGGCAGCATGTTGTCAAGTTAATTGCACTTATTTTTTTAGCTCATCTGTTATTGCGAATGTGGCTTCCAATATGCGAATTGGAGGCCACATGTTGATGAAAATGAATCAACTAAAACAAGAAAACGAATGCTTGGAAATGTGTGTATAAGAGAAACGTATACTTAATGTATATTACTTAAGCGACTGCTACTATAAAATGACAAAGCATATGATAATACAAATACTAATTTTTTCTTGTTTTTAAAGACCTATAGACAAAACAAGACATTGCCATCGCCCAATATCATGATTTATCTCGAAATAGGCATTAAAGCATTTATAACTGAATAGAAACTATATACATATATTTATAATATATTAAATATTTGTTCTTAAATGAAAGTAGAGCTTTAAGAGCGGCATTAAATATTTTAAATTTCTAAATTTCTCTATCTCTTCACATATTGCTTTATCTTCTCATTTATTACAGTAGCTTCGGCCACCTTTCGTGTAATTCTGTTCTTTCTACATTTTTATTGACGCATACACCCATACACATACAGGCGCACTCAAGCATTTTCTTAATGTGCAAAAGCAATTAAAGACTTGCCTTTCCATTCCATATACCCACAAGGAAACTCATTTACACACATTAGAAGACACCGAAATATTGGACTCACCTGTCGAGACTAATGGCGCACAAGCTGAGTATGGAGCCAGTGCAGAGCAGTATATCCAACGATACCCAGATGTCGCATAGTATCCAACCAAAGCGCCAACTGCCTGTGAAGTTGAAGTTGAGGTCATAAATAAATGAAGCCAATTGCGTGCTGTATAGTATTGCGTGTCTGGTAATCAACAATGTTGCTATTTATAGTGCCGTCCTGCAAAGGTCAAATGTACTAACACTTATTCCAAAGCTACATTGGCTTCAATCTCTAAATCAAAACGCCTAATGTTGTGCAACTCCTTCTCTATTTCATGTATGTAGAAAACTCTCTTTGCTTCTCTGCTTCTCTCACATTCTAGCATGTCATTTTTCAATTGAATTTCAGACTTGTATGTATGCCTGGCACAACTGTGTGTAATTCCGGTCGCCTGGGGTCAGCTACAATGGCAAATACTTAGTAGAGGATTGCGTCACTGGTTCGTCATTTGGCTTTGTAATTAAATGTACAAATGAAAAATATTGACTTGAAATTTGCAAAATCCACATTCAAACAAAGCAATAAAACCTTATGGCATGTTGTTTGAGAGCATTACTGCCGACATAGCGTACATATGTGCAATTTGGTCAGCATACAAATTGACCAAAATTATGGCTATTGAGAGAAACCAGGAAAGAGGAAGGAAGAGAAGCTGTTGTAGATTGCATGAGTGCAGAACAACTTTTTGCGTTACAAATGTTAACAATTTACAAACAATATGCAGCGTCAAGAGGCCACAAGTCTGCACACAAATACACACATCGATAGATACAGTATGTACAAGTATGTATAGTAAATAGTCCCATTGAAAATGCAAACACATGTGCCATTACCACACAACAAATGAAATATGTTTGCTAACGACAATAATTTTGCAATGCTTTATGCTGCTTTGCTAAAAACTGCACTTTTTGCTGAATATATAATTTGTTGAGTACTTTAAAATTTCATCTGTGACCGGCCATCATTTCCGAAAAAAATAACACTTTTGAAAATTGTTGACGAACGCTTTGAAACATTACACTTTAATATGAGAATGCTGCGAATCACTTGTAATCTTTACTAACACGACTACATATCTGTTCGAACGTACAGATAATAAGACTTTGTGACAATTTAGAGACATTTCTTTTTCGATTTATTATCATTCACAATAAATTTAAAATCTGTGTTATACCGGATATTGAACACCATTGGATAAGTGATATATTTTTTGAATTATACGCTTAATAAACAAGTGAAGCACAAAAAGTATTCCTAGTTTATAAATTCAAGTACAAACATTTATCAAAAAGATAAAGACCGAACCTCTTTTCTTCAATTTCAATTATAATGTTATATTAAATATCTTTCTTTCAAGATACATCCTTACGCCTTTATTGAATTGAAACATCGAAACTTGAACTTAAATTAGTTTTAGTTTTAGTTTTTCTCATTCACACTAAATGTGATCTGTTGTGATACCAGTGCACACTGGTCGGAATTGCCAAAATTTTGGCATAAAATAAACAAATGTTTTGGAATTCTTGAAAAAAAAATTTGAATAGCGTAATAGAACATAGAATAATGTATCCAAGTCGCATAATGAATAATTGTTCCTCTAGCCCTGGAAGTTTGCAACAGCCCTTAAAGTCAGCTGTTTTTAAGTCAAAGCATTCCTGTTTTGTTGTCGTCTTACTAAATGCTATTTTGATGCCCAATTAATATTGTTGAAACAGTTTAGTTATTAGATCCTTGTAATGGAAAACATAGCCAAAGTTATGTCGAATATTGAACATTAACCAAATTTTATGTTTTCATACATGTTCTGTTCGTCTTTGTATGTTGTTGTGGGGTCATTTTTTTTTAGATAGTCTCATCTTGTTTGTAAGTCCTTGACGGTCCTTACTACTATGTATGGCTATTTGTTCATTAAAATGTATAGAATACGAATATATCACCCTTTCCAAAACTCGTGGTATGCTGGTATGCTCAAGGTGACCAAAATATGCGTACAAACTAAATTTGGGGTAAATATCTTTATATTTCGAATTTATGCTAAAATTGTAGCAATACCTTGATTTGGTTTTAAGCACATAGTCTAGCGACTGATATATCGTTTTAAAACTGTGCTCATTATAGCCTGTACCCAAAGGGTAAAAGGCTATACTAGTTTTGTGCGAAGGTCCGTCCGTCCGTCTGTATGAACGCAAGGATCTCAGCAAGTACAAGAGCAAGAAAAACCAAACTTGGTATCCAGATTCTCCTAAGTCCGTGAATTGACGAGTTTGCGTTTTTTTTCTGATACACCCCCTTTCCTGCCAACAACTCCCCCGCAATTCATGTTTTTCATAACTCCTGTAATTCTTCGAATTTTGAACTCAAATTTGACATATACATCCAGTTAGTGTTAGATTACATGATTGGTCAATTCTGAGGAAAGTTATAGCCATAAATAAAATCTCTGCCCATGCGCTGCCTGCAGCTCTGCCCGCAGCTGCATACATACACGCATATAAACACGCAGAGACACGATTCTGATGTAAATGTATGCTGTTGAAACTGTATTTAATTTAATTATATAATTTAATTAATATATTTTTTTTAATTATTTAAAAAAAAATTTTTTTTTCATTTTTCGTTTTTGGTGGGAGGGTATTTAAAAGTTGAGCCTGCTCGACTTTAGCATTCCTTTCTTGTTTTATATGACGATATTGCAATATGAAGTAAAAAGTCGGAGACTCTTATTTCCTTTCTGTCTACCTGAACACTTCTTAGTGGTCTTATTAGAACGAAACAAATAAAAGATCGATCTACATAAAATGCATACTTTAGTCCCTTAAACCTCTAAGCAGTCTTGTAAAAACTAATCAAGAATTTTTTAACAAATGTATTTGTTATGTATGTAGGAAATAATAAGCTTTAATGAATAAATAAGCTCTTCACTTACTCACCCGTTATATATAGTACAACCGCTGGTGGCATTACACAAGTACCAACCAGCCAATCCGTAATGGCCAAATTCATGACAAAACAATTGGTAACGGTGCGCAGTCGTCTAGTTGTCAGGACGGCCAAGATGACCAGCGTATTGCCAATAACTGTTGCCAATATGAGCAGCAGGAAAAAGGCCACTGCAATGGCCTTAGGCCAGGCCATGCCAATGAAATACGAGTTCACTGAGGGCACAGCCATGCCCACAATATCCGCCGAATCGGACATACTGGATGAAACCGTAGACACGGTGGCTGTCAAGGTCGTACTGATAAGGTCACTGCCCGCGGCAGCAGCAGCCGATAAAAGCAAAGGTGTTGCTGTGTAGGTGTTGTCGAAACTTTGGTGGTTGTTGCTGCCGCCGTTGTTGCTGTTGTTGCTGCTGCTGCTGTTGGTAATGTTGTTGATGTTGTCCTGCTGCTGCAGGTCCAAAGACACGTTGAAGCTGCCATTCGACTGCTGTTGTAAGAGCAGCAAAGCGTTCTTAGTGCCACTATCCAGGCTGCTGCTTACCTCCATTGTTGCTGTCAGCGCAGTGCTCAACAACAATGCTGCTAATTGTTGTTGCAAATCCACATTTTCATCACCAGGCGCAGTCAAAGTTGTCATTATGCCTTCTTAGAGTTGTGGTTATGGCACATGCTAATTAGTTGGTACTGTCGTTCTTATTAATCTTATTGTTGATGATGCTGCTATTAAAGACGCTGGCAACGTTTGATGTGTTGGCTTGATGGTTGACTTCATGATTGAGCAGCGGTGCCTGTGCGGTAAATTTAAATGACTTTAATTCATCTTGATCGATTTCCGGTACATACATTAATTGACTGAAGTACACCTATGGGAAGCTGTTCACAGAATATCAAATTAGATAGTTTTTACTTTAAAACTTTAAAGCAAATATTGGATACCATTGCTAAATTTGTATTCGTTAAAACAGTAACATTCACACCATTCGTTCTTCAAACGAAATACTCCTTTCAAAATTTAAAATTTTCTCAGAACCTTTAAAATAAACACACAATAATCAAGGTAAGGAAAGCATAATAATGTTCTATAAGGAAGGAACACTGTCAAAACCCCATGCCCAAGCATGACAAGACGAATCTATGTAGACTTGGACAGACTGACAAGTCCATTTGTTTGCCCGTAAAAACACCGAGAATTTTTGCAAGACCAAGTTATTACAAGGCGTGTAAAGCCTTAATATTTTATACAGCTGTTATAGGGCCGATCCATATAAAAATCACGCTTGTGTTTATTAAGATATGGGAATGAATTTTGGTAATTTAGAGTTTTTTCTAGTGCCTCGTAAAAGTCTCAAAGCATTATCCAAATCGGTGCAATAAAACATATCTTAATATCATGGTATCAAATAAAAGCCACTCAACTATGTACGAGTGTATCAGAAAGTATATCAGAATTGTTTAAGTTTAATGACTGTAGCGGTGAAACGTTGGATACAGGGTGCTCAAGTGGCGGGCTGGAAATGGG
Source organism: Scaptodrosophila lebanonensis (assembly GCF_003285725.1). Classification (NCBI taxonomy): domain Eukaryota; kingdom Metazoa; phylum Arthropoda; class Insecta; order Diptera; family Drosophilidae; genus Scaptodrosophila; species Scaptodrosophila lebanonensis. The sequence continues at coordinate 1,400,966 of NW_022060558.1, forward strand.
AAAAATAAATAAATAAACACGTATTGCCTGCAGTTAAGGAGATTCTACATCCTAAGTTGGTTAATATGGGTTCAGCCGTTTCTAAAATCAGGACATACCTTCAGACAGACGGACATGTCCCGATGGATTTCTCCCTTTATGCTGATTCAGAATATACTTTAGCTTTCAGATACAGCGAATGAGAAATATCTTGTAAGTCCTGCACTATCTGCATATTTTGCATTGAAAATACTTCAAACATAATCTAATTTAGCACAACTTATTGAATTTGTGGCGTTTACGCTCAGAAAGTGAAAATCGCACACGTATATCATTTGTTTATTCATCTATCACATTGCAAATTACGGTTTGAGCATGTCTATAAGTAATATGCGATATGTTAAATAAGATATGTATATCTGTTCAAGTTTAACAGCTGCGCTAAGTTGTCTGGCATGTTCCGAACTACACCACCAATCCCAAAAGCCACACACACAGACACAGGCAGAGACTCACTTGCAACTTGAAATGAAATCCATTGGGCGTAGCTGACAGCTATCGTGCCGTCGAATGTCAGACACTATTATTAGCAATGTGACACAATTGAAAATTAATGAAAGGCACTGCAAATGCAAGGACTGCCAATGGAACTGCTGAACTGCACCTACACACACAGCACTCATATACATAGATAGTATGTAGAGTAGATACTTCGTAGTCAAATGACTGACATTACAAGTTGGGACAGGATAAATAGAGCAGTCAAGTGGCTGCCCAGCAGTGTCAAATATTTGCACTAGTTTTTGTCTTGATACCGGTGCCGATTCACTATTCACTTCTATTTCTGCCAAAGCTATGCAGATAAGCTGCGATTCTTACACTATATAACTATGGGGAATTTCCCTAATGAAACTGCATTAGCAGAGCGACTTATTCAAAGAACTTAGCAATTCTCTTATCAACACAGATTCTGCAGAAGGAATTATTTTGAAAATCAAGTCATGCAGAGTTGTCGTTTAAACACAAGTGTTAACAGTAATAGTACACAAAATCTTATAAATATATATACATGTGTTGTAAACTATTAAGAAACCAAAAATATATGTTCTACACAAGGTCTTAGGCAGCTTCTTCCAAAAGGTTGGGGGGCCAAACAATTCAAATTGTAATTAAATAACGCACGATGCGTTAAAATAATAATTTATGCAAATGACAGAAAAACTTTAAAAAATCCAACTCAGTACCATTTTAAGGCGAAATAGTACGCCATATTAATGAATGTATGGTCGACTTCAGATAGCGAAAAATATGTTCTAAAGATTTAGGGGGGCAATAGCAATCCCTAACCCCCTGAGAATGCCCTTGGTTATATACCCGTTTTCGATCTAACAGCCACTTTTACTTTGTAGTCTTTAAACTCATTTAATTTTCAAATATTCTTGCCAGGCCGACTATCTATTTGCAAACTTATTAGTTAACAACAACAACAAAATGTTTATAAATAAAAGCGCAGCTGATGGCAATTGCATTTTGTGTAAAACTAAAAGTAGTATGTATTTGTAAACAAGAAAAAACATGAGTACTTTACTTGTTTTTGGGAAAGTTGCTGGCAATAAAAAAATGCAATAAAAGTTGTTTGGCTTAAAGTTTAAACAATGCGGGCTTAGAAAGCTTTTAACTTAACAGGCGGTAACAACAACAGATATTTTGTATTTTGCTTCAGTTGTGTGCGCTTATCTCCACTTTTTATACTCTGTACATGAAATATAAAAGAGTATATTAGGTTTGCGAAAAATGTAACAGGCAGAAGGAGGCGTGGAAGACCCCACAAAGTATACATACTATATTCTTAGAAAACGATTTCAACAGTTTCAACTATTAGACAAAATTCATTTCATGACACCATGAACACAGTTTAGTAGGATCTAGCTTGGAATTTCAAAACATCTGAGCAATTTAGTTACAACTCGCCAAAGTCCACTTGACTGCAGGGTGCTTCGGCGTGCTTATAGAGTAGACTTGTCGCCGGTAATTTTAATTTGATTACGAGCCTGATATTCCTTATTGAAAACATCATTTGACCTTACACAATTCGCAATGATTATGGGAGACATAAATTTGAAAATGTGGCGCTCCCTTGGATGGCATCCAACGACACGCAATTAAAAGCTAAAATGAATTGTACACTACAAGATTTTGTAAAAACTAAAACAAATGGCTTTCAATTAACAAAATTACTTGCTTATTTCAGCAATACTGTACAATTTTGGGTAATTTGTAGACCGGAATGCCAACAGCTTTCGCCACATTTATAATTGCAGCGTGGATGTACATATATGTATTTACATAGTATGTGTGCGAGTTGTGTATTTACACAAAAATGCAAATCAATGGCCAATAAATAAATCAACCGCATGTGCACAGAGTAAAAACGCAATGTTACATAAAATTATTTTTAATATGCTAATTGCCAGAAAATTGAGAGCAATTCAAATTTTGCGAATGCAGCATCAAAGCGCAAACATTTACTTAGGCACTTTTTTTGATTTTAAAATGCATCAAAGATTCATAAAATATATTGAGGTTTAGACAATTATTGGAATTAATTTGTTTTATTGTTTATTTATTTTGATTGTTTTTTTCCCTTAATGTTCCATTGATGTCTTAGTTTTAAAGACAAACTGAATTACAGGAATAATATACTTAGCAGTTTGTCGTAACTGTCTAACGAATTTGTAATCAACACACAGCCCAAATGGTAAGTATTTATTTTTCAATATTTATATTAAAGATTCGTGTGTTTTACTCAATGTTTTCAAAACTATCCATCCTCTTCCATTTTAAATTTGTAGAACACTATCGTAAAGCCATCATTTTTGATAGAAATAATACTTATATAAATACGCAAAATTTGCACTTTGTGTACAAAAAGCCATAAAGTTAAATAACATCTAAAAGAAAAAATCTTTTGATAATGAATAAAACATAATAAGCGGATTTGCTGGAAACAGTAATCAAAAGTTCAAGACAAAAAAAAATTAACAAATGTAGCAAATATGGCCCAGTAGCTAGAAAAATTTAATTGCCATGAACTGATAGTTTATTTTATACCGTTAGAATCAAATGTAACTTTTCACATTTCAAATTGTTTTAAATAGTGACAGTACACAAAAATGTTGAAGGCTTCATCGTCAAAGCTTACAATTTTGTTGCCAACTTGGCACACCTACAAACCAAATACTATTAATATTGAAAAAAAATTGCATTGGCAACTAAACTCTGACCGAAACAAACTCTCGTTTCAAATGACACTACTAAGTATATGAGGAGCACTTCAAACCCATTCCAGCTCCAATGTGAATGAAGAATTGTGGCTATAATGCGTTTTCTACATCGTTTAACAAATTCAAGTTTAACGCGCTTCGCGGTCAGGTAAATAAAGATAAACAAATCACAAATGATGAATTAAAGCGAACACGCCCATTCAGATGCTGCGATGCTTCCTCATAAATATACATAGTCTCTTTTCTAAAGCTTGCAGCATTCCATTACTTGAGACTGTCTATACATATAGCATATTCGTAGTTTGTTTGTGTTTGCGCATTGTGATTTACTTTTGTTTTAGTACATGTTTTAAGTGTAAAGTTTTTTTTACGCTCAACCGTTACATGCGTATGCAAATTTTTCCGTAACACGCGACAAATTTTACAATTGTTTTATACTTTTATTCGACGGCAGCTCACAAAAATTCGCCTAGCGATGAAATTCTCTGCTATTGTATTATTTGTGAGGCACATACACAGCTGCCGTCGGCACGCGTTGATTACAAACTGACAAACCAATCGTCAACTTTTGGACTGCCAGTCTGGCTGGGATGCCGGTGTTTAATGTTGTTTTTGTTGCTGTTGTTGTTGTGTATTTCACACATATACACTAAGAGAAAATATTAGATTTGTTGACACAGTCCATAATCAAATCATTTCAACGAACTTGTGATCAACTCACTTGAAGAGCAATCGCTCCTAATCGAATTCGAATCCATATTATTATAAGCAGCGAATCAAATAAAAGTAAATACTAATTTATATATATACTTATCAGTAACATAATAGTTTATTAAATTTAAATTGTTTTCCCGAACTTGGAAATCAGATCATTTATTAGAAGTGTTTCCCCACCAAATAATATTCGTATTTTATAATTTAACAATTATTGCTAAATGATATGCTAGACTGATTAAAAATATGATGAGAAAGAGTAATCTGTGAACGATTGGTAGGATATCATGTGTTGAAAGCACAGATAACTTAAAATTACTCTATACTGCTGGCGTCTCTGTCTTAAAAGTCTTAATAGATTCTTTACCGAAGTCATAAAAATCAATCATTCCGGGTGATGAATTTGTTTGATTTCTCTAGAAAACCAATTATGAGAGTTTCTTCTTCTTCGAGGAAATATATTTTGCCTATTCTAGAAATAATGAATTTTTGATAGGAGGTATAAATAAAATAATAAATATAAAATTTAAAGTTCAAACGAACCACAAATTTACATACATATTGCATTATTTAAATTAATTTTGTAAAGTTTAAAGTTAGAGCCAGTTATTTATATTAGAAAATATTTCGTTTTTAAAACTATTCTGCCTCAAACCACTAATTTTATTAAAAATAATATATTTCTGATTTTCTGAGCTCAAATTTGAATACCTAATTAGTGCCGAATAAAGCTCTTCCCACATCTTCATATCTCACTGTGTAGAACTGAAGCACAGGCGCATGAAGCGCACCCGTTGGCAACGGAGCGTATGCGCAATATGCGCTACGGCTGTTTTATTTGTTGTTACTGAAGCTGTTGTTATTGTTGTTGGTGGCATCTAAAGTACACAAAACACACAGCGCACCAGCACAGCAACAACAAAAACAATAATATAGCATCAGCAGAATTCTTCTGGTTTTTTTTTACGTTTTAGTTTGTGTGTGTTTTTTTTTTGTGTTTTCCACATTTATTTTTGTTACGTTGTTCTTTCCGTTTCTGATCGGAAAATTTATATACATATTTTAAATATCGTAAATAAATTACCAAATCTATCTATATGTGAACTGCACAGCCTATCGAGTTCAGAGACAAAAACGTTGATAGGAAAAGGCAGAGTTCAGTAATCCGTGATGAATTGTGTGACAATGGAAGGCCATGGAAACGCCAAGATATATGGATATAAAGGCGTAGGCATAGGCCAATTCAATACAATTCAATACCTTGAATGGCTTTATGTGCACCAGCTGTGCTTTTATTTCACAATTTTAGACGAGATTCTTTTGTCGCTGTCGCCCACTAGCGTGACATTTGGCTGATTGTGCCAAAGACACCGGCAAATACAGCCCGCTGACACGTTAACAATGCCTGATGAATTTTTATGATGGCCCCTCCGCCCTTTGCATACCCGCACAACTGATGAACTGTGTCCTGAATGTACAATAGGAAAGCAAAGTGTGAATATGCGCTATGAGAATAGTAATTAATATGCAGCTCGCTTGCGAGCATTCTAATAAAGAATATTTTCTTGTTGATGGCGTGTCCTGGCTTTGAGCTTCTCAGATGAGCTCCGTTCACACCTGGTGGACTTCATAGTATTTAATTAGATAAATGGCGCAATACTGTCAAAATGTGTATTAACAGCAGAGATTACGAAAGTTTGAGGCGAACCAATAAAATGCTGCAAGTTATCGTTCAACTTCTCCTTAATACCTAATACCTACTATTTAATCGCAATAATATATTGAAAATGCACAAAATTATGCATTAAAGATACCCATCGTATTGAATCTTAAATTAAATAGTTTAAATTGAAGAATCGACAATTCTAGGACTTGATGAAAAGACGAGTGTTTAGAGTTAAACTTACTAACTATTCGAAGCTGCTTGCCCAAAGCAGGCCTTTTTTCAGCTTGTAATATCTAAACATTTGTAAATAAATTTATCTAAACTCGACTTGTTGTGAACTTTAAATAAATCATATAGATTTAAATAGCTTCAGAATAGAATATGTAATTAAAGAAAATTAAATACCAACGCAATTATTATTATATTCTACACTCTTCCTTTTCAAAGATAAAGAAAGTTATAAAATAGCTTGAAAAGTTTTGCGTCTCAGCAGATGTTGTATGAGTAATATACCGTCCTCAAGAAAGAGTGTGTTAATCATATAAATTATCATAAGTTAAGGCCGGCGCCTGCTGATCGGTGATCAGCATCAGTGACCTGTATCTAAAAACAAACTAATGGTGAAATAAATGTTGTTGAACCTTTCAGTTAAAAACCTTTTGTTAATTGGCTCTTAACGTTTTTTAGAATTGGAGAACATCTTCCTATTAGTTTGACTCGGATACATCCGTATTAAGTATAAATTTATTTCTTCTTACATGCCCAAATGATTTCTGACTCATGCCCATAAACTTCACACCTTTTAGATAAAAATAAATTCATATCATTTGCATCTATTGTAGAAGTCTAATAATACGGAGAAAATTAAAAGATAATGATTTGCTGCCGTTCCACTGACAATGCCAATACACCCACTGTTAGTTTAATGGATTCATGACTACATTATTAATCCTCATATACTTATGTATAATGTATGCTATAATTCCCAAAAGTTTCTTTTTCACGCCACTTTAACCATTTTAATTTTAAATATATGGATTATTTTTAGATCTTCCATTTCAATTAGCGGCACAAATTGTTGCACGGAACCCAAAGCAAAACAAAAGCACACCCACGCCCGTAAAAACAAAAAAAAAAGAATACGAAATATTAAAATTTCATGTCGGGGGCACTGAAAACATATACGCACATACTTAACTGTAGGCCCCTTACAACAGCGAGACAATAAAAAAAATGATGATAAGAAAAGTTTTCGTTTTTTCTCCCGCTTTTCATTTTAGGGGCAACAGTCGGACACAGCTATCTAAGCCAGCAGCTGCTCGAGCCTTGCATATTAATGTTCATCCAAGCTGACTAAAGATGCTTAGGGGAGAAAACAAAAAGAAAACAACCTACAAAGACGAGGTGAACGTTTCTCCCTAAGAGTATTTTGTGCATTCACTATTTTGCAAATAAAAAAATAAAAAACAATTTTCTGCAGACGGTGAAAAGCAAACAATGATTATGCTGTATTTTTTCCGAATACGACAATGATAAGTTGCTTTGGAATTGTTCGTTTTGATTAATTAAGGTGCTATATGCAGAATATCGTTTATCATATAAATTGCTTTCCAAACACTTACACTTTTGTTCTGCACAATGTTCGCCTTTGTACGCACAGTTTCTTAAGAAATTTATGTAAAACTTTTACAAGTAATTATGAATTCATATATTAATTTGCATTTAAATGCAAACTCTGGCCAAAATCATAGACGGTAGAGCCATGCGACTTGTTGCACGCCCACATACCCGTACACTAGATAACGAAAAGGTTACACTACACTGCACGAACACAGTAAATGTACTGGCTTGGTTTGTGGAGGGGAATCTCATTAAGTTCTAGGGTTTGTGGCTTTATGATTGACTGATAAACGTGCTAATTTAATTGATATTTTTATCAACTGATTATGGCTCTAACAAACAGTTATATACTCGTACTTCATTGTTTTCGTCACTCGTGTTTTTTTATTTGTTTTTATTCATTGCAGCTAATCATTTATATGCCACAATATTGCACGTTTTTCATAATATTAGCAATGAACTGCACCATTTATGGTGCCCGTCTATGTGAGAAATTATTTGCAATTACAATTTTTACGGCTTTTTTACGAGTCTGAACGTGTTGTTTAAACTTTCGCTTTCACAACCACTTCCATTCCGGGTTCACCTTCGAGCTGTTTGCGTTCTTTTTGCCAGGACGTCTCGCGCACGACTGAAATACTTTGTCGAGCCAACGCAACGCATTTGGCTAATTTGTCTGCTAACTTGCCGGCTTGCCAGCCTGGCTCGCATCGCCAGCCCTGTGTGTGTGTGTGTGTGCGTGCTTAGCTGTATTAGTGGTAAACAGGCATAAATACGGTAATGTACAGTGGTTGATGTTTATATTTTGCCACGCACATTCCTCTTCATTTCAAATTACCACGAATCCATATATTTTTTAGAAATCTGTGTGTAAAGTAAGCTAAATATGAATAGCATTTGTAACGAATCAAGCGGATTATATAGTAATTATCTACGATATATACATCTAGCGTTTATACTATCTCATTAATCCATCATGGCCTTCAGATACAAGGCCCAGTACTGTAGAATTTCTTTATCAGACCGAATATTTTACTTGCCTATCATAGATTTATGAGGCTTTGAAACCAGATTGGTACAAAATCCACGGAAAATGGTGTACTATTAACAGATTAGTATACCGTTGTCTTACCAAATCATTTCCTTTTTAATGGTCAGCAATCATTTAGAATAATTTTTAAGTTCTTTGGTCAACCTTTTTAATATTTCAACCCCGATAGTTTGGAAACATTCTTATATTATTATTATTTATTTATTGATTGTGCTATTTTACATATTTTTCGAACATGGGTTTACTCTTATCCCCTTATTTAAGCATTCTAGAGTAAAATAATGTAAGAAACATATCATATATAAACTTTGTTTTAGTAGGAGAAGTCTGTACCAATTCGTTTCCACTTTTCTTGATGGACTCCATCAGCATTGTCATAGTTTAAAGATAATGGTTCAAATCTATTATACGACCGTCAATTTGCAAATGTAAGTATTACAATATGCAATTTGAATAACCAGGCGAGCATACTCTTTTTGAAATAAACCGTTCCTAGGTCCGTATCGATGTAATATGTATGTTCGTTCTCCTATATATTCCATGCTGTTGGTCCAAATTAATAAATAATCAGTTAATATAAAGGAATGGGCAGCTTAATTTCTACTGTACAACTGTACTTTTTAAAGTTGTTCCCACCGTCAACCAACTACTTCAGAGCTGACAATACTGGATCTGAACTACCGTTCCTGGACACACAATGGCCGTAAAAATATAGCTGCCGCCCACTGTACCCATTCATTCATGTACAAAACAGTGCGTTTGTGTTTGTGCACTGTGCGTTTACTTTCATTGGGATTGGGCTTAGTTGGGTTCAGTTTTTTTTTGTATTTGTGAGCGCATTGGGTGCCATTTTTTGCAAGAACCCCCATTGGCAACCCCTCGTCAAGGGGCAACTAATTTTTTGCATGGGTAGAGTGTTTTACGTACTTAACTTAAATTTTATAAGCTCCCCTCACAGTTGACCTGTTTTTCCCTGGCGTATTTATTAGTTGCCCAATGGCACGCCCACGTGTACCTGGCATTGACAATGAATATGAGCCTTCAGTGCTGTACATACCGACGTTACCAAGGACAATAAAAGATGGTAAGCTGCTCCCCAACCTCCCGTATTTGAGCTGCAAAACTATCAATGATACTTACGCTAAGCACCAATAGTGAGCTCTTTGGTTTCCATTACATATAATTATTCCCGCTTTGTAGCTCTAAGCATTAGACTAGCTACTAGACTAAGTAGATTGTACAATAGAGACATTTGTGTGTAAGCGAATATATGAGATAAAGTCAGTAGATCAGCTGCTTCGCTTTTTTGTACAAAACAAAACATTTGGATTGTTTTTTCATTGAGCATAATGTTGACCTATAATTCTACAATACTGTTGCAATTTTATGTTTTTACTAACTTATTTGCTAAGTATTTCGCACGCCAATTTATTTGCTTCCCTTTTTTGTATACAATTTGTCAGCACTAATCCACTTATGTGTGTGCCAACAGCCGGGCTTACCAACACTTAGCACAAACAAGAAAGGAATGCTAAAGTCGAGCAGGCTCAACTCTTAAATACCCTGTACCACCCCACAAAAAAATAATTAAATTAATTTAATTAAATTAATTAATTAATTTAATTTAACTAAATTAATTTAATTAATTAACCAAATTAAATATAAAATATTCCATGCATGCATAGATACATTTACATTTACATCAGAATCCTGCCTTATGCGTGTTTGTGTACTTGTACATATGTATGTATGTGTGCATTGGGCCTGGTTATATGGCTATAACTTTCTTTCCGATCATTCTATCATAATGAAACTTGGTATACGGATATATAATTACTAACTGGATGTGTCTACCAAATTTCAGTTCAAAATTCCAAGAATTACGGGAGTTATAGAAAATCGTTAATAGGGGGGGAGTGGGGGGGTGGATCAGAAAAAATGAACAAACTCGTCCTTTCTCGGTCTCAGGAGAATCTGTATACCAAGTTTGGTTATTCTAGCTCTTATACTTTCGGAGATCCTTGCGTTCATACAGACAGACAGACAGACAGACAGACGGATAGACGGACATGGCTATATCGACTCGGCTTGTCATGCTGATCAAGAATATATATACTTTGTGGGGTCTACCAAGCCTCCTTCTGTGTGTTCCATGTGCACTCGCACAAAACTAATATACCCTTGTACCCTTTGGGTACAGGGTATAAAAACGGACTGTCTAATTAACACTCTGCTCTCTCTCTCTCTCTCTCTCTCTCTCTCTCTACCCCTATTTTAGAGTGATACTACATACATACATATGTACATATATATTGTTTACATCTCGCATGCTTTTGATATTAATTGACACAAAGCTTAAAATTATTCGAAGTTCGTTTTTCGACTGGTCTTACTTAACTTTATTTTAAAGATATAGGCTAAAACGAAATTTAAATCGAAATCAACGATGAGGGCGGCTTTTTATTGTTTAGCAGGTCTTGCTTCTATTTTCCATCGGAACGAGCCGAAATTGTTACACTTAACATTGGACTTCTCTCATAGGAATGAGATCCAAATGTAGCTAGCTACATACGTTTCGTTTTTAAATAACATATTAAATACTTTTTGAAACTTTGTCAAGGAGTTCAAATTTTCACTCTAATAATTAAAACCCATCTATGTATCTATGTACGTCACTACGAAATCGACTTAATTATTCACCAGAAGTTACCATCGCGCTTCTCGTCTGAATTTCCGTTCCAAAAGATATTGTCCCTTTGGTCATAAACTTGAAATATGTGAAATATGCTGAAGCTGATGTATCCTGAATTACCCTTGGTAGTAGAAGGCAAAAGAAAAATTATATTTGGTCGTTCAGGGTGACATTAAAAAAATTATAATAATAATAACAAACACATCTTGTGTACAATGTTGCTTTTGAATTATTATTGAAACGATTTCTTCATTTGTTCTCGGTTCAGAGACATATTTTAGCCAAATCACAAACTGCGAGATAGTCCTGAAACGTTGCTAGAAGCTGGAGCATCTACCAATAGAATGTTTCATTTCAACGATATTTTTTACAACATATTTTTTTTACAGATAATGAGATGACAATTTTGGGAATATTTTGGCAAATGTGTAATTTTTTATTCATATTTAAATTATTTACATTATATCGAATCTTTTGCATAATATTAGCCTGTTAAAAAAAAACCAAACATAAAACACAATTGGAACTAAGAATAAAACACTTTCTCGGATCGCATTTCAAGATTCTGGGAAAGGATAACAAAATATATAGACACCATAAAAATCATTAAGGAGTCAACAAAATTAAGTATAGGTATGTATATGGAGTATATTTAACATAATGTTAAAGGGACTTCTGCGTTGCCAAGGTGGGCGATGTCCTTCGAGAGCACGCAGGCAATTACCGGAAGCGCCTCGGTACCCTAAAGCATTAGCGAGACAGCTGCTCTCCATACCCAGGAAAAGAAGACTGAAGAAGTGCCAAACAAAGGATCTCCCCATGAGATCCCTTGTGTGAAATATATAGAATACATCCTATTTAATCTAAAATATTGTAAATATACATATACTTGTACATACTTGTATATATATTGCCCATTAATTTTCAACTAGCTTAAGCTGCCATATGGTAGCAGAATACTGGTTTAATAAATTGTATGCATAGATGTACATTTCAGAAAACATAATGTTTATTGTGCAGCACACTTTTAGGATTAACCTTTCACAAATGTTAAATAAAACTGTCAGAACTTTTTACAAATTAATTAAAAAGCAGCCAAAAATATATGTGAAGATTCAGTTTTAAATTGCTTTTGATTTTTCTAACTTTTCTAACAATACTTGCTATAAACGTAACACTGTGCTCTTTGCGTTTGCTCGTTTGTTTAAATACTTAGGCGCTTTACATATGTGTATTTATAAGCATATTGATGGTCCTTTATGAGCCTTTCAGAAGTGATAAGGGTCGAACTGTAAACTTTTCACATTCACATGCTGCTGTGTCTGCAACTAATTGAGCTGTTTGATTGGCTGCCCTCTGCCCTATCTAATATGGCACTCTGTCAACTGCCAAAGCCCTTTGCCATTTCAATAAAAGCAGCGCTGCAGTATGCTCTCACACCCTCTCGCCCCACATCACCTATAAAATCACACATCAAGCAATTTGATGGTAATTAATATATATAAGGCAACACGTGTACTGTGCAAACAAACTCAGCGATGCGCGCACACTACTCGTACTCGCATGTAAAAAATGAATTGCAAATAGCTTTAGTCTAATTGATAAAGTATGCGGGTAATAATGCAACCCAAGTGGGTGCGTGTGAATGGGAGAGTGTGTGTGGGAGGTGTCTATTGTTACATTCATTAAGGCCAAGTATGGCTCAGATATTGTGATCAAAAAAAAAAAATCGATTGAGCCAGTTTTTAGTGGCGTCACCTCCAATTAAGAACATTAAAAGTCCACAGGGATTTATAGAGCAACAACAGTCAACAAACCACCTCCGGGTATATTTGTGTGCGTGTGCGTGTGCGTGTGTGTGTGTGTGTGTGTGTGTGTGTGTGTGTGTGTGTGTGTGTGTGTGTGTGTGTGTGTGTGTGTGCCGAACAGGCTCAGACGGAATTTCATCAAAAACTAGTCCCATTGGGCACACACCCACATAAATGCCCACGCAGTTCAGCCACACTCATAGATACTCGTAACTATGTTTACAGCAAACACACGAGGATTCGCTTAAACAACGCTAATAAATTTTCATTTTATGAGCAGTCGAGCTTTTAATTACTAAACACATAAACTTAAACGGCTCTTAAATAAACCTACATAATAGCTAGTGGAGGAGTAGTACGGACAAGTATGGGACTAAAGCAGATGCCTTAAATTCCTGTGCCTGTTTTTCCCAATAATCGCATTTGGAATACGTTAGCACTCCAGCATATACATACATAGATACATATTTACTTGGCATGTCCAGCACTTGGCCAATTGTTATGCGTGTCCTGTAGCGGAACAAAATGAAATTCTATAATCGGATTTTAATTATTGCCTTCCAGAGCTCCAACAAGCGGCACTCCTCACCTATTTCCGGTTTCCACATACTTCAAAGTAAAAGTTCTTTAAAACAAATTAATTCAAATTAGCTTTGTCACTTCGTTAGGTGAACGAACTCCGCCACAAAAGGTGAGCGTATTAGAAGCTTATTCTACTCATATATATTTGTAGCGACACTTTGTATTCATATTTGGAAAATACAAAGCTAGTCATCAGGCGCCGCGTGTCTGCTAAGTTGATGAAAAAGTTGTGTTATTTTCGGCAATGTTGGAATTGCCACAACGTATCACGCACAACAAGCCCAATTTACACCCACAACTAGAATGTTAACCCTAAGCTCTTAGGCCATTAAGTTTTTATTATGATGTTTGGGAATTACTAATTTCAATTCTAGTGAAGTTCTTCATATCATTTTATAACAAGGCTTCATGGTGGAATGGCTTAAATGAGAAATTAACTTTAATTTAACTCCAAAGCTGTGTTGGTGAAATATATGAACACGTATAAACGGAGAGTTAATGTAATATCAGAAGCAGACTTGGAGCATTTATATGCCGAATGATATATTCCATTATACGTAAGTATCGAGTCAATAAGATGAGACATGTCCGTCTGCCAGATCACTCTTCAAAACTTATGAACCACAACAGCTAGGAGAACCAAACATGTTATGTTAACTTGTCTTATTTATACGCAAAGCAAGTCAACTACAAGTCATGTATCTTTTTAAATATATATCTTGCTAGGGAGACTTTTTTGTCGATTGTGGTAATGATATAAGCGAAAGCTTTGTTTATCATTTACCTGCCAAAGGATTTGGCTTGATTATAGCGTTTTACTCTTACTTCCATTTAAGTCAAAAAAGAACTTAATAGTTGAATTAGAAGACTGTGAAATGTATTTCTTCACAACATGAAAAAGAGTTCGCTTTACCTTCCACCAACTTTTAAAATGCTTAGCTTTATTTTTCAGCTACAAGTACAACATTCAAGAATATACCACCTGTTGTTCCTTAAGCCAATATTTCTGTTCCATTTCCAGAAAGCACAAACCTGGAACACTGTTGACTTCCACTAGAAAGCTCAAATGCGTGCCCAGTTCCTCCAAAACTTGCTACAGTTTGGCATTCTTCAAAATGGCCGGCCATAACTGGTTGGAAGCCGTGCTGCCATTTACTATTATAGAAGCTCAACGCCAGGGGGCGCCAAAATAACTTTTAACAGCAACAATACACTTTGGATGTGATATTTAAACAAATTTTATTTGTTGTTTTTATAGATTTTATATCGAGCTCTTACAACATTTATACAAACATCAAAATACATAGTTATTATATTTTCTGTAAGCGACAAATATGTGGTTATTTAGTAGTTTAGGTCACACACGTCATGTATATAATAAGGGACTCAAATATTTATTCAATGGGTAATGCTATAGTTGCTTATGCTTAGAATAACTACATATATTTCCAATAATAATAAATGTAAAGTTAGAAGACTTCAAGTTTAGATAATGGAAAAAAATTATTGTAACCAATTTTCAACATATAGTATTTCAACTTTTTAGCATATTTGAATATCAAACAATAATTTGTGGATCCTGTTAATATATGGGCTACATAAATGGACAATTTACAAACTATCTGAGATGCCTCAATAATCTTTTGAAAACATTTATCATTAAATATTTATTAAATTACATTACATTACATCCAGTATATTTTTGGGAAATACATATCTTCTCGATTGAAAGCATTTGTTTTCACATCAATGGAAATATCTGGAAATCTCAATTTCTTTTCGACAGAGCAATTAATTAACTTAAAATGTCTCCTTTGCCAGCAAGATTAACATTTTTTGCACATACTACCAGGTCCTTCAAAATTACAGTGGAGCTTTGGGTTCGACCCCTCAAAAACTACTACTGTGCGCCTTAAAAATAATGATAATTACGAATACTGACTGTTCAGAATACTATAATTATAATAGAGGGCGTATCAAACTAACATGGCTGCAAATAGAGAGCTAAATAGATTAGTAATCTGTTAAGCCTAACAAGTAACGATATCACACATAGACAATGCATAGCAATAGGAATACGAATATAAACATACAACTATGCAGATTAGGAATAACTAGATTTTAAAGAGTATAATGGCGTACACAAACAAAACAATTTGTTAGACGCCCACAGCAACAGTTTCCGTTGGTCTTTCAGGTAAAGAACTCTTTCACATTTGCTTAGACATAATCCTCCCGGTTCTTCAGCATACATTGTGTTTCAGTGATCAGGCCATGTTGTATCTTAGCTGTTAGCGAGCTGTGGCGTTGCATAGAGCCATGTGTGGTGAAATGTGTGGTGCCATGTAAGGATTCGCTGTGCTTGTACTTCAATTCGCTCTGGCGACAAAATCCTATTCTACAAGGACATGCAGGGAGAGGTAATAGTTAGTTACTTATGGACCCGAATGATATGTGCAGAGCCAACGACTTACTTGGACAACAAGGCGGACAGATCCTGACGATATTGTGATGTTAATATGGCATAGAGGTAAGGATCTGCACACGAATTTAGGGGATAGAAAAACACAAGCAATATTTTGGATTTAGTAACATTAATAAGCGGATAGCCAGCCAAAGCTGTCAGACCAAAGAATGCAATAGGTGCCCAGCACGTAAAGTTAGTAAAGACCTGAAAAAAAGGAACAGCAATCTGTCATTTATCACCTAATAAATGAATGGAGTTTTCAACTCACCAGCAGGGCCATCTTTTTGGCAACACCCATCTCACCCGGATGGTTTGGTCTCGCATGACGCGTCTCCTGACCCAAGGACAAATATATTTGAGCATAGCATATAGCTATTATCGAAAAAGCCACTCCATTGCAACCCAAGATGGCAATCAAGTAAACAGTGTCAAATACATCGCGATCCTCCATGGGCAAACAAATACTGAAAAATGTCAGAAAATGTGGTAAGATACATTTTAGAAATTAAATGACGCTTTTCAGCATTTATCATTCAATGATTTGAGATCTGCACTTAACGACATTCAGACAGAATGGCCTTCTGTAATAAATCAACAAAGTCGACCGGCACTTGAAATAAAGGATCAAGGCATAGACATTTTTGATATTACACAAAATTTTGGTACTAAGGGGAAGATAATGTCAACTACTAATTTATTCATTTTGCGCGACACCAACAATAAATTACTTGTAGTTGCTTAACACACGAAGGATATTTCTGCTACGACGCCAAACTCATCAATAGTATTTTTTGTTAAACAAATCAAAGAACCGTCTTTAAAGAACATTAGAAGTACCAAACAAGTAAATTAATGATTGAAAAATTCATCGACAACAACCTCATCTTGTTTGTGTATAAATAGACTGACAACTTAAGGATCAGATAGTCCTTATGGCTGACAATATTACAGGACTACCTCTCATCACTATACATATTATGAACTGAAACAAGAAAGGAATGCTAAAGCCGAGCAGGCTCAACTCTTAAATACCCTGTACCACCCCACAAAAAAATAAATTAATTTAATTAATTAATTAATTTAATTAAATTAATTTAATTAATTAACTAAATTAAATTAATTAACTAAATTAAATATAAATTATTCCATACATGCATACGTACATTAACATTTACATCAGAATCGTGTCTATGTGCGTTGGTGTACTTGTACATACTTGTATGTATTATGTGTGCATTGGCCTGGTTATATGGCTATAACTTTCTTTCTAATTACCCTATCATAATGAAACTTGGTGTACGGATATATAATCGGATGTGTTAAGTTTAATTCAAAATTCCAAAAATTACGGGAGTTATAGAAAATATTGAATAGGGGGGGAGTGGGGGGGTGCATCGGAAAAAATGAACAAACTCATCCTTTCTCGGGCTCAGGAGAATGTGTATACCAAGTTTGGTAATTCTAGCTCTTATACTTTCTGAGATCCTTGCGTTCATACAGACAGACGGACAGACGGACATGGCTATATCGACTCGGCTTGTCATGCTGATCAAGAATATATGTACTTTGTGGAGTCTGCCACGCCTCCTTCTGTGTGTGACATGTACACTCGCACAAAACTAATATACCCTTGTACCCCTTGGGTACAGGGTATAAAAATATCATACCAGACTATTTTCACAATCGGTGTTCAAAATAAAATAATTATGCTATATAAGGTTCGTAATCTTTTTGCTCTAAGGGCAACGTTTGGTGTCCCTAGCTATTATAGCTCAAAAGTTCTCGGTATTCATGTGGACACACAGCCGAACGGACGGAGGTACATGTCTACATTTATCGATATTTTTCTTCCGCCGTAACCATCCATCCAATATAATCAAAATAATTGTTGACTAACTCCAGTGAAGAAGTCAAGTCTAATAATAAAGCCCACTCAGCATCGTATACCCACCTGGTTGATGAGTAATTGCTAATTCCGAATAACGGCAACGATGACATAATGATTGAGTAAATCCAACCGGCAACCATTATGTATGCAGCAGGGCGCAACTTAATGCGTTTATTCAGATACATTGCGTGTGCTATAGCCAGCCAGCGCTCGATGGTAATGACAGTCAACGTGAAGACTGACAAATGACTGGCGAACACAGTCAGAAAGCCAGCGGCCTTGCAGCCCGCACCTGAACACAGCAGAAAAATCGAAATCAGTGTGGAACGGAAAGTTTGAATGACGGGCTTTCTACTTACCATACTGCCAATCGTACGCGTGGTTGAAATAGGCGCCCATTGAATGTGCATCTATGGAGGCAATAAGCAACAAATACACGCCCAGGCATAGGTCAGCAAATGCCAAATGGCACATTAGAAAGCGTGGTACTGATGGCGCCTCTGGTCTGGAATTGAAAAGAAAGGAACAACCAAACAACAGGCCTTACAAATATGATTCATTGATTCGCATGCTCTACTGTGACTTACTTGGTCAATAATATAACCGTGAGTACTGCCAGGTTGCCTACCACGGCCAAGGCAACCACAATCCAAACAGCAATACGCAACCATTGCACGCCCATGACATCTTCACAGGGATTGAGAGCATTTGGCATCGGGTAGCATTCAACTTTCGTTTTTCTGCGAATGGGAAATGTAAGGGCTTTTCATTAATGCCAAAAAGGCAATTCTTCCAAAAATACAGTAACCTACAGTTAACATGAAACTCTGCCAGCTCTGCCAGAACTCAAAAAATTAATTAATTTACTAATAATAACCTAATAAATAATTGAGCCTTCATCCGAAATAATTATACTATAGATATGTGTTTTAACAAATCAACCCACAAATGGGGGAAATCAGGCTCGAATCAGAGCTTTCTATACAATTCAGTTTGTAAAATTTGCAAGACTTTCATAACCTTACACAGCTACTGTAGGTAAGTAACTAAAACTGGGGTAACAGGGATTTTTAAAAATTAGAAAGTACTCAAAATAATCAGTTCTTTAAAATTAGGGTTTTTTTTTTTAACTCAGCTATCATTTGGACAACAAGTATACGAAAACTGACGGGCCTATTAATAATCATATTTGTCAACATTTAGTGAAATCTTCGAAAAAGATTTGGATTCCAATATTAGATATTTTGGGAAAATATTTAAAGATAGATGACATTATAGCAACAAATAATTATAAAATAGTATAATATAATATATATATATATATATATATATATATATATATATATATATATATATATATATATATATATATAATAGTAGGAGCAATTAATTTTAGAAAATGTTTAGCTTACGGTTTCTTATTGTACAGCTAAAATGTAATATATTATGTGGAAAATTGTTCGACCTTCATTTTGTTTTCACAAATAAACTTATTTTAAAACCTACAACTTACCGTATCGTAAAGTTGCCGCAATACTCGGCCAACTGCTCGTCCTCTGGATTTATTGTAATTTCCTCGTGGAATACTCCGATATTGTTTAAAGTGGCGCCGGACATGTAATCATAGGAGCTCAGTGGAAACTCCTTTGCAACATCAACATCTGTGTGCACCAATAGCAACGAATCGTCCTTCGAACGTTTCAGACGTCTACAGTCGAGATTTAAAATTCGAGAGTTAAAGTTCGATTCAAGAACATGATTTGAGTGCAGACCTTTCGGCCAGACCTGCAGCTCATTAGCTTACCGGTAATAAACATCGGATTGGCTGTTCACGTGCCCCACGGGCTGCATAGGTGGCGGACTTTCCTGCTGGCGTGCGTCGCTGCTGCCGCTGCCACACTGAGTTCGCCATTTTTCCACTTCCTGCATGCGTTGGGCGTGCCTTTGGGGATCGTGTCGGGAGGGGAACTCGAATGCGCAACAATGGAACGAGTGAGTTAAATAGGCGCGTTGTAGATTCTGTGAAATGGACATGTGCTCTATTGAAAAATTGGCCACAGCCAACAGGCTACCTATTATTACTGGATTATTATTTACCTGGAAGTTGTAAATGGATGGTATGGTTTTCAGAGTGTGTGTTTTTTCTATATATAGAGCTTCAATGGTCTGCAACCCAGCCGAGGGTAGACTCACTAATGAAGTGCTGGAGAGATCACTGCAAGGGCAGGTTAACAGTATTATAAATTTTGCGAAAATCGTCATCATTTCCGATAAGTAGACGGATCTGCCATGTCTCTTTTGCTGTTTTGTCTGTCTTACTTATCTTTGAAACTACGTTCCTTATACTTGTACTTCTCTACCTCCATTTGCTTATATTGGGACCAAAATTGACATATATGTTACTTGTCCCCATAAATGACGTTCATATTGCAAAATGAAATGGTAAGCCAATTATATTAGGGATTGGAAATATTACAAGAATACCTTTAAGTAATAATCATAAACTACCTCCTAACTTGTTTCAACCACAAGCATTAAATGATAGGTAAACGTATTTTGGCATAAGTAAGTAAGCAAGTAAGTATGCAAGTAAGTAAGCAAGTAAGCATGCAAGTAAGTATGCAAGTAAGTATGCAAGTACGTATGCAAGTAAGTAAGCAAGTAACTATGCGAGTAAGTACGCAGATAAGTAAGTATGTAAGCAAGTACGAAGTAAGTATGCAAGCGAGCAAATAAATAAGTAAGTATGCAAGAAAGTAAGAAAGTATTTTACATAAACCAATATCTTATAAAGATTAATATTGCAAAAATATTATAAAATTAAAACACATTGGAAATGATTAAAGTGTATATTAAATTTACTGCCTGAGCGTAATTAAAATATTTAATTATAGACTTACAGTTCAGTAATATCTATTATTCCATGGAATGCGTTGGGATGGAGTTCTTTGAGCTTGCGATTATCGTTTAATGAGCTGCAAACACCAATAAGTATGTTTATTAAATATGCTATGGAAAATACAGAGGTCGAATAAACGTTACTTACAGCTTTGCTATTTTCGAACCAAAAAATGCCGAGTCATCAATGTACTTTATTTCATTATTTGCTAAAATTCTAATGAGAAAAACGAACGTTTATCAAATTACTCTCGAAGTGAAGTAATTCAGAAAGCTTTCGTCATAAGTACTTACAATTGCGCAGTCTTCACTTTAATAGATTTAGTATCTATTTGAGATATTTGATTATTATCGAGATCTCTGCAACGAAGGAATTAAATTTAATAGAAAACTCATTTTTCTTACGCACTACAATTTTGTCTTTACATAAATAAGTATGCGTTAAGTATGATTGGCTGGGAAAAATGTCAGGCTTCTAAGTATCTTACGGAATAAAATGTTTTTGGGACTGTTACAGTTATCGGCTTATGTGAAGGCATTGTTTTTCAGTCCCTAGCAACATCTGTAGACACTCAGCCACAATAAACAGACAATTAAAGGATATTTTCTCTGCATTACATGCGGCAATATAAGTACAAGAAATGTTCTTAAAGCTGCTTAAATGTAACAGCGTACTTACATCATTCGTAATATTTTATAGGGCGGCAAGTGCATTAGATCCGGCACTTGAGTCAACCCGCTGTTAATGATACGTCTATGGGTAAAATAAAAGAGGGAAAACAAAATAAATTAATCGTTTTTGCAATAATTGGATTGCTCGACTATCTTATACCCTCTATGCAAGCTCTGCAGAGCAAAAAGTGACAATTATGCGAGAAATATTCCTAAATCTACAGATTCTTATTAAAACTAGTAAAAAAGCTAAAGTCGGGTGTCCCGACTTTGAAATACTCTGTACATATGTTTAGAATAATTATAGAAATTAAAAAAGTAAGAGAATTACAAAAAAATTTCAAAAATTCCTAAATACACATTTTCTGCATATTTACATAAGGCATCTGGGACTAAAATTTGGTGTTCCTAGGTCTTATAGTCGCCGAGATATAGGCGATTATACGAATGGAAAATCGGGAAAACCCCCATAGGGGGGAAGTGGGGGGAAATCAAAAAAATAAAACAAACTTGTACAGCGTACATACATAACGCATCTTTGTGCAAAATTTGGTGTCTCTAGCTCTTATAGTCTCTGAGATCCAGGTGTTCATACGGACGGACAGACGGACAGACAGACAGACAAGGCTAAATCGACTCGTCTCGTCATGCTGATCAAGAATATATATACTTTGTGGGGTCTGCCACGCCTCCTTCTGCCTGTTACATTTTCAGCTCCCGCAAACCTAATATACTTGTACTCTTGTACATTTTATGTACAAGGTATAAACATATAATTGAACAAGCTTAGTAGAACGTACATACATAATTTGTTGACTCTAGATACTCTTCGATACATTTCATTTATGCAAACAGATTTAAAGGTAGATAGTCCAGATAGATAATAAAAACAACTCATATGATTTACGAGTATGTATGTCGGCTGTCTCGGGCACTTCAATGCAACATTTTGTGGAAGTGAGCGCGGCTGGGGCTCTCAATATTGGCTTGGTTACTTGTTTATGTGCAATCTAATGGCTTGTCAGCGTAGCCCTCACGCAAGTCACTCTACAGACATGACAAAGTAAATATTAAGGTAAAAAAGCCAGCAAGCCAAACGCAAACGCTTTTCGCTTTTCCGGTCTGCGATGTCTTTGTCTTCTCAGTGAATATGTCAGCAGAATAGAAAATGGCACTCTCCCTCATTTTTTCTCATTTACACATACACACACACGTGTAATCCTAATATGATACAACTTTAACCTATTTCGTTTAAAGAAAAACGTTTTAGTCTTAGCTTTGAGTCTGTTGCACAGCCCCGAGCGGCATTAAAATGTACGCTGAAGCTTATTTTGCTAGCTGCATGTAAAAAGGCAGACAAGTCTGCGCTATTTGAGCTTTTTATAGTGCTATTAGAATATACATACATTACAAGTACACACACACACATACAAACTGATGTGTATTTAAGGCATTCCTTGGCAACTATAAAACGCTGGATATCTTTCAGTTAACAGCAGATAACGGCAGTTCCTGGAATTATGCGGCCATTATAACACCGCAAGCCCAAAGACTATAGTATTCATATTTATTATGTACGTGGCTTGTGCATTCATCAGCCACATATTTATACCCTGTACCCAAAGGGTATGCACCTAATTCTGTTTTTACATGGTAGGTTGGTTCTAGAAAAAGTCGTGTAAAAAAGCCGTATAAAAAAGACTTTATTCATATGCAAAAATAGGTGATTCGTTCTTTATCTCTAAAACCTAAAAAGTGGAAAAACAAGGATTTATGATTATTTTATTAAATCACGTATTTAATGAGCATAACGACCCATATAAGAATGTTTTCTAGCTATTTGTCAGCTGTGTGTGTTTTAATTATTTATTTTGTGTTATTTTGAATCGTGGCAAATGTAATAACATGGTTAAACGACGTATATAAAATTTTTAAAATTCAAACTACATATGTTAAATCAAAACCGTTTATCCAGGCCCTAGGCAGATCAAGTTTGTTTAATTTTTCTAATTCCCACTCACTAGCTATTAGTGATTTTTCAAAACTTCTGTAATTTGTGGAATTTCAACCTCAATTTTGGTAATTACATCCGACCTATGAACATGTGTCCGTATGTTTAGTTTCACCATGAGAGTGTTCAATTATGAAATAAGTTACAACCATAAATGTAATTTCTGCCCAAGCTCTCCTGCTTTGACTTAATTCTGTACTGCACACATACACGCACACAAACATTGAAACTGTACATAAGCATATATCTCCACTTATGTACATATTTATTGAATACTTTTAATTTAATTTATTAATTAAATTTCGCTTAAAACTAATTTTTAAAATATATTTTGTGGGAGTATTTAAGAGATAGACTCCCTCGACTCTAGCATTTCTTTCTTGTACTTACATAATTTCAATTGTTTCCGAAATTCCCTCAAACACGTTTTTCGACAGAAACATTAGCTTGGGAGCATGCGAAATATAACTGCAAATTTAAAGCAGAGTACAGATAGTTAATTAAATAGCCTTAATAATTAGTAATATACAGATAGTTTTTGTTGCAACAGTTCATCAAAAAAGAGAATTCCTGTACCTAGCAACATTCATTAAATAAATCAATTCAATAGTTCGTCAACAAAAACCATTATCGTTGGTGATAAAAATGTTGTTTAACATTTCAACAAGGCGACCGGGCTAAGCAATTATTAACAATATTTTTGAATAAAGTCAATTATGAATGCGTTTTTGCAACAAATATTTAAAACAAGATTACAAATGCATATGCTATGTGTATTGAGTTTCTTTAAAATAAAAGTGCAAGCAGATTATTAATTTAAGTTAGCGTTTCAGAAGAAAAAGTATTTGTGTATTGGACAAGAAAAATTCAATTTACAGCAAAATATAAAAAATACTTCAAATGCCGACACGCTTACTTAGTCAAAGCAGCTTTAATATTCAATTCAAAATTATTTAAATTATAAGCAGGCATTCTTTCTAAAGCACTTTTGTATACGTGGCGAATCACAGCAGTGAAAACGGGCAGGAATTCTGAGAAAATGCGATGGCGAACGGGGAAATTCCTTTTGATGCGTGATGTCAAAAGATCCGCATAAAGCTTTCAATGGCATCTGCATTTGTTCTGTTATGCAATTTATTTAAATTATTTTAAGCGCATCGGTTATTAATAAAGATCGCAAGCACATACACCAAAAATGATTGGACAATAATGTAATCGCGCATCCAAAACAATATTAACTTGCCTAGAGCCAATCCACAAGACTTAATTGAAACGCCAGACTCGATAGATACGATTGAGAAAACCAATTCAAAATGTAAATATGTAACTTATTATTTCGGAAGCGAAAGTTATGATTTTATTTTGCAAAACAAAAAAAAAACAATTTACAAAAAATTATATAAATTAATGAAACAAAAACTAAAGCAACATTTTGAAAACAGAAAATTTAAATTGGAACAAAACGAACTTCTAGAATTAAATGTATGTATATAAGCTCGTATATATATGTAAATATACATATATAACGATTCAATAATAATTTTCGTTTCGTATCCTTCAATGCTTTGTAAAGGGGTCAACATCAATTTTGTCTTAAGTGTTTTGAGGATTGGTCAGACTGAAAAAAAGTTTGGACCCAAAATTCTCGCAATTTACACATTTGTCATGAATAAAAAATGTTTTGATCAAAAACAACAAAAAGTATAATTTACTACATGAAAGAACTTTATTGGAATTTCCTTTTTAAAGCCAACGTGTTAAGTATTAGAAATTAGTGAGCAAAATATTTGCATGACTGACCGCAGCTTTACTTTAATACTAGTAAGATTATTATATTCTATAGGGTACACATCTCATTCGAAATGCTCCCGAAAATATATGAAGAGCATAATAAAATATGTACTAAGCGATAGTAAGCTTCGGATTTCCAGTTGCTGTTTTAATTACCAACTGTCAAGATGGTCCCCGAGACCATGTAGATAAAAAACTTATGTAAATAAAATTGATTAATCTATCCCTTCCCCCCTCCCCCCTTCCCACAACTTATCACAATTTTCCACACACCTTTAGGAATTATTAAAACCACCAACCAGAGAAGCAAAACAAAGTAAATAAGACCTTTTTAGCAGTTTTTCGAGGTTGCATTAAAGCTTTAAGTGTTAATGCCAACGCGTAAATTAAGAATTACTTGTAATTAGGCAACTTTTTTTACTTACATAGTACGGAGCACAGTTAAATTT
The DNA here is from genome assembly GCF_003285725.1 of Scaptodrosophila lebanonensis. NCBI lineage: Eukaryota > Metazoa > Arthropoda > Insecta > Diptera > Drosophilidae > Scaptodrosophila > Scaptodrosophila lebanonensis. Next base: position 1,426,538 of record NW_022060558.1, read on the forward strand.
GCAAATGCGCCATCCTGTATGCCTTCCAGTTCCAGACAGTCGATAAAAGCGCTGTAAATACAAGGGTTCGTGCACCATAAAGCTTACTATAAATACCAACAACAACTACCAATACTTACACATCGAGAAGAGTGGGAGCGTATACCTTTAGACCGGTCGAACGCAAACGTGGCAAGCCTGCTGATGCAATTGTCAGCCTTTGTATGGGTAGTTTGAGAGTTTGTGGCACACGGGTTAGGGCCTCTCCGTCACAACGACACTCAACCTCATTCTGTGGGAGTTAAGTGGATATTTAGATTTACATGTATGCATATAGTGACTGCATTATGATAGGCTGACAACAAATTAATTCGATCTGTTTTGCCAGAAAATTTAGGTTCACTTGTTTTAGCTTAGTTTCAGTTAGAAAGTTGTTTCCATATGCGCCTCTGCTTCCTAACAAAATTGCCCGACTTTAATTAAATAAATTCGCCACAAAGTGCTCGCTCCTAATTACATTTTCCTACCAGTCGGTTGCTGTTCGAAGAATTGTTTGTGGAAGCAAACAGGCGCTCCATTAGCCGTACATTTTAAAACACATAACTCAATCATATGTTACTATTTTCGTATCATGTCATGCCCCAGGAACACTGCAACTCATTGCTAATCAATGAACGAGTAGAACATTAAAGGCAAGCCCGACTCTTAAATACTCTTTACCCACCGAATTGTACTAATCAATCCTAAGCTACTTGAATATGATATAGCTCATTGATTTGTCAGGATATATTATTTTAATATTGCAGTCATTATTCTACCGATCTATCAGTGATGGCACCAATATGATAAACTGGATCGATTTTGATGAAACTTAGGGTTATATTGGAGCAGTATAGAAAACTTGTAAATACCCAAAATTCTCTTAGATTAGCTTAATACAGACACAAGTAATAAGACACAAGGTAAAAAATAACAAAAATCTTAATGTGCATATGAATAAGATAAATCTACAAACCAAGTTTCTAGCTATTATGGTTCTAAAGCTATTGCTCTAATCAGACATTTCTATATCGATTTTGAGTTCTTTATAATTATTGAAAATCTCGCTGATTTTTCGTTTGACGAAAAGAAAATATTTTACTTTAATCTTCAATTTAATTTAATCTCAGCACGCAAAAAATTGTGGAATTTACTTCGCATTTAAAATAGATGTATTATAAACTTAAGTTTCACTTTTTATAGTATTTTAAATGTAAATATTTACATTTTGTAGTTGGACAAAATTACTCTTGCAGTCATTACAATATACATACATATTTCCTATTAAAGTTTTCACTGTTAAACTGTGCAACTGGCAACTAAATTTCATTTCTATTGAAAAGTAACTCCTTCACATTACATTAAAACACGACTGAAATACATATATGCTATATTGGTGACAAGAATCAAATCACAAAAACATAAGGGAATAGAAAAATAGAATTGCTCAATGAACTAAATTTTAAAATGTATATTCGTTTAACTGTATCTGTCAGTAACGGGAATAAAGAAATAGAATTACAAAATTTCAAATAACTTTAGTTTTTCTTAAAAGATGAAGGTTTATGAATAAGTCTAAACTAAATATAATTCATTAAACTATCAGCTCTTCTTTAAGCATCTCTTACATATGACCATATTTTAATCCACAAGCAATATTAATTGGTTTCTTTTGTACCCAAATAAAAGACTGTCCACACTGTCCATCTCTGCAGTCTGTCTACGTCCAGATATACTTTATATACCCGAAGCTTGAATGGAATAAGCAGATCATCTACCACTTACTTGATTGCTTGCATTCCAGCAACAACAACGCCACCCAGAGACGGTACTCACTGGCGATGTGGTCTGTGGTATTGGCAAGTCAGATTTATTGGGTTGGTGACTTGGTGGTGTCGCTGTCAACGTGTTGACTGAATGTGTTGGAAAACTGTTAAAGCCATTGTGACGGTCGAGGCAATTGCTAGCCTTGGCACCCTCGACGTATACGCAATGTCCCAGCAAACAGACGAATATGAGGAGAGGTAACAAATTTCTCTGACGTTGAGTTGCCATGGAGTTCATGTTGGCTAGCCGTACACTATTTACAGCTGACCCTTTGGGTATTATAGTTGTTCTTGCTGCTATTATTGTGACTGGGCCTGTCTTTGTGACAGAGACATCAGCGTGTGAATATGGGATTCATTGTAGTTTTCCTATCTTTATCTTTGTATGGTTACCGAGTTGACAGAAATTGTTTTTATACTGGCACATTTTGTTAGTCCTTTTGCTGTTGTTTTCTGCTAATCTCTGTTGCTCCTGCAAATAAAGTTGGAATTTTTCAATTAATTGCCATTTTAATTTATGTACATACATATTTCAATTAAAAAGTGAGGCTTTACCAAGCATAAAATTAAACAAATTTCATTCAAAAAACTTCGACCTACAGTTTTTGTATCTTATGTTGTTATCTAACTTTTTGTTAGCAGTAAATTCACGCAACTGGCAACGAATTATACTTATTATGTAAGCAGCGTAATTTAATTTACGGCTAGTTGCAAAAAGAAACAACATATGAAGTGCTCGCCAAATACGAAGAAGCTTTAATCACAATGCAAACAAACTAAATTCTCAAATTAGTTTTCTTAATCCTCTCGTGTATATATAAAGTAAATACTACACAAAAACTGTTGTTTGAATATCTTCAAGAAAGGTCCTTTCTGAACCAAAAAAAAAATACTCTTTTCTCTTTTCTCGATGGTATTGAATTCAGTTTTAAAAAAACTACAAGAACTACCGTATACCTTTAATAGCAATTGGCACCATTCGGTTATCGAGCTAGAAAAAGTGAATTGCGTATAACAATATAAATTTAATTAATATCATTCACAGTTGATTGGTTACAAAGTACAATTTTAATGCATTTATGTATGCTCGTAGTTACTCATGTGATGCCTTTATTCATCAACGAACAACCAAAACAATAATGGCTGTTGAAATAGTTAGGGCTGGGAGGATATGGAACTCATCCAATAGATATTGACAACAGACTGCTGAGTATCAAAAACAACCATTGATGACGGAAGTTAAGAAAATTTAGCAACGAATGTTTCTAGGCATTCCAAAATTTGTTAAAAGGGCAGACAAACTGACAAGCAATCGTCTCGCATCAATGCAGATCGAAATTATGTTCAAATACTGTTTCAGACACTTGATTTCTCGTTGTCTGTATTATATCGGCCTAAAGGATTTCGTTTACCACATCTTAATCACCTATTTCTCATTCATAATTTCTATTCCCCAATGTAGCAGAGTTTTCCTACAAAAGTTTTTCTGTTTTTTTTGCAAAATAGGCTCCACCCTATCAGTATTCAATGTGTTTACACAGTTTTAATGAAGTAATCTAACCTAACTACGAGCATATTAGCACACTACCTCAAACCAATTTTTATCGATTCATATAGTCAAGTTTTTTGGCAGACGTCGTGAGAGAAAACTATGAAGATGTTTACTGAAATATTTCTCGCATAAATATAGCAAAGTCGCAAAAATTTTGCACCCAACTGCAAACAAAGAAGCTGTGAATTGAAATTGCACGCACATCGAACAGACGCGTGTTCGATTGATTTTTAAATTAATACAAAATTAACACAAACAGACAACGAAAAAGTCAAAATCAAAAAAGAAGGAATATAGTATATAAGGAGGGGTATGAGAATGAAAGCCAAAACAAATGCAAATGCCCCGCATCTTCACTGAAATTGTTTAAAGATGCAAATTACGCGCAAATCTACAAACGAATTTTATTTGCCGACTTAATAAGTATGTATGGAGGGAAACAGAATAAAATGCAAATTTCAGCATATATGCAAGTAGATGAGCACATGTGCATTTCCTTTCGGGTCTATTTATGGGTTCCCCAGTCGCCACATTGGGGCAATATATTTTTTTATGGCCCGGCTTTTTCAATTCAAACCTGAATATGACCATCTGCCCGAATTCATATTTTTTACTTTTTGGCCTAGGACATTGAATCAGGTAACTCAACCCGTGCTATTTTCCCAAAGCATACTTGCCTTCGAATTGAGCATAATGGCAACAAACTGTTTGCGTTGTGGGCAAGCAAATATTGTAAAAAATGTAATTTGCTTATTAACGCCTGCAATTGTAAAAAAGAGTCGATGCTATTTTTAGCTTTGTGTGCATAGCATTGTTTTTTTAATAATTCCCAAAAGTCACGCGAGCTGCGATAATATTTTTTATAACTTATTTGTGTTTATTTTTAGTTGTGTTCGGCTAAGTGTTTTGTTAATTTTTATCATTTCGAAAATTAGTAGTTCCATATAAAGAAGTTGTCTTAATACGGCACGTGTACATATTCTGATTTTTTTATTAATCTGTAAAGGTAAGCAAATATCTGTAATATTCGAAATGTGTGAGTAAGCCATGAATGGATGAGAAATCGTGGGAAACCCAACGTCTAGCACTAGTGCATCCGAAAAACAAACACATCACCTCCACAAAAGTATGCTAGAGGCAATCATAAAAAGAGTTATGTTCCCGCTGTATGAAAGTGGTGGAAAATCAAAGTTGGTATTCATATTCCTCTAAACAATAAGCAGTACAAGCTTATATTCCAAGTATGTTCATCTAATTTGTGTCTAAAATATGTAAGGCTGACAGAAAATAAAGTTACAAAATGAAAAGCAAGTCCACACAAAGAGAAAACTATCCAACTGCTATATATTTATATACCCGATCATATCCTACTTTCCCAACTATAAAAATAAAACTTTTCAACAATGTTACTTTTTCTAAAGCACATATAAAAAGAGAAGAGCTGATAAAGTTATTGCGGAGGAGTTATTGCACAAATAATGAGAAGAGCTGATAAAGTTATTGCAGAGGATTGATCTGACTACACTTCTATATTCGTGTTAGAATAATTTAGGATAATTTCTTACTACGTTCATACTAGCCCCTGTTTCCTTTCCTTCAATAATATGTCTCTACTCGACCGATTCAATTGTTAAATATTTAGCATTACCATGTATACCCATACCATAGTTAATGATAAAATATGTAAATTAAAAGCATAAATCAATTTTAAATGTAAAATAGAGACAAAAGTTGACTAGAATTTCCAAAAGTGTAAACACTCGCTGTGGCCTGTAGATGAGCTGTATATAAGAGGACTAAATTACATATTTGTATTCATAATTGATTAAAACAATATTGAACTATATTATCAATATGTACAAGACAGGCAGTGAGAAGAAGTAGCACAACAAATTAAACAAAATATTTTATAATTAAAATAACATTGTACGCTAGTCCTATTACAACTACTTTTTTAAGAACAAAATATACTAAAATCGGTTTATGATAAGGCATGTATTAGAATAATAACCTAAATTTCAGAATTAAAACAAATATTTTTGGGTTAAAACAAAATTACTTTATTGTACATCAATTGCTGAAAAGTGAACAGCAGAACAATTTACAAACTATCATCTTTAGTGCTCCATTGACGAGTTTTTCAGTCTCACTTTTATACATTTATTTTTCGATAGAGTATTGAAATTTGGTTTACGCATCGCATATATCGTTAAACATGGAATCTTGTTAAATTGTATTTTTTCAGTGTGTCAATTAATTTGCGTTTTTATCGTTAAATAACATGAGGGTAAAGCTAAATCGATTATGCAAAGTACAGTTACATGAAATCGTTTGCATAAATGGACGCTCAAAAGAAGCGACTTGAAAGGGGAATCACTGAAAGTGAAATAATTTGGATTTATGCAAAATCCATTATATACATACTTGTACATAAGCTCAGCTAAAAAGAATGAAAAAAGTAGCATAAACAATTAGAAACCTTTAAGAATTGAGCATTCAAATGCGCACAATTTGTGGAAGTTGATAATCTTGGCTGCATACATATGTATGTCTATGTACCTATGTATGTATGTATACCCTCTGGTTCTTATACAAATCCGGACATGTACCCGCATGTACATACATACATATATGTTTACTCGTGCTTCATGGTGTATTAGGCACGCATCCTTTTAAGTGCTACAACAAGAATACAACCTTTCCCATTGCAGACAAAAGAAAAAATGGCAACACACGATTTATCGATATATTAGCTATTTGAAATGGCGGTAGGAATCACTCAACAATCACAGCCCAAGCTGAGGATTGGCAGTTGACAGTTGAAGCTGACGCTAAGTGGAAAGTTATCTTACCACTTTTATAATCTGCAGGAAACAAACAAGATGCTACTCAAGTTTTTAAGTGGATTGAAAATTCGTCAAGACAAACAACACAACAATAGCTGGCTAAGAAAGACAGCGTAAATAATTTCTACAGAACATTAAGCTGACAAAAGTACTAGAGGAGTGATTAGGAGAGCAATTACTTTAGCACAAGTTAATTGTCATTTAAGCCAAACTCACAGCATACGGACGCAATGAAACGAGCAATTGTAGTTGCCCCATTGGGGCACTGAGTGCCACAAATGGCCGCAATGACAACAGCACGCGTCCAGTTTATACATACTCAGCACTAGAATATACATATGTATAGTATGTTGGTATAGAATATATATATATACATATCCGCTTCAGCATCACAGTCACAGCCAAGTCCCGGCACCAAACAAATAACAATGAAAATTAATGAAAAATGCCGCCAACAAGTGCCCGCCCGGTTTCCAGTTTTAATTAACAAATATTTGCATGGCATAAATATGTGCACAGTTCATTGTTTTGTTCCCCTTTTTATATTTTTGATAACATTTATTATGTGCACATCGTCTGAACATATGTATGTATGCACACACATGCTTTTTTATCTATGACTTAATTGGCCCGCACGGCATTTTTTCATAAGTGCGGTTAGTTTGTCAACTGACAATGGCTATACTATATGTGGAGTTAGTCGAATTTCTTACCACTTTATTGGTCTGGCCTGGTCTGGTCTCGTCTGTTGGTCTTATTTGAACCGTAAATCGATGCTAATTTAATTAGCAGCATATTTAACATGACTTGAAAATTCGACAAACAAATGAATTTGTCATGAAATGTCAAATTTGTTCTGTCATGGTTGGCTAATGGCAAATTATACCTTTATATCAAATGCGAATGACAACAAATGCTATGACTTGCCAGCGTCCATATATGTTCAATGTAACTCCATTTAATCATAACATATTTAGCTTAGCATCCATTTACTTAATATTTTGATAGAAAGTTGCAGTTGATTGTATTTTCATTTCATTTCCTTTTTTACCCCAAATTTTTTGGTTTTGATTAATACGTTTTTAATTAAGAACTCTTGAATTAAGAATACCAACATAAAGCCTAAATGGCTGAATTCATCTAAGGCAATATCAAATAAGTAATCAAGCAATCAGATATAATGAACGGATTTCTCTTTGTCTGTGGAAAAAAATTCTACGTGGTTTTTATTTTGATAATGCTTCTAATACTTGTTTTCTGTTTTCATTACATAAAAATATAAAAATTGTTGCTCATGGTTACTAAATATAGAAGTAAGAAGAGAACAATTTTATGCAGGGATTCAATATTTTATTATTCAATCAAATATGCAAGACTTGCGGTTCAGGATTTCGAAAAGAAATCCAAAAATAGAACCAACTTAATCCACTATTTTCCTGCTCTGCACTATCACTCCTATATTATCTATATGAATGTATTAATAACAAGTATGACGTTTAACTCCTACCAGTCTAACTCTTAAATATTTTGTACGTTTTTCCCGCTACCAAAATACCTTTTGTTGTTCGGATCATTCCTAAGGAAGCTATAGGCATGATTATGCTCTATAAAAACTTTAAAATAACACATTTGGTTGCGATATCTCACAAAAACAAGAACGTTCTTAGTGGTAAGAGTGATTATTGAGCAGATCATTTGGATTTGAAACTTCGGATAATATTGAAGCACTACAAGAAACGTATTATTAGTATTTTAGTACCAAGAGTGCTTTTTAAGCTGATCTGTCCGACGAAAGCCTATATAAGCCAATATATGGTTTGTATTAAGCTTGCTCTGCTTATGGATTAGACAAGTTTCCATACCACCGAACCCTAGTTGTTATGGTTCAAAAGATAGTAGTGCTCATACATACGGACAGTCGGACATGCCTATATCGATTCAACTCATTATGATGGACATATTATAGTGTAGTATATGAGGCATGAGGCATGTGCTGTTAAGACTTCGGATACAGAGTATACAAATAACATTTGTTCATATTTCTGGCCAATAAAGCCTGAAATTAACCTTATAAATACAATGACTATATTTTTCAAAGTACACCAAGGAGTTTTGCGTCAAAACGAAAGCAATAAACATCACAAACATATCAGTTTAAATAAATCATAGCCAGTGGCAACAATTCTAAAAACTAACAACATTTCTCAAAACTCCCAGAATGAGTCGTCTAATGACAGCAAAAGAAAAACGCGAGATTGCTGATCGGAAGCGTCGCGAACGCAAGCGCATGCAGGAGGTGGCAAGAAAGGAGCGGGAAGGATTCTACAAGCAATTCAGTAAGCATCCATACAAATTGAATTCCCATTCTACTAGCTTGCAGTCGGTTCAATTTTTCCTCATAGATATGTTAATCGATTCAAATCTAAAAACAATTTGTCTTTTCCCACAGAGCAACGCCGTCATTGTGCCTCGGTTAAGGAGCGTATTGGCAGTAAGAGCTCGAACAGGCTCTTCGATGAAGTCGAGGACGAAGATGATGATGATGATGATGATGAGGAAGATATGAGCGACTTTATTGTGGAAGGACAGGAGAGAGAGCTGGAGAACGTTTCCCTACACATTCGAGATATTTTTGGCTACGACAAGCGTCGCTACCGAGATGATTCCGACGATGATCTGAGCAACATGGAATCCACTTTTGCCCAAGTACAACGTGAAGAGCAGATGAGTCAGCGCCTAGGACGCAAGGAGGACATTGCCGACATGCGCTTGGAGCGCGAACTGAAGAAGCGGAAATTGAAGCAATAAAGTATTTAGGTGGGGAGCAGACAAAAGTTTATTAATATTTCATTGTATACTCTAAAATAATAATAAACCAACAAGGCATTGCATTTCCAACCATCAGCGGTATTTTCTAATTCATTCATCTAGCATTGGTCTGTGCACCATCCCGGTCAGAGTGTGTCTGCTCAGGAGTCTCCTGAGGTATGTCACTGGGATGTGTCCACTTCATGACTTTGCGCTGCGTGCGGGCCTCACGAACGCGCTCACGTTCCTCATTCCTGCGACGCTGTTGCTGCAACTCTGTCTCGCTATGAACAAAAACCCGGCGACACTTGTGCCGCATCCACGACTTTTTGTTCATGTGCTTACGGTGCTCTGAAGTCTTCGAGTCCTTACTTGGAACTGAGGCTGTCTCTGGCGGATGGCCTTCATCTTTGACAAGCTCCACCCATTGGGGAACTCTCTTCGCTTCACACCAACGAATGAATAGCAAGAGTCCCAAAATAATGCCAACGTATATAAGTATAAGCAGTACCTTCTGCCACCATCGAAAGGGAACGCCCTTAGAGCTCTCTATCAAGGGTATACGCACCGGCACTAAGGCAGCCACTTCAGCCTCAAGTGCCGACTTCAGCTTGTGGCAATCGTACGCAGTCATTAGTCTGATATCCGACTTAAAGCGTGCGGGCCTGGGATCATGCCACCAAGCGGGCCATGCATCAGCTGGTTCATTGGCAAACAAATCTCGGCAACGTGCGACTACTTCCGCCATCCACTTCTGACACTCATAGCTATTGATGTCCTCCTTACAAATCGGGTTCATATTGGCACGAAATTGACATAAGTTTACAAAAATAAAATTATATCCAATTTTCCGATACAAACAAACTTTGACAAATTTATTTTCCGAAGCATATGGCAAGTAGCAATAGAAAACTCTATTTCCACGTCTGAATGTCATTTATGCTTATTCAAATAATCGCAATTTGAAAAATTTCTGCAGATTCATTATTTCATTAAAATGCTTTGTTCACCCATCCTCCCATTACCATTAAATGCAGGAATTCTGAGAATCCGGTACTTACAGCATTCAGTTTCCACTGAATTCGCAAAATGCATTCATTTGGCAGAAATCGGAGCAAAGCTAACAACTTCTGTTTTCCTGACTTTTTATGCACAATTAGTTTAATCCATTGCATAAACTCTAAACTGTTGCCAACAGTTACATACTTCGAGGTTACTCAACTTGGTATTTGGAAAATTTCAGGTGGCATTGTTAATTTCAATAATTATGCAATGTTGTAGCATTTCGGAATTGTAAAAATATCGATTCATAAGCTGGAAATATTATTCAAATTTAAACTATAACAAGAGAGAATGCTACAGTCGAGCAAGTCCGACAATAATATACCCTATACCCATACAAACTTCTGCCACTTTAAAACCTCCTACAGTTTGAGGCCGTAGCACTGGAGGAAAATAGTTTCGCTATTAACTTTTCTTGACCCATGTAGATGAAATTTGAAGCGAAAGTAGAGTATTAATTATTGATTTTTAGGTGTCCAAAGTTTCATCTACATGTAGCTTTAAAATTATAGGCAATAGGGACGAAATTCTGTAGCGGGGAAGGGGGTGATTAAAAAAAAAATCGTGTTGCCTACGGACTATGCTGACCAAGAATATACTTGTACACACATTATGGGCTCGGAGATGCTTCTTTTCCCCAGTTACAGGGTATATAAAGTCTTTTGTACAGCTTGATTCAATCAGTGTCACAATGTGTCTCAAATTAACTTGCTTATGTTTTTTTTTCAGCTTATTCGCAACAATCCAAGATGCTATAATCATCATTTGATTTGTTTTTAATTAAAAAGTTGTAAAAGCTTTTGCCTGCAAATTGTTCTTTGATAGCTTTTTAATTCATTATTGCAAAACATGTTTTTGGGCAGAAAAATTAAACAAGTGAGAACTAATAGTATGTGCTGTGTGGATACTGGAAATATTACTTTATTTTAAAACAAAAACTCTTACTCTGTGCGTATCGGATTCTGTCTTGAACTTGAAACGGAAGAAATAGGTTTGGTTATTCTATCGCGATATATTTTCGTTCATGCAGAACTTCTTCTGGATATTAACAATTAGGAAAGGTATTGAATAGTTCTGCTTATCCCCAAAATGTGCAACAAACTAAATTTAAATTTAATATAAAAGAAAAGCACTTAAGCATTTCTGTTAGGCAAAGTCCAATCACTGACGTTTGGCATTTAAATGTCACGCATCGGTCGCACGCTAAAATCAAAGTTCGGCACTGTTTTATAATCCTTTTTACTATCTTAAATGGATTACTAAACAGCGCCAGCCACTGACTATAGCTTAAAACATGATGTGTGACATTTAAAGGTAAAACGTGAATGAATTGGACTTCGTCTAACAGTAAAGGTTAAGTATTTTTTTTAAATGTGCCTTTTCTATTAAAAATTCATTGCCCATGGCAGCCGCGGCTGACGCTTGAGAGACCAGCAAGTCAATTAGCAAACTTTCAATTGATTAACCAACGCGCTATGTCGGCAAATTAGTTACACTAATATGGCCAAGTTAACGACGCCTTTTGGGCCGCAATAAGGATTCATGTAGTCATGGAACTTATTACGCTCTTAGTTTGTCGGCTGAGTTTTGCTTTTAACTGCAAAAGTTTCAATGAAACTTTTTGCGTACGGTTATTGGCCAAGTCGTGCCTTCCAGTAGCTTCGTCATTTACGTCATAAGGCTGTGATTGTGTGTTCATTGTTTGTGCCTCCTTGACGCAATGGATTTATTAGCATTAATCATAAGAGCTATCCATCGAATTTTCAAACAAAACAAATCAATTGAGCAAATATCTATTTTCATTTGCCACATTATAGTACATAATCCAATTCTGCGCTTTGTTTGCACATATTGCTTATTTTAACGACCTATATAAACAATTGAAAGGTAATCTAGACACGTGCGTATTAGCCAAATTTTTCGCATAATTTACATAATAGGACTACAGATAATCAAAGATCAATTGCTTGATTGCTGTCACGTTGAATTGAAGAATATTTGAACGGGAAAGGCAATTTGTCATGTCGAACAACGATATGTAAAATGATGAAAAGCGCATCGAATAAGAATAAAAATGAAAATAAGATTGTTTCAAGGATCATAAGAGGTCATCGCTGATGCATACAAGAGTGCATCCAAACATAAAGCGTTAATCTTACATTGTAATCTGCTCTATTTTATTCTATTTTTGTCTACGTACTGCTTCTATACACCTTAACCATTTTTCATTTGATTTTTGCACTCAAGCTATAATGAATTGTGATACTCAAACACTATCTCGGATGACGGGAAATTTAAGGCCTTGGGGCCCAACTTAAAAAAATCTACAACTAAGTCAATGACTCCGAAAACTTTAAAATAAATAAATGCGACCTTAGAGGCACATAAATAAGTAGTTGCTTTAATTTTATTTCATTGTCAGGTATATTGATTTAAAGTTCAGGCTTAATCATGCAAGGCTTCACTTTAAAGCGTAGCATAGGATGTCTGTTTGGTAATTAGGATTCGTTCGCTGTAAAATCAAGTTACGCCTAACGCGAGGCTAACAACATTAATTACTCATACGCCATGTAAGCACACCATAACGTATTGTTGAACTATTTTTATTACATACCCGCAGGGGTTGATTTTGTTTATTTTAAGAAATTCATTAGCCTGCCAGCATGAAAATAATTCTTTAAATACTGGCATATAAAGGCAGTAAACAAAATGAAATACTACCTTCCATATTGCCTATTAGGACAGGGTATATCCTTTTACATTCGTAATTAATGAGTTTGAATTTGAATGAATGTTTAAGATTAATTAATTGTAATTTTAGATTTGGTACGTATGCTCGTATTTTAATTAAAATTATGTTTTTTCTGTTATGAAATCAAGTTACGACTCATCTGCAGTCTTTCCAATGCAAAGCTACGTTCATTAATTAATCATACGCCATGTTGCCACACTATTTATAACTATTTTGCTAACAGGCGCGCAGGTGATGCTGCAGTTTATTTTCCGAAATTTAAGCCGGCATGAAAATAAATTATTAACGGCTACCATGCACGGGTATTAAGAAAAGCACACACCTTTCAGCAATATGCCTTCCTTATTACCAAGAAGCCCTTTATTCCTTACCAATTACGGGCCAAATGAGTTTTACCAATACCCGAAAAAAAAGATGAATGTACATAAATAATTTTACTGCAAAAGGAGCTTAAATTTGTTTTCGAAAACGCCGTAGGGCCCACATAGGTACTGTACGAGTACGTGTGTGTAGTAAATATGTCGTCATTCAATATTTATTTTCTTTATTTGGGGATGACAGCTCAATTCATTGTCCCAGTAATTTCTGATGCCCCGGCATTGTAGCGAAGTATTAAAAATAAATTGAAGCAAACATCAAATTAGTTGCCAACTCGGGCAGAATAAATTCGCTTGACTTACACACTTATAACGATTTCTCGATGAAAAGCACAAATTAAAGGCAAACAGAACTTTATTTGCGAAGCTTAAGTTGTCAGCTCCAGACTCTCAAGTTTGCTGCCAAAATTCGAAAATCCTTCAATTTACTAACAAAGTCACTCGATGATGAGTAATTGATGTCCACATGCCTTTAATAAACATAATCTCTTTAAATAAATAGGATTAAAGCGACGTCCGCACACTCGACCCAATCGTACCTTAGCCTTGGACTAGTTCATTGAGTTGTACATTCCATAATTTTCATTACAAATTCCTTTACACACACATATACATTTGAAATGAAAATTACAGCTATGTTTCAAATTATAGCCTGGCAATAATTTATTTCCATTGTCAATGATAATGGCTGTAATGAAAGCGCAGAAATAAAACTCAATAATATCAAAAGCAGCTCAGACTGCTTGAATTTTGCTGTGTGTGTGAATTGAATTTTTCACATAAATAAGTTAATAGATATACACATGTGTGTGTGTGTGTGTGCGTGTGTGTGTTTGTATGGCAGGCTGATTATTTTTTGCCACATGCATGAGTGGCTATTGTTTCTTGTTTTTCGCGCATCTAACCAAAAGTGTTAAAAATTTCAAATGCTCGCCAAACTGGCCCTGTTGCTATTTTTATACAATTTGTACTAATTGCTGCTAATTGCTAAACATATAATATCGTATAGTCGTATCAACCAATAGCTCTAAATACATACATACATATACAAAGTAAATGTTAGTATAGTTTTCAAAAAGTTGAAACTGTTGCGTAAAATGTCAAAGGTATTGGCAAAAGAAATTACATTAGCATGCTATAAAAAACTGTGTTGAGATTAAAATAAGGCGAAACGCAAGGAGGTCCAGGGAGTTACCACCTACCAGGCAGGAGCCTGCACTTTGTCAGTTGCATTAACTGAGCTTTGAGTATGCTTCTGCCTTTGAAGTGGCAGCTACGAGTACTTCGCAAAGCTGGTCTCATCACTTTCACTCCGGGCGGAACAACAACCTTTTTGCCTGCGACAGTTATTGTAATTTAAACTTATAGAAAACTAGAACTTCCTCTCTATCTTCAATTACGAAAATATCACAAGCTAGAAAAACGTCCATGCAGACTTGATTGCAAACAAGCTTATAATAAAAAAAACAGGTAGATTTTCTTGTTGCTTGATACAAAAAATTTCTGAATATTAGCATTGGAAAAGGACTGCACGTAACATACTTACATTCCTTTGTCACTCCTCCGACTAAAAATAAAATGAATACGTGCAGCTTTTGTTTTTGCTTGAAACATAAAAAAATCATTAGAGGGACTACAAATAAAATAAAATACGTGCTGCATAAGTGAAAAGACATGTTTATATACTTTTCATTTACAAATTGTTGCTACACACACACTCACATCCACACACTCTGTGCTTCCTGCTATCCTGCCTGTTGACACTAGAACAACAACAGAACAAAAAGCTTTTTCTAAGTAAAGTTCTAACACCTGTTGCGCAGACAAGCTCATTACGATTGTCCACTAATTGATATTTAGAACAATGGTGAATCAAGTGGCATGCATTGCTTTCTGAGCAATTACCTTTAACAGATGCTACTCAATTAGTTCTACCTACTTCAAAGTTGCGCCTCTAAAAGGACTTGATGTTTATTTAAAGCAGTCATTGAAGTCTATCAAATGAATTTACAATCTAAATCCAAAAGGTACTATGGCATCATTCTGATGTACTATATGTAAACGTTAAGACCCAAAAGGTATTACAAATAGATTTCCTATAGTTTTTCGTAACCACGTCTTCATAAAGAAGTGGATAAGTTATACTAACATTTCTAACTAAGCTTTTTTAATAGTTGACAATTACTTTACTTAACGCCTGCTTTGTTACTTAATCGTATTACTTTTTCATTTTAGATATAGAGCCTGGATGCATATTAGTAGTTAAATATTATAAGAGTTAATTTTGAATAAGCGCAAATACACAAAAGTTATTACAATAAGTCTTAACCAATGACTAACAATTTGCATATAGAAGTGTAGTTTTCTCCCGATACTTTATTTATTTGAATGGTTAATAGCATCACTAAAAGACAACACCCAAAAAATGCAATATTGGAAACATTTCATTTTGGACAACGTGGGAACTCTGTCAACTGAATACTCACAAGTGTTATTGGTGTTAGAGTGTCAGAGAACTTAACTGAGGATTGAAGCTTCTAATTATTAGAAGAAAAACGCACCTTATTTGGGAGTTTATTCTAAGTGGGGTATGCAGTTTTCACTAAGCCATGTATGTCAGCTAAGCTTCTATCTATTAATGAGTTTTTTTAATAACATGCTTAGTTTTTGTAATTTTTAAAAACAAATTGCACGCTATGCTAGCATTAAGATATAATCGAATCATTCAAATTGAACTTGAAAACGTTTGTTGACCCCGAAATATCTGTCTCTATCAGGACTCGAAAATTTCTTCTTCGACTCTGTCGTCAAGACTAACAACAATTTAATACAACAATAAACAGTCCTTGTTTCGGAGTTTAGAACTTGTTATATTTTCAAACTGTTTTGTAATTAGTTCTTCATTGTTGGCCCATTTATTATAAATGGCTTTATTTGCTTCCAACTGTTTGTACTCGTATTTCCACAGTTAGTTACTGCTCGCATCTCCTTAACTAATCAAATCATGCTCATTAAATGAACATTCGAATAATTCAGTAGCTAATATTTTAGGTCTTATTATATTCTACACATGTGTTGTTTTGTTAATTTGGATTTGTGCATTATTATTGCTGACAGTCCAATCTAATAATAGGCCTTATAATCAACGGCAAACACACTCGTGTCGATTTACGGACATTTTTTTATACCCTTTTACCAAAGGGTGAACGGATATATAAGGTTTAAGCAAATGTATGTAACATACAAGAAAAAACATTCTTGACCTCATAATGTACTATATATACTTTATTGTATACTTCTCATATGACTGAAATGACGAGTCAAATCGATCTAGATTATATTTATCCATTCAGTTGGTATACCCTGTACCCGTAGGGTACAAAGGGTATATTAGGTTTGTGCAAAGTATGTAACATGCAGAAGGAAGCATCTCCTACTCCATAAAGTATATATATTCTGAATCAGCATGACGAGAGAAATCGATCTAGACATGTCCGACCGTCTGTCCGTCCGTCTGGATGAACGCAAGGATCTCAGAAACTATAAAAGCTAGAATAACCAAAGTTGGCATCCAGATTCTCCTAGGTCCGAGAAAGGACGAGTTTATTTTATTTTTTTTTAATTTCCCCCTCCTTTCCTCGCTACAGAATTTCGTCAATAGCGTCCACATTTCAAATGCTACCTAAACCAAACTTTGCACACATCATATATATATATAATTATCTACTGTTGTTTTTTTAATTCGGTCAATTCTAAGAAAAGTTAGCGAAACAAATTCTCGCCAGTAAAACCCCCACAAAGTGCAGCAACAAGTTCGCTCTTCTTCTTCCTCGTTTTACTTCTGCTATGAGCGCATATAGCTCAGTGACGGAAGTTTACCTGGGTACAGGGTATTTCACTGTCAGGCTGGCTCGACTGTAGCGTTCTCTCTTGTTTTTTTTTTTTTTTTTTTTTGTTTTGTTGAGCATTAGTAATGGTACTTAGTTTGGCTCATGTGATTTCTCGCCAAGCTGTTGTACAATTATTTGATGGCAATCTAATGAAAATAAAAATACTTCAGCAATCTGCAATCTAGTACGCCCACACCATCGCAAACATTTGCTTATCTGCGTGTGTTCCTGCGTGCATGTTTAGCCGTACATGACTGTCTAATTAGTGCAATAAAATTAATTTACTAACCGTAAATGTATACGATTGATAAAAATCGTGAGAGTCTCACTGGATTACTGTTTACTTTTCGAATCGAGAGCTTCATAGCTTATGTGTTCAATCAAAGCTGCAAATAAGTATGTGGCTATATATACGGCTTACGAGTATTTCATTAGAGAGTAGACAGTTTCATATTTTGATTTTAATACCTGCTATCACCCTTTTTTGATAAGTTAGCTAAAGGTATAGCTGTAACAAAAAACTGAATTATTGCGATCAATTTATTTTCGGTATATCTTACCCAACTTAACACTTAATTTACACAGAACATTAACTCATTAACTGAACAAATCAAATTATTGCTTTTCTAATTCAATTTGGTTTTGCGTTCAACTTTGTGTTCCCCTACAAAAAATCAGACAAATATTACTGATTTGTAAATTAATCTATTAAGATTAATTCTAATTATAATTTGTTGTAAATTGTTTTTAACTTTTGTTAGTTTTATTATTTTATTTTCTCATTATACTCTTGATCAGGGTGACAAGCCAAGTAGAAATAGTCATTTCCGTCTGTCTGTCCGTCTGTCTGTCCGTCTGTGTGAGCGCAAGGATCTCAGAAAGTACAAGAGCTAGAATTTCCAAACTTGGTATCCAGGTTCCCCTAAGCCCAAGGCAGGCGAAGTTTGTTTTTTTATTCTGATACACCTCCCACTCCCCCGCTATTCGTGATTTTCCATAACTCCAGTAGTAATTACAGTTTTGAAAATTACATCCCGTTAGAAATTATGTGTCCAAGTTTCATCATGATAGGTCAATTATGATGAAAGTTATAGCTATAAATATAATCTCTGTCCAAGCTCTGCTGTAAATGTATGCTATTGGTAAATAAACAATAAAATAAACTCATATTTCCTAGATACTAGGAGAGTCTACATACCTTGTTTGGTTAATATGGGCTCAGCCATTTCTGAAATCCAGGGGCTCATACAGACAGACGGGCATGTCTGAATCGATTAGTTTCGTCATGCTGATTAATATATATATACACTCGCATGTTATAAACTTACTCTTACACATTTTTAACAGATATACCCTCATTTACCGTTAAGATTAGTATGTTTTTACGTACAGTTTCATTGTCATTAATTAATATCGGTGCTTTGTCTATGTGTGGTCATTTGTGTCTATGTGTGCAGTTCAGAGTTAGGCCAAAGCAGCAACAACTGCAGACAAATCATGGGCAGAGATTATATTAATGGTTATAACTTCCTTATAAGTTGAACTGTCACATCCAAGAATTACGAGAGTTATGGAAAAGCACACACAGCTAGAAAGACGAACATGAGTTTTCTGACTCGTATTATCACACTGATGAAGAATACATATTTCTGCGTTACAAACATTCGCACGAAACTAATATACGCCAAATTACCCTTTGGGCACAGGGTATAACGAAAGCAAATCGCTGTAGCTGCCAACAGTAATTAACTAAATAATTACGCCATACAATACAATACAATCTCATTAAATCTATATATATATAACTTTTTTTTTGATAAGAACATTCTGTTCAACCTTTTAACCAATTAACTCTTTAATCAGTGGGCGTGATGTTGATTGGCAGAAATTTAATAGCCAGTGAGCAGGGATTTGCTATTCTTTAACGTACTTATACTAATTTAAAGAAACGTCGTTAAACAACTTTTTTCGTTAAAGCAGAGTAAAACTATACTTGTAGAGTATGTCAAAAAAATGTTGGTTTTTACACGTTTTTAATTTTTCACCCTTTTTTCATGTTGGTGACTGCAGCAGATACAGACACTCAGACTTTTGAAAAGATATCCAGCTGATTTTTTCTGCATATGACAGCAGCATAATGAACGAAAGGAGTACAGTTTTGAAACGAAGCTCGACTTCACTCGTGAAAGGATTGCCACCGAATCAGGCACTCAATTACTGCGATTGATAGCATTTGTCTGGTCATCAGCACAATCTAATTAATAAATAACTCAATTCGGCGTTATGTGTGAATTGACTGGCACATTTCATAGTCAAGTATTGGCTATTGATTACGAATGAATAACGCATGTAATGAATAGGTAACGATATCGCATATCACTCACCACTACAAAGCTTCAATCAGTGAGGTTTCTGCATCTGTTTAAACAATTCAAATAGTTGTCTTACTATATATTTTTCTATAGCGAATAATGCACACAACTCATTGATAATAACACACTATTATCAGCGCTTATTTATGCTATCAATAACTTGCATGCCACTTATATGTTATTTGTAAACAACAATTGCGAACAAACATTATTTCTCACGCGGCTATTGTGGCAGCTGTTTAATAACAGCCAAACAATTTTTTTCTTTCATTTGTTTTGGCCACAAGACCTTTTTCAATATTCCAGAGCGCGCGGCTTTCTGGCGCCGGCAATTTAAAAAGCCAATGGCACAAATCACAATTCACGAAATCGCGACGGGTTCATAGGCATCCGACTATACTATACTTTCGATTTGTCGAGCACTCCGACCATTCACGATACGCTCTGTGCACCTGTTGAGCGACAGCCACTGAATGAAATTTGTACAGCCAGCTCGGCACTATCTAAGCCGGAAATCACACACGACTACAAGTAACAACAACAACACAACACAACCAGCCGACGACGACGCCGAAAAGCCGACGAAACGGCGACGACAACACAAACGAAAACGACGACAACGACAACGAAAACGAAAACGAAAACAATGGACGAGCGGTGGACGCGAGCGGCGACTTCTAAAGCACGTCCAACCCGTTAAAGTGTCGTTGGACAAATGAGGCTGCTGTGAGAAATTTGTTCTGGGGTGCTGCTGGCTTTTTGTTTATAGCTTTTCTACAAGTGGGTGTGTGTGTGTGTGTGTCTCACATGTGTGTTTATCCTTTTCCTGGGCGCCCTTCAATAATAAGTAAAAGCTTTCGCACTTGTTGCCCGGTCCTGCACTTTTGTCACGTGGTTAAATGCTTCTGCAGCTAATTCTCAGGAGAGTTTGGGAAAAAAAAAACAAAACAACTATATATACTATATATATATTATTACTCATACGCCCTCACATTTTGCTCTTGAGAATCGTCTCATTTACAAATGCAATTTGCCGAACTGGCTAATAAATCTTTCGACACTGGATTGGCTTCTTTCTTAGGTAACTTAATTGGCGATTATTTACTACTGAGGTTACTTCTTCTATTAACTATTGGGTTTATTTGTATGCCATGTACCCAATAGGGCAAAAGCGATATGTTATGTTTGTAAAAACGAATGGAAACGCCCACAAATTATATACATAGTTGTATAACATTGAACAATCAATCTAGCCATGTCCATCCGTATGTTCGTTTGTCTGAATGGAATGTTTGTTTCAAAGTTAAATATACTTGTACATAGTTGTATATCATAGAACAATCAATCTAGCCATGTCCATCCGTATGTTCGTTTGTCTGAATGGAATGTTTGTCTCAAAGTTAAATAAAAGAAATTTGTATACCCTGACCCCGAAGGAGAAACAAAAAAGCAGGGACCGCAAATAATGATTATTTTGTTTTTTTTTTAAACGAAAAAATCATTCACTTATAGTAACTTTTGGAAAGCGAGGAATTTACTGACATCCTTTTTTAAGGATTATCTATGTATTTTCACCATGATTTATAATTTTCATTTGTATTCATTCGTTTTACTTTAAAAATTAACCAATAATCATTATTGAAGAGCAAAAAAATAAAACTTATAAAATAATGATTATTCTTTGAGTTTTATTTTTTTGATCAAAAATAAAACTCAAGCTGAAAAGCTTGAAAGCTGCCTACGCCCTTATGTAACAAGCAGAAGACGTGGCAAGCCCACGGTTTACATAGGTCGCGCCACCGGGAACTTTTTCCCCTATATCTATAATTGTTAGTCTAAAAACATATTTATGTACCTTTGAGTTTTGAACAGTGTCTTACCATAATAAACTGAAGTCTTATCATACGAGTCTTATCATATTGGACGAGTGGTTGGTCCAATAAAGTCTTTTGTAGTTGAATTCCTAAACCGAATAAGGGTGGGTACCACGGGGTATTCAAGAGTCAGACTGACGTTCCACTCGCTTTAATTTTTTATTTTCTACTTCTATTCTAAATTTCTAGCAAAACCTAAGTGCTAAGCCCCCCTACCTTCCTCTTTCTCTCTCACTCTCAATTTCTTTCACACAAGCAGTAGCTCTTTTTTTGTATTTAACACAGTTTTTTTTTTTTTGTTATAGGTATATCACTACCGGGCTTGCTCGACTGTAACAATCTCGTATGCTCCTTGTTATGTTATTTGTCAGGTCTATTAACATCTAAAATCGCATTGAGCTGTGAAACGGGGCATACCAGGCCGAATGACGAAAAAAACTCCCCTAACGTGTCGGAACCATTATTGGTTAAACGTATTCTATTATTTTTAACGCTTAATTTGTCGACTTAATGGATGCATAATTATTACAAAGTAACTACATTACTATTTTTAAATTTCACGATAGATAAATATGTATACAGTATTGAAACGCATATATTATTAAAATGCTCCAGCAATGATGAATTTAGTGTAATTTTAGAATTTGCCGCTAGAATAATTCTGCCTTGCCAAATTGTTTATTTATTAATAGAATCGGATGGCGCATCTACCTATGTACCTTCCTACTGATCGCTCAGATTATGCAGAATTGCCGGTAGGCAAAAGGGTAAATGGTTCCTCGTCGCGACGATCCAATTAAAAAATGTATCTTGAGTACTTACTTAGGGTAAAAGCAACATATGAAAATATATATTGAAAACAAGAGAGAACGCTACAGTCGAGCAAGTCCGACAGTAAAATAGCCTGTACTCTCCACAAAAAACGAAAATTAAAAATAAAAAATTTTTTTTTTAATTAAATGATTTAAAAAAATTGAATTAATTAATTAAATTAATTTAGAAGACATGTTTATGATCAGTTTTAACAGCATACATTTACATCACGTGCCTATGCGTGTTTATATGCGCAAAGCAGCAACAACAAAAACAGCTGCGGGCAGCGCTGCAAGCAGAGCAATGGCAGCGATTTTATTTATGGCTATAACTTTCTTCAGAACCAGGACCTATCATGATGACACTTGGCATACGGACAAATAACCACGAACTGGATGTATATGCCAAATTTGAGTTCAAAATTCCAAGAATTACCGGAGTTAGGAAAAACACGAATTGAATCAGAAAAAAAAACACAAACTCGATCTGCCTGGGGCTTAGGGGAACCTGAATGCCAAGTTTGGTTATCCTAGCTATTGTACTTGCTGAGATCGTTGCGCTCATACAGACGGACGGACGGACGGACCGACAGACGGACATAGCTATATCGACTTGTCTTGTCATCCTGATCAATAATATATATACTTTGTGGGGTCTGCCACGCCTCCTTCTGTGTGTTACATACATTCACCGAGAAGCAGCAGATGGACTACAGAGCTATCTCAATAAACTGGCAGCTTGGTGCACTAGGTGGAATTTAAAGGTCAATCCCATGAAAACCTCTAACCCCTGCTTCACGCTGAAAATGCTAATTCCCTGCACGCCTCCTATTCAGCTTGAGGGAGTAACCCTAGAACAGCCAGCGCAAGCTAAATACCTTGGCATTACCCTAGACAAGCGTCTCACTTTTCGGCCACATCTGAAAGCTACGGTAAAAAAACGTGGCCAAATAATTCAATAGTTGCGATGGCTACTAAATAGAAGGAGCACTGTGCCACTTAGAGCAAAAAGAGCTGTCTATGCCCACTGCATAGCTCCGATATGGCTCTACGGTATTCAAATTTGGGGGATCGCCGCAAAATCTAATTATAAGCGCACCTAGGTCCTGCAAAACCATGCATTGCGGCAAATTACCAACTGCCCCTGGTATGTGCGCGGCTCGACCCTTCACCGAGACCTAAACCTGTTCACCGTGGAGGAGCAGATTGGAAGGCATACAAGTAGATACAGTGACAGGCTTCTGAGTCACTGCAGTTTGCTTGCAAGAGGACTCCTTCCTGCTAGACCTTTGCGAAGACTGAAACGATTTTCAAAACATTTAGATAAGCATAAGCCACCACTAACTTATTAATCCTTTGGGTACAGGCTATAAAAATTAATTGAAATGTTTTCATTTGTTACAAATGTAGCTACAAATGTTAATCTTTTTTTACATGACAAAGCAAAGATATAGAAAATGCCAGTCCCACGTTTAGTATCTTGGCACTGATCATTATCGTCCTTTATTAGAGCCTTTTTAATACTCTTCTATCATATTATACAAAGGATCCTTATCGCAAACAGCATGGCAGAGATCTTAAATTTTAGAAAGAAGATTATATTCGAACATTTTTAACTTAATGTGGATACGAATGACTGTTTGCTTTAATTCTAATTCTGTCTTTCACATTTTTTGTGTTTCCGAAGTTTGAATTGATTGAATTTCTAGAACAGCTTAAAAATTGGCATGCTATGTATATCTCTGCAACTCTGCTTTCTGCAATTGTTTATTCTCTGTATGAACTCGCGGCCTTTCTTCATGTCTAATGCATAAGATTGTCTGTACTGTAATTCAGTGGGTATCTCATACCCAGGTGTAGGTCGAATGGAAAATGTTGTTCATAAATATTTCAATATGCGGAAATTCGAGTCCTGTGGGATTCCTCCCCCTTACAACCCCCCTCCGCACTTACGAAGACGCTCCTCTTAAGTCAAATATAAGTCCTTATATATACTTATAATAAGTAAAGAGTAAATAAGTGTAAGGGTATGTTGCAAGGCAGATTGGGCTAAAATGTTGACCAGCACTATATACAGGGTGCGCCATCTTTTATGTCGGTATGTAAATATTGAATAACTTTGTCATTAGTGAACCGATTGACTTGAGTAGACCAGTGTTGAAAAATTAGTCTGAAGAAATTGTACAGAACCAAATTAAATAAAAATATCTCATACTTGAAAATCGGTTGTTTATTTTCAAAGATATTCAATGTTTACATACCGACATAAAAAATGGCGCACCCTGTACTTATTTCAATATTTTTGGGGCATACATATATGCTATGGCACACTGCAGCAATGCAGTTCAACCCAATAAAACAATTCACAATTTGTTAATAAGACGGCGCCAATGGGATGGCGTCATAAATACATAAACGTATGTATGTTACAAAATTTTATGAAATGTTGTATGTACATAAAGTATATGTAATCATTTTATGTGTATATATATGCACAACGGGCAACTAAGGTAATTGTTGTGCTCGTGCTAGATAGCAGACAAGCCTGCCCGCACTCTGCGCTATCTGCCTTTAGTTTTGGGTCGCAACTAAAATCGAATTTTTCCCGCATATCGGACTAGGCGCACAGCAACTGCAATTGCCTTGACTCGCTTTTCCAGTCCACACGTTTTCCCATTTTCCGATTTCTCTTAGCTTTTGTGGTCGGCAGCGTTGTCTAGCAGCCTTTTAGATTTTCCATTGAAATTTACTTTTTGCCATTTGAGACGTCGCGACGCGTCGACAGTGCCGGCTCCATTTTGTTTGAAGCTTAGACTCCATTTTGTTTTACGTCGTATTCGAATGGGCTAACAGCATTGCGGCGCATGGTTAGATATACTATTTGCTTTTCTGCTTTGTTTCCGCTGTGTTGACACTGCCATAAACGCGCTCATTTTCATGTGTCCTTTATGTTGATGTTTGGCAATATTTCACATGTACTTACATACATATATGGCCTTCACTTAATGTACAAGTATGTAATATAGTGTAATATAGTTTATTAATTGTGTGCTTATTTTACAATGTTGTTTAATATATACATTTATACATTCACTGTTAGGTATTTCTAAATGAACTCCGTTTGCTGTCCGCCTCTGGCGACCACACAAGCACAACTGAGTATATAGTAATTGATTGATATCGATAACGCAGTTATCGTAGTTCATCTTACGAGCTAGATCTACGAACTAGGTCATTAGTACAAATGAGAGAACTAGTAACTGCCACTTTGTTTACAACTCGGCCAACCTGACAAACAGATCGACCTCGATCTCGGTCAAAAACATACAGAAATTGTCTTATTTAATATTTGTGTCCAAGGTTTTAATCTGGCCGGTTCTAAAATTCCTTTATATGGTATTTGTGTTAATTGACAATTATCTATATCAGTAACTTCATATCTATCATTTTCAAAAACACGGCTTATCTTATATGGCCCGCGGTACTTTGGAGCGAACTTTTTGCATGTGCCTGTAGTTACATCAACGTTACGAATGGCTACGTAATCTCCACACTTATAACTTAACGGCGGCTTGTTTTTCAATACACTAATTTTTTCGTTCCTAACCTGTGACTGCGTTATTTTTCGACTAGCTTCTTGTCTTATTTCTTCGAGATTATTTTGATTATTTGTAGTAAATTTTTCCTCTAGATATTCCGATAAATCATCTATCATGGCGCCTCTCTGATTAACTCCGAATAAAAGTAAACTAGGGGTTTTATTTGTACTGCTATGAACCGAATTGTTAATGGCGAATTCCACCCTATTAACTAACTTGTACCAATCTTCTTGATTTAACGGATTTGACAACTTTCCCAACATAGGCGTTATTACGCGGTTTACCCGTTCTACCTGCCCATTTGCTTGAGGAGCAGCAGTTGCTACCTTAATATGTCCAATATTTCGTTCAGACAAAAACTCAGTAAAAGCCATTGACGTGAAACAACTTCCGCGGTCTGAAATTATTCGGCGGGGGCGACTGTAATAGTCGAAGTATTTTTTCAAACAAGCGTTAACTTCCTTTGTACTC
The DNA here is from genome assembly GCF_003285725.1 of Scaptodrosophila lebanonensis. Classification (NCBI taxonomy): domain Eukaryota; kingdom Metazoa; phylum Arthropoda; class Insecta; order Diptera; family Drosophilidae; genus Scaptodrosophila; species Scaptodrosophila lebanonensis. The sequence goes on from NW_022060558.1 coordinate 1,452,797, forward strand.
GTCGAGTTTACTGGATATAATTTTACGAATTTGGTAAATGCGTCTATCACCACCAACAAGTGTTTTTGCTTTGATTTAATACTAGGAAGTGGGCCTAAATGGTCTATATGTATCGTATCGAAAGGGACAGGTGCTTTTGGGATACTGTGTAGTGTTCGGTTGTTTACTGTCTTCGGGACAGAATGCAATATACATCGTAAACAATTCCTTACAAACTCTTCTATTTTACTCCTCATTAATGGGAACCAGTACTTTGATTTCATATCGTTATAGCATTTTTCGGCGGCTAAATGTCCAAGTTTCTCATGGCTCATTCTAATTAACTGCTCCTGCATACTTAACGGAACGTAAAGCGCTAATTCATTACTTGCGTTTACACGATAAACTGCTCCATCTATTAATGCATAATTATCAACAGGGTGATTCTCTAACTCTTCTCTTAACTCATTAATAGCCTTGTCTCTCATCTGCTCAGTTTGTAATAATAGATCCATATCCTCTGAACTCGCACCGACTACACCAACACACTCTGAATCTACGCATTTTAACGGATATGTACCATGAACGATTTCATTATTGCTATTTTCTAACGGATTCTTCTCTTCACTATTACTGACCGCGAAACTTTGCCCCGGCCTATCTAACGGTTTATCCAACGGGTTTTCTATCCGGTTATCAAGCGGGTTACCTTCCTCTATCTGCTCGACAACATGTCTTCCAAAACTTTGAATAACATTTAATAGCTCTACACCTGACTTACTAATATTCATGGGGCCAGGCTTGGTATCTACCTGACTTGGCAAAACACACGGTTCTACTGGCAATCTTTCATCATCGTTTATAATAAACTGAGTCTGCCTACTCAAGGCATCAACATGTGGCATACTACTTCCTGGCCGATGTACTAGACATTCTATCGGGTAGTTTTGTAATTCGAGTACCCATCGGCCTATTTGTGGGTTCACCTCCTTTTTTTCTAGGGTACAGGCCAGTGCGTTACAATCTGTTACAATTTTAAACGGTCTATGTTCAAGATAAACTCGGAAACGCCTTAATGCATATATTATTGCTAAGGTTTCAAGCTTAAAACTGGTCATTCGTGCTTCATCTGCAGATGCCTTAAGAGAATAGAAATATACTGGGTGCATTCTATTATCATCCTGCTTCTGAAACAATATCGCACCAAAGCCTCTTGAACTTGCATCCGTATGAAGTTCAGTTTCCCGTTTCGGGCTGTAAATTGCAAGAACTGGCGGTGTGGACAAAAGAGCCTTTAATTTTTCAAATGCTGCCATTTCTGTTCCCTGCATTGGAAAAGGTCCCTTATTTTTTAATAATTCTACTAGCGGTTTACAAATACTTGCAAATGATTGGACGAAACGGCGAAAGTATGAAAACAACCCTATACAAGAGTGCAACTCTCGTACATTTGTTGGTATTGGATAATTTTTTATTGCTTGTATATGGGTGTCGTTCGGCAAGACTCCACTTCTGCTCACACTATAGCCTAAGTAGTCGATGGTTTTCCTAAAAAATTTACTCTTTTTAAAGTTAATTTCTAATCTGTTTTCACTCAACCGGCGAAGCAATTTAGTCAGTGTATCAAAGTGTTCTGCTATACTTGTTGTTGCCACTACAATATCATCCATAAAGACCACAATTTTATTGTTTCGAACTAAATCATTTAAAGTGTTTGAAATGAATCTTTGAAAAACTGAGGGGCCATTTTTTAATCCAAACGGCATTCTGAGATACTCATACTGTCCCTGTGGAGTTACAAAGGCTGTATACTTAATTGAATCTTCATTTACTCCTATTTGGTGAAATCCGCTTTTGAGGTCAATCACCGAAAAGTATGTCTTTCCTTCCAAATATTCTAGGCAGTCCTCAATTAACGGCAGAGGAAAATTATCACGAACTGTTAGCTTATTTAAGCATCTATAATCAACGCACATACGTATTTCACCGGATTTCTTTTTAACGAGTACAATTGGAGATGCATACGGTGAATTACTTGGTCTAATTACTCCTAATGCCATTAATTCCTCAATTATTTCTGAAACTTTGCCCTTCTCATAAAATGAAAGTCGTCTCGGACCAAAGCTAAAAGGGGTACTATTAGTTAATCGGATGCTTATTTTTCCTATCGGTTCAATCATTGTATTACTCCAAGAATTTATATAATTATTATAAATAAGATCTCTACACTGTTCAGCTCTATTCAAACCAAATTCGCAGCCAACATCAACCTTTTCGTCCACTATTGCCGCCACTCCGGCACATACATCATGCAGCTCCAACAACCAACGGTTATACAAATAACTGTTTTTTACAAACTTAATTACTGAATTGTTACAGGCTACATTATTTTTAGATATGTTCTTAAACAGGGATGCACAGAAGGATTTATATTCACATTTAATGACATTCTGATTTACAGCTTTAACATTGTTTTGTATTAATCGAACTTGGAGGATACTGAGGGCATCTCTCCCAAGCACTAACTGTGTTGGTAGTCTACCATTATCTATAACTAAAAGTAAAATTTCATAATATTTTCCATTAAATTTAATACGGGATTTCACTTGTCCGCAAACAGAAAGTTGGGTTCCTCCCAGTCCATGATATTTCTTCATAAATGGATTTTCCAATACAAAATCATTTGGTACTACGGATTTATATATAAAACTAACTGGGCTGCCAGTATCAAAAAGAGAAAGAATTGTTGTAAAATCTGTGCATCCACATTTACTACTTAACAAACAAAAACTCACTAATTGTATGGCTGCCACATCGTCTTCTTCCTTTACCAGCTCTGCAGTAGCGGCAACTGTATCTTTCATACGGCGTTTCGGGCAGTCCCGATGCTGATGGCCTCTCTCCCCGCAAGTGAAACATCCATCGATTGGACGTTTCGGCTTCTTACACTCAGTCGATATGTGACCCATCTGACGGCAGTTGTAGCAGCGGACTTCACGTACTGTAGCTTTATTCGTAGAGCCTGCTTCGTTCAATAACACCAACGGCCGGATTTTGTCGAGCTGGATCACTTTCTGACGTAGCTCTTTTAGGGTCTGACAAAAGAACAACGATGACGTAATACCAACTCCATCGCGCAAGCCACACACAATGTGTTTGATGACGTCGCAATCTTCCAAATCGGCTTGACGCGCAATACTGCACATTCTTATAAAATAATGAAAAGCCGATTCGTCTTTAGCTTGCTTGCATTTTTTTAACTGCTCGCCAATCTCCAAGCGCGTGCACTCCTCCCCAAATACATCCATAAGCTGCTTACGTAAATCGCCCCACGGTATGGCTCCTTGATGGAGGAAATATTCCTTTGCCGATCCACTCAATAAACGCTTTGCATAGATCCACAAACGTTCATCTGGCACTCCAAGCATGCTACAAGCAGTCTCAAATTCGACAATCCATAAACGAACGGGCAAATTATCATCGCCAGAGAATGCTTGCACGACCGCTTCCAAGTCTTTTATATCGATACGGCTAGGATAAATTTCAGCAACACTGGACGCTCTTGATTCCACAGAAAGGTGACTCATTCCTACTTCAACACGCTGCAACTCCGCCATTTTGTCTTCTTCAAAATCACGCTTCTCAGCCGCCTCCACGGTTTGAACGGCGTTGCAAAATTTCGAAGCGTCGTCGCATACCACCATGGCGCCACATTTCTTCATAATTGTGTCTGCATTGATTTCGCCTTCAACGTGATTTGACTCGATATTAATTTCATGCGGCTGTACAGAGGTAATTTCTACCAAATTCTGGGTCTTGCATTCAGTTTGTGCTCTTTCCCTCTCCTCATCCATCACTGTTTTTACCGCTGTGCGCAGTTGGTAAATTGAGGCACCGTTATCTAAGCGTACACCTCTTTCGGTTAACAACGCGCACAGTTCTTCTTTATTTAGCTTTATAATTTCGGTATACTTCATTAACTTAACAGAGGGCTGTGGCTTCACCCCACATCTGAATTGTAATATAGTGTAATATAGTTTATTAATTGTGTGCTTATTTTACAATGTTGTTTAATATATACATTTATACATTCACTGTTAGGTATTTCTAAATGAACTCCGTTTGCTGTCCGCCTCTGGCGACCACACAAGCACAACTGAGTATATAGTAATTGATTGATATCGATAACGCAGTTATCGTAGTTCATCTTACGAGCTAGATCTACGAACTAGGTCATTAGTACAAATGAGAGAACTAGTAACTGCCACTTTGTTTACAAGTACATGATTTATTTATCTATAGACTTGTCTAAACAAAAAAGTTGTCTATGTAAAAAAATGTAAAATTGGGTGTACAATTTCAATAATATCTATTTTCATACAAAAAAATACAAATAATAAGGTTCGATTGAACCAGAATATATGTACATATGTGTATACTCGTATGTACGAGCTTTATACTTGCTTGTTGTTTTATACGAGCCCCGACCACTATTAATTCGTACGGCATGAAATGTTTAACAAAGGATATTGTCAATACTAATGTAGATAACACATGCCATTACATTTTTTTCAGAAAGACCATTTGATTCTCTTAGCTTTAGAAAAAAAAACTTTGTTTTACTTCCAACAACAACAACAATAACATTAATTTATTTGAATGCTTTGCTTAACTGATACGAAAAATTTGACCACTCTTAATTCGTACGCTGCGTATGCTTAGCTTAGAATTGAAAGAACATGAAAACAAAGGCAAACAGTGCAAGCTAATCAGTATCTAGTCATAATCTAGAAATAGTAATACAAAGCAGAATTTAAACAAGTGGAGAAGCTAAAGTCAGGTATCCCGACTTTTAAATACTCTGTACATATGTGTAGTATAATTATGCGTATCTAGGCGTGTGTGTGTGCTTGTGTGTGTCTGTGTGCCTGTGCAAAGCAGTAACAACAACAACAGCTGCGATCAGTGCTTGGTCATATATGCATATATGGCTATAAGTTTCTGTTTAATCGAGCTATAGTTGTGACTCGACATACGGACTCATAATGACTAACGGGAGGTATTTTACAAATTTCAATGAAAAATTCCAAGAATTACGGGAATATGGATTGTGGGGGAGGGAGAGAAATTCCAAATTACATATTTTCTGCGTATCCACATAAGGCATCTGAGACTAAAATTTGGTGTCCCCAGGTCTTATAGTCTCCGAGATATAGGCGATTATACGAATGGAAAATCGGGAAAACCCTTATAGGGGTGAAGTGGGGGGGAAAATCAAAAAAATAAAACAAACTTGCACAGCGTACACTCATAACGCATCTTTGTGCAAAGTTTGGTGTCTCTACCTCTTATAGTCTCTGAGATCCAGATGTTCATACGGACGGACAGACGGATCAAGAATATATATACTTTGTGGGGTCTGCCACGCCTCGTTCTGCCTGTTACATTTTTTACCTCCCGCAAACCTAATATAAAATGTGGGCTTACTTAATGTTAATCAAAGTTTTGCAACGATGGCAAATGTTAAGCCAATATGCACAGAAATACGAAGTATAGTCATCGAGTATTATAAATCTGGGAATACTTTTGGTGAAATAGCCAAGCAATTAAATTTGGCTAAGTCGTCAGTTCAAGGAATTGTAAAAACATTCAAAATAAAATCGCAAATAGAGGCAAAACATCGACAACAGCTCGTGACAAAAGAGCCCTGGCCACATTTTTGAGGATAGATCGGCGCCAATGGTTAAGTAATGTATGATCTAAGTGTTAATCATGAGTGGATATAGGTTTTTTAAAGTATGTACAGTGATTATCTGTGTTATATACTCAAAAACTTACTCTTAGGCCAAGGAAAAACCATTGCCTACTCTTCATTAAAAAAAGAAGCGTTTACAATGGTCTCGGAAAAATATCGCCCCGATCGGCGTAATAATCAAGTTTAAGACCAAAAACATGTGTGTTTATTATGATATGGTAACCAAATGCAATATTGGTGCAGTAACATAGAAAAAATCAGTGGAAAAATCATTCTCAGTAGGAAACCTTTCAAATTAAACGTTTAAAATTAAACGTTTAAAATGATATCTTCTGAAAATCTTTATATGTTTTCAATAATGCGTTTCTCATTTAGAAATTATGATACTATATTTTAAATCCAAATCAGTGCGCCTTATTATATAGAATTTGTGTTTAACTCTTTTGTACATAGAATGCCCTTACAATTGCTTCAACAATTTCTATATTTACTATATAATTTTTTCTCGTTATAGTAACTTTGAATTTATCCTTAATTATAATGTTAATTTATAGCCTAAAATTTGTTTCCAATTTTGCTTGCAAGTCGTCATATATCACATATGTAGATCATAAGCATTTTTTATAATATGGGAATATATATTATATTATATCCACTGAAAAGCTTAAAATCTTATGGCACTTTATCTATTTATTTATTTATTTATTTATTTATATTTATATAACAAGATTACAAATAAATTCATAACCTAGTTTAGTATGAAATAGCCCTGGCTATGTTTGTAGTATAAGTACATACTTAGACTAATTAGACTTGTATATAGTGCAATAATATACTTTTTTTTCTTCCTAATTTTATTATTTATTTATTTTATTTTTAAATTAAATTAAATGGTAGAAGTTTGCTTCTTTAAGGAACTTTATTAAATTCGTTAGATTGGTATTGGTAGGGTTGGTTAGTGGTGAGATTGGATTGGTATTTTTGAAGAATTTTAGACGTAAATATCTGACGATTGGAGATGAACAGTCTAAGAGGATACAAAGATTGGAATGCTATTTTGGAGGTGTGTACAGTTGCTATTTTTAGTGTGGTCTAAAATGTGCTCATGAAAGATTTTTGTATGGCCTAATCTAAGTCGAATTATTTTTATTTGATTTTGTCTGGATATAGTATTGTGATCAATTAGTTTACTGAATTGCTCGAGGGTAAAATGGCACTTTAAGATATTGTATGAAAAACCGTTTGATTGGATTATATAATTACTTATTAAAAAAAAACGATTTACGAGTATGCATACATATACTAGAATTGATCGAATTTTTGATTGGTACTTGTCGGATTTTGAATAAACTTGAATGCAGGAATGCAAGAATCTTTAATGTTTGATCAAATTTTATTACTCCATATACAATATCTGCTTGTGATTGTTTCAAATAAAAATATCTAGATTATATGTCAAAATTGTTGTCAACATTTTGATTGTCATCTTTCTAGAAAAGTTTATAGATATTAAGGTTTCAGTCTAAGCCCATACATATGTATGTATATTTCCAAGTTTCTTTTCAAGATAATCCGTCTTATTTGACAGAAGGACCATCAATGCACTTGCATGTGAGTGAAAAACAGCTTTATTTCAGGATAATTGTAGGAGGTGCCTATTTTTCGGTGTTTCAAGGTGTACCTGGGTTTAAACAAATTGAACAGTTAGGCTGTATAGTCATAGAGAACAATAATAACTTTGTTCCAGAGCTGATGATCTGATGCGAAGCAAAATTCGCCATGTGCTTTGCACCAAAAACTCGACTGTCATTTATTTAGTATTTAGCTGGCTATAAGGCAATGGCTTTGAAAAATTGGAAATACTCATTTAATTCGAAATGTTTGCATTATGCAATTCAAGCGCAGTTGGCTTTTAAACTTCAAACATTGAGCATAGGCGAGCGTTTACAAATTTTCAACATTACAAATAATAGGCCTACGGAAAAAAAACTAAAAAATTCCCCGAATTTGTTCAACTAAAATCTTTGTCTGAAAAAGACGCGCCCCGAAGTTTCCTTTGCGTTCAAGTTTTCACAGTTCACAGCAGCACTATCAAGATGAACATGATATTTCAGTACAAGAAGGACCATGCCTTCGAGAAGCGTCGTGCCGAAGGTGACAAAATGCGTCGTAAGTACCCGGATCGTGTGCCCGTAATTGTGGAGAAGTCCCCCAAGACCCGCCACGCTGCGTTGGACAAGAAGAAGTATTTGGTGCCAACCGACCTGACTGTGGGACAATTCTACTTTCTCATACGCAAGCGCATCCAGTTGCGTCCGGACGATGCTCTCTTCTTCTTCGTGAACAACATGATACCGCCCACATCCTCTACAATGGGTGCGCTGTACCACGAGCACCGCGATAAGGATTACTTCCTCTACATGGCCTACTCCGATGAGAATGTATACGGCCAAGGACCGCTGCCGCAACTCTCCTCCGAGCACCAGAATAATTAGGGGCGATGGAGGGCATAGGCGAGGGCAGATGTATCGCGACCATCACACAAGATCTTTTAAAAGAGCGCGCATTTTTTGAGTTTAATTTTTGGAAATTTCGAGTTGAGCAATAAATGGCATTTTTTCTCTGAACTGATTGCCAACATTTTGATTCCAACTTCTTGACGGCGGGGACCCACCGCTGGGAGAAGCGACTGCGTCTTAGCTTTAGAAAATTAATTCAACAATATAATTAATTGAACTAATTGACTTTGACAGCTGCTACACAAAGCCAATTCAATTAAGAATGCTCAGCTCATAACTTTATATTGAGGGGAAAAGAACGTGGAATTTTTTGTTGAAATTTTTGCTTGTTTTTGTTTTGCGAACAGCTATAAAATGTTTTTATCAGCTTTTGAATATTTTATATCGATTCGATTTTAAGCGCAGACTAATTAATTTGTGCACGTTTTGTTCCGATCTATGATTGACACATAAAATAGCACGAAACCAGTTTGCGTTTTAATGCTAAATAGGCCAATATCCAAAGCTACTTAAGCCACAATCCAAATTCCCAAATTCCATACAAAGAGGTAACGACAAAATTTTGATTTTAACGAGTTTATAATTTGCCAAATAATTAATTTTAAATTGAAATTTCAGTTAAACATTTTACCATATTGAATTCTATTTGGTCGTTAGAAGAAAAGTAGATTAAGACTGGAAGCTATTCGAATGTCACGTAATATCGATACAACATCGCTGTGCATCGATTGGAAAATTGGAATATTCATTATATTCGCTACCAGCGCCTTTCTGGCAAATATCTGTTTTGGGATGTTCTATAGATTAGATTCATTAGAATGTGTACTATTTAGGAAAAGGAAAGTTACGTGAAAAATAAAACGAGCCAATTCTTTTTTATACATATTGCTTAGTGCAGACCTATAAAACCAGCAAACGACCAACTTTTTGCAAAATTTCCAATATAACTTTACCTGAATATAGATGTTTATTTTGAAGAAAAATGAGTGTTAAACACATTTAGTCGTTGCTTATCTATTACGTTTTCTCAGTGACTTTATTTATATACTACATACACATAAATTAATTCAGTTTAAGTTCATAAATAATTATTTTTAAGATATTTTTCATAAACGTTTCTCAACTGCGCACAAATCTTCGCTATCTCTACGTTTCTACTCTCAACCAAAACGTGAAGGGGCACAACTTATCTACTTGTACATATTTAAAAGTCAACCAATAGTAATCAGTTTTAAGCTCTGCCAGGTTAATATAATTAACATAAACTAGTTTTCATTTTCATCTGATTATTATTAATGTAGTTGATGTAAGAGGAATGCTCCCTTTATAGCTAACATTTTTTCAGATTACTAATAACAACAACCACAGCAAATCGCATCATCAAATCGTCCCTTCTATACATATGCATATAGTATGTACATACATATACATTTTTAAAATAATATTGCCCAACGGACATGGAAAATTTTCGTTCTGGTAAAAGACTTTTTAACAACATGTAAATAAATGTCCAACAATTATAGACGTATTGGCAAATATAAACAGAATTTATTTACACGATCCAAAAAAAAATAATAATTTCCAGCAAATTGACACAAGCGGGAGAAGAAAATATAATTAGAAGGGGAGACCAGTCGCAAAGATTCTACAGCCGGCTACACCTGTTTGTTAAACGCCCTACGATTCGATTAATATTACAATTAGAATTTGGCTAATCACCACATTTTATAATAAAAATGCAAAAAAAAATGATAATGTTTCCAAATCTCAAGCACGACGGGTTTTAGAAATTAAATTTTTTTCCACTTCTGCCATATTATAGATTTATTGAACGAATTTCAATATGAAAGAAGAAATAGAGGAGCAAATAATCAAAATGGACCTATTTATATGTACGTTTGTTTATTCATACTCGTGTGTATCCACAATTCAATAACAATTTGCCACACATTTACAATTTTCATTTGTCATTTGCATACGAAGCTGTTTGCAAATGCGACAAGCTGTTAATTGTCTAGACAAATGCTAAGTTGACGTCCATAGGTACAACTGGACTGAACTTCTGTGTTATATATACTGACAAACATAGTATTTATCGGAGACACAACAACAATGGGTCCAAAATATTTTACTAAATCTAATTAGCAACTAAGCGTGAATTAAAGTTAAAGAAACTAAAAATGTCACCATAGAGGTTAGACCTGTCCTATGTACAATCTGAGGTTGTTCATAAAATTGTAACAAAGTTTTATTTAATTAACTTAACTTCATTAGGCGACCTATGCATCTATTAATTAATCATAAATACGTTTTTCATGCAATCTTAACTGTGGCGTTTAGTTCAAAAATTTCAACGAAAAAATGACACAGCCGGACATACCCGGCTTTTATCAGGCCTCTAAAAATTTCTATATGTTCAATATAGAAAGAAAACCCTGTCCTTGCAATATTTTAGCATATTCGAGTTCTCGGTTGGCTATTATTTTATAACTGTTTGCATTTAAAGATTTTTTTATTTTTAAAAACATATGAAGCGATAGCAATATATTCAATGGCCATGTTCGGTGAATGGTCCAGAAAAATTATTTAAATTCGGCTTAATTTATTAAAAATAACTGTATGCCGTAAACTTCCATCGTTTTTTATAATCACTTTCGCTTAAGATCTTATCTAAATTCTGCTATGCTCCAATTCACAGCCGAGTGTAGTCAGAGGCGTAAATAAACAATAACAAACAAAAATATTAAAAATAAAATTTACTAGAGAAAGGAAATTTAGAAAATATTTAAAAGATAATTAATTTACTTTTGTACTATTTACTACCACTCCGGAGATACGTAGCTGAGGAAAGAGAATTTTCTATAAAGAGAGAGGAGAGAGTTCGATTTAGGGCGGGTGGAACAGAGCGTTATAATTTAAGCATAAAACCCGAAAGGGTTTTTGGAACGCATTATCAGTTGTAAAAGAAACTAGGGATAAAAATGAGAAGAGGCAGAAGAGCCTGTATGATCAAAACTCCCAGCACAGACCAGCGACGGAAGATTAATAAGCAGCAGTCTTCTCGGGAAGGGTGGCACACAAACGTTGGAATCCTAGTTTAGCCACGAGGAGCAAAAGTAAGGAATAGTTAGTTATAGCTGTAGAGTAGCTTAGTTATATGGGATGAAAGAACGTATGTATATTTGGACCAACGCGTTTATTGCTCTAATTTAAATATGTATTTAAAAATAGAACTTTTAAACAGATTGTACGATTCATAATTTTAATTAATTTATTTAAAGCGCCATAAAAGGTTCCAAATTATTTGTACAATAAAACGTATTGGCACTAAATGAATTGTATGGAGAAAATATATTTTTAAGCAATCCTTAGAATTCAATTGTTTAATACTAAAAAAATGTAGCATGAATAAGAATGGGAATATATTGGAATATAAACCTTATAGTTTTTTTGAACAATCTGCATCAAAAATATTTTGCATATCCTTTAAAAATATTATTAAATTAGCAATTACTGAATCTCTAGTTAATACACTAGCATTCACACACAACATCCAAAATACCAGAAAAATAGAGGTGCCCACTTGGCCCAAAACAAAATTACATTTTTCGAACACATTTAAAAAAACTTGGCGAAAATTGTGTGTCGCCGAGTGGGCAGGTCTGTTTGTTAGAGAAAATGTGAATGGTAGCTAAATGTCATTTTAAAAGATACAAGACGAACCAGCAAACAAAATGTAAGTATGTAAAATTTTTTAATTTCTGAATTAAATTTCAAGTGCTTCTTCTTTTGCAGGGGAAAACATAGATCGCCACAACAGAACGTAATTTTCATCGAATTTATGGAAAAACACTCCAACATTGCGCGAGGCCATACGAACCGAAATAGGGCTGCTGCCGCTGCGGCTTGGGAGTCGCTTACCGCGCAATTGAATGAAAATGGCCCTCCGTGTAAGACCGTCGAAGAATGGCGACGAGTAAGTACATCATCCACATACAGCAATTCATACATCTGTAATTAATGCATATTTATTTAAAGGTTTGGAAGGACTGGAAACAGTCAATAAGAAACAAAATTGCGAAAAACAAAAGGGAAAGCAGCGCGACTTGTGGCGGCCACTATAATCATGTGCCGCTGACGGCCGCAGAGAATGCAATTGCCGTCCTGCTTAATATGTACGACGTAGTAGACGAGATTGACGAGGCCCAGGCTGAGGATGACGAGAATGAGCAGTCTTCGTCTACCGGTAAGAGAAACAAAACCAAAATGCACACAGCTGTAACAAAGTAAATATTTTTCAGAACTTGAGACGACACAATATAAAAGGAATGCAAGTTGTATGGATGATTCAGAAATGAGGTTCTATAGTCATGACAGCAGTCCCGAGGCTCCAACCAAAAAGCGTAAGATCGATTTTAGACATTCGCGAAAGTCTGCGGCAAAACGGGAAGCGCTCGCAACAGAGAAAATCTTAGCATTAAGAGCCATCGCAAAAGAGTTCCACAATTTGAAGAAGGCTCATAAGTCGTCCACAAAAACGATTGTGGGGCTGATGAAGAAGCAAAATGTACTGCTGGAGAAACTAGTCCAGCAAAATTCGAGAAGAGAGTAAAAATGTTAAAAATAAAATTAATATGTAATAAGGAGCGTAAGTGCAATTGTTTATTTCGCCCAAGTGGGATCAGATACGCACCTTAAACATTTGCGATGTACCTTTTAAACATTTAATTGGTGTTTCCGCAAATGCTCGCAAATAGTATTAATGCAAATGGAATATTTTTTTTTTTTGGTTGAACTTAAAAACAATTAGCCAGTCAAATGGAAGCGTCGCCAGTCAGCTGTTGCTGTCAGCTGACTTGGAGGGGAAGGTCGAAAAGACAGGACTTGTGGAATAGGACATTTTTTGGCGGAACATTCTGTAATTAGTATACACATACTTCCAGTAACAGTTTTATGAGAGTGGAAGCGGAGTAATTGCGTCTAAAGTGAGGGTACATACATATGCTTGGGTCATCGGTGCACAAATGAGCATCGAGCAAATACATATGTATGTAGGTCAATCATTAGGTTCTGCTTTAAAACTCGGTACAACTTGTACCCAAACGTTTCAATTGATGAAGTAAGTCTATCGTAGCAATTGTTTGAGAGGCATACGCGCCTTAAAAATGTTTGTGACAACGTGAATGGCGACGAACATGTTGGTCCGCCATATTTCGTTATTACCGAAGATGCTGTCGAAAATTGATACATACATACATACGTATGTATGTATATGTAAATAGAATTGAGCATTTCCAAGAGATAAATGTATCATCAATTTAAACCATATATTCGGGCTACAGAAATGTGTACGCATGGTTTGTTTCACACAAGTTTGACTCAACAGTCGACACTTGTGAGCGATTTTTGTTTAAAAACATCATTCACTTTACAGCCTATGAATAGCACGAATGTAGACGGATGTATTTGTTCAATTTGAAAGTCCTACATAGAACAATTATAGATTTATATTTCTGCTCTACTTCATACTAATTATCTGTTAAGTAGGTGCTTCGCTAAGCCTCAACAACTTCGCCGCAGGATTCCCTAAACACGAATCGAAATTCGGGGGAACGTGCGCAACAGGTTTATTCTGGTTTCAATTTTTTTTTACAACACACACAACTAATTGATGCTCTGGCGATTAGTTTTTAGCTGACTCACATGCATAATTAAAAATTAAAGCAAAACGAATTGGGTGCTAATGAATATTGAATATCAGCAGTAACCACAAAAACCTTTACTTCAGACGCAATCCAAACAAACGAAACAAAGCTTATTTAACGAATAACCGGAACACGTGTAGCAAGTGGCGTCAATCGTGATTCCCAGACAATGCGACATCGATGTCGTCTTTAAGTGCCGCCCATTTTCATTCAACAGTTATTTTTACAGTTCTGAAAGTAAACTTTAACGTTCTGTTAATTAATTATATTTTTAAAAACACATTACACCTTAATCGTATCGGCACATAAACACACATTTTCGGTTACAACATCTGTTAATTAAGGGACCAGCTTATAACAATCATTAATTAAAACTGAATTGAAAAAAAAGGAAAAAGTATAATAAAACTACTATATAGTATATTGTATAAAATATTATTTAAACACGCCAGGCATTCAAATTCACGACAGGCAGGTTCGGATCATCGCAACGTATCATTGAATTGCTGCAATTATTGTCAAGTTAATCGTTGGCCTAATAATTCAGTTATGATCACTTACCCAGCAAAATCGGGGCGCACAAAGGCCGCCAAAGGCACTGAATTTAAGGTTAGATGATCGGCATTGTCGCATACCAATCGCGCCATAGTCACCTTGAATATTATTTTTATGAGAAAAGAAAGTTTAAATAAATGGTAATTTATTAGTAGAACTACTACTTTGTGCAATTACTACGTTAGAAACAATGCCTTTGTGGTCAGAAAGTAAAGCTGCTCTGTTACAGGTGGCAGGGAAATTAATCAATCAATACTAAATATCATGTACCGATCGTCCCATTCCTTCCTACCGGTTCTAATGGAGAAATCGAAAGAAGTCTACACACGGAGATATGTCTGGTTGGCTGTGTACAGCTTTTAGTACAAATAAATATTAAAAATTTAATAACATTTCAATAAGTGTCTCACTAGATTCCCTTAATTAAAAGCTCGAAATATACATCAATTATGATAATTTGTTGATATTGCTACTTTCTGTCTCAAACGCTTTCACCAACTCACCTTTCGCAACTCATGCAATTGGGTGAGATTAAATGCGCCGGGATTGACTGTGCTATTATATTCATAGAAGTAACGATCGCCCTGTTTGAAGCGAGCGAACTGATCGGCTATGATTTCGGCAAATGTGTTGCCCACACAACCATTCTCGACAGGTTTCTCGAGTAAGCCACCAACCCACAGGTCAATATCGTCAGTCGTATGATAAACGCGAGCCAGTTTGGCGCCAACCTGCAAAAAAGTAAGCATTGAAGAGCTTGTATGTGTAATTCGATAATAAAATAGACTGCACTACGAGTATATACCTCACTAGGGAGCTGCCCAAAACTCTGCAACTTCCGCTGTCCCATCACCTCCAGATAATCGTTATAGCTTCGTAGGCCTTGATCACGACCACGTTGTATATTAATCGCAGCCAAATCCAAGCCAAATGGACTGTGGCCATGGAACAGAAAACGACTGAGCTGTGACGTAAAAAAAATCAAATTTATTCGCATAATTTTTCTATTAAAAAATGTTTAATCTTTAAATGATTCAAATCGAAAATTCATTATCTGGTAAACTTTTTAGAAATAATCAAATACAAAGCAATAAAAAAACGGTTAATGGGAAGGTTAATTTAATTTAATCCCTCTTAACATTCTAGCTATAATGAGTGAAACCATAATTAAAAGTATTAGTAAATATTCAAGTATTACAAGTGATTCGAACCAACTGTAATATTTTGATTTTCTTCTTACAGAGCAATAGTTGAGATAACTCACCCCTTGTGTAATAAAACTGTCCACAGATTGCATGGGCTGTGTGTACAATGTTCGGAGCATATCGTCATAGAATTCCTGCTTTCGCATGCGCGAAGGATTAAACATAACGTCCGGTATATTAATGACCTCATCGATATTGGACTTTTGTGACCGATGTATACGAAATTTGCCGTCGACTGTGGAGTGGCCCATGCGAAAGGCTGCTCCAGAGAACTCGTTCGTTATAGCCGGATTAATATCAATATTATAGCCCTGAGCATAGCCATGATGTTGCGGCACCAAACGGAAACGCTTCATGGCCATAGGTCCAATAATCGCTGGCAAATACTCATTGTAGGTAATGTGCTGCATTTCGGCAATAACAATGCGCCGCGCCTCCTGGAAAAGCCACTCATCGCTGGCTGAAGGATTAAGTATCGCCAACGCATCTGCCACACGATTGTGCTCCCGCGCTAGAAGTATGTGAAGCGTAATAAGCGACACGATTTGATTGGTGCGACCATCGCCAGACTTAAAGCACGTTTTGCCCGGCTCATCACTATCACAAGCCTTCCTATCCCTTGTCAGCGGCAACAGTTGCCTTCCAAAGTCATCAAACATGCTCAGCCGACCACCATGAAAGGTGCGCAAGCTTTGCGCCATTTGCTCATTTGAACCATAAACGGGTGAGGCGTCCACAAAGTGTGTAACCTTACTCCGCTGCTTGCCGTAACTCAACTGACAATCAGGACTGGGCACTAGGCCCAAGCGAACGAAATTTAAGCAACGGACGCCAAACGAGCCGTAGAACTCATCGTCGGGCGACACTGAAATGGGCATACAGG
Organism: Scaptodrosophila lebanonensis; assembly: GCF_003285725.1. NCBI lineage: Eukaryota > Metazoa > Arthropoda > Insecta > Diptera > Drosophilidae > Scaptodrosophila > Scaptodrosophila lebanonensis. The sequence goes on from NW_022060558.1 coordinate 1,469,398, forward strand.
CAAAGTGGGTTTGATGCGGTGGCAAGTGGCTTAAGCCGCCAGGTGTGCAGCACTGGACCAGTTCGCCATTCTCCAGCCGCACTGAAGCCGTTTGCGAGATGTCATGCGCCAATAATTGACCAAATTGCATCAAAAGCAAATTGTATTTGGAATGTGGCCGATCAATGTCCGACAAAAGAGCACGCGACACCTCACGAGCGCTGACCAAATGAGAGCCATCTGTCGAATGCATGCGTGGCATCCAAATGCCATCTTCATAAGCAGGTGGGAGCAAACGTTCCATTGGCTGGCCAGCGGCGCCCCAAAGCGAACGATGAGGCAGCGGGTTGTTACAGGTGCCGTCGAAACTGCGATAGGTATCGTTTATATTGCGACAAATTGGAGGCGGACCACAATGCCGACCCAGTGGCGTCTTCGTAAACTTGACATGAACATTATTGGTTATAAAATCATCCACAGGTACATGTTCCTTCTTGCTAAACACTTGACTGGTTATCACTTGTTGCAATGCATTATTGCTTAGCTGTTGCTGATGCAAATCTTCCTGCGGCGTTGAATGAAACATAATGCCATGCGTAAAATCTGGTTGTCCAGGATGCACTGGAATTTGTGCAATGTCCTGCATGAGATGCTTAAAGTTCTTACGAGCCTCCTCCAGCACGTCGACTGGCAGAATTAACGGCAAGGTCGAACGACGTGCCTTGTTCTGATTGGAGACTATAGTATCCAATTAGTATTGAAATATTTTGAGGTTATGTATGTATATGTGGGTGTACCTGTGTGATTTTGGCCAGAGGTACAGCAATACCCAAACTTATCGCCGGGTAAATCACAAATTTGCGGTTTCTCATGGTCATGCATCCGCACATGGGCTGGACATTGAATTTGTGGTACACACAACACAGTATCCGGACAAGGAGCACATTTCCTAAGCAGACCACTAATTGGCGGCATATCGTGATGAGCTGCGCCAAGTATATGGGTTAGAGCAAGACGACTATAAAATTTGCAGTATTTTAGTGACCAACTTTACAGTTACTTACACATGCCACCATCCTCTGGCGGTAATAACGGCTTAGAAGCAGGCGTCGTGTGCACATGCGTTCTTCCAGATTCATTATTTTCACTGGTTAAATCATTTTGGCGCAGTGAGAAGGCCGCCACTCTCAAACTAATTTGTGTTACGAGAACAATGTGCAGGATCAGCACTACATAAATAGACACACGGAACATGTTTATTAAAACACAATATACATTAAATAAGACAGACGTTAAGCACTACTACTTTTTTGCATTAATAAATTTTGCAATGGCGCCAAATGTAACGGTGCTATTTAGCCATTCACCACCACGTCGACAAACAGCCCTGGCAGAACTAGCAACTAAATACAACCATGCGAAGCTTAGCCATTCCCAACGAACGATAACCAACCCAATACAGCACTGCATATGTAGCGTTGCCACTCCTTTCGTCTGTCAATGTTGTCCGCCATTACTGTTCGCGTCTATTCGATTTTAGTGGCCAGCTCCGTCGTCATGCTGCGAAATAATTAAGAAAATTAAGTGAAATACACCAAATTAATAGCGAAAATTGTGTACAATATGTACAGAGTGTAACTGGCGAATAGACGCGTGTGAGTTATCAAATTAAAAATCCCTATTTGCATACGTACGAGCATTGCGAACATTTTTCTTCGGCAACGCAGACAGCACCACCAGACTTGCATACAATTCAATTCGTTTCTATGTGTAAGTGTGCGTGCGTGTGTGCATGTGTGTACAAGTGTGTGTATATAGATGTATAGTTAAGAGAAGAAAAAATAACCAAGACTAACTTATCCTATCTTTACCACACAAAAATAAGCAGCCAGCCACGTAAATCGCAACCTGGCTATGGGAGCTGCCAGCGAGCTCCTCCACTAAAGCTAAAGTGTGTGTGATATGCAAGTGCGCATTGTATAATTGCAAACGCATTATACATACAAGCAGATATACATATATATATATATATATATATATATATACAAATTAATAAAAACGTCGGCCCGCAGCCACATCCTTGCATCATCAACACCACACCAAAAAAGAAAACCACACCAAAACGTAAAAAAAACTTCCTAAACGAAGCACAAACGAGACGACGACAAAGCAGCACCGAGCGCTATTATAATTGCAATTATTAACTGATGAGGAGAAGAGGCATAAAACAACAAATGAAAACAAGCAGCGGTGCACATTATTGTTATTTATAAATTTTCGCAAACAACAATTGCCGCCGAAATTTCATAGTTTGGCTGCTGCCTGGAAAACATTTGTTGAAAACGCGAAACTCGTTTTGTTGTCACATTCGGCATTAAAATTAATGTAACAAGCAGCAGAGCGGAGCGTCCCAGTGGTTGTCTCTCTCGCACCCACATAAAAACGTTATTAAAAAAAGCCGCATGCGAGCGAGCTAAACACTGCGACGGCGACAGCAAACGAGAGAGAGCGCGCAAAAATAAAAGCAAATTGTAAAAAACCAAAGTGAAAAATTAATCGTAAAAATTAGTAACAACACAATATATACTTGCAATATGCAGATGGAGTTGTTCTCTTCTGCACATCATCGTTATAATTGTTGTCTAATGTTTCCTGCTACCGGGCGTTAGTTCAAGTCGTCGTTCGGTCCGTGGCCAAAGAACAAAATATAATTGTGAGAGAGCGGCAAAGTGAAGATCGTCATCATCATCAGTGTGTGCGTGTGTGTGTGTGGTGTTTATTTTTCGGCACTACTTTTGTAGGCCACCGCGACCCCCGGACACAGGCCATCAAACGTCGTACATATGTATGTGTATATGCAACAATAAAAATGTTATAAATGTGTAAGTAAAGGCAAATAGCAAAAGATTTAGCTAGTCTGTAGCATATTTTGCTACTCCTTAAAAAAACTCGTAACTCACACTAGTACGCATAACCAGCAAGTCGCGCGCTACACACACACATGCATACATATATGAACGGCGGCCACACAGCAGCGCATTTTGTAGCTTCGTTCGTTTCCATTGAAAGTCGTTGTTCAACTTGCTGTCGCATCGTATGTGTGTCGCCCGCTTGCGTTTGTGCGCGTGTAGAAAATTCGATTTTTCGCCATATAATTGGTCGTTTTAATGACTACAAACTATTGAAATTTGCTAATGAATAATCATTACAGCATTTTGCATTTGTTATGTTTCGCGAAAATGCTGTGAAATTGTGAAAATTCAACATTGAAAATCCGTATAATTACGAATAAACGATAAAAAAATCATTACTGTCCGTTTCCACATACAACAAAAACTAATAAAGCCTTCCCAGGCGCATATAAAAGTGCGAGAGTGAGAACGCACTCATGGGCCAGCACAGTGCAAGTTAGAGCAAGTGAGATGGCGAGAGCGTGTTGTAGCCGCCAAATGTAAAGAGAGCACTTGCGAGAGAGCTCAAACTCCTCTGAGAAAAAAAGAGAGTGTGACTGGGTTGCCATCGCGCGTGGCGAACTTATGAATAAACGGACGACCAAGTAAAAAGCTATGGTAGCAAAAAATTTTCAATAGCATTAACAATTAAAATGTGCCTGAAGTGTGTGAGTGTGTGTTTGTGATTGGTTATGTATGCATTTGTTGTTGTTTTTGAATTGTCCTAACATGCAATACACACAATGATAATGTACACCAAATAACAAATGTCTTTAACAACTTGCAGCTAACATAACCTCAAACTTGCCGCTGCAGTCGGAGAAGTCGTCGTCATCAGCGTCAACGTTGTCGGTGGTTTTTCTCCAGCAACAACACCAACAGCAGCAGCAGCAACAACAGCCACCGGCAGCAACAACAGCCACCGGCAGCAACATAAAAGGCCATGAATGAAAAAATAAAATCGCCCTCGTCACAGGGTTCCAGCGGCGCTGCGTCTGGTGGTGCAGGTGGGGCCACAGCAGGAGCGGCTGCCGCAGCCGCGAGTGGCGCCACACCACCAACATCGGGTGGTCCCCCAACGCCCAACAATGGGAGTGATCCTAATATACAACAAGGTGGTGGTGGCGTCGCACCCCATCCATATGGTGCTCCACCACCACCTCCTGGCGGAGCGCCTGGTGCACCACCTGACCCATCCGCCGTCATGCAACACTATCATCATCTACATCAACAACAACAGCAGCAGCAACCACCACATCCCCAAGGGCCGCCGCCACCGCACATGCAACATCATGGTGGCCCACCGCCACCACAAGGCCCAGCTCCACCACCCGGTGGTCCCGAACATACTCCTGGCGTGAAAGATGATTACGGTGGCCCACATCTGCCCCCGCCACCTGGCGCTCAACATCCACACGCGCATCCTGCCTATGGGCGTTACCATGCTGGTGATCCCAATATGGATCCCTACCGCTATGGACATCCGCCAATGCAACAGCCACCACCGGGTGGCAAACCACCACCACCTCATCAGCAACAACAACAGCAAGGTACCGGTGGTTCACCCAATAGACCACCTCAACAACGTTATATACCCGGTCAACCGCCGCAAGGGCCAACGCCTACGTTGAATTCATTGCTGCAGTCATCAAATCCGCCGCCACCGCCGCAGCATCGGTACGCGAATAGCTATGACCCACAGCAAGCTGCTTCGGCAGCTGCGGCAGCGGCTGCAGCAGCCCAACAACAACAGCAGCAGCAACATCAACAAAATGCGCAACAACCGGGCGGACCACCTCCGCCACCACAACATCAACCATATGGAGCGCAACAGGGCGGTTGGGCGCCTCCGCCGAGACCCTACAGTCCGCAGTTGGGGCCATCGCAGCAGTATAGAACGCCACCACCGGTAAGTGCTTGAATCAAAATTTTTCTAACAGTGGTTTTAGGAAGTCTTTCAAAAATAAGAAACTATAGTTTACATATTTAATTACATTTATTCACAAAAATCGGCTCATCAATTTGTGTGGTTCTATTTTTAATTAGTAATCGAATAGTTCAGGTTATAAGACAGTTTCTAATATCTAACAATTACCCGCTAGGTAAAAACTTTATAAAAAACGCATGGCTAACATATTTGAATCCGCAGAATAAGCGAATATAATATTATCAAATTACATTTTCATCAAAATTATTGTTGCACTGATGTACTGTGCAAACAAATATTTAAATATTCTATCTCTATACTTACCCAACCTTTCGAAAAACAACGATGATAAATACATACATACATTAGTATGTATGTACTTTCTATAGTCTCAATCAAATCTATAACTGAAATATTCTATCAAATTTATTTATGCTGCCCAACTGAAAAAAAAAATAATGCTGAAACTCAAACTGTTCCCATATCAAAAATTGGCCCACAAATAATGTTTTTCATATTCCAAAATAGGCATTATTAATTATCTTACCATTAACACCGCTAGCATGTCGCTTGTCTCGAAAATAAAAACAGAAAGGGGAGTCCTAACGTAAACATTTTTGAACTACAAATGGGGGGAGTAGTATCGGCTTGTGGTGGTCGTTTTCTTTATTTTTTTAGTGCTTTTTTGACATTGACACTGATTTCCATTTCATCGACCTCGTGACGTCCCCCCATACACGCACACACTGTAAAGTCTAGCCACAGACACCACACCGGCACCTAACACTAATACCAATACATGTACAAAACGCGAGCTAGATTTATGTTAGTTATCTTCTCCACCCATTCACATTCGCTGTTGCGCTCTGAGCTTCGCTGCTCGCTCTGCTCTGCCTCTGTTTAAAGAGGGAAGGCGGCGGCACGTCCACGTTTTATTTTACCGTGCGGCTAAAGTTTTGTAGTTGTTAGTTTTTGTGATTTAAGTTTTTTTTTTAAGTTTTTGACTGGCAAAGATTTATATATTTTATATGCCCTCCAGTTGCCGCTTCACACACAAGATGAATGCCGCTAGGCGAACATGCAGTGCAGCAGACATACTGACACACATAAATGCACTCGTGCACACACATACATGCACACTGGGAAAGAGAAGGCAGACAGACATGAAACATATTTCGCGAATTTGCCTGAAAGTCTGACAAAAAAAACAATAAAAAAATAAACCAACTTGCCAAAGTGCCGGCACTCGCCGGAAAACAATAACAACAAAACATGAAAAGGCAACACAAAAAAGCGGACGCCGCCGCCGCCACAGCAGCAGAAGAAGAAGCAGTGCAAAAAAAATTGTACACAAATGTTATGGCTTCTGCCCACTTGTGCCGCTGTTGCTACCACAACAACAACAACAAGCGGAGCAGGCATGTGCCTTTAGATACATATGTATGTATGTATATTTGTATATGCCTCTGTCAATAAGTGCTTGTTGTTGTTGTCGCAGCCGTTGGTTTTCATGAATGAAGCCATGAAATTTGTAAGAAAAACACAAGAAATGGGAAAAAAATAAAGTGAAGTAGCGCGTTGAGATTGAAAGCAGAGAACGTCGACGTCACACACATTTTAAAGGTACTGCCTGCACCGCCTTCTTTTTGTGCCATTGTGAGTGTGTGTGCATATTTCTTCTCCTCTCCTCTTTTTTTTTTGCTGTTATCTATGCCCTCCTTGCACATTTTGTGCAGCAACAATAAAAATAACAACAGCCACTTGCACTTTTGCGCTTCTTTGTGGCACACGAAGCACACGAAGTTGCAACAAAAATATGTGCCGCCGCATTTCGTAACTTTCAATAAATGCACCTGTGTACATAAATACACATGTATGTGTAAACTTATGAGTAAGTTTGTGTGTGTGTGAAAATGTAAGTGTTTGTATCTACGTGCTGTTATATTGTCACATTTCACGTATGTTTTTATCAGTTCGGCTGGCCCATGACGAAACAGGTAGTACTATAATTACATACTATATGTATTTGTTGTGACGTAAACAGAACAACAATGATTTACACTCCCTTTTGTCACTTTATAGCTCGGGGTTAATAAACCTGCCATTTCCATGTATGTATGTATACAATGTGAAAACTTACATACATACATATAAAGGATATACACATAGCTTGTGTATGCAAGTGTATTCTAATCAACATTCATTCCAATGATAACACGGTTAAGTTTACTTATCTATAGAATGTTATGTTGAACAGTAATAGAAATCAGTATAGTGATAAGATTGTGGGGTTTACGTATTTAGTTTAAACCGATCGAAGAGTTCGAGAAACAAAACAGCACAGTAAAATCTTAACTTTTTTCTACGATTCCGATTGACTAATCAGTATAAACAATCAAGCGTTAAATTGGCATTTAAACATTTATAAGCGTGAAAAGTCATGGACGCCACATCGTCTGAGACGCCACAAACCATTTATAACAATAATGCAATTATAAAGTCAGTCGGATATGCATCTAACTTAATTGCATAATTGTATCTTGTAGTATTTGTAGAAGTTCGACGAATCTTTACACTAAAATATTATTATATAATCATAACTTAACCCTTTCACAGAAAAGATACATTTTTTAAAATTGAACTTCAATTTAATATAAAAAGCATACAAGTTTTCTTTTCGGCATTTTAAATTGTCCGTGAAATTCTCCGTTTCCGTCGAATCTAGTGTCACGATTTACCGAACAACTGCATGCACTTCTCAGCTTGTTTCTGCAGCACTTTTCTGGCGACTTTTCTGTATAGTCGATTCGATGTAATATTTATTTGTAAGGATTTTATTTGGTCGAGTCTTGAGGGAAACTCTTTTTTAAATATTCTGTGGGAGAGTTCGATTTCTGATTTGTTTGCTCGTACCAGGGTGATGGAATGCGTTTGGGTGATTTTGTTGTTGGGACTTTTAAAGTTCTAAGATAATGTCTCAGGAGTTGAAGCTAGCCGAATATGCATATTAATAGTCGCTATGTCGAAGGCTATTGGAAGAGAAATTTCGCAAGAATTTGGCGTTATTATAGCTCCCTATAAAGGCATAAAATCTGTTGTTGTGAACATTAGTGATGATGTTATTAAGTGAGGCAGAGAAAAATATACATACATGCATAGTATTTATTATTATGATAAAATGTATAGAAAAGTTATTTGTAAAGTCAATTTGGGAAACATAAGGAAATCGCGAATGTCGGCCGGGTTAAATCTACATATATGCATTTATTTTTTTATAAAATTATCACATTTTCCCATCTGTTATTGTACTACAACGCATACATATGTATATTTTTTCGATATTATTGTTTTTGTTGCACAAGCGACGGGCGCACGTGATGAGATTTCTTGTTGCCCATTGTATTTGCATACATATGTACATACTTACGAATATACATGAATTGCCTTGTTCAAGTTTATTCTGTTTATGTTTTTATATATGTATGTATAATAGATAGGTATGTATGTACATATTTTTACACATTGCTGTTGTTATTCAAATGCCGGTCTCACAGTACGATGACGGTCTCCTCCATTCAACCCGTCTCTGATTTCTCTTCCTCTGTTCTCTGCCTCCTGAGTGCTATGTGTTGTTTATATACAAAATTTAAACGTTTGCTCTTTCCCATCACAAATTAAATTTCATTAATTTTGCTTAGTTGTCTGCCGCCTACCTAATTGCATTGTTGTTTCTCTTGTTGTTGTTGTGTAAAAGCTTTTATCGATTGCGAATGTTGTGACTGTTGTTGTTGTCATTAGAAATGCCATATGCATTATCATAGGTCAGTTTACAGAATGAAACCCTATGGCGTGTTGATGCTATCTTAGGCGGAAGTGTTAGCTTTTATAAACAAGTGAAATGTTATAAAAGGCCGGCATAATATACAGAAATAAAAACTACTCTAAAGATGATTGCTAATGATATCGGCGAAATATGAATGCATACAACTTATATTATTTGTTACTAAGAGAATGAATGCGGCTTTGCAAAGATTATCTAAAGTATTATAGTACATTTTTTCGTGATTGACGCCTCCTTATTATTAGGTATAAACCGTTGGATACCTATATCAGATAATCTCAATACAATATGTATACGTACAAATGTGTTATACGCTAGTGGATTGTAGGAATCCAGATATTCACTTTAGGCTACGTTATTCCGGTAGACCGACTTAGCTCTTGCCAAACAATGTATGTAAAAAGCAAATCTGCCTGCTTTCGTAGCCTTGGCGCAGTCTTCTTCTAGGGCACTGGCTTCAGCTTCTTTTATGTGCACGGCTAGCTCCTGGAGCTAAGTGTGCAACATTACTGACTCTTTTTTTTTTAAATCACCATTGGCAAATGGCTACCTTTTTTTGGTAACTGTAATAGGATAATGTAGAAATTCCAGGTTTATCGGACCTACATACGTTAATTTCTAACAGTTACATTATGAGATCAGAGAAATGAATTGGAAGATAATTTGAGTTAGCAGTGCTTGGCCGAATATCAAACAGCTTATGTTCTTTCCATATCCATGCATTCATAATGACTAATGACTTAACCAGTTCAATATATTCATTTTTTGAATGATATGAAATTAATTGCAAATAAATGCACACAGCCAGTCGTACAGCATACATACCCATGTGTTTGTGCTAGAAAAGTTCAAATGTACATACCTATCTATATCTGCCAATGAATTATAAAGGTTGACTAGACATACACATACAAAGACATACATATTCACACATAAACGCATATGTGCTGTTTGAATACAAAGTTCATTGACTTTGAAAGCGTCGCGGAGGGCTGACGATGATGGCGACGACATCAACATCGACTGCTTAGCAAATTATAAACAAATCTATAGCACACACAAACACACACACACATATGCGGATATTACACATACAGATAGACAACAAAGAAACATATGTGACGAAAAAGAAAAAAGACAGAAGAAAAACGCGACCTACAAAGCTTTCTTGATAAATACAACAACAACAAAAGAAGAAAACATTCATTTTTTTCGTGTAGGTTTTAGTTGTGGCTGCTTTTGGCATAAGTCACAACAAAACTGCAACAACAACAACAACAACAATAAGCAATCGCGAAACAAGATCAAAAGGCAGGCAAAAGTGTGGGCTCTTATACACAAACATTCATATGTATATAAATATTGTGTAACTGTGTGTGTGTGTGTGTGTATTTATAAAAATGAAAATGATTGTGATTCACGTTTTAGAGCACATGCAATAAAACTATGTACAAGAAGAACAACAACAATCAGTGCCATAATCAAAAGCCAGTGCATGTCCAAAGAAGAGGAAGAAGCATTAGCTATAGCAGCAACAACAACAAAAATAATAACTTGTTGGGGTAGAGCGGCCGTAAAACAGCAACCAAAACAAAATAAAAGATTTTTTTGTATATTTGTGAATACGTGTGTGTGAGTGTGCATGTATGTTTGTATGTACCTTGCATACCTTTGCTTTTGGTGCTTTTTTATATTTTTAACCCCGACGTCTGCTCACTTATTATAGCTCTTCTTCCTCTTGTTGTTGTTGTTGTTTTGGTTGGTTCTCTCTCTTTGGCTGCGTGAAGTGCAACTTATCAGCAGCCGCCAAACATACACACAGACACACCACACACACACACATTTGAACAAAAACTTCACTAGTTTTCAAGGCCGTTCATTGACGGCGCGCTCTTGTAAGCGATAACACACAGAATGAGGCGAATGAAGTTGTCACCGTCAGCCCCCCTCGTACCTCCCGCAATCACCTTTAACCTTCATGCACACTTACAAATGGTTGTATGTATGTGCGTGTGTCTACAAAAACTATCTATCCATGTGTATTAAAAACAGTGATAAGCAGCAGCAGCAGATCATATGGCAGGCATAGTTACAAACATTTGTATACTTATGTATGTATGTATTTGTATGTACTACGTACAAACACATGCCCCCCATTTTCTGGTTACTCTAAGCGGTAGTGGCGACGGCTTCGTGGTGCTAACCTATTTTATGAATGAAAGCTAAAATTTAGTAGGGCACATGCCATTGAGGACGACAGAAGGGAGGCAAAGGCAGGCAAAGAGACTGCGACGATGACGATGGCAATGGTGATGATGATGATGGTGCCGACATCGGTTGTTGGTGCCTGCCAAGTGGCCGTAGGGGTGCGTAGTGTTGTATGTTTGTATATACTATATATGTACCTTCATTGGTGACTGTGTGTGTGGGTGCTGGACTGCTGTTTGTGTAGTGAAGCAGCACATGCTGAAATGCCTGGCGAGGCACAGCCTACAAGCATGCATGCCTATACCCATATACAATACATATATGTATGTGTGTATGTTAGAGAAGTGGCCGGGCCTCCATGCTACACACACATGGCACGTACACGCATATTGCGACCATCAACAACAGCAACAACAAGAGCTAGACAGAGCCCGTCTGACAAAACAGTGATTCGAACCTTTCAACAGTCCGAGGCAGAGGCTGAAGCAAAGCCAAAGCGTCCAGGCCATTGACAAACCAAAGCCACGTGCCAACTGAAACAACCTCATGGTTGAAGGTTATTTCTATAGTTGTTGTTGTTGCTCTTGTTACTATTCGCGGTTTTTCTTCTCAACTACTAGTAGTAGGATGTACAACACGCGCAGAACTCAAAAGCATTGGGGCTAACCAACAGGTGCAGTTGCAGGAGAGAATACTGTGAATGTGTGCGAATAGAAGGGGAAGAGAAAGGGAAAGACACTGATGGGAAAGTAAATTCAATGCAGCATTATAGTCGGTCATTCCATTAAAGAGTTGCTTCTCAATTTTCAATTAAAGTGCTAGTTAATTAATGGTCATCAAGGCCAATATTTTGTTTGTAAAAGCCATATACCCATACCATCTGTCCACGGTCACAATGTTAGCACCAAACAGTATCTAACAAATTCATTTACTTATCAAAATACTTTGACTGTCGACATTAGACAAAAATTTGAACTTAAAACCTAAGAAAGGGAAAAGAGTCAACAAATTGACAGAATTGGAATATCATCGCCCAGGCGTTATGAACAATTTTTATTTGCTATCCGGTCAGCTATTCCCAGCCGGAAGTGGTCAGAGAACAAAAAAAAAGTAAGCAGAAGTCTAATTTAAAAATACTTATGGTACTTAAAAAAAAAAAAAAGATTTAATAGCCAGACCGGCAAGATATTTTCCGACGCACCAACGTGTGTGGCCAGAAATTTCAATGGAAAAGGTTACATAGAATATCTAGTAAATTAGATGCTTTGAAGTATAGTTTATATTCATTAATTACATTACTAGAAAGCCCCTGTCGTTATTAAACGATATATTCAATGTTAATTTAATGATAGTGTGACAATATTCTTTCCCTGCTATGAGATGTAGAATTGTGATTATTAATAGGTTATTAAACCAACCTTATGCTACAGTTTCTTTCTTACAGTTTCAATGATGTATTTGACATTCAGAAAAATACTTAGTTTAGCAATTAAAATATGTATCTAATGCTAAATAGTTTCAACCGCGGGACTGTCTTCGTTCACCAAAATTCGAAAAAGAATGTTATTGTTTCTGTGAATCTTCATTGTTATTGGATATTACATTTTATATGTACATACTACATATGAAGATGCAAAGGAACCCGTAAAGTTGAATTAGTAAATAACATAACGTTTACGAAACAAAAACTCCCAACAATATCAGGGGACTCACATACTATACACATTCATATATAACTTTAAAATATATAATTCAGCTTGGAATGAAAGAATACATGAACTCCATAGAATTGACTTGCTTGTTGCCTATGATTCCCAGGCTTTTACTCTACTATTATTGTGTCAATAAAATGTACTTTACATAATATCGGAAGTGTTTAATATACATAAGTGTTCAATTCAACGTATTACGTAATATAAATCGTTTGTATATCTTATACGCCAAACTTCAGTGATAGCTTAAATGGTAGTGGTAGCCTAATGCTTCAGGAACCATATACTACACATGGATGTACATACATATACAAGTATATGTACATACTTTGGTGCAACAGAGCGCGCATTTATTTCAATTGTAGCCTCTTCTTTCAACCGCATTTCCTGTAGCAAGGAGAGCATTTTCCGTAGCTTCGTCAACATGATGGCTATCGGCTTTACTGGCCGGGCTCCCTTTAAAACAAACAGAAACAGTTAAAGCCTTTCAGCGCCGGTTTTTGTGTGATGATGACGAACGCCTCCTTATGTACTTCCTTGTGCGTATGTCCGTTTAAGTTGTTGTTGTTGTTGCTGCTGCTGTTGCAATACAGTGAAGAACGAGGCCATGAACAGAAATTCCTCTCCCTTTAGCCCCGTCGTCTCCACCTTGGGGTACCAAACCCATCGTCGAGTTGCGTTTACAGTTTTTGGTTCTGCCTGCTGCTCCAGTTGTTGTTGTTGTTGTTTTTGCAGCTGATTCTGTTTCCTGCGCTTTTGCTTTGCTAACGGCCCGTTAGCAATTCTGTATGTATGTATGTATATAAGTGTGTGTGTTTTTGTTACCGAGTTGTTATTTTTTTTAATATATACATATATATGCATCGGGGCTGGTGTTGTTGCTCCTTTTCTTTTGGTCGTCGTGTATCGGTTGGTGTTGTTGTGGTTGCTGGTGTGCTGGCCCAGTCCGTCTGTATTTACGTATAGGACGTACATATATACAAATATGTGTGTGTTTGTGCTTGAGTTCCTTTAAAGTTTGACCTTCAAAATGTGGAGCACATAACCATCGTCGTCGTCGTCGTCGTCGATGTCGACATCGTTGCCTCTGCCATTGCCTTTGTTATTATACCCTGTGTCCCCTTTCTCTCTCTCTTTTTTACTGTTCTCGGCCCTGTCTGTGCCTCTGATATTATTTGGGTCTCGTTTACTTTTGTGCCGCATTGCTCCTTCTGCTGCTCTTGTGTTGCTATTGCGGTTCCTGTGCTGTTGCTGTTGTTATTATTGTGTGGCAATTGCATGCGGCACTTATTTCGCTAACTCTGCAACGCTGTGGCACCAGTAGCATGCAATCAATTGCAGCTGGTTCCGTTTCTGTGGTAAGGTGGATTGTGTTTGTACTCAGATTTAGAATAACTGAGAGCTCTTGTGACATTTGGACCGTTTTTGGTTTGTTTTTTTTTTAACAACCCATTAGAACCCATTGAATATGAGGATAAGCTCTACAAATGGAAAGGCCTTTTATTTTATCAACTGAACTGGCGCATCACCCTTTTAGTACACTATACCTACGCAACTTAGTCTCCTCGCTTCCCCTTCCCGCTAATGCTGTTCCACTACGAAAAATTCTTCCGGTTGCTCGAACTGTAAAACCTTAATCGGCATCTGAAATTCTATTCGAAATAAAACTACTCTGTATATCCCTTCATTATTTATTTTACAAACACAATTTAAAACCAACCCTGACATTTAGATAACATCATAACTTGCATGGATTTGCAGTTTTTAAATAACCAGTAACTACTAGTTAATAGTAAGGAATTAAAATAGCTCAACGCTCCGTTCCCAAACAAGCCCAGTCTATCAAACATTTAATTTGTAGCTGATTTCCCGTCGTTTCCTGTTTTTGATCGTACGCTTATTAAAGTTCATATTTCTGCAGTCGTTTTGCATTTAGACTCTATAACAATGCAACAGTGCAACATTTCGCAGCAGACAGCACTAATCAGTAACAGCCATAGCGTATCCACCCCACAACCCACTACGAAAACCCCCGCCCCATCAGCCCCATTACTGTCTCATTGCTGCTGCATTTTCATGCCATAAGCTCGACGAGAAAGCGAACGACGTCGCTACTTTGTATTGAAAATTATTTTCGCTCAAGTCCTTTTTTGCCGCACGCTGTTAATTTTGCACGTCGCATGTCATGGGTCCCGTGTTTCATGTCCCGCACGTTGGCTTAGCCGACGCACACACACACACATGCAAACACATTTATTTACACACTGATACAACAGCAATGTGGCGTTGCCGGTCGACCCTTGCGACTGACTGCCGGCTTTACCTTTTTTTTCAGCTCTGAAAATCGCATTTACTACGAATGTATGTAAGTACGTTTTCCCCTACAATTTTTGTGCAAACTGTGTGTGTGTGTGCTTTTCTATATTTGTGTGTGGCTGTGTGTTATCATGAAATTATAAACCCAGCACACACACAAACAACGCTCCCTGCACGTTTTTGTTTTTGTTCGTTGCGTTATTATAATATTCCAACAACGACAGCAGCAGCAGCAACAACAACAACAACATTTACAGCACTGGCAACAACAGTCACAGTCGTTGTGGCTGGCAGCAGCAGCAGCAACACCACTTACAGCATTGGCAACGAGCATTCCGGCCCGGCTTTTAACTCTCAAACCTACCACCAAGCGTACACCGAATAAACGAACGAACGAACGAGAGACCAAAGCGACCGGCATCATCGCAGCACCAAGGCAGCAGTTGCCGCTGCTTACTGCCTCCTCCCCTCTTATCGTCTGTCATCCTGTCCTGCCCTGCCTCGTTTCTCAGTCTGTCCGTCCTGCCTGCCATCCTGCCTGCCTGCCTGTCGCACTCAAACGTAATTTTGCTCGTCGTGCGTCAGTCGTTCGTTCGTTCCACTCGCTCTGTTAGCAATATATCTATGTGTGCGTGTGTATGTGTGTGTGTGTGTGTTGGTTTGTACGACCGTACGACCCTTGCTGCATTAATTCAAATTCCACTTCAGCTTCTGCCCGACGGTTCCCTGCCCTGCCCTCTTGCCTTGCCTTGCCGCGTTGCCTGCTTTTGATTTTCATCCATGATGAGTTTTCCCTTTTTTACGTTATTCCACATTGCTGTTGCCTGCCTCGGCCTGCCTGTACATAGTGGAATATCCCTATAACGAACTTGATGGTAAGGTATTGTAAGGCATTTTTTTTTTATTTTTTTTTATTTTTTTTATTTGTAAGAAAACTAACTGTCACAAGGAATTCTCTCTTCCAAGTTATGTTAAACACTATTTCTGCATTAGCAATTAATTAAAAATCCCGAAAACAAGAAACAATAACGTAGCTGTGACTTTTGCATTTCCAACTCTATTGTCTCTTAGAACTCACAGATGAAAGGAATGTTCTTTTAATATTAAAATTAAAATTTGTACTTATAAGCCATCCCCTAACGTCTAAGCAAAACTTTCTACTAATTTTTCAAAGTTTGAAACATAATACTGTATGCTAGTTTTGAGTTCTGGGCGATGTTTAGAAACAAATTTTGTTTTGCTAGAAAAAGTTTTGAAGCATTTTTTCACAATTTTCTTGGTTTCTTTTCGTTTTATATTATGTTTAACTGTATCACGCACACACACATACACATTTCTATATGCGCTTACAAACTGTGATGTAGTCAGCTCTCGGTACCCAAAACCATCCATTCATGTTTCCTGTCACCCTGCACTGCAGAGTGGACCGACAACGAGCAACTCTGTTGTTGTTCGTCCTGACTGTTTTGCTCTGCTCCGCTCTGCTCTGCTCTTCTGTGCTGGTTGGGCTATGCTGTGCTGTGTCATGCCTGGCTCACAGGTCTGGGTCTCTGGTTCGGTTTGGTCTTTTGCCATTGCCATTGCCTGGCTTGGCTGGCTGGCTATATGCGAGTTTCCATTAGATTTATTGCCACATTTTACTTTGGGCACATTCGCAACGACAACGTTGCCTGCCACATTGCCGCAGTTGCTGCTGCTCTGATGCTATTATTATTGTCGTTGTTGTTGTTGTTGCTGCTTCTGCTGTCTGTTCGTCGCCAGCAACATTTGTTATGAGTATGTGTGTGTGTGTGTGTGTGGATGTGTGGGTGTGTGCTTGGGCGCCTCTTCACTTGCTCGGGCGCTCCTGCGATGGCTTTGTATGTATGTTTGTACCAACTTCTCCCCTTCGCACCACGTCAAGTTGAAAATCCTTTCATTAATGGCACACAAAGTTCGGTTTCTGGCTGCTTCTACTTCTTGTCTTCTTCTTCTACTTCTATGTCTGTTAGACACCCACGTGCGCCAAAGGTGTCTTGACTGCCATCCTCATCGTTGTTGTTGTTATTGTCGGTTTTTGCTGACTGAATTGATAGGAACACTCAAAAACTGTAATAACTTGAGATGCACAGCAAGAGAAATGTGGAAAATGTCTGCACAATAAATCAATATTAATGTGTGAGATGGGGCAATCAAAATTGGATTAATCGAAGTTATTGTACTTCAGATGGTTGAACGTTTCAGGTAGAAATTGAATTATTTACACATACATAAAATTGCTCATTCTTTCAAATGTTTTAATATATAGTTTAAATGACAAGACTGCTTTAATAATTCATCATCCTATAGTTTTCATACATCCTAGATCTCTATATACCATTTTTGTATATTTAAACTCATTTTTAGTGTTCAATTCATATTTAAATTGAGTTTTGCTTTTACTAACTTTAGATGCAGCCTATTTATTCAATGGACCAATTTGCGTTTTTTAAACTGTACCAAATAGGTAGACAGTAATTTTTTTTTATAAATAATATTAAATGTTTGGTCTTCCCTATTTCTTTTATATATATATTGTATTGGTACAAAAAGACGATCCTTATTTTTAGTGATCCCATTAACAGTTCACGGATTGAGTTCCTCAATGTGTGTTGCTTCATTTCATATTCAGTTCGAGTGGTTTCCTCACTTCTGGGCTACACCGCACGACAAAGCGAAGGAGCAACATAGCCTTGCGCCTGCTGTGACTTTGATATTTTCATTTTGTGTGAGTGGGTGGCAAATTTCCACGTTGCTTAGTTGCTTGCCTGCCTGCTGCCAGCCAGCCTTACTGCCTGGCTGCCTCGTTGCCTGACTCGCATCGTTAAAAGTTTCCTTTTGGTTGTTGGTGCCGTCGTGCACATTTTCCTGATCGCTGTTTCCCGTTCGTTCGTCCGTCCTACTGCTTCAGCTTCTCATCGTTTTTGCTGATTTGTTATTTAGTTTGAATTTCGTATGCGGTGGCAGAGGCGGCGTCCTTTAGTGCTTTTCCTTTAGGTCTGCTGTTGCTGCTTCTGGCAGCGAGTGTTTTTCACCAACTTGACGTTTAGGTCCTCGTAGACTGCTGGCGTCTGCTCCTCGTAATCCGCACGTTTTTCTCCTTTTTCCTTCTTTTTACTTCCCTTTTTTGTGTGCGCTTTTTGCGCAAACAGGAGCAGAAGTTGCTAAATTGAAATTAAACTTTATGAAATAGCAGTTTTGTCTCCACCTCCCCAACCTTGTTCTCGTTAGTAGTCTCTGTGCTCTTGGACCTGCTGGCACCAGTTGACTGACTGTCTGATTGGCAGCTGTGTGGGCTTTTAAGCTCTTGTAGCTCTCTTACCTTCTGCCTCCTTTGTCTATCTCTACACACGTGCACATTTTGGAATGCACGTACTTATATGCATACATATATACATATCACAATCTTGATCAACGTGCCTGCAGTTCCTGCCTCGATGCGATGTTCATAAACAATGGATTAAACTGGACTCACATATGCCAGAGTGGGTCGAAATGACACAACCGAAGCGACTGTAAAATGCGAATAAATTTCTTAATTTAAATGATAGCGGCTGAAATTTAATAGCAATGTGGCTAAACGGTCTATAAAGAGCCCGAATACCCGCTAGAAAAAAAAATTTTATCGCAACAGGAGATACCAAACAAAACGTAAACAAACTGCTACGAAAAAACATTTGTAAAAAGTTTTCGATAAGAAATACGTGTAGGTCTATAATGCAGAATATGTATACAAAAAATATTAATCGCGATTTTTGATTAAAATAAAAAGTAAATCTCTGATGCCAACTTTCGAAGCCACAATCGTATTTACTATGTTTCTGGCTAAAATTACATAAGCTTAGATACATGTATGTAGTACGTATGTTATCCTTTATCCTGCATTGCATACCAACGATATACCAATATTTTTCAGTCCCATATATTTTGAAAACAGTTGAATTTGATAGCTATGTAGTTTCTACAAGTATTTCTGTGTTTTGTGTATCGACTGTTTGCTTCAGAAATAGTGGAATTTAAACGTTGCCTTCTGTGTTTATCAAACATAGCTCGGTCTGTCTACCTACTACTGAATATTATTTATTTAGATTAGAAATCTTTGGATTGGAATTGGTGTGCAGCAAAACAAATAAACAGCCCGTCATATTCTGAAATACCAATGTCTAGAGCTACACATGAAGTTAAATTTCAATCATCATGGCTCCAAACTTGATTGATTAGTGTTTGGTTCCTTAACAAAACGCTAGTATGTTATTTGAGAACTATTTGCAATCGGAATATTCTCAGTACTGTTGTGGTCGTCTATCTAATAGCAAACCATCAAGAACAGTTCCAACTGAGTAATGCAAGGCTAAAAGCAGTGGACGGTGTTAGAGCAGCTGCCTCTGCGTGCTTCTCGCTTTTGCTTTTGTGGCTGCTTTAACAACTTTTAGCAGCTGTTTAGACATGCCAGTGTCAGCTGTTTTCTTTTTGTTTTATGTATTTCTCTTTATTTTTCACCGCAGCCACCGCAATGCCAGCAACAACAATAGACATAACAACAGTAAAAACATTTTCAGCCGTACTTTGACTGCAGGGCTAAGCTTTTAACCAAGTTACAACGAACGAATTCCAGTTTTATCGATTTACACTGTAAATTTAACAGTTGGGAGTAAAGCGCAAGAAGCGCACACCTTTTACATTCATCTTTGTTGTTTTTGCTGTTACGGCCATCCCGCCATGAGAGCTATACTATGTCTGTCTGGTTTATCCTGCCACTGCTGCCTTGCACATTTTTTATCATCAACATTTAGGTTTTCGCTTTTGTCTTTTTTAATCTGCACATTTGTGACTGTCAAGTGAAAATCCCCCCGAGGGTGCGTCCAGTGTACATACAGACAAATAAATGTACGTTTGTGACTACTGTATGTGTGCGTATGTGTACGTGTGTGTGTATTGGTTTTATGTACAAGTAACTGTATGTATGTGTGTGTGTGTGTCTGTGCGCATTTACGAAATTGGTTGTGGAAAATCGATTAAAATTATATGTATGTACAATAAACGCCAGCAATGGCACACAAGCTACAGCAACAACAACTACTACAATGGACAGCGACAATAATTGAACAGAGCAGCTGAGAGCAATGCGCGCACGCTCTCCTCTCTTGTTCTCTCTCCAACAGACAGACAAACCAACAACAAAACTACCGTCATGGTGGTGGTGGGTGGCAAAGAAATCGCCGTTGTTGTTTTTGTTACTGTTTCTTGATTTGCTTGAACATGCAAGTTAAATTTGCTTGAGCTACTTATAAGACTGTTGCACGCCCCAAACGTACAAACATACACACAAATACACACATTCGTTTTACATATGTGTTGTGTCTGTCTTTTTATAACAACCTATTCGGATAGATAGAAAGAAAATCAGATATTTGTTTTTATTCGTCTTTTAGTTGTGGCTGCGGCCTGAAGCTTCAACATTAGCCATGTTGTTGCATATTAATGCTAGCTTAATTACAACATTGTCCATCATCAGTGCAAGCTGTGAGCAAATGACAACAACTGGTTCCCAAATACACTTGAAAAACGCAAGTCTTTATCACCCCCCACTTTTTGTCTGCCAAATTCCGGCATAAAAAAGAAGATATATACATATATAATTGTTATTATTAAAGTTGTTAAAAAGTTATTTGTACTGTCATTATAAAGAAGTTTTCTTCTGTAATAATTTCACCAAACCTTTGTTTTTTGCTCATATGAAAATATCCTTGAAACCCAATTCATTTCACAAATGCTCAATTCGCCATTTGTGACCAAAACCACTAGTGAATATTACAAGTTGTGATTGATGTTCATACAAAATATTACAAATATTCTTCCCCATTGATTGATTGATTGAGGTTTGATTGGGTCGGCCGAAGGCCTCAGTTGCCAACACTACCTTTTAGATGAAGCTTTTCATGTTTAATCATCATTCTAGTAAAAATTGTTGCAAAACCATCCGAAATGTTTTTGAGTGTAGAAATTAATCGTAGCATCTCTTTTGGGCGGTGGTGTTAGAGCTTAATTACTTACTGTGCGTACTTCTGGGGAAGCTTGACAAGCGACATGACGCCGAGATTATTACAGTGTTTTGCTTTTAATAATACTAAACACTTTCTAATTACGATTTTAAATGTATCTTAATTGATGATGTGATTTATTTATGTGTTTGCTTGTGTTTTTTGCAGACAAATACTTCCAGAGGTCAATCACCTTATCCGCCAGCGCATGGTCAAAACTCAGGTTCCTATCCAAGTTCACCCCAGCAACAGCAACAACAACAGCAGGCGGCGCAGCAGCAACAACAAGCAGCACAACAACAACAACCTGGTGGGGTTGGAGCAGCTGGCGCGCCAGCACCACCACCTGGCGCATCGCAACAACCACAACAGCAGCAACCACAACAAACTACACCGCCAGCATCTCAATATTCGCCGTACCCGCAAAGATATCCTACACCGCCTGGCTTACCAGGAAGCGGACCAAATCATCGAACTGCCTACACGACGCATCAGGTAAGGTTCTTCTTAGCTCTAAAAAACCAATTAATTATTAATTATTTTTTGATTCGCCAAATGTCTTTTATGATGAGATTTTGATAGGATTAAAAAGTGTATTGGTTCTTATCATGTCACATTAATCGCACTACGTATTCTTGAAATTGGTGTAGATAAATATACAATGCAAATGATATAGAAATAATGGTGATACTACAAATCGATATAGGTATGGACCTGAAGAGTTCTGAGCCATAAAAGCATGGGATAGCTATTTTTTCATGTAACTGCGACCAAGTTTGTTACAATCTCTATATAGCCTCATTATTTTATATAAGTGCCATTTGAAAATTCTGTGAAAAAATATGCTGTTTAAAAATCTCTTTTAACACAAAAAAAAATGCTAATTATAGGTTTTTTGTGGCTTTGCTTATTTCAAAGCTTTATTAAAGTCGATACACTATGTCATATAAATGACATAGGAACGATATTTTATACATATTTTGGAATTGGAGAAGTAATGGGAGTTCAAAGGGGACTGGCATACGTATTTGTTCAGCATTAATAATTATTTATACTTATTTACATTTTAAATCGGGGAATAAAATGGAAATCCTTTTGATACATAAATATGCTTTTTGCTAATTACCATTAAACAATCAGCAATTGTTTGCCCGCATTTGAAAATATATTTATGTGTTGTCTTTTTTATGCAACCAGAAGCTGCACAAATATTGCACATATTTCCTTTCAAAATCCATTCTTTAATGAATTTATAAATACATGTATATACATATGTGTGTATGTACATGCGACATTTTAAATTGCTAATGCTACTCAATCATTCCGATTGCAGTATCCTGAACCCAATCGGCCTTGGCCGGGTGGTTCATCGCCTGCACCTAGTCCCGGACCCGGTGGTCATCCATTGCCGCCCGCCTCGCCGCATCATGCGCCGCCGCAGCAGCAGCAACAACAACCTCCACCGCCGCCACATGCGACGGCCGGTGGTCCACCGCCCAGCAGTAGTCCAGGACATGCGCCAAGTCCGTCACCGCAGCCCTCGCAGGCATCGCCATCGCCACATCAGGTAATTAATTCAATTTTTTGCTTCGTTTGATGCAAACATGAGGATGTATCCATCCAAACATACATATGTGTATGTATATACAATGCATATATATGCATGTGATTCTCGTTGCGAATTTACGCGCCGTTGCCAAATTTCAGTGTTGGGCAACACATCGAATGGTGTGAGTTGGAAGCAGCGGCTCAACAATATAAAAGCAGCGTACAAAAAAAAAGGTTAAATGCACTACATAGTTTGACGTGGAAAAAATATTAATTGGAATTATGTGCGTCTGGTTGTGTATGTGGCAGCACTTTGTTGGTCGATTTTGTGTTATGCAGCTGCAATTCATTGGACAGAAGTGCTGGCCATAAATTGCCAGAGGCCTTGCAGGCATTTGTTGTTGCATTAGTTGAATTGTTTGCGGAATTTCATTTCGTGCGTTCATAATTACATTAATTTTTCACAACACCCAACCTGACTGACTGTTCCCAATTTTTCAACAACAATTGACACATGCAAATGATTCTATTCTATATGTACATAAATATTGTGTAAAGAATGCAATCCACATTTAAAATGTGAATAAAAATTTCATTGCACATCTGCTTCAGTTAAATTCTTTTCCTAATCAACGCGTAATCAAATCACAATTCACAAAAGAAATCCAGGAATAAAAGTAACAAATCCCTACAAAGTATGTCTGTATTAACGTCAATATCTCGAATAAGAATAGGAGCTACCTTGCTAGGAATGTTCTTCAATATCGGGGAAAGAACAAATTTGTTTCATTCGCTATCGAGCTTTCGAAGGCAGCGGAAATAAATAGGAGACACAAAGAAAGAATGTACTTACAGCAAACGCTTAAAAGAGAAACTGTTGAGTCGAAAGTGTGGCCATCAGCTGTTCTTCTTCCACACACAAACACACTGAACGCAATCCGTTATTAAAGTTACCCATAAAAGTAAAAGGTTACCGGGCTATAATAGCAAATTGTATTGGGCACGCACCTTTTGGGCCACGGGTCGAGCTGACTCTTGAGGCCAAACCGTCTGGCCATATATCAAATTCGCAGACTGACGTTTTTGTTGATATGTGCCAGCAATACGTTCATTTTCATAGTTGTTTTATGTAGCCGTATATGATTGTTCGTATGTATATGTATATGAATGTATTTCTTCTTCTCACTGAGTCGTTTTTCATTTATAAACTGGGTCAATAAACTTTGCCGCGGCATCGTCAACAGCAGCAGCAGCAGCACGTGAACTTGACTCTGCCGTGACGTCAGATTGCGACGTCGTCACCACTTTGTGTCCCAAAGAAGAGGGCCCCTTTCTCGCCCCGCCTTCCTCTCTTATGCATTCACTCTACTATGTCTGTACTGCCGTGGTTCATGGTCGGCATTTAGTATGAACTGCTGAGACCGCTGCTTGCTTGCCTTCTTATGCGGATTTTCTTTTGCTCCTCCTCCTCCTCGACGTACCACAATCTGAGATTGTTTCGTCTCCCTTTTTTTCGTGCCACATATTTAAAATGCCATTGTGCCCCACCACTCTGATACGCGGAAGCCGAGATGTTACGTCTTTAAGAATTATTTGTGGACTGTTTGAAGCAGTAAACCAATTAAAACCCAAGCGTTTTATGCAAATGATGTTTGTTCGTTGCATTACATCTTTCCAAATTTAATTGCCTGCTAAACTATAGTTGTTTATTTAGTTATCGAACTATCGCGCTGTTTCCTCGCAACCCGATTGTAATGCAGCCTTAAAACTGCTACTAGAAAGTTGGAAGAGCTGACTGGTAATAAACCAATGGGCCAAGTGTGGAGTAGAGTTTTTCTTTTAAAAACCCAAATACGCTCTTGTTAAAGAACTGTTTTTTTTTTTTAATACTTTGTTTTGCACAAAAGGAATCATATTGGTTGTACCAAAAAATCTATTTTAGACAACAGCCACGACCATCTGCTAACACTAATATCTGTTGTGAATAATATATATACACTAGATCATACATATAGTATAGCACTATATACTAATAATAAACCCCAAAGCTAAAGAACAATACTAAATATATGTGTGCACTAAGAGCTTTTGTTATGATCGAAATGATGACACTTTTTGTACGCTATTAGAAGATTTGTTTCACAATCGGGCTTCTTACGGTACAGTATAGTAGAAGCTGCTTGTATGTACCTAAAATCTGATTTTTAAAACTCCAATAAAGTATCCAAATGCTGTCAGGATAGAAATGGAATCAAGAACTAATGCAATAGCAATCCAAATGAACCGGAGTACTTCCCTACAAGTCTCAAATGTCTCTGTATTGGTCCAAATGGACCGGAGTACTTCCCTGTAAGCCTCAAAAGTCTCTGTATTTATAAAAAAAAAAAAGGCACACATTTTGGAACTTCTTCCTCAGACACATTTGTGATGCAGTTCAATGTATGTAGTATGCGTATGTATGTATTATGATTGTTGTTGGCATTCTTTGTCATCAACATCGTAAACATGCTTTTATTTTTATGAATCTTAAGTGATTTTATTTCAGTTTGTTTTGATTACTGTTTCTTTTTCTTCACTTTTTGCATTGGTATTTCTGTTCTCGCCGATTTGTTTATGGCGGCATTGACAATGCGAGTCTTCACTCCCACATCCCCAGCGCCACAGATTTTTCCGACCCCGTTCAACATAAGTACTACACTGGTATTTTTTTTTGCTATAATATAGCTATAGATTCATGATTCTTATGTATAATGTTATGTGCAGTTTTATTTGTTTGCGTGCCTCGCCAGTTTCCGTTTGCGCGCTTCCACTTGATGAAGACGCTTAAGCGTTATTTGTTTTTATTCATGTCGCCACTATTGTTTATTTATTGCCCGCAAAGCCGGCACCTTAATTATTTTGTTGTTGCAGTGTTTTGTTTTTAGTTTATTTTTAAATATTTAAATGCCTGCACACACACACACATGATCGGACTAAGAGGCATTGCTTAAAAGCTCAACTCATCACACATCTATAATTTTTCATTCCCCTCGGCTGCATATTCCATAGTCCACATCAATCCGCGTCAAGATGAAGGCAAACGCAAACGATTAAGTCTGTATGTATAGGTATGTGTGTGTGTGTGTATTTTGACCCCAACCTACCTCAAATCGTATCGTTTGTATCTGTATCTGGAAATCATGCCGACGTCGACGCTCGCCGCAACTTTGAAAAAGTAAACAAAAAAAAAAAAGAACAGAAAATGTGAGCACTCAATACATTTTATGCCGCAATGTTTTACATATAGAAATTGTATATAGGTGTCGTTATTAATATACAAGTATATGTATAGCAACAGCACAATAATGCTAATCAATTGAGTGGAAGTTGAGGAAGGAATGGAATGTAAACAGCTACTACTTTACTTCACTGACTCTGTTGTTGGTGTTGTTGTTGTGTTGTGTTGAGTTGGGTGCAAGTCAAATGGGTTTACTGGAGCACAACAAAAAGGCCAAAATGTTTGAAAAGGCAAACAACGGCACAAAACAAATGCCGCCAAAAATGAAAACTGTAACGGCCTTGCTAGGTAGGGCTGTGAATTGTGGGTGTGTGCCAAAAGGTTGAATGAAAGGAATGAATTGATATTGCTATTACTTTGCTTCTACCTATTATTATTATTCGAAGTAGTTAAAACATCTCAGACCCAGCTTAAAACATTAGATTCCGTCGTTTGATATGTAAACACAATTTATAATTGTGTGACATTTTGGAAATCAAAACCAACATTTAGAATAAATTTAAATTAAAGTACATAGTACTTGAATTAGTATGTTGACTATACTCATACTCGACTGACTCTTTAATAGAGCAATCTGAAATAATTTTCATTAACTATATTCCCGAAGCGCTGGTGCACCAATTTCTACTCAAGTTGAGAAGTTCTATTCAAAGCAATGGCTTTAAATGTATTCCGTTAGCCACCTTAAAACGGAAAGCTGCCACAAATTATGGCAAAGGTGGAGTGCTGGTCTACAAAGCAAAACTCTGAGCATTTCAATGAAAAAGTTTGGGAGTGGTTCAAGGACAAACAGATGGAACCCTGGCGCACAGTTTGGGCGTGGTCCTCAATAGCTTTTGCAGCAGTTATTAAGAAGACAAGGGGCTCCTGTGGTGTTGCTTTAAAAGCGCAATCACACCGCATACTACTTCTTTACATTCCAATAAGAGTTGACCGAAAGTGTCATGGATTGGAAAAAGGATGCTCCTGGACACTAACTGGCCGCATGCAGCACCTAACGACCTAATCCAGCCCGTCTGTTCATTGTGCATCTTCACTTGCTTTGTGTGGCAGAAGAATTCAGTTTCCCACAAAAGCTTTAGGTTTTAAAATAAATGTATTGTTACATAACTTGATGGAAAGACAAAGACAGGCAGAGAGAGAGATAGAGAGAGGGAGAGAAGAGTTGGCTATGCGACTGGGGAACCATTCGAATTTCTATTCATTCTATTTGTGTACTTCGTGTAACAATTGAGACGCATGCCAGGGCGCTCTACACACAACCGGCACTTATTGTTTAGGTTGATACGCGCTATCGTGGCGTCATCAACTGCGACAACAACAGAAGCAGCAGCAATAACGGCAACTTGTTCGTATGTATGTATTTATGTTTGTGAGTACGCGCTGTTCTTGCCGTGTATATGCTTACATGAATGTGAGTGTGTGTGTGTGTGTGGGCTCGTTTGTTTGTACCCCATTTATTCATTCAGCATGTCCGTAGTCGTCGGCGGCGTCATTCCTCCTGGCCCTCTTAACATTTTTTTTTTCACTCATTCCCTTCATAGTATGCACAGACACATACACACTCACACGCACACATAGACACAACACAGCTACACTTAAGATCATACAGCAAGCGGCGTACATACATACATAGGTATATATGTATATGAGCATATATTTGGGTCAATGCCAAGGTCATTGTTGTTGTTGCTGTTCTTGCTGGCATTTGCGGGTTGTTCACTTTTTACATACACTTCTCCCCCCCCATTCACAAGCGCCTGGGATTTGCTGCCGCTACGATTAAGATTTTATATGTACGAGTATATTGTCATCGTTGTTGTTGGTGCTTTGTTTATGTTGAACGCTGCCATAATTACCTCGACCTGTGGTTAGTCAGTCAAGCCAGCCAACCACAGTGGAATGGTGATCCTCGCAATAAAGAATAACAAACTAGCCAGCCTCAGGGGTCATGGCATCCTCCGTCTGCTTGACTTCTTTTGTCCCTTAGGCAGGACTTTTGTTCAACTGTTGCTGCTGCTTTTTATTCTTATCTTATTTTCTAGGCCCGTTTTGCGCGCGACCTATTAAAATATATGCGTCTTTAGTTTGACCTTGAAATATGCCGGTTTCGGTTTCTCTTTATGTGCCACCGAACCACCACCACCTACACAAGCGCACATGCAGAAACTCACTCGAGAGGTTGTTGCCATTGTTATCAACCGTACACACACACACACAAAACAGTATATATTGTAGTATTTTTAGGCCCTTCATATAATGGGTAGATGGTTAATACCCTGCCACATATATACCTTGTATGTGCCCCCAACATTTGAAGTTATGCCAAAATGCTGCCAACTCAACTCGCATGCGGCACATGCTGCCAACTTTAATTATGCAGCAACACAGTTTCGTGCACACTTTGTTGCTATTGGCATGCATTGTAGTCTTTTCTTTGTTGGGTTTGTTCACATAATGATTTGTGTCGGAACTTTGCCAACTGCTGCGCACATAAATAAGTAACAAACAGCAACAACAGCACCGGCAACAGCAACAACACCAAAAAAGTGCAAACAAAGCAAACGCTCAAAGCCACAGCTTCGCATGTTCATTTGCAGCTTCCGGCTGTCTTTCAAACCACAACGCTCTTACATTTTAGCTGATGTAAAGCTTTGACAATGACTGTGCACAATTACCAACAACAAATAGATGGGGCGGTAGTGAGCGATTGAAAAAGAGAGACATTTGAAGTTTATGCCAATCAGTTCAAAAGCCAGAAATTGTTAGATTTTCGCTATTTCTACTATTCTGACAATTTCTACCCGCGTTTGTGTATCTGCTTGAATGAAAATATCAAATTGGAATTGCCATATTCCGATCGCAGTCGACAACCACTCTACCCTCTTGGCAAACTTAACAGGCACTTGGAAGAAATCGTACCTAAGTTTGTGCCAAGAAAGAGATAAAGTATAGGAGACGAAGATCTCATAATGAAAGCATACTGGATGTATTAAACATAAATTTTCCATTGAAAACGAAATAGCAAATGGGTGGAATGAAAGGGAATTTATTGGAAATAAATGAATTGACACAAACTTTTCGAAAATATTTTAATAGGGGTTACTAATAACACAATCTTTAATGTGTATCTGATATTAGAAACATACATTATGTTTGCATGTTTTACAAGTATGTACTTCCCAGCTGCCAGAATAGCTGGCAATCGATAGACCTACCCACATAACTCTTAAATAAATCTCTTATAAAATGCATGAGAAGTTATAACGAAAGACATAGAAGTAATAAGGGAATTCAAATTCATATTTTAATCCATTTTGGTTGTGCTATGCATTCAAAATGAAATATTTTGACTAATTTTCTTATGGTCATGCTTCAGTGATCATAATTAATTGCAACAGCAACTGTACAAACACATATTCACATATATATACATAGGCATACATATGAGCGTATGTAGACTCTTGTGTCTATAGAGACTTGTGCTCCATTGATTTGCACAATTGAGCGCCAAATTAAATGCATATGAACTGACATCATCGTCGTCATCCTCCACAACAACAGCAGCGGCAGCGGCAGCAACAAGCTGCACTTGCAAACATACACACACACACACACACAGATGGATATACCCATACATACGTACTTACAGACAGCTCTCCTCATTGCCCGCTAGACAAAACAACAACAGTAACAAACAACTGCAAGGAGGACGGCGCCGTAATCAGCAAATCAAAAGCAATCAACGGCACTGTCGTCTGGTGGGGCACAGTTGGAAACGGTGCCGCAAAAGTCGCAGTCATCACAACAAAAACAACAACAACAGCAATAGTAGCAGCAGCAGCCACAGTAGCTATACAGTAATCATGGCAGAAAAGTTTAGCACGCTCTCAGCATTTGCCGCCTCTTGCATGGCAAGCACAAAATTGTGCAATTTATGATACCTTCTTGTTGCCAAAAAAAAGTAAAGAAAAAAATGTTTACTGATTGAGCGACACGCATTTCTTACTAGCCCCCTCCCCTCCATACTGCACAGTATTTATGCTTGTTATGCTTTCTTGTTTTGTCTTTCACGATTCTGACTCTTGAACTCCTCCTCTCAGCTGGTATAGAAGCTGGTTTTTCATTTGCCTGGCAATGGATTCTTGTAGTCGCCAAGATATGCTCTTTGAGCATAAATGATCAGTATTCGTTCTTGAAGAATCTTGGTTTCAATATGAAAATGTCATTTGGTAAAGTTGGAGGATAAGAAAGCGTATACAAGTATATTATGCTATAAGCTCTATATTTCCACAAAATGTAATCAATATTACTTTTAGCATCAACTAGAGAGTACTCTTATCTCTCCTTTTAGGAATATATGTATGTATATACTCATATGTGCATTTCCAATTAAAAGTCAATTGTATAAAACACATTAACTTAAATAGATTTCCCCCACTTGAGGGACAAATTTTAAAGTGCATGGCAATTGGATTATTCTTTGAGGCAGATAACATTTCAGTTAGTAACAACAATCCTATATTCTGTATTTAAATTCGTTTAGTTTGATTACACAATATTTAAATACTCCCAGCTTTTATAATTTATGCATTTTTGTGTGCAAATACATATTTATATACACCGACGATTATGCGAACCACTGTGCATCGGACTGCTAGTAGTCAGTCCGCAGAGCCCGCAGCTCCAACTGAGGAGCACCGCAGCAATACCAACAGCAAATGCCGCTCAGGAATCAGCAGCTGCAATAACAGCAACAACAACAACAGCAGCAACACAATTCCCCATTACGGCAACGTCGACAGCATGCTGTTAAAACTATTTTATGTGACACCGCTCCCCCATCTGGCAGTCCCACAAACTTTAATTCTCGCTACGAATCGTTTGCCGGCTTTTTCTGCTTTCTTTTGTGGCCCATCGTTTTTTATTTTTTAACTCAACCGTTTCTTCCATTGCCATTTTTTATTACTTTTTCTCTTGGCATTGCCGGCGTCGTTACTGCCCTGCAACCAAATGACTGAGCAAACCTATAGCCAAGCGACCGACCAACTGCCATTTTTAATCCGCGCCAACACAGCCGATGTGGGGCCACCGTCCACATTACCTACAGACATCTCCCAACGCGGGAATACGACTGCACTGCGAGCAAAATATCTTTACAAACAAGTTGCTTCTTTGGAAATAAGCGATAAAATTAGAAATTATTATCCACTTTTGATAACCACTAGGATTTCATGGATGTTAAAAACGATTTGTAGCTCTTTTTATCCAGAGTATGTTCCCAACCTCATATCTGTCTTACTCCTTGTCGAAGGATTTACAGAACTCACATCTCCAGAAGTTATTGGAATAGATACAGTCGTGGACGATTCCCATCGTCATGCGTTGATTATCGTGACGATAACCAGGGCAGATGCGCTAGATTTTCGAAATTCAATTCAATGTTAACAAATCGCTGTTCAAGGCTTCTCTTAATGTTTTAAGAATCAAGAAATATCATATTTTATTCAGAAGTTTTCGGTATAGAGAAGACCCCGTTAAATAGATATTACTTCAGCAATTTGACAGTAAATCCCAATAGGCGCTATTGTTTTCATTTCGTTCGTTATTCTCTCAGTGTAGTTGGCAACACGCTGTTGTTGGTGCAGCAGACTGCTGCTACTGTAATGCTGCTGCAGCAGTCCAACTGTAAGCTTCTTTGTATTTGACGACTCCCTGGCTTTTGTGTGACTAACACACACACACACATAGACATATGTATACATATATATATACATATATTTACATGTATGTATTAAACTTTTATGATTGCCCGCTGTGGCTGTTGTTATTGTTTTCGACAGAAATTATATTTTAGTGGTATTATTTTTATTCTAACTGTGTGCGAAATGTTGCTGTAATAATATCGCCTGCATGTATGCGAGCGAGGCTGAGTGTGATTGCGTGTGTGTACATTTTAATGGAAAACACTTGAAACCCAAAAGCATCTGACACATTGACGCACCCACTCACTCACTTTCTTACTTGCCCAACAACTGTCTGCCAGTCAGACAGCCATTCTATCTGTCTGCCTTTCGCATATGCTTTCTATATCGCTCTGCTATGTCCTGCACTGTAAACGCATTCAAATTGCTGTCGTTGGTTTGATGTGCGTTTGGTTGACTGGCACGTACATTCATTCACTCACACACACATACCCGTGTTTGTTCTTTATAGGTATGTATGTCTGTATGGGTGTGTCTGCCCGCCCGTCATTGCTCATCCTCGTAAGTTGGCAACATAATGGTCTGCGACAACGTCATTGCTTGACTGCGCTGCCTTGCCTCGCCAGCTTGCCAGCCCTAAAATGGCACACGGCAAAAAGCTGCTTAAGTGCCAAAGTTAAATTGATGTAGAGTAGAGCAACAGTACGACGAACGTACCCCTCAAGAATATTCGTATTCATACTTACTTACGCTTTTTCAAAGACCGAAAATCTCGAACAATAAAGTTTACGAATCGAAAGGGTTATCTTTACAACAAATGGGATCATCACAACTCAAATGATTGCATTTATTAGTATTTTACTTTACTGAAGCTGTAGACACGCAATTTATTTGCACCCAAAATCGTCATATTTCACAACATAAATACATAGTGTTTCCCAGATTTGTGTACAAATTTTTAGTCTCTCTGGCCGTAGCTTAAGAAGCAAATAAATTAAGATTTCTTCAGTAAAGAAGTGTATTTTTTTCTCCGATCTTAACAATAATAATATACCAAGTTTAGTATCACAAGACAATATATAGTACCTATAATAAGTATAATACGCATTAAATCCATCCGTCTGTGACTGTCACCCTTGGGGTAAAGGGTATAAATATTTTTATTGTACAATGTAATCGTCATAGCAACAAACTGAAGGCAGACAAAATCCAGTAACAATAAAACCAGCACTGGACTGCGCATAACTCTCCTCTTTTTTTTTTGCCTACCCGTTGAAGTTTTAATGTTTTGTGATAAGCTTTTTGGGGCTCTCAAGTCGACCGAAAGCA
The DNA here is from genome assembly GCF_003285725.1 of Scaptodrosophila lebanonensis. NCBI lineage: Eukaryota > Metazoa > Arthropoda > Insecta > Diptera > Drosophilidae > Scaptodrosophila > Scaptodrosophila lebanonensis. The sequence continues at coordinate 1,502,250 of NW_022060558.1, forward strand.
GGAACGAGAGAGCAGTGGTTGTTATTGCCGTGCCTCGATAAGCGATCGCATTTAGCAAGAAACGTGGCGCGTAAAGTTAAGACATTCTTCTCCGACTCCGGGCGACTGTTAAGTTTGCTGCGGCATCCCAACAACAGAGGCTGTTAAAATGTGCAACGATTTGGGTTGGCAGAGCGAAGTGTACAGTGGATAGGCAGGCAGACATTTTTATCATTTTATTGCAGCAGTTGGCTTTTACCCCATCTGTGGCTCTCTTCTGGTTATACCCTATAGTCAAAGGATAAATGTATGGAATAAACAGTCCACACATTTGTATTCTAGATCAGCATGAGAAGACAAATCCGTATTGCCATGTCCGTTATTTAAAAAAAAAAAAAACAATTTTTTTTTTTTGAATGATTACACCCCTTCCCCCATGCATAATTTAATCTCTATCTCTGTCGTTCTTAGATTGTTTTTGCTCTGCCCGCCTAAAGCAAATAAAAAGGTGCTTTTTTATGCAGGGTATTTCACAGTCGGATTTAAACGACTCTGCAGCATACTCTCTTGTTTCTCATTTTGTTTGCTGGCCCGTGGCCCACTTCAAATATATTTTACAGATTGCTCTGCGTCATGTTCAGCTGCCAATTGCTGAGCTGCCTGTAACATTGTTGTTGTTGTTGGTGCGATTGCTGTTGCTGCTATAACTGCTAACTGCATGCATTTTATTTTACCAAACTGTGCCGCAGTACGTAGCAATAACAACAAAAACAACACGCAATATGTTGTATAGTAGTTGGCAATTCAAAGTCTGCTGCCTGCTGCCAGCTCTGGGGCTTCAAAAGCCACATGCCAGCCAACGCGCAATTTTGCCGGTTTTTCTCTGTCTTGTTGTTGTTGTTGTTACTGCCGCTGCTGCCTGGTGTTTTTAGTGTCCCACTCATTGTGTGCTTGGCTCAAAAGCATTGCTGCTGCTGTTGTTGTTGTTGTGTCGGCATCATCATCGTTTTTCATTTTAACAGGCACAGCAAAAAAGCAAAAGAAAAAAGAAATACATATAGCAACAAAAACAACAATAAAAAAACAACTTGCGCAAACGTTCAGCTCTGCCTCCATTTCTGTTTGTGTGTGTGTGTGTGTGTGAGTGCGACTGTGGCGCGCTTGTTTTTCAGTTCACTCGTTTGGATACTTGAACGTACGAACCGAACGAACTGCTGCCGTTGCTTTTGCTGTCTACTGTTGTTGTTTTTGCTGGTTGGCGTTGCCGTTGCTGTTGCTGTTGGACCTCTCCAACTTGTTTCATGGGACGTCCAACCGACGTTCTTTCTATTCGTTTGTTCATTCGTTCGTTCATTCGCCGCTTGCTTGCTAAAATTGCTTGCCTGAACACAAAGTGGTTGACTGAATGGCCGACTAACTGACGGTCCGACAGTTAACAGTGGCTCCAAATTTGAATAAAACTTCGCCGCAGTAATAATATCCATATTCAAGCTACAATTCGCAATTTTGCGATGCCATTTGTTATTCACAAAATTTGAGCGCTTATGCAAAAGAAGGAAACGTGGGGCCAATTTATTAATAACCATACCCAGCTTAACCAAAAAAGAAAATGCGATGAAAACGTAGCAAAAAAAAATTCAAACTCAGCTTATCCTCACACATCTCAGATATTACCTCTAGAAACAGTCTTTCTTGTGGACATGATTTTCAATAGGTTAGAAAATATATTATTATTTTACTATAATTTTATTTGTTCATGCTTTTCAGCTAATGACAAATACTATACATTCTACCAGTTGGATTGCATTTGGATTTGCACCACTGTTCGTTGCTCTGCTGCTGTTATTACTGCTGGCTGACTGGCATTGCTGTTAGTCAGTCAGAGAGCCAGCCAGTCGTATACTTGCGAACAAGAAGCAACTGCTGCTGTTGTATTTATTTGCGTGTGCTGTTGGCGTTCCCTTGTGCCATTTACGCCATACACATATACACACACACATACAGTCATATATATAGTCGCACAAACTTTCGTTTCGCTCATAAAATATCAAGCAAGCGAGTCGAGGAGCGCAAACAAAAATTGCATGAGCTCTTACGCTCTACAACACGCATACACACACAAACGAATGCATATACATATATGTATATATATGTATGTGTGTGTGTGTTGGTATTGCTCGTGGCTTTTTAAAAGCGCTCAGCTGTGTTTCAGCGATTTCTACGCGTTGTCTCTGACTCTGCTGCCCATGTGTTGCTGTTGTCTGTACGTTGGTTTAAAAAAGAAAAAGAAAAAACACAATTCCGACCCCACTGTCTCGACCCAGACCCATGCTCCCAGTCAATCTTTTGACGTGCGCGCCTTTGTAGAAGTAAAAACACATTGCACTCGCAAAAATATCTACAATACATATACATGTAGTATGTATGTACATATGTACATGCGGCAGGCACATTTCGTTGCGGAAAAAACGTTGAAGTCACTTGGTCTTTAGTTTGTTTTTTTTTTTCTCCAAACACTTTTTTACATTGATCCGTACATTGTTGCTGTTGTAGTTTTTATCATAGTTTGTTGCTTTTTCTCCTGCTGGCTTTAATAAATTCCTATTTGCATGCATGTATATAAAGGGTATTTGCTTATTTTTGCATTTTATTTTTCGTCATGCTGCTCCTAGCCAGGCAGACAGCCATCCAGCTAGTCAGTATTGTCCGTTGCATGCCACACATAACAGACACATGTGCGCGTCAGGCCCCACAAATCCCAGCTGCCTCTCAAAAGAGAAGCATGCCGTCATTTCAGAGCGCGTGCCAATCTCTTGTGCCGGCTTGACCTTTTAAAGTGTGGTGCATGTAGACTTAATAGTGCTTTCAGAATGCGGTCGATTAACTATACGAGTATTCGTGTACGGGATTAGAAGAAAACTATTTATCCCATAACTATACTAAACAACCAGTTGTGATTATGTCACTTTCATTATTGTGTTTGGTATCTGCACAATAGACTAGAAATGTAGCTATGTTCTCGAAAAACGACAAAGAGATAATACAGCGATGAATAGTTAGTCCTGCCAATGACACAAGAGTCATAGTTTTGTCTGTAGTCGAGTATACACATAATGAGACTATATTAATAGTATCTTCAAATTGAATCCCTAAAGTATGCTTTAATAATACTTATCAGTAGCGTTTCACTTTCATTTAGTTTTAGAAACGTTTCAAAATCAATTGGGAATTGGAGGAATACTTGTATGTAGTAAAATTGTAATACATATCTTTATATTTTTGTGTACTAGGCATACAGTGAGAGCTCCCTTAATGGACACCTCTTTTATCCGGACACTCTCTCCGGCGGACACTTTTTCTATAACATTCGATCGGTATATAAAGTATTTAAGAATCCCTTGGGCGGACAAAAATTGGCCGAACGTTAGTGTCCGGCCCAGAGAGTTTTCACTGTATTTGTAGCTTCAATAACCCCCTTATAAATGAGGTATCATTGCAATGCCTCTCTCTCTTCACAGAGCATAAGAGCCTGGCAGACCACAAGCTACGTATAGTCTCTATGGTATTTTTTCCTTTTCGCCAAAACTTTTTGTGTTCATTTAGAGTCACTGCCGAATGTCCATGCGACATGGGAATACACTCTATGGTGAGTCCCCCCGGCTCCCGCTCTCGGACAGCTCGCACGAATGTGGCGTTTTGTAATGTGATGTTAGTTTCTTATTAGAATGCATTGCGGTAAGCAATGGTGTGCCACAAATTTACGTATCTATGCAAGTTTGTGTGTGTATTGTGTCCATTGCGACTGAAAACAGAGCACGCATCTGCATTTGGCCGCTGTTAGCATTGGTCCTGCTTATATACGTATATACAAGTATGTAGAGACTACCCGCCTGACACCCCCCTTTAAACTTATCCGTCCCTCTTTCTTTGTGCATACGCCCCAAAGGGCAAACAATGACTTTGAAATGCAACAGACAACAACAAACACTAACTAGCATGCGGTTTATTATTTGAGCAAGGGGAGTGGAGTTGTGGCAGTGGCAGCAGCAGCAGCCACAATAAAAACAACAACAACAACGGCAACATCCCGTTCACCCTTTGTTGCAATTTGTGTTCATTGCACGCTCCCCCATTTCACAATCCTTTTTGCATTGTCCCTGCTCCCCTTTTTTGGTCTTGTTGCAGGTCCCTTTAGTCGGTCGCTTTCTGCTTGTGACTGCAGGCGTTAATAATATTAAAATGTCGAACTCTGCCAAGCCACCCTTGGTCAATGGACGAGGAATGAATGAAGTATTTCGGGGGTTTTTTTTCTTGCCTTTCAATTCCGATTGGAATTTTTAGTTCGTGCTTTATGGTTTAACTTTGATGGATGGTGACAAATAGACCTATATTCAAGCTATTGAAGTTGCGTATACTTTAAGAAATGTCTACAAATACAGAACCCATGCAAATCCATAAATATGATATAAATGAAATTGTTCTTAGCTTCATTGAACCTTAATCCGGATGTATTTGATGGTTTTATTTTCCGAAATTATTTGAATTCACTTTTAAATTAGTATTAATGGGGCTATCTGGGAAAAATCAATCCTGAGTAAGTTTTTTCATTGCTATCATATTAACTGACTCGATTTGACGTTAAGATCCTGAAATAACCTTGAACCCAGTATTAAGTAAAACCCTTTTTCATGACTTACTCACTAAAATAAATGGCAATTGTGTGAATCCACTGCACATCTAATGTCGCTGCGTTGTGTTGCAAAGAAAAGCACAACCAATCCCCACCAACAAGCTAGGAACTCACAATAATAACAATAAGATGTTTAAAATATGCGTGGTGTGGCTCATGGGACCCCTTTTAAACTGATTTCTGTGTGGCTTTTGGCTTTCCTAACTGCTTCGTCTATGGCGGCCAACACACGGCCACTTGAGTGGCGTGCTTCAAAGCGAAATAAATGCTACAACTCATCATCATCAACATCAGCAACGTTAGAGCCAAAAATAAATAAAATAAACTCAAACGCTTCAACACTGGCCACTTCTCTCACAACCATTGAAAATAAAAAGAAAGAATGGACTGCGGTGCAATATTTTCTTGTCACTTTTGAACTTGAAGACACCACTAATCATCAGACAGACGCACATCGTGATGATGAACTTTTCATAAGCTTACCACCTTCAGTTCAGTTTTGGAGAGCAGCATCTATTGTTGTTGTTGTTGGCATTTACCTGTACAGGAACCTTCAGTAGGAATACGAGTACGAGTAGCATCATCATCAGCTTCATCTTCATCGTCATTTACATTTTGAAGTGAAGTGAAGAAAAGAAAAAAGTGCTGCCTCATTTTTATTCTGCTCCCTCCATGTTTCCACATCGCGTGGATGCCAACGGCCGTGGCGAAGGCGCGACTCCAATGTGGAGCGCACAGCACTTCATTCAATCATGTTGCTCTTGGACTCTGTGGCTGCCGCTTGAAGTTGCTTTGCTTTGCCTGCCTGCTGACTTTTTGGCGCGAAAATATCTTTATTGAACTTATGGCTGTGAAAATGTAACCACAGTGGGACTTGCTAAAAAAATACACTGCACTTTGTTTCAACACGATGTACCTCTATCTATAATTTACATTCACAGGGCAGCCTAAATGGGTTTTCGATAATGATACTAAACATGAAAAGCCGGCTGAGAATAGCTTTTCTTTTTACAATTCTTCACAACTGGTCCTATTTCCGGTTACAATTCGAAATATTATGTACAATCAAACAATCAACTCCTTACATTTCTATTTGAGAATTAAATCCAATCGATTCGAGATCTTCTTCGTCTTAATAATGGTTTTTAATCTAGACTAGAAATGACCGTTGTCTGAAAAAGAAAAATATAAATTGTAAATCACAAGCTCTGTCGCAGACGAATTATTCCAAAATGCTTTCAGCCTGTTGTCATCAGACTTTTACGCAAAACAGTTTTCCGAAATGAAAACTGAAGCTGATTAAGTTTCCAAATGGTTGGTTGTAACTTTATCCAATAATTTCTCAGATTTTTATCTGTTGATTACTTCTTAGCTTAATCTTTCTCCACAGTTATGCGACTAATTAAACGTATTCAGAGTTGTTTTCTTTTATTTTTTTGATAAATAATGCAAATGTAATGAGCTTTGTTTGTTTTTGTCTGCAAAGCGTCTTTAGGCAACGAAAAAATAAAATACCCCCCAGTTCTTATTATCGCATATAGATATGTACCTATGTATGTATGTAGGGATGTATATAGTTGTATTGTATTCGATCGAAGCTTCTCTCATTTATAGCTATCGCCTGCCTTGGCGTCGGCGGTGGCGCATACTTGTGTATATAAATGATTTCGTTGTTGTTCTCATTGCTGTTATTGCCCGTTGCTGTTCTTGTTCCCGCAGCGCTTGTTTTTCTTTCCAAGTAATTTTTCTACACATACTCATGCAACGGCTACAAACACAAGCGCCGCCTTAATGTTGTTTGTGTGTAACGTCGCCTCGCCTTTGCTATGCTCGCTTGTCGTAGTTGTATAAAACATTCTAGCAGCTAGCTTTTGCGTTTGCCTTTGCCGCTTTGCTATTCTCGTCATCAACGCCACCGCCGTCGTCGTCGTCGTCTTCGCCTTTGTTATTCAAGTGTGTGCGCTCTGCCTTACGCCCCACTGCGCCCGCTAACCGTCTCTTTGCTGCCCCCTCATTCTCTCTCTTACAGCCCACATTTCTGAGTAGTGTACGAAGCAACAGAAACGAATGGCCTGGCACGGCATGGCAAAGCTCTTCCCTTCTCGATCCCCTTGTTCGTCTCTCCCACTGACTTGGCCGTCGTTGCTTATTTCATTTTATTATATGCCAGCCAACAACTTTGAGTGTGTATCTGTATTTGTGTGTGTGTATGTCTTCTGTGTGTGCATGTTGCTGTTCCTTATCTACGTCTTTGTCATCGTGCGACGTACGTAGGCTTCACACACACACACACACAGATACATATACTCGTGCAGGCACACGTATTTGTTGGTTCGTTCGTTCGTTCGTTTGGCTCGTTCAGTTCGTTTTCAAGCGCGCCATAACTACCACTGGCCAAACCCGTCCCCCCATCCCTCCCCCCACTTTGCTGTCGCCTTCTTGCTACGTCCGCTTCAACCGCTCCATTCGCCCTGGCAAGCGCTTCAAGTTGCAGCCGTCGTCGTTCAGCGCTGTCGTTCCACATTGCTTTAGCTTTTGTGTGCCGTGCCATGCCATGCCATGCCTGTGTAGTCTGTGGTCCCCCCCTCATGCTCCTTCTTCCACTTCTATCACTCAGCGCTGAGTGTGGTGCGGTGTGCTGTGCTGTGCTTTAGCTTTGCCGTCAGTTCGTCGTCGTACATTTCATTTCACTTCACTTAATTTCTCAGATACCAAAACGAACGGCGTTGTATTTTTCTTCTTGTGCGCTCTCCGCCCTGCCTGCCACTTCATGCCGGCTGGCGTCGACGACGACGAATACGTTGGATCGTTGTATATTTGTATGGTTGTGTCTGCATCTGTGTGTGCGACTCGAATTGCTGGCTGTCGGTTTAAGTTTTTATGTGTATGCGGCGATGCGGCGGCTGCTTCTTTCCCTTGCCTGAAATTGTTTGGGTTTTAGCATTTTCTTGCTTTACTGCTGCTGCTGCTGCTTTTGCTGGTGGTGCTTCTTCTTCCATTCTCTGCTTATAGAGATGCCACAGCAAAGAGTCGAATCGAGTAGATTTGGAGTGGGTTGGGAGTTGTTGCTTTTGTCGGTGTTGTAGTTGTTGTTGTTTTTGTTGTCGTAAAGCGCATACAATGAGATTTGACGTTTATGATTTCTTTGTAACCTGGTTATTATTGCGCCATTGTTATTGTTGTTGCCATTGCTGCCGCTAACGGTAACAACAATTTGTCCAAGAGAGTGGTGAACTTTCTTGTTGTTGCTTTTGCTGTTACCGGCAATGTCACAAAAGGTCGTGGTTAAAAGTTACTTTTGGTCCATGTATTTGTTTGTTGTTGTTGTTTTGATTGAGTTGCATTTTTCAAATTGACAATAAATGCGAAATCATTTCCACTTCCTTTTACAATTTTTGTGCCTGTTGTTGTTGTGGTTGCAAATCTTAAGGCTACCCCTTGTGTATTGCCATAAATTTCTTTTGCGCTCATTATTTAACATTACGCTTAATTTGTATTTATTGTTTGAGTGGCTTCATCAGCCAACAATAGCTATTTGGCTGTTTGCCTGCTTGCTTGCGTGCCAGCCTCTGGCCTGTGCTGTGCCTGTGCCCCTACCGACAGAAACAATGACGTTTATTGTAAAAATTACCGCGCGCATTTTTATTGCCTGTTTATTATTATTGTTTTGATGCCAATATACATACATACATACATGTGCACAGAAATACACATACATAATACAAATGTATGATTTTTCCCGAAGAATACTTAAACTGATTCAGAAAAATTTGCATTTGGTCTAGTGGTCGTCGAAAAGGGAGATTCGTGTTAGATTTATGGGATAAAATGGTTAAAAGATATTAAAAACTAGTTTATGGAAATAAATAATATCATTTTAAAAAGGTATAAAACATACATATGTACATATGTATAGGAACAAAATACTGTTTATTCTTGTTGTTTTATTTAAAGATAGAAAACTTGTTTGTATAATCTTCATTTATCAATGAAAGCAAAAAGTGTTTAACTTTGTATTCTTTGTATTCTATAAACATTTTTACACTTTTATCTATTTACATATAAATAATTACTTAAATATACTTATAGTGTGTTGTTGCAACTGATTTTTGTTTGCCTTTATTCATTGCTTTCGAATCAGCTATTAGGAAATAAACTTTTCTATAAACGCAAGTACTGTCTAGCAATATGAATTAATCGATATTCGTTTGCACAAAGTTAATTATTTGGCTTTAAAGAGCCTAAATTAGCAAATGAATAAGTTTAGGAATCCCCATTCTGCTTTGTTGTAGATCCTAACTGCCCCACATGTTCAAATCTCCACACACACAAACTTAGCCTAACATTCTTATGCATATGCAGGTATAAACATACGTATGTATGTGCGTGTGTACTTTGGGCAGTCAAAAGTCGCGCTAATGCGACGTCGGGTTCAACGTCGACAGCGCTGCTGATAGCGGCGTCGCTACCTCCTACCCATTCAGTCAGCCGTTCTTCATAGAGCGGCATGTTGTGTCGCTCTCTCATCAGCCAGCAGCTAGTCACAGTATTGTACTTTTTTCTACACCGTTTTTCACAATTTCTCTTGCTATCGTGTTTCGTGTTGACACTTTTTTGAAGTCAGTCGTCTGCCTCATCAAAATAAATAAAATAAAATAAAACAAAAAGGGACGCAGCCAACCAAGACGAGGAGCATCAAGCACTCATTGTTGTTTTCCCCTCACATAATTTAAAGCAAAGACAATAACAAGCCTTGCTCTTGTTTTTGTTGTTACTTCAGCTCTCTGCTTTTTGCTGTCAAATTGGTAATTATTTTCTATTTAGGTGTGTGTGTGTGTATGTGTATTTGTGTTGTTGTACCTATTACATACGAGCGCTCCACTGTGCCTATCAAACGTTACGCCAATCTGTGCCAAGTTTTGTGCATTCCGTGGATCTTATGAATTGCAAATACATGTCTGGCCATCACATGTGTACATACATACGTATGTATGTACATATACTTGCGTCACTATCAAACGCTTCTACTAATCGCAATCAGAGTTCTGAGTCATGTAAGCTCGGAAAAATGAAACTATTGTAATTGAAATTACAAGTATCGTCACTTCGATTGAAAAACTAACAATTTGTGTCGTTGTACAGTTAATGGCAATTATATAGGCTGCATTGTTCCCACGTAACAAGCAAACGGATTACATACACATTTTGCATTGAAAGAAGCGCATTTATAGAATTCGATTGTTGGAAAGCATAAAAGGACAAGTCTCCAGAATATTGAATACAACTTTTCAAAATGAGGAAATATGTCCTTTGCTTATTGTGAAAGTTTATAAAGAATATATGAAATAGTTATCGCCAATTGGATTATATAAAATTGAAATAGGGCGCTCAACGATGCCATGGACTGCTAGTTCTTAGCTTGTTGTGTGAAAAATGTTAGATACTCTCGTAATAGGATTTATTTCTTTTAAATACAGTATACGTGCAGTATATTTAAAAAGCCAATAATTATAATGGAAATGTGTAATGTTTAACCGATAGATATGGAATGTTAATCTAGTTCAATCAAGGATATACATATTTACCTTTTTATAAGAGTGTAAGCAGATAGTATTTGCAACTAAATGTATTAAGGCTTTGTCATTGTTAATAATGCAATTATTTTTGTTAAGTTAATGAGCTTAAATGTTTAACCTGTTCCATTACTAACTAACTATACATCTTCAAAGTTGCTCATTTTCAAAATATCTTACATTAATCTTTACTTTTACTTAAAATATATATATTATAGATTTTAATCCAAACTGATATCAGTGATAGATCAATTGCTCTTAACTCCAACTTTAATTTCCTATACATATGTACTGTACATAAATAGGAAATGATAAATTTCATTACATTATTTTGAATCGATGCAATACACTCGTTCACAAACATTTTTATGTGTATGTTGATAAAAAGTAATGTATGTATGTATGTATATGTACATATACACGTATGTGTTTAAAGCAAAGCGCGATTGTTCAATCAATTTTGCGTATAAAGTGAATTACATTTAAAACAGCTGTGCAACAACAACTTCAAATAACATCTGACAGACAGGTGCCGGCGCAACTGTAAGCTGGGCGGCAACCAACGTTTAAAAAGAGAATTCGCTCGGTTGGTAGCCACACACACACAGATACACATACATATATCCATGCAAACAAACACGCTAACCAAAGGCAAGCATTGAACAACATCAGGCCACCTCCCCCAACCACCCCTACGATGTCATGCCCACACTAAACAAATTTCATTCATAAAATGATTTATGTATGGTACATGGGCAGCAGACCTGCCCCCATCCCCCACACCCACTCTACAAAAGCACCCACCCAGCCGTTCCCACCGTGCCCCACCAACCAAACCAAGCAACCAAAGTCAAAGTCACGCATCTTGAAAATGCGATGCCGCAATGGCAAAGCGGCAAGTGCTGTTTTGTTGGTGTTCACAACGACAGCGCTTTTTATTTATTCGTCTCCTTTTGTTGTTGCTGTTGACTTACTTACATACATATATATGTATGTGTGTATTCATACATATGTACATTATTAGTGCCCATGCTTTGTTGTTGCTGGCGTTGCAGCGCGCTGCTAATTATAGTCAATGGTCGCAGTTGTTGCTATTGCTGTTGTTGTTGGTAGGTAGTAGTTGTTTATATTGCCATAAGTAAGTTGGCAAACCAAAAACAACAATAACAACAGAATCTTAAAAGTATATATGGTTTTTTGTTTCTCCAACGCGCCATTCCTCATTTTTCGCCACGTGCAGCTCATCAACAATTTTCATTTCAAGTTGCCACTGCTGCTGTTGTTGTTGTTATAGTTATGTATTGCTACTACTGTTGTTGTTGTTACCATTTAGTAGAAAATGTTTTTTTCTTTATCTATCAGATTCATTTGGTGCGAGTAATGCCGGCCGGCCGGCATTCTTTGTATTTGTTACTCTCCATTAGGCAATCAGCTGATTATTGGATTAACTATTCTTTGACTAACCATTGATATTTCATTATCTTACCATTACAGGAGCTAATTGGCCAAAATAGCAACGACAGCTCGAGTGGGGGCGCACACAGCGGCATGGGCTCTGGACCGCCGGGCACCCCAAATCCACAGCAAGTGATGCGACCCACACCATCGCCCACTGGCTCGTCCGGTTCACGTTCCATGTCGCCGGCCGTAGGTAAGTCAATGAGCATCGATAATATCTACAGAATTAAAACGTATGCCTCTTCTCTTGACAGCACAAAATCATCCGATCTCGCGTCCGGCGAGCAATCAGTCAAGCGGTGGCGGTCCCATGCAGCAGCCACCAGTGGGCGCCGGTCCGCCACCAATGCCGCCGCACGGTCTACCCGGTGTACCACCGCAGCAGCAGCAACAACAACAGCAGCAGCAGCAACAATCTCAACCCCAGCAGGCTTCAAATTCAGCCTCATCGGCGAGCAATTCGCCACAGCAGACACCGCCACCAACGGCGCAGCCAAATCAAAGCATTAACAACATGGCCACACCACCGCCACCGCAGGGTGCAGCCGGTGGCTATCCCATGCCACCACACCTCATTGGCACCTATAAAATGGGCGGACCGGGACAAAGTCCCGGCGCACAGGGCTACCATCCGCCACAACAGCCGCAACAATATGCGCAAGGTGAGATCGATATAACGATTAGATTATATATTATTACACCCGTACTGCTCATTGATGGAATATACATAAGTTCAGTTAAATTGAACAGCTTATAATAATTATTATTTCGGTTCACAAAAAAAATTAAATACAGAAATTCTTAAGAGCCAATTGAACAAGAACAATTAGGGAATAGGTTAGTTAAATTTTAAATGGTTGGTTAAATTTTAGAAACACATTCCAGAAAGTAAAACCCCTTAACTCACTCCATCTAAAAATTGAAGAAGATTTTGAATAGATGTATGGTTACGTTAATAGAGCAGATCCAGAACTTCCCCGCGCCATCTATGTCACGCATTAAAGTATAAAGTGTAACCTCCTAGATCTAAGCCATAGAAAAATGTGTGCATAATTGGGGCTCTGTCTGAAAGTCAAGCTTCTATTAAAAGCATTCGGAGGTAAATTATTTTCTGATACAAGGGATAAGTTGGACAAACTGGGGAAGCGAAACCCTTCAGAACTAGAACTATTGTATGGCATAGGCAAGCATATAAAGGGCCTTCTAAGAAAGAAAGAAAGAACTTAGGTGAACAATCTTAGCCTAAAGATTAGCAACTAAGACAACTTGTAAATAATTTCGTAAGACTGGACAGGCTGAGATGGAATTAGGCAATACTGCAAACCTACTACATATCAGAACAGGACCCTTACGAAACTCTTGCTATATAAGAGGTATCTCCTTTATTGAAATGGGATAAGAAGAATTCTTATATACAATATACTATATAGGTATAATAGAAAAAATAGCAATGCCTTCCTAGAATATTGAATTTATTGACTTATGAGTTGCAATCGTCTCTTTACTAAACTTGCTTATCTCTTGTGTAGGCAACTACGCGCCACGCCCACAGTATCCGCCGGGAGCCTATGCCACCGGTCCACCGCCACCGCCTACAAGTCAAGCCGGTGGTGTTGGCGCCAATAACATGCCACCCGGCGCACAAGCAGGCTATCCGGGCCGACCCATGCCCAATCATAGCGGCGGAAGTCCGCATGCACCGTATCCGCCCTATCAGTGGGTGCCACCGTCGCCACAGCAATCCGTGCCCGGCGGCGGAGCGCCCGGACAGGTGGGCAATCATGTGCAAAACAAGGGCACCCCACCACCGGTGGGACCGCCACCAACTCAAGGAGGTGGCTCACCACGTCCTATCAACTATCTGAAACAGCATTTACAGCACAAAGGTGGCTACGGGGCCAGCCCCACACCGCCGCAGGGCTATGGCAATGGGCCCGCAGGCATGCATCCCGGCATGCCAATGGGTCCACCTCATCATATGGGTCCGCCGCACGGACCAACGAGCATGGGTCCGCCAACAAGTACGCCCCCACAGTCGATGATGGGCGCACAGGCGGGCAGTGATAGTGGACCCCCGGAGCATATATCGCAGGATAATGGCATTAGCTCATCGGGTCCTACTGGCGCAGGCATGCATGCGGTCACATCGGTGGTTACTACCGGTCCGGACGGCACGCCTATGGATGAAGTTAGTCAGCAGAGCACGCTCTCGAATGCATCGGCGGGTGAGTAAAAACCAAACAGTAACTATGGGCGGATTTCTAAAACTTGTGTTTTGTTTCTTTAGCATCCGGCGAGGATCCACAATGCACCACACCAAAGTCGCGCAAAAACGATCCATATAGCCAAAGTCATTTAGCACCTCCGAGCACTTCGCCACATCCTGTTGTCATGCATCCGGGAGGTGGAGCGCCAGGCGAGGAGTACGATATGAACTCGCCACCCAATTGGCCGCGTCCAGCTGGTAGCCCGGTAAGTCGTCATAGACTCTCTAGCGATTGTTCCCAACGACTAACGTTTTATATTCTGTACCCCTTGCAGCAGGTGTTCAACAGTCATGTGCCTGTGCAGCCGGAACCATTTCGTAGCACTGTTACTACCACCAAGAAATCGGATTCATTGTGCAAACTCTATGAGATGGATGATAATCCAGATCGAAGGGGCTGGCTTGATAAGCTGCGCGGCTTCATGGAGGAGCGCCGCACCCCCATCACCGCCTGCCCAACAATCTCAAAACAGCCACTCGATTTATATAGGTTATACATTTATGTAAAAGAACGTGGCGGATTCGTCGAGGTATGCAAGGTGCCGTAGTAACTCCTTTTACTAACTTCTTTTTAGATTTACTAGCAAAAACCAAAAATCAAACCAAACCAAACCACAATTAGTCTTCAACCAACCAACCAACCAACTATCATAATTCACAAAAACCAACACAAAAAATACCAACCAAACAAAAAAAACAATATTCGAAAATTTAGCTAACACACCACAAGATATATATCGAATGATCCATCATTTGACAACAGAAACAAAATCATCCGAAACCTGACAATGCAAGTAACCCCCAACCAGAAACCCAGCATCTTCCTTCCATCTCCATTTTCATTCCTGAATAACCGCTTCCTAACAAAGTCATTAAATTGTAGCTGCATTTTGAATAGAATCAAGTCAATATATCTTGTCTTTTGGCCCAAATAAACCATAGATCAGCAAAGAAACAAAACTAAACACAAAAATAAAAACGAAATGAAACCATGCGGCGCAAGTTTGAGACTAAATTTTGTTTTAAATAAATGCATGCCACCTTTTAAAGCACGTTTTAAATTTTTTCTAAATAAAAAACAAGCTCGCCTAAAAGTTTAAATCAACGCTTGTTGAGCGGTCTAGCAATCTCAATACAAATAACCAAATCGTAATGAAAATTATTTATGTACTTGAAATCGCTAGCAAAAGTATTAAAAATCGACATTGAGATCGCAAGGCCGTTCGTATTTTGGATTCAATATTAAATTGTTTTTTGCTATTTAAAGTAAAAGGAAAAAATATTACTAAATTACATATTTATAATAATAATAATAAGAACATGTTCAAAATGTTTGTCTACAATCTTTTTGCATTCCCTAATATATTTTTGGTTGATTGAACGTATTTAGAACCCGTAGTGATATCCCTCCCATCCAATTGTTTATTTTTAGTTCGTAAGTAGTTTTTGATTTTCTAACCATTAATACCCTATTTTAAATTAAGTTTGTGTGTGCACTTTTCAAAGATTCTATAATTGATTTGAAAATATTGAGAGAAATGTAAGCGTCTTAACGGAATGCATCCAAACACTACAAACATTGCATTGTTTGCCTGTGATTTCATTATTTTTTTAAGTCCTTATATTTACAAAAATTTCAACGTGTTTTTCCAAACGCTCCATACAAGCGCACACACCCCAACTGACCAATCGAAAAAAAACAACCCTATATTTCTGAATCTACCTCAGGTGACCAAAAGCAAAACATGGAAGGATATTGCGGGTCTGCTGGGCATTGGAGCCAGCAGCAGCGCCGCCTATACGCTAAGGAAGCACTACACCAAGAATTTGCTGGCCTTCGAGTGTCACTTCGATCGTGGAGACATCGATCCACTGCCCATCATACAGCAGGTGGAGGCGGGCAGCAAAAAGAAGACAACAAAGGCAGCCTCAGTGCCATCGCCAGGTAAGTGTCTAACAAATCTACTCTTGGTTCCATTTTATGAGTTGTGGTATTCACATAGTGTCCTTTAAAAGACTTCTCAAGCGTAATTACACCTAATTCTGTTTTTACATGGTAGATTGGCTCCAGAAACAACCGTAAAAAAATACATTGATCATATGCCAAAATAGGTGATTGGTTCCTTATCTCTAGAGAAATATATGTGCAATTTTTATACCCTGTACCCAAAGGGTACAAGGGTATATTAGTTTTGTGCGAGTGCACATGGAACACACAGAAGGAGACTTGGTAGACCCCACAAAGTATATATATTCTTGATCAGCATGACAAACCGAGTCGGTATAGCCATGTCCGTCTGTCTGTATGAACGCAAGGATCTCTGAAAGTATAAGAGCTAGAATAACCAAACTTGGTATACAGATTCTCCTGAGACCGAGAAAGGACGAGTTTGTTCATTTTTTCTGATCCACCCCCCCCCCCCCCCCAACCGCCCCCACCCTTTAACGATTTTCTATAACTCCCGTAATTCTTGGAATTTTGAAAATTTGGTAGTCACATTAGGTTAGTGATTATATATCCGTATACCAAGTTTCATTATGATAGAATGATCGGAAAGAAAGTTATAGGCATATAACCAGGCCCAATGCACACATACATACATATGTACAAGTACACAAACACGCATAAGGCACGATTCTGATGTAAATGTATGTATGCATGCATGGAATATTTTATATTTAATTTAGTTATTTAATTAAATTAATTTAGTTAATTAATTTAATTAAATTAAATTAATGAATTAATTAAATTACTTTTTGTGGGGTCGTACAGGGTATTTAAGAGTTGAGCCTGCTCGACTTTAGCATTCCTTTCTTGTTTAATTTTCAAACCGTGCTATCAAACCGTATTTAAAAACAGAATTAGGTGTATAGCTTTGTATTTTTTTTTTACTGAGACTAGTTCTACAAGAAAAGCAGCAAGTAATTGGCCTCTACTTGATGCTTCACTCCTCCTCCCATTTCCAAATAACGATTCAAATTTGCGGAATCGAAATTTGCATTCACTGAAAAAATGCTTTCACACAGTTTTTAGTTTTCAAAAGTAAATAAAGAATAGCAAAAGAATGAACTATAGCGGGATAGTAATGATAACCTTTTATTTTCCCAGGCAAATTGCCCAATTGGGTTCCAATTAATCTTGAAAATCTCTCATCTAATTAAAGCAGATGGGGTCTCCATTGGTGAAATGAGAATTAAGATAGCCAGACGGGGTTTTCCCCCTTTCTTTTAGTGGTGTTTTTCCAATTTTCGAGCACCTTCCTTTTTCATGCATTGTGAACGAGCCCCTCCCAGGTCCCCGTAACAATAAAACGGTTTACCTTTAAAGAAGTAATACAAATAGGGGATAGCATTTATATTTAAACTCTGGATAAGCCAAATAATACTATAAACCATAGTTCCAACACAAAGAATGTTTCTAAACTTACTATCAAGTAAATGATATATAAATTAATCTGAAATTTCTTTGGCAATACACTAAACGTGTACCTAAAGCTAATTGAATCCGTTTTAAACACACTACCTTGTGAATACTCGCAGTCTTTTGTTGATTTTTTGTAAAGAACTTTGTATTTCAACATGCATATTTTTTGCGTTTATTTCTTATTATTTTCGGTATGTACTTGAAAATGTTTTTCACGACTTTTTCTCCGCATCAATTTAAACAAAATAATAATAATAAACGCAAACCCCACCATCTTGCAACCAATCGGTGGTGGTCATTTGGATGCGGCAACAACAAATTCGACAGGCTCGTCGAACTCACAGGACTCATTCCCAGCGCCGCCCGGCGCTGCGCCCAATACTACAATCGATGGCTATGCAGGCTATCCGGGCGCAGGCGCCTACCCGGGAGCTGCCGGTCCGCAGCCGGATTATGGGGCCGCGGGCCAAATGCAGCGACCTCCATCTCAGAGCAATGCGCAGACACCGCATGCAGGTGAGTTCAAATGAAAATTCAATTGATTATTTATTGTTTTTCAAATAATACTAAGGATTAGGATACTGAAATTAATTCGTTTTGGCCATTGTTCGTTCGTTTTGCTAATTTAAAAATATCATTTTAATTTTGTAAATCGCTAAAAATTTGAACAACGACAACCTCAACAATAACAACAACAACAACGACAACAAAAACTCACGCTCATTTTGTTGGCTGCTTGCGTTGTTATTTATTTTTTAGTTTTTATTCCTGCAGTTAATTAATTAATTGAATTTCATGTGTGTATTTTGTTTACTCATTTTATTTTTATGTTTTTTATAATTAATTGTGGGCACGCTACTAAAATCAAATTATCAACAACCACAACAACAACATCATCACTACAACGACAATGCACAATCAAACAACAACAAAAACACCACTTCATGTGAACAACAATTATCTCACAAAAACAACAATACCAACAACAACATTTTCATTGTGTTCATACTTGTGTCATTCATGCATTCATTCATTTCAATCAAACCATTCGTTCATTCATTCATCCAACCAACCAATCAACCAACCACGATCATTCATCAAACGCCGCCTCTCAGGCACACAAAATCAAACAGCCGCTGATAATATAAGCGTGAGCAATCCCTTTGATGATCCAATTGCTGGCGGTGTTGCCTCCGGCGGAGCTGCTGCTGCTGGTGTTGCTGCAGGTGTTGGAGGCGGCGGTGGACCGAACCAACCACCACCCCCACAATCACCGCACGCCGCCGCATCCCAAGCGGGTGGTCATCCACAACAGCAATCGGGCTCAGCATTGCCGCCTTCGGCCCAACCATCGCAGCATCAGCAACAGCAGCAGCCGGCAGGCGCACCACCGCCACCACATGGGCCACCGGTGCCGTCGTCGCCGCAGCATGCGCGCCCCGCCACTGGAGCACCTTATCCGCAGGGTAGCTCTGGGTATCCAACGCCTGTGTCTAGAACGCCAGGTATACTCCTCTTTTCATTTGGTTTTCATTATTATTTTGACTTAATTATGCACATACATTGTTTTGTTTGTTGTAAAAATGTATAGTATGGAGCTTTGAAATACAATATTCTGTTTTATGTAGATGTTTAGTTGCAGCCTTTCACTCTACTTGTATCTGGTACCCCTAAACGTATTTGGAATTTTCTTTCACTGCTCTCTTTCTCTCTCTATAGTGCCATCTGTGCCATATCAATTGTACGGATTCTCTCCTTTAGGTTTCATTATGGTCTTGTGATACTACACTAAAGAAATGTACTATAAATATTCTTTGGAAAAGAGCCTGTGCTAAAATACCAATTTTTCTTAGTCTAGTGTCATAAGGCCGGCATTTACTAAATGAGACGATCATGAGAAAGATTGTATATTTTTAATTTATACTCTTTTATAAATACATAAAATATAAAATAAAAATTTCATTCATTAAATAGTAATAAAACCATTAACTTTTCTAGATCTAACCGTAACATCATACCTTTTAACAATTTACTTTATTTGGTTCCTAGAAAAAGGTTGTTTTACCTTAATATGTTTAAAATTAATTTGTATATGTATATGGTTTTGAGCGATTAACCACCGAACCGCATTGACTGACATATAAGGCAACATAATACTATTGATTTTGTTGATCCTAAATCGATTTCTCTCCTCAACGTCAAACACATCCATATATGGAACATCCGACCCATTCCTTGACCTCCTATTGACTTCAATTTAAATGAATTTGGACATATTGTTTACTTTTGTCATTCCAATTTTTTAACGCATAAATTACTTGGTACTTAACCATTCTGTTTTTATGGTATTTATATCAGTATTTTAATTATTTATTATTACATTTAACACTCATTTTTTCATGGAATAACTAACAAACCCATTATCATTATAGTTTATTATTATGTTTTCTAATCCCACTAAATCCAAAAACATTATATTTTTCAGGTTCACCCTATCCCGCACAGCCGGGTGCTTATGGCCAAGCATATGGTTCGTCTGATCAGTACAATGCCACTGGACCACCCGGTCAGCCGTTTGGACAGAATCAAGGACAATATCCGCCACAGAATCGCAATATGTATCCTCCCTATGGGCCCGAGGGAGAAGCGTGAGTTGCTCATTCATTACCTAGTCACCTACACTAACACCCACCACATACAGCCTAACACGAACAAAAAACAGATATCGTAACTGACTGTACTGTATTTCCAATGCTATATCTAAATCCTTATGTGGTCCCTTTGAACTAGATTTCACATCAGATTACTGATTCTTTCGTTCTCCACAGACCCCCAGCCGGTGCTAATCAGTACGGACCCTATGGCAGTCGGCCATATAGTCAAGCACCTCCAGGTGGACCACAGCCACCAGCGCAAGGCGTTGCGGGCGGACCACCGACAACGGGGGCACCAGTAGCGCCACCTAGCGGCGCCTACGCGCCAGGAACTCCCACACAGCAGGACTATTATAATAGGCCGCCAGAACAAGTAAGTAAACGAGCATGTGACGCTCAATTGATTTCAAATTAACAAATAATAAACCTCATGCTAACCACAGAGTCCACAACCTCGACGACATCCCGACTTTGCCAAGGACTCACAGCCGTATCCTGGCTATAACACGCGACCTCTCTATGGTAAGTTCTGGTGAAAACTGAAATAGCAGTCCTTACTAATTGGTACTTTTTATTAACCTAGGTGGTTGGCCAGGCGGCACCGCGTATCGTCCTCAATACCCTTCCTCGCCAGCGCCACAGAACTGGGGCAATGCACCACCAAGAGGCACTGCACCACCCGGCGGTCCACATGTGCCGCCAAATCAACAGCCTGCCGGTGCAGCCCAATGGGAGCAGCATCGTTATCCGCCACAACCGGCACCTCCGCCACAGCAACAACAACCGCCTTATCAACAGGGTGCGCCACCAGGACAGCAACAACCACAAGCACCACCACAATGGGCACAGATGGGTGCTGTACCAGCGCCACAGCCTGGCATTGCACCACCCGGTTCACCATTGCGTGCGCCAGCCGGTGGAGCGCAACAGCAGCGTTTGCCTAGCGGTGTTCCGGGAATGTCGCCGCAACAACAGCAGCAACAGCAACAACAACAGCAGCAGCAACAACAACAACAGCAACAGGGGCAAGCGGTGCAACAACCACCGCATGTGGGCGTGCCCGCGCCAGGGATGCCGCCTGGAGCTGGGCCCATGGTCAAACCACCCTATGTAATGCCACCGCCTTCGCAGACGGCCGGCGCAACACCTGGCGTGCCTATTGGTGTTGGTGGTGGACAGCCCGTACCAGTGGGACTGCCACCTGGCAGCATGATGCCACAAAAACCGTCAACAATGCCGCCACAGCCACAACAACAGCAGCCACCGCAACCCCATCAATTGCCACCCAATCAGCAGGCGGTATATGCGCCACCACAAGCACCCGGGCCTGCTGCCCAGTTGGCCAAGAAGGAGCTTATCTTCCCGCATGACAGTGTTGAGGCTACCACGCCGGTGCTCTATCGTCGCAAACGGCTGACCAAGGCTGATGTTTGCCCCGTCGATCCCTGGCGCATATTCATGGCGATGCGATCTGGTCTGCTCACCGAATGCACCTGGGCCCTGGATGTGCTTAATGTACTGCTCTTTGATGACTCCACTGTACAGTTCTTTGGCATCTCCCATTTACCCGGACTGCTGACATTGCTTCTGGAACACTTTCAAAAGAATCTCGCCGAAATGTTCGACGAACGCTGCGAGGAGGCGCTCGACGAGGCAGACGATGATACGGACAGCGGCACCGTGATGACAACACAGACAACGGAGAAGTCTGAGATGTCACAAAAGCTGCGTCGGCGGCAGCCACGTTGCGTGCGCAGCATTTGCAGCTATAATCGGAAACGTCACTATGAGAATATGGATGTGGCGAAACAACGTGGCGAAGATTCCGACGATGCCGACGAAGGCATCGATCTGGGACAGGTGCGTGTTCAGCCCAATCCTGAGGAGCGTTCGCTACTGCTCTCCTATACGCCCAATTATACGCTTATCTCACGGAAGGGCGTGCCAGTGCGGATACAACAGGCGCATCATGACATATTTGTCGATGAGCGCCAGAAGTCTTGGGATTTTGATACAAATAAACTGTATGAGCAACTGGAGCCGGTGGGCAGTAATGCATGGACCTATGGCTTCACGGAACCCGACCCTCTCGACGGTATTGTCGATGTGTTCAAATCGGAGATCGTAGACATTCCATTTGCTCGCTATATACGCGGCGACAAGCAAGCGAAACGAGAGCAGGCGGCGGCGCTTAAGAGCAAGAGTAATGGCAATGGCAACAATAGCACAAAGGCAACCGAGGATCCGTCGTGTGTTAGCATTAAGCAGGAGGATAATACTGCAACCGGTACGGAAGAGAACAGTTTATTGCAGCAAAGCTACAACAAAAAGCGACGACTCGTCACAGTCGGCGGAAGCTCTGTTGTCCCAAGTGGGGAAGGGAAAAAGTCAAAGCTGGACGAAGAGTTTGCGCAGCCTGCGGTCGAGATCAAAAAGGAGCCAACAGCAACAGCCGCAACCACAAGTAGCGGTGGGAATTCAACGACCAGCGACAGTGACTGTCGTGCCGTTGACATGGATATTGATTCTCCACAGTCACAGACCCAGCAACAGCAGCAGCAACGTCTTACCAATGGCATCGAAGCGTCGCCACTCAAAGGTTTTGATCCCAAGACGACAGTAAAGGATGTAGCGCAGGTGTTGCAACGTCGACGCGACTCCAGTTTTGAGGATGAATGCTACACTCGTGACGAGGCCTCGCTATATCTGGTGAATGAGAGTCAGGACTCATTGGCGCGTCGCTGCATAGCCCTGTCGAACATCTTTCGCAATCTGACATTTGTGCCCGGCAACGAAACGGTGCTGGCCAAATCCACCCGCTTTCTGGCCGTGCTCGGACACCTGCTGCTTCTCAATCATGAACACTTGCGGCGTACACCCAAAACACGCAATTACGATCGCGAGGAGGACACAGATTTCAGTGATTCGTGCAGTTCACTACAGGGAGAACGCGAATGGTGGTGGGACTATCTGATTACCATACGTGAGAATATGCTGGTAGCTATGGCTAATATTGCTGGCCATTTGGAGCTCTCACGCTACGATGAGCTCATTGCACGCCCACTTATCGATGGGCTGCTGCATTGGGCTGTCTGCCCCAGCGCCCATGGTCAGGATCCATTCCCTTCGTGTGGTCCGCATGCAGCGCTTTCCCCACAGCGTCTGGCTTTGGAGGCGCTCTGCAAGCTCTGCGTTACAGATGCCAATGTGGATTTGGTTATAGCAACGCCACCGTTTTCGCGTCTGGAAAAGCTGTGCGCCGTCCTCACGCGTCATCTGTGTCGCAATGAGGATCAGGTGCTGCGTGAATTCTCCGTGAATCTTCTGCATTATCTGGCTGCTGCCGACAGCGCCATGGCGCGCACAGTGGCACTCCAATCACCTTGCATATCGTATCTGGTGGCGTTCATTGAGCAGGCTGAGCAAACGGCACTGGGTGTGGCCAATCAGCATGGCATCAATTACCTGCGCGAAAATCCTGACTCTATGGGCACCAGTTTGGATATGTTGCGACGGGCAGCCGGCACGCTACTCCATCTGGCCAAACATCCCGATAATCGCTCGCTATTCATGCAGCAGGAGCAACGTTTGTTGGGTCTGGTCATGTCACACATACTGGACCAGCAGGTGGCTCTTATTATATCACGTGTGCTCTATCAAGTCTCCAGAGGTACGGGACCCACGCACTCCGTCGAATATCGATTGTTGCAACAGCGACAGCAACAACTACTAAGACCTACAGCAGCATCAACGTCAACAACACTGTCAACGGCAGCTATTGCTACAGAAAAGCTTGCAACCTCCAGTCTCGCTGGATCATCGCTTGTGAAAAGCGAGTGCAACATCAAACAGGAACCCGCAACCGAATCTGCAAAGCCGCCAGCAGCTCCTGTCCAAGACGAGAACAGCAACAGCAGTAGCCAGCAATTACCTCCGGCAGCAACATTTAACGATGTCAGCAACAGCAGCACCAACAGCAACAGCTGCGGCACCGCCAGCAGCAATCTAAGCAACAGCAGCAGCCTGGGCAGCATCAGCCAACAGGCCCCGCCCACACTTAACAACGTTGCTGCCACCAATTCGATGGCGCATTCAGACCAGACACATCCAGCTGTGGCTCTTGTTGGTGGCAACAACAACAACAGCAGTAATAGCAGCAGCAACAGCAGTAGTGATCAGCAACAACAACAGCAACAATTGCAACTAGGCAAGGCGGCAGCAACATTGAGCAATTTGAATGCAGCAGCAACCGCTGCCAATACAACAGCTGCAGCGGCAGCAGCAAATTCAGCGGCGGCGGCGGCAGCGGCAGCAGCAGCCAGTGTAGCACCCACACCACCTCCCCCTCCGCCCCCAGCGAATGCGGGAACAACGGCAGCCGTTGCGTAGTATACGACAATGTTGCCAGCGGCTTACTATTGGCAACGAGGCGGTGCTGTGGATTAGTGACACAGACAGACACACACACATACACACATTGAATATGTTTAGGTTTTTGCGAGCATTTTCCCCCAACACGTAACTAAAATCGCAGCTAACTTAAGAGAATTTATTATATATGCAGCATGCAGTAAAGTGTTGAGAGAACTGTTGAGAGAGAAAAGCGAACTACTCGTTTGAAACAAAGAAACAAATATGATTGTAAATTAATAACTAGGAGCAGCGTGTATGTTTGTTTATAAGCCACTTACTAATGTAGCATAGTTATCGTATCGTATATGTGTATGTATGTATGTATGTACGCTATAAATTATATAAGCAATTGTAAAACGCTGCAATGCTTTTTAAAGCACGGCATGATGTAGGCAGCAACAAAAATGTTGTCACTCACATGAACACACACACACATTTACCATACACACACACACACACACAATAATTGTATATTTTTCCACCAACAACTCTAGTAAATACTTGCATACACACATTAATATATATATATATAAACATTAACACTTGTGTAGTCGCATGCAAAAGTTTTAGTAATAAATTTTTAAGCGGCAGGCAAAAAACTAAGAAAAATTTCAAACAGAAAACAAACATATACGGGAAAAACAAATCTGAAGAAAATTAACAAGAAATGCTTGTGCAAGAACTTAAGAGGAAGAATAAACACAACAACAAAATATGTATTAAATTTAAATCTAAAGATAAGTACTAACTATACCTACACATACATACGCATATGCACTCGATGGTTTATACATAAAACATGTACTACTATAAATTGTATACACATAACGAGAATCATATATTAAATATATATAAATATATACACACAAAACGAAAGGAAATCAACCTAATTATATAAACGCTAATATATATATATAAATAAATATAGAACATAGTTTTTAAATACATGCTACTACTACTACTACTACTACAAAAACATAAAGTAACTCATATAGTGAACAAATAAAGCGCGAGAAAACTCCCACAACAACAATAACAACAAAAACAACAACAGCGTAAAAAGAATACAATTTGTCAGCAGAAACGAGGAGAGAGGAGTTTCTCATGTGGTGTGCGCCAATAATTCGAAACAAATTACTAAACTCAATTGTAAATATTTAAAGGTCAGGTCTTGTGTGGGTTTCTGTGCACTCTTCTTTTTATAAAACTTAGTTGCAGGCCTCCATACATGCCTATACGATGTAGATTATCGCCGTTGGGTTCAGGATCATAACACTTTAATGTGCCTGTGCCCTGCGGCTGAAGCATGTGTAAATTTGTATGTGTGTGTTGTGTATGTACGTGGATGTGTGTGCATGTGCGTGTGTGTGGGTCGTCCTTGTTCTTGTTTATAGTCGTAGAATTGACGCGAAATTAAATTTCAACAACTGCTTGTACTTTTAGTTATTTTTGTACACATATTCCTTCTTTCCAAACAATGATACAAACGACGCGTCACACTGCATATAAAAATGAAAAAAAAAACCGAGAAAATAAAAGAGTATAAATGGAATATTGAAATACTTAATGTTGAACTTTATATGTTATTTATATATATTATTTACGAGAGTGTGTTGCTGATGTAGACGGTTTTATTTTGTAAGCATTTGTCAAGCTATATAGTTAATGTAAGCGTAGTGTTTATCATTTTTATGGATATAATTGATTATTATTAGTTTCTGAGCAGCAAATGATTGTATATTATAAAATAAAACACACACACACATATATATGTCGAAAATCAACAACAACATACAACTAGAACAAGTTTATGAATTCATTTTATAATACAAGTACGAGAGAATTTTATTTATTAAAACAACTTACAAACGAAGGCAAGATAATATGCATATAAATACTTAAAAAAAAACAAACAAAATACAACACATTTTGAGAAAAATGCTACAAACGAAATAGAAGTACGTTAGGAAGACAGTAGGGAGGGAGAAGCACGCAAGTTTTGATTAAGAAACAGTAAGCATTCGAGATGAGGGAAGCGCAAAACAACAATTACATATTAAAAATGAAAGTATGAAATTGCGAAACAATTTAATACACAAATCTTAAAGCCCAAGACATACGCGACAATTTGTATACAAAATTTATATATATACATATATAAATACATATTTAAACCTGCTAATATATAAACCAGATATTACTGTATTACTGTATCAAAACAAAGGCAAGATCAGAACAGTCAGCCAGAGGGACTGACTGGACTGGGCATTGTAGCAACCACTTTATAAAACTGGCGGCCATGTAGCGCAATGACCAGTAAGCAGGTTAAATCTTGAAGGTGCGGGAGGGAGACCCCGACTATATGAAACGTATACATATATATATATATAGACATACATTATATAAATGTGTATGTAGGTGGTGGACGGATGGTGCGGATGGCGTGGCACGTTTATTTACAGACAGACGAGCCGCAGACGCATAGTTGTTTCCAAGCGGAAAATATTACGAATGAGCATCTCGATATATGAAGTGTAGTTATTAGTGTATAATTTGTCTAGCATGTAAATGTATGTCCCTCAAAACTTAATTTAATTATTTAATTTAAAATACATATTTAAATATATAATAAATAATGAAAACAAAAATCCAAAATTAATACGATTACGAAAAAGTTGAAACAAAACCCAAAAAAAAAAGAAAAACAAGAAAGCTAATTAAAAAGGATTATGATACAAACAAAAAAAAAAGAGAAAAACGGCAAGGAGAACGACAAGAAACTTAATAACTTAATTATAAATATTACAATAATAAAAATAAAAACAAAAATATTAAAAGCGCGTGTCTTACATTCAAAACTGGAGTCCACAACTTTTTGGTTTTCCTATTTCACATTTATTTCAACTGCACAATTTTACTTCAATCGCTTAGCCAGTCGCTTGTCGCTGAGTTTGGAATTCCTGGAATATTATGATGTGAAAAAGTGTCCTTTGCTGAACATCACAAGTCAAGTCCATGGCTCCAAGGGTTTAATAGACCCTGCTGCTTACGACGGTATTTGTCCATTAGTGTCTTCGGAAAGGCTGCGAAGTCGTCTATAGCTTCTTTAAACTGATTGTAGAGGACTAGGAAGCAAACGCAAGCATAAGCCAATTTTTACACCTGCCTCTACGTATTACCAAGGAGAAGAACGACTTGCTGAAATGAGCGGAGATGCGTGACAGAACGGAGATATGGAATGGAGCACTTATCTTTTAAATTGTAACTTTATTTTAAAGCACTCCTTAATTGCACTATTCTTATATTAGTTAGATCGATTCTATGGGAAGCTGGGTCAAGTGGATGGAGCCTCTTCAATCGTCTTCGATGTTAACTGTAGTCGAGTAGGATAATAGCCGATTTGAAAAAGCTGCGTATACAGATGTACACCATAAAGTAGTATAAACTCAAGATCTTAATCTTGCTCAAAGAGGAAAAGCCCGTAATTTAAAGAGGGACGCATAATCAAAGTTACCGAAGTGAAAAGTGCGATAGTGAAAGATTTAAAAAACTCCGTAAAGGACTGAAGATTCATAAAAAGAGATCGCATTTACTATTTTAGAAATCACACATCCTACATACAGTAAGCAACCACTTGAAGCTCCGCTTTTCCAAAAGAGTTTACTCATTGATAGGACCATTTGCGATACCAGAGTTATGAAGCAAATTATGAATAGTATTAGAAAATATTGATCATAATTGAGGTCATGCAAAATAAAATCTTCATACAATCAATTTTAAAATTGTTCTTTGAATCCTCGTTGTCTTGCATACAAAACTCATAAAATATTTGAGAAAGAATTTACTACTTTGATTTATAAATAAAGCACATTTCCTGTGCAAATCCAAGAATTATAATTTAAAAAACTCAACGATTTTTAGTGACATTAATCGCCAATTACATTTAATGAATACATTTCAAACTCTTGCTTAAAGAATAACTAAAAAAAAAAAGAGGAATATCAATCGGAAAATACACTACAAATCGAAGTCCTTAGTGAAAATTTAAAATTATTTGTACGTGGTTATGGTAGTTTGAGTCAATTTATTGAAACTATGTGTTATAGGCTCTATTGATGCCACAGGTGGAGAGATACAAATTATTTCAGCTAGTGAAGGCGTATATCGACGTAAATTCTCTAAACGAATGTGCCGTAGAAATAATATGTTCCACTCTATTCGCGTATTTTGCGAGCAGCTAACTGTAGCTGGAGACAATTTCCCGCTCTTGAAGTAAAGCACTTTCACTTTATTTACAAATAGCAATTCCTTAAATTTTAAGTCTTTAATGATTACACTTTAGTGAAGTATTGTTCCCATCCTTCTCTGGCTTGGTTCGGGTTCTTTCTTCTTCTGGCAGTACGGTGGTCGCATTTTATTTGGGTGAACTTTTCATCTAGAATGTATCGGCTTTCAAACCCGACTAATCGGACTGTGGGCGATTGCATCCGTACAACAAGAGTGGTCCACTTTAGTGTGTATTTTGCACTGCTTTCCTGAAATTCCTGTCTATTGTTAGTACGTGAAGCTTCAAAGACAAATTTAAAAATCATAAAGTAATATTACCAGCTCCACTGCAATTTGGAAATTCCGAAAGATCATAAAAATCTGCAGAAATAGCTTTTCATTGCTCCACGGAGGCAGGCAACTGGAAGTATTCGACGTTGATTGATAGTTTCCTTTAGAGTTTTTGAAATGGAAGTCTGGGGAATTATGGATGGCAACTTGAATGCTGTCTGTGTCTGACCTTAATTAGAACACAAGAGCACAATGTCTTCATCAACGATTTCCTTGGACAGCTCGTATGTCAAACCTGCAGTAACGTTTCATTTAAATATCCTTTCATCTTTTTTCTGTTTTACTCGCCTGTTTGCTCGCGTTGCAATGTCCATTTAGATGCCCATTTCTTTTAAATTCTCTGTTTTCCCTTTTGCTGCTTTTTTATAATTATTTTAATTTACTTTACTTACATTTAATCATTTACTTTCAGTATTGTTGTGGCATAAAAAGTATATCGTCTGTGTAAATTAAAATTATATCGTCCATGTCCATTCTCTTTGCTATCTTTTTTTTTGCTTACGTTTGTTTTTGTTGCCAATTTTGAAACTAGCCGATTATTCATTTGCAACGAATACTTATCGAATAGTATTTAAGCCGTTGGACCAAATTTAACCAAACGCGTTGTTCTTTTGCGATCGGTGCAGGTTTTGGAGCTATTCTTTGATTTTTGTGAGGCAATGGCAAAGCGGAACAATTATTGGACTAGGCAGACGAATTAAATTCTAGGTGCTCTGTTTTATTATTTATTTTGCAGCTAATTTGTTGGTTTGTGTGTAGCTTCTGTCTTCACATTAGTTCTTTTAGAATTCTTCGATCTTTGCTCTGTTTATATTATATTTTTTTACTATAAACTAACCGTACGGGAACGTTACTTTTTTCTAACAAATTCAATGTCTAAAACTTTTGTTAAAATCGATTCTCAATAATGGATATTCATAAATATATGGATTACATTTATTTGCAATTTACGAAGGTGTACACAGATTTTATACTTAAATATTGTTATGGAATACAAATTTCCTACTTATACCGTTTCGCTTCGAATAAACGCATCCAGACCTTATGTAGTCTTGAGTATTACAAACTTACATATGTTGGATGCTTAACGCTTTCTATTGTGGGCATAGATAAATGGAAACATGTGGCTCTATAAAATATCATTTATGTAGAAAAGCGGACGTCATTTTACTTGAATTTTTTGCCACTTTTGCGCACAGGCGCATCGACAGGAGGTGTCACATTGTTGTAGTGTTTATTTGAGATGCGGTTTATGAAAAACAGTCCCACAAATGAAAAGAGAATGCTGTGAACAAAGGAAAACCCACCATTTAACAACTATAAGCTAATGTTTATATATGTGGTTTGATGACTTACCATGTCGTGGCACACACTCGATGGACCATGCCAGATGCAGCCACGGCCAGGGACAAGCAGAAAAGTATTTCCGGTATGAACTTGGCCTGAAAGTCTTGGCCAAATATGATGGATTCCGCATTCGACAAACATGTCAGGCTGAATATAAAAATCCAAGATCCAACAAAGCCTCCTATTAGAACATGCAGCTGTGAGCCATTAAACCAATGGGCGTAGAACCGTAGTGTGGCAAAAATGACCAGGCTCAGAATGCCAGATATTATGGAGGAAACAAGCGTACTTTTACTGCTAGCCGAGGCGGCTGAAATGTAGTTCATTGTATTATCATTGTATTATTAACATTTTATTAAAACAAACGACACCTACACATCTTGTTGCTTTAAGGAGGAGTTTTTGGTGCTTATTGGCGAGTTGGCAAGGCTTTGCTGTCCAGGGCTGACAAGCACCGGCATCTCGTTTGTTTACATGCCATGTGCCATTCACACATAGACGCGCACACGTGCAGTGGTAGCGCCAATTGGTGCTACCGTTCGTTTTCTTCACTATGAGCATTCATTGTACAATTTGAGCTTTTCAGTCTATGGCGGTGAGTGTTTTCCATCGGATGTGTACGCTGGTTTGAGTGGCGGTTGCTAGTTTGCGTAATTGTGTATGTGTGTATGCGTGTGCGGGAGTAACGCTCAAAAACGGTAAATTCGCTGAAGTAACGAATACGCAGAAAATTTGAAAAGAGCTCTGGAAAACTTTAAAATATTTTTATCTTCGGGCCAAAAAATAGCAAATCATAAAAACACATATTTTATTGCTATTGCTGCGGAATTCGGTGCGCTGTGGCAATTCAAAAGTGTTTTCGACTTCTGTGTGTGTATATACATATGTGCTATTTCTACTATATTCCAATATATTTTTTTCGATTTTACAACTTGCACTCTAGCCCATAAACGACAATTGCATTTAGATTAGGCACAAACTCAGCTTGTTTAAACAAAAAGGTGGGTGCCTTTTGAATTCACAATTTTTAAAATGTACTTTACCACGCCTTAGCTATTAAGGAGAGAAAAACCCAACAATTGCGCACCCGTTTGACATTATGGCTATTCCACTAACGTTTTTGTTGTTGGTGCTGCGGCTGATGCTGCTGCATTTCCCAGGCCAAAAACAAGTGTCGCATTGCCAGTTATAGACGAAGATATCGAATACCAATGTCGTCTATGGCTCCTGCAGCAACCTAAGCGCCTTTTGGTTGTTGTTGGTGCCATGTTAGCTGCTTTTTATCGATTTAACAAGTGAAGAAAAGTCGTTGGACTCTTGCCTGTTCGCTCTATATAAGTGTGAGGCAAAAATTCACATGCCTTAGCAAATAATAGACATAAATGGTCATTGAGTTGAGTTCAAGCTCAAGTTCAGCTATTAAACGAACTGTTTACCATTTATAATTAATTTGCTGTTTTCCTAACATACTATATTTGTAGATTATAGGGTGATTTTTAGTAGTTTGGTTTAAAATTCAGTGAAGCAGACAGGTTGGCACTTAAAATAAAATAAATTTTACGAGTTCAAGAAATATGCAGATAATTAAGCGTTTTACTTGCTTTTGCTTATACTAAATATTAGGTAACCAGTATTTTTAAATACAATTTAAATTCCTTATCGTACCCAATTGTATTTAATAAAATCACCCTATATGTTTTGACCGGTGCGGCGCTTTTCAATTAGGTCAACGCTTGTGTCTATAATTAAATTTCATTTTTATTATGTCATTATTCAGATCTAATGAGATTTTTCTATGCAGATTGTGCAAACTTTTACAAACAATACCTATATAGTTGTACAGTGAGAGGCATTGAGTTTTTCAAGCGTGAGCTAATGCCGATGAGTTTTCTTTTGTATTGTAGCGTATTTATTTCACCGTTTGCATCTTTCAACAATTACATTTACACTTCATTTAGCTGTGCGGGCATGTTGAATTATTTAGTTAGCACTTTCATTTCATTTACAGCAGCAATTATCAATTGTAAGATGCTAGTGTATGGCAGTATATTTAGCTTTTTAACACATGTTGAGAGTTGCTTGCCCAAACAAACATAAGCAATTGTAAATAAATATGCTAGATCCATTCATCAAAAACATACATACATGTATGTGGCTTAACATTTGAACAGAAATAGTTTTCAGGCTTTCCCTAGACCCAGTATTTTTCTTCAAAGTATTCTCACTGTCTGATTTGTGAATTTATGGATGCAATGAAGGCTCGACATTAGTCAATAGATACATTATATATCAACGATGATTTTACTGTAATAATCAGCTGAGGAGATGATTGTTCCGATTCTTTAAGATTCTCAACTCAAGTGACTTAGCTGACGAGCAGTTGATTCAAACAATAAGTTGTAGCCTTTCTTCATGAATGACAAACTTTTTTCCTCTCCACATTGGAATATAGAATTTAACTAGCATCAACAATTACCGTTAAGTCCTTAACTTGAACCGGTTTACGCAATTATTTGAATAGTTCTATGTAAGGTTTAATTTCTTAAAATCGGTAGGATAAATTTGTACGTACATATGTATATGTACATCTGTAATAAATGCAATATCTTGATTTATTACATTAAAACAAAGGATCTTAACTTAATAATTGAACATGAAATAATTTATTTATTTAATATATATTAACGTTTCTTCTTCAGAAAAGATATCATTACTTTCATTCCCTGTGGTTAATATTTTTCACACACCCATCAAAAGTTAAAAATTCCAACCTTCTTATTTATATCGCAATATGGGACAAAACCCAAGTGTTATTCTTATTGAACGTTCAAAATCTTCGGAGCTACTACCACCAGTTATCCATTTGACATTATCGAAGCATTTCTCCGGAACTTTGGACATTGTACTATGTATTTATAAATTCTTGCCATCCAACAAGAACAAATTGACGAATCAATCTTCTTCTGTCATATATGTATTATCTTAATTGTTATGCAAAGCTGTTGGTTCCTCAAGTTAGTAGTTCCTCGAGTTAGTAGGATATGGCGTCCTGCTTCGACCTATCTAAATCGGTTTTGCTAAATTATGGCTTTGTAGACAGTTTTTAGGGTTCATCTCTAGTTTACAGAAAAGCATTAGGGTATTATTTTATAATCACGTGCATATACCTTTATCTGTTCTTAATAATTTTTTGTTAAATAATATCAAAGTATAGGTAAGCTACTTAAAGAACACGCCTCGCACATACTTATGTACATATATATATGTACATTTTTGTGTTTAATAATTTGTTTTTCATGCTGCAAAGCATTTCTGAATATTTTCCAAGTCTTGTCAAATTTCTCCTTTTAAAAATATTTGCAGTCATGCATTTTTTCATTCGCTGCACAATTTGTCATGTGTCTGTATTTGATGTTTTCGGTCGTATATTTGGAATTTTATGTTGAGTTGTTCGGCAAGTGGGCGTCTAGTTTTACAACTTTTGGTTACATCAATGGATAAAATGTTCGAACTGGTTTGTAAGGTGTACACTGTACATAGATGTATACTCGTATGTGTACATGCATGCCCATGCACGCTGATAATGAACCATACTGGAGAAAATTGGAGCCACCCATATGAAGATGCATTAGGTATACCAAATCATATTGGTCATGGTCCAAAAAGCGTGCTAACGAATTCAATTGTGCCTGAAAGCCAAGCACAAGACCACAAAAAGCAAAGACATGTAGTTGTTGCTGATAATGATGTTGTAATGATGACGTTAAAGGCAGACACGATTCTATTAACAACAATTGAAATTCAAGAAAACAAGGCCAACGAAATACAACAAAAAATAGAAGGCATGCGAACAAATTAAAGCAACATACATACATACTATGTATGTACATATATGTAGTACATGCCTAAGAAAAGTGCACAGAAACACATACAAATGCATTTGCAGACATATGCACATATGTATGTACATATGTATATACATAGTATATACGTAACTTTGTGATACATCTGTGTATAACACACATATCTAAACATGTACATTTTTGCATTTCTGCTGCCCTGCTTTAATTGTATTATCCACGGAATCTTATCCACCCGGCGAATGGGAACAAGAACGCACTCGCTTTCGAATTTTTCTCGAACAAAACATTGTTCCAAATAAATTCGAAAAATTAACTATTGCACTCTAAAATGTGTAAGACTCCTTTTAGTTTATTTATGTTGAATGCGAAAAGTTATACATTGGCTTAAACTTTAAACATGTGTTTATGTGTGAAAAGTATTATTCAAAATTTATATCTGAGAATAACAACTTTAGTTGTATTTTATTTTTGAATTATTTACTTCAATATTTTAAGTACACACTTAAAGGGAAAAGGATATCAAATTATGAAATAAAATTTAAGCTTTTCCACATAAATTTTTTTGTTTATTTCAAATTATTTTTATTAGAAGTTCTAGTTTACTATTGAATGGTATAAGAGTACTTATATCTTTGCAGTCATCTCATAATGAATTTCAACTTTTAGAAATACATTTTATAATGTAATTAACAGGAACTCCCTCGATTAGTATTAATATAATCATCCTAGTTACTAATTACTAATTTATTGGTAAAGGAACACTAACATATT
This sequence comes from Scaptodrosophila lebanonensis, assembly GCF_003285725.1. Lineage (NCBI taxonomy): Eukaryota > Metazoa > Arthropoda > Insecta > Diptera > Drosophilidae > Scaptodrosophila > Scaptodrosophila lebanonensis. Next base: position 1,537,305 of record NW_022060558.1, read on the forward strand.
AAGACAATTTAATGTAAGGATTATATAGTTGTGAATCAAATTTTCAGTATTGTTAACATTTGAATAACTCATAATCATAACATATTGTTGAAATATTTATCACAACACACATTAAATGTGTAAATTTGTAATATAATTATCATTATTTACTTGTATATACACGTCGTAATATTTATTGACCTCTAGGTTGAAATTGTTAGTTTTGTATCAGTCTTGTAATTTTATAATCGCATAATTATAGACTCTAAAATTGTCTGTGTGTAGCGTGTTCGAATTGTATTTAAGATGTTGAGAGACAAATTCTTTCTTAATATTCATAATTTTTGCATTCCAAAGCTCTGGAACATGCTTTCAACGGTTCATAAGCGAGTTTAATTCACAATTTAATTCGAAAATTTGTGAAATAGCTGAAGTGGAAGAACTGAAATACAAATTCTAGCACAGATATACTAATGGTCTACTTTTGAGTGTAGCATATACCTATTTATGTAGCTGATGGATACGCATTTGTTACCCAAAAACTAGCGCAATGACATCCGAATGCGTTCATTCAGAGTGCCAACAGGCCAGAGACATAAAAACACAGACATAAGCCGCTCAGGCGGACATGCTTGGTTAGTCGCTCTTTGGACGTCGGACGTCGGTCGACGGTCGGTGGTTGGGTTGACACAAAATTCAATTTTCTGAATTACAAACAATCACATTTACGGGCATAGCTGCCTCCCCCAAATGCAAGGCGACTGCTCGTTTTTATTGAGTGTATGGTCGTTTAACACTTTTAGTCGCGGCTTTGAATGGCGTGCGAAATCGATTGTGTTGATGCCGATTTCAGGTTAAGTTATCCCTTTGATACGGGGAATCAGTACCAAATGAAATCGCGTCACAGTTCCGCCTACGGTTTTATCAATTACTTGCAGGGTTTTTTTCATTATTTCTTCGTTACGTGTTAAATATTTTGCCTTTGCTTCCAGTTCGCAGTTTTGAACATTATGGTGTAACAATATATTAAGAACACAAACTTTCATCAACTTGAACCTAAGACAAACTGCACACCAAGTTTTCTCATACTCTTCAAGAATAAAGCGTTCATACAGACAGACTCTGCAATACCCTGAAGCAGAACAAGTTTGTACGTATATCTGTGAGAATATCAGAAATGATAGAAGTTGAAAAATCCGCAACACCTTCATTAATAAGCAGACAAGGGCTTCAAATATTCACTTTCCACTTTACTTTCCACCAACAACTTGTTGGTCCTCTATTCATTCTTTTAATTATGGATGATAGAAGATCTACTCTACTAAGAGCAACTTTGTTGCGATATTATTGCCTTTGTCGAGTTCTTTTCCGGTTCTTCAATTTAATCGTTTTATTTTGGTTTCCGGTTTATGGAAATCTGCTTGAGTACAAGTATTTTTATGACATAGTACTTCAAATCCTAATGCATATCGACCCAGCAATAGCAACAACAACAACAAAGGGTTATGTACTGGCAGTTGTATTTTTCTTTGCCTAGCACAATTTTAGCTTCTTAGCCCAACTTCCAGTCCAAATGCTGTCGGTACGGGGCAAGTACTAAAACAACAACAACAACAGGCTAGAGGCAACGTCGATATGCTTGCCACATAAGTCCCCTTCTGCCCCTTCCCCTAGCAATAAAGCGCAGAGCGAGGCGCCCTAGCGGCACTTGTGAGTGAGAGGGCCTAAAAAGTTCAATGGCCGCTTGAATGTTGGCCATAAGTTGTTGGCAGTAGTTTTTTTTAGTTCTTTTTTTTGTTGTAAAGCCGCATTATTGTGTGTAATTTATGTGTAGCGCTTGAGCACCGACTGTGAAAGTTGTTGTTGCTGTTGTTGTTGTTGCATCGAAGGAGCCCAACTCGCGACAAGAACAGCAACAACTACACAGCCATGCGAATGACATTTTCCGGCTTTGCCGTAATTGTTGTTGTTGTGTTGCTGTTGTTATTGTTGGTCTTGTTGTTGTTGCGTTGGGGGTCATGGCATCATCATCAACATCGTCATCATCGTCGTCGTCATCTTTAATAACATGAGGCAGTGGCACGAACTAACGCCCTTCTATATCGTGCGCGGAGCAAGTGGCGGTGTGAGTTGGCGGCCAGACCGTCTTTTATTACGTATGGATTTTCTATGATATTTTCCACTGACGTCATCATTATCTACATTCGTCTCTCGTGCATATTCGCACACACACATACACACACACACAAGCACCTATAGTATTTGTATATGTATTGTATTCACACCCGCCAAAGTTGGCTAAACAAAAACAATGTGAATGGTGCGCGCTCTTCAGCTTTATTTTGTTGTTGCTGGTGGTGCGCTCCAGTTTGTATGCCCATAGCTGCCACCTCTGCCACTGCCACTGCCGCCGCACTTAACGAGGTGTAGACAGACAATCACACACACACACACACACATACTCATATACACATGTATGTATATAGTATATAAACAATGCAGATAATAGAGATGCACATGTAGGTGATCTTGTTAAGTGCCACTGCCTCCCAATTCCACTTGAATGAATTAGGGCTGCAAACTGAATCGAGGCTGAAGGTTTCGCACGAACAGTTTTGAGGATCTTTCAAACCCTTGAAACGGCATGTATGTACATATAGTTGTGAATGAATGATCTGATCTAGAGGATCTTTTTTTGGGCTTTACAGCAATCTCATTGAGCACTAAAATATTGTATGAAGAAATATAATATATAATTATATATATTATATATATATATATATTATATATATATATATATATATATATATATATATATATATATATATATATATATATATATATATATATATATATATATATATATATATATATATATATATATATATATATATATATATATATAATATGCACATAAGTTCGTAAAAATTTAAATGATATGTATCAGTAAATGATTAAATAAGTATTCTAGATATTGATGATATTAAATGAATAATATAAAAAAAAGGGGATAAATAATATATTCATATTGTACTTGTATGTACGTATTAACCAAACCATTAAACTTGTAGAGGGTCTTTTACGATTTGCAAAATGATTTTTGGTGAAGCTAAATGGGGCTATATACATATGTACATACATAAATAATAACTTTTTGTTATATATTAACATATAGTATATATACTATATATCATAAAATATTCTAAAGGAAAGCTCTATTCAAAGATTTCTCGAAATTGAAATCTATAATTTGTGAAATGCTTGGACCTTCCGTTCGAATGCCAACCACTTTTAAAAATTCATGTTCATCCCGCTTTTTTAATAACAATATTGTAATCAAAATCTGTGCTTATGCCCTGTTAATTCCTCACATTTTTAAAATGTTATTTCAGGATAAACTTTATTACTTTTAAGCTGAAATTAAATTCAGAAATATTTATTCAAATTATATTTTCTTTCTCTGCTGATTCATTATAGCGCTGTCTGATCGTCGTAGATTCATTCATGCCCATTCAATCACTCATCAGAACTCAGCCGCTGACTATTTAAACGTTCTCTTTTATTATTCATTTGCTCTCACGCTCGGAAAATTAAATTGCATTAAGAACGCGACTTAATTGACTGCCCGTCAGCCTAAATAGCGTTTAATTTTCTATAATTTTTCACACGACTCTGCAGCTAAAATGTGAATGAATCATTTGAGGGTTTTGTTGTGGTCGGTCCTCCATGTATTATAAATATTTGTTGTGTTTGTACGAATATGTAGAAATGCCCATCACTCTGAATGAAGGCAAATGGAACAAACCGAAATACGTCCGCACATTCCTATAAATAAAACAGACAACCGAACCTCGCACCATACTTAGAGAGACCATACAGGAAATGAATGCGCCATATATGTGGTTGGGCGGTATATAGTGTTTGGACTGTCTGTATGTGAAGCTATATTTGTGCTGAACATTTTGTGCCTTAAAGCTGCAGAGCCACCCACCCTGATGGCTAAAACAAATGTCTATCAGCTGCACTTCTCTGATATGCTAAGCACGACATTAATGCATTTGATGTATTAGGTTTCTTTTCTAAGTCAGCTTTAAATCCGAAAATGTCAAACATTTTCACGTTTCACCAAAACTTGAATGATAAAGGCGACGCATAAATTCCATATACTACGAGCATATACTCGTACGCCTATAAAGTACTTAAGCATTTTATCATAATACACCATACTTATATGTACGTGTGCCCTGCCTTTTGAAGCCTGGGGGCTCCAGGCGGCATTTGGACAGCGAATTGTGTGTTGCGGTCGTTTGTTTTGATTTTGGGGTTGTTACACACACACACACACACACCCATTTCCATTCACACTCATTCGCAAAGGTACTTCTAGGCAGACCCAGACCCAGACTCAGACACTGACAAGTCTAATGTGCAGCACGTGTCTCGCCGCAGTCTCGGGTGCATCTCAACCCCCAATGGAGGGAAACTTTCTACCGATTGTCACAGTACAGAACCCACATTCTCACCACTTTCAAACTGCGCGCATGACTCACCAGCGGTGGCATCATCATGATGGAAAAGCTTGGGTGGTTAGCTACTGTGTGGGTTGCGCTTCGAGGGGGTTGCAGCGCAAGGGAGGATTCCAAATATGTATCTGGGCTAAGCGAATTTATGGCCGTTTGTAGAAGTGCATTTGAATCATGGGCTTATTAATATTTAATCGTTTCAGATTAAGGCAATAGAAATGTGATAGCGTGTGTCTTATAATAATACGAAGATTCAATGTAATAATAATGTATTATCCTGGCAATTGCTCTCTTTAACCAGCACTCTACTTAAACGAATGCAGACATTTTGCCTTATGTTTAAGTGTATTTCCCCAAATACTGAACGTTAACAATCGTCAAATTTCAGATACAAAACATTTATGGCATCTTAAATAAGAGTGCAATGTATGAAAAATGAATACAAGTTTAAAAATCGGCTGTCCATAAATGATTTACTGTTTGATTATTAGTAGCATTAGTTTAAAAATTTGCGATTACAAACATTTAATAGCTTTTTTTGCCTCATTGCGATAACGTAGTCCAATAATAGCTAAGTTATCACATCATATTCTGCTATTTTTGGCACTACTTGGACTGTCGTCTTCCTTTGTTAAACCACGATAGTGTTTTTCTTATTTGTAACCAGGAAATCTATGTTTCCTGGACAATCCAAAAAGTTCTTAAAAAAACAAACAAAAAGGTTTCCATTTTATTTAAATGCCAAAGATCTTTAACTTGTAAAGATCCTTTAAATTTAGGCAATCTTTTCGAACGGAAAATGCAATCCATTGATTGAAAGGCAATCTATAATCACAATTGATTTGTAAAGTCAACCATATTAATCAATGAATCCTATTAGAGAGGCAGATACATTCTTGTACATTGATTATTTTGGAAAATAAATAGAACGGTAAAAGTTTTGTTTACGAAATCAACTCGAAATGACTGTTATAGCTTTATCAATAGTTTAGATCATTTTGCAATGTCCGATAAAACCATGACAATTATTTTATTAAAATCCCTGAGAATCTGAAACTGTAGAGCTGAGTCTTGAATTGGATAGGCTTATAGTGTATATCGGACTAGTTTATTTAGTTTATAATGTGATTTCTGTGCATTCATTTTGATTTGCAGCTAGAAGTCTCGTATATTCTTTTAGCAAGCAACACTTTTGTGTAATTCTCAAGACTCTGACAGCATTCCATACATACAATCGGGGGCAAGGTTACATGTTTCGGAGCTTTTACATTACGGGTATTCTTACTTATGGGTTTTATTAAGCATGTGCTAAGAAATGCTTTAGGAGTTCTTAAGCAAGTTAACTTTATGTTGAGTGAGGTGCTGCCCCTTCATTTATCAATTGTTTATTTTCGCTGTCTTGCGATAACCTTATCGCTGTCCAATAAACCTATACATAAATTATGGAACCCAGGGTCTTGAAACTAACTACGTAACGCGTACTATCAGTTGCTCCCTTGCACTATTATCAACACCCGGCTATAAGCCAACGAACAAATGAAAGGCGTGCTGGCTTGCGATTGTGATTGACAAATATTTGGAAACCTTTTACTTTCAGTTGCGAATCCAAATAACGAGGCAAGATGTCGACGAGCCCCAAGCCGGTGAAGAAAGTGCCGATACACCTGCAGAGCGCTCAGAATCGTGTCTATATAAAAAACGGTGAAATAGTCAATCATGACAAGTCCTTCAAGGCCGATGTCTACATTGAGGATGGCATTATCAAGTGAGTGGGCAAATATTTATTAAAACCGAGCCGTGTCGATTAAGATTATTATTTACAGATTCGTTGGCCCCCCCTCGGAGATTACTATACCAGGTGGCGTGCGGATAATTGATGCGGCTGGTCGACTCATTATACCCGGCGGTATAGATCCCCACACTCATATGCAGTTGCCTTTTGGTGGTGCGGTGGCTGTCGATGACTTCTATCATGGCACTAAGGCGGCTATTGCCGGCGGAACTACCATGATAAGTGAGTCCAAACTGATAACTCCTGTTACGTTATTTAGTATCCTGTAATCAATGTAATTTCCTCTCTAGTCGACTTTGTGTTGCCCAACAAACATGAATCGATGATCGAGGCCTATGATAAGTGGCGTAGCTGGGCCGATCCCAAGGTCTGCTGCGATTACGGCCTGCATGTGGGCATTACTTGGTGGTCCAAATCGGTATCCGAGGAAATCGGCATCCTGTGCAAGGAGCTGGGCGTGAATTCCTTCAAAACTTTTATGGCCTATAAGGGACTATATCAGTTAAATGACGCCGATCTCTTGGATGTATTCGAGCGCATTAGGAGCTTGAATGCTGTGGCTATGGTGCGATATTTGAAGCTTTGTTTCTTATACTAGAGATTTCATCTTTCACATAATCAGGTGCATGCCGAAAATGGAGACATTATAGCCAAGAATACGCAGCGTTTGCTGGCCGAGGGCATTACTGGACCCGAAGGTCACGAATTGTCGCGCCAGGAGGAAGTGGAGGCCGAGGCTGTGCATCGCGCCTGTATTTTAGCTCATCAGGTGAGTGCAGCTCAGATGTTTGTTTAAGACATGGGTAGAGGCATTTGAATGATATACATACTTACATATGTTCATAAATCGAGGGTGATAGTTACTTTGGGGAATTTCTACTATCGAATATTTTACAGTGCACGCTCAATAATTAAAGAGAGTAATTAATTATTAGAGAGTAATAATTAATTTTTCTTATAACAGACTTACATAAATGCTAAAGAATCTTTGTCCGAATGGATTCATCCTTTTTTGTTGATAAGATACATCGTTTTTATTTTGGGATACGTAGTTATATTGATTGAAGGCACTGAAGATTCTCTGTATTATAAGCAAAGCGTATATTTTAATGCTACGAACAGTTTGATAGCATTATGGCGATTTCAAACTAAATGGCAACTGAACGCCTTTCAATAGAACAAGTTAGGCTGCCGAAAAATAAGTAGTTCCCGTGTCTTCTAGGCAGACTAACAGATTAACATTTTATCAGTAACTCCTGAGACGTAGACTTTCCCGAAAGTGGAATGTCAAACTAGAAAAGTTTATATTAATGGGCTTGGCCAGCTCTAGACAGGGAACCCAACGACATATCTGAACACAACCTTTCAGATTTTCACTTTTAATTACTTTATTTATTTAAAAGAATATTAAAGAAATAAAAAAGCCTATAGAAATGACAAAAATATCTAATAACGAATCCGACACGGTGGGGGAGTTTTATTTTAAATACTTAAATAATAAGAGATAAAATATTATTAAAAATTAAACGTGGAGAATCACTGACCCGTTGGAGGAAAATCTATCTATTATCTAAGTACATATCATTAATTTATGATTAGGCCTCGTGATTTCTTATTTATGATTTTCATTTCTTACTATTTTCATTCTGTATGTGGCATTTTGAATGCAACTGAATGCGGTATTTGGCACACAAATATGTTGTATTACACAAATTTCGACCACTGTACATACCCCAACAAACACGATTACTGTAATTACCAATTAGGTTAATTGTCCACTATATGTGGTCCATGTTATGAGCAAATCGGCGGGCATTGAAGTGGCCCGAGCCCGTCAACGCTATCGTGGTCGCTTCATAATGGGCGAGACTTTGGCGGCAGCACTGGGAACCGATGGGACCCATTACCGTTGCCAGCACTTCGATCATGCGGCAGCCCATGTGCTGAGCCCCCCTCTCAGACCCGATAAGACGACGCCCGAGTTTTTGATGAAACTGCTGGCTAAGTAAGTTGTGTGTGTGCGGGACCAGGATCTTAATCATAGAATACTTTTTGTAATGCTTACTAACAATATTGGAGTTGGTTCTCTCTACTAACTGCTCGCTACATAATTGATTAAGTGCGCGCCTAATTGAAGATTTGAATAATATCTCTACATATGTATGTTTGTTCGTTTGTTCATGCTTCACTCACACCTCCTTGCAACCTCCATCCACCCCTCTATTCACCCATTCACCCAATCAACCACACGTACGCAACTGATGCGGGACTAGATGAAGACACCTCTCTATGTCTCCGGTCTAACGAGCAAGTCCTCCGCTGAGCTCGTGGGTCGGGCCCGTCGAAGTGGTTATTGCGTGTTTGGAGAGACGTTGGTTGGATCCCTGGGACGCAGCATGAATGGCGTGCGAATGGCAGATCGCATTTACTATGTCACCAGTCCTCCGATTCGCGAATCAGCGGAAACGCCCAGGCAGCTAATGAAATCGCTGGCCTAGTAAGTATTCGTATTCATTGAAGAGTCATGTCGGCCAAGTTCTAATTTCGACCCAATGGACTAAATCGCTCTTTTATTTTGCACATTTTGTTGACTCTTCAGAAAAATGGGAACTTGAAAAATGTTCAAAATATTAAAGCGACTTTTTGGACCGACATAAGGACCGAACCGTCACCGTTCTAATTCATAAACACATAACTTCGCTGGGTTTTCACCTACTTGTGCTTTTGTTTTTGGGTTTATATTTTGATGTTCCTTTATTTAATTTAATACATGAGAGTCATTCATTATATGGATACTAATCTAACAATTATTTACCACATGAATAGCGATGACTTGCAGTTAACGGGTAGCGACAATTGCACCTTCAACAAGGAGCACAAGGCTAAGGGCTTGAACGACTTCACCAAAATCCCCAACGGCGTGAATGGGGTCGAGGATCGCATGTCGCTGGTGTGGGAGAAGGGCGTGCATGCCGGCCTGCTCGATCCTTGCCGTTTTGTGGCTGTGACCAGCACCAATGCAGCCAAGATTTTCAATATCTATCCACAAAAAGGAAGAATTGGTAAACAAATTTCCCATTTCATCTTACAACAGAAACACCTCATTATGATAAGAAGTTGCGTTTAATGATGCTTAAAATGTTTAAAAATCCTGTACCTCAAGGTTAAAAATTATATTCGATTTATATAAATGCATATGACAGACAGTTTATAGTTTCTTGCCCGGTCGTCCCTTCATCCGTCTGTCTGTATGAACGCTTGAGTTTTAGAAATGGCTATACATATAATGAGTAAACTTGCTATACAACTCCTTCTCACCTTTAGGCAACACGAGTTTATTTTGTGTTGTATATTATTTTTGAGTTACATATGATAATAGACAATATAAGTATACGAGTATTCTTGCCCCTACGTGCCTTCTTCCGTCTGTCTGTATGAACGCTTGAGTTTTAGAAATGGCTATACTTATATTGACTAAACTTGCTAGATAGCTCCTTCTCACCTTTAGGCAAAACGAGTTTATTTTGCGTTTTGATCTCCCCGTACATATATCCTTCAACACTGTCTACAATTCCAATATAGCGATAATCCCTTGGGCCCTTGGGGTGTTCTTTGAAAAACGTGTTTCAAAGTTTATTTCAATACCACATGTGTTCGATCGATGTTCGATAATTATATATTGTACCCAAATTTTGTTAGCTGTTGGCTCCGATGCCGATGTGGTCATTTGGAATCCAAACGCCACGCGTACTATTTCCAAGGATACGCATCACCAGGCGTGCGACTTCAACATTTTTGAGGGCATGACTGTGCACGGTGTGCCCGAATTTGTGCTCGTTCATGGTCGGATTTGTGTGGAGAATGGCTTGGTGCGAGTGGCCGAGGGATTTGGGCGCTTCGTACCCACGCCCGTGCGTCCTCCTTTTGTCTACGACATTATTGAGGGCAAGGTAAAGCCAACTGCTGACGAACAGCACGAGGAGAAAATGAATGGGAATATGGCCAAGAAGTTTGCCGAACTGGACATACAAATACCGCCAGAGGAGCCCATATTTGACGGCAACTTAGCGGGTCCCGCAATTTCACCAACTTCCACCCACACGATGCTTGGCCGTGTCGATGGTAAACGAGATATGCAGGAGTCTAGCTTCTCCATTAGCGGTAAATATCCAAATACATACTAAAAACATATATACGTATTTCAAACTCGTTCGTTCGCTTTGCAGAGGAGCTGGACAGATCGAGCGTGCGTGCATGCATTAGAGTCAAGAACCCACCTGGGGGAAAATCCAGCGGTTTTTGGTAAAAACCACCTTTGATCTGGATACTGGAACTTTGACGCGCTCAAATCGCACAAACGCGGAGGCTCTAGGGTCATTTCAAATTGGCATTTAACATTTAAGTTCTGCAACAAAACCAATACTAAACCAAATCGAATCAAACTAGAACTTAACAACATAATTATAACATCATAATTGTATGGAATGCTTATATACTGAATCGGTGTGAACGTAATTATTATCATAAATACATATGTAAAGCCTTAACCTGACCTATTTACGCTTGGTTTAATCATATTTTCACCATACATTTTTAATCTTACTCCCTAATATTAAAAGATACCCCAAATAATGGAAGTAATAAATAATTTTTCGCTTAGTTCTTAATAATGTCTTAATTCCGTTTAAATATATTGCTTTAAACCGGCAATGGTGAAAATTCGTTATAATTTATCAGAAAGTTGTTATGATTTCCAATATCCCCTTACATTTAACTTGTTTGGAGGGCTTATAAACTTTAATATGCGAAAAGATTGCAGTAATTGTTTGAATAGTTTAAGATGCCTTGATAAATTCATTTACATAATTGTAATTCTCATGAAAATTGTTTATTGATAATTATTTAGCGCAATTTATACAGCATCTTCTATAATATTTATATATACATATAATAAAATATGTGTACCACTCGTACTATATGTCTAATTATGCATTTTTATTTACTATAACAAGCCATCAAAAATAATGAGATCCTCACCCAGATGTCAGAATGATGTTAGTACCCGAATATTGCCATATTTAGCTTGAATGATTAACAGCCTGGCATAAAGGTTTGTAAATCTAAAAACGAACGCCTAAAAAAGGTCATTCTAACTGCCACTAGAAGCTGCCTTACTCATTATCTGGTTGATTTTTATAAGTTTTCTACATCCAGATATGTATAAACCTCAGGTAAGAGTTTCATTTCATTAAATACGAATCTCCGAGATGTATTTATACTTTAAAATAAATCTGAATAGATAGTCTGACCAACGTTACGACATTCATTTGTGATCTTAAGATAAGTTTAGTAATATATTAGCCATGAACGTTCTAGAAGGACGTGTAGGTGCTATCAGCCCTCAAGCAGTTAATGGGACGGCTGAACAACAGATAACATCTGTTGAAAGATAGGCCACAAAAGTATAACATTAATTTTCTTAGTTTTCGGTGAAATATTTCCATACAGTACTGAACAAAAATTCTATTCACAAAGAATATAAATTGGCAAAAAATTAATTTCCACTCAAATTTCTGACTCAATTCCAATAGGCCATTATAGTATAATCAAATAGATTAACTTCATTTAAAAACCTTATTTGTCATTCATAATACTGTTTCACAAAAATAATCGAAAAATTTAATGAACTTGTCAAATGATTTGCCTGTCTGACCGTAGCTTTATTTTTGGGCCAATTAATTGCTCCTTACATGATACGTATCCTGCCTCAATAATTAATCTCTCTCTTAAATAAATATCTCTCGTTCAGTTTGGTTTAAAAGTAGTATGTACTCTTTATTCAAAAAAGTCCCATGTAATGATTGACCAACTATGCACAATTGAGTGGTATATATTTATATTTGTATAAACTGAATACATAATAATACATAGATATTTATGATGAATAATTACAATTCTTTATTAACATTTTGCAGTGTCGGCGAAGCCGGCCATTTTACTTTATGGCACAGGCTCGACAAATTGCAAATGAAATACAATAATGATTTAAATATTTAATTTTCGTTAAATATCCTCAGAGGTAAAATACAGTATTTGTTGTTGTTTTTTTTTTTTACTGTTACTGTTTCAACTACTTACACGTGGATTCAATTTTCCATTTGATAAAAATTAATAATAGCATACACATAAACAAACTTATTAACTGAAACTGATATAAATTAACTGTATATGGTGCTTTGGGTAAATGAGAAATAGACGGCAAAGATACTTTTGCTGCTGATTACTACATATTATCCATTACATTTTCTTTTGCATTTGCAGAAGCACTACAAATCATTCGTAATGTGACTTAAAATGTGAGCTTATTAACTAAATTTTAAAATTAATCGTAATGACAATTTATGGTTTTGCGCTTCTTGGGCGATCGGTGACTGTTGGTTGCTAGAGTAGGAATGCAATACGTGCCGCTGCACGCTGATGCGATGAAATGAACGCTGCAAGCACAAAGATTATCCGATATTAATTTGAATAGTGAACAACAGATTGGATTTATATTACCACATCAACGCTTGCTTAGAGCTTCTTCAAATAGGCGGCACATTTGACAGCACTGCTCACTTGCCCCGTGTTGAGTAAACTTAATTTCTTGTGCTTAGCGCGGAACTTCCTAACGTAAGCGTCGATCAAGTTTTTGATTTTGTGTGGATTGATTTCACCAGAGCGACTGTGACAAATCTGCACATGTGGATGAAGAGGTAGGTATTATGGAATCAGATTAGGACGAAGAATGCATTACTCGTATATTCGAACTCACTTTTGGCACAGCACGCCGCATAATGTCCTTATAATCCTCCTTGGTGATCACTTTCTTATTAAAATGTGGTTTCAGCACTAATTTCACTTCTTCAACAACGCGCTCCTGACGATTTAGCTTGCGCAAGAACTGGAAGTATTTCAAAATTCCATATAACTCCAACTTCAATAAGTACTTTCCAGCCACTTACCTTGTCCTTCACCTGTAAATCAACTGCCGAATTGGGCAGATCGTCATATGCCTCTCCGGATTTGCCAACTGTGGAAATGAAATTACATTTTGTTATAAACATTTCTACTAACAAAAATGTTAATCTACTTGGTTTGCTTGAAAAATGGCAATTCGGCAATAAGATTATCAACTTATTGTTAATAATTCGGAATATATTATCCGAATGTTTTGATTGAGATTTCAAAATTATTACAAGTAACTAAAAATATTTGTGAGCATGATTCATTTTAGCCAGCAATAAATAATCAATTGAAAATGTATTTGAAATGCTCCACAGAATTATGGAACGAGCACATAGTTAAAAAACGTCTTAAATTCGTTAAAATCAATGAAAATAAAAAAAAAATTTGAATAAATATTTGTGAGTTTGGCATTTTTGTGTCGATTTAACACAGAAATCTACTTAGGTGTGTATATAGAATTGATCGGAGCAGTTAACACATCTTATTTATAGATATTTATATAATCACACAATCATCATCAGATTAAACCCACCTTTGCCTCTTGCTCGGCGTTCGTTTTTGTTTGTTCGCTGACGCTTGTAGCGCGGGTTAACGCGGATTTGCCCCACAGGCGAACTGCTGCCAAAGAGATTGTCGAACATTTCGGTTTTGCCACTGCCAGCCTTGGCACGTCTTCCGAGGCTCTCCGGCGGCGGCTCGAAGAGATCTTCATAGTCTGCCGAGCCGGGTGAGTAGGGACTATCGAGTTCCAAGTTGAAAGCGTCCTCCATGCCGCTGGACACCACAGCACCACTACTGCCATTTCGCATTGCCCCACTAGAAGGAGGCAGGTTACCCATTCCGCTGCTGCTGCTGGCGACGCTGCCGCCGCCAGCCTTTGACAACTTCTTGACCAAAGTCGATGGTGGCGTGGGACTAGATATGACCGGTATATGCTGCGAGCCACTCCCCGTAGATAGCAGCACATTGGAGAGCACTGTTATTGCATTGCCGCCATCGTCGCTTTTATCCTCTGATCCTCCAGGGGCATTGGAGCTATTTACAGCATTGTTGTTCAAATATTGCGATGAGTTGTCACACGATTTGCTGCCCAAGTCCTGCTGCTGATTCGATACACTGCTATTGCTGGGCTTATTCATTAATGCCATCACTAAGTCGACGGGATTAATGGCAGAGTTGTTTGGGTTCGTCTGCGTGACCCCACTGTTGGCGCCTGACGTAACGATTGGCGTGCTGTTGCTGGCATTGGTCAGCTCATCACCAGGTAATTGATCGACTTCCATGCCGGCTCCAACCTTGTCATCTGTGCTCGGCGCTACTCCGTCTTCCATGCTCTTTGTTGGTGTTGGGGAGCGGGGCGACAGTGATGGGGACTTGGTTGGCTCGAAGGGATCGTAGGCATCGGGCGAGCAGGGACCTGATTCAGGCGGCGTATTCGGGCCAATCTTCTGCGTTGGCTCATGCTGCGCAGGCTGCTCATCTTCCACGGATCGCATTGCCGAGTGGACCGCATGCGCGGCCTCCAGCTCATCGGCGGAATTGATGTCGTCGGCCTCATCGTGCAGGGGGTTATTGCGCACTTTGTGCAGTTTCTTGGCGGGTAAATTGAACTTGACCATTGGTGGTTCTGGTGGCGTCTTTGGACCGGTTGTCGTCTGTGGCAGATTCTCATAGGAAGTTTCCATGATGGTCTCCAGACTGTCGACCTGCGGCGTCTTGTCGCGCTGGCCATGCTCGCGCTCGGCCACACGTCCATCATGGACATCCGCGATGGAAGAGACACTGCCACGACTGCGTCTTTCACGTCGCATTGACAAGGACATTTGGTTCTCATTGGTATCCTCGCTGTCGGTGAGGACAATCACATCGGCTGGTTCTTGATGCACCTGGAAGGGCGATCGTTCCAAATCTATAATGGCCACAGGCTTCGCCTCCAGCTTTTTCCGCTTGCGTAACTTGTCCTTTTTGGAACGCTTGTGCGTGCCGGCACTGGCGTTCGTCAGACTCAAACGATCAATAGAGTTTCGTCTGTTCATAAGTAAATCGTCGCGAAGAAGGGGCACAGTGACCACTGTCGTTTGTTGCTGGGGCGCCGGTGCAGGGGCTGCTGCATTACTATTCGACTCCTTGTTGAAACTAACACTGACAAGAATATTATTGCCAGAAGCGAATACCTCCTTGGAGGGCAATGTTTCAGGCGGTAGCGTCTGTATTGTGTGACCCTTGCGTTTCTTTTCTTTGCGCTGTTGCTTCTCCAATGGCTTTTTCTTTTTCTTACTCTTGTCGCGTTTGCGCTTCATCTTTTTGCCTCCAATCATTGGTGATAAGCTGCGTCTGTGATCAGCGGCGGTGTCGTAATGTTGCACTCCATGCGGGGAACCCAAAGGTGGAGTCCAGGATGCAGGGTTCTTGTCAACGCCGCCGGGACCACCACTTTCATGTAGGAAGTTTCGACGGTTCGGTGATCGTCCGGGCGAGGGAGAGGGTGACCAGTGGGAGGCAAGCAACCCCCCAGTGTTTTTAGACGGGGAGTGGCGACGCTTTTTGTTTAATTGCGGCGCTAGGAAATCATCAGCGTCGTCGAAGGGATCCCGCTGACGTGAAATGCGACGTGGATGTCCCGGACTGCTGCTTGCGGGACGCTTCCTACCCTTCTTCTTCTTCTTTTCGCCCTTCTTTTTCTTTTTCTTTGTCACAGGATTCGGGCTCTTCGACCGACTGCGACTCAGACGCGGAGTATAGCGCGTAGGTGAATAGATCGGCGATCGATTCCCAACCGCCGCTGCGAGTTTGCGGCCACCATTAATGCGCGGCGGCGTATGGGATCGGGAGTGCAGGGAGTGAACACTACGACTTCGGCTGCGACGTACCATCGGCTGGGAGGGTGACCGATTAAACCGACGCCCTGGCACCAGTGGCAGTGGTGTGCGGGAACGGGAGCGGGAACGGGATCGTGAGCGGGAGCTACCACGTTGATGGTGACTGCTGACACCCGGCGGCGAGGGCGATATGGTGAAACTGCGAAAGCGTTTGTGTGGCGACGCAGAGCGCGAACGGGACACACTACGTGAGAAACTGCGAGATCGCGGACGCCGCTCGTAGCTAAGCGAACGACTGCGTCCGGACCGTGCGGCATCGCGTCCATAGCGATCCTTGTAGTGCTGCTGATAATGCTGACGCCCTGCGCCAACCACGTTTCGCACATCGTATCGCGGCAGCTCCCGTCGCTTTGGACGCTGCATTTGCGGTTGCGCAAAATTTTGGTGTCCATATGGACGCTGGTAGTGCTGATGCTGATTGTGGAACTGCGGATTATGGAACTGCGCATTGCGATAATTAAAACGTCCAAAGCCACGTCCTCCCCGCGAATTGTAAAAATTTCCCCGACCATTGTAGTTATAGTAATTATTTTGATAGCTCTGTCGGTGACCGCGTCCACGAGGACTGTGCGAATGCGAGTGGGATCGGGAGCGGGAATATGATCTGGACCTCGATCGGGATTTCGATCTCGACTTTGATCTGGATCTCGACTTGGAGCGACTTACACGACGCCGTAGTTCCCGAGGGGATTTCGAGCGACTATGGCTATGGGTGCGGCTCCGGCTGCGACTACGACTACGACTCAGTGTATGGCGACTGCAGCTACGAGAATCAGAGCGTGGGGTTCGGGGTCGCCGTGAGCCACTGCGCGATTGTTGTTTTTCTGCCCGATAATTTCGATCCTTTTGACGCTTCCCGATCTTCTTAAAAGTCTCCTTACTGCGTTTCTTACCACGTTTAGATTTGCCTTCTGCGGCAACACTCCGACGACGACTGCGGCTGCGACGCTTTGCTTCGTCGTTGCTATCGTTATTTAAATCGTCATCGTCGGATATTAGCTCTGTGTCCATGGCATTAACTACCTCTGCGTCCCGACTCTTTTTCCGTGATTTACTTTTTACTGCGCTTGTGCCCTCGTCCCCTTTTTCGTGAGTCTTGCCGCTGGCAGCCTCCTCATCCATAGTTTTTTCATCCAGACATGGAGTATAAGAGCGATCTTGGTCGGGTGCGCTGCCTGGGGTTTTTTCTCTATCGTCTGCATGATCTCCTTTTGTTTTCTTTTTCACGACAGGACTCTGCGCACTCTGCTCGCTCTGATCACCCAAGTCCGCATTAACTTCCTCTTTGTCATCCTTTTCTTCACCGCCTGCAGATTTTTCGAACTCTTTTGGCTTATCTATATCCAATTCCTCCCAATCACTATCATCATACAATTCCAAGACTCCCTTGCCTCCATCTGCGACGCGAGTGTCCCTCAATGTCGGGCTGGGCGTGCTGCGTGTCTTTGCCTCATCTTCATCGTCATCATCGTTTTCGGGCTCTTTGCCTGTGGGCACATCCGATGAAATGGGCTCTAAGTTTGAATTCGCTGCATTCGAATTTGAGTCACTCGGTTCGTCCTCTGGATCGTACTGTTCTCCAACACATGATTTTTCACTTTTTTTAGAATCGCTGGCCAGTTCACCGGCCTTGTCATATATCTCATCAGTTTCCTCTGTGGGATTTTCTGGTTCATACAGGTCGTTACCAGCATCATTGTCATTAGTAGAGTTATTGCTGTTGCCAATTTTTTTCTCCATTTCTGGCGGCAATGGAATATCTTCTTCATCGTCTAATTGTACTAAATCTTCATTCATATCATCGTCATCCTGAGTAATGAAAATATATGGCGAAATTGAAAAAGAGAATAATATATCACGGTTAGTATGCCAAAGTTTCGCTTGATTTTGCTGTGTACTATATACATATAGAGTCTTCAACTATATACATATATTTATTTGTCTTTTTTCTGCCTTTTCGCAGAAATTGCTACTGCTATTTGGGGCGGGTGATTTTAAAAAACTCGCTGGGGACCAGTTAAATGACTTTTATATAAAGAAGTAATGCCTTTAATACCCAAAGAAGATAGAACCTACTTGATTTAAAAACATATCAGCCAATTAATATTGTTTAAATAAGTTTGATTAACATTTTGCAAAGATAGGTATTTCAACTGAGCCTCAACAAACTTTAGCTCCTCTTACTATAGAAGTACACGTATTATTTCGAAAACTTCAGTACTTGCGCTTCAATACTAAATGACAACAACACAGTCTCATTCCCAATCTCCCCATTCCAAATATTATCTAACCAGATGCAAGATGTGGCCGCAGTCTGATTTTAAAAATATAGCAGCAGATCCACCTATTAAATGTCAATATTACGCTCCGGATAAATCGAATACATTTAATGTTTGAATCAATTAATTGAGATGGTTGATTAGATATGTGTAGAAGACGAATATCTACCTATGAGTTGCAATCACAATATTTTTCGTAAAAAATGTGCTCGTGGCCAATAAAGTTTTAATCGAGTTTTCTCAGCATTTTACCAGATACCAAGAGTGTGAATAATCAACATGTATATATCAAAAGTCGATGAAAAAGTGTCTGATGGTAATGTACGAAACATAAAAATATTGCGGAATTTGGACTAGTCAATATTGTTCTGGGAATTCAATTTCAGGCAGAGTCGAAAACATTGTAGATGAGAGTCAGAAAGAAAATCTATTGCCCACTTTGCCATTTCTCAATCAAAAATCTTTTTTAAAATTATAATAGATAATTATAAACCATTCATACCTTTGTGGATTCGTTAGCTTTCTGCATTGATAGCTCCGTGGCTTTAGCCACAGCGAGGGACTCTTGTGAGTATATGGAATAATTAGGACAGTTCTCGTCATCGTCGTTGGCATTGTCATTGCTGCTGTTATTGGTGGCGGCATAGTCCATATTGATTTTAAAGAGGGAACTATTCCAAGGCAAATTTGGCGGTGGTGCAGGTGGTGGTGGCACAGTTAAGACAGGTGGCATGGACATTCGTATCGGCGTCTGATGGTTAATGGGCGCTGGCAGGCCGCTGAATAGTTGCGGCTGTGGTTGGGGCTGCGGCTGCGTTGGTATCATATGCGAAAAATTTGTATTTGATGGGGTAGTTGGCGTAAAAGGCAGAGATTGACGCTGTGACAAATTTTGATTGCGTTGTTGTTGCTGCTGGTTTCGTTGATTGAAGCGCAAATTAAAGGGCGTAAATCCGGGCATGCCCTGCGAATTGCTGTTATTATTGTTGCTGCTGTTGTTGCCACTTTGATTGTTGAAGTTGCCACCGCCTGTATTGCTGTCATTTCCACTGTTTGACATTCCGCCAGTGGAGTGACGTTGATATTGGTTACCAGTTCCGCTGCCACTGCCACCGCCACCACGATAGTTATTTTGTCCACCATAACGATTATTATAGTTGCCGCTACCTCCTCCAGCGCCACCGCCTCGTCCAAAATTGGGCCCAGCACCACCACGCTGATAAAGCGGCACTTGCGTTACATGCTCAATGGGCTTGGCAGCCTCTGTTGTGGTACTCGAATTCGATGTCGAGTTAGTTGTACGCTGTGGCAAATTCAGGCTGCCATCGGCATTGATACGAACCTCGGTTAGATTTCTTGTCGTAGCATGCCAAAGTTCCTGCATATCCATTATGCTAGAGAGTATATCACCAGGTGTGGAAACAGTGGCAGCAGTGCGAGCCTTTCCCATTAGCAAAGCTTTACGGTTACGTGTGCTGCCGAAACTGGCAATACGAACCGCTGTCTGCACAGCTGTGCCATGTCCCGTGTCTACATGTGTGGGAATTGCCACATCCTCGCCAGCGTTATCGCTATCTGAGAAATATTCTAAATCATTCGCATGCCCAAAAAGTGTAAAACTTGCCGCAGCACCACCCAAGCGAGAGCTATGGTTCGCATCTGTTTTGACGCCCATTTGCTCTGCGAGCCGTTTGCTGGCGCTGAGACGCACAAGTTCGCCTTTTTCTGTGTTCGCTCGACTTAACTTGCGGTTCGCCTTACGTCGTCGCCGCCTTTTTATCACTTTTCTGGTGGTCTTCAATGCAAATTTCTCATCAAAATTATTCAAATCATATTCCACTACATAGGTACGATAACGTGTGCGCTTACGTCTACGGCGCCGTCTCTGTGTGGTGCCTGAAGGTGCAGTGCGTCCGCTGGCGCTTCGCTGCGTTGTTGTGGTGCGTGTCGTGGTCGTGGTAGTTGTTGTGCTTCCTCGACCTCGTCGTGTTGTCTGCATCTGCGTTGTAGTGGTGGTCTCCAGTTGTGCCGCTGCCGAGCTCCGTGTGTGCCTCAAAACAGCCGCCCGGATGCGTTCGTTTTGACGAGTCCGCAAAATTCGTGGTTGCTGAACTTCGCGTACTCGCAGACGTGTCTCTGGCAAACCCATGCCCCTTATGTCCTCATACAACATTTGCAAATCCTCTGCTAGCTCCAATTGCTCATCCATATCCTCGTCATGGGATGCAAAGCAATTGTCACAGTACCAAGAACCTTCGGGTATTTCAAGCAGCGGTGGATCCAAGCAATCCATATGATAGCCCTGATTGCAGCTATCACACAGGAGCATGACATCCTCACGGTCCGGACTGTTGCAGATTTCGCAGTTGGTTACCTCAAATGTAGCGCCACCCTCCTCATTGTCATCATCGAGCTCGAGCTCTTTTTTCGCTTTGCTCGGATCTACGAGAATCTCGCGTACTATATTGCGAAGTCCGAACGTATCGCGCACGATAATTTTATCGAACGCGAGCCGGTCTATGGGACAGGTTTGCACATTCTTCGACCATGCCTCGATGCAGGCCGCACAGAAATTATGCTCGCACGTCGCCGGCGTGCCAATTTCTTGCTGGCGAAAAGTTAACAGACAAATCGGACATTTCTCCAGCAGCTCGTTGCTACTGCTATCGGAACTGAAACCGCCGTCGACAACCGCGCCGTTTGTCTCGTTAGCCGGAACTTCATCGTCCGAGATGATGAATTTCTTTTGTTTTTTCCCGCGTCTTCGTGTATTGGTGCATTGAGCGATCTGAAAATGCAAGGGCAGGATAGAACGAGGTGTTAAAATACAAAAAAAGCATATCTTAATAACAGGCATAAAATATATGCATAAATCTATCATGTCTTATGAATGAATATTAGAATAATTCTAGTTTGAAACAGACAATTATGATGTTGTTGTTGCTGTTATGTGCGTTGCACACACATGTGTATGAAGAGCGAAACCGGTTTAGTGTTCTGCCCTCAACATTTTACACGCAAATCAGATATAGGTACACACATATACATACATACATATGAACAATGTATATATGTAATAGACACACCGCTAAGAATATCTTGGAATCCAATCATTACCTCACTGCCGCTGGACGAGATGCTATCTTCCCACTCATCATCGAATTGCAAACGATTAGCACCGCGCCGACTTCTCAGTTGACGTGCTGATATCCTTTCCAAGCTATCAGAATCGGAGTCAGCGGCAGGTTGCTTTTTTTTGGATACCACTCGAGTGCTGCGGCGTTGACGGGCGGGGGCGCCCGTTGAACACGACGGTCGTGTATCAAGGTCAGCAACGTTGCCGTTGCTGGCGACCGAACTACTGGCGTCGTCCGATTCTTCGCCGTCATCGTCAGAATCATCAAATTCGATGCGCATGACAATGCGACGCTTTTTACGATCGATTTGATCTGTTTTTCTGCTGGATCCTCTGCCGGCGCCATTGTTGCAAGACGGGCGATTTATATCTTCGTCGTTGCTGCTGCTGCAGTCACCGGAATTGTCGTTGTCGTCGGGCATGCTGCTGCTGATGCAATTATATACGTATGTAGTATGTATCGTATGAGATATGTACACTGTGCAATTCTTGTATTCACATATGTGTTGTATTTGCTACGTAGTTTAATTATTTCACCCAGTTTTGCAAACGCGTTCTGCGCCTAACGCTGCTTTTCTTCAGCGAAAATACAATTTATTTTCTCTGCCTTTACACATACAGATACACTCGATTTTCAGCCATTTTTTTCTGCTAGTGGTGACAAACGGCGGTCTTCTTCTTTGTTATGGCAAAAGTGTGAACGCTGATCTAAATCATCATCGCGCAGTCTGGTAGCGCACGTAGCCATCAATGCACCTCTGCGAGTTTGACAAGTCTCCACTTCCTTTTCGGTGTGAAATAAAAAACAATCGAGATGGGTCGTATGCACGCTCCTGGGTAAAAATGATTTTTTGTATGCTTACGCGACCATTGCAATGAAATAATTAATTGAGACTGCTTGCCAAAGACGCTGATTATATTTGAATTAACGAATTTCAAATGTGATCTGTGAATAACATATTAAAAATATGTCGGACAGTCGCGCACATGTTGTAGTTCATAATTTAGCATGGAGACTTAGTCGTCATCCATATAATCTTGGGTTGTCAATAATACTAATTGAGTCAAATTTCTCTTCCAGCAAGGGTATTTCCCAATCAGCCCTCCCTTACAGACGCACTGTGCCATCATGGCTAAAACTGAACTCTGAAGATGTCAAGGAGCAGATCAAGAAGCTCGGCAAAAAGGGTCTGACACCTTCTAAAATTGGCAAGTCTCTTACAGTAGTGCTCACATCAGAATACGTTATTAACTGCAATTCCCACCCACTCTAGGCATCATCCTGCGTGATTCACATGGCGTTGCCCAGGTCCGTTTCGTTAACGGCAACAAGATCCTGCGCATCATGAAGTCAGTGGGTCTGAAACCCGACATCCCCGAGGACCTGTACCACATGATTAAGAAGGCCGTTGCCATCCGCAAGCACTTGGAGCGCAATCGTAAGGATAAGGACGGCAAGTTCCGTCTAATTCTGGTCGAGTCCAGAATTCACCGCCTGGCCCGTTACTACAAGACGAAGAGCGTTCTGCCACCAAACTGGAAATATGAATCCAGCACTGCTTCTGCTTTGGTTGCCTAAGTTAGTGGAACCACACCAGTGGTGTTTTGTTTTCTATCTCCCAGCATTTTTTATACAAGAACCAACTGTAATAAATCTGAAAATGTCCAAATAGAAACACAATTTGAATATATATTTGCATTGTAGCAAATGAATCGTTTTTAGCAATGGGTGAACTAAGTATCCTATATGAATATCCCAATTTTAAAGCTTCAGCGACTTTGGCTTGTTTTGAGTAAAATGGTTAAGGTGGAAATATCGACGAGTCTCCAATGAAATTTATTTGTGTTTTTCTGTTGGTGGGGCAACACTAAACTTATAGTCATGTGGCAGCCTTACCGGCATTTTTCCTTCCTTTGAATACGCCGCCCAGCTGATTTTTAGTAGGTAGCTGCCCTACGGAGCGCGCGGTTCGATTATTCGTATTGTGCGGATATTTGCAAGTTTCGCCAACACGGTGTCTTCTGCCTGTCTGTTTGCGTGTGTGTGGGTGTAGGTTCTTGCTTTTATTAATGATCAAATTAATATTATTGGTCATCAATAAAAAGTGTTGAATTTCATCACCAAGCGAACTTTCGTTGTATTGATTGATATATAATAAATGTGCGGACATTCATTTTGGTCATTGCAAAGAAAAACAGGAGGGTGATTAGGTAATTTAAAACAAAAATATATCGTGAAAATACACGCACATATGTACATATTTAATTTGTTCAATCGTTATTGTTCTTGCCATTTTGTATGAACAGTAATTTAGAACCGTTACAAAAGCCTGGCTAGCTGTAATGTTGGCGGACGTGTATGTCAATACATATGTATGTAATTGAGAATAGTGTAGAGTGTAGATATACAATGGGAATCGATGCAAAAGCCGAAGCCGCGTGTTTTTTATACTTTTGGCACAAATAGGCGCGTTGAGCAAATAAATATGTTAATGTACACTTGGGTGTGAGAGAGTGGATATATTTGTACATACGTCTGTTTATAGTAGATTATATGTATGTACATACATACATACGTTCATATGAATGTTTATTTGTAGCTTAGTTTCTCAATTGGGGGGCACCCACGTGTTAGAGTCATACAATTACTGCCCTTTTTGCTCTCCTCCCTTAATGCTTTTTGTAACAAGCCTTGCAAATTCAATTTAAAAACCGATAAGAGTCATGTTTGAATAATGTGTACAAACATAATTACTGTAGACATATGAATGTATATTCTATATTTTGCTTGGCAGTGTAGCTTTGTATAAATGCGTGTCTGTGATTTGGCGGCGATAATTATGGGTTACAGGTGTCAGCATGACTGAATCATAGTATTTATTATATGTAAAAAAAATACATTCATGAATATATTTATGTTTACGATCTTAGCAATTGCCTGAGAATAGCACCAACAGAAACGTTTTTCGAGCGTAAGTTAATAAATCTAACTACTTTGCAATAAACATTTATAAACTCTAAAACTCATACAAACAATGCAATAAATCTCTATTTGTGTTTATTCAGGCCAATTAAGTGGCATTCATGTTGTATTTGTTTTGGTATGTATTTGCTCAACCGTTAAAAGTGTTATTTTTATTTACAAACATTTTTCGATTACCATGGCAACCACAATTACACTCTTAATATGCCTGCGAGTGTGCCTGTGTGAGGTTTGTTTGTGTGTTACACGTTAGACTAGCCCGCTAATGTTTAATAATTTAGTATTTTAAAATACTGCCGACGACATGTTATTATCGCCGTGCAATACACAATTCTTTGTAAACAATGCAATTATTTATTTATTTAGCTAACGTACAGCAACAATGCAATCGGTCAAAACAGCCGATCTGCCGGAGAACCCGCGAGAGCGTGCGAATTGGATATCGCAGGCATGTTTCTGGTGAGTGTTCATATGTATATGATTGTGTGTGTGCCGAATACTTCGCGTCTCAACTTTAAAATATGGATGTCTTAATAAATGCTGATCGCTCACATTCCAGGTATACGATGCCCACGTTCTTTAAGGGACGCAAGAAAACACTCGACACAAAGGATCTATATAAGGCTTTGAAGGAGCACAAGTCAGGTAAGACTTTTATGTAAATGAGATACAACAAATATTGAAAAAGTTGACGCAAATGCTACTGCCAAATATTAGTACATACACAGATCCAATAGGATATAATTTTTGTTTAATTGTGATACGATAGACACGTATTCAATTGCACCTACAGCACCTACATACGTGCATACATACATACATACATATATGTATAGCCAAGCGAATTTTAGAAAATGTGTCTGAACTTACCATATTTGGTAAGAAAAAAGTCAACTTTCAGATTCTTATATAGAAAACATATGCTCGTTGTCAATGAACATGGCCAATAACTGTAAAATACTATATTCTCTCGACTATTTGTTACATACTCTTTGAACCCTAAGCATGCTCATTTACAGGTAAGAGACGAGTGGCATCAAAGGTGCAATTCATTGCGAGTCATGTATTTAGTTAGTTGCATTTTATAGAAAACTAGAGCGCTTGCACAACAGTTCTTTACATGGGAATTGAGTACAATTTATGTGATTGAATTGTGCCCAACAATCAATTGAATTCAATTTTCGGAGACCCACATTTCCAAGATTGTGTGCATAGTTTTTTGTTTTTGCTTTACATATTTGCTGAGCTTTGCAATTTTTGTTTTGCTAAAGCGACTTTATTCATCAGAAAATCGTTGGAGAGATAAGGGAATGTCTGCACGATATATTCATAACATATAAAGCGTTATCTTATTAAAATGTTATCACATTTGTCTGACTTTGTTAAAAGTGTAAATCCAATGACGCTGTAAACTGTTGACCAAAACAAATTATAAATATGCGTTTTAATACATTCATATACATAATATATACACATATATGTATATATACATATGTTTTATTTATAATGAAATAGATGTATATACATATATACCATTATGTAGTATGGGTGCATGTGCATTTGCGTGAAATGTAAAATCGTTCAATGAACTTTTTCATATTGTTTTCCACAATTTCGAGAGCTCCAGTCTTTCAGAGATAAAGTTTGTGCAGTTAAAGATTGATAGGAACACGCTATATGCATAGCTTATTAATACATACGAATGTATATATATGAATATATGTACATATATAATCATATATATGGATTATATATACTATGTATATACATACATAATAATAAATGAAAAACTGGACTGAAATATTAAAGTGCATTTCAGCAGATTTATTTTCTTTATCAGTTCCATTGCCTCTCAAAAATAAAGGTCTTAACTTAATACTGAGTTGGGGATATTACTATTTTACGGACTGATTTTAAATTAAGAGACAAATAATTTCTCTTCTGCATTCAGATGAAGGTGTAATATGTATATCTTTATTATACTGATCAAGGGTATATACATAGCTCGTGGGATCCTGTTTTTAATTTTTTTGAATTGAAAAAAATGATTCAAAAATACCAGTTAACCAGTAAAAAACTTTTTTTTCACTATTGTGAGTATTGAAAAGGCAGTTATTTAGACAATTGAATATTATTATATTTAATTCGATTTATTAATTTAACATTAAATATTTCTTTGTTTTCAATTGTTAGCAAAAATGACTAAAAATTAATCAAAATATTATCGGTTCATTTAATTCCTGCTTTATTTTTAGACAATGCCATTAACCTACAAACTGTTTATTCATTCCTTTATACTAATTAGTTTCTCTATATATATTTATTAGTATTTTGCGTTTATCGAATTCTATGGAGACAGTAAATTATTATTTGAAAATTTAATAATAAATTTGGTGGGGTAATCTTGCTATGGCAGTTTTTATTATTTTTACTTCATTTTACAGAAACACTCGGTAATGAGCTTTGTGCCGCTTGGGAACGTGAACTGCAACGAAAGCAGACCTCCAAGAAACAACCCAGTCTATTGAGAGCTACTTTGCGAGTCTTCGGATGTTACTTTGGACTGTTTGGTCTGGTTCTCTTTCTGTTGGAATTGGGACTGCGAACGTTGCAGCCGTTGTGTTTACTCAAACTGATAGCATACTTTACCCACGACTCGGAAACAAGAGAGGCCGCCTACTACTATGCCGCTGGGGTTGTGCTGTGCAGCGCCCTGAATGTCTTCATCATGCATCCCTATATGCTGGGGACAATGCACGTTGGCATGAAAATGAGAGTTTCCATGTGCAGCATGATCTATCGGAAGGCATTGCGGTTGAGCAAAACGGCATTGGGTGGCACAACGGCTGGTCATGTTGTGAACCTGATGTCGAACGATGTGGGGCGCTTGGATTTGGCAACAATCTTTGTACACTATCTGTGGGTTGGACCACTAGAGACGCTCTTCATAACTTTTCTGATGTATCAGCAGGTGAGTAAACACACAAGATCACCTATATGTATATAATGTCTTTGCACACTTTTTGTTTTTCTGTTCGTTTTACTTCTATTTTTAAAGAAACATTAAATTAGTGAAGGGTTTTCTTGCTCGATACTAGTCTTCCCATGCATGTTTATGTAAATGGATAGATAACATGGTTCCGTAATACACATTTGCAATGGTTACACCTGAGTTAAAAATTCAATAAAAAGTCAATAGTTTGTTGTAAAATAGCTCAACTGTCGACGATCAGGCAAACAATTTTAAAAATGTTACCCAACTTCGAATAACAATTTCCGCACATATATGAAATAGTTTTAACAAATTTGTTTCAGTCGTATGAATGAATTGATCCACTCTTGGAATCATTAATCAAAGCTATTTCATATCCGATTTACTTTCTGCACTAATCGGGGAGTAAAACTAGAAGGGCTTGTTGTGGGCTCAGGCATATCACGTGATTTCAGTTTTGCAATAATTGGGTGGGGGAAAGCCATCGTTACCTGACCGTGAAGTTCGACGATTAGGCGATGGCCACAATAGTTTTTGCACGTGTTAAAGTTTATGTAATTTGTTTTTGTCAATTCAATGATTTATACCGGATATTGCGAAGTTGTTTTTTTTTGCTGCCGTTTGAATAATTTTCAAAAGAAAAAAGTTTTCAATTGGCGATTAATGGAAGGCCACACACGTGCGCATATCCGGCCGGACCCCATATTCGAAATGGGATAAGTAGTGAATTATTTTGCGTTTTCAATTTTCAAATCTTACGATAGAAAATAGTTAAATGCTAAGACTAGATTCCCTAAAATTAGACAAAGAATTTCAGTAGACGAGGTGTAGAAGAAAATAAAGGGATAACAAAAAAGAATAGACTAGTAATATAGAAAGCAGCAATACAATATACAAGTAGATTAATATCAAATGTTATTCTATGGTAAGAATAATTTTATTTTATTTTATTATTCACAATTCAACAATAATACTGTCGATTATATTATAAAACTTAATATAACAATTTATACTAAATTTACAAGATAAGAAAGCCTAACACTAAGCTGTACAATGACGTCTATTAATGCCTCCGACATGTTGGGGGAATTTTATTTGCCAATTGGCCAGCTACGCCCCGATTCACAGCCACATGTGGTCAGAGACATTAAAGACCTAAAAAACTATACAAAAACTAGATAAAGGTGGAAAATTAATTCTATTTAACAACTAATGAAAAAAGTACGAAGTAGAACTAAAGCCTACGCGAAAGAATGCCCTTTCTATTCACTTTTTGATCATTTAATTATTTTTGAGCTTATCTTAATTTTTAAGTAAGAATAAGTTAAGTAAGTTAAGACAGGAATGATATGCTAAAGAATTCCCTTTGTTTCAGATTGGCGTAGCTGCTGTCTTTGGCGTTGCTTTCATGCTGCTCTTCATACCTCTGCAGGCCTGGCTGGGCAAGAAGACGTCGGTGTTGCGGCTGCGCACAGCACTTCGTACAGATGAGCGTGTACGCATGATGAACGAAATAATTTCAGGCATTCAGGTGATAAAGATGTATGCCTGGGAGTTGCCCTTTGAGAAAATGGTGGCCTATGCACGGAAAAAGGAAATTAATGCCATACGACATGTCTCGTATATTCGCGGCATATTGCTGTCGTTCATCATTTTCCTGACGCGCGTCTCCATCTTTCTCAGTTTGGTGGGCTACGTGCTGCTGGGCACGATCCTGTCGCCGGAAGTGGCCTTTGTGATAACTGCTTACTATAATATTCTGCGGACAACGATGACGGTATTCTTTCCACAAGGCATCTCCCAAATGGCCGAAGCATTGGTGTCCATTAAACGCGTGGAGAAATACATGCTCTACGAGGAAACCGATGTGGCAGACAAATCCGTAGACATGCCCACACCCAATTATCCGGGCAGCAATCAGTCTACGTTACACACAAATCAATTTAGCGAGGATCGGGATGCCAATGAAAAGCTATTGCCCCCAACTTCGTTGCCCAACATTAACGAGAATGCTGTGTTGTCCGAGGCGGGCATTTCCATAACTTCGCTCAAGGCCAAATGGGATGAGAAGTCGTTGGATTACACCTTGGATGATGTAAACTTGCGTGTGCAGCCCGGTACTTTAGTGGCCATTATTGGACCTGTAGGAGCCGGCAAATCCAGTCTTATTCAAGCCATTTTGGGAGAGTTGCGTGCCGAAACGGGTGCGATTAAGGTGAATGGCACTTTCTCATATGCCTCCCAGGAGCCCTGGCTCTTCACTGGGACTGTGCGCCAAAACATTCTCTTCGGACAGCCCATGGATAAACGTCGGTATGCACAGGTAGTGAAGAAATGTGCGCTGGAACGCGACTTCGATCTACTGCCCTTTGGCGACAAGACAATTGTGGGCGAACGGGGAGCTTCATTATCGGGCGGTCAAAAGGCAAGAATAAGTTTGGCACGCGCTGTGTATCGCCAAACGGCCATCTACCTGCTGGATGACCCTCTCAGCGCAGTGGATACCCACGTGGGCCGTCATCTTTTCGATCAGTGCATGCGTGGCTATTTGCGGGAGCACATCGTCATTTTGGTCACGCATCAGCTGCAGTTTCTACAGCACGCGGATCAAATTGTAATCATGGACAAGGGTAAAGTCAGTGCTGTGGGCTCATACGATTCGCTACGCGAGTCAGGCCTGGACTTTGCCAAAATGCTGGCCGATCCGGAGCGCGATGAACATGAAGGTCGTTCACGTTCCAGATCGGGCAGTCAGGTTGGGTCCAGCGAAAGACGCAACAGTGAGCAATCGCTGTTATCCTTGGCCGATTCGGTTTTGGACGAGACGCCCATGCAGGTGCAAGAGACACAGGAAGAGGGTCGCATCGGATTGAGTTTGTATAACAAATACTTCAAAGCTGGCGGCGGTTTCTTCGCATTCTTTGTAATGATGGCCTTCTGTGTGCTGTCACAGATATTAGCATCGCTGGGCGACTACTTTTTGTCCTATTGGTAAGTTTTCTCCCCATTCTTCGATGGTTAAGATAATAAGTTAAGATAAGTTAAGATCAATCTATAACTAAGTAATAATATTTTCACATCCATTTTATTTCCGCTTAGGGTTGCTAAAAAAGGAAAGGCTGAGCTTGCAGAAAATGCCACCATTTTAGATGATATTACAGGAATAATAGGCAACAACACCAATATACCACCAAGCCATGTACTTGAGTCCCGCTTCTCTGACTGGCTTAATGAATTGGGCGTTCCTATTGATGCCGAAATGCTTGATACGTATATTTTTACGCTGATTACAATTTTAACGATTGCGGTGACTGTGGCGCGTTCGTTTCTGTTCTTCAATGTGGCCATGAAGGCGTCGACTAATCTACACAATTCCATGTTCCGTGGGATTACACGGGCAGCTATGTATTTCTTTAATACGAATCCCGCCGGACGCATTTTAAATCGGTTTTCGAAAGACATGGGCCAAGTCGATGAAATATTGCCGGCTGTTATGATGGACGTCATACAAATCTTCCTTTCCTTAGCTGGCATTGTTATTGTCATAGCTATTGTGAACCCCATGTTTCTCATACCCACGTTTGTGCTGGCGATCATCTTCTATCAGCTGCGCACCTTCTACTTGAAGACCTCGCGGAATGTCAAGCGTTTGGAGGCCATCAGTGAGTCATTTGAAGCGATAGCTGTTGCTAGAGAGCAAATTATAGATATTTTTTATATAAATTTTTTATTATTCGTAGCCCGCTCACCGATTTATTCGCACGTGGCTGCATCACTGTCGGGTCTATCCACCATTCGGGCATTTGGCGCACAGCGCGTGCTTATCACAGAGTTCGATAATCATCAGGACTTGCATAGTTCGGCGTTTTATATGTTTATAAGCACTTCGCGAGCTTTTGGATATTGGCTGGATTGCTTCTGTGTGTTTTACATTGCCATTATAACGCTGAGTTTCTTCATTTTCCCTCCGGATAATGGCGGCGATGTGGGTCTGGCAATTACACAAGCGATGGGCATGACCGGTATGGTGCAATGGGGCATGCGTCAGTCAGCGGAGCTCGAGAATACGATGACAGCGGTGGAGCGTGTGGTCGAGTATGATGACATTGAGCCGGAGGGGGCCTTGGAATCAGCTGCTGATAAGAAACCACCCAGGACATGGCCTGAGCAGGGCAAAATAATGTTTGAAGAGCTCAGTTTGCGTTATGTGCCCGATCCCAAATCTGAGCGTATACTCAAGTCTTTGAATTTTGTGATACAGCCCTGCGAAAAGGTTGGAATTGTAGGACGCACCGGCGCGGGCAAGTCCTCGCTGATCAATGCCCTATTTCGCCTATCCTACAACGATGGCTCTATCTTGATTGACAGGCGGGATACGCAGCATATGGGATTGCATGACTTGCGAAGCAAGATATCGATAATACCTCAGGAACCGGTGCTATTCTCGGGAACAATGCGTTACAATTTAGATCCGTTTGATGAATACAGCGATGCCAAGTTGTGGTCATCCTTGGAGGAAGTTAAACTTAAAGAAGTTGTCGCGGATTTGCCAAGTGGTTTACAAACAAAGATCACAGAAGGTGGCACGAATTTTAGTGTGGGACAACGTCAATTGGTTTGCCTGGCACGCGCCATTTTACGAGAGAATCGGATATTGGTTATGGACGAAGCGACCGCTAATGTGGATCCGCAAACGGATGGATTAATTCAGACGACCATTAGAAACAAATTCAAAGACTGCACCGTACTTACGATTGCCCATCGCCTGCACACGGTAATGGACTCTGACAAGGTTTTGGTTATGGATGCCGGTCAGGTCATGGAATTTGGTTCCCCATATGAGCTGTTGACAGCGACAGAGACAGAAATCTTTCTCGGAATGGTGAGGCAAACAGGGAGAGCCACGTATGAGAATTTGCTAAAGGTAGCACAGAATGTAAGTGCGATAAATAATTTGTATACTCTGTACATAAAATGTACAAGAGTATATTAGGTTTGCGGGAGCTGAAAATGTAACAGGCAGAAGGAGGCGTGGCAGACCCCACAAAGTATATATATTCTTGATCAGCATGACGAGACGAGTCGATCTAGCCCTGTCTGTATGTGTCTGTCCGTCCGTATGATCACCTAGATCTCAGAGACTATAAGAGCTAAAGACACCAAATTTTGCACAAAGATGCCTTATGTGTGTACGCTATACGAGTTTGTTTTATTTTTTTGATTTTCCCCCCTACTTCCCCCCTATGGGGGTTTTCCCGATTTTCCATTCGTATAATCGCCTATATCTCGGAGACTATAAGACCTAGGGACACCAAATTTTAGTCCAAGATGCCTTATATGAATATGCAGAAAATGTATATTTTGGAATTTCTCTCCCTCGCCCCTCCCCCGCAAATCGTAACTCAAACATGGCAAATACCTCCATTTAGTTATTATAAGTCCAAATGTCAAGTTTCATCATGATAGGCCGATTTAACAGGAAGTTATAGCCATATATGTACATAAGGCCAAGTAGTGCCCGCAGATGTTGTTGTTACTGCTTTGCTCAGGCACAGGAGACATACACAGACACAAACAAACACACACACGCATAATTATTCTACACATATGTACAGAGTATTTCAAAGTCTGGATACCCGACTTTAGCTTCTCTACTTGTTTTTTTTTTTTTTTTTAATCAATTCTCTATTTATTTTATTTCTTATCTGTTTAGGCTTATGAAGCAGCACAGCAATCTCGCCGATTAGCCTCTTAGGAGCAACCAGTAACAAAAATATGCCAACAGGAATTAATTGAGCATACGCGTTCCAAAAAACAAAAACCAACTACTTACTTATTACAAACGTTTCTTAATTTAGGACTAACATGCACGTTTCGGTATTGTTTGCTGAATCATTTATTTACTCGAACGCCTTACAGCAACAAAGTACAATTATCTAAAAAACGGGATCATCACAAGCAGTTGGAATTGTCTTATTACTATAATTATGTAAGATATAAAGTGTAATATATGTGTGCCTATATTTATGTAGTGTGTAACTAATCTTTATTTTGAGAAATTTCAATTGAATTCTGCAATTAATTTCATATTGTATGTATGTATGTATGTTTATATATTTCATATTTGGGCGGAGCCAATTTAATATTAAGCCAAGTGTGCCTATAAGTGTTATAAGCCGCTTTAAATGTATACATCTTTACCAAAGTTTACACAACGATATAATGCCGTACACATACAGAAAAAGTTTTTGAATACAATGTATATGAGTTACCTATAACGATTATGTGTAACAAAAGATGTGGAAATCATTAAAAAATAAATATATTCTACAGAGAGTACTTAATATTAAATTATATTTATTTTAAACTAGCAAAGGTTTATCCTTCGAGGTAATGTTATCTGCCCATAACTAGACTGTAGGAAGTGTAAGTGTAAAGAGTAAACGTAAAAAATAAGCAGAAGGGGGTGTGGCAGACCTTTTTCTTAAAATTATATTATTTATTCACTTACCATATCTATCGTACGTCAAGGAAAATTACACGATGATTTACGAACCACAAGTAGATGTTATTGTGCTGTTCATCATGAATATATGAATTTAATTTTGTTACGTAAACGATATACAAATATTTGACAGTTATCTTAAAACAATCGATGTTTTTTGTTTTTATATAAATTTGATTTTGCTTTAGAATCAATTCTGGATACATTTTCCCACAACTACCCTTTTTAAGTAATTTAAGAAGGCTTTCTCTAATGAAGAGAAACGCATTTGGCCGTCTTTTGTTTAATAGCTTCTCGTTAACGTAGCTTACGATAGATCATCCAAAGCCAGCTTCTTAAAAACCAGTCCTCAATCTGCCACCACAAAGTAATCTATGCACTTTACACGATGCCAACAATTTTTGCAACGAAGTGTATAATTTGATTCCAAGCGATCTAGAAGTGTATATAGGGAAAACAGTCAGACTTTCATTTGTATAAACATAGATTTATATATTTATTTTATATTTTAATTAAAAACAAACATTGAATAAAACCAAAAATTGTTAACAATAGAAATGTAGAAATGTTTACTAAATGTAATTTTTTTTACGATCACAACATTTGACATGTAAATCGGATTAAGAAATTGGATTATATTCTGTTCTGAATTGACTTATAGAAAGGCAAAGTAAAGCCAACTTCCCCTACTTCCTTTTCTAGACACTTTGCAGAGAGCTTTGCTTTCCGTTCCATTAATAAAGGGCATTTAATTTCTTAGCCAATGCAGTAACCAAGATTCCACAATGTTTTCATGCAACGACTACAAACGATCGCATGGAAAGCTCTACTTCTTGGTTTAGCTTTAAAAAGCTCTAATCAAGTTTATAACTGCTCGCAAAATATTTTAAGGCAACTGTCAACAAATGAGTCTTCGGCGGCGTTGCCTTATCTCGAAGTTTTTAACCGTCGGATTTGCGGTAAAAGTGCTTAAAAATTGAAGCACGTTTCGGACAATTCTCAATACACAAGCGAAGCAAAAATAACAGATATTTGCAAAAATAATTGCGTTCACTTTCATTTGAAGATGCGTTTAACTTATAAAACCCACATAGCCATGCAAAACACACGCCGCACATAAATTTCGTTTTAAATTTGAACGTCGCCCGTGCCCGACTTTAAAGCTCGACTTATTTTGGCCGGGTCTGCTATAAAACCGCCTGTTGAGCTTGGACGCCCAGCATTTCGTCAAGCAATACGCGTGAAACGGTTCCAAATAAGAATAAGAGTGAAGCGGACTGTGGAAACCAGAAATATTATCTGTACTTGACAGCTTGGGCGTATTAATAAGGCCACGTTTAGTGATTTGTTTGGCCAAGTCGCGGAAGTGTTGCACAAACCTTACAATAACAAACATGCAGCTGCCACTGCAACTCTTTGTGGTAAGTTACAGACTAGGAAGCCCAAGGACTTACAAGCGGAATGGTGTTTATGGGTATACAGTATTGAACGTTGACTTGTGAGCCCCATTTAGAAAATTATAGAAAAACTTAACAAGTGCACACATAAATATGCAACTTAATTGAATCGAATCGTGTTTATGCGTACCAAGGCCGGTTGGTCGTTGAAGTTTAAGCCGAGACTAAGACGTTTGTGTTTATGTATTTATTTGCATTTTATTGAAAGTCTTCCAAGCAATTAGCAATTAAATATGAGCAATTGACATTTCGTTCATGAAAGAAATACAAGTACATATTTAACAATACTGTCGATGCTGATTCAATCATTAACAATCGTTATTGTTTTTTGCACCAAAGAATTTCGTTTTGAAAATTCGCAACCAAGCCCTCGGGTTACCAATTAAACTAGCATTTTTGGATTGCCAGACCACACCAACAGCCAAGAAGGTGAGGTCAGCTTTTGAGGGTTTGCAGACAATGAAGTCGTTATAAATTATCGACACCACCACAACCACTGCCACTGGAATGTCATAAACTATTTGAACATGAGAAAATATTCGTAATCTCCGAGAAAATCAATTATTTCAAAATCAATAAAAAATATATTGGAAAATATAATGAATTATGTACGTTTTTATATCTGGAAATGCTTCTTAATACCAAAGCCATTTAAAAAAACAAGAAACACAATTTTAATTTTGAAAATCTTTGATGTACACTATGATAATGGTTTTTACAATATGTTAGCAATTTTTTAGGATTTGTTGTTTTACAACAGCTTTATTTTTTTTATGGTCAGTAAAATCGGTTTCCTAATATTGTAAAATTTTGTTCTTCATAAATTTAGATCGTATTTGTTTTAACCTTAACCCTCAAGATAGAATTCGAGATTGATTAACATTTATAAATTTTAAATAGAATACGGTGAACATTTAAACCAAATTCTATATTTTCCGTGAATTCAGTAAAGTGGTTCGATATAGAACTTTGGAGATTAAGGAGCATGTTTCAAATGATTTATTTAATATATCTTGTTGAGCCATTGTTGGTATATCTTTGTATTTAGAATGACGCAGACCACATAGAATTCTACAAGGTTTTGACTTCAAGTAAATACTGTTAAAAATGCTTTTAAATCTTGAACGTACTCATACATATATGATCCAAAATAGTTGTTAGACACCTTCAAAGCAATTTGTAATACGATTTGTCTTTATGTCTTCAAACGAAAACGATAGATATTGTAAAACTAAATACTTATTAATATATTTTCAAAAGTGCGGCGAATGAGAGACCTTAATAAGTTTTAAGCCCGTTTGATTGATTGACTTGCTAGTTTGTCGAAATTACGGGCACAGTGTGTCCGACTAATGAGTTTGCAAAAAAAAAAAAACAACTCTGCCTGTAAACAAACAATAATTGCTCGCTTTTGTTCCATATAAAAGGGTGCTTATGAATTAAATGGAAATTCGACATGGAACGCGTAGACTATTATAAGTGAATAAGTATGGGTTGGACATAAGTAAAGTGTCTCAAGGTCGCCGTAGCCTGGAACCACTGTGCAACTCGCTTGAGATCCAGAAACGCACCATCAAGGCGTTCGGGTATATTGGCAAGGCAGCTGCATAATGCAAATTCTCAATACATGCACAATGTAACGATCAGATACACCAGCACCTCAGACTCATATACACACACATACATACACGTATGTCAGATACAGATATGTCTTCACATATATACATATGTATGTACACCCATTCGCTCATAACTATGCCGTTGCACTACGCAATTGGGCGTATGGGCATTACGTAATGCGCGAGTATATAAAAATACATAAATAAAAGCGTTACATATTTTGTAAAGCCGGCTTGAAAGTGCACTGACAACTATTTCGAGTCAGTCGGCGATTCCAGTGGGGCAGAGAGAAATAAGAGCACATTTATAAATGCCGCCGCATATGCAATGAGCGGCAATTGGGGGACGGACTGAAAATTTCAGACGCAGTCGAAAAGTTTACGAAAATTGTAATGCAACGCATTTTTCTCCCCTTGATTCGATGGCCGGTCAATAACCAGAGCTACTCCAAACCAAGGCCAAGTCTCTTGAGCGTAATCGCCTAAATCCATATCCATAGTTATTGTTGCTAATGAATGAAGGAGTGCATGATCTGTGCAGGCGTATTGTCGCTGATGAGTCCCAAGTTGTAGATCCAGAGCCACACCCGCACCTTAACCCACGTATATTCAACAAAAAGAAACGAAATTGTTCAGCGACTGCTCCTCTTTTCTTTCTTTTTAAATTCAAGGTGCGCTTCATAGGCCGAAAAGTATTTTGTTTTGGGTTTGCTTCCTTGCACAGTCAAAACACGAAAAGCAATTAAATGCAATCAAGTTCCCTACACCAAAATTTGCCTTTATATATAGTATACCCACAGATTTATAGTTGATCGGCAACATAAAAAGTGCATATGAAATAGTTGGCTACCGGTGGCAATGCAGGCATGCGAGCCAGTTGGCGTTGGCATTTTTATATTGTTTTTAATTTCAACGCCAAGTAGTTCACTTGACCAGGTAGTTGGGCATTCAGCCAGTTAACCAGCCAGGCAGCCATTCAACTGGCCAGCCAGGCAGCAACAGCCACTCGGTCGGCCACTGGAATGTTGGGCTTGAATGGTCACTAAAACAAAACCAAGGCGTGCTCGAGCAAGAAAGTAATGAAAACTACATTATAGTTTTTATGGATCTGGTCATGACGAAACTTATATACACTTTGTACAAAGTATGTAAATAAAAAGTACGTGCTACAAGAAGAGCCTTATAAGGAGTTCAATATAATTGATATACTCGTATGTACATGTGTAAATGTTTTCAAAAGAAAACTTTAAATAATAACACCAAAAATAAATACAAAATTGTGTTGTACGTCAAACTTTTATTCAATGTAGACTATGTATTTAGAGCATTTAGTAAAGATGTTTATAATAATACTCTTATTTACATATATGTAGGTAGTGTTACCTACAAAGATTTAAATTCAGCAAATCTTGCTTTTCGTAAAACCGGGAACAATTACATTCATTTTAATACATTTTCTAAATAATATTAGAATTTCTAATATAAAGCATGTGTCTTGGAATTGTTAGGATAAATCAGATGTTTAGAAAGTCTTATAAAGAATCGAATAGTAGCTGTTTTATAAACAATTTTTAAAAAATAATTTTAAATAGGTGATGTGTAGATATTGCTTATTTGACTGTTTATGTGGATCTTATTTTTATGTTCTGTGATGTATCAATATTATTCTGGTTCTAATTATTCTGGCGACATCCGCCATCTAACATCAATACTTTTCTTTATTTTATTATATTTTTTAAGGACATATTAAAATTACTGTATGAAAAATTCTGCGCACAATTATCAATAAAGTTCCATATGTATAGTCAAAAAACCCTTCATTTGGTCTGTCTAAAAAAACGTTGGGAAAAATTTCTAACATCAGTATTAACTGGGGGAAAATAGATATATGTATTGAGCTTTTCCGCTTTAAATAAAATATTTTATTTTAATTCTAATATTAATAACTACAAAATATGCTTCATTAAAAAGAGGACTCCAAAGATAGCTAAATTTTCGAACAATTATTGGAGCTGCTTCAAGTGGCAACGCAGAGGACGGTTTTATAAGAATAAATCTGATTTTGGTGCTTAATGTGGCTTTGATGAAGTTTCAAATATAAAGTGCCGAGGAGGGCTTCGTTTAAAATTTAATTATTTTATTAATAATTATATCAGTTCTTTCAACGTGTAAATAATTTTTGATTCAAAAACCTTTAAGGGTGGGGTTACTTATTAAAAGCGATGATTTAGATAATTAACGGATTCCGACTCAATCAACAATAAATGATTTCAAAATCATTTCAAATAATATCGTTCTAAGCAGTCATGAACTTTTTTCAGGTAAATACCTGAACGTGGTGATACGAATCGTGGTACGCTGAAACCGAAAGTGTTGCCGGTTTCAAACCGTTGTGGGTCACTGATCTCTTTTAGTTCGATTGTAATTATGGTGGCTGCTAATTAAAAACTTAATCAAAAGCTCGGGCTGTCTTTGTTTTTTTGAAAGTATCTGAAACTAAGTCGTCTAGCCACTTGGCAGCTATTTGTCCTAGACACTGACTTTTTTCAACCGGAAACTACAAGCCATAGTATTGTGTGTGTTGGCAGGTTTATTTCTGTGTATTTTTCACATGCCTACGAATTTTCGCATAGCTGTTTTGGATTTTTCTCTTCAACTACGTTTTGGTGGCTGCCACTGCTGCCCACAACTGTGGCATGCAAATTACGCAACCCAGCAACAACAACATCAACAACTACTTTAAAAGCCAACATTTTTGTGTGTTTCGTTTGGATTTTTAGCTTTGCCTTCATGATCGATCACAATTTTTGCGATTTGCTTTATGTTCCACATTTATAGCGTCTGTTGTTGTTGTAATAGTTGTAGGCTGCCACAGCGCTACAATTACTATTTGACTACAATTTGTGGCTATCGCTGTTGCTGCTATTGTAGTACTGCAGAGCGAATAAATCGGGTAAACCAGTTTCTGGAAGGTGGTAACTAACATCGAAACTTAAAAGTAAAATGGCACGCCCCGAATAAATTAACGACGGAAGCTTTGTAACGTAATTGTGCTTAGAATAGATTATGGCCAGAATTCTAGGAAACCGTTAGGCAGCAAGTTCACTAAAAAGGGGCCTGCAGGCGGACTACTAATTAACAGAGCGACCAAAAATGGTTGGCTTTTCGTTTTTGTCAAATTGGTCACGCGTGCCACACTTGGGCTGTCAACCAACCGCTGTTGCAACAAAATATTGCGTCAATGGGGCGCCCTGAATAGACATAATGTTAATGCCCCGTCAAGAGAGACGAGCTTTGATTTTGTTTTCCTATACATACTATGAGTACTTTCAGATACATATGACTGTAATATATTTTTTAAGAGTATAAGAATAATGCTTAAAAAAGTTAAAGCTGGGCCATTCTTGAAAAACGTGACGTGCAATAAACCGCCTGCACCACGCTTTGAGAAAGTGAATATTGTTAATGCAAACTCTGAACAAAATGTTAGCTTCAGTTTGTAGCACCTAGAGATTTACGCCATCTGGTAACAACATTGGCGTTTAATACTGGGCTGAAAATTAGTTAACAAACAAATGGTTCCTCAGTGATAGCATTCTTTAGACTTTTAAAGATATTATGGACTATTTTATTCATCAGTTGCACCAGATACTTGAAAACCTCATTCAGTACGCCGGGTATTGAATCGTATATCCTCACATGTAGCGATTAAAGGCGAACTTAAGTTTTCTATCTAATATTACATAAATGAGCAGCTCTTCCATTGAAATTAGGAAATATAATTGCGTAAGCTCAATCACTGCCATAACTTTTTAGCGAGTATTACTTGTATATGTACATGAGATCTGCAAGAGAAGTTGTGTTATACTTATTATCTTAGGTTGTTAATACTATAAGAACATTCTATTTTTAGAACTTTCCAAATTTTGAGATCTGGCGCAATCGAATTTTTTTCGGCTTAATAATTAAAATAAATGAAGAAAAGCTAAATAGGAGATTTAAGTAGATAGCGAACTTAACCATTAACAATGTTATTGGATGAAATAATTATTGTGT
This sequence comes from Scaptodrosophila lebanonensis, assembly GCF_003285725.1. Lineage (NCBI taxonomy): Eukaryota > Metazoa > Arthropoda > Insecta > Diptera > Drosophilidae > Scaptodrosophila > Scaptodrosophila lebanonensis. Next base: position 1,578,513 of record NW_022060558.1, read on the forward strand.
TGCCAATACTTTATATTCTCAGCTGTTTTGTGGCACCATTAGCATATCACTAGTCCAGTCTCAAGGCTACCCACCAAGACTAAACATACCCGGTGCTGTGTCCGCTCCAGTGCGTCAGCCTGTCCTTCGGGTACGTCGACCCATAGCACTGCGCCAGCAGAACACACTTCTGCCAGCTGTCACGCCACGTATAGCAATCGAGGATGCAAAGCCCGTAACCGAATCGGCTGAGGATGAGCAGCCTGATACCTTTTTGCCGAGTCTACTGCGGGAACAGCAACTGGCGCAGGCACAGCAATCGCAGTTCCAGCAGGCTGCCGCCGCTTTCTTGAACAATCAGCCTGGTGTGTTGCAGGAGGCACCAACGCCGGTGCAGCATTTGCTCCAGCATGAAGATGCACAGCCAACAGCAATCCTGCCACCTCCTCCACGCTTTGCTGAGCGTCCGGTGGCTCCTGCTCCTAATCGTCCGTCTACCTTCAATGACTTCGGCATTGGACGCTTCGAAAATTCGCAGCGTTTTGGTCTCGATCGCAATACACCCGTGCGTCAGCAACCACTCCCTGAGCCCACATTGCCAGCGCAAGCGCCACCGCCACAACGTGTTGCTGTCATCCGCAACCGCCCCGCCGCTGCAGTGCATCGCCCTGAGCCGGTGGCATCAGCTCCCCGTCCACGTCCCAAGCCCATCCAGCCGCGTCCTATCATCGATCAGAATCAGCTGCAGGATGAGCGCTCCGAGCAACAGCAGCGTCGCCAGCGTCCCGTTGCCCAGACAATACGCAAGTGGCGCGAGGAGAACGAGGACGGCAGCATCACCTGGGGCTACGAAAATGACGATGGTTCTTTCAAAGAGGAAATCATTGGCATCGACTGCATAACCAAGTGAATACACCTTCGATAGGGCTATAGAACTATGATAATAAATGTTTTTCTTTGCAGGGGCACCTACGGGTACATCGATCCCGATGGTAACAAACGTGAATACCACTATGAGACTGGCATCAAATGCGATCCGAATGCGCGAGACAATGATGAGGAGCTGCAGGAAAACGGTTTCATCAATTATGAGGAGAACAGAGCTGTACTACCCAATGGCATAGAAATCGATATGTCACAGTTGGGCAAGAAAAAGTCCAAGCGTCCAAATAGTGTTTACAGAAATTAAACTTTATCCATTCTATGCTTCAAGTATATTATATCTTAAGTCATGCAGTTCTTAAGTCGTCGCAACTCGTACTCAACAATGTAAAATTTAAATTTATGTCTACTTTATTTTTGTCGCATTTTAGTGTGAAGGAGAAAATTAAAAGTGTAGTGTTTAAAGTCGGTATTTATGGTGTAGTTTTATTAATAGGGGCGCTGACGTCTAGTACGGTTTGGTGGAGTTATGGAAATATCTAGAAAGTCGCCGATGCTAAATTTCGCTTGCGCCAGCGTCTTGTTGTCGTCGATTCCTTTCTGGCCGGTACATGTGACGCCAATTTCACGCATTTGAAAGTGATTGTTGCGATAATTGGGAAATACAATGGCAAAGTCGAAGTAGGTGCCTTTCTTACGCGTATCGGGATTCACATCGCGCACTAGGGACGTCAGCTCGTGAAGGGTTGCGTCCTGCCAGGTGTAAATTTGTAGCTCATTTGTGGGTACATTGCCGTACATATATTCGGACACAGAATGGTGGCGTCCCGTCGAGCAAAATACGCGAAGCAGAAGCGGGCAGGTCTTTAAAGTGAAGAAGAATAAAAATCAATAAAATAATAATTCTGCAGTTTGCCGGCATGGTTGTAGAAAAAAAACTAACCTTCTCCCGATCTATTTGCTTAGTCTGCGTCTTCTCCTCCACAATCATAGATTCGACATTTGCCATATTGTAGCTAAAAACTAAATAAATTCACGCTGTTTAATTGATTTAAATAACTTTAATTTAATGTCAAAGGCAAATTTCAAGACCGCCTAATGTTTTTATTTTACATGCAGCTGCGTCGAATTAGTGTTGGGCAATGCCAAATTTATTGTGGGCTATTACAATTAAAGTGCTAAGATGTACCAGCGCAATATTAATAAATGAAAAATACTAAAATGTTATATGTATTTAAAAAGCTATAATTAATTAATTACATTTAATTGCGGCACATTCATTTATAAATCAAAATCGCTGGCAAATACTTGCAATCTCAACACGCTCATTATACTCACCGTCATTTATCGATACTTTTTAAAATGTTGTATAATGTGTGTACACACTTGTAGAGGAAAAGCCTCTCACAATAGATTTTATTTTCGCCGCGGACGGTTCTGCGCTTTCGCAATAGCGTATCACGCAAATGACGCAGAAAATTGCAAAATAAATATATTTGACACAAATGACAACAAAATAAAAAAATAGACGTGCCAACACACAATTCGCTGTTGTTGTGCCGTGAGTGTGCGTGCACAAAATTTGTCTTTGAGTATCAATATAAAAGGAATATCAAACCTGTGCCAGTTGGCGACGACAACAATTTGCAATTAGCTTAACCGTTTTTTTTGGAAACTCGGTAAGTAGTAAATTGTTGCAGGTACGCGTGCTTGACCGCACAATAGCTTAGTACAATAATGATCGATGGCATCGTGCAGACAATAGCTTATGTAATATTCAATCTACTATACTGCAAGCTGAATCGTAGCAAAAGCAGAGAAACAGAGAATTGTTGCTTTTCATCTCAGTGCGTTGCTATTGCAGAGGGCGCCGGGGGTGGTCTCATACGTACATCTGTCGTAGAGACGACATACATGTATATATGTACATATGTATGCATATACACATATGTATATGGATGTGTTGCATACACAGAAATGTATTATTGTTTGCAATTGCTCATTACCACACGTTTTGTTTATAAACATTCACACGCCGCTCTCCAAATGTAATAGTATATGTGGGTATGTACGTGTGAGCTGTTTATGTAGGGTGGCTAAAGAGTTAATTGAATTCATTACAACATACTCGTATTTCGCCTGAAGCGCTTTTGCGCAAAATACAAAAGCAAACAATGAAAAACAATGTGCAAGGCTATTATTTATCCCACACAACATTACTAGCATGCATACTTACATAAATACACTCACACATGTACTTGCACCCTCGCCCCCTACGTCGACAAACACATACGCACACGCCGACCAAAAAGCCGCGCGGTAGCCAAAGGTGTTTGTTGTTCTTGTCGGCGTTGTTGTCGCTGCTGTTGCTGCTACACAAACCCACAAACACGCGTTGCCGTGTGCGTGGGTGTTGAATATTTTTTCTGCTATTATTGAATTTTTCTTTTACATATATTGTGTACACACGTCCATTGCCATCAGCTGGCCAACTTCGGTGCTACCACCAGCCTCTTTTGTTCCTAACATTTTTAGTTTGATGAGTTGGGGCTTTGGCGTTCTGCAGCCCTGACCGTGACTGACAGGCTGCGTGGCTGGTAACCCCAACCTCCCTCATTGCTGTTGTTATTGATACTTGGTTTTGTTATGGTTTGTTGTTGTGCGTCCTTGTTTGAGATGGTGCTGCTGTTGCCACAGCAACTTGTTTGAAATTTTAATTGCTTTGAGCAACACCCTAAACTCCCAACGCTCTTCTGCAAGTCAATCACAGCAGTCACTTTCAGTCAGAAACATCATCATCATCGTCATCATCATTGGTAACAGCATGTCGAACACAAAACAAATTCCCCTTGAAGCGCACGAGTTAAAATGGAAACATCGTAGCAATAGCAGAGCCAAGACCAATAAATCCTCGAATGCAAACAAAGAAATTTCCCTACATGTGCGAGAGTATTCTCTGTGTGTTATCTCAACCAGTCGAATACAGTGGGCGTTGCCGTCTATAGTAGGAACACAATGACCGTTGTAAATCGCGACCTTGGCTTTGGTCGACCACGTAAACACATTGACTTAAGCTTTGTCTTGGCCCTATGCATCCCGCCTTTGTAATTGCCTGCAGCGCGTCCTAATGTACGCAAATGTCAACAGCTAGCGATTTGCGGCTATAAGGAATGCGGCTTATCCTAGCTTCTTCACATTATGGGCATAAAATAGCGGCGCATATAATGAATATTCTACTAACCGCTTAAAAAGAAAAAAGAGAACAAAAGAGTAGAACTCGTATACTTATACCAGATATCGTTCATATTAAAACAGTCCTAACACCATTCGGAAAAACAGAACACAAAACAATGAATTCGGTCTGTTCTAGTGAACATTCATTTCATTTGAACATTCTTAGTTCAAAGCAATATATGTATGTATATTTTGTATTCTCAAATCAAATACCATTTGCGACCTTTCTGCTGCCAAAAATTTATTTATTGTTTTTTTAAATTTTATTTCTTTAGTGGGCTTTAGTGGGACATTATAACGTTTAGCTAAATTAACGACTCAAAAGACGTTAATACCTTTTAACCCATAAAAGTAGAGAATTCAATTATGTAGTTAACTGAAATGATTCGTTAGTTAATTTACAATAAAAATAGTCGACAATTTTCCCAGTCGTTGGGGGAAAATGTATTATTATTTATTATGCCATAAATACAATACTATATGTATAAATAATTTGTTATTAACAATGTAAAAAAACTTGGGGTTTCACTGCACTTCTAAGCTGTGAGTCATGAATGAGCCCGGACGTTGTTATTCGTATGTGTTTACGATTGCCAAGCCTGCCGTCTGAATTCTGATTGAGCAGTTACTTATATATAGTACTTGTAAAAAAATATGAAATTGGCAAGAAAATTATAAGTGACAAGAAAGGTTCGACGTCTGTCTATCAGCGTTCAGAGTCTGCATGACAGCTTTATGATGAAGCCAATCGAATACATGGATCGAAATGACCTTCGTAATTGCAATATTGATTATCTGATTGTTATGCTGATATTTGTGTATGTATTTATCCCCTGGGTACCTCGTACAATAAATGATGTAAGTATTCATATGCTTGAACAAAGCGATCTGCACTTTCAGAAATTAAAGTCAAACAATTGAGGCGTGCTGGTGGCGTGTCCGGTCTTAATTATGTATACGCAGCATTTCCTCATTTTACGTAGACGTCGGAGATTGCTGACGCAAAATGTTGAAATTATTTTAAAATAACTCAACTCATTTTTATTTTTATATTTTGTTGTAGTTTTTGCCCATTTCAACGCATTTTTCGGCATATATAGTACTCGTACATATTTTTTTGTTTTCGTTTACGTTTGCATTTTGTTTGCTATTCTGGTTTTTTCCTGTGTTTTGTTCTTTTTGTGCCTGCCAATTGACGAATTGAATACGCGCTGCTCTTTCGTCAATTGAGGCTTGAGATAGTTAGCCGGCATGGCTACCTCTGCCCTCAAAATTGCTGTCGACATTTCCACTGACGTCATAGCGTCAACTCACTTAACACATCGCTGATATAGTCATTGCCTCCAGCGTTTGTTGTCGATTTTAAACTTAAGCATGCCTAGTTACGAAAAGAAATATACAATAAACCTTTCAATTAAAGATAATAACAAATGTACATACAATACGTATTTGTATATGTTTTATTGGCGCACCTAGGGGAACTTGTCGTCCAGTGCAGCGATCCATGATAAGTGTGCCCAATGACGACAACGGCCATGACTTGCTACGGCGATAATAATTGAGTTTTAACTAGTTTGTTAGATTTGCGATGTGGTTTTATGTGATTGACTAGAAGTTTCATGACAACCATATCCTGTCATTGTTTCGCCGATAAACATTACTTACAAGTATGGAGAAATGTGCACGATCTGTGGGCAGCTGTAACTGATGCTTAAGAAGCATTTCTTTTTGTTTTATCTTGCCATATCTGTTGTTAATAAATGGCAATGAATGGCGGAAAAAAGACTTATTTTTTTGGCTGCTAACATTGCTGACATGCCACAATTGCTTCTGACAGGCGACATCCAAGAGGCAGGGCAGAATGTGGGTGCATCGAGTGGGTGAAGGTCGTTCACGATAAAGAGTGAAAGTATATGTCTAGAAAAAACATATGATGGTGGGTCATAGATGAATGAATACGCATAACCTTTGAATGATTTGCAGTAAACGGGCTCAGAACATTTTATTGAGGGCGGGTGTCGCGAAAAAGTTAGGATTTCACATGCAGTTTTATATCCTCTTTAAACTAGCAAACTTGTAAATTATCCGGCACTGGGCCGTTGCGAGATAAAAAATCGTCAATTCCACCGAAAAACTTCTTCACGACATGTTTATATCGTGTATTCTGGTAAAAACGGTATATTAGGTTTGTGCAAAGTATGTAACAGGCAGAAGCAAGCATATCCGACCCCATGAAGTATATACATATATTCTTGATCACCATGACGAGAGAAATCGATCTAGACATGTAGTTGAAGGCATAACCTTTTTATCAAAATCTGATAGCAGTGTTTGAAAATGCTACTTGATATTCTATTCTTGACTACGGCATTTCATTTCATTCACAAAAGATTTATTTCCAAAAGAAAAATGTCTGTGTTTCTATTATAACATTCCATATTGTTATCTCTATACATATATGTATGTATATAAAACAGTTTGTTCTGACTGACTGATTGGCGATCAACGCACAGCCCAAACGGTAAAAGCTAGAATGTTGAAATTTGGACATAAGTATCATTTCACAGTGAAAGTGAGTACTAATGAGTTTTTGGTTTTAGGAAATTCGAACTCCAAAGGGGGGAAAACGAGCTCCAAAGTTTTTTTTTCTTAAATCTTCATTTTCCCACCGATCAATTTCAAATTTCGTTTTTATAAACCAGAGAAAGAAATTTCACAATTTAATTCCACAATAGTAAATTTAGATTTTTTAGAAATTTCACAATTTAATTTTTGATTTGCCAGCGCTTAGGTACTTGGTATGAGAAACGTAGAGGAGCGTGGCCACAATATTTTTATTTATCAGAAATTTACCAATTTAATTTCAAAATATTATAATTTTTATTTTACAGAAATTTACATACATACAATATACATATGTATGTAAATAGTACGTGTATGATCACAGTATGTATTGTACTAGCTTTCGGAACGTGCCAAAGTAATTTGCTATTGGCAGTTCCTTTAGAAACTTTAGAAATTGTCGGAATTGCAGGCAAAAATACTGAGGCCTTCAAATACGGGCAAGACGTGCTGGTTTATTACATTATAAGTATTTAACGCTTGTCATTTTATGTTCGATTTCACTCTTCACACTTCAGTGATTAGTTTTAGCTTTCATTAATTGATAGGGAATTTACATCACGTAATCTCTAGTGTTATCTAAGTGTTATTATTATTATTAAATTCCCATGAAAATTGAAACATGTTTCAGCAGAAAATTCAATAGTAAAATGGCTCAGCCATCAAGCGCAGCTGCTTTGTGAAGTTCAAGTCTGCTTCAGAGTATCTGTTAATTACATCTTTGCGATGATTAGTGAAATTATAAGTTATACTACTATATGCTATATAGTTCTGAATTAGTTATGTGCTTATCAGTGTGTAAATTATTTAATTAACACATCCCTGAATGTGTCGAGTAATTATTTAAGCAGTATGCAGTATGCTATTGTTTTGAGTGCTCGCACAACTTTGCGGTTACGTGGCACATCTAAGGTGCCTCTCCGACCTACGAGCGGTTAGCAGAGGAGAACACAATGCAAAAGGTCAAAATGCCAAAGCCATGTTGACGTTGCACATATGTCTGTAGGTGTGCGTGTGTGCGTGGGTTTGTGTAGATAACAAAAGAGCAACAACAAATGTTAGGCACTGTATTCGCTATTGTGTGTACCTTATGGGCTGCCGTCATGTCATAAACTTGGCCTGGTCTGATAAAATTTACGCTTCAGTTGCTGTCTTCTGTGTGCTCGTACGATAGGAGACACTATCAAGTGACAGCATAATGTCAGGATTACGACCAATTAGTGCGAAAGCGAGAATAAGCCGAGCTTTGGTAGCCCTAAATGCTGTTGTTGTTGGTTATTTTATGGTTCGGCAATTGCAACCGCAATGCTGATTTGTCTGTTTGACGTTGCATGAATACAGCAACATAATCATTATCATCATTATTCTCTTTATTGCACTCCCAATTGGTTGGGTATTACATTGTCGCTGTTGTTGTTGTTGCGTGCAGTACTCACAAAGCCGTTAGCAAGGTCGCCAATAATAAATATTATGCATACGCCATGCATGACATTTATAAATTAGTGTACGCTTCACCTTTTTGCCCTGCGCTACAATTACACTATAACATCTTGTTGTTGTTGTTGTTTACTATGAAGATGATTATGATGGGAATGATAATGCTGGATGGGTCAATTATAAACTGTCTGTTTTTTTTTTTTGTACGTGCACGTGCCGCACAAATTGCATAGCATATTTTTAGGTTGCGGTTAGTTCCAGAGCATTCTCCACTGACCAGCACCTACACACATCTAGTATAATATGTACACAAGGTTTACATCAGACGTCCATATGACCTTTGAAATGTGACATGTAGGCAGACAGGTAGGCCGCCCACAACGTTGCAGTACTCCATGTTGCAGCAACTTGTGGCATAAATGTCGGAGGACAACGTTGCGTATGAGGAAACGTTCTACAATGAATATACATGAGTGAATAGATGGTCGGACAAGTAACTGTAATTACTAACTAGTAACTGTACATTCTACCATTCATACTTTATACATAGTTCACATAAATCAAGTTCAAGAACCATTCCAAATCAGATGCTAAATTTTTGCATTTCGACCACTACCTAAATTCTATGTATGGACATATGCATATAGTATAAGTTGATGAAGTATTAGCAATTATTTTAGGATAATATATTTGTTTGGGCATTTTTTAATGGAAAGCTCATATCGACCTATCCCGCGCTCGTTCTTTCCCCCAAATACTTATAGAATCAATCGAAAAGCCTGGCTTCATACTGCATAACAACAATATCGTCAATCTAAACTATCTTTGCTCAATTATGCGAAATTATAAGTCAAATTTATTATATCAGTTGAGCAGCACTGTTTTTAAATGACAGACACATGGGCTTCAATGGTCTTTCAATATTATTTTCTAGATTTCACCTTTTAAGCCATACCTGCATGTTTTCCACAATAAAATGGCATTCTAGCTTTGTGCAAAGAATATAACAGGGGAAAGCATCTCCGACCCCATAAAGTATATACATATATTCTTAATCCGCATGACTGGAAAAATCGATACAGCCATGTCCATCCGTCTTACCGTCAGTCTGAATTTCGGAACCGGATGAGTCCTCTCCTTATTTCCAGAAAACACGAGTTTATATTTACTGCCCGTAATTCCACAGAATTCTGCACAAAACAATTTTTGCCCACGAAATTAATATATTATTGTCTTCTTTTATTTTAAATGTCATCCAATTTAAATTCGCGATTCAATTTCACTCCAGTATTACGCACAAAAACTATGGGCGCATGTAACTTAGCGCCCAGTATTTCACTATCTGGCTTGCTCTACTGCAGCATTCTCTATTGCATATATATGTATGTATAAATATGTATATCTATAGTAACGAAACATCAATAGTCAATATAGCTGAATATTACTAGTTATGTCATATGGCCCCGGAGCTAGATTTTTTCCAATAAAGGATTTGTTAAAATTGGTCAACTTTATCATCAAAGGAAACTGTTGATTATTTGGGCTGTGAAACAATACGCTAGACTACTATGAGTGACTGAAAACAGTTATACATATTGACATAGTGAGATATAAAAAGGTCGAGTTTCGGCCCACAGTTCATCACAGTAGCATAAAATATGAACAACGGAGAAAACAAATAAAGCGGACTAGCTGCCTGATTGCTGATGACGGTAACTTTTAATTAAATTTCGAACTGTGTGCTACAATTGTACATTTGCCTATACAAGTATATGCAGTACATAAAGCTTACATGTAGTATGTATATGTACGTAGAGAAGTGTGCGTTTTAGTATGTGGGCGTGCATGTCCTTACGTGAGTTCAGGATTTCAGAATTTCAGTGGAAATTCAAATTAAATTTCCGCACGCATTTACATTGAAATGAAAAACCGAATTTGTTTGGTTTGAGGTTTGTCCTGAAACTGTGGGTGCATTTGCCTGTCTACATGTGTGTTGTATGTTAAGAAGGAATGCAGCACAGGACGCTGTTAAGCTTATTAGGAGATGCGGCAGACCCAAAGTTGCCAATAAAATGTAATTTAATTAGCTTGAACTGAACCCTGGGATATTCCGATAAATTGCTGCCAACATGCAAGACGAATGTTCTAGGGAATGCGCTAAGAAGACATTTGCATATTTCTGCCAACCACTAGATATAATGATGACAGCAATTATGAATGACTGAAGGTCGTCGCAACCCGACAGACGAAGGCAATTCATCAGACTGACGTTCAAGCGCTACGAGTATTCTTGTCCACTTTAAAGAATGCTTCCTTAGCTTTCGCTTTCATATGGCGCCCTTCAATTATCTATAATGCGCTGTGTGTGTGTGTGTCTGTGTGAAGAGGTGTGAGTCTTGGGATGTGGCGTGTGGAACGTGGTCTTGTGCCTGGCCGTCGACATCTTATTGTTTTGTGGCGTCATAATTGGGGGAAGGTCGCATAAATTTGCATGCAAGCAAGTCGTTTACACAACATTGTGTGCTTACTTGCACTTTTTCACGCAGGCCTTCACAACAATCGGCGTTCTTGGACCTACCTGGGCTGCGGCCATGCGTGTAATGTGCTCTAAAATGAGCCACAACCTGTAGTTGTTTTTGTTGTAGTTGCTACTGTTGTTACACCTGTGCACACCCAAACAAAAAGTACACGTCATGACGGTCCCTAACTTCAACTTCCGCTCGAGTAACAATTGTGGGTCTACGTATTCGTATATTTGTGGGTGTCTGTGTATATTCAAAGGAAATCAATCATCCAGAAATAGATCAACTTGTCGGCGTCGTCATCATAGTCGTCGTCGTCTTTGTGTCCCAAACCTTGGTTATTTTTCGTGTTATTGTTGCTGTTGTGTAACAAAAAAAATGGTCAGAAAAAAGATTGCGAAAACAGGCATTGCCTTTCACTTAAGATTGTGGATTGTTCTCGATTAATCAGTGGGCCGTTGGACCCAAAAGACCTAAATTTAATGACATTTAATTCGTTGCATCCAATTTAGGGAATAGCATTTATTGAATTTAATGTCAAATTATTAGAAAAACTCCTTTTCCTTTTTTGTCTGCTGCAAGATAATCCATTAGTTTAGTGAAGAAAACATTTTCTTAACATTTAATATTATTCAAAATCAAATATAAGCTATGCTTACTATTTTCTATTTCTGTCTGGCCCACTGTACATTGGCCACCCATCTAATCACAAAGCAAACACTATACTTGGGTCTATCATGCTTTAGAGTGTAATTGGGAAAACGTCTGAGAGCTGAGTAAAGAAAGTTCTTGTTATACAGTATTGCTGCCTTAATCTTCTTGGCTGCTTTTGATGCTTTACGACTCACGTTTAAAAAGTAATATGGATTCTAGGTGTTTTATTATTGTAATACATTATTGCTGTAAATCATTTTGAAAACTAAATAGACAAAGTTGCGACGGAATTCAGTGCCTCAACTATATTTTACATTGATAGGGATATATTCGCATTTCTGGCTATTTCGTTAGGGTATTATGTGTAGAGTTTAAAATTTTTTTAATTCCTGTCCTTTAATTTATTCATCATTATAAAGGGTATATTAGTTTTGTGCGCGTGTACATGAAACACACAGAAGGAGATGTGGCAAGCCCCACAAAGTATATATATTCTTGATCGGAATGACAAGCCGAGTCGATATAGCCATATATAGTATGAGCGCAAGGATCTCAGAAAGTATAAGAGCTAGAATAACCAAACTAGCTTCGCTAATGTTAGAAATGGTAGCGGAAGCCTTAAAACCTTAGTAAGAAACTACATTCGTATATAATCCTATTTTATTTTATTCAAAGTTCAGCATTTAACCTTTACTTACAACCATTTTACTTGTAAATACCGCAACGTATTTTGAATAACTTGTCAGAGATTTCAAAGTGAATTTAAATCACAATTGCTAGGGGCAACACGGTTTAATGCCTTTTGGAACCAACTATTGTATGCTTGGCAACAAGGACTGTATCCTTGTATATAATTAGCTCACCAGTTATCTGGCCCCCCACGCAGCCAACAACTGCTTCTCACATTTTATGTTTTTTCCGCGCGCCTAGCGTGCAGCTCAGCACAACTTCTGTTAAGCTGTTTACACCAATTTACGTTGGCCAAACTTTTAATTCGCCTCCCACGGCCATGTTCATGTTTTTATTTTCGTAACACATTTACAACAACTACAATAAAAGAAAGGAGAGAACAAACTTCGGAGGAATACAAAAAAAAGTGCCATGAATTACGCACGAAGGCCAATCTGTTATTAATGTTGTTGTTGTTCTTGTTGTAGAGTGGGAACAGTCCAACTGGCTTGTTAATAAAACTACAGACATGTCTAAAGATAACGTGCGGGCCTCGAAAGGAATTTAAGTATCGGCACGTGAAGCCAATCAATACAGAATAAGGGACTCGAATACTCGATGACGCACTGTTGATTCACAAATGCTGAGGATTTAGATTTTCCCTCTTTATGGATTTGCCACAGCCATAGTGATTAATGGCAGTGGCAAATTTCTTGAATGAATGGATGACTGAGTATGCCGGCTGGCGTCAGGACAATGACGTCGTCACCAGCCAGGCCTGGCTCGGCATGCCCTGGCCTGATCGTCATCGTCGTTGACGACACCTGCGACCGATTTCGCGCTCTAGTGTGAGTGTGGTTGGGTGATGTGCGTGCGGATAGGCGCCCCTGTGGTTAGGGACGGGGGGCAGAACTTTTAGTCCGTTTATTATTATGATTGCTATTTTGGTTCTACATTGGTTGAGGTATTTGTTTTTAGCGTACCCCCGTCCCTGCGTCTGCCACGAATAAGAAAATGATTCAGCATGCGTTTGTCGCAAATTAATAATTGGGCACAATAGTTGCCTTTATTAATGGTCATTCGCCATTTAATTTGCAGAATATATTCTTCCATTAATACAGTTCAATCTCAACTTCGTTAATCGACTAAATCAACTAATTGAAGTCACTAAACATTCTGACTCATTATGAAGAAGGTTGCAAACACGTTTCATGGGTCGTTCACCAGCCAGGGCTTAAATTAATCACATATTTCAGTTCGCAATCGAAATATTTCACAGGAACGCTTCAATTTGTCAAAATTGCTTCCATTTTAAAATGATTATTTTTATGTCCATGCACTCGAAGAATAAACACTTGTAGAACTCTCAGGCAGGTGTGGTAATTAAACCCTTCCATGCATAGATATTTTTCCTTCTAGATATTCGTCTAATAGTCCGTGTAAATGCCAATAATAGGTTTTTCCGCATCTGCTTACCCTACAAATAAGGGATATGACTTACTTAATATAGGTCAGTTAGTTGGTACCTCTTTTAAAGCTTCGGAGTTTAACTCGAATTTAACCAGGAAATTATTCAACACTTGTGAAAAAAAGCTGGATACGTTTGTTTCCATTCGATTTATTTCAAAGCAACTTTAAACAAACTTAAATATTCTTTTAACTCAAGTAAGCAAATGGTACATCAACCGCTTGCAACTGCTCGTTCTATAATATAGATATGTGAGTATAATATATAGAGTCTATATATTGAATTTTTGCAAAGCAAAGGTAGCCTAACTAAGATACAGCTCTCACCTATTTCATATAGTGTAATATTAGGTTACATAGCTTCAATTGGTACTAATTGACATTCTTGTAATTAACAGGCTCAATTATATCGCATCGAAAATGTCTGATTCGGCCAAGTCAAACAACAATAGTGCGGATTGCGATGGCAACGATGGATCAACGACGCCGCGCAGCAATCACAACAACAACAAACTCAAATCAACGCACAATAGCAGCGGAGGCGGAAGCATAGACAAACTCTCACCTGATCAGGATATATTTATAAATGCAGCCGACGGTCTGCCCAGCCAGCATCCGACGTTGCCGCCCGAAGGAGATGTGGATAGCGAAACAGACCCGGAAGTGGATCCGGATTCGTTTGACGATTTGCCCACCTCAATTATTGTGACCAACATACACTCGGAGGTGTTCGCCAATCCGGAGCTGAAGCATGCAATGGAGGAGTTGTTCCGCACCTTCAGCGATTCGGCAACTTTCCAATGGTTGCGCAGCTTTCGACGCCTGCGGGTGAACTATGACAACGCAATTGCGGCGGCCAATGCGCGCATTAAACTACATCAATACGAGTTCAACAAGAAGACGGTGATCACCTGCTACTTTGCACAGCCCGTGACACCGGTCTCCAACAAGAATCTACAGCCACCGGCACCGGTCAAACAGTTCCTTATTTCGCCGCCAGCATCGCCACCGGCCGGTTGGGAGCCACGCGAAGAGGGGGAACCGTTAGTAAATCACGATCTGTTGGCTGCATTGGCGAGTCTGACACCCGGCGAGTCCCACGAACTCCATCCTCAGAGTGAAGATCAGCCAGCCATTATCGTGCACACGGCCATGCTGCCCGAAGGCAACGTCGGCCTGCAACCGAAGGCATCCATTGTTCAGACCAAGTGTCCAGAGCGGGTGTAAATCGACGACAAGAGAATGCTTCGGTTTTTTATAATTTAAATTGAAATAAAGTCGAGAGTGCATGGGCAGGCAATTATGGCACTAGAAGACGCTAAAAATGCCGCACACACGTTGAAGTATTTGTTGTAAATATTATTAAATTCGATTGTGATTAATTAACACGTAGCTATGTTTTGTATTTAAGTATGTGTGTACAATTAGTTTGCGTTTCGTTTTAGTCGTCGCTCGTTCGCTGAATCTGTGTAGCGTGTACCGTGTACCATGTAGCCGTCATCGTTGAGCATTTAAAATAGATTCTAAAACAAGAGCATGTATCAGAGTTTTTAATGACACTATCTATGTATTCGCTGCAGCTGTAACTCCAATCAAAAGCTAAAGCTGCGTTCAGACAGGCAAATAATTTGTACACAACTTATTTCATAATTACAAGCATGACATGACGTAAATGTTATTCCAGAAAAAACCAACCCAAAACGAACATTTTCTTTTATTATTGAAATATTTGGGATTTAATTTGAAAGGCTCGAAGACTGGTGTAATATGTAAAATGAATGTAAAATATTTGCCTGTTTGACCATAGCATAATTCATTTAGTGCTGTCTAATTATTAAATCTAGATGTGTTTTCCTTAATGCATACGACGTCCCTTCTTTGTGGGTATTTATGTATAGAAAAAAATCGAGAGCTACCAAAATATCTGTACCTTAGCTGAGCATCTTGAAGTTTGCCAGATCTTGGGCACCCACAAACAATGGGCGTAAACCAACATACGAAATCAAGATAAAAATTATAATATATATTGTATATGTAAATGTTACTCTAATTTTTAAGAAAATGAAAATATCTGTATCTGATATTCAAGTACGTATATACTTGTATGTATAGTTAAAATATATTCAAATTTAAAAGATATGTTCTCAAAATGTACCAAACACGGATAACTTTCATTTGTGTGTGAATTGGGCTCGAATATTTAAAGTCGTTAGAAAGTCAGGTACTTTATTGCGACATCCACGTGGGAGCCTGTGAAAGAAAGCAGAGGACCAAGGTGGACCAGGAGTGTTTCGAATGGACCATTATTTTCACAATTCTGCAATTTTGCTAACCTCCCGATTCTCGGATTGCCTCGGTAGACTGTTCCGTTTGCAATTGCTCTTAAGAAACCAGAGATCACAGCCAATCCCTAAAATGTAAAGATCGCGCACCCTAGCACAGAAATATGACAAGCCAACAGCTGACCATCACACGGATCTTTCTGCTTGTTAAAGCTGCAGTCTTATGGCAGTTTTATAAGTAGCTTCTGAAAATTGAATTTAAATTATAATTTGGTAGAGAATTCATATAGGATTTTTTTGAAATAACGAATTTATAGTACACTTCTTCAAACCGTACCGTAAAACATAAAACATTTGACAGGTAAGAAGCATATTCGAATTGAATTTTGTCTAAGAAATATTTAAAACCGTCAATAAGAAGTTGAAGGCCATTATGGTTAGCAAGCAAGAAAACTTTTGTCAAACATAACATTTGATGATTGACAAAATTCAGGTTAAATAGAACTGTTCACTTCTGGCTTTTTGCGCAGTTGTTTTAATTTTTAAATAATCAATATAAATGTGTATTTCGTTTTAACATGTCTTGCTTGTCATTCACTTTCTTGGGAAAATTTAAGAAAATACAGTCTGCAGAAAGAAAAGCAGACATCAAGAATGATAAAAGTTTGATATATAAGTATATCTGACCTCGTTTTAAAGTCATTCATGCAAATAACTAACTTTATTCACTTTATAGAACTTAATTAAAATGTCTTCGGCTTATAACTAACGTAATTTCGTGTGTGTGTGAGAATGTTCGAAAAATGCTTAAGAACGATGTAAAAACAAACTGTGCGGGCAGGCAGCACTTTTAACCTTTGGCTTCACTTTCTTTCGATATTCTTGAGCGGCACCATCTGTTCCGGATCCTCTGGATAAATACTGCTTTGCCTCTGTTTCCGGCCGGCACACTGACTGAACCAGGTGTCGCCCTTGCCAAAGTTTTCGCCATCCTCAATGGACTCGGGCATTGGTTGGTTCATGGTTTCGGGCAGGAACATCACCCAAAATCCAGAAGCTAACGCCACTACACCAAACAGGACAGCTGGTATCTTGGGATCAAAGGAATCGAGCAGCGTTATGAGAGGCGTTAGGGCGCCCGAAAGACGAGCGCACATCGAGCCCAGACCCATAGCCGAATTGCGAACGACAGTGGGAAATAGCTCAGCCGAGTAATTGTAGATGACAGCAAAGGATCCTGCAATCAGTAGTTTACCCAACATCACTACACTCGTCGACGTCGTGGTGCCCTGTGCTATATAGGCGGCTATAATGCAGCATAGTCCGCCTCCGATCATCAGTGTACTTGTAATCGAACGACGTCCTAAACGGTCCAGTACAAATATAATTGTTATGTAGCTGGGGAACTCCACCAGACCCATGATAAAGAGAATAAGGTAAGGATTTCCGTACAGTTTGCCGGCGCTCAAGGACAAACCATAATACACAATGGAGTTGGCGAACCAGCAGAGGCAAACGTTTAGGGTCTTCATGCGTAGATTGGGCGTACGGAAGAGATCGCTTAGGCCGGCACTACTCTTCTCCTCGACCGCGGATTGTTGCTTCGCCTTCTGCACGAAATAGTCCTTGTCCACAGGTATGCCAGAGCCATTGATGCGCAATCCCTTGGCCACAATGTCTACAGCTTCGGCGGCACGGCCTTGCATCCAGAGCCAACGTGGAGACTCATCCAACAGCCACCAATGCGCAATAAACAGAAGACCGTGCAGGCCATAGACAACTTGAAGCCATTGGCGATCCTTGATGAGGGCACCCCAACCGGCAACAAGCATAATGCCACCGGCAAAGACAGCCTGCAAGGAGGAGATTATATGTTAAGTTGTTTCAACTGTGCTTCAAATAAATTGTAATTTGTAAGCAGTAAGCTTGCCTGGAAGGTGATGCCGCAGACTGTGCGCTTGCTTGGACCCACCAGCTCCATGGTCAGCACGAAACCGCATATATATGCGCCTGCAGAGCCCACAATGCCGAGCAGAAATCGGGCTACCATGAACGAGAAATACTCTGGGATGAAGGCCACGCCCACTCCAAGGATCAGCTGCAAAAGGGCAGACCAGCAGAAGACTGCTTTGCGACCTACTTTATCGGCCAGGCCACCCAGGGTGACTGCGCCCGTAAACACTCCCAGCATGAACACTGTCTGCACAATCGATCCCATCCAGCGACGATCGCAAACGAAGTTCCAGTCGATCGTGCGCGAGGTCTTGTAGTAGGTGGTGTCATAGACATATCTCTGGCACGGCACGGTGCTGTTGGGTTCCCCGTTCAGGTCGTACATCTGGCACGAGTCCAGCTGTCCATTCTCCTTCAGTGGAATGGCAGCCAGGATGGCACTCGAGTTCCATGGGACCCGAGAATATATGCTTTCATCTACACCCTCGATAAAGCAACGATGCTCCGGTACTGGCGATACCCCGGCCAGCGACAGCATGTGCAGACCAGCTGTGAGGGCGGAGAGTACTTGGAGGAAAAACTGGAAAAATTGGTATTTGCCGAACTCGCCTGAAAGTATGCAACAAAATATCCAGAGCTCAGTATAACTAATCGTACGAGGCAAGCCTGCGATAAGAGGCAACTGATTGTGGTAGGCCTCTTAAATCTGTGATAAGAACGTGACTATTAAAAGAATTTTAATCGTTTTAATCTCAACAAACAGAATAATTTCGTTAAAAACAAATACGTACGTTCGTTTTTAGTCAAGAATTTAGTCAATATAATAAAGAACGTATCAGTTGTTTGCGGAAGTTCATTTATACAAAAACAAAAACATTTTAATTAATTTTCAACTAAATTTGAGCTATTGCAGTCATCCCGGGATTGTACTGTTTGTTTGTACTGCCTTTTTTCATTGTTTGTTGAAGGTAGCGATTGTGTGGAGCCACAGCTCTATATTCTAAATTAAACTGAAAAAATACAATTTACACTTTTTTCATGGAAGGCGTTCCAATAAGCCATGAATTCGCTATCAAGTTCTGCCCGAAAGAATATAATCACATAATTTCTCTCCAGATAGATCATAAAAAAATTTGAAAAATATTTTTAAAGTGGAAGCTGCTTTGCCTTAGCTGGTTGAGGAAGGTCAGGAGCTTTAGCATTTATACTGAGCCGCATTTATGCCAATTGGTATCGATATCATAATTTCGTAGTATATGTTTGATAGTGCATGCTACACCGGGAAGGAGGCGTAAATATATATATCAGTATAAACATCAGTATGACGAAAAAAGTCAATATAGTCATGTCCGTCTACCTGTAGGAACGCCAGAGCTCCCACGCTATATGAATGATTTTTTGTAACTCTCGTAAGCGCGTAAACTCATAAACAGTATTACGTATAGTGGGTTTTCTTATTTCAAGGTACGATTTTAATTCAATAAACCTTTCTAAAATTGTTTGAAAATATTTTATAATTGTGGGAGTCACTGCTAGGAGAATGGTTGGAAGTCAGTAGTAAAAGTTGTAACCTGAATTGGAAATATGACTTCGTTTGAAGTATCTATGTGCGATCGAATCAACAGCAACAGTACGTGGAATATAAAACGTAGCACGGATATGTAATTTGCCACATTTATAGCAATAAAATGATGACTTAGAACTATTGTCTAAGACCGCAAGCCATTTGCACTTACCATATAGGCGGCTTGATTGGCTTATGACACAGTTGGATGGCGCTACAACCATTCCAGTGGGTATACCTAGTAGAGATTCAAACGACCACCGCTGTAATTGACGTCACTTTAATGACTTTGGCGCGTATTGCAATTAAATCAAGTGGAATTTATTCAATTCGATTTCAATTGAATCGCATGCAAAATGCTTCGTACAATTTTTGTCAACAGTTTCTCCGCTTTGCTATACATTTTTGTATTCTGTATATTGTATATTGTATATTTGTGTTCTTATGGCCTTTCTGTCGTATGTTTGGCTGAATTGAATTGATTATAACAGAGCTTCTCAATTTTTGCATAGGCAATGGGCAGTACATGGGCCGTGTGATCGGTTTGGAATGAAAGCGCTCCGATACTGGAACGGTGTTGGGCTGAGTTGTGTTTTGAGGGAACGGTTTGTGTAAATTTTCTATGACAATACATATAGCCTAGATATCTGACACATGAACATTGAACCACTTGCTAGTTTTTCAATTGGTTTGTGAGCACATAACTGTAAATAAAATTGATTTGTGCAACTCGCTCGAAACGAGTAAGATTGCAAAATATGTGGAACATTTCGTTTTAAATTATGGTAGGCCGGGGCAGTTTTGAAGCCGACCTTCACACATGACTGCATGGTTTGAGAATTTTGTATTTTTCTATTTACGAGCGCCCTATTCTTGACACCGATCGGCTAAGCATTAGCTATTACGTTCAATTCCAGTTCCATGTGTGACATAATATTCCATCTTTTACAGAATGTCACACAATTTTTTAATTAATAACAACTTGACATTGCCACAATCTTTAATTAAATTCAATCATCACCCAAAAACACGCCTAATAGTACATAATCGGCGCGAAATTGTTCGCACATGTACATGCCTACATACAGACATATAGTAAGTTGTACATGTGTCCTATATACACTACAATTGTGTGTATTATGAATGATCGATAAGCGGCCAAAACACTAACTACTATACAACATCAGTGCCGAATTTACAGCCAACCAGTTGCAAATCATAGCCGATTATCAGCAACGATAATACGTACTAGAGCATTTTTTGTTATTTTTGTTTAATTTGATTTGCTTTGACGCCCATTTTTTGTTGTTTGTTGCCAAGCGGCAAGGCCTTTAACAAATATAACTCATACGCAATGTGTGCTCGACTAACCAAATAGTGAAACTTGTTTTTCTTTGTGTGTGCCAACTAAAAACCTAAGATTAACAAAAAATTTATACTATGTACAGCGATTGAATGGAGTTCTACACAATGCATTCTGAAGGTCGTTGCTGGGAGCTACTTTTGAGTTTTGACTCTATAATTACACACGTCGAGCGTTTTCAAAGTCAAAATTAAGAAAAACCCATGGAAGAGAAGTAGAAAAGCTTGAACTATGAGCGCTCAGACTTTAGCTTATATTCAGTTATTGCATGATTTATAATATCAGCTATATGTAGGGAAACCAAGGAGAACAAATGCATCCACGTAGAGTTGGGACACACGAAAACTTACTCTCCAACTGATCATTTCTTTATTTGTAATATGAATTAAATTGTAATATGAAATACGGCTTCACTAAACTATTTTCTAATTTCTTTACTTTTCTTTATTTCCCTACAATTTGAGATTTTGCCAATATAGAAGCATTAATGGCTTTGATTTTTATCTTAATCTTTATCTTATCTTTTATCACTATAACTATCTTCTAATTATTTTATTTTCTTTTTTATTTCTCTGCAATTTGACATTTCGCCTAAATAGAAGCAGTAATTGCTTTGATTTTTATGTTAAAGAAGAAAGCAAAAAATATGTGATAAAATAAGAATATTTGGGGAACATACAAAATCAGCACCTAACTAAAAAGTAAGCCAATATAGGCGTGTGTGTGGCTTTTACTTTATTTGTAAATATGTTTTATGCTCTGCCTCCTTTCAAGGCATTGAAACCCACATACATAGTTCGTATGTAATTACATCTAGGCTCTGCATCCATCAAATCGGATGTGAGGCAGCCAACAAGAAGAAAAAAATCATAACAAAATATAAATAAGTCGAAAGAAACCAGTTTTGGAATTTTGCATTTCTCGCCGGCTTACTTATCATACATACATATGTATGTATATATACGCATGTGATATATATTTTTATATCGCGTCAAGAAAAAGTTAGTAATGCGTTCATTACTCTTACCGGTTGCGGCAGTTGTGGCAATACTTGCTAGAGTGTGTGTGTGTGTGTGTCAACAATAAACTAGTTTTGGCCAGAGAATATTTTCTATAGAATTTAAGGAGAGGAGTTTCAGATTGGCACTAATTTGATGGGCAAAAGCAATTTATTTGTTTGGATTGAATTTTCAAACTACAATTAAGGTCGTCAAAACATCGAAATCGATAAATAGAAAGCAATGAAAATAAATTCAGAAGGCGGGCCCCCAAAATAGACATGTGAAAGATAACGAAAAAGTCATAGCATGAATCATTCGAAATCTAGTTTAAAGCTCCCAAATTTGCAAACTATAGATGGTATAGGAGTATTGTTTCAAAACTCGCTGAAGACAAGATTATACATTTGTAAAGGCTGGTTAATGGAGTTAACTCTAATAACTCAATGGTTTGAGGGCTAAATTTTTCATAGTTCACTTATTTATTTTGCATACGAAAAAGTAAAAAAACATTAAGTTTTATATGGCAAACTTTGTAGTCAGTAATTTCTGCTTATTGTTAACAATCAATGACAAATATTTTGAAAGTAATTTTATTTTATAAAATTGATAATTATCTGAACTATTTCTAGTAGCTTAATTGAAGGTATACATTATTCTTTACTATTGAAATCAGTTGTGTTTTGTTTCTCAGACGGACTCTTTTCTTCTTGCTTATCAGAAGATGTTTGTTAATTATTTTCCGATTTAATGACTCTATAAATATCACTTTTAGAAATTTCGTATAGTGGCGGATATAAAACTCCGACCTAATCACGATTACCATAGCTGCGATAACAATTTGAAAGCTTACGAGAAGAAGAGAACAGCGATTAAAATAGGCAGACGAGCAAATTAATCGCCAGACAGAAAGACCTTAGCCTTCCTATTCAGTGGACATGGTTACTTATTAATAGATAACACCTATATTTTTCATATCTTTACAGAAATAGGTGTTTCCTCATTTAAACACTTCAAGTTTCTCAGGCAAATAATTCCAGAAAGCAACACCTAAGTATGTCTTTCTAGCTAATTCATTTTCAAATAATGGGAAGCAGCAAAGCTGAGCTAAAACAGACTAATTATTTACGGGAGAATAAATCCCACGATTAACAAAGCTTAACACTCTAACTGCTTTTTAAACAGACTGAGAGTGCATTGAAAACGTTGCTGGGGTGGTTCTGGATGACTTCAGCTTATCTGTTCGCATTTCAGAGAAAATGTGAAAACGTGCTCTTTGTTGAAAATAAAGAAAATATTTAATAATCACAGTCTTATGACAAATCTGGTAGTGTGTGAAGAGCTAAAGATAGCAAACTAGACTGGAATCTGCAGTTAGTGATTGGTGCTAAGCAGTTGCTAATTGCGACAGACCGGGTTGCTGTCAAGTGTGCTAACCTTGAGACTTAATAAACATAAGTAAATAATTAAAATTGTATTACTGGCCGATTGTCTGTCAATGGGAGGCAATACTGGACAGATCGGACAGTGCTGTGCTGTTATACTTTCTAGATTAGAAACCCCGCCATTCGATGCCATAAATCCCGGCAAAATCTGAAAAACACACCTATTACATATTATTTGATAAGCAGAGCACACAAATTAGGAAATGATAAGGGAAACAACGAAAATAAAATGACGACACATAAGCGCTGAAATTCGCATTGTGTTGCAGTTGGCTCGCACTGCATCCCATGGCTGATAAGCCTGCAAGATTATAGATAACGTTGTAAGCCAAAAAATACAAAGTTAAACATGCAGATAAGAACTGCGGCGCTAACAACCAGTCTAACGTGGGGTTATCACACGCACTTCAGAACCAGCAGTTGGCAATGAGTGCTGTATAAATAAGAGACTGCAGCGATCCACAACAAACAGATATATACATACATACTTAGTTGTATTAAAACTCACCCAATTTGCTCATTAGCTCCTCCAAGACATAATCCACAGCCATGTTGCTTCAGCTTTTAATAAACAAGTCAACCCACTCAAAAATCGAACAACAAAAATGGCGCGTATCTCAGAAGTCTTTTTTGTTGTCACTCCCACAATGTCTTCTTTCCCAAGGTACGCGTATCTCACGTGCAACAAAGTAGCATTTTTCACAGATCACATATAGTTTTATACAAAAATGTGAGTGGTTCGCGTTTTATCAGTCGTCAGAAATGTGATCTGAACTACAAATAATACGAATACGTAGCGAGCGCCGCCAACATTTGAAGTGAACTGAGCACGCTGGCGAAAAAGTGGTCGGAGCATGCGAATCGAATGGCTCTGCTTGAATAACACTCACACATGCTCCAACGACACCACACACACACACACACTCACACAGATACCACACATACACACACGTGCACTCTCACAACACACATGGCTGGTGGAATCACTAGCGCATGGAACGTGAGTGTTCTGAGTTGATTCGTTTGTGTTGGCAGCTGAGGCATCACGAGGCTATTTGTATGTTCATATCTGGGGAATACGACAATTCTCAACAGGTACAACTCATGCGTCATGCGTACGGATCTGACGGTTCACGTCAAACCCATTAACAAAATCAAAGCAGGCCGGTTCACATCTGCACAGAATTCAACATATGTATTAATTTCACTTTCACATTTCAAAACACAATAACTATACATTTATCTTTAAAACATATTTAGAAATTGCCTTTGGATCTTTTAGCAATAATGCCTAAATTCGGAGCATCGGCCATATCGGAGTCCATCTCCTTTTCTTTTCTGGAATTTTTGGCCAGCGTAGTGTTACGTGAGACGCAGGAGCTGGAAACTGATTTCCATACTCATGTGACGAGCTTACGTGAGAAATTACAAGACCTCCGAGAGAATGAGCAGAATGTAAGCTTACGTTCTATAATTCGAAAAAGTTCCGAATCAAAAGGACTTTAAATACCTGTTTCAAACCTAATCCCTGGAGTTCCCTTAAAGGAATAATTGTAGAATCTTTTTTTTAGATAAAAAGAAACATTATTACTCTTAGAATTGCAATATTTGGTCGACTTATTCATTGTTCTATCTACTCTTGATATGAGATATTGATATTTAAATTTTAAACAGAAATCGGCTTTACATTGAGATCTCGATATAGGTCCTAATATTTCTCTACCAATATGCTTTATATTTAAATTTGAAAATTGTCGGTTCACAAATTTAAGTGAACTCCGGTTTACGATATAAGCATTATTTACCGTCAATATGAATAATTAATCAACTTTCATCAAATAGTTTTTATTAAAAAATAAAAAAAACAACACTATAGGTGCAGATCATAATGTTCAGGTAAAATGGAACTGGTCACATATCACATACAAATACTACTTTAAACACTTATTGATGTGCAACTAAGACAAATATCATCCTTCAGTTAATTGAAATTGATGGATTTACCGAACTGCTCAAGAACTGTGTGATGACTGTGCCCCTAGAATTAAATCAGAACGAGTGTGACATTCTCGGTATTGAGAGACCGCTCAGACAAATCGAACAATTTTATACGATGTTCAGCGGAGAGGAACGCAATATAATCACTTGCAGTAACTATATGGATCTCTTAAAGTTACTCCTCTCCGTTAACTCTTCGATGGAACAGTGCAATAGCGAAAAGACTGAGTTGGAGGAATATAAAAAGGAAAGCTTCAAGCACACAACTTCTCAAAATCTAGTAAGTTAATTAAAAGTCAATGCTTGGTAATACATTGGTGTTGAGATTTGCTCATCCTAAAAAATTAGGAAATATTTCTGGTAGCTAAACATAATTTGAAAATTTATTTAGCCCGCACAGATTTTAAGCATTATGGAATGTCATGCCAAAGCTTTGGAGAGAATGGGACAGCAAATCACTGAACTCCAGGAACAAAGTAATAAAATTACCAAAAGTTTTGAGCATATAGCTCATAATATGGGAGTGCCTAGTGCCACCTCTCAATTATGCTGCGAAATGGCCAAGGAAGTGGAAGATGCCTTTGAGGATTTATAAATTTTATTTTGGATGTTTTAACATAATATTTCTTTTCCAACAGTGATGCTTAATTAATGGAAACCGTACATAATGCCAATGTATATGTTACACATGTAAATGCAATTAAAATTACAGTTGATAACTGATTCACTTTTAGTTGAACTTTTGTGCTTAAGGTTAGGTTTTTAGTCTTACAAATGACTAATCTGTTCAGTTGTTGGCATCGCGGAAAAACAGAACATCATCAGCTATGATGCTCGTGCTGCTCTTTTGGTTGCCCTGTTGATCAGTTATTTCGCCATAAGTGATCTTGCCCTGCACCATAGTGCGTTGCCCCTTCTTTAGATATTCCAGCACAGTGTCGCGCAAATTTGGCTTAAAAACTACCACACGATGCCAGTCGGTGCGCTGAGCCCAGTCGCCGTTCTCATATCTGCGAGAGGAAGACGTCATTGAGATAGGAATATAGATAATTAGCACTGCCCATTTGGACTGAGCTTACTTGTAGTTGGTGTGTGTGGCCACGGAGAATGTGACCACTGGATGCTCCTGCGAGCCACGCAATTGCGGATCGGCGCCCACGCGGCCAAGTATAGTTACATTGTTGACAGCTATAAGCGGATAATAAGTACTCTAATTGCATAATATTGTTTGTGATTTACGCACTTTTTTCAATTTTGGCGGGCGCCGGCGCCGTTGTGCTGCTTGTTGCTGTTGCCGCACCGCGTGCCGGCAGGTTACGGAGACCCCTGAGTAGCGGTTGCAGCTGTGGGTGTGTATATTTAAACATTATGATTCGTAAATAGTAAACTGCAAGCTCTTTAATATTTATACATACCAAGTATTTGCTTTGTTGCATCATATTCACTGTGTGATAAATTTTACAAGAAGCACGCAATTTCAATTCAATTCGTATATGCTTCTTCTTAAGCGCCTAACAGCTGTTTACAGTGCTGCCAAGTGTCTTTGGGTTTGTCATTTACACGACGCTGCACTGTATTGAGTTATTAGCATTACAACTTAAAGTTGATTAACGTGACATTTACATTCATGCTTCTTAATGGCTTAAAATGTGTTTACTTAAAATATGAATTAATGAATTTTGCTTATTTAGAGTTGGACTTAAAAATGCGCTCTGCATTCGATTGAAAGCTGTCTGATGTGGAACTGCAGGCTGAGTTTCAGTTTACGGCCACTGCAGCGCTCGCGAAACGCTATCTAGCGCTTAAATTTGTAACTAACAGTATACAAGTTTTTAGCCGTTATAAACATATTGGGGAATATACAATTTTATTTAAAGTTGTGTTGCAAGCGTAGGTAATTAATTTAATGTAATTTGTATGCTTCACATAATCTGTGGAAACTGTAGTGGAAATTAAAATATACATCAGACAAAGTTGATAGTATGATAGAAAGTTCATACTTTGCTCAAATTTTCTGGTTATTAGAAATTACAATTAGAACCATTTCCTCTACACTATATCTAATACACATAGTATATCTACACAATTGATAAATATTATAATTTGTTCAGAATTGCTGCATTAAACGAACCCAACGCTCAGTTAAGCAGGATTTGCGATCGAACATAGTTGGATCATTTGCTCCCTGGCCATTGCAACGCCATTTTGTTTATTGGACTTAAATGCGACTTTATGCTTTTGTGGCTTGAGAGCGATCACATAGTCAAGAAAATACAAATTTTATTAGTGCTCATAAGACGGCGTTATAAAATTGTGCTGCGGAAAAAATGCGTACCGTCCGCAGTCGTAGACCACTAGAGTTAGCTCTGGCGGCGAACCTGAAACAGAACGGAAGAAGAAAATCACCATTTTTATACTACTATTTTCTTAGCTCTTGTCTATCTGTGTTGCAGCAGCAATGGCTGTGGCTGCGGCTGTTGTTGTTGCTGCTGCTGCTGCTTCTTCGACTTTGCAGCCGATGACGACAGCCGACAGTCGGCCGTGTCGCTGTCGCTGTCGTTGCCGGTGCTCAAGAACATTGCCAGCAACTGAGTCTCGAAGCTATTTTCAGTATGCGCTACAACGAAATTTATGGTGTATATGGATGATCAATTGGCATTTTACAACATTGTTATGAGCAGTATGTGGACTTCTATAATTAGCAATTGGTAACTGATGTTTGTTTGCCTAAAGCTGGAGCGCCAGGATGTTAAAAGTAGATATTTGTCTAGGATGTTTTAGGAAGAACAATGGTATATGTTTGTTGAGGTCGGACTATATTGTGCTTTTTTTTTCTGTTGCGTTGCTCCACAATTTACAGAATAGGTCAGTGTTTAGTACTTCGACTATGACTGCCCATCAATTACATCCCAATTTAATTCTGTAGCGCTCTCCACATCCACTGTGGCTCAATCTCCATTATTCTAGCGCTGCTGGTTGGCGTTGTTTCCAGCTCGCGCGTGTAGAGTTGAGTGTGTATCTGTGTGTGGGTCGTTTTGACTCTGTATGCGTATCTATCTAAGTATGTACTATATGTATGTATGGATGTAGTATATCTGTTGTTGCTGTGGCCGTTGCTGTTGCTGCTGCTGTGGCTCTGTTCGTTGTTGCGATACTAACGAAGCTAAATGCGAACGTCGAACGTACCGAGCAAACGTCCCAAATGTCGACGTTGTCGTTTTTGTTGTTGTTGCTTTTTGTATATTTCAGTAGGTATGGGCGAAGTGAGGTGGTTTGAGGTGGAGGCCGGTGCTGGTGGTGGTCGTGGTGGTGGTGTTGCTGCTGCTGCTACTACTAGAGTGGCTAGCTGGGCTTGTCGAGGACGTTTGTGCGTTTGCGTGCCAAACCAACGGCAAAACTCATATTCATTTCAAAGTGAAACTCAACGCAGCTTAAGCTTAATGTACAGCACATTCCGGTAACTTGGATGCTATTGTTGTTGTTGCTGCTGCTACTGCTGTTGTTGGATTTGGTTATTCTCTCTTTAATTTGTATAATTTTTTGTGGTATTGCGCGATTGCGCGAAGGTTTTTGAAAAATACACACTGCAGCTTCGAATTGTTTAACAGAAATCGACAAATAATATTGGAATTGCTAAGGACAGTTCAGACAGTTTAGGAGATAAGACCAATTGCTTTTCAAATTGCATCTAATGGACCCAAATTTGTATTTTTCAAATATAATTGCATAGCCATAGAGCCATCTACCAATCAGAAATAGCTCCTGAAATCCAAAAAACTGGCCCATAGACAAAAACGCAGTGCAGCTGACCAAAAATCTGACTGCGCATATTTTGCTGAATTTAACAGAGCAGCAGCAACAGAGACTGAACACAACTGCCAGGCAGTCGCAGCCGTCCTCATGTTCGCATTAAAGTTTATTTCGAAACCAACTCAGAAAATAAAAGAGCCCAACAACAGCAATGGCGACAACAACGAGCACGAGCACAAATGAAAAACGCCAACGAACAACGAGCCAGAGCCAGAGCCGGAGCCAACGAGCACACAGCCATCGCAGAAAGCAGCACAAAATACGAAATACGAAAAAAATATAAAAAAAATAAGAGGAAAAAATCAAGTAAAATTACGACAAGCAAAGGCAAAGGCAGCAACGACGTCGAGTCGAAAGAAAACAAGAAACTCCGCCACAGCACAGCACAGCACAGCAGAGGCAGTGGCAACGTAAATGGAAGAGGCAAAGGCGCAGGAGAGGAGAGGAGAGGAGAGGAGAAGAGAGGAGCAGCAAATAGCATTGGGTGGTGTGGCATTCTGGGCCAAGCAAGGGGGCGGGCGCAGGCAGTCGGCAGGGACGGCAACAACACAAAGTGAGCGACTGTTTGTATATCTCCGTCTGTATGTATGATGTGTGTGCCTGTGTGTGTGTGTGTGTGTGTGTGCGGTGGGGCGAAGGTGAAGCATGCTATGGCGTTGGTATAACGTCAGCCCAACGCACAGTGGTTACCAGACAAATGGCTCATGGGCCACAACAACCGAATTATATTACAGCCTATTTCCAACGGCCGATCTCCATTGTTGCATATGTATTGGCCGTTGATAATTATAATATTGATATTATTGTAAAAATATCAAATTTCCTGAAATGTTATTTCATCTTCTTAGAGCATATTTGATTATTATTTATTATTGTAGAATGGGATGGTGAAGACAAATATGATTTATTTATAGTATAGTTGATTTTTCGAAATGAAAGTCTGTTTTTCATCTTATTTAATATTAAGAAATTGACCAATTTAAATCATTTTTCTAAAACGTTGCATTACCTTTTTGAGATTTTCTCATTTTCGATTTTAATGAAAGTTTCTTTTTGTTTCCAAATGGAATTCCAAATGTACCCCCAAAATTCATTCTAGCAAATTGAAAGATACAAACTACGAGGTATGTAATTTTACTTGGAGGACTATAATGTTCCTCTACGCATTATAAGAGATAATTTGGAGCCACTGTGCAGGCCACAAGCAAGTCGACTGACGATGAAAAAACCCAACGAACCTACAGCAACAACAACATTAGCCAGCAAAATTTTATAATAAAAACAACAACAAGAACCTTGAAGGCAACGGGAACGCCAAGAGTTGACGATGACGATGATGATGACGACGACGACGACGACGACGATGGCAAAGGCAACGACGATACTTGCACCAGCAACGGCAACGGCGAAGGCAACGACAACGATTGCCACGCCACGCCACGCCATGCCTTGCCAACCAACCAGTCAACTATCCAACAAGAACAACAACATCTACAACAAAAGCTACAACAACAACAGCAGTAGCAGGCAGAGGCAGAAGCAGACGAACGCAGCTAAATGAAAGAGCGAACGTGGTACGTAGTACTGAGCTGAGTCTGAAGCTGAAGCTGAACGTACTACCAACGAGGACCGAACATTAAAGTTGAACTAAAGTTGGAATTTGTGCTGAGCGCTGGCTCTGGCCCCTGCACAGCGCCCGTCCGCTCCCCGCATCTTCGCTTTTTGTAATCAGAATAAACGAAAATTCGCTTAAGCGTGGCACAGTGGTGCCAAAACATATTGCAGTGGGTTACGACTGATTACGTATAGGTATTGGCCCAATATTGTGGGATATTCAAATGTGCTTGTTTCATTAATAACACATACGAATATAATAACAAATGCTTCTGAGACTTTTTAGTAGAAGTTGCTTTGAAGTTGCAGAGATGAGGAGGAGGAGGAAAGTGTCGTACATCACCTCTGTTTCTGTCCAGCGCCTAGTAGGCGTATGCTCTCTGCCCTGGGAAGACCATATCTGATTGATCTCTCAGAGCTGAAAAAGACTGAACTTGGGAATATAGTCAAATTCATTATAAGTACTGCTTGGCTGAAGCAATGCAGTGGAAATTATGTGGTTTCACAATGGGTCTTTTAGGGCCTAAGTGTGAGGTGATCACCGTCACCTCGGCCATTACAACCTAAATCTATATTTTGAAGTGGGAAATCTTTGAGCACAACAGAACACGAACAAAATATTTTTATTAGTATCTAAAGTGAAAAAAATGACTTCATTATTGATAATGCACGTATATATTTAAGAATCATATTTTTAAAGAGTATAACAATACCAGTCCACTAGGCTATTGCTGTCCATCCATCTATTCGTATGAACCAGCGATTTAAAAACCCGAATCAGTCAATCGTTTTTGCATTTTGATTTCGCATTATTTGTCCGAATTCGGAAATGAGCTTCGCCGAAATGAATTCAACCGAATTTACTAAATTGAAGAAACAAAAATATAACAAGCAATGTCATATATGCATTATCTGTTATATTATATTGTTTTTCCTTTTCGATTTTAGCAGACACGTTTTGTAAGATTCTCGACGATATTCTAGATTTCCAATTTGTGTAGTTTTTGGTTGCAAAGATCCTACTGAGACAATGTAGTTGAAGAGCTTTCGGATTCTTCACTGGCAAGAGGCTTATCTTAAATCTAAATGCTTCCTATTCTATCACCACTTCTAAGCAACTCTAGGCATTGTCCGACCAAACTATTTAGTTCCACGGTTCCACTCAAGCTATAGCTGCCCAACCAACCAGCAAGGCAAAACGCAAATGTCAAGACGAACCAACGAACGAAGGAACGAACGAACGAACGCAACACTGTCGACATTGCTGACGAATACACTAGGAGGAGGAGAGGTAGGGGAGCAGGGGGAGTGGGCGGCCTGCAAGTGTAGAGTGTGGGGCTGGCTTGTTGAGTGCTGTGAGACTAAAATATTTCCCCCCATTTCGTACGATAAAGGAAATGCCACACCACTGTGACAACACATTTGCTGGAGCCCAGCGTTAGAGTCAGAGTCAGAGTCATAGTCATAGCCAGCGCCGACGACAGCCAAAGGCCGGAGTCGTAGTACTTGCAGCGCCGCCCTAAGAGCGCACATGGCATGCCACATACCACAGTCATGGCAGAGCCACATAGAGTCGCTGTCGATTCAGAACCGGAGCCCCAACGACCCGAGCCCCAGTCCGAGCCCAGAGCCTGAGTCAGTCAGAACCTGCAGCAACAATAACAAGAACAAGAATATCGTCGTCATAGCCGTCGACTCCGACTCTTATTCATTCGGTTTTGTGCTGTGACGGCTACTTCTTCTGCTTTAGAGCTGCTGGTTCTGGTGTTGGTGCCAGTGCCAGAGCCAGTGCTAGTGCCGCTGTTGCCGTTGCCGTTGCTGTTGAATTTTGTTTTTGTTGCGTTCCCATTTACAGCGCGGCTCACTGGCTGGCTGGCTGGTTTGTTGGTTCTGGTTCTCAAGCGACGGCGACGACGACGACGACGACGACGACGACTACATCGGCGACTAGTTGCCATTTGCGCAACGCAACCAAAAAACCAAAAAAAAAAAAAAAACAAAAAACTTCATCGATCGATGTGTATGGACAGAAATAGTAGCAGCACACGGTCATGACGTTACCTCAATGCATGACTAAGTGGGTGGGTGGGCGTGTTGTTGCCCATTGGGAAGCGCCTTTAAGAGCCCTGCGGTAATGTGGAGACATACAAAGTAGCATTGAAAGTTGGACACCAGTTGTAGGCCCAACTGAAAGATACTAAAAATCAAAGGATATACTGATCTTAAATCTGTTTAGAGCTCCACTTACAGGGATCTCATTACCACAACAATTTATAAATTTATCAAAATCATTTGAGCATGCCCATACTTAAAAAACCAACGATGCTGATATTTCTTAATTTTTGAAGATTTTAGCAAATTTAACACAATACAAAGGTCCAAAGATATAAGACTCTTAGAGAGCATTTTAACTTTGTAGCAATATTTTAAACATAACATATTATACACTTAGTCGCATTGAGAGATTAAATTGACTGCAATTATTTG
Source organism: Scaptodrosophila lebanonensis (assembly GCF_003285725.1). Lineage (NCBI taxonomy): Eukaryota > Metazoa > Arthropoda > Insecta > Diptera > Drosophilidae > Scaptodrosophila > Scaptodrosophila lebanonensis. The sequence goes on from NW_022060558.1 coordinate 1,611,493, forward strand.
GAGTAGTTTCTGTGGAGATTATGTACTTAATGATCTTCACATCCCAGATGGGTTTATCCGTATAGGCCCCTCTTTGGGTTTAGTTGAAGCAATGGAATTATATGTTAAGATCAATATTTTACTATTTATGATTGTGTTAAATTATAAACAACTTTTTACAAAGAGATGACTTAAATTAAAATACATAAAATTATTGTCTTATCAGTTATGAGAAGCATTGTTTTTTTTTAAGAAAATGGGATAACACATTCTGAGCTTCAGGGTTTGTGAATATACGAGTATATTCTGCTTAATTAAATATGTATATTATATTGTTAGAATGGTTCCAGTGAGGATAGCACTTTATATATAACGCATGATTCGAGTGCCTAATTTGTCTTTAATTTCCTGAAATACCTCGTCATAGGGCAATGGAAAGGTGCGTTCCATTTTTCAAAATAACTCACTAAGGTGCCAAATTCTACCGAACCGACACAAAGTCAATAGCGCAGCATAACTTTTTGGGTTGTTCCCTGAGTTAAGCTCGATTTTTCAATCGCTGTGTGTGTCATCGTCATCAGAGCAAACAACAATGCGAACAAAATGTTAAAGTACTGCAAAATAAAAACTGAAAGAAGAAATAAGCGATAAAACCTGAAACCGCATGCGTCATACCCCAAAGTGAACTGAAAACGATTTCTGGGTTATACTCGTACTCGTATGTACTATACATATGAATATGAGTGCGTACAGCGCATCGGCCACGAATTTCAAAGGGCAACACCAAAGCTATTGTTAAGGATCGATTTAGCACGCTGTATTGGCAGTCGGGCAGATCGTTTTAAGTCGCCCCCAAGCATTAGCCCTCTTGTCGCCGTTTGGCCACATTTCGGTTTGGCGTTATGAGTTTCAAGGATATCGTGTGTGGCTGCAAAATACGAGAGGGCCAGGTCTAACAATGCTAACGCGCCGATGACATCGCGCACTGCTTCTGTCCTGGCTGGTTTTGGTTATCCTTCAACTCTTCGCTACGTTACAGCGACCATCAGCTAGCGGCGTTTCAAAATTCGGCGCAAAGTAAGACCTCCCTCACACACATACACACACACACACACCCACAACGAACTCACATTCATTTAGTTTTTCGCAGAGCGACAGCAACAATAGTTTGTTGGGGGCCCTTGCACTGCCTGTTAGGTAGATTGTGCCCAGTACACAGAAAATAGCAGCCTCGACTACGGCCGAATGAATAAAAGCCAAGGGACGCTCCACGCTTATATAGGGTGAGGCACTTTTTACCTTTGGGTTGCAAATGCCACATTTTACACAAATTGTGATCTTTCTAGCATTATATAGTATGTTGCTCTTTATTTTCCTGCGAGTAAGCTCCAGTGGTTAAAATGTAAGTAACATTGGAAAATGATCTGAATATAAAGTATACAACAGTTACCATAATCATCACGGAGAATTAGGTAATAAATCTGTCGAACAAGGACTTGATAACATAATTGTATAAGTGAAGACTTCAAAAAATCTTAAACGTATTGTCAACCAAGCCTGCAACGCAATATCTTTGGAATAGTATTTCATTGGAATTGTTCTTCGATGGTATAATCGTTAGGGGGAAAAGAAATAGGAATTTAATAGAACATGCCACATCAGGCAACTTACTCGTAATTTAGCAGTCAATACTCTGTTGATAAATAGAAATACATACATATTCGCTATTTAGTAAAAAATTCAGCTTGAGGTCAAGAATATCTTAAGACATCCAGACAAAATAGTTAACTTTATAAGCATTCAATTTTCTTATATAATTAAAAGGGGTTTCGCAAACTCCCAAAATGTTGACATCATTGATGAACTGTTATACAAACAGAAATAAACTAAATAAACTAAAAAATAACAAATGTATTTAAATTCCTGTCTGCTTAACAAATTTATAATAATGCTACTACTTTCAATTAACATTTTTTAATATAGGCCGTTGTAGCAGTAGTCTTTTATTATTTACTTCAATGGTTTTAATTAAAGTTTACTCAGCGTGTCAATCGTTTTGTTTTGTTGACTCAAATAAAAACATAAAGTAAATATGGACACGAACGCTAAAAGATGTATCTAATGTATTGCTTTTGCTTTCTTTGAATGCAACGAATATTTAATTTAATTTATGAACACTTAGTATCTTATCTCATATATAGCTATAAGTGATATATTCAACGAGTACTTTAATATAACAAAATATAAAGAGTATTAAAAGATGGCTGTTAAGAAGTTTTAAGTTTTAGTCACATTTTAATACACACTTAAATTATTCCTTAAATAATTGACCCTTGTCGAAAAACTGTGTATCAATCATATTGCCTTGTAACGAAAGGAGTTGTAATTAAAGGAACTATTTTTCTTCCGTTAGCTTCATAAGATAAAGCTTTCCGATCTCGCACACACTCCCCAAAGCAATTGTTTATGCCCTGAACTAGTACACTATTTGGCTCAATCACAGATATTAGTAGCTATATATATTCGTATAATAATTGTGGCCGATTTTGCTTAAATGTATATACTATATGTATGTATGTAGGTTTGGCAAAAATTGGTAATATATTTGGGCAAATATCAGATAGAATGCATAGCAATATACCTTTGCAGGGGTTTATAGTACATATTGAATCTAAAGAGCTATCTGAATATATGTACTTGTATGTAAGTACTAGAGCGCGGCACCCTGTTTAACGGCACACATTTTCCGCCGTGGCATGTTGAACTCAGTGTGCTCACTGTCAGTCGGTCGCTCACTTTGCTATTCAACAGCGCCCAAAACCCTGCTACATCCACGGGCTGCTAGCCAGGCAGGCAGGCAGGCAGGCAAGCAGGCAGGCAATCACCCTCACTGGCCCGGCAGCCTCGTCATTGCGTCCCTCGTCATCGTCGTCCTCGTCCTCGTCGTAGTCGTCGTTTGTTTGTCACAATAGGGCAAAAGTTTCACTGTAACCGTTATGCGACCCACAGACACCCTCCAACGCTAACGCCAACGCCAACGCTAACACCAACACCAAGCCAGCACACACCCGTCGCAGCCCAAAATGTCTGCCAACGAGCAAGCACCCGACCACCAACCACCCACCCAACCACCCATGCAACCAGCCATCCGAGCCACCCACTCTGCAGTGCGACCGACCGACGTTGTCGGCATAACGAACGCGCGCCACACCAACACACAAGCAAAAAACTTGCTCTGAAATACGATGTCTATGTATAGTAAACATTCACACACACACACTTACTCACACCCATGCAACGACAAGGCATTAAGCTTTCATGCGAGTGTGTATGTGTGTACGAAACTTTTATTGTCAGCACACACACACATGCATACATACATATACCCGTACATATATATGCATGCATACACACATACATACATACACACGTGTATATGGCATGCTGATGCCGTGCCCGGCGAGGACGAAGGAAGAAGATCTCGCCGCATGAAGGATAAAATGCTGCAAATTCACGGTAACAACAACAGCAAAAGCAACAACAATAACGACAATAACGACGGCAACAACACAAACAGTGGTTAACATTATTCTAAATCAGTAGAACAAAAATATATAGTACATACAGTTTTTTCAAGCAACGAAATATTTTCTGGGTGGAGGCGTTTTAACCTGGCTTTTCATTAACATTTATACTCCATACTTTAAACGCTAATCTAGTACTTAATTTTTTTGAATATTTCAGTGAAATTGCAATTTAAAATAAAACTTCTGGATCTATAAAGTCCAATTGCATAATGTTTGGAAACTTATTTTAGCAAACCTAATGAATATTTAAGAAATATTAAAATATTATCTATTTAGTTTCATAATATTCACATTATTGTGGAATTCTTAAAAGGTTGCCGTCGCGCCAGGCCAACTCTTGGGTACCCTATACCCCACAATCTTTCCCCCACAGTCCTTAAAATAAAGCTTTACGACGAATTGTTATGAATAAACTTGTAATACGCCATAATATTTTCAGATTAATTATAAAAATTAATTATGAAAACTATTTTTGCTGTTATATTATACCTAATACTTAACTATTGTAACTAAATATAAAAAAAAAAATATCAAATTAGAAGTGATTTTTGAGCCGATCGGTCCCATGACAGCTACATATAATGGGGCTATAAATGTTTTGTAATAAATGTGCTCTGCGTATGGATACGACAAGTATTTATTAACCTGCACTTTGAACAAACCCCCCCAATGGAGTAATGATTTTAATTCCAAGAGGGTGTTTAGGGATTCTACAAATTGGAATGATTAGGAAGCAATATAAGGCACATAAAAAGTAAAGGTAACTTGAGATATTATATTCTGATGATTATATTCTTCAACTGAACAGATATGTAAATTCTTGAAGAAACATTTCAGTTCCATATGTTTTTGCCTATTAAATCCGAGAGTGCATCGAATAAATTAAGATCTGATCTTTAAAGATATCAAGTGAGGAATTACTTAAGCAGTCAGGTCGCGAACTATTCATGCCAGAAACAAATAAAAAAGAGGTCAGGAGAAAGTAGAATAAAGATGAATACATAGAAGTATTATACAATAACAGGTAATGACCACCCGTACTTATCTGCCATATGTGGGAATACCTAAGGAAGAAGGGAAGTTCGATTCTGCGGTGTTAAAAGAAACTAAAGCTCAGATATATTAGGATACTGGGGTGCACCATTCTTATATCAATCAACAAATTCTGAGTAATATAACGTATGTGAAGTAATCAACCTAAATTAAGCAAAACGTTTTCTTTTAAAACGCTTTCAGTTTAGAAATCCGAGAATTGTAAATATTTTTTGTAAATAACGGCAGCATGGAGAAGGGAATTCTGTACTAAGTCCTAAAATTATTCAAGTATGGCGTGAAGTTAATACTACTTATTACTTTAAACAGTAATAACAATGTTTTGATTTTCAACACCTACTTCAATAATTTTACAAACTTGTGTGAAAACTATTTGCCTCTCTGACCATATAATTAAATCATTTTACGAGCAAATGCTTAGTCATGCATATTAAATCGAAGTACAATTGTGTCTGATTTAAATACATGTGACATATGTATGTGTAATATGATTTTTGTGGGTTTTTGAACCACTGTAAAATGTGGCATACAGTATGTTTGAATGTATGTACATATATACTGCTGTATATAAGTATGTATTCATCAGATAGAAGGCATTGAGCATGGTAAAATAATGAAGCAGCAAGGACTCGCAGTGAGTCGACAAGACTCGACTCGACCTGCTTGGTAGCTCGGTAGCTTGGCAGCGCGTTGGCTTCGAGCTTCGAGCATCTAGCTGGCTGTGCGGCTTGGCTTGGTTTGGCCAAAATGAAAACGAAAATGGAAAATCTATGGTTGTTGTAGAGCTGGCACTGTGAAAGGACGACAAGGATATTGCGCACGAGGACAGGATGGCTGGCTGGATAGCTCGACTGGCTGCTTGGCTGGCTGGCTGGCTGGCTGGCATCCTCGTGGTGTTGATGATGATTACAGAGATACATAGATAGAAGCTGAAGCAAGGGCGAATGAGCAAAAAGCGTTTGCTTGCTTCGTTCGTTTGCTCGTTGTTCGTTGCTATTGTTGTTGCCACTGCCACTGCTACTGCTGCTTCTGCTTCTTCTCTAGTTGTTGTTGTTGTTATTGCTGTCTAAAACGCTAAGAATATACATTGTTGTTGTTGCTGCAATGCTCCACTCACCGCCTCCGCACCGCCTTCTGCTGTTGCCTTTCCTTGTTTTTATACAAACAGCAGCTCCTAGCAAAGTGTTGGTCCCTCACTACGTGAGTGTGTGAGTGTGTTTGTTTGAGACTTGGTCGTCTTGGCTTGGCTTAGTGTGTTGTGTGTGTGTGTGTGTTTCGGGGCATACACCAAAATATATATTTCAGTAGAAATGTATATTAAATTTCTTGCATTTAAGCTTTCGAGTCTTAGTCTCATTGAAAATTAGAAATGTTGTAGTTTGCCGAAGACTTTGTGCCAAGATGTTGGCCATTGATGGACAACTGCTGCATGAAATTCGACTACAAAATGTGTAATTAGGCAGAGGAAGATGTTGAATAGTAAAACAACAATTTAATCAACAAGCTGCTAACAAAACACAAAAATATCATAATTCCTACCTTTATTAATGCCACTCATGGAGTAATGATTTTAATTCCAAGAGAGTGTTTAGGGATTCTACAAATTGGAATGATTAGGAAGCAATATAAGACACATACAAAGTAAAGGTAGCTTGAGATATTATATTCTGATGATTATATTCTTCAACTGAACAGATATGTAAATTCTTGAAGGAACATTTGAGTTCTATAGGTTTTTCCCCATGAAATCCTAGAGTACAAACTTTTGTAAGTCCTGACTATTTGCAGCTTGATATTAATAACGTTTTATGGAGTCCCGCGTCCCTCACATTTTTGATTCTGCGATGTATTAGAAGATCAAATGGGTGAAAATCAATTGGCACATCGTATAAGGGCAACTTCCTTCGAGACTTTAAATTATGGAACGCATTTAAACCTTCTAAGACTTTTAGTTTCTGATTATCCGACTCACGAAATGTAGATTGGAGAGTTAGAAGTTTAGCTTCCTTGTGAAACCTGTCTTTAAATCTAGAAACTCTTACATATGAAATTAATGAGGTGTGTTCGATCCTATTTCTCACTGATCAAAGCGACATATTATCTTCTGAAAGCAATAATAATAAATAGGCCATTAGCCAGAGCGCCACATTTGCTTCAACTACATGTATAAATAATAATTATTAAATAAAAACAAGTCAATAGATAGCTAGGAGCAATTAGGAGTTTCATTAGCTAGTTATTTGGTTTATTAAACATACATTAGTGATTGACCGAGTTCATCAAAGTTAGTTCAGCTTAAAAGAGAGTTATCTCAAAGCTAATAGCCGAATAGCTAATTGAAGGCTACACATACTTTAAATATAATCGAAGCTTTGGCAATGCTGGTGAGGCAAATTAAAGATGTATGCGGCAGGTAACATTAAATGTTAGCCCCTCTTCCCCTTTTCCAATTAAATATCAATATTTTCGAATCATTCGGTTGAACAATTTAACAATTGCTCTTTCAAGTCAGCCATCAGATTTGCATAAAGCATCGAATAAAAGCCAACAACAGATAAATGTGCGCTCGTTCTCCTCGTTCAATGCTATAGGAATAACAACAACAAGCAACACCCAAATGCACAGTTGCCGCGTGATTTATATCGATAACAATAAATTTGCCAAACGGAAAAAAAGAGAACAACATCCAGAGCCAGTGCGATTGCCAGAGTAAGAGTAAGAGGCGGAGTCATTGTCGGAGGCGTGCCGTGTGCGTAACATGACCCACTAATTGGTTTGCACAAAACGGCGACTTGACCTGCTAAAAGTTTCAGCGCAGCAGGTGATATGACACCTCATAAACAAGAGTTGCGAGCGGGCCGGACAGAGGGGTAATGGTCGGACGCAGGCGGCACGCACGAAAGGTCAGCAAAGGAAACCGCAGGCAGTGTACTATTTGGTGAGCCCCCAAGATGTCTAGCACGGTGCGTATTTGTGTGAATGTGCGTGCGTCCGTATATACTATGTATGTATGTATGATATGTGACCCAAATACATGCACGGACAGTAACAACGACATGAGCCGGTCCTCACCTTATGGCCGCAAACACTTAAGTACACTCAAAGAAATCAAAGAAAGTGAAATGGTTTAGTTATTAATATTTAGAACGTAACAAGCGAAGGATTCATACTTAAAAACGCCCCTAATTGTGCTCTATTAAATAAAGTTTTGTTCAAAAAAAAGGATAAAAGGAATCCTTATAAATCCTTATGAGACAGCTTGAAGTCTCGATATATTATCTGCGTCCAACATTGAGTAGCTTTGGTGCAGCGTTTCAACGTTTCAGTTTAGTTTTATAAATGAAAGGAATCTTGATTGCTGATCATAAAGTATATCATTCTTCCTTCTGGATTTTTGTTTAGAGTCTAATATCAGTTGTTGGTGTTCATGAATGCCGGACTATGAGATTAAAGAGGTATCTGTTTGGATGTTCACAAAAAAAATAGGTATTTGCAGTGTTAATACTTAAATAAATAATAATTTCACTTCTACGAAACTCGATTGATTTGTTTTGGAATTTGAAGCTTTACTTACATTCTGATAAATGTTTTCGATCTAAAAATGTAAACCATTTTCGGAATCTTCTTCCAGCAAATGTACGTTCAGACTAGTTAGCCTTGTATGCTATATTCTTCTAAAAAAAAATCACTTTTTTTAATAAATCCACTTCTACCAAATTCGATTGATTTGTTTAGGAATTCAAAGCTTCACAAACATTTCCAGCCTAAAGATTTAACATAATTTTGGAAACTTTCTTCCAAAAAATGTAGTAAGCTATGAACGCTAGATTCTTCTAAAAAAATAAAATTTTTTTTAGTCCGAATAAAACTTGGACTGCATTTATGCGATTGGCGGATGATTTTCGCTAAGTGTGATAACAAAGAGAGGAACACTTGCCTATGCGAAATTTCGCAGCTCACATGCATGTCAAAGTGCGTGGAGTTATGCAAATGTGTGCAGGCGGTGCCGGAGGTGGCTGCAGTCAGTCGAGCAGTAGACTAGAGTGGTAGAGTTGAGTCAAGGACTGGGATAGTGGGATAGGGACGTGGGGATCGAGACGTGGGCCAGAGACCAGGAGCACCGAAACCAAAACATTGAGGGTGGAAGGTGTCATTTGTTGGCATTCTTGTTGTTGTTGTGGTGTTGGCGCCATGGGGCACATTGGACAGGCGTCTCCGTCTCGTTGGCAACCGCAAAACGGAAGGCCAACGAACCACCCCTCGCTCATCCCTGCGCGCTCCTCCGCCTAGCGACTGCACGACGACAATGCAACACAAAACACTTGCAGATGGATGAATGAATGCTGATGGTGTTGGCTGTGTTGGCGATGGTGGCGTCTGTGGCGGCGTTTAATCAGCGGCGGGCCGCGTGCCTGCCCCACATGCAACACATGCCAAAATGCTGGGCTACACAAAGATTCTCGACGTGGAGCCGATGACGATGATGATGATGATTGGGATGGTGGGGATGATGACGATGTTGGCGACGACGATGACGACGTCGCGAGCTAGCGAAAGTTTTTCGCAACAGCAATTTCGGTTTTTATTTTGTGCGCCGTGAAAAGTGAAAAAAGTTTTCCAACCCTTGAATGAAAAAGCAGCGACGTTGGCGTCGACGTTGGCACAGGCGTCTGCAGCGACTTCAGCATCTGCGTTGGCAGCGGCAGCGGCAGCGGCAGCGACGCTCTGCAGTATACTTTCAATTTATGGTTTTGTATGCACAATCAAGCAACAGCAGCCCCTCACACACACACGCACACACACACACACATGCGAACACACACGCACACGCACATACAGACAGACGCGCTCGTTGTGCTCACATATGTGCCAATGCACGTCGGGGCTGCCGCCACCCTCGCCGCATTCTCCACCCTCTGGCAGACCTTTGCGTTTCTCTGCTCTCTGCCCTGTGCGTTGGCTCTTAATACATTTGCCAGCTGTTTTTAAACTAAACATCTATCTGCCATTTGCCGGCAAACATGGCAAGCATCCCCGCACCCGCACCAACATCCACACCCACACCCACAACCACTCCAAACATGCACACCCCTTTATTTTCAAGGGGGCAGGGGAGGCTACTCGGCTCGCATGTGAATTATGACAGACTTTGTCGTTGACTTCGGCGTCGTCGTTGTAGTCAACGCTTGTTTTGCATTTTTCATGCTGTTGTTGCTGTTGTTGTTGCCGCTGCTGCTGCTGCTCGTCGCAGCAACAACAACAAGAGCAGAAGTAGCAACAGCAGCAGCAGCAGCAGCAGCAGACGAACGGCGACCTTGAACAATTTATTGTTGGTGGTCCTCGTTGTTGCTGTTACTGTTGTTCCTGGCCTGCCGCTTTTTATTTATTTATGTATAATTTGTTGTTGTTGTTGTTGTTGTTGCTGTTGCCGTTCTGTTGCTTTTGCTGTAATGTATGCAGGCACGACTTGAGCGTCAAGGCAGGCAGCAACCTGCCATTCAAAAGCCATCAACATACGAGTAAGCAACCAACCAACCAACCAACCAACCATCTATCCATCCATCCATCCACACCAGCCATCTATCATTAGTCAATGGTTGTTGCTGTTGGCACTGCTTTCGTCATCGTCGTCGTCGTCGTCGCTGCTGCTGCTGCTGGCGAAAGTGTTACGTTCAACGCTCTTTGATGCTTTGGCGCTTTCCCAAACGTGCGCTTAACAAGTGGTTCCCTCTAGACGCCAACCCCCGCCCCCGCCCCCGCCCACGTCCACGTCCCCCTCGCAAGCTCGCTTAACATGTCCTTTTCAGCTATTTGTGGTTAATCTGTATTCATAAAGCACAAAAAAAGTAAAGCCATAAAAACAGAAATCGCAACTGCCTGCAACACCGCCACCTTTCGGGGTTGTTGTTGTTGTTTTTCTATTTTAATTAGGCGTGAAAATATCTCAATGAAAGGTGTTTGTTGTTAGTGCTGTTTACGTTTTAACTGCTAGCCGGGATGTGTGGGTGATTAGCTTTCTGAATGAATGACTCCAGCCACCTACATACAGACATACACGTACATGTATTTATACGAGTATATAGTAAGTAAGTCAAAGGAGCATTATAAAGGTCAGTAACTGTGAGATGTGTGATGGCTCGTGCGGTTTATTAGGAGGGTTGTCCAAATGAACTGTGATTTAGTTGACTTGAGAGTTGGCTAATTGCTTGTTAGTTATTCAATTAAGTGTAACTCAGTATATCTTAAAAATTGTACTTATATTGATATTCCGTGATCCTATGGAGAGTTAAGTTAGTGTTTATAGATTAGTTTAAGCCCTACGGGCTGCAGATATCAAGCCACTAAGTTATAAGGACAACCAGTAGATCGACGGCATACATATTCGCAAATGTTCAGGAAAAATGAGCGGCTTGTTTTGTGATGACAACTGATTTATTACGATTATTTCCAACTGATTTTAATTATTCTTGGACAATTCGAACTCTAGCTGTTAAGTGTTTTTGATAGACAACGTTCAGAAATGTATTGAGTTAATCATCATTTTGTAACAACTGTAATGGGAAGAGTTTTCGCTAACCATCCATGTCTTGGGCGCACGCTGCTATTCAAAATATTAAAAGCCGAGAACTACCGTCCTTTATCCCTTGCTATCTACTGACGCTTATACCTGTCGAGAAGGACAAGTAAATATAATTATATTGTATTTGTAAACAATTTATGTAAGCTAAGCAAAAAAACTGCAACATTATTATTCATTTTGGTTCACTAAACGTTTTTAGTTATTTGATTAGTGTAGTTATTTGGAACTTGATGTTCGCCATCATCGCCATTGTCTCAAAGTTGATTCGTATGTATATTTGGGTTAAAATTAAGGGCAAATATACATCTTAAGTAATACTTCTAATAACCAATATGATACACTTTTCTTTAACGATTTGGAGTAATATATTTTTAGATGACAAACAAAGATTTATTTTGGGTATGCACAGATACATATTTAAGCGGATTTAAATTTCCTAAAACAAACGAATTTATGTTTAGAAAGACAAACCAACTGATATTTCGCTTAGAATAACTTTGTTAACCATAATTAATTTTAACGACTTATTGGAAGCTAAATTTGTTTCACATGGTAAAATGGTTGGTAAAATGTCGACTAAAAAGTATTCCCGACATACGATTATTAATAAAAGCATGACATTATGAGCCAGTAGTATTATTTATTTAATATGTGCATCAATCTATTAACAGAAAAACGTATGCAATATTCCAATTGTACAAAATTATAATGTCACAGACTCGACTATGCCTCGATTCACAGCTAAAAGTATATAGGGAGCTGATCTGGGAAAAGTGTATTATTTAACAATAGAAAACGTAAACATTGTAAGCATTTTCAGAACAATTTTAAATGACAAATGCTTTTAATTTGACGAATGTAGTATATGCGTATGTGATCATTATTATACAACCAGTTGGTCTGAGCTTCTATTGTTGTTTGAAATAATCGTTGATTATATATCTACCCTCCAATGACAGGAAAAATAAAAGTCCTGGAGAATCCTGAAGATTCTAATAATTTTGTTAAGTTGAAGTTGTGTTCTTTTTTGCACTTGGGTTCTTATCACACCTCATGTTATAATAAAGTTAGTGTTTTATTTGAATGCATCATTTATTATAAATCGTTACCGACTTATATAGCAACGCCAAAAGCTATTGAACGTCCAATAAAGCTGGGGGAATGGCTGTTGCAGCAAGGGTAGGGCCTGGTAGCAAGGAACAAGATTTTTAAAGCTCTCGCGAATACCTTTTTAATTTGTATGTATTTCTAAAAAATAATTAATGATTATTAATGTAAATGTGTGCTATTTGAAGCTGTTTAACTTGTACTTCCCATTGCGCCGGCTGGAACAGTTAGCTTTTTCAAAACAGTACTCCCAATGGCTTTTTTGATCCCTGAAAAATCAAATATTCTACAGGTAAAACCGAATAGAAAGCCCTCACTCTTAAATTCCTGTATCCATTCCTTTTCCTGCAACAGACATTCAACTTAAACAATCTTTTTTGTACCAATCATTTCTATATCAGCTATATGAACAGCTCACCGATCCTGATAAAGCACAACATATGACTTAGAAATATATAATTTGGTATTAAGATTGATTTTAAGCACATACTGAGAAAGGGCTCAATAAAATAGTCAGGCTATATATTGACTTGAATAAACTTGCTCAGCTTACGAATTAGACAAGTTTTATGGCTGAACAATTTTCGCTGTTCTACAGATGGCTATGTGAACGGAGGGAAAGATGCTCATATATATCATATATCGATTCGTCTCGTCATGCTGATCATATTTTAGGTCGCCTCAACTTTTCAGTACCTGGTAGACCAACAAGGAATTATTTGCCATTCATCTAGTCTAGATGTACAACCGATTACGCTGCGCACAATCGCTTTCGGGTCATTTGTTCATATTACAATGATCCTTCACATTTGCTTTCGGCAGAACTCTCTCTCTATTCTATAAAATTTATCCTTTATAGGTATCTCCTGGGAAAACTCTGACCCGTAAGTGGCTGTGAACGCTTTTCCCACACTGGGTTGGAGATTTCCCTTTTACTCTTTCTCTTTATGCTTAATTAGCTGTTAAGTAGAATTACTTACCTGGCCAAATGGCAAATAAAATTCCCCCAACGGGTCGGAGGCATTAATAGACGTTATTGCATAGTTTTTTCTTACGCTTTCTTATCTTTTAAGTTGTATTATTAAAAATCTTTATTTTATAATATTATATTATATATATTACTAGCGTCCTGCCTTTGCTTCGCACGGGTATTTTTACTAAAATTTAAAAAATGATTCATTTTATAACACACACACATACACCCTTCTTTTTGCTATGAGTTACTAAGGAGTAAAATTTATTTTGGATATTACAAGTATTATTTTAATGATTTTTTTATAGTTTTTAGTTTTTTTGTTATTCTTTATTATGTCAGAGGTTCTCTGTAAAAGATATTTGGTTTATTTTGTGGTAGCAAAATAAATTGATTTTCAGGACCTCCGACCCGTGATAGGTCAACATACCGTAAAACATTGCTTTCGTATGTCGATCCCTACTAATACGAAGGCTTTGTCTTGGGACTACCGGAAATTGAAGCCATATAAATAATCAAATGGGATCATCGGTATCCTCGTTATATGAGCTAGTTGACCAGTGCTGGGCCGTTGTTAATAGTTGGTACAGTTAAATTGTCCTGCAATTCCTTAATAAGCAGCCTCGTCCCATTGCGCATGCTTGGAAGGCCTTAATTTCATGTGGCTGCAGTCCAGAAGGGTTTAGTTAATTTAAAAGTCTTCAATATTAATCACGGAGTCGATCGATTTGTAATTTTTTATTTGGCTGGGGGCTTTTGAATAATATTGCCTTAATATTTAAAGTGACAAAGTTTTGAGGATGATTATGAACTAACAGCATGCTATTCAGGAGTTTTTTAAGGAAATTTGTTTACACCTTTGGGTACATTATTTGCTTTTTAGTAAGGATTCCATTATTTTTTGCAAATATAATATAGCCCATGTTAACCGTCGATAGTGTAGCTTCCCAACAGTGAAAGAATCCATTAAATCGGTCCAGTAGATTCGGAGCCTTTTCAATTCAAACAAACAAACAATCAAATCTTTCCTCTTTATAATATTAGTATAGATCAATTATTTTTTCTACGAAATTGTATTTAATCAAAATCGACGATTTGGTTGAAAAGATATAACTATTTTAACTTTTGAGAATCGTTGAACCTATTCAGTTGAGCGGCAGTGTATGCATATTAATATTGATAAAAACACTAATCGTATGAATCTCAGACATCAGAACATCCTTGTTGTAAGTTGTAATATAATGTCATGCTTTTGTTTTTAACTCATTGAAAACGCTTCAATTAATTCACAGTTTAATTTGCCTCGTCATGCAATAATTATGTGCAGGCTGTGCCACAAATTGTTGTCCGAGCTTTCAATGCCTACAACGCATCATATTTATCTGAGCAGATACTATGCGCATGCATAGATATTTACGTTTTCATCTGCGCACATAGAAAGTCGTCATACATTGCGTATACGTAACGTGTTCGTATTCAGTTTAATAGATACCCCAGAGCCGAGTTTCCCATGCAACTTTCCCACTAACTGAGCCTTGTCCCCGGGCCCTTTGTAAGACTATCCTTTAGCACATTCCCCCCAAACCTCATCCTTGGCCAGCTCGTGGCCCCTACGCATGTCATTCTAGTTAGTTCGGTGCCGTGTTGAGTTCAGTGCACATGCGATAGAGAGTCGTTGTTGTTGTTCTTGTTGTTGCTAGTTGTGCACACTGCCCATTTCCAACTCAGCGCTTTGGCAATCAGTGTGTTGGCCAACTGGGCGACCTGATGATGTTGGTAGTTGCTGTCGCCGCTTCTGCCGGGGCGGCTGCTTCCCAAACACGGCCGCATGGCACGGTCGCTTGTTGTAATGCTATTGGAACGCAAATTGTCGTGGTGACTGTTGGTGCCTCAGCACTGTCAGAAATATTTAGTTGAATATCACTAACAAAGCTTAGCAGCTCCTAACAATTTGTTTACATCTACTAACACCTAGGACTGAAGAGAGATTACCTAGACGTTTTTAATATTCTGATTTTATTCTTCCTAGTTCGATAGTCAGCGCTTAGTCTATGTAACATCTAGTATACTATAGTATGTAATTAAATTGTCCAAAAGCAAGCTTATTTTGCTGAGATCCTATTGTTTTTAATCAAATATTATAGTGCTTATAAAGGAATTATGTTTCACATTGCTTTATTTTTTGATCTGCAGCACGAATATTCCAAGTAACTGCGACAACATGAGTTTAATTTGTTGACCCTCGATACAAACATTTTAAAACTTATTATTATTTATTCTAAAAACTAGTTCGTTATAGTATATATAGTACATTTAAAACATTTCTTATAATTGCATTAGCAATAGAAAAGTAGATCTGCCAGATCAAAAAATATCTATACAACATATTTAAAACATATATCCTGATTAATCACATTTGAAAATTTCCTAAACAGTATGAAAATGGGGCTAATTGGTTTTAGAACAGTTGTGGAAAATTTTAAAATACATGATTAACATGCAAATGGCAATTACATTTTTTGGTTGGTAAAAGTAAAAATTACATTTAAGTACTATTATTTTATTTGATCGAAATGGCTTCAATTCCAAGCACTCAATTCGAATGATTTTTGTGTTTTAGTTTTTCTAACATGCAGCTAGTAAATGAATTCGGATATTATTTTACCAACACGTCTGCAAATGAGCATTGCTTAGATGATTTGAAAAGACGATAACATTTCAAAATTGAGCCTTGGCGAAAAGAACTTGAATGACAAAATAAAAGATAAAATTTGGATTAAACGGCACAGTCCACTAATGTGAGCCAATTTTCTTGAATGCCTATTACAGCCGCCTCAGAAACACGCAGATCTTGTGCGCGTTTTTGAAAGCGCATTACGTCCCTGTTAAGTAATGAAAAAACGATCGATTTTCCACTTTTTTGCCATCGATAAGTCAGGCAGAACCACTAGCCGCTAAATTGGCCACCACTCCGTGCACAGATCCATAGTCGTCATCACCGAACTATATACATAGATATTGACTCTATCAGTTTTTGTTTTTGTTGGCTCTCAGAAAACACATGAATAAATTTAATATATTTCGTATTTTGTGCTTTTAACTTTTAAAAAGGTAGCGCAAATAAAAATTGGCGGATTTGTGATGCGATTTTCAGATGCGTGCCAGGACGGTCAGCGTGTTGTCATTATTTTTGCAAAGCATAGGGCTTTTTTTTGTTTTGAACAGTGCATGTCCAGTGCTGTAAAATGCCATGTTGATGATAAGCATGTCATACTTTAGAGCAGTTCATTTTTGCGCGCAATAATCGAAATGCACTTCCTTTTGTGTGACACACTCAACTTTTTCAACATCATTTTTCAACACTAGGCCTCAAATTATTATATGGCATGGGGATAGCTACTCCTACCGGCTTACTGTCTGTCCAAATGTGGCGCCGCTGACGTTGGCTGCCACATAACACAACACACAGCTAACGCACAATAGGAACAGCAACCCAAAACTAGACGAACGAGACGAGAAATTTATGCGGCTCCAACACTCTACCCAAAACACCCAGAGCCCAGCGCACACATACACACACGCATCCATATAGAAACACACACACACAACCCATTCCAACTCATCCTAATGCTATCCAAAGCAAACCAATGCGAACCAAAACCATGCCTTTCCATGCCATGTCATTCCTCATACCACCAACAAAACGACACCCAAAGCACACCCATCCAGCCAGCCAGGCAGTCAGCCAGTGAGGCAGTTAACCACCCGTACCACCCGTGCATCAACCATCCCATTCCACTCCGCCCCATCTCGTCCCGTACCAACCATCCCATTGCCATTTCGTTATTTGTACGTACGACGTTACCAACGAAGCGACAAACCGACGAGTCGACGAAGTAACGAACTGACGGCAACAGAACGACCGACCATCCGACTGTCTGACAGTTGTTGTACGTACTTTGGGTGGGTTTGTGTGTATATGCTTGTGTATGTATGTATTCATGTGTGTGTGTGTGTTTGGCTGATGTCGTAGTCAGATAGATTAAATCGATGGAAATGTAGGACTGTATACACACAAACACACACACTCACAAACAGCAGAGCAAGCCATCTAACGAATGAATGTGCGTTGTTGCTGTTGGTGCTGTAATTGTTGTTGCTGCGGCAAAATACAACAACAGCCAGCCAGGCA
Source organism: Scaptodrosophila lebanonensis (assembly GCF_003285725.1). Lineage (NCBI taxonomy): Eukaryota > Metazoa > Arthropoda > Insecta > Diptera > Drosophilidae > Scaptodrosophila > Scaptodrosophila lebanonensis. The sequence continues at coordinate 1,628,964 of NW_022060558.1, forward strand.
GCCAACGCATCACAGCAGCAGCAGCAGCGGCGGTAGCAGCCAGCAATTCCAGCAGTGGCGGTGGTGATGGCGATGGCAATGGTGCGAGCGTGAGAGGAAAATATAACCTAGAGGCGGTCGTAACAGCAACAACAACAACGGCAGCAAACAAACACATTTCGAAATGCCAGAGCAGTGGCGCCGTCAAATAAGTACCTTGTATTTATCTAGAAAGCTCAATTGTGAACATAAGTACTTATTTACAAAATAAGCCTTTTCACAACACTGCTTTTGAATATTCTTATTGTTATCTAACCAGCACTGGAATATCGGCATGTCACAAAATTCGAAGAGTGCTTACCAACACTGGAATAGAAAACTTTAACCACTGCCTTGCAAATAAATTTAGTTGCACAAAAATATGTATGCATTTTTACGGATCCCAAACCTTGAAATGTACCCCGAAAATATCCTTGTTGCTGTATGCAATACTATTTTTATACCATAAACCCGTAGGGTAAAAAGGGTATATTAGGTTTGTGCAAAATATGTAACATGCAGAAGGAAGCATCTCCGACCCATCTCCGAAATATAAACAAAACAAACAAAAGAGAGGAATATGACCAATAATTATGTGAATTTCATCTGAGCTGGACGCTCGCTGCACACTTAAAATAATTGCCTCTTCTGGAACTTATGTTTTGTCAGCAATTTTGTTGTCTGTGCGTCAATAATTAATAGACTTACAAAATTAGTTTTATGAAGATCTGGAGACAAAAGGATTATGTTTCATGTAGGGTGGCGTCCTCTCCTGCTTTTTCCTAATGCCACATTCTATACTCTGTCTTTCTATATAGTATGTGTCAAAGCCTAAGCCGTAAAATTCAATACAACTAGTACTATCATTTATTAAAAAATTGTACGAATACTATACTATGCATAAAAATATTGATTAGTTTACTCGTATCTGCATAGGAATACATGTATAGAACAATTCATTATATGCTAGTGGCAACTACATACTTATCAGTTGGGATATGTAGAGTTTCTATTAGTTGCAATATTTGTTTTTTTAATTTTTATACTCTGTACATGAAATGTACAGAAGTATATTGGGTTTGCGGGAGCTGAAAAATGTAACAGGCAGAAGGAGGCGTGGCAGACCCCACAAAGTATATATATTCTTGATCAGCATGACGAGACGAGTCGTCCGTATGAACACCTGGATCTCAGAGACTATAAGAGATAGAGACACCAAATTTTGCACAAAGATGCCTTATGTGTGTATTCTACACGAGTTTGTTTTATTTTTTTGATTTTCCCCCTATGGGGGTTTTCCCGATTTTCCATTCGTATAACCGCCTATATCTCGGAGACTATTAGACCTAGGAACACCATTTTAGTCCAAGATGCCTTGTGTGAATACGCAGAAAATGTATATTTTGGAATTTCCCTTCCTCCCCCCTCTCCCATGCAAATCGCGATTTTCTCTAACTCCCGTAATTCTTGGAATTTCGAACTAAAATTTTGCAAATGCCCCCAGTTAGTTATTATGTGTCCGTATGACAAGTTTCACTATGATAGACCGATTTAACAAGAAGTTATAGCCATAAATATATTTCCTGCTGCAATTATACACCATTTACGTGAGTTCAAATACCGAGAAAGGTAAAATCGATCAAACATTATTTTTTTTAATTTTCTTAATTTTTTTTTATTCTCTATAATTATTGTAAACATATGTACAGAGTATTTCAAAGTCGGGACTCCCGACTTTAGCTTTTTTACTTGGTTTTATTGAAAATGTGTTTTGATTTTTTCAAAGAAAGAATTTGGATACAATTGTTCAAAGTATTTGAAAAGAGTATAAATTCTGAATATGTACTGTCCAGCACTATTTGTATATAACTATCGCAGTTACATTTTTCGAACGAAAAAATTTCATTTTTTACTCGCTTAATATTAGTTTTAATTATTGATAATTATTAAAAATAATTAGAATCGAAGCTAGTATTCATATTTGGTTTCACTGGGAACTTTTAAACTGTCACAATTTTTAGGGCTCACTCATTTGGTGGTATTGACATTGCTCCGGCATTTCCTATTGAATCTCCTGCAGAAATATTATGTCGGTTATTCTTTTTACTATACTCTCTACTATATCTCTTTGCATAGCTGAGCTGTGGATCCCCAGTTTTCAGACCATTTCGTGAACGAACTATCTGCAGAACTTCTTTAGATGTAGTGTTTCGTTTATCCAGAACTTTTCCAATAGTCTCACCTGGTAGTTTCCATGATTTCTATCCAATGATAGTGGCATCTCTTGGTTGCTTATCCCATCAAACTATGCCACTGGCTTACCGCATTTCAGTTTTGTTTGCTCTTATATACTTGCCTTTGTACGTTTGTGTGCTTGTATACATATATGCATGATATGAGTTTGTACGTGTGTTCATATAAATATAGGTATACGTATGTACATTCATATGTGCATATGTATGTACTCTGTAAGTATGCGTGTATAAATATGTGTTTGGATATATAGTATGTGTGTGTACATGCACATACAGTGAAAGCTCTTGCTAATGGCATGCTGCGAAGTAAAGTGAAATCCTTGAGCATGAAAGGCAATCATGGAGCTGGGGTTGGAGCAGCATAAGCTGAAAATAATTCAAAGTTGATCTGTGGAGGCAATGAGGAGATCGTTAAGAGGATCTTCCACTGTCATGGTGGGTTGGTAAGCCGCAACAAAATTCATCAAAGCGAACGCCAAATCCCAGGCATACAATGAGTTCGTCTGCAGTATGAGAAGCGCGTAGAAGGCATACTATACTCGTACGAGTATGTAAGTAAAATATCAATAGTTGATTAAAATTTGTGTGGCGTTTATTATTTGGTGTGAGTGGGAAAGGGAGGGATTTTAAAAGCAAAACACCAATGTCTTTGGGGCAAGCGTTTTGAGGTGAGAATCACAAAGAGAAATAAATATAAATGATTAAAGTTTGCCAAATCCATCAAAGAAAACATTTAGAGATTATTTATTATAATTAACATTTCAGCAAATTTCAATATGATGGGTGGATTTATATATTAGTATGATATGTCTATTAGCTCTATAAAATATTATCATGCCGACTGGTTGTCGTCTCAGTAACTCAGTAAAGGGCCGCCAACCTAAACTCAAGGCAATGCAAGGCGCATTTGAACTGTTGAGAGACGAACATTGCTAGAAGCTACTACGAAAGCCCCCAACGGCCAAATAGACAGGCCACAGACTCTCGGCTTCGACCTTTCGTAGACAAAGCAGAGTCGCAACTGGAGGCAACAACAACGCCACTGATGTTGCTGCTTCTGCTGTCTCGTTAATGTTGCTGATACCGTTGTTGCTGTTGCTACCATTGCTGCTGTTGCTGTTGCTATTGCCATTGCCGCTGCTGTGGCTGTTGTTGCCTCTCGCTTCACTGCGGCGATGTTGTAAAAGTTTTGCGCACAAATCAGCAACACACTCACACAAGCATACACACAGATACAAACATAGACACACTCGTACAAACATACACTTAAATATCCTTTGCAAAGTGTATAAAATAAAAATACGACAGTAGCAGCACTAGCAGCAGCAGCAGCGGCAGCATCAGTATCAGCAGCAACAACAACAAATGGCATTTTCACTACTTGCCGCTCGAAGGCGAACAATGAATGCCACCAACGTTAAAGCTTAAGTAACCCCCTTTGCTGCACCAACCCAACAACCCTATACCCTTCAACCCCCTCTAGCATCATCATGGTGCTCTCCAACTGTGGAGTGCACGTCGTCGCTGCGCCGCAGCGAACAATTTTCAATGCGTTCGCCTCGAAATGGTGGAAAATGCGCGTCCGTTGTTAGTCGGAAAACGTCGTCATCCGTCGACGGTTGTTTGGCTGGCCTGGCCAACTGCTCTGGCACTGGCTCTAGCTCTGGCTATGGTCTGGTCTGGTCTCTGGCCCAGTCAGCTTGTTCCGCTCTGCTCTGCTCTGCGCCACTCCTCCCCCCTCTCTCCACTTGTTCGACACTTCGTTCGCCTTAGTTCGTTCATTCGTACGTTCGTTCGTTGGTTCGTTGGCTATACGTTAAATGAAAGCAGAAGCAAAAACCGTCAACGACAACGACAATGGCAGCAGCAACAGCAACAACAGCAATAGCGGCAGCGGCAGAGGCAGCACACTCCGCATTTTATATTGAAACGATGAACGAACACAGTTGGAACGAGGAGAATTGTACGAGCGAGGCAGTGGCAGTCGTTGGAAGGCAGCTGTTGGATGGGGCGAACGTGTGCAAAACAATGAGCCACCCAGTTGCTGGTAACAACAACCACAACAACAAAAGCGACGCAATATCACTCTATGGCATATGTATGTGTGTGCACACAAACACAAACACACACACACACATAGCAATAAATGTATGCCTGAGTGTGTGCCATCACGTCAGCCAAGCAGCAAGCAAGCAAGCAATCAGCAGTCAGAGTCGGGTCAGGGAATGGGGAATTGTGTTTTGTGTTTCTGCCTGTGTGTGTGTATTTATGTATGTATGAGCGCGTGTGTGTGTGTGTGTGTGTGTGCTGAGGCTTTGTGTTGAGGCTGCTTCTGCTTCTGCTGCCTAAGCCAACACCGAACACACGTTCTACTTACCACCCACAAAAAGGCCGTTCGGCCAGCAGATGCCTAAAAGTGCGCTACAAAAGATCTTCTAAGCCTCGCATGAGAGATCGTCAGTTCTTTGAATACTACATAATATATTTAAGGATTATCATTGTTAGGAATACAAATTGAGAGAATTTATATTTGAATACATACATTTATGTTTGTGGTATTCCATGTGTACAAACATACATACATACATAAATATATAGTATATATGTATACATATGTATATATAACATATATAAACCTAGCAAAGAACTCAGTCTATAAATAAAATCAATACATTTTGAAAAAGACTTCAATATTGAACTGGATTTAAAGTCCTAAGGTGCTTTTATATTGCTAAAAGCAAGTAATTAAAAGTTTAATACGTTACAAAACAAATACCCTAGCTTATTAATTACATACATTCATGTAATTGGTATACCCTGTACGCGAAGGGTGAGAGGATGTACTTAAAAGTCTTATCGCCAATTGTACTATATGTAACAGGCAGAAGAAGGCACGAAAGACCCCATGTTATAATTATATACACTTATGATCAGCATGACAAGGGGAATCGATATAGACATGTCCAGCTGTCCGTCCGTATGAAGGCTTTTCCTAACCACAGGCGGACCAAGCTTGAAAATATGTATCCTCATTATTTTATATTGCTGTCCGAGGGCCGGTCGGCTATTAAATGTGTCTTGTCTTTTATTTGAAGCTTTATGAAAATCGCTGAACGATCGATTAAAAGATCACTTTTTGTTCCTTAAACTTTTTGTTAATAATGCAAGCAAATTTGGTTTTTATGGGTTTGCTATTAAGTCTTAGCTTACAATAATATTTCGTTTAAATCGGTACACCGACATAGAAACGATTGATGCACCAAAGTATATTTTAATTGAATAACTGTGGTGGAGAGAAGGGCGGATACGGGATAAATAAGAGTTTTTTGCAGCTAAAAGGATCTCTTGATCTGTACGTTAGATTTAGTTAGTTTTCTTTAATGAGAACTAATGTCAAAATTTGAATTTACTGTAGAAACATTCATATATACGAATACCTTTCCATAAACTGAATTTTTATCAAAGTTGGTACCCAAAGGGAGAAAGAGCATACTAGAAAATCGAATCGCCAACTCTATGAAACAGGCAGGATAAGGCGTGGCCAGCCCCTTGGCTACTATGACCCTCATGACCAAACAAATCGATATAGACATGCCCGTCTGTCCGTGAGTGCTTAAATACTCTAAATCCCAACCAAAAATTGTATTTATAATATCTTTCCATAACCTGAATTTTTATCAAAGTTGGTAGACTATATCATATAGCTAGCAACCAATCTTTATACCAAAAATGTTGTTGTTCATTAAGATTGAGTAACTATGCTGGATATTTATGAATTTTTTATAGTTATTCACCAGAACTTTCAAATCTGTGAACTATACTTATCCTATAGTTGTCATAGGAATGCTCGGTACAACAATGCTCAGTAATAGCGGAGAAAAAGGTGGGTATTTAAGAGTCGGAATGGCTCATCCTTAACGTTTTACTCGTTCATCATTAATGGGACCTGCAGAGGTTTGAAAAAATTCCTAAGCTTAAGCTGCGTAGTAACATCCATTGGAGTTACCATACACGTATATGTATAAGACATGCGGGTTCTTACACTCCTGGAAAAATTAAACAACAAATGCTGTTTGAATTTATTTGAAATTAAAAAAATATAGTGGTGCTAGTGTTTTCTTTAATCAAGTATGGGTCAGTCTTATCTCAACTAAAGCCGAGTCCACTTGAAACTAAGGTGTGTTTAAATAACAAGTTTTGCAATAGGACAAAACATAATTAGATGAAGTATTTCGTGATTATAAAAACGTCCTTAAATGTGGAGCATCGTACTTTAAAGAAAAGTTTTCAAATTTATGTAAATCTTATTGGACAACGATCGTATTAAATGTTTAACAAAATATAAGGATTGCTTTTTTCTGAGTATACCAAGAATTGTTGTTGAATGTTAAAGATGTTAAAGATTCATAGAGATCAGCTTCTCTACAATAACCCTGCAGTCCTTGTTCTATACTAATTATGTACATACATACTTACATATATACTTCTGAATACCTAAATAAATAAAATTTAAAAGGTCCTTAAATCTTGTACTGTATTTGTAACTCAAACGCCTTTAATCTATAATTTCATATTTAATAAAAGAATCCATAGTCTGCTTTCAAGTTCTGAATTCCCACAATACCATCTGATGCTGGTCTGATTCATGGGAATGCTGTTGGAGTCCTTAAAGATCACTAACGTTAATTGCTGCAAAGGACTCTTTTAATGCGAGTACCATACATCGATCATTCCGTTTGCGTCAACTTTCGATCGATGGAACCAAACAATTTAAAGCAATCACAGTTATCGACTTTAACAAACGACGAAACGACATAAATGCGCTGCTTTTGTTTACTATGTATGCATACATATGTATATACATGTGTGTGTGTGTGTGTGTGTGTGTGTGTGTGTGTGTGTGTGTGTGTGTGTGTGTGTGTGTGTCTGTGTATATGTTTGTTGTGCACTAAAATAGTTCAACTGTCGACAGGGCAGGCTGATGGGCAGCCGAACAGGCGAGCCGGCAGTCAGAGGGTCGCCCACAATAATGTAGGAGCCAAAGCCAAGTGGTGTTTGGGGTTGGGTGGTGATGGTGGCTCGGTGGTACGTTCGCTGGGTGGTTCGTTGTGGCTGTCGTTGCTGTTGCCGCCACACGCACGTTGACGATAGCGACGATGGCGAATGGCACTGTCGCTGGCCTGGCCTGGCTGGCGGGTTTCCACAGCGCAACTGAAAATATGAAAAACGGAAAACTCAACAACAACAACAAGCTGTATGTGGCAGGGTTGTCGCCATGCCGCAACACGCACATATGGACGCACCGAGCGCAGTTTGAGGCTCGATTGAATGGGCAACACTGGCACGCGCACTTGGCTCGTGCTTTTGGCCAACAACAGCACCACCAGCAGCAGCGGCAGAAGCAGCAGCAGCAACAACATTGAACAAAAAGCAGTCAGTACGAACTCTGCACTTCACAAAACAAGACGCAAAGTACGGCGCACGGAAAATTCTGCGCGGCCAGAGCCAACCAAAGCTAAAACTACGTAACTTTTTTCGAGCCGACAACAAAGCGCGGCAAATAGAAGAATAGAAGAAAACAAAGAGACAATTCTTAATGCGTTCAGTGTGCTGTTTTAGCCTGAAAGTGTTGCTTAGATATTATTATTGCCAAAATTATCGGAGAGTGGGGCCCAAACTCCACCAACATGTTGAGCAGCCGCTTTAACGCCAAAGACAGTGCTACACCCAAATCCCAAAGCCGTCGAAGTGAACATCCAAGTGCAGTGCACAACAACAGACTGCAGTGAGTGCAGAAAAAAAGGCGCCAAAAATATAAATTACCTCCAAATACCAACAACAAATCAGCAATGCAAACGATGAAAATGTGGACCGAAGCAAACGTGAGTATTACTTTAAATAAATGCTATTCAAGACTGAAGGTGGATCCCAAGCACCTGTTTTCGATGTCAATTTTTTTAAATGAGTGCAAACTGTTACACATAAGGTATCAGTTATAGGCATTTCTTGGTGTTGACGACTTTTCCGCTCATTATTGTGTTAAGTTTAAATTAATTAATTGGAAATTAATTGGCACAATGTTCAGGACAAATAAGAGAAAAGGTAATGTTGAGACAAAAACAAAATGAGATGGTTGCCTTCCTTTTATGGTGAAGCTGTTGTTTTGTAGCTACTTCCTTATAGACTCATACCGATCAGCTTTTGTTACTGACAACAAAAACACTCTTCTTCTTGCTATCCCTGCTGGCGTCCCAACAAAACAATTAAGAAAATGAGTCGTAGAATTGAGTGCCTAGTAACGATCAAATATTTTTGCTCAATTGGGTACAACAAAAAATTGTTTAAATGTTTGTAAAGATAAACACATTTGTTGTTTAATTAGTTTTTTCTAGAATATGTATGTATGTATGTATAAATATAATCCTTTAAATAACTTTGTGTAGAGCAAAGATAGAGGTGTAACCTTAACTTTTAAGCTCTTTTCTTTAATTAAATAATGGACCGAAATTAAAGAAATATTAAAATAAGGAATTAGTTTATAACAAGATCAATAATAAAAGAATCGTTTTCTAGAATTAAAAAGTGATCTTCGTCTGCGATGCTATACACGAGTACCTTTATCAAATAATACTTCATCGCTTACGTAGTTTTTTGTCTTTCATTGGAAAGTACATGCGTATTTGTTACTTTTTTTCATTTGGTTATCATAAGTGAAGGGAAACCACCACAGATGGCTACAACATTCTTAGTTTGCAATTTGACTTCCATATCTTTCGAAATTAACAAATTTTTGATTACAAAAAAACAATTTTTAAATCATATCGTTTCTGTGACAGCTTATCACAAAGCTATTCGCCCGTCTCGATTTTCGATATTATCTATGTATCTATCTGTCTTATCTGCTTGCCAAAAAGAGGACAAGCTTTCTAGAGCTATATGTTTTCTTTGGATTGAAACAGATATACGGGCAGATTCGATTGCGATTTGTATTTATCTTTTCTGGATTGTGGCATACCATTCTCCCTCCTGGGTAGACACCAATATTAATATACTCTTACACTTTTTAGAGAAGGGTATAACAGTTGTAGATTAAATAGTCACATTGTTGTTGTTTGCGAGCGTATTACAAATAAGTATATTTACATTAGTTGTCATACTTTATTGGCCACTTTGAGGAAAGCTGCATGTGCGCTGCCAACAGCCATTGACGTCGTTTTGTTTTGATTCTTGCGCTTCAGCAGCATTTATGCTTTGTGCGCTTTTTTCCGCGTGTTCATTTCATTTACAAGAACACACCGCCAGAGAAAAGACGAGAGACGGAGAGAGGCAGCGACGGAGATGGAGACGAAGACGTCAACGCCAATTGAAAAGCCATTTGGGGGCCAAGAAACAAACGAAGCACCAATACCAATGCAAATGCAAAAGAGTCGCACACGCACGCACACACGCACGTACGCACGTTCGCCTCAACTTCTCAACTGAGTGTGCTCTGTCGGTTCTGGGTTTGGGCTTCCCCACCTCACCCTCCGCCCCTCCCCTCCCCCATCCACCATCCACCGTTCCTCAATAATTGCCTCTTCCAATGCCGATGTCGACGCACATCGAACACAACAATCGAAATAAAATAAACAAACGCAAATTTTTGTTGTTTTCCGTTCCTTTTTTCACTTCTTTCTGCTGCTACCTCTATGTATCAATTAAATGAAAGTTCATGCCGTGGAACAGCTAGCGAGGTGTTGTACGACTGGGTGGGGGGCTAGTGGGGTGGTGGTGGTGTCTTTGTGCAGAAACCGGCGAGCAAAACAAAAAGTGCAAATGTAATACACGCCATGCTAAATGCATTGTGGAGGTCGGGAAGAGGGTGTAGGTGTGGGTGGGTGTGGGTGTGCCTTGTCAACGATTCGACGAATCTGTATATCAAATTTATTATGGTCATCACCATAGTACCACCATGGCCGTCGTCACTACTGGAGAGTTCAAATGCAATAAACCCTCAAAGAGATTGAAGGGATTTTTTTCTTTTTGCTTGATAATTTATGCAAAAAGAATGAGCTGGACCACAATAGTTTAAAAGCATCAAAGTCCCTACATTAAGGTATTCCCGCCAAGTGGCTGGACAGCGAATTTCTTTTGGTTTTCCGGTAGCATTCAAGCACATAGCGTACTAGAGAAGTGTGTAGGACTTTAGTTTTTTACGGATCATTAAATTTTTTGACCAATATTATATACTACTTGTATACGTAGAGAAGTGAAGATTGTCGTTATATTTGCTATAAAAAAGGAACTCAAGATACCTGCGTATAAGTGCCTAAATGGGGCATAGTTCGATGAAAGGTCTTGAATTTACACTGAGAGCATTTGTAAAGGGTTAGCCATGCATCAAGATTTATTGCACCTAAATCATCATCCTGCTGATGCTTATAATGAAGAGAATCCTTCAAGCTGGAAACAAATTGTTGTAAAAAGTTCGTAAATGGCCAACAAAGTTTTTATTAATTTTTCTCTCTTGTATACATAATAGTTTGACCAATGACTGTGATCATCACAGCTTGTCAATTTTGTAGTATTATTGCATATTATCATGCCACTTATCATAATGGACATAAGTTTTATTTTGGATCGAACTGCAAGATTTATTAGAATTTGTCGCATAACTTACTTTTATTTATGAAATAGTACATACATCGATGTGCATATGTGTGTACTATATGTGTGCAGATAAAACATTAATGTTAATGTGACGGGCCAAATACAAACAAAGTCCTGTGAAATAACACCCTGATATTAAATCGTATGTTTAATGCTTATATCAGGAACTGGAATAATGTCCACAGACTAGCTTTATAGATGTGTTACACAATAGGACGTTCAATTTAAATGTTAACAATTAATACCCTAATCACTTGTTTTCTCGATATTTTATCTATACTTATATTATAAAGAGGAAAGATTAGATTGTTTGTTTGAATTGATGGTAAAATTCGGAATTTCAATCATGCTTTTGAGAAATTAAAGCCTTTTAAAAATGTGCAATGGGACAAGGCTGCTTATTAAGGAATTCCAGGACAATTTAAGTGTAGCAACTATTATCAACGGCCCACTAACTCATATAACGAGGATACCGATGATCCCATTTGATCATTTATATGGCTTCAATTTCCGGTAGTCCCAAGTCCAACGCCAAGCCTTCGAATTAGTAGGGATCGACATACGAAAGCAATGTTTTACGGTATGTTGACCTATCAGGGGTCGTAGCTCCTGAAAATCAATTTATTTTCTACCAAAAAATCAAATATCTTTTACAGAGAACCTCTGACGCCAGTTAATAATAATTTATTCATAAATGTAATAATAATTTATTCATAAATATAAACATATACTGAATCAATCTTTTTTACATATGTACTTATAAGAAAACAGTTTTTATATAAATAAAATTATAAATTGTATTTCTTTTAGTGGAGTGAAACGGCAAAAAAATGTTTGTTTTGTACAACTTTTTTGTTTCATATTTTGTTATTTTTAAAGAGGGAAAACCTTTCTAGCTGCTTTTATCGAACATTGATAGTCAACTTTTTTTTAAAACTTTACATATCCAGAATAATGGCTATACGCCATTATTCGCACCACTCAGTTAGTTGTTATTATAAGACTCAGCTGAATATGTGTTGCAAAACAGAATGTGTTGAAATTTGTAGTGTGTTCTAGACAGCTGCCTCAAGGCTAACAGTATGCTTTTTTTGTTTTCATTTAAACTATGACCGTTGTTTTAAGTTTAAGTTCTATCCACTTTCTGTTTTAGCAATGAAACAAAGCATATGCACAACAACGTTTCAAAGGGATTAGCGCACTACATTTCCGTTTGGCCAAAAGTGACTCCACAAGGCACTTTCACCATTTGGTCCTCCATGGTCATTAGATGTTAATTTCACGCTCTGTCCACCAATTGTTGCCACGATGTGTAGTTAAATGTTCGGTAAATGCCACAGACAAATATAGACAAATATACATCAGCTAAATTTGATCCCGATCGAGTTTCTCATATAGAAAAACACAAATATTTATTAAGCACTAAGCAACTATATTTATATCGATGTTCAATATTCAACCTTTAATAGGTTAAGCAGTTAAATTGCCTTTATAAAGACCCTAATTGGTTTTTTTCTGGAAAATTTCTCTATATAGAAGTATACCTTTAGTATTCGAGTGCTACAATGAATGAATAAATCACATAAGTCCCCACACAAAAAAATAGTAATTCGAAGAAAAGATATTGAATTGATATTGAATCAATTACTTTGTTCTTTTTGGGTGACACATTCCCCTAAAAAAGCTACATTTGGATTTTGGGTGTGCTACTAAACAGACGGCTTGGAGATTTCAGATATGAAGCTATAGAGAAATATCTTCATTGACTAGCTGTTGAGAGCCAGGACTGTACAGTGTGGCTTTTTTATCTAATTTTTTTATTTTTCCAATAAGTCCTTGCCACTAACAGAGCATGCGGAAGGAATCGAAGTTGTCAGCAATAATACTCTAATTCTATATTAAGTAGCAAAGGCTACACGAATAATTAATGCGACCTGATTCAAGGGCGTACACAGCTTTTCCCGAATGGGGAGGGCCAAAACATTAAAATTTGGATAATAGGTAAAAGGTATAGGGAGGCAACGGCAAAAAAATTTGCCTTTTAGCTAAATGAACTAAATACCTTCAAAATTATTAAAACTACATTTGTAATTTTGTATTATCTGACTTTATATTCACACATTTATGTACATACATACTTACATATGTAGATAAAAAATCAAACAATGTTTTTTTTCCTTAGTAATTAATTTTTTTAAAATACCGTGCAAATGTATAATTTTCACCGAGCTGTAAATATAGTATTTACAAATACAAAATTTAAAACTTAATTGTAATATGATTAATAACATTTATAAGATGAAGATGGCCCTAATGGGCGGCTTATAGTTTTTCTTCAATTAGAAGAGTCCTACTTATACATATTCATCGCTTGCACCAATTTTTGGGACTAAAGTACGGCACGTTACTTACATACTCTTATCATCATTATCGATATCTTAGGGTTGCCAGCATGAAAGTGGGAAAGGTCTTTGATGGCTGTTATCGATAACATCGAAATTCCATCACATATTTAATGCGAGCTCAAAAGCATGAATCAGAAGCTGCCTGCTCCGCCACATCCACATATACATATTTAACAAATACATACACGCATTCACGCATACATACAAACATGCATGCAAATCGAGCGCTGTCGGTGAGACTCGACTTCCGCGTTAAGAACGCTTAGTCAAACTTTAGTTATAAGTTTAGTGACATTGGCTGCCTTGAAAACGTTCATATTCTGCGGTCATGCATTCCAATCGGTGGTTTGCCTAACAAGAAAAAAAAGAAAAAGTTTCACCTACATAAAATCCGTTTCGGAGTCACGCAGTGCCGCCACGTCCTTGACACATTGAAGCAGCTGAGTGAGTAAGTGGCCTGGTCTGGTATGGTCTGGTCTGGCCAACCCTAAAAACCGCCAGCAATGCGCCGCTTCGATACAGTTATTGCAGCCATCCCCTCCCCTTGTCCATTTGGCCATAAAACAGTTGCCTTATTAGACACAAACGCTAAAAAGTCTTCACTCTTTGCATACCGCAGGTCAGTTTTGGCTTAGCAACAACAACAATAACAACAGCAACAAATGCGGGGCAGCGACAAACCCTTTTTTATAACGATAACGGTTTTATGTGTATTTACGCCTTTCGTTCAGCACATTACGTTTTCAATGGCAATAATAATAATGGGCATTTGCTTTTGTTGTTGTTGTTTTTGTCGTTCTGTTGTTCTGGCTATAATTTATTGGCCACTTGTTTCTAAACGGCAGCAAAGGAATGAAACCTGCCGCAACAACAATAACAACAACAGCAACAACAATGAATAAATGAATGAATGAATGAGTGAGTGGTACTCGCTAATAAGCATCAAGCGCAGACACAAAAGGGCACAGCATGAACAATAACAACAAGCTAGCCAGCAGCAGGCAGGCAAAAGCAGTTAAACCAAAAAAAAAAAAAAAACAAACAGAAAAAAGAAGGCCGGTCAGGCATGTGGCAGTCGCAGCAGCAGCAGCAGAAGTTGGTTTGGTAAGAGGCAGGCGCAGGCGAAGTGCAAGCGACGCGCAGCACGTGCTAAACACATTTAAACGACAACTACAACGGCAACAACAACAATGCCAGCAACGAGAGCAGAAAAACGATTAAATTAAAAACCAAAACAAACTAAAGAAACGACGTCATGCCAACAACAAAGAGCAGCAGCAGCAGAAGCAGCGACGGCCGCGTCAAAATCACGAGACAACAAGGAGAGCTCTACAGATACATGTTGAGTACGAGTAAATCGTACACACATACACACACACACACACACACAAAACACTCAACGTGCCGTACACCAAATGGAAAAAAAAAACACAAGAAAAAATACGCCGCATAATAAACGTCAATTTAAAATGCTAAAAGCTCACGACGCTGACTGAAAGCTGACTGCGCTGCCAACTGCAGCAGCGCTGCACGCGTTGCCAATGCTGCCGCGCCAACGCTGACGTCGCTGCTCCTGTCGCCGCCAACGTTGACGTTAACGTCAACGACGACAACGACGACGACAATAATAATAAAAAGCAAACACAACCACCACACAAAAAATCGCCGAAAGTTAAGAAGCAAATACACACACTCTTACACACTCACGCACACACAATGGCTATAAAGAATAACCCTTTTTCCGGTTTTTTGTTTTGCTTCGCAGTTTCTAATCAACAGAAAAAAAGAAAAGCCGCCGCTACAATGGCGACAAGCTGCCTCCGATTTTTAGTCAGTCGCAGTAGCAGTCCCAATCCCAATCATCAGGCGGCTGCTAATTCGCTGGCATTTAACATAAATGGGCGCCTTAGCGATTCTGTTGCTGAGTGGTTGAGTGTGAATAAAGATACTGTGATGGGTTTAATGAACCATAGGACTAATCGGGATATACAAATGAAATTCGTCCGATTGGTTGTTCGGAATTTGGGGCCAATTGGTATTGATAGATAAAGGGATTCGATAATTGACAGCACTTTGCTAATTAATGTGTAGTTCGATAGGATAAATAGATTTTAGTAAAACACATTTAAATTTTATGGTATCGACATACAGACTATGTGTAGAAGTGTTATGTAGGATCAGTCTATGACGAAAAAAAAATTGAGAAACCACCTCAATGGTAAATGGATAACATGTTACGATAAGAATAGTCGAATAGTAGAGGTTCATGAATTTAATTTAATGAATTCATAAGTGGATCTGTAAGAGACAGTTGACAGACAAAATATTGCAAAAAATCCCCGATATTGCTAATTGAAAAGTTCTAGAGTATATTCGTAATAAATAAAGATTAATTGTCCTGATTAAATAATAAGAATGATACCTAAATAGGAAATTCCCTCTCTCTCTCTCTCTCTCTCTCTCTCTCTCTCTCTCTCTCTCTCTCTCTCTCTCTCTCTCTCTCTCTCTAAAGAACACCAATTAAGGGTTTCAATGCAGTACAAAGTAGTATACAAATGTAATATAAGATATGTGCTTCAGATAAGATTAAAAAAGTGATTGTTAATCATTTTTTTATTTGTATTGGCAATAATATATGGGAATAAAAGATATATAGAATCAATGGTTGGAAAACTTAAATAGTTTAACCGCAAAGAACAATTTTATGTGACTTTTCCACACTACATATATAGTTATACTCATATAATGAAAAGACAATGGTAGAAAAAATGTTCAAGTTTACAAATAATTTTAAAAGCTTTTGTTAAGTTACATTTTAAGTACCTTAGAAAATTTGTATCGATTAGGAATGTTGAGTATACATGGATGTTTAAAGAACATAATGTTTTACTATATATTGGTGAAAATGAGTATTAATTGGAAAATAAACTATGTACTTTAATACTACTACTTAAGATAAGTATTATAAGTAGATAAGTAGTAGGTGTTGAAAAGTAAAATCGTATTGGCTTTAATTAAAGTAACCATGCTTTCATGGGTTGCTTTGTAATTCAATAAATTTCTGTGCACATATTTAGACAGAGTGACTATACATGAAAGAAGATACGTAATACATAGTATATTCTGATTTGAAGGCCTTAGTTGCTCTGGCATTTAAGATTGTAGTTAAGAATTCATTTCTTAAATTACAATAATATTCATAAATAATAAAATAGTCTGGGTATTGATTTTTGTCAACATTACTGCATTTTTGTCTGATCTATGTATGAGATATGTTAGCATTGACCCGGATTTTTCTTTACCTAAAAGTTAGGTTCTTGAATATCATGAAAACTATACAATATGAAATGAAATGTTGCTAGCCTTCTGAAGATAGTTCATTCTTATTGGCCTGGGTGAGAACGTAGATCATCAGAATGAAAATTTTCGAATGAGCACTTTCGGATTTATGGAATAAAAATGTTTTTAAAAAGTGTAAATTTGTTGTTGTTGTTTTTTTTTTTTTGAATTTTGTGTCACACATCAGAATTTTCGCGGAGCTTCGACAAAATCAATTTCAAGTCATTATCAAATGCAGTACAACTTATGATTTCATACCAGTCAGCTTCTGTACACTTGCTACATTGTTCACTCTTCTTCTTGCAATAGAAATCATGACTAGTCCCTCGCACAGCTCTACGCCGCATGCAGCACATTTCATGTTCAGTCTATATGTATACGGTATTAATTGCAAACCGAAACAAAATCAAAGGAATAGAACAAAGCCCTACCTTTTGCCACACTTAGTTCAAAAACACGTGCTGCTCCAAAGCCACTTTATAGGTGTTCTGTCGGCTGGCTTTGATAGCTTGCAAACACAACTACAACGATATGCATACATAAATATAAAAAAAATCATCATGCTTATTTACATAGCGAGCAAAACAAACCAAACACACAGACAGACATACAGCCAGACATTCGTACGAGCAGACCAGCTGTTGGGGTCGACATTGCCGGTCTCATAAATAATTTCGATTTGACTTATATTATTAGTAAAATAAATAAAAATGAATGAGTAAGAAGAAAACAAAAACAATAGGCATGAATGAATATCAACATATCAAGGGGCCAGACAAAGGCAGTTACGTTGACGCCGACGCCAATGCCGACGCTGCAGTCAGCTGCGACGCGAACAGCGCCGTTTAGCGTGAGAAAATCCATTAAAATTGACAAACACAAGAGTGTATGAAGGCGAGGCGTCGTATACGTAATGTGGGGCCTAATAAGCGGTAATAAAAATGCGAGCGGCACTAAACAGATGTTGTTGTTGGTGTTATTATTATTTTCTGCCGTTTTGTTTTGATTTTCAATTGTATGGGCCGGCAAATCAAATCGAAATGGTAAACCTAATCGCTATGCAAAGCAAGTGTTTGTTATTTGAAATTCTAATTGGAAGCTGAAACAGAAACCGTGTGGTTCGATTTTAAACAGGCGGCACGAACTACTCGCACACACATGTTTGATTTAGTTTCCATGATTACTAAAGATAATACATATGTAGATACTACATTTATACATTATTTAAGCTAATTTTTTTATACTTTTCGGAACTTAATTTTAGTTTATTTTCAGCATAATTTTGCGTATTTGAGCATTAAATAGCGCGAGTCATTGGGAAAAATATACATATATTATAAATATACACAACATTCTTTTGTTCTTATTTTTTATAATACTTACTAGACGTAATTTGATTTGTAAAAAAAGAAGAACTAAGAAGAAGAAGAGCTAAAATTGCGTTTTTAATTTTTTAAGTTAAACATCAATCGGTAACGGAAAGGCATCAAGATGAAAACAACAGACAGGCGACTTGGGAGACAAGATTATACAATTACTCATCCGCGTACGCACATACATATGTATGTATGTATATAGAATGTGTATTATAGATTATTGCTTGGATCGACATCGCTAATTCGCTAATCGCAGTATTTATTTGGGCATAACGTTTAGGAAAACGGATTCAAACGTTTAATTAAAGCTAAAGATAACAACCCTTTTGAAATCGTCTACCAATACGTCTCTGAACAAATAAATACGTAAATATAAGTACATACATGTATACGTATTTATGTACATAAGTATGTATGTATGTACATACATACATTAATTTTGAAATTATGATTTTCTGGGCACTCTCAACTCGTTCCCACTCCTGCGATGAGTTTAAGAGTTTATCCGGACACGAGAGCCCAACTGCAGCTCGTTTACAGCCAACGGCCACTTAAAACAAACTTAAACAGAAAATCCAGCACGAAGTGCCCGAGCAAAACAAAAATGCGCACTTGCGCGAGCAGCGCTGCCGACGCTGTCGTTCTGAGCACAATTAATAAATTATAGACGGCAGCGCAGCATAGACGTCGACGGGGACGGCGATGTCGATGCTAACGTTAGCGCAGGCGACGGTATTGGTGATGGTTTCGGCAGACAATGTCCAAAAGGCAAGCCTGGCAAGGCAGTGCTAGAGGCAGTGGCAGTAGCAGAGGCAGAGGCAGAAAGAAGGCAGGCACCCAACATAGTCACGTGTAAAGAGCGCGACGCGCGAAACAAGTAATCAAAACAAAAACCGAAAAACGAATTTATCATTACAACAAGCAATAAAATTAATCAGCAATTCAAAAACTGCAAGTGGTTGTTTGACGTTATAGTTGTTGTTGTTTTTTGTTGCCGCTGCTGCTGTTGTTGGTGTTGTCGTCGTTGGTTTAATAACCCGAAAATAATCGCTCGCAGGTTTGAGAGCAGCGCTGCTAAATGTGAGTGGAAGTGAGATGGCGATGGTAAGATGGTAAGAGCCAGCACCAGAAGCAACAACAATAACATAAGTGGAGTAATGGAAGTGGAGTGACGAAGCCGTCATTAAAACAACATAAAAAGTAATAAATAAATATGTATGTATGTATGTTGGGTTGTGCCACAATGCGTGTACGTGTGCGTAAAAAAGAACTGAACGACCTTCAACTTCCTACCCCTGCGCAGAACGGCAGCAACAACAACAGCACACCATAGAGAGCTCTACCTGTCGTCTGACTGACTGTCTGCACCTCTGACCGCCCGCACGTCTGCCTGTCATGCTGTCAGCGACATCGTCGACAGAGTACAACGACTCGTGCTGTTGGTGACATTGATAGCTTTAATTTGTCTCTGTTGTTGTTGTTGTTGTTGTTGTTGTTGTAGCTGCTGCCGAGATCGCTGAGACCGCCGTGCGCGCTTGTCTATTTGTGCCTTGGTAACTGTAAACTTATTCAAAAGAGACCAGACCCCAAACAACAAGCCCATACTGTGAGGTGGCGCTAGTCACCAGCCAGCCAGTCGCTCCCCTGCCCCCTGTCTGGAGCATAAATTAAAAGCGATGCAACATGTGACTCTGCGACCGCGGCCGTGGCTGAAACAGCGACTGCGACGCGAGTTGCCGCTGTTGAGATTTTCGGCTGCCATGCAAAAATATTTTGCATATGCAAATGCGCACGCAACACACTCATAGCTACACAACACACAAACACACAATGGCAAAAAAGAGCACAGACATACATATGTACATATGTATGTATAAAATGCACGTTTGATACAGCAAGCTCGCAATGTGAGGAACTTTTAATATTATCGAACATTTAAACCTAATTGCATAGTTCGCTTGTCTAGCTGTTTGAAAACAGTGGTAACTGCAAAACGAGGGTAAATAGTGATTGCCTAGTTATGCAAAAGCTAACTGGTATGAAATATACAACAATAAATAAATTGTATATGGTAGCACTAAAAGCTTCTTAATCCCTAACAATATGGGATACACTTTTTCTTGTACAAATTTTCATTGTAATTTCCAATTTGCCATTCATTTCCAAAGTAAACCTAAAATAAAGAAGCAGCTTAGTTTGATTTAGTAGCGTTCTTTAGTTGACAATGTCAGCTATCGCCTCAACTGGATTTAGCTTAATATCTCGTTTAGCTCAATGTAATAAGTTCAACTAGTAACCGAAGCTAACCTAAAATAAGGACGCAGCTTACTTTGGTCTTTCATTGCGATGTCAATAATCTTACAGGTATCGCCTCAACTCGACCATAATGCATTACTTCGATTCCACATACTATGCATACATACATTATGGGAAAAACCGTTCTAGGTCTGATAACGGCACAAAGTGCATGCTTAAAATAATAACATTTTCTATGGAATCGTTTGCAATCAACATTTAAAGTTTATACGAACATAGATTTTATTTCTGTACTAACTGATTTTTACAAAACCCATTACCTTTGATGCAAATGTGTACGCACAAACAGCTTGTTCACTCTAGTGAATTTAGACTGTGTATGCATTGGCGTGCAAGGTGCATGCCACTTGTGCCGCTCAATGCGACCAACAACGGAGACGACGACGGCGACGTTGGCGGTGGCGGCGCGAATTCGAACTTGTTTGAAGTCTTGGCTAAAGAGAGCGCGTGTTCGCAACAACTACGAAAGCAACAACAATAAAAGACAGTCAGCAGAGGAAGTGAGTCCAAAAGCAGCGTCGTCACGACGCGTCGTTGCAGCAGCATGTTGCATGCAAAAGGAAATATCAGAGGCAGAAACAGAGGCAGAGGCACAGCATCCCGTTTGCCACAAACAAATTAAACTAATAAGCGAAAAAGGAACAGCAATAACAACAACAACAATAACAACGAAAGCTTCGACGATGCCAAAGACGACGACGTAATCATAAAGAAAACGGCTAACTCACACACACATACACATACTTGCATACATACATACATATACAACTACTTTCACACACATGCAACAACAGCGACGACGACGACGACGACGAAGTTGGCAGCAATATTTTTGCACGCGCGTTCCACTTGGACTTGGGCTGTCGGCTGTCGAAATCCATTATAACCTCAAATCGGCAATCGCATTTCTTCCTTCGAGTGGCGCGCAACAGAACACGGACAACGGCGACGATGGCGATGGCGGCGTCGACAAAGAGAGGGCCAACAACAACTGCAACAGTGACCAGCAGCATCGTGCCCAAAAGTTTCAGTGGGCGGTATACACATGTGTGTGTGTGTGTGTGCGGCCGTGTGTGTGTTTGTGTGTGCAACAAAACCGCTGCAGTTGCACGATTCGTGTGTGTCTGTGCCTGTGCCTGGCATGGCTTGGCCATGCTGCAGTGGAAACTGTAAAATCATAAAAAAAGTCCACAGCTGCGCACAGACCCAGGCGCAAGCAATAGAGCTGTAAAGCTGCAGACTAGCATTGCCAAACACCGTTGGCCACGCACTCGCATACATGCACACACACACACACACACACACACACACACACGCAACAAACAGCTGCAAGTTTGCGGCGACTCTAATCCGAACTAAAGGAGGAGAGGGGCCAGAAGGTACGACACTGTTTGCTTTGAGTCGTAACTACGACTGCAGGCAAGGAGCTGTTAGATCATAGCTACCTAGCTGTTGATGAAATGGCGTAATCGGACTTAAAAGTTTGAATGCATTACATCTGTATTTCATAAGTCTGTTCGTCACAAATAGCCAGTATAACTAACTGCTATACCTCACATGGGCTAGCAAGCGAAACTTCAGCCTTCTGAGATCTTCCTATTCATTATCTTTAAAGAAGATAGTATTGGTCTGTCCAAATTGGTTGGAATGCTTCACGCATAACAGCTCAGACGTGTGTTAAAAATGCAGCTATATACAGTGTAAACTCCCATATCTAAAGCATTCAATCGGTGTATAAAGCGGACACTCCCCTTGGGCGGACAAAAATTGGCCGACCGCGAGTGTCCGGCCAAGAGAGTTTTCACTGTAGGGGTAGTATGTCGCACTGCGATCGGAATAAAAGAATGTATCAGAGGAAAATGCACCTCGAGCAGGTTAAGGCAAAGTAATAAAATCTATGTATACATTTAACGAGATTAAAACCGTACTAAGTATATTAGTCTAAAAAAATCAGTCGAATATGAGAACAAATGTACATATGTAGTTATCTTCATTTAATTATTGATGTTCACAATGCTTATTAAAAATAAATTCTAAGATAACTTTCCTTATACTAAATCACATTCTTGATTGGTGACCAACAAGAACGTCTTCATTAAGTGCTTTCGTCACTACATCGACTTGGAATTTAGACAACAGTTTCCTATAGATCCTCTATAGTTTAACAATATTTAGATTTTACAAGCCTTGATGAAGAGTTAAATCTCTTAATTTGGTTTCATTGATAATGGTTTTAAAATCGTCAATAACCTTCTTTTTTTATTACAATTTATTTACCGCCTTAAGACAATAAGTAAGTTTAGGTAGCTTTATTTAAAATTAACAGCAAACCAACTATTATATTTTACTTATTTTCTGTCAGGCTGATGTAAACACTTTTTGATTATCTATCCGGGAGATCGAGAATGTGTATTCTTTAAAGTCTACTTACAGTTAGACTATTATCTGTTAGATTTAAGGCTAGGTTATGTTCATGGTTGTGTATTCTATCAATGTATTTTTTACCAAATGTAGTTATTTCTTCTTTCACATAAGGAATTCTTAGAGGCGGACTTTGCTTTCCAGGTATTGGTATGGTATTAATTTTCTTAACATACAAACGAAATTGCAACCCAATTTGTTCATAGCATACATATGATGCGGGAAATCTCCGATTTTGAATTAAAATGCGAAAAATAAAAACACAACACATAATGATACGTTCACTCGCGCATGTTCAAAATAGTTCGGCACGAATAGAATAGAAGACTAAGTATTCCTTGAGAATATTATAATGATGCACTGCCCGAAGGGGTATATTACAATTTTCGAATATAATGGACAACATTCATTAACGTTATTACCATGTTTTCAACAAATTCATGGAAAAGGAAAAGTGGAATAATGTAAATGACAACTCGCTCACAGTCTCGAATATTTTTTCCCTTTGGCTGATCATTTCAATTGTCAATTCTACGACTTCAATTCTATCGAATCCCACCTATAGTATAGTAGTTTGATTTCGAAGTATTTTAACTATTCGTAAATTGTCAGTTTTTATTACGTACGAGTGTACTATATAATGTATAGTATGTATAAGTTCAGTTTATGACGGAAACATGGAATATATGTTGTAGGACTCTTAGTTATTCTGGTAGAGCTGTTAAAGATTAAGCCCTAATAACTTTTGTTATCCCCTATACTTTATAGAAAGTATATGCGAAGGTGTATATCCATAGTAAACATATTGCAAAAGAATATTAAATTAAATTAAATTGAAGGATATTGACATTTGCTTAACTCAATGTAATAATAGTCTAGTACCAACCCCAGTGTTGATAGTGTGGTCTAATAATAGGAATTATGTATGTATGTATTTGTAGCAATCATGATTTTTATATTTGGCAGTCAGGAGGATTACAAAATTAAATTATTTAATGATCCTAAATAGTATTGTGGTTAATTAATTATGTAATGATTGTACCTCCATTTGAGGAATTTAAACAAATATAATATAAGCAATCTCAACTTTCACTTGGAATGAATAAATAAATTAAACATCATTAATACAAACAAAGTTGTTATAAAGAAGCACTGATTTCGGTTAAATTACCATCTTTAATCAATCTTTAAATTATTTCGTTTTAAATTGCGGTTTTAAATTGTCTTTTCAAAAATATGATATTTTTTATTGCATTTTTGTACACAATGTTCTTATCTCACTGGGAAACAAAATTCTAGGAATCGCTGATAAGTTTATGCTCAATATTTTCTTGGAAATTCTATGCAGTACCACAACTTAAAGCTAATAATAGCAGAGTAATATGCTGATGCCTCTAACTACTTCAACATCTTTACTTATGATTGATTTACATAAATTGAATACAGCTCTGAACTAACGACATTGCAAATATGTTCAGATATCACTTGGTATATGCATTTTTTAAATGTTTTTACATTGCTCTAAATATAGAAATGTTAGTTACAGTCTTTTCAGAGGTATAGTTTTTTAATACCCTGTTCCTATTTTTTGGCATATTTGACATATTATTTATTACATTAAATATACCAAATATATTTTTTCACTTAACTTAAATTTAAAAAGATGAATGGTTATACGAACAGGGTATAACAAAGGGAAAAAGAGATTGCTATGTAGTATAAGTGTGAATAAGCGGAAGGATTCTGAAAGTATAAGAGCTAGAAAGCCAACTTTATAACCAGGTTCTCCAAACTACTGTTAGTATTTTATTCTAAGAATTATGTGAGCTATGGAAAGAAAGACAGAAAGACAATTTACCTGATCTGCTTAGGGCTTAGGAAAACTTGCATACTAAGTTATTCTAGCTCCTGTACTTGCTGAGATTCTTGCGCAGTACAGTAATATAACAATACATATGTATGTATATACATACATATGTACATATTTTTACACGTATACTTTCTGGGTTACATACATATATTCGCAGTAAGACAGTATACACTTTCGGTACAGGATATAAAAATAAAACTAAAAAAATATTAAAAATTTTGCCATATAAAGTCGACCACATGTTCATTATTATGGCGAACTATTTCGCATTAAAATGGAACTGAGTTGGATTTGTTGAAGTGTTTTCATTGATCATATGCATAAATTATTATTTAAATGCTTTATTTAATAAAAATTTTACATTTTTGGCATCCCCTTCGGTAAAAGCTGCATAAGCCCTTGGAAGGCATCGTGACATTATCATATACATGAGGAGGCTGAGACGATAGTATCGATACCAAGTATTGCTGAAGTATTTTATTTATAGTTTAATATCAGTCAGCTTTTGCATAGTTTTTATCAAACAGAAACTCTCAAACTGAGTAGAGTTTTGATTTTTTCTGGAGTCTGCTTAATATTAATATAAAATTCGTTTGAATCCAACCAATATTTTGCGATTTGATTATTCTTGTCTATAAATTTTTCCTTGAAGTCGAATTCTTACACTTAAAGACCCTTTCTTTAAGAGTAAGCAAGAGTAATTATGTTAGTTTATTCAACAATGCTAAGAAAAACATAGTTAATTAATTTTTTCAAAAATTTTTACATACATTAAGGTTTTGAAAATAAAAAGTATAGTCAGGATATAAAACTTTCAGAGTCATTTCCAACCATCCGGCTTTTTCCAAATACCGCCCACAGATCTCATAATTCTGTGCCCACTTAGCAAATACATTCCTAATGGAGAGAATTCAATAGGCGACTATAGACTTAAAGAATAGCTAAGGGACGAAGGAAAGATTGGCTTGTTTATTCGTATTTGACGAAGCCATATATGGAGATATACTATAGTACCTATGAAAATGATAGGTAACTTCCCTAGGCAACAGAATCATTAGACATGGTCCAATCAGAATAACCTTCAATATAGCATTCCTTTCTCTTTTCTATTGCACCTGCCTTGGTTGGTCAAATTGCTGCCGTTGCCGCTGTTGTTGTTATTGTTGGTGCTGCTGAGACTATTGGAACTTATTGCACGAACACGACCAAAAAAGATATTTCGACAGGCGTTCCAATGCGGCGCAAAAATAGCCAACATAGCCAGGCCAGGCCAGGCCGTGCGCATTGTTGTTTTGATGATTTTTACTCAATCGCTCGAGTCATCAGCAGTCAGCGGCGAAGCGACGGCAAACGAAAATACAAAATATACAAAAACAGCAACAACAGTCATCAGCGTCTTCGTCTCCCGTCTCCAAAAATAATGCCAACAGCGGAGCAACGGCAACAACTGCAAAGCATTAACAGCACAAGGCCAACAGCTGGTCGCTCTGGTCTGGTCTGGTCGCGGTTTTCGGTCTCGGTCTCTCGGTCGCTGCCTGTTGTTCGCGAGCGTTCCACATTCATCTGTGCGAACCTAAGCTTTTTAGTGATATTTCGAGTAACTAGCACACGACGGCAGCGACAACGGCGACAACGACGATGACTACGATGGCGACGAACATGTTGATGCTCAAAAGTTTCTGGGATGCGCCAGCGAGCGATATTGATGCCGATGCTCACTGCTCAGTTGCCGTTCCCTATAGCACACGAACTAAAATGCTGTCTTCGTTTGCGCCGAAGCCATGTACCCTTCGCTGCATCTTACAACAAAAACTGCATTCCTCCGTGTTGATGGGTCGAGAACTATATCTACATATTTCCTATTGCGTCCGTAGTATCTAAATTTTAATTTTCGATTTGGTCAAGCGTTTGAACCACATTCAACAACATTGTCAAAATGTAATTTGTTTCCAATATCGATTCGTTATAACCTTCTATGACAGCTATTGGTAAACTATATAGCAATAGCTTTTTAGACTTTTTATGATTGCAAGATTGAAACAGGCATCATGATTTGGATACGTCTCGTCTTGCTGATCATATAGCATAAGCGTAGTATACATATAGGCATATATTTATAACATTTAGTGTATTATGCTTCCTTACACACCAAAAACAAAATATTTACCCTTACACTTTTCGGTGAAGGGTATACAAACGTTTCAAAAAGCGAAACATCAAACCTCAGCTTTAGCTTCAGCTTCAACTTCGACTTCAGCTTCATAGTTCCTTCAAAACGTAACACAAAAATGCTGCCAAACATTTGCCCCCCAAACACCCCACTCCCTGGCTACACCTGCACTAGAAAAACCATTACAAGCCGACACTCAGCGTTTCCATCATCATCATCACAGTTGGCGTCATCATCATCATCAACGTTTCGTCGTTGTTCACAATTTCATTTGGAAGAAGCAAGCGACGGACATCGGACATCCCAACATGTTTCTAACAACGAGCCAGAGCCAGCAGATCTCGAATCCAACCGTCTTTCATCGTCGTCGTCGTCGGTACCATCGCACCATCTACCATCCATGCAACGCGCACGCAAAGTATCTTAAATTTTTGTACACGCCGGCGCCCCCGCCTCCGCTTCCGCGCTCGTACGCTCTCATGCCTCTTCTCTGCGCTGTACTTTATAGTCTTACTTTGTTGGTTTTCAACCCACAAGTCTTTCTCTTTTTTCGTTGCCTATGTTGTTGCTGCTGTTATTGTTGTTGCAAAGCAGCAGCAAGCAGCAAAAACTGTGGAAAAAAAGAATTTTTTATAGGTATTATTTCGTTCCCACATGCTCGTCGAGGCAAGCGTCAGTCAGGCGAGCGAGCGAGCAGCAGGCAGAGGCCGTGACAGCGACAGCGCATGTACATACACACGTTTATATGTATATATACACACAGATACATGCACTCTGGCTACATATAAAACTCGATACTACGCTGTCAGGGTTGCCAGGTACTTTTCTTTGCTTTGGGATTGCCGTCACTCAGGAATTTTTGACATCAATGTGCCTTGTTATGTTGAATTTTAGCCGACGAAATAATGCTATCAAATTACAGAAAGAAACGTAGTCAACATTAAAAGACACAACGAAAGAGTTCTAAAAATTAAGCAATCAAACAATAACATTAAATAATAGTCCCGACTGGATGAAGTTTTTCTTTTAGCCAATTCGAGTAGGGCTTCAAAATGTTTCGATTACTCAGAACGTTCTGAATTTAATTCTTACTCAAAAATGTTCACAATTTTGCTTCCACAAATTCTCATAACGTTTCATACTTTATTAAAAACTCCCATTACACACTACAATCAGCACTGAAAAGCCCAAACTGGGGCTAATGAGAGTTCAATGCCGTCAGCGCTGTGCGCTCGACAACCCTGTCCACTTGTATTGCTATCGTTGTTGCTGCTGCTGTTATGCCGCCTGTCTGCCTGCTTGCTTCGCCCATGATGCGCCGCACAAATATCGTATCGTTGTCGAATACATACATGCACACATACATATGTATGTACATATAGCAGCTAAAGCTATATATATTTTTGTAGGTTATGTGTATATAACAGCGGTAGAAACAGCAACGACGACGGTGGCGGTGGCGGTGCTGATGGCAGCAGTGTGAGTCAAAACGTTGCGATTGTGGGAGAGCAGCGGCAGCGACAGAGACGTCGGGCAACGAAACGAGCTAACAGTACGTAAAACGTTGGCTCGGCTCCTCGATTCCACTCTCGGTGCGTATGCGTGTGAGTTGCCTTGCTTGGTTGTGTAAGTGAGTGCGAGTATTTGTGTGGAGGGTATAAAATGCTGTATGTAAATACAGTGCGCACTGTTAGAGCACAAACAAATTCAAAAACATTGCATTAAAATTGGATATATATTTGTTTAATTAACTATAAATATATTTCATTATGTACGTTGGAAATTAAAAAGCTCTTAGAGTAACAAATTACAGACATAAATAAGATGATATTTTTTCACTTTCAAACTTTATGAAATTAATCGAAATACATTTTGCTAAGCTCCCAAATTTGTACAAATTGTGTAAGTTTGTCAAACTTTATTTCAATCCCTACGTGTGCGGAAAAATTGCTTTGTAAAATGGTAGTTCAATTCATATTCAGGTTCTAAAGCAGATTATTTAACATAATTGATATGAAGGTCCACTACTGGTTACTCATAGCGTGTACTGCCTGTTTTGGGACTGTACATAAAATGTTAAAACTCTGATTACGACGATGACGTTGGGTAAGAAGAAGCAGGCGAAGCAGACAGCAGCGCAGCCCAGCACAACACAACGACTGCGTCGTCGCCACCGCCGTCGTATCTCCACAGCCCAGAGTCGAGTCGCACACACAAAAAAAATAAAGTTTCAAATGGAAATTTTGAATTAATGAACGAAACGAAATGAACTAAACTGGTTTCATTTGGCTCTGGCTCTGTTGAGCTGTTTTTGCTTTTCTTTCTGTTTTTACCCTCGCCGTTGATGTTATTGCTGTTGCTGTTGTTGCTGGCTGTGCCGCTTTCTTAGTACGATGACGATGACGACGGCAATTGTGAGTTGCTTGCTGGCTGGCTTGGCTGCTTCGTTGCTTGTGCGTTTCTCATTTGAAAATATTTTCGCCCCGGTACGAAAGAGGCTAATTAAGCCAATGGAATTTCTCTGCAATTTTGCGCGCGCCACCAGCAGCAACATGAAGCGGCAGGCAACAACAACAGCAATTGAGTTTTCAAAACTTGTCGCACAGCTGAGCGCAGCTTTTTCTAGCTATGTATCTGCCCAGCTTAGTCGACTGTAGTAGGAAGTAGAAGCAGAGCCAGAGCCAGCGACGTTTACTTTGTTACCTGCTGCGACGCAGTTAGAACATGTTGCCAGTTGGCAGTTGTTTGCTGCTGATCGGCGCTCGACTTTTATGTTTGATTGCCATCGAGCATTTTTCGCCGTCGTAGATAATTTGCTTTTGTTTTGATTTTGGTTTTTCAAGGCAATCAGGTGCAATATTTCTCACTTGCGTCTAGAGGTGTGCATGGGCCGTTAGTTTGATCGTGTAACTGCGTGCAAGCGCGTATTCGTGTTTAAAAATTCTGTTTTTTTTATAATTTCCTTACACTTCTTTATTTATTTTATTTTTGACGTCCAAAAACGAGCTCTCATTAAGCAATAATCAATAAAAATCCATAGAAAATGAGAAAGGTACATGCAAATACTGAAGAATTTCTTCACTCATAAAACAATATTGTTAATTAATAAGCTTTAGATTAACAGTAATCAATTGGTCCGTTATATCTTTGGTCAATGGAAAATGGATTTGTGTGGCAAAATGGCGTATTAACTTGAGTCAATATACAGGGTGCGCCATCTTTTATGTCGGTATGTAAACATTGAATATCTTTGAAAATAAACAACCGATTTTCAAGTATGAGATATTTTTATTTAATTTGGTTCTGTACAATTTCTTCACACTAATTTTTCAACACTGGTCTACTCAAGTCAATCGGTTCACTAATGACAAAGTTATTCAATATTTATATACCGACATAAAAGATGACGCACCCTGTACATATGGTTGATTTGTATGTATTTTCTTTACTTTTAATAAGTTCTAGTTTCTGTTAATAATTGAATTTTAAGAACCCATTTTTATTTATTCTCATATGCGTGTATCCAATTCGTGGACATGTCGTGTCAGGTCGCAAAAAGCCAGCTCATACCCATCTCTACTTGCGCCCGACGATCGCCGACATCGTCGCTCTGCGTTCCGATTGGTCGCTTTTATCTCTTTTGGCTATTGTTGTTGCTATTATTACTTTTGGCTGTTGTTGTTTGTTCGACTTGCGAAAAAAAACAATCTACATACTACATCTACTAAAGCGGAAATGAATCGATCGTCGAGCGTCTCTCCATCGAACTGACGTACATACATGATCGAGTGGTTCGTTCGGCTTTCGAACAAGTGCAGAACGTTTGAACGTGCTCTTTATGGGTTCGATGGCGTTATGCTGCCTTTGTTGTGTTTGTTTGTTATGTTGTTATTTTGCTGTTGTTGTTGTTGTGGCTGTTTGTTCCTGGCCTGGCATTGCCATTGATGAAGCTTCCTGCTTGAGTGCGCGCACACACACACACTTACACACAAATACAAATGCACTTATGCGCAGTTTCTTATCAGTTAGCGGGGACTCAACACTTGTAACACCGTTTCTTCTGCATAGCATTCGCGAATGAATCCTGCTTTTGATTAAATGGCCAAGGTTATCGTTTGGGTGGATAGGATTGGTGGACAGGATTGCATGATTGAATTATGAGAGTTATGAGATTATAATGGGATAGTCTAAGGCCAACTGTAGGCTATCATCACCTTCATATTTTACGTATAAATTCAAGACGCCAAAATTTGTGCTTTCTGTAATTGTCACCCCAATCCAAAAGAGTTATTTTGTACCTAACCCTAGGCCTGAAGATGAAATTTGTTTAAAATTGTTTATGTAAGTGTACCTAGCCGATTTGAATTTGTTGCACTACAGAACATTTTCATAAACAGTATTTTGCATTATAAATTCCGATGAACATTAAAAGGTAAAAAACTAATAAACACAGATCACTCTCAAATGTTTTTTAAACGATTGAAACCCACTATGAATTTCTTAAGGCTTGAATAAATTTTTTTTATCGTTTGAAAAAAACTATGAATTGTTTAAAGCTTAAATAAAATTTAAACCTTAAGACAGGCTGGAAATGAATAACCTAAATGTTTATACAAGATATTTGAGCAATACGTTTCTTTTCGCGAAGCTAAGGAAAGCAATCCAAACTACACATATTTTTTCACTTAGTACCGCTATCAAAATTATGGCAAGCCTGCGTTGATAAGAGAAATTTCGACTTTTCGTTTAATTTTAAGAGATAATGCGACATACTTTTTTAATCAGTTCAAAATAAACTCTAAAATTGCGAAGGTCGAGATTTTGTAGTTCACTACTCCGAAAAGGAAAGAAAACACGAGAAACAACTCAATTATCCCTTACATTATTTGTTTAAGTACCTCAAATACTTATGGTAATACAAAGAGCTAAATGTTTAACGTTTTTAATACATACATATTTACGTATGTATATTTAAGAAAAAAGCTTTTCCCTAATGACGTATAAGTGGATATTATAACCTTTAATACAAATTGTCTTAAAACTAATTTATTCATACATTATTATATGAAAAGTTTTCTTAGAACTTCGTATTTATTTCTGCAATAGTTTGGATTAGACGATTGTCCGCGTAATAAAGTATTAAGATACGTTTAGTTTTGCAAGAATTTGTATACATAATTATATAATTATTAGCCTTTACAGAAATGGCATAGCTGGCCAACTGGCAAATAAAATTCCCCCAACGTGTCGGAGACATTAATAGACGTTATTGTACAGCTTTTTCTTAGGCTTTCTTATCTTTTAAGCCGAGATTATAATGTTATATTAAGTTATGTAATCATTTCAATTTTTTTATGTTTATATATGTATATATAATGTTAAAATATATTTTAATAATTATAATCGACAGAACTATTGTTGATGAATAAATAAATAAATAAGTCTTATGAATTCCACAACAAATATGGTACAGTATTCATACAGAAGAAGCTGTCTTCAATAGTGTTTCAATCTTCTTTAGTAATTCAGGCAACTCTAATGATACTCGTATCGTTAAAACGAAACAAACGATTTCAAAATGTAGTAGACATGTTTTAAAATGTATTGACTTTCATGAACATCTTAAGCAAAAGGGGGCCTTAACTGCAAAATGGAAGTGTAAGGAAAATATCACTATTATCGAGCATGTCTTTCTTGTATGTGTTTAAAAACAAATAAGTTAATGTTGTATTGTAATTGAATATATTATGCCCTCGCACCTTTCTCTGGGGATAATATAACTCTTTCGAAGTGAAATATTATCTTTCACTTCAGCTGAACCTAAGCACAAACTCTCTTTGCATTTTAACGGGCTTCCTTGCAGAACACTACAGACAAGCATCTGCGAAATCCAAGAATTATGGAAGGCAGTCTTTAAATTCTTTGTTTTTGGCAACAGAACAAATACTGGAGACTTGTCAGGGATGAGATTATAAAACGTATGAAGTCATATTATAAACGACACGAAGCTAAGATCCTAAAGGCAG
The DNA here is from genome assembly GCF_003285725.1 of Scaptodrosophila lebanonensis. Taxonomy (NCBI): domain Eukaryota; kingdom Metazoa; phylum Arthropoda; class Insecta; order Diptera; family Drosophilidae; genus Scaptodrosophila; species Scaptodrosophila lebanonensis. The sequence continues at coordinate 1,661,809 of NW_022060558.1, forward strand.
CTGATTACTGAGTAGAGAACTACATATATATGTATTTATATGTACGTATATACATACGTATGTATGTACGTATTTCCATTTTATGTTTCGTTCAGACTCGCAAGCTATCATTCAATTTTTAAACTTGGTTATGAAAAGTAATCCATTTTGGACTCAATACAAATAAAATAAAACATTTTTAAATTCATAAATAAAAGCCTTAGAGTTTTGTTTTGTTTAAACATAATCTGATTGTGTTCCAAACAAGACTGATTTATAAGTAACTCCCACCGTGCACATCCCATCTGCAATAAAAAGTCCCGTTCGCAGCATTCCAAACGGCTTCGAACCAACACTCACACTACCACTCGCGAGCCTTCCTAACAATTGTCTGGCTACAACCTGTCTGCAACCCAAACCCATTAAGCAGGAACACTTGAGCTTACCGCCTTTTCTGCGATCAACTCGAGCTTTTGAAGCTTTATCCTTTCGCGTGTGAGTTTACACCCACATGCATGCATCCAAAAATGCATCATACACACATATTTACACACATACATACATATGTATGCATTTGTAAGCATGCATGGGTGTAGAAGCGAGTATCTAAGCGGTGTCTAAATCGAAGCAACATGTGTGCGTTTTAGTGCCAAGTGCCGGCTAGCTTTCAATAGAACGAAGTGCTGGCGGGGTGGAGGGCTATTGATGGTCGCTGTTGTTGCCTTTCAAGTGGGTGCACGATGGCGGTCCAAACATATGTACATACATATGTATGTGCGAATGTGCCGAAACGAAAATATTTGCACGCTTTTACACCCACGCACGTGGAGTAGACTCACACATACACTCACACACACGCACACACACGTACTGAGATTTGTGGGGGCGGTTGCGCAACGGCACCGTTTTGCATTGAATATTTTTGCGCAAAACTCGGAAGTAAACGCAATAGAGAATAAAATAAACCAGTCGAGTCATAACATATTCAAATCGCCGGCGCTGACGCCAGCAGCGCTGCATTGTAACAGCATCCCAACGCCAGCGTCAACGTTAGCGTCAGCGTTAGCGCTAACGTCAACGCCGCTTTTACTCTCACGTGAAAAGTTTTTTGCTCAGCGGCACGAATTAAACTAAACAACCACCGTTAAACATTGCAGATGGCAAACAAAAAAAAAACATAAAAATAAAATCTAAAAACCCCTTCGCAGTCTCTGTCGCTGCCAGGCTGCTGTCGCTGCCGCTGCCTTGCCAAAAGTAATGACATCATGTGAGGCGGCGGAGCGCGTTGACGATGCCGCACGCATATCGATGCCACACACAAACACACATGAATACATCGAAACATAAGCAAAGCGAGAAATTGGTTCAGGCGCCGTTTAGAGTCCGCTTCAGTCGGCGTTTGTCCACAGCCTGCGACGGGCACTCGTCGCCATCGTCAGCATGAGCAGAGGCAAGACTGACCTTCAATCAAAAATTCGTTGGCGAATTAGAATTGGCGCGCAATGGTCTTTTCAATTGCATGAAACGGCGTTGCCATATTGCAGTTTGGCCAAATAGATAAGCTTTTGGCTATAAGTGCATGCAGTGCTGCGATGCGAGGCGATTGCTGCGCAAATAAGTTCGCTTGCGTACCAACAACAGCAACAATAATTGTTGAACGACGGCAACCAACGGCAACACAAAAAAATGTTTCAAGGCGAAATTCGTATGTTGTTGCTGCTGCTGCTATTTTGCCATGACGCAGCAACAACAGCAACATTAACAGCAACTGTCAGTCATTCAGCCAGCCAGCCAGCTAGCCATTCAGTCAGTCAGTCAGCCGCATAAAATAGCACAGAGTGCACACGATACGACGCCAGCGTCGAAGTCGAGCCGATGGCAAAGCTAAAAACAACAACTAAAAAGTACCTGGCACCGCAACAACAACGACTGACGACGACGACATCGTCGCCAACTTATTTCGTTGCTTTTGCTGTTGCCGTTGCCATTGCCTCAGATACATACGAGCCAGCTAACCAACAGCAGCAACATCAGAGATACAGATACGAGCGAGTATCAGCGAACGTCGCTTGCTTGTTTCACTGAAATAAACAAAAATTGTTGAACAAAGCCAACGCCAACAGATCCCAAATAGCCCAGACCAGCCAGCCAAACAGCCATGTCAGCCATCGTAGTCGCAGCCGCAGCCGCTTGACGGCAATTCGAGAGTTCAGTTTTAGCAGCGGACCCAGAGCGAAGCAACGTTCGCAACGTTCGCGCTACGTTCGCTTCACTTCAGTTCACCGTTCGCCTTCATTTTGCCCACCACATACCATACGATGAAACATATGAACACATACATACATACATACATGCTGATGTGTATATACACACACACACATCTGTACACATGCGTCAGCCAGTCGGTACGAACGAGTATGTATGTATCTATGTATGTGCATATGCCAGCGTGTGTGTCTGTGTGTGTGTGCATGTGGAAATGTACTTTTATATAAACGACGACCCAACACCGCACACTACACAAAATCCCAACTGACAACACTGGCGCACAAAGATACCCACACTCATACACACACATACACTCATACTCGTGCACGTATGTACATGTACATGTTCAAATGCTGGCGGCGTGTGTTTGTAGACAGTTAGTCAGAGTACTTGCCAGCGTTGCCATATTATTGCTTGTGGACCCCATATAAGGCCCATTAACTCATCTCCACTTAACCTAATCACATAACTAGGCAAACTTTTAAATGGACACATTTTAACACCCCAAACTTTGGTCAACTTAATCTAAAAAGTTACCGATATTTTGATTAGTCGAAGCGCAATGACAAAGAAAGAGAGTTGATGGGAAGATAAACAAAATGTGGTTTAATAAATTTGCCTACTGAGCTGCAGATATTTGAAACAGTATTAAGATTCATATACTATTAATTATTAATGGAGTTGAACGTTAGCGCCTAATCAAGGGAAATCTGCGTAAAAGATCTCAAATGTGTATTTGTCCTAATTTTTCAATGATAATGATTTCTATAGATGTTTAAGTTTACACCAAATCTTACATTATAAGGTTTAATGTTGGTACAGATATACACATGTATTATATACATACATACATATATTATTATGAAATATACACTATTGCACAAATATGATAGTAGCAGCATTTGTGATTTCTAAAGTTCAATATCAGGGTCTAATCGAACGAACTTTATTTCGGAGGATCGGTATTTTGGTGAATTTTTGTAATAGTTACATATTATAAATATATTATATTATAAAAATACAAAAAGTCTGTTATCAAATTTCGAGTTATTATAAAGTTTTACGTTGCTACAAAAGTACATCTTCCTTATTCTATATGGTTTCTATAGTTTTTTTGGAAGAATTTTTAAACATCTCGTAGATTATTTCTATTTCATTTTTACGAAAATTAACTAAAATTCACATTATACTCGGTGTCTTTGAACATCTTGGAATAGTTTATAATATATATAATATACATATTTGCAAGGAACAACCTTCAACTGTTTGACGATGAGAACAAGAACGATGTGGCAGCACTGTTCACATTCAAATAACTGCCGCCGCCGCTGTCATCGTCGTCGCCGCCACCGCCGCCACTCCTTGAAACGAACGTTTGCACAACGATTGCTTGCGCTTGTTGTGTTGCTGTCGGTGCTATTCATTCGAATTTATTTTGCGCTGGCAACATCGGCGTTGTTTCGTATTTGCAGTACAGCTGGCAATGCCAAAAGTATGCCGTTGTTGCTGCCATGCCATCGAAAAGCAGCGTACAACGTATATGCGACTCTCTCCCTCCGCTCCGTGCGGCGCTCAAACAGCGACCGACAAACTCGTTCAATGCTTTTTACATAAGTGCGCGCTGGCTACGACTGCGAGTGAGAGTGCGAGCAGTAGCACATGCTGCTGCTGCCCTGCTTGCGCCGCTGTAGGCATGCCTAAGAGTGTGTGTGCGAGTGTTCAGGGGTGCATTTACTAAATGCGCGATTGTGTGAGTGTGTACGACGTATCTGTGTGTTGTTCGGTGTTCGTTGTTCGCTGCTCGGTTGCTTTGCCTGCCTTTGCCTGCTTCTTGTGCGCTGGCCAGTTTATTTGTGATTTTAGCATGGTAGACTAAGGTACACGTCGCTCTCGAGTCGCACGGAACACAACTTCGACGACGACGACGACGAAAATTTCTACGTAAATTTGCTTCAGACGTATCCGCAGCGCGCGTAATTTAAAAGTTATCTCGCCGCAACCAAACATTCAGTTGTTAAAAGATATAAAAAATATATATAAATATTGAAGTATTCAAAAGCTGTGCTTTGTGTGTGCATTTCCAACTAAAACAAACAAAAATAAATTCAAAAATATAAAAATTCATCCAAGTATTAAATGTGGCTAACTAATACAAGTTTCACATATTTACAAAACGTTTCTGCCGCACTCAGCTCCAACAACAAAACAGTAACTAACTAACAGTGATTGTGTTTAAGAAGAAGAACAAACAAACCAAAATTTTGTAAAATGTCATTTGTTTACGGTGCCGATAGGCACTTGGCAGCCCTCTGAGGCGGCCGTTGCAAGGATTCTGTGCGTGTTTCTGTGTCTTCTTCCTCACTCTCAGTTGATAAATTTGATAAACTGCAGGAACTGCAAATCCAACTGTAAATCCAACTGCAAAACTGGCAACAATCGGTTGCCGTTACTCCCTACATTCTGGGCCCTTGCAATTCGCAAAATTGGATAAACATAGTGAACCCGCGTATTTAAGCACGGCTCAGCCGAAAATGTGCACTGAGGTGAGTGTCTTGTCAAGGTCTAACTAAACCCAATCTATAGCGCCTAAGTAACCATCATACCTCAAAACTGTGACAGGCATCCCTCGGGGAGTCGCTTCATTGGCTGGTTCAGCAAGTAATCGAGTGGGGGAGTCCTACATTCCATCCAACTGCCAATTGGACTTCCAGTGGAGGGATATTTTATAGATAGATTTTTGACTATCTATATTTTTATGACTATAATAGAATTTAGATTGTGTACATCCTACCAAGATTGGCAAATTAATCAAAAAGTCTTCAATGCATCCATTATTCTAAGCATTCCTGTTAAAAATTACAGATTGATAAACCTTTTCACTGCTGGTATTTATTTCATTGCATATACTTAATATCTGTAATGTAGAAGACTTTTCAAATTCAATCATTCATTATATTTACATCTAAACTAACGACTATATATTAATGTTCATATGTACATACATATCTGTTTTATTATTTGTTTTATTCAAACAAGTATTTACAGACGTCTATGCTTCACCCAAATATATCTGTTCTAAAATAATAGTACTTCATCATCATATATGAAATAGTAAAGTAGAATAACTTTCTCTATATAATAGATTGCTTTGGTCTTTGGTCCTACTTTGGTAACAGAGAGATATGATGTCTCTTAATTTTGATGGTTGTTCTCTATATCAACGTTAAGAACACTGTCTTTTTGTCACCAATTTTCAATAGGGCATTATTTTTGACTTCTGATAACTCCAGAATATCGCAGCATCTCACCCACAACACCAGCAGTCGCACTAACTGAGAGCTTTTGGTGAATCATGCAGGTGGCCTTTACGATGACGGCGGCATTTTCATATTTCTCTACAAATATGTATGTGTGTGTATGAGAGTTTGTGTGTTGCACCTTTCCTTAGGAGCGCGCGTAAAAATTGGTAAGCTTCAACATGTGGTTTCCACCTACGCGCCCAAATGCCAATACGAATGGCTCCTACTGCTTATCGTTAGTGCGTGTCTCTTAGCGTCTATTCCTGTGTGCGTGTGTGTGCGTGTGGGTGGCACGACTGAACACGTATGTACATATGTATGTACACATGTATGTTTGTTTGTTTTCATGCAGTTTGCGTTTTGTGGCTCTCTAAATTGCCGCAGACTCAACAGTGCAGGATAATAACAGGCAACCAACATGCTGCGGCGCCTCTAATCTGAGGCAAGCCAAACCCCACAGTAGTAGCAACACCAAACACAACAACAACAACAAAAGCACGCATACACATGCTCAACATCCCCCCTCTAAGCATCGCCCAAAGCATTTGTAAACAATGCAAAAAGTTGCACGTGCTGCATTGTTGTTGTTGCCTTTTTTGCACCCATGCTGCTAACTGCAGCAGATACGTGTACGTATGTATAGTACATATGTACACTGTGCATATATCATGCAGCGCCATCTATTGGCAGGCCCATGCAGCATGCAAAATAGCTGTTCCTGTTATTGTTATTGCGATTTCTGTCGTCGCCTATTAGACCGCTGCTCGCGCTCTGCTTGGCTTGGCAAAGACCAAGTCCGCCGTCTAATGCAACAATTGGACGACGCTGACGCTGACGCTGGCGCCGTCGTTGTCTTGTCCTCTTGCACCCCCCAAAACGATAACAGCAGCACTCACACACACACACACATCCAAACAACAGTGCACTGTTACATACAGAGACAGCTGACTTTCGGCTGCTTAATTAATTACATACCTACATACATACACACATACAAACAGCAAGTAGTACACTACGCTGCATTGCATTTAACAGCGGTCGTGCGCTCTCTCCCCCACCCACCAAAAAAAGGAAGAAGAATAAGAAGCAATAAAATAAAACAAAACTTTTGGCTGCTGTTTTCTCTTTCGTTTCAGTTTGCGGCGAAGTCGCGTGTTAAATGCGGCAGCGTATTAATTTCTTAGTTCTTATGAACGCTGAATTTTTTAATTGTTTTTCCATTGTTGTTGTTTCGTTGGGGTGGTGGTGCTGTGCGCTGCCTGACCATTGCAAATTCCGGCACGAGACTTAATTCACTTAATTGAGCAAACGACGACGACGACAACGGTGGCGTTTGCGCCGCTGTTGCTGCCGCAGTTGACGCTGCTGCTGGCGCTCTGTTGGCGCCGCTGCTGCGAAGAGCGGCGCACATACAAATAATAGTTCGAAGTTGGCGTTGCGACGCTGCGGACGCCAATGCCGGGCATTTGATTTCACTTTCAAGATACATTAACACACAAGTGCGGCAAGTGCGCGCGCCTTTTGAGTTATTGGTAGCACTCACACACACACACACACTCTCGAGACTCAGACTCGGGTCTCAGACTCCTTGCTGCTGCTGGTGCTGTTGTTTTTGTTGTTATTGTTGTTGCTGGTGGTGCTGCTTCCTGGTGTGCCATTTTCTTTGCTCTTCGATTTTATGAATGAAAATGAAACGTTGGGGGCAGCAACAGCAACGGCAACTCACGGACGCGGCTTGCATTGCTTTATTTGCATGCATGTGGCACAGGATACGCAGTTGCTCACACAAACACACACACACATGAAAAGAGAGAGGCGAGAATACAAGTACACATGTCTGTTATCGTTCTTCTTGCTGTCGTTATTGTTGTTACCATATAAAAAGAGCCTTGGGGGCCTGTCTTGCGCGGCCTTTCGCAACTGTTTGTATGTCTGTGCGCCATTAATGCTATTATCCTTTGCCTCTCCTCGCTGTTGCTTTCATTGTTGTTGTTGTTGTTGTTGCTGCTGCTGCTACTGCCTCTTAATTTGCTTTCTTAAATACTTGCGCTTGCGGCACCAGCTGTGTGGCAACCATTGGCGTTAACTTGTTGCTATTCTGACGGTCAAGTGTGGCAGCAACAACAGTAGAAGGAAAAAAACCCACATAAAAAAAACAACCAAACAACAACAAACCTTTCAATGAAAAGTTGAAACACTGATAAGGCAGCTTCGCATTTTTAAGGGTTGGTTGCACGCCACACGAAAAAGCTTCTGCGTCTTCGAAAAATGTAAACAAAACCGCATGTCCATTTAAGCGCGCGCTCTTCATATTGCCGCAGGTAGTAGTCGCAGTAGTTGAGAGTTGCTGCTCTTCCTGTTGTGTTGCTGTTGTTATTGTTGTTGTGGCAGAGTCGCGGAATTTTTCGCGCATGAGTAATTGACTGAAGTCACGATTTCGATGAACTCAGCTATCTGCTCATTGGGACTTGTAGTAAGCGTTTAGTTTGAGTTGCAAATGCAAAACTTCGCATAACATTTTGCGGGCCTTAAAATTCGTGAACGATACATTTCTCATTTTCATAACTCCACTTAATTAAAAACAAAGAAAAACCTAATCATCGTCTTTTTGGGACGGTTTTCCCAAAAGAATTTTTATAGTCACACAACTTCGAAATGTTAAGAAATTGACGACCATTTGATAGTAAGACTAAAGCTTAAAACAATTTCATACTGCAATTTAGGAGAGTTTGTACCAATTCTAGAACCCCTAATGCTAAGCAGTTATATCGAAATTGCAATTTAGGAGAATTTGTAAACCATTCTAGAACCCACAAAGCTTTCTCATGCTACAAATCGGCCTGTTTCATAAAAGTACTAAGCTGTCTTATCGAAATGCTGAAAATAGTAAAGATATATTTAGTAACAGGCTTTCATTAGACTAATTATATTTAATCCTTCAAAGATATTTCCAATAAACCTTGGTCTTTACATTTGTTTCATTGTCATTCCTAACACTGAAGAAATGAGTGCGGACATTGAGGAAATGAATTTATACTAAAAAGTTATTTTTTGGGGCTTTCCAAAGCTTGGTTTTTGGAGCTGCAACAACTGGTTTGGCTGAACGGGCTCAAGCGGTTACCATAAGCCCCGGTTAATCAACATTGAATTAAATGTACGTATGTATGTACGTATTGCTATCAATATCGTAGTCCCATAACTTAGTTATGATCTTAAAAGCATACAACGCTTTGGTCTACAACTTTGGCAGGTATTATTATCTTTAGAACACTAACCTATTAAAACAAAGATTTGTGGGACTCTCAGTGTAAATCCTATTTAGTTTTATTAATATTAGATTAGAAATAAAAAACATATTTTATAGTTTCTTTTTAACATACATATTACATTTAAGGAACTCAGTGATTTTTTAGCTGTCGTCTTCTATTCGAATTGTTAACAACCAGAATTGCATTTTGTAGTCCAAGTTTTCACTGACAGATTCATAAACGAGAACATATAGTAGTCGGTGTTCACAAACCGACAACAACAACAACAGCAACTTGAGAATAGAAGACATTGACTCTCACTATACTACATACAAGTACATATGTAGCTTCACCGACCGATTGACTTGTGAGGGATTTATGGGAATGCCACAAATGCGAAGCGGCACATGCTTATATGGGATTTAAAGCTAGCGATGTTGCTGCAAGAATAGCAACAACAATAGCAGCAGCACCAGCGTGTGGCTGCAACAGTCGCGTTGCACAAATCTTATCAATGAATGCGCATCACTTGCACTTGTTTGCGCTGCGTTGCTTTTGCTTCTGCGAGTTTTGTGCGACAGCGTCGGCGTTCCTACCTATGGGGGAATTACCCGACAAACGTAAATGGTGACGACAACAACCACGATGTTGAATGATGATGCTGCTGCTTATGTTTTTACTGTTGCTGTTGTTTGAGCTGCTGACGTGACGCGCCATGCACTTGCCTTGCACAAACGCAAACAGCCACACACACACACACACACAGGCAGCCACCCAGAGAAGCTCGCACACATACATACATATATATTGGTACATGAAGAGCGACTATTCACGCACACTAGGCTATTATTAAATCGTTTGCCGCAAATTTGCGGTTGCGTCACCTACTTAACAGTGCGCTGGCAACTCTGGACGCTCTGCTGACCAGCGACAGGCGGCAAGCGGCAGAGGTATCGCTAACGGTAACATTGGTGGCTCGTGTATCCATTCAGGCAATTCATTCGGGTTCGTGTCACGCTGCCGCAGGATAACTCACCCAACACTAGCACTGGAGCACGCAAATTCCCATTAAGGCAAATTAAAGTTATCGTGCGTCGGCAGCGCTGCTTAGAGAGTGGATTGGATGGAATGGGATGCAGGGGAGGCGTCCATTTAGCCATTTTCATTTCTCATGCGTCGCTCAGTCGATGTTGTGCCGTCTCCCCAGCCTGACGACGCCAACTCGACGTCGCAACTTCTCTGCCCACATAGTACGTGCAATTCGAAAAGTGGTTTTCATAGCCAAAACCACCACCACCAACACCACCACCAGCACAAGCACTACCACCACCAACATCATCACCGCAAACCCAAGGCAACTACGACAGCAGCCCAGCAGCGCTCCTGGCAGCCAGGACAGGCTGGTGGTAGGCTTTATTATGTCAGTCGACAGCCATGGGCCACACACTGCCTCCATAGCCACCTTAGCCTGCGTGTTGTAGGGATAGGGTCGGGCGAGCGCATTTCACCCAATTTCATTATATTTGCCAACGTTTTTAGCTTTTATACGTCATGGCATATTTCACCACACCAACACACGCACACACACACAACCCACCACCGAAGCTGACAGCAACCACCCAGCACCAGCACCACCCAGCAGTTGAAGCAGCCTGCCCATAAACTTAGCCCACCAACAAACGAACGACGACAACAGAATGTTGGGCAGAACTCTCACACTGCCTGCGGCAAGTTACCCAACCACCCACCCACTTACTCACTCACTGGCAGGCTAGCCACCACCACTACCATCACCACCACCACCACCAGTACCACTACCAATACCATCATCAACATCAGCCACCCATTGCCGGAGCACACTGACATTTACGTTTCGGCAAATCCTGACAGCCTTGCAAACATCAACCACCCACCACCCCATAGCCGCCCTAAAAGCTTAACGTGCGGTTCAACGAAAGGGGCACGCGACGACCACGGAGCATGGAGCATGAGCACGAGGACGAGGACGAGAACAAGGAGGAATGCCGAGTGCCGAGCATGAGTACGAGTCCGGCATAAAAGCCGGTCGGTCGACTTTAGTGCGCAGGGTCGCAAAGAGCTAGTTGGGATGTGGATATAGGATGTGGGTGGTGGGTTGTGGGCTGTGTTGTTGGCTCAGTGGATGGTTGGGTGGCTGGGTTCGAGTATACATTCGTATGCGTATGTGTGTAGATGGCTGTAGGTGGTTTTTGGCTGCCAGTGCTGCCAACCCATTATTATAAAGAATATAATATTATAATAATGTCAGGCATAAAGTACGAAGCGAGCACAACTGAAACGCTATGGCAACCCCGTGGGCGTTATTTGGGAGGGCAGCAGCTCTGGCGGCTTACGTATTGAAGCTGCACACACACACACACACACATACTAAATATATATTTGTATATACTACATGGCTATATGCTGTATTATACATACTCGTATAAGTGTGTGTGTGTGTGTTGTATGTGCGAAATAAGGTTATTTTATAAACAGTCGGTGGTGTTGGGGGTGGCGTAGGTTTCCACTGCTGTATGTATGTATATATATGCACGTGTATATGTATGCACGAGTGTGTTTGTGTGTATGTAAGTGCGTGTGGGTGGCCTTTGGTTAGAGTCAACGTCATAGCTGGCGTTTCAGTGGGCGGTTATGGTTAAAGCGTTGTCGGCATCGGCCACACAGCTCTGTTACTGTTGTTGTTGTGCTTTATTGAATGCTACGACGACGACGACGACCGAGACTCGAGCTGTTTTGTATGCGTGCAGTACCGTTAAAGCAACGACAACGGCCACGGAGCGTTGATGACAAGACTGGCACCACACGGATAAGTTAAAGGGTCCGAATGGGCATGGGTTGAAATGCGGAGGGTTACTGCAAAGTGTTGGCATTTGGCTACTGAGGATCGTGGCATTTAAACAGTCAGAAATATAGGGCTAACTATAAAAATATGAAATTATAGTAATAAATAACTCTTTAATAGGTGTATTGAAAGGTTTAAGGATCTAAATTCTAAATTTTAAGAAATTCACAAAAAAAATGAAAGCTTTTTGAAAGTTTCATAATTATTTTCAACAAACCTTTTAAGCTAGGATCATTTTTCCGGCTTTATAGTTCCAGAGGAAGGCACTATAGAAACCACTTCAGGTCGATTTATTGTGTTATGAGTATATTTTTTATTTATTAAGTACACATTATTTATTCAAACCGTTTGAGGGCAAGAACTGCTCGTAATTTAGAATTTAGGACCAATTTTGAAATCCAAGATTGTATGTAGATTGACTTATATTTGACAAGGACTAGAATTAAATATATGTATGTATAATATTTGCAGATCAGTAGAGTTCCTGTTACATTTATGTTCCAAAAACATCCACGACATTGTGTAACTCCTGCCACTTTGTTTGTTACTTCGACGATCTGTTGCGATTGAACTTGCGTAGAACTGTCAAGCAGATTGCATTTCAAACTCTCGCCAATTGCGCGCCCCAATTATTCACCAAAAGCAAATCTCACCACGCATCGGGGTTGCGTCTATGAGCATCTATGTTCATACATACATATATATGACAGCCAAAGCAACTACCAACCATCGCCGACAATAACAAGAAGAACAACAGCAACCCCGGCCTGCCTGATAGAAAAGTAGCATAGCCAGCCTGCTGCATTTTGCCATTCTAAGCGAAACGTAGTAAAAAACCCGCTTATTTGCGCTTCTTCTTGCAACTTTTAAAGTGTTTTTCAAAAACCCACACACATACACACACACACATGCGCTCGCATATAAAAACCAAACCAAACGAAACGAGCCCAAAGCAAAAGCCCAAGCAACAGCAACAGCAACGGCAGCAAAAATATATGTACGTATAAAAAAGAAAAAACTGAAAAAATTTGAAACAAAAATCGGAACGCAACACTGCCAGTCAGTCGCCATCATTTATTTTTTGTTCCAACGTTGTCGTTGCCGTTGCTGCCGCTGTTGTTGTTGTTGCCTCTTTTTCTGCTACGTACTACAAAATTAAACTCGACTCGACTCTCAGACGGTTGCTCGTTCGTTCGTTCATTTTGAACAGCAACGGCAACAGCAACAGCAACGTTGCGATATTACGTACAGCGACTGCGACTGCTCGTCAACCTCACCTCGAACGTCCCTCGTTCCAATAGCTAAGAGCGACGCTATCAACAACAAAAACAACAGCAGCAGCAACAACAACAATACCAATAACAGCAGCAGCAGCAGCTCTTACTCTTACCCTGCACGTACATTGCTTTTTGTAGTCGACGTCGTTGCTGTTGTTGTATATAGCAACCCAGCAAACGAACGAAACGATTTTAATACATGAAATTTTACTGTGTGGATATACATACATACATACATGCATACACACTCACACAACACACGCACACATACATTCAGGCGTTGTTGTTCCATCATCATTATTTACCAGCAGCAACAACGTCCGCCCCGCACGTCCCATATACCTAAAAGATTCCCATTGCCTTTGTTGTTTTTACCCTCGACGTTGATGTTGCCGTTGTCGTTTCCCGTCGCCGTTTCCCTCTCGGCAGCCCACACTTTATTTTTAACTGTGCGACTGTACTTCGTGTGTACGCTTCGGCTGTCGTTCGGTTTGCCTCGATGTTGCTGTTGTTGCTTTTGCTGCTGCCATCGCCGCCGAGTCAGCAACATCGGACTGACGACTCTGGCTGCCTTGGTTGGCCTGGCCTGGCCCGGCCCGGCCCGGTGCACAGTGGTATACAATTTAAATAGAAACTGTTTCTTAAAACAATGCAGCTAGAATGCAAAATGAGGTATGGGTTTTTGGCAACATTTTAAAATTGAAAATGCCATTAACTCCGTTAGAGAACATTTAGGATGCCATGGAAAAACTCTTGAATAAATTTAAAAATGTAGGCGATACATGATTGCATACAGCCCTCATCTAAATAGATGCATTTTTCATGTTTCTATTTCATATTTTGGTAAAAGATAGGAAATATACATATGTACATACATATGTATGTACATTAAACAAGAAATGTTGAACTAAATTCCCAAAAAATTTTGCATTTTGCAACACTGTGCAGCTGCTTGGTTGGTCTGTTTGCTGGCAATGCGATGCGATGTGGAAATTGTGTGTGCGAGGAGTGGAGCGCTCCGTCGACGAGTCTCTTTGTGTGTTGCTGCTGCTGTTGTTGTTGTTGCTGCTGCTGCCGTTGTATTTTAGTATGTAGCTTGCGCGCATATATACAGACACATTTTTTCCATAATATTTTTTCTTGTTTTTTTTTGTAATTTTCTGTTTACCAAGCGAGCGAGCGAACCGAGCGGAGCGACGAGTCTAAGTTGCTTGTCGTTGCTTTTGTTATTGTTGGCTGCTTGTTTGTGGCACGGCCGAGTTTCGCCGTCGTTGCTGTTGTTGTTGTTGGTTGGTACACTGTGCGACTCTGTTAGCGAGGCGCTTTCATTGCGATTTGTGCGCAGTGTACAGTAATTGTCAGCTCTGGCTCTTTCCGCATCCCTCGCCCTGTCGCCCCCCAGTCACCACCACACCCCGACCGATTACCGCACTTGACGCAATGCTTGCGCACCGCACCATGTTGATTCGCGCATTGTCTTATCAGTCGCTCGCCTGCTCCGCTGATAAGCTGGAACCGAGCGACGGCCACGTTTTTGCACGGCTTCTCGAAATTTGCATGCCAATGGCAATGATCTGGCGAATCCGAAACGGCAGCGAGTCATGCGCCTGCTCGCCACTTATCAGTGGTCTCAGGACAGGGCAAGGTAGTGTTCCGGGAAATTCGTATCTGAGGAAACTCGTTCGTCTAGACCTTGGCGGAGTGGGTGCTTGCACAACAATATAAAATGATGTCATTGGAGCAGGGGGGAACTAAAATAGATATAATCTGATAATGAAAATGTGAAGATTGGATGTGTTGGAAATTCATTTGGAAATATGAAATTATTTGCACTGTAAGCCTAATACTATAAATATAGAAAGTAGGTGGTAAGTTTCATTTTTTATAAATTACGAGTTATGATGTGATGTTTTTCTCTGGGTTCGATTAACAAACGATATTCTATGCGTAACAAATTCCTAGACCAATCTATAAGTGGTAAGAGAGTATGGAAGCTCTTTCATTATAATTATAAATTGCTAATATAATCATTTTAATACCGACTCTGAATATGTGTCGTTGGTTGTCTATCTTAGACAAGATCTACTATTTCCCTGATTGATAAGTTCCTTCTGTTCCTCGAGCAGCTAGCTAGTTCGGGGTCTTATAGGCAACGGCTTCTTATCAGCAATCCCATACGCACAGGTTGATATTCTTGTTGTTTTTTTTCTCGAGACTCCAATCGTGCACAAAACAACTGTTGGTCTCTGTCAGTTAAATGTCAGCCCAAATTTTTGATGGATCGAGGCGGCGGCTGTGCCGTCTCTTCTAGGAGTCTATGTGTGTCTAGGCAGGTAGAAAGACAAGCGCGCTTACTCACATATACACAGATCGCATAGCGTACCTAATGCGTATCCTTTTTGAGGATTAGTCCACTATGGCTTTAGGTAGACGAGACGACAACGTTTTTGACGACGACGAGGACGTCGGCATTTCTTTCGTGCCGGATTAGAGCAAGGGATTTAGTTGCCTAGGCTCGCTGGCTCAGTTTTCAAAGTAAAATAGAAAAAGTGGAAATAAAACAGAACGTTTATTCGCTCTCGTGCTGCTGCATGCTTGTGTCCTTGCACTAACAGCTGATTTGCGTCTCACATCCGGCGCATGCTAAAACATGCAAAGCATAAATACACCCATACACACATACATGTATGTATGTATATACAGAAGTATGGCATAAATGTTGCACAGTTCATTGACCAAAAATGTTGTCAAGTGTGAATGGGGAAGGGGGTGGGGGAGAGGGGGCAGTCAGAGCATTCTTAAACAGCCGCCACAGTTGTCGCATTCACATGTGCCAACAGCTGTGCGGCCCACAGCAGTAACAACAACGGCACACACACACACACATACATATACACACGCACCAACATGCCTTGCAAATTTTCAATGTCACCAATTGCGCGGCAGCAGCAACAACAGCAACAACAACAACAGCATTTGCGTCCAACAAACTCTTGCTAAATGTGTGCACTTATAAATCTTCGACGACGTCCATACACACACACACACAAGCACACATTCATACAAGCACGACAACAACAACAACAACAACGAAAAAGTCAGCGCCAGCGAGCTTGAAAATTGCTCTAATTCGCCAAAAACAGCTGATTTGTGTTCCTCGCCTCGTCTCGTCGTTGGCGGCTGGCGCTTCCTGGCCACGGCCGCCAATCGACTCGACATCGACAACTCAACGACTCGACCAACTCTCAACTCCAACGGAGTAACAGTTCGTGTCGTGTGGGACTTCGTGCGGCTAACATGAAAACCGACCATATCGCAAAAATATGTGCATACAAAATTTAAACAAAAAACAAAAAAAAAAAAACAAAACACCCAATGCTACCCAGCCCCACGCCAAGCAAAGAGCCAAAAATCAAAAACAGAAAGAAGGCAACAAAAAATAACGAGTAAAGCAACAACAATAACAACAACAACAAGTGTAGACAAGTGTCTGTGTAGGTAACCTTGTGCCGCACAGTGTGCCCCGAAAAATCCATGACTTGCGCGTATTTAGGCGAACGGCAAACGCCAAACGGCGAACTGCGAACCGCGCCGACTATCTAACGAAAACAATTTAGCATAGGCATGGGACTGTGGAAAAGCCTTTCCTTTCCCACAGTCCAAAAACAGAAATATACACACACTATAAAAACAACATGTGCCGCTATAGCGCAGTTCCCCCTTTCCACCCACAACCCATTGCACACAGCTACACTCAACGAAAAAAATATCTGCAAGGCAACAAAGACAAATACCAATCATTATTTGAAACTACAATTCTTCCTTTTTTCTTATATCCCCAACAGATTTAAAAAGGCTCCTCCCCACTAGTTATATAGTAAATTGTTCAATGACAACAAATGTTTAGCTTGCAAATTTTGATCTTGTTTGAATGAATGGTGTTGTGCATTTTCAAAAGGTTCTCTTTATATATTCGAAATTTCTCTCCTATTTTTGAACAGACAGGAAGTCAAACTTGTGGGCTCCTAACTATAAAGAACCTGTAGCTATAATTCAGATTACAAATAATACCCTTAAAGCGAACTATTCTATTGGCTGTTTTCAGTTCCTTTACTTGGATTTCTGCAACATTTATATTGCTTCTTTTTTTGAGTGCATATCTCTTATTCTATGGGTGTAGTTGTGGATTGCGTACGAGTGTGTCAAAGCCCCGACTTGCGACCAAGTTTCACCAAAGAAGCAACCGCCCGCACGTTCGCATGGGAAACACAAGCAGAAGAAGGCGAAAAAAGGCAGGCGGCACACACATATCAGCGCCGTCATCTCTGTCGCTGCTTAATTTCTTATACGCCCCCGCCCTACCAACACCAACACCAACAACAACAACAGCCCAAGCACACACAAGCGAACGACCATCAACATCTCAGACTCAAAACTCAGACCAGACCAGACTCGGCCCGGACCGGCCCGACCAACCGTCTTCAATTCAATTCATTTTTATTATGATGAGCAGCCACAGCCACAGAGTTGAACTCGCTTGGCTCGCTGGTAGTAGAGGTACTGGGTGCCTGTGCCTCTGCCTCTGTCTGTGCCTGTGCTGCCTGGCTGGGCTGGGCGACAACGACGTTCGAAAAACTTGGAGCTGGTTTTTTATTATGTTGCTCCAATGTTGCTGTCGTCTTCTGTGCTTTTCAAGCGCGCTCTTTTTCATTTTATGTTTTTATACGTTTTTGTATTTAAATTGCTGGTGAGACAAGCACGGCTCATAAGACCAACAAGCCAGTGGAAGCACCGTGGCTCCGAACTCGGCTTTGTCGAAAGCTGAAACTTGGGTTGTTGTTTTGTCTTTTTTCCCAACTTTATTTTGTAGGTAGATATGTATGTATGTACGAGTATGGCGTTGTTCGGCTGAAGAATTCAAAGTGCTTGCTGGTTGCCTACAAGAGCGACCGTGCGTGCCAGCGACCGACTTTAATGCTGAAGTCGACTTTTGAGCCGAGCTGGCTAAGTGTTAAGCTGAGTCAAGCGGCACAGTGGGGCAGTTGCCTTATAAATTGTACTCGTGCTGACCGTATTTGAGGACTATTATATAATTCTATTAGTAGGACATGTTAAATCAAGAATTTTGGCAAAAAGAGAGAATAAATAATAATAAAAATGAGATGATTTGTAAAGCAATTAATCAGTTTAATACGCAGACTGAACAAAATTATTCTAATATTGCAATATTGTATGCAGCTTATAGAGAATGGATTAAATAAATTAAATTCGTAGGAATATAGTATAACAGTCCTGTCTTTGTACGCCAGGGCGGCGCAAATTAAACACGATCGAGTGCTATAGCAGTTACCTTCGGTCTGTTATTTTGTTATTTTCGATGCGTGCAAATAACTACATCTTTGTGTTTAGATATTAGAAAGAATTTTGAAATTTACATACTTCCCCTTATAAGTGAGCTAGTTGTAGTTTTTTTAACTTCCCATTAAAGAGCAACGTAGCATGCATTTACATACATATTCTTATTTGCAATAAGCCCCAGACCAGTGTGCTTAAAGCGTACAACTTGCAAGCAAACGTGGTTTCAACTGTGTTGGCCCGGCTGCTGCTGCTGCTTGGCTTTCGGGCAAAAATTTTGTGTTGCTGCTGCGATGACGATGACTGGCTCAGGTTGTTGGTAGGTTGTTGGTTGCTGTTGCTGTTGCTGGTCGGCCGCTTGCTTGGCTCATAACCTGAAACTTGAATATTGTGGAATTTGAAGGTAGCAGCAGCAACGGCGGCCGCAGCTACGAGCGGCAACATTAACAACAACGACGAAGAGGACGTCGACGACGACGATTCTGCTTTTGTTGTTGTTGTTGTTGCTGTTGTCGTCGTCGTCGTCGTCATTGCAGCCGACAATCAAACAGCAACAACAACGACAGCAGCAACAGCAATAACTGCAGTCGAGCTTTAGACTCAGCCGCTTTTGCCAGCAGTTGCCGTCAATTTGGAGCCAGTCGCCAGTCGGTTGTCTCGTCGTATGTTGTGAGCAGTCTCCGCTGCCGTTGCTGTTGCCGCTGCCACCACAGCACCACCACCAGCCGTCCAACAACGGCAACAACTAAAACGAGTTGCTGGCGAAGCGTAAAATGCTGAAAAAATAAAGCAAACGACATGTGATGGCAATGGCGGTGAGGCGAGGTGGCTGGCTGCCTGGCTGGCTGACTGGCTTTTGTATGTCTCTCTGTTTAACTTGGCTTTGTGCTGGCTGGCTCGTTGAAACTGGCTGGCTGGCTGGCTGGCTAGCTAGCTAGCTGGCTGGCTGACTGCTGTTGGTGTGGCAATAAAATATTCACCAGAGTCGCAATCTCTGAACGCAACGAACGTAGCGGCTCAAAATCATCTCTAGCCTCGGCTTGAAGATGACTTTCGGCCGCTGATTGTTACCGCTTTGCGTAGATGTTGCTGTTGTTGTTGATATTGCTGCTGTTGATTATAATGATGGCAACACTTTTTCCACACACCAACAACAACAATTTCTCCACTTTTGTAACAGCGAGAGAAAAAAATTAGCGTAGAAAGTTTTTGTGGTATTGGTGATGGATTTGAAGTTGAATTGAATTTCCGTTTCTATTCGCATGCTGTTGAGATGTGAATGTACTCGTAATTTGCTAGCGAACCAGCTGACCTTCAAGGCACATGGCTGGCAACCCTTGCACTTAGCCAATTGCCGTTGACTACCCTAGACACTGACTCTAACTACCGGCACACGTTGCGTATGCGCAATGTGCCTGTTAAAATGCTTGAAAATAAACCCAGACATTACACATACGACGTGTGCGCGTCGTTCCTACGTTTCCACTTTTGGCATTGTCATCAGCAGCAGTAAAAACGCAAACAACAAAAGCAATGAGCAATCATTGATGATGATAACTAAGCACCACAAGTAGCAGCAACAACAACGACAACAACAGCGATGAGCACATGACTCAACCAGACACGAACAACCACCACACATTCATTATACAGTCGAGCCGACATCGACATGAACGACGGCGACGACGACAACGATGCCGACGATGGTGATAAAGAATTTTAAACCGTTGACCAATTGGCGCATGAATTCAAACCACAGGGACTTTAGTTGGCTAGCTAAACCTTTTAAGTACTTAGTATTGCTGATTCTAATTGGAAATTTACAATAGAATACCAAAAAGCAATTAACAATAGACACATTTTAATATCAGATACCTTTTGATAAATTCAGATGAGGTTTTGAACAATTTGGATCCCTGAACCACTCAGTTGAATTGAATTGGAATTGGCTCTATTAAGGGCTTCGGCATGTGAGGAAGTGTTAAAGAATAGAGCGTCTAAATAAAAAGAACCGTCAGCAGTTCCCTTCTAAAAAAAGGGAACTTAAGCTCTAAATTAATTTATTTAGTCCCTTTATAAATATAAATATATATAATGTAATTGTAAGTAGATCAGTAAAAATATTCGTTGGTTTATTTTGAAACATTACAACTAAAAGATTATCTGTGCTGAAACAAATTCTTTAGCTATATAGTTTTGGAGTTTTAAATGAATAATTGATTTCTATATAGCGAAGGACATCAAAGTTGTAAATTTGTTCGATCAAAATTTGCATGAAGGCATGATATATCGTATATTATGGACACAGATATTATCATAAGTATCAATAATCCCACTTGAAAGCGGAGAGCCAGCACCAAGAAGATAGACGATTGGGACAGCCCTTAGTTGGTCATATGCTCATCTTACAGACTACCCAACGATTCCACAGACCTTACTCAGCCCCCATGCTAAATATACAATGGACGTTGCATGCAGCTCGGTAGCATTGAAACCCGAAATACAGCTGCAGACAAAACGGGGGATGAAGCGATGAGACAACACACCAAAAGCAACACAAGGGCAAAGGCATGGCATGGCAGAGCAGGGAAAGGCAAGCAGCGACAGCGGCAGCCGTTTTCAGACAACAGGCAGGCAGTCAGGCAGGCAGTCAGGCAAACATGCAGACATTGCAGGGCAGGGCAGGGCTTGGTCTCGGTCCCAGTTCCGGTCCCGGTCCCGGTCTTGTTCTCGGGCCAGACATTGAGGAAAACGTGTGCAGTGTGTGTGCAAGGGAAAAAGGCAAGAAAAATGAGAAACACATGCGACGCAGCGACGACGACAGCAGCAAAGGCAAAGGCAACGGCAACGGCAAGAACGAAAGCGGCTGCGGCGGCGGTGGCGGCGACGACCTCGATGACGATAACAAATAAGACCGAAAACTCACCCCGATGCGTGGCGGGTCATATTCATTCCCCCCTCTAATAGTTAATGCAGCGACAGTCAGACAGAACGAACGACGAGCGAGCGAACGAAATATGCGAGCATATGGCAACCCTTATAAGTACGAGTACGAGAGCGCGTATGTTGATGACAAAGGCCGCAGTTTACAGTACGGGGAACTCTGAAAACACACAGATGTTCCAACTTGAAATTTTGTGAAGCGGCAATCGCTGCCAGAGTTGCTGAGTTTCTCTCTAGATCAGGTCGATGGCAACACTGCAACGGGGGAACTTGCACACAGAACGTTAAAAACACGAAGGTTCATGCAAATATGTATTTAGCTCAAGATTAAATCAATTCTGAAACACAATGACAAACAACAACTGATTACCAGACTCTATATCTTATCACATTTAAATCGTACTTTGCAACCCCTTTAAACAATGAAAGACTATCAGCTAGAAGTGGGGTGGGTTGTCTAAGTCCAGTTGTGATCGACTAAGATCGGCTAAAATTCCTTAGTTGACGATCACTTGAAATCAGAGATATTCCTAACGACCTAACTAGCTATACGGTTCTAATTTTGTTTGTATTCTCCAGCACCCTGTTGGGTCTAGTCCGTAGCCCTACTGGAAACTACTGAAATCAAACAGCTCGCAGCTTTATTGTTCAATTCTTTCATGGAAATAAAGTAGAGAAAACCCCAAAAATAGTTTCAACAGTTAAATGGCGGAAGTGAACGCGATGCTAAGACATTGAAAGCGCCCAAGCAGCCCCGTTGTTGTCGTCTTTGGTACTTCAGATGCTACGTTGCTGGCTCGGCGACTTGTTTTATTTTAAGAAGATTTCGAGATGCGTAGGAAGTGGTTGGGAAAGCGGGGAGGAAATGGCAGGCGGTGGCGTTGATGAGCAATGTGCCAGCTGGATGAGGGCGATGGTGATGGCGAGTGCGAGTGCGACGTTGAGGGTGATGGTTTGGGTTGACGATGAGTATGAGGATGAGGGTGGTGGATGCCGAGGCTGACTGACTTGGCTGGCTGGCTGGCAGGCTGGCTGGCAAGCTGACTGGCTGGCATTCTCATTTCATTTTCGTTCTGGTGGTGCAAAGCAGAGGCAGCAAATAAGAAGAGGAAGACGAAAATGCGCAGGATGATTTCGTTTTGGTGTTGCTGATGAGTAGGATGGTTGGATGAGTGGGTGGTTGGGTGGTTGGGCTGTTTGCTCGTTCGCCTACCCGCCTGCCTGCCTGCTAGCCTGCCAGCAAATGTCGCCGTATAACATTTTTCGTTGGCTGTTTCATTTTTTTTGGTTGCGACACGAGGGGATTTTTGCCTTTTCTTTCTGTATTTTCCATTTTCTTGATAAGTTTTTTGCCTTTGCCCTCGCCAATGTCGTTACTGTTGTTGGTATTGCTGGCATTGTGTCTACGCCGTGCTTCTTTGTTGCTGCTGCCGGCATGGCACGTTGCACGTAGACAGTCCTGCCCGTCTCTCGTCTCTCGTTCCTTGTCTGCTGACATTGGGCACAAATTGTGCGAGATGTTGGGGTCTTGAGGGGTAATAATTTATGACAGACATTCAAATTTTTGGCGCCAAAATGGCAGAGCACGCACACACATACACACATACACACATACATATAGTAAATAAGTACTCCAATATAGAACTCACTCACTAACTTGGCCAATTTTCACTTTCGTTCTTGCGCTTGCAGGTGAATTCAGCAATGGGTCTTCAAGCAACAGCCGCTACCAAGCGGAAGCATGAGCTGACATTCGACTCCAAGGATGCGAACACCACCTACACGAATTGTGCACCGCCGCCGGTGAAGGCCAACAAATGGGCGATAAACAACAATAACTACATAGACTCGCTCGAGGAGGAGCGCGATCAATTGAGCAACGGCACAAAGCTAGAGGAGGAGTCCAACAACAACTGCAACAGCAGCAACAACAACAACAACAACAACAATGTCGAGCAAAAACCAACGTCCATGGAGGAGCAGCAGCTTGCAATTAGCAATAGCAATAGTATTATTAGCAACGGTGATGAAGTTACTAAGCCAGCCAGCCAGCAGCAGCAACAACAACAGCAACAACAACAGCAACCACAACAACAACAACAACAACCTGTAACTAGCGCGCTCAGTGCTCTGGTAGCGGGAACTCAAGCCGGCACATTGAGCGCCGCAGAGGTGCCGCTGTCGCCGAGCTCAAGCAGTTCAGTGCCAGAGGATAGCATTGCCAAGCTGGAGGTGGTTGCGGCCATGCCCAGCGAGCCCTGGAGCACCGCTACGGCGGTGGTTGCTGCCGAGCCAGTCGATTGCATCTCTAAGCTGCAGGCTGTGGCCGTGCCCAGCGATCCTTGGGGCAGCATTGCTACGCGCTCAACGCTGGCAACCACACTCCTGAGCGCCGATGAGCTCGACGACGACGACGATGACTTCGAGGACGACTACGAGGAGGAGGAGAGCATCATACCCACTTATTGCCCAATTCGCTACCATCCGTTTGCGACGACCACGCATCAACAGCAGCAGCAGCAGCAGCAACAACAGCAACAGCAGCAACAACAACAAGTGGCTCAGCAGCAAGTGGCGCAGCAGCAGCAGCAAGTGGCGCAGCAGCAACAGCAACGAATCAATGGCGCTTACTCCCCAACAGCTCACAGTTACGGCTCGCGCCCCAACTACTACTCCGAGCCCTTTCCTCAGCAGAACTGCTCCCGCACAGGCAGTCCGCAGCACATGCGCATGCCTAGTGGTTTCCCACCGCAGTGGCAGGCAGGCGGCGCCAGCACCACCACCCAGCAACAGCAGCAATTCTATGAGAACGGCTACGCATCACAACAACAACAACAGCAGCAGCAGCAGCAACAACAGCAGCCCGCACAGCAACAGCAGCAGACGATAAGGTGTGCAGAGAATGGGAAATCTTACCTGGATTTGGGTAGCGCCAGCGTGCCTGTGCCACCCGCCGGCAACGTGCCGCTGCCCGCTGCAGCGCCGGGCAATTTTGCGACTGGCATGCCCCTGCATGTCCATCCCGCGGCGCTCGATGCGAGGCACGCCATGAAACGCTGCTGCGACGGACGCGGCAATTGGTGCAACGCCAATCGCAATTGCTACAAGGACACACGCTTGAAGATCCGCAACCTATCCATGTTCAAGCTGTCCCGCTTTAGGCAGGTGTCGGAGCAATCGCTCTACCGCTCGGTCCTGATCTGCAACACGCTCAAGCGCATCGATCGCGAGATCGAGGCGGAGGCCAAGGAGCTCCATCAGGCGGCGCAACAACATCACCAGCAGGCAGCAGCAGCAGCAGCTGCCGCCGCCGCAGCAGCTCAATATCATCCAGCCTATCAGCAGCAACAACAGCAGCAGCATCAACAACAACAACAACAACCGCCTCTGCTGCATCCACTCAGCCAAGCACCACCCGCACCACAGCAGCAGCAACAGCAGCAGCAGCTAGCACAGCAGCAACAGCAACAGCAACCACCACAGCTGGATTATGCGCCTGTGCTGAATTGCGCGCGCCTCGCCAACATGGATCACTATCAGCAGCTGCAACCACCGCATTTTCCGCCACCACCGCCTGGCTATTTGGCACAAAGTGAACGACTCGATGCGCCACCCACTGCCTACAATCCGCATATGCAGAAGGCAGCTGGCCCCAATTTCGCCACAGCGCCGAGCCATATGAATGTTGCCAACGGCAACACGAGCAACAGCAACAGCAGCAACACGAGCAGCAACAGCAACTGTGATACGAACGGCGCCGGCAGCGGTACGAATTTGCATCCCTACGATCATTATCCCTTTCGGGAGTCACAGTCCGGACGTGCCACGCCCTTCCCCAACTGCCCGCCCCCCGTAGTTGCTGCCAACTCCAGTAATGTGAGCAGCAGCAACACGCCGCCCGCTGCGTCCGTGGCAAGCAGTCTGCCAGCATCCAATGTGACCTCCAGCAGCAGCAGCAGCAATGCGGCCAGCTCCAGCACTAACAACAACAACAACAACAACAGCAATGGCAGCAGCAGCAGCAGCAACGGCACTTTAAGCAGCAGCGGCAGCATCCTGAATGGCAGCGGCAGTGGCAGTAGTGGGAGCAGTGGCAGCAGCGTCAGTAGTTTGGGGAACCCGAGTGTGGCCATCAGCACCTGTGATTCAAGCGATTCCGGCTATGCGGATGACGATTCGACACGATCCATCAACTGGAGTTCGGTGCTCAGTCTCTCCTCGCAATCAGCGCTGGATCCGTTGAACAACAACGATCTGTTCTCCATATTGCCCGCCGCCTCATCGCCCACAGCGGTGCCTGTGAGCAGTCCAACGGCGGGAGCGGGTGCTGCAACGGGTGCCATCTCCTCATCCTCCTCGGCTGCCACCGTCGCCTTTAGCGGCACATTCACAACGGTCCAGGCCAGTTCCAACTCGAGCGCCCTCAGCAGTCAGAGCAGCAGCAATAACAGCAGCTCCAGCACAACGGCCACCTTCACCACACTGTCAACCATTTCCTCCGCGACCCACTCGTTGACCTCCTCGTATGTGAGCAGCATCAGCTCGAATGTGTCGGCGGGCGCCAACACCTGGGAGTACGGATTCCTCGATATGGAGTTCGGACTGGGCTCTGAGTTCACCGAGCTGGTGCCGAGCTGCAAACTGAGCTCCGATGAGCTCTTCAAGAGTGGCCTGAGCGGTCCGGTGGCCACCTCAAGGTTCGCCAACGTCCATGACAACGAGCTCGAGCAGCCGGCACACATAATGGTTGGCAGTTAGTATCAGTTGTAAGTCAACAACTACAATAACAACAAAAACGGTGCTTTAACTTGACGGAACGATACGGCTGGACCGTTCAGCGTGCAGGTCACGCCTGATGGAGAGTGTAGCCGAACGGTACCCGAAGGTATTTCAAATAAATGGCCAACCAACCAATTCCGTAGAACTTCGAACTATGCTCAGGTTGTGAAACACTCACTACAAATGGTGGAACATGCTTAGTGGAATGAATGGATGCTTGCGGTGATGATGCAACGATACCTAGACGTTTCCTTATGCCCCGCCCCAGCAAACAAGCAATCGCCACGAATCGGGCGGTCGAACAGCAACGCAAAGTTTCTGTGCGAATTAAATATAAATTAAACAATTTAATAAAATGCAATTACAAAACGTAAAAGAATTCAACTAAACGGAATGGTGTGAAAACCCATGAAAACTATTAGCAAATTTTTTAAGTGTAAATATTGTAAATGTTAATGCAAAACAGAAAGAGAAAACTCGTAGTCTTTAAGTTCGAAAGCAAATTATATATTAGCGCGTATGACATCTAATTTAAGCTTTGTTAGTTGCAATTGTTGCAGTTTTTCGATTACAACAAACAAAAACAAGGAAACCGATCAAGTAAAAGCATACTATAGCAAAAATGATAGAGTGTTGATATGCGAAATCATAGCACCAAGATCAATTATGTATCAAAAGAAAAATTAAAGAAAAGAGAACTATTTAAAAAGAGTTTGTTGAGAAGCAAAAATCGAAGAACAAGCAAAAATGTTTACTGTATTGTAGCATTAAGTATTATTATTTATATACAAAACAAAAACCAACAAGTAATTGAGAGAACAACTTAAAACAAAGTTTTATAAAAAGAAAAAAATTTACAAAAAAAAACATAAAATGCAAGCAAATATAAAGAATTTGTTAAAAAAAAATACTCTTAAAACTCTTTCATTCCTTGAGTATGAAGAAAATTGCAGATTTAGCCAATCCTAGATTCGATGGTTT
The DNA here is from genome assembly GCF_003285725.1 of Scaptodrosophila lebanonensis. Lineage (NCBI taxonomy): Eukaryota > Metazoa > Arthropoda > Insecta > Diptera > Drosophilidae > Scaptodrosophila > Scaptodrosophila lebanonensis. The sequence continues at coordinate 1,688,819 of NW_022060558.1, forward strand.
TATGGAAGAATCTGGATATGCCTGAATCCACAAAGGCAATCGAAACAATTGAACTTTGCTTTGAAACGACAATAATTAATGAATTTTAAAAATGGTTGTAGTCCTTGCCGAATTGAATCAAGTTTGTGTTTGTGTCCTTGCTACACTCCTAAGTCTTATCAGCTTTGGTTCGTGTATTCGCTAAATTTCATTGAGCTTTATGCACATTTGGTTGTTGTGTCAGTTGCTCAATATAATGCACCGTAAATGAGAGCTTTTAAGCTGCGGGTTGCTGTCTTCACTGATGCAACACTTGAGTTAAGATAACTAGCTTTCGGCTTGTGTCCTAGCTATTTCAAGAAAGGTCTTCTTCGGGATGTTGGTGTGTGTCTTTGCTAAGGGAAATTTGCTACTCGACTTTAATGGTGGGTTGTGGCTTTACTAAAATTGTACTAGCTTATACAAATGCTTCGCAGCATTTGCTTTGCAACAAGTTGCAGATTAATTACGGGCGCAACTTATAATACTCTTATACTAATGCAGCATGCAGCGAAGAGGCTTGTTGCTAAACATTTCAATGTAGCTAAGCATTTTGTTCAATTAAAGATACTTCAACGTTTAATTAATAGCAATGTTAAGTATTTTGCAACTACTAGGCGAAAGGTTCGTATTTAACAGGAGGATGGTATCATCTCCAACCTCGGTAATGAAGTCGCTCTTTGTTTACCACAAAAATTGAAACAAAACTGATTCGTTTTAATTCCTATTAATTACCAGTAATTAACTATAAAATGTCTTTATTTTACTATATTTACAAATACATTTATTAATTATTGTTTCTCTATTTCCAAAGCCACAACCACGACAGCTGCTTGCAAATAATAGGCAGAGATTGCGTTTATGGCTACAACTTCCTCTAGAGTTGACCTCGTAAGTATCACAATGAAACTTGACATAAGGACATAAGGCTCAAACAGGAAGTAAGGATGACGTATTAAGAATTATGAGTGTACTGTTAAAGCACTAATAGCGGAGGCTGTGGGAGCTGCAACGACAAAAACACAAACTTGTCCTGCATAGGAGTATTTACAAGTATTTACCAAGTTATGCAAATGTGGCGGATCGTAATACTGTTTAAGAATACAGTACGATCTTGGTAACCACAGCCCATCGCAATTGCTCGATTTTGTAAACTCTATAAAACATACTTAGCATTGTAACCTTTATAAGTGCAACTCCTCAAAAAAAAAAAAAAAAAAATAGAAAACCTCTATAATTGGAACTTTATATGTGAATACCTACGAGTACGATTAATTGGTTTTATTTTAGTGTTTTTTGTTCCTTTCCTCCTTTTTGATTTTTTGATTTGATTAATACAACTAAAAACTCATCAAAAAAGAGAAATTTTAAATACAAATTTAAACATTTAAATGTGAAATATCCTTTAAAGTTATTTGTAATGAATTTATGTCAAAAGTTACACGAATTTGGCAGAAATATGGAAGAAGGGCCAGGTAACATTGCAACCTTTATACTAAGTGGAACTTCTCAAAAAAAAATTAATAAATTTAAATGTGGAATATCCTTTAAAGTTATTTGTAATGAATTTATGCCAAAAGTTACCTGGATCAGGTAAACAGCATAGAGATAAAAATCATATGAAGAAATGGTTGAGGCTCTCAACCAATGGTTCTTGAAACTAAAACATCAGCATATGCCAATAACAGATAAGTTCAAAAAAATAAATTATCCAGTAAATAAAGTTAATGATTTATCATGTTATACTTTTTTCCTCGCCAGATACAACTTCAATGAATGCAACTACACTGGTTTCCTTTAGTGTCGATTACCCAGTTCGTACTGTATATGTGTACTTTGTGGAGTCTTTAACCAAATTTGGTATCTAAACTTGGCTGAATTTTTTAAATTTATTTTCTGAGTTTTCGAATCAAATGTATTACTATTTAAAAAATCGTTGTTATTTTATAAAAAATTAATAAGCAATACAGATTCACTATTTAAGATACGTTCGAGTACTTTCAGAAAATTCGAGTTTTCCCACTTATGTTAGGCGTGTTTTTTATAGCCTGTACCCAAAGGGTGAAAGGCTATACTAGTTTTGTGCGCATGTATGTAACACACAGAAGGAGGCGTAACAGACCCCACAAAGTATATATATTCTTGATCAGGATGAGAAGCCGAGTGGATATAGCCTTGTCCGTCCGTCCGTCTGTCCGTATGAACGCAGAAAGTATAAGAGTTAGAATAACCAAACTTGGTTTCCATATTCTCCTAAGACCGAGAAAGTAGGAGTTTGAGTTTTTTTTCGATGCACCCCCCACTCCCCCGCAATTCGTGTTTTTTCTTATAACTTCCGTAATTCTCGGAATTTTGAAATCAATTTTGGTAGGTACATCCAGTTAGTACTAATGTGTCCGTATGCCAAATTTCATCATTTGAGGTAAATTCTGAAGAAAGTTATAGCCATAAGTAAAATCGCTGCTCATGCGCTGCCTGCAGCTCTGTCGGCAGCGCTGCCCGCAGCTGTTGTTATTGTTGCTGCTTTGGTTCAACTTTGTGCTGCATACATACACGCATATATATGCTGTTAAAACTGAACATAAACATGTATTCTAATTTAATTTAATTAATTAATTAATTCATTCATTTTTTTTAATAATTTAATTTTTTTTTTTTTTAATTTTTCTTTTTTGTGGAGAGTACAGGCTATTTTACGGTCGGGCTTGCTCGACTGTGGCGTTCTATCTTGTTTCATGTTCCATTCGTGCCTTTTTGGAAATAGTAATAAGAAATACGTACACGCAAGTGCATGCTTACAAAAACACGGCCCATGCTCACCTCTAGATATGATACTTGCGTTTTGTTAGTTTAAAATTAGTTAAATTAAAAAATATACACGTATAAATTTTAGCGTCAAAGTCAAATACAAAGTGTGCGGTTCTTTATCAGATTTGATTTGAAATTAAAATAATAAACAGTACCCTTATTGTATCATTTTACCCAACACATACTTATTTGTTATGTAATTAGATTTAACATCTTTGCACGATTTTAAATTTTGTAACCAAATATAAATTACAAAATATTTTCAAATGAATGCGCGGAATTTAAACCGACGTGAAAAAGTGTTAAAAAGTAAATGTCGAGACTATTTTACTCCACTATAGTTATTTTAAAGCAAAACGTCGGTTTAATGGTGGCCGGAATAGTTGAAAACGATCGCGAATACTACATTTCAAAAATTAGCAATAACAGTCATTTTAGCACTCAGAGTGCGCATGCTTAGTGAGAATGGGAGAGTGAGAGAAAAAAAATGGTGGTACATAAAAACACGGTTGGCATTTGCAGGTCCGCTATTCGGTGTTCTCTCGCGGACGTCACACACTGCGTTGTGTCGTAGCTATATTCTTTTCATTCTGATGTTATGAAGCTGGAAATTATTCACATTGCATATATTTCCACTGCGTCATGTGTTTATTGCTGGTGTGGCATTGGGAAATTCCATTATTCAGTTTTCATTTTGCCTACCTACATACATACATATGTAAAATATCTGTCTTTACAGTCTGTTGTTAAATATTTGGATTTTACTTTTTTATTTCATTTCGAAATGTACCTATTATGCACTGACAGCTGTCAAATGTGTATAAAGTGGCACCCAGCGTGCGCGTTGCATACACAGAGAGCGACTGAGCGAGAGAGAGCGGAAATAAAAAGTTTTAGCCGTTAATGCCGTAGCATGTAATCATTGTACCATGAGCAACAAGTGCGCTGGCGTTGGCGGCGTCGTTCAGTCGCTGAGTCTCTTTTGTGGCGTGCGGTCGTGCTTTTTGACGTGGGGTCTGTTGCGCGAAGCGACGGCATTGTTTATAAATTTTCATGTAATCGTGTGAATATTTCCGTGTATTTGTGTAAGTGCGGAGAATTGTTGTTGTTTCAAGCGTGTGTAAATGCCGCATTATTTATGCGAACCAATTGAAAATCTATGAAATGCAAACCAAACAAATGAAATGTGTGTGAAAAAAGATAAACGCCTGCTGGAACGAAGGTGAAAAGGCAAAGAAACAAGAAAAAGAAGTTCTACCAGCAGCAGCGGCGGCGTAGGTTGTAAAAATAGTTGTCCGGTTGGTTGTTGTCCGTGTATACATATGTATATATGTACATATGTATGTGTGTTAGTGAGTGTGGGTCTGCCTCTTGTATGCGTATGAAGAAACAATTAAATTATAAACTAAACAGTTCAATTACAATTAATTCGGAATGTATTTGAATTACATTTTAATTACATTCTGTGTTTTGCGAAGTAGTTGATCAACTCACAGTAACACCACCACAAGTAACAACTACAACAACGGTGAACTTGCACACGCAACAATTACAGTAACAATTGATGAGTCTGTAGCTGTTGTTGTTGTTGTTGCTGCTGCGACTGCTAAATGGCGTAATCTTTTTGCCCTCTCTTTAATGATTTAATTAAAAGCGTAAATTGCAAGCTCGAAATTCAATTTAAGCGCTGACACTGGCTTGCATGCTTGTGTGAGTGTGTGTGTGCATTGTATACATATGTGATTGTTTGCTTGTGGGTGCCGCTGCTGCTCTGCCGACGTTGACATTGATGCAGCGATACCGCAAAGCTAACTGTGCTTTTATTTTGCTACGTACACACAGCACACATTCACACTTACACTCGTACATACATACGTGAAACGCGTGCCGTTCTGTGGCAACGCTCCAATTTTATAAATATGAGAAAATTAAAATTGAATTTATTTACTTTTAATTGTTTACCAATTTATTAATTTGCCAAAAAAACGAAAAAAAGATATACATAATAAACCATTTGACCGTGATATATCACATGCTGTACGGTGTTTAATGTTGTTATTGGTGGACAGAAACGTGCTTAAACTCAAAATAAATGTGAATGATTTAATTGTTAAAAATATTTTCGCCATTGTGCCGAATTTTGTTTGTTTATTTGCGTGTGCGAAATTATCAGTTGCTTTGCCCTTCGTCAAAACTCGCTGCGCAGCATTGAATGAATAACGGTAGTTTATTGCAGTTTCGAACAATAAGAGAAAGAACAACAACTACAACCGCAAACCGCTTTTTGCAGCGCGCAAAACTTGCGCCGGCTGCAGCAGCGCAGTCAACGTTAACAGCAAAAAATAAAGCATCAGCAACAAATAAAGCGAAAAACCATACGCGTCACCTTTGGCACCCAACAACTTAAAACAACAACAAGAAGAGAAACGTCAGTATTGCCGGCATTGGCAGCACATTGAACAAAAACAAAAAAGAAGAAAGAAACGCAACAACTACGGCGGCCACATTCCAATACCATCGACACAACATCTCGGCATTCATCAGACGGCCGCCTAACAGAGTTCAGGTCATCAACGTCGACTACAGCAGCATCAGCAGAGCAGAATTGCAGCATTTTTTTCAGTCCGGTAAGTCAACTACATCAACGTCAATTTTCTGTTGCCATATCTCGAGCTGTTTCTCTTTCTCTGGCCCTTTGCCGCTTTTATTGCTCAGCCAATGCCAGTGCTGTTGTTTTTGTTGCTAGTGTACTGCTACGCCTGCCGCCCATGTGAAAACATTTTTGCGTAGAAATTACATATTGTTTCGTTTTCACATCTCTCTGCCATGTTTTATCTTCACGTCGTTTTTCCTTTTTTTGTTTCTTATGGGGCCTCCATTCTTCTTCTTGGGACAAGGCGTTGTTGCTGTTTTTTTATGCTCATCAAAGCACAAAAAAGAGTCGAGGCGGCTGCCTCAATTATGTTAATTATGAATGGGACGCCCTGAACGAAGTGAGTAAGTCGAGAGTCAGTAAGGCAGTTGGGCAAATGGGTTTTTGGGGCCACACAGCATGTACAATACTTCTTACTTCTGGCTGCAGGTGTTGCTCTTGGCTGTTGTTAGTATTGTTACATCTACAGAATTGAAGCTTGCTAATTGAATTTTTTTATACTTGGCATACTTTAATTTTTTTTCAATGGAACTGATTTTCCCAATAGATTTGTTGGACTTGAGTAGGTTTGGGGGTGGTTTAATAAATTTTTACAAAATGAAAACATAATTTTTTGGTTTGGTTTTTTTTTTATCAACACACTTCTCTCACTGATTTCACATTTTTTAAGTCTTGCAAACAGGCATCTGTTTAAGAAATAACGTGTTTGCTATGTTTGGGAACAAAAAGTCTACCGAGGACCAAATCTGTTGAATGTGGATGTGAAAAACCTTAAAAAATGGGAACTTTCTTCTTGAAAGAATATGTTTGTTTAGTTTTTTTAATGAAGCATGATATTCTGCATTTATTGTTGGACCTTATTTCAAACTAATACGGTACCGTATCTCCACTAAAAACAGATACAAAAAAAAAAAATTGAAATCTGATCCTTGTAATAATTGATCGGTCATATATTATGGATTCTGTAAACGATTTGTGGTCACGTTGAAACTTATTTTGTCACTTTTAAACAACTTAATGTTCGTTCAAAGTGGTGGATATGGTTCTAAATAGATTTTTTTTCATTTCTATATGATCACAAAAGTTTAATGCTTAAATCAATTATGAAATAGAAACCTGATTAATATGGATATACAGTTTAAATTAGTATATTAAAGGATCGTATTGTGTTTCCAAATTCTAAAGTAAATTAACATGAAACAAGAGAGAACGCTACAGTCGAGCAAGCCCGACAGTGTAATACCCTGTACCCAGGTAAACTTCCGTCACTGAGTTATATGCGCCCATAGCAGCAGCAAAAAGAGGAAGAAGAAGAGCGAACTTGTTGCTGCAGTTTGTGGGGGTTGTACTGGCGAGAATTTGTTTCGCTAATAACTTTTCTTAGAATTGACCGAATTGAATAAAATTTTGAACAACAGTAGACAATTATATATAAATTATGTGTGTAAAGTTTGGTTTAGGTAGCATTTGAAATGTGGACGCTATTGACGAAATTCTGTAGCGGGGGAAGGGGGGGAAAATTAAAAAAAAAAAAATAAACTCGTCCTTACTCGGACCTAGGAGAATCTGGATGCCAACTTTGGTTATTCTAGCTTTTATAGTTTCTGAGATCCTCGCGTTCATCCAGACGGACGGACAGACGGACGGACATGTCTAGATCGATTTCTCTCGTCATGCTGATCAAGAATATATATGCTTTATGGGGTCGGAGATGCTTCCTTCTGTATGTTACATACTTTGCACAAACCTAATATACCCTGTTTACCCTACGGGTACAGGGTATAAAAACTTATTAGACCACCCTCATATGCATAATTACAGAATAAAGAATAAATGAACAGATTTTCTCAAAATAAAGTAATATTATAATATTGTTTTGGTTGTAAATAGAAGTCCACTTTTCTGTGTAACAAGTATTTTAACCTGAAACAGGTTGTGCTGTTCAAACAAAAAAGAAAATAATAGGATCTAGGAAGGGAAAGGAAGTAATTGGACATGCAAGATATTTTCTAGTTTTCTGTAAATCAAAAATAAATATAACAAGAAGGAATGCTAAAGTCGAGCAGGCTCAACTCTTAAATACCCTGTACCACCCCACAAAAAAAAAAGTAAATGAATTAAATTAATTAATTAAATTTAATTAATTAAATAAATTAAATATAAAATATTCCATACATGTATACATACATTTACATCAGAATCGTGTCTATGCGTGTTTGTGTACTTGTACATATGTATGTATGTGTGCATGGGGCCTGGTTATATGGCTATAACGGATATATAATTACTAACTGGATGTGTCTACCAAATTTTAGTTCAAAATTCCAAGAATGAAGGGAGTTATAGAAAATTTGAATAGGGGGGAGTGGGGGGGTGGTGCATCGGGAAAAATGAACAAACTCGTCCTTTCTTGGGCTCAGGATCTGTATACGAATCTGTATACCAAGTTTGGTTATTCTAGCTCTTATACTTTCTTGGATCCTTGCGTTCATACAGACAGACGGACATGGCTATATCGACTCGGCTTGTCATGCTGATCAAGAATATATATACTTTGTGGGGTCTACCACGCCTACTTCTGTGTGTTCCATGCACACTCGCACAAAACTATAAAAATTGAATAAATGTATAAAGTGATAAAAAAATTTTGTTAATATTTAAACTCACCGAACATAGTAGATACTGAAAAGTTTTCCGAGTTTGTATTTTAAATAATGGTTGGTCGTCGGCTTTATTTGCAACTGACACTTGAACAATTTTTCGCGTTTCATAATTTAGTAATGAATAATAAACTTTAAACAAAAAGTTGTATTTACTTTTCGACAATGAACTCGTCTATTGCTGAGCTTGACTTTGCTTTGTGGAAGGTCTTTGCCCTTGACCAAATGAGAAGTGAAATGGATGACTCTGATGTTAAACCAGCTCATTGCTAAATAAAATATGCGCAATTAATTTGAACTTTCCAACTCAGAAAACAATGCACAAACGTATTAATAAAATGCCATTAATAAAAATAATAAAGTTAATGAAAACTTGGCTAATATAACATCACTTGATTTTGGCTTTTAAAACTGGTTAGAAATTATTGAGTCTTGATTCCATTTTTAAGATGGTTGAAATTTAATCCTGCTCGGTTTCCATATTGACAAGACTAATTTAAAAACATTTATTTGCAATCCATAACTATCAAAAAATAGTTTATTTCCTTCAATAATAAGATAATAATTGTTAGCGATACATATATAGGTTGTTAGATATTTATGTACCTCTGATATGATCGATTTTAATATTCTAATTTCAAAATTCGTCCTGATGTAAATTTTTCATTCAATACTATTGTGATTTCTGGTTCAAATCGGAATACGACATCGTATCTCACAAACCACGTTGTTTCCATGCCTACAGGCTTGATCAATGCCTTAAGATCGACTCAAATTAGAATACCATATGCTGAGCCCTTTACGTTTCGAATTGCCACTTACTAAGCACATCTGCATAGCTTTAAATGAAATACAATTGTTAATTAGTACGGGTACCATTTAGCATGTGAACTAATTTTCTATGTATAACATAGCATCCTACAAGTAGTATATCAGGATAAAGTTCAAAGATGCGAACAAATTTCTTTTTAAAGCAGTTACCCAATTAAAGTATTTTAACGAATTGTCTAAAGTCTAAAATTACAAATATAAAGTAGAGACAAATGCGAAACACATTTTCGAGTAAAAATGAAAAATGTATAACTCTAAAAATGCAATATTTGTGAAATATTGTTAACCTTATGTGCACGTTTTGTATAAATGGTTCATTTGAACTCTTGTTTGCGTTCTATGAATAGCTTTATAACCTGCCAAGCTAATATGTATACGAGTATATAAATTTATTTTATGTACTTTGGAACAAACTACCAACATCCGTTTTAGAATCCACTATGAGGACTATATACTCGTATGCCGGCGGCCTATCCTCCAATCAATGTAATGCAACGACCTCGGCCAACCGTCTAACCCTTCTAATGTAGTGCTATCGGCAGCAAAGCCGAAAGAGTGCTTATAAAAGTTGCATTAGCTTGCCAAACCGCACTTTTTCAACAAAATTTATCGCAAAACTACAATAGATTCGATTCCCTGCCTCTCAAATTTCGTTGCCCGGCTCCATGACGAAAGAATTTCGTAATTTCCAAATCACAACATTAATGCTGCCAAACAATGGAAAATGCGAGCGGCGGCAGTTGAACAACAACACCAACAACAATAACAGCAAACACAGAGTGTAACAATTGGCGGTGCCTTCGGTAACGCCCTGACAATAGAAAATCTACACAAGCCTCCTCCATCCATCGACGGAACTAAATGCGTTGAAACCAACATACATACGTACATATCGTAGTTGTTGCAGTGTCTGATGTTGTTGCTGCTGTTGTTGCCGGTTACGCCGCGAGCCGGAAGATATTTCGCTGCTGCTGTTGCTTTCGGGTATCCAACTTGCTTGCAACTTGATGGGCAGCCACAAGGCGCTCAAGAGGCGGCGGCAACGACGGCAGCGACGGCGACTGGACTTGGAGCCGTGCCTCTATGTTTGGACAAAACAAGTTTTATGCTTTTGCGCTGACCAGTACATCGGCTTTTGTAGCCAACAACAGCAACAGCAGTTGCTCTTTCGTGTTCTAAGCAATCAATGGCCCAGCATAGCAGTTGAGTCGACTCGCCTGAACTCAAGTCCAGTCCAGTTCAGCCCAGCCCAGCCCAACCCAAGCCGACCGAACCAACCAACAGTCTCCAGTGCATTTCGTGGAGCCGCTTGTAGTTTTGAGTTAGTTGCTATGGCTGGCATATCAAATCTAGTCGGACCAACACTTAAAAAAATAAGCCAGTGAACCATAATATTTTGCGTGATTTATATTAAAATGCTGAGGAAAAATAATTAAATGATTATAATAATTAAATAATTAATTATTTATAAAATCAACTCATTTCTTTAGCATATATTTCATATTCTGACGATTCCAATTGAAAACGGAAAGGGTATGGTCTCTTGGAACATACTTCCTTCTTCAACATTTCAATCGTTGAGCTCTAAATAAACTAAAAATACCTGACAATTGAGTTCCTTAAAATCTCAATAGAAGAAGTCCTTGAAATGGTTGAGCAAAGCTATAGCCATAAAAGAGAGAGGAGGATAGAGTATATACAAAGGATGTGAAATTTGGCAAAGAGGCTAAAAAAAACTTAAATGTAATGGCATTAAGGCCTACGCCTTATGTAATGTAGAGTCGAATGTTAGCAGTTATTTCTCGAAGTGTATTGCTTAGTCTGACCACGAATCCTAACTCGGCCGCTTGTCGCACATTTTGGTACTTTGCACAATTTTAAAATTAACTGGTTATTTCGGTCGGTCTGTTCGTTGGTTCGTGTACTTCAAATTTTAGACGGTTTTTGTTGGTTTTTTGCTGCTGTTGTGCCTTCTAGCCAGTTGTCTGGTGCCACAGCTGCACATTTCCACCCATTTGTATTGTTCGACGATGGGCGAAGGCGCTAGACAACTTTATGTAAAAGTCAAATGCGCTTAAAGTTTTTTGGAACGGCTTTGGCGAGTTGCCGCCCGTTGCCGTCACACAGACTAGACACCGTCGGGGATTGCCAGAAAGTTTGGCCGAGTCGTGCAAGCGAAGTCAAGCGAACGAATGCCCGTGCGTCTGTCCAGCCGTCCAACCGTCCACTTAGCCAGAAAGTAAGCCCCGACAGGAAGAAAGTCAGGAAGGAAGTTCATTTTGTGCAGCTTAATGCTTTTCTTTACGCTAAACAGCAGCGTCTGGCGGGACCGCAACTCAACCTCTCAAGTACCAATTGCTTCGTAAGCGACGCAGTCGACAATCGGGCTTAAAAAACATATTGAAACGTACTACTAGCTGCTTTAGAAGGTTGGTGTTGACTTATCTGGACTTTGCAAGCCAAAAACTGAGTTCGCAAAGCTCAATATCGTTTGTCACTTGATATTTTAAAATAATCATCACTGAAATCCCTCACGGAAACTGTATTAAATGTAAATTAGAACAACATGGTGAAGTCCATGTGATACTTCATTCCCAATTGATATAATATACAAATAATACATATACGAATCAAGCTTGACATTTCCACTAAATCGATCATATACACGTTGAGGTGAAGGAATCATAATTTTTAAGTGGCATAGTTGTGATCGTTCAGCTATTAATATTAAACTTTTTTTTCTGTATTTAAAAAAGGCTTGGTTCTGGTTTGAACATAAGAGCAGTCCTAAAGTTGCTTTCTGGCGTAAATTGGTTTCATTTCTTAAGAAATTAATTTTTCAAACCAAGATTCTACAAGTATTTCCTTCAATGTACGAAACGCTTTTTCGTTTCAATTTTTATTAAACTCTATGGCTTCGGTTGTTACTTTTACAAAACATTAATTTATACTTCGATACTGTCAAAATGGGCCGTTTATTCAAAGAATAGAATGCGCACAATTGAGTGTTGAGTTTTCCTCAACCCTTAGTCTTTACTGCATGCATTGTTTGTATACAAACAAATGGTATATTTTGTTTGGTGTAATATTTGTTACGCAAAAAGGGGGAATGGCAATTCTCAATTTATATATTTTTATTTATTTATGTATTTATTTATTTACTTGTATGTCAACACACACAAATACAAGTTGCCGACATATGTATGTAGGTGAAATAATTCAATCGACTCCATGGGGAGTTTTATTTGCCATTTGCCAGCTTTCGGAAATGGCTCAAAAGATATGTTTTTAGAGAGGGAAGAGACCGTTTGATTCAGAGTAGGTAAAAAAGTTAATTATAAATTATGCATAAGCCAAGAAAAGGATTGTGCAATGCATAATCGATATACATATATGTGTATACAGGATTGTCCGTCAGTATGTTTCTATACAAAATAGTTTCTCAGTTTTAAAGCATAGAATTATTATTCTTGCAAGCAGATAATATGTTGAAAACTTATTGGATCGGGCCACCATTTCACATATGTACATAGCTTCTATAGGCATGGTTGGCAGATTTGGTGAACGGTCTTTGTTTTTTAATCAAATTTTGTCCGTGTTGGCTAAAAATAGGATACCACTTAATATGTATGAGGAACTACGTTTTTAGAGTAAATACTTACAATATCAAGACACTATTTATGCACGGTGTACTATTTCAAAATAATCATCAAGAGGTTCCGCTTTTTTTTACATCTTGTAATCTAACAATACTTTCGTGTTCATATTTAATCTATAAATTGGCTTAATACATGCTCTAGAATCTAGATGATTAACTGTCAAACTGTAATTGTCAAGAACTACAGATTAATTGTTTTTTTAAAGGTAACAAATGGTCTCTTAAATGTCTATGCTAGTAAGTTATTGACCTTGTTTAAAATCAATTAAGATCTTAACCAACTGTGTTACTTAATTTAGGAATTTGTTTGTATTCATGTTATTCAATTTCTTCTGTTTATGCTTCTAAATATTGTTACGCTATCAAGATGAGGCCATCTTTTAATTGGCAAGCCAGAGTACAGAATGTTTTCTTTTCAACTGGTCGTCTTGTTGGGGGTCACTGTTAGATTTTACAGTTTAAAATCAGTCGAGCTGATGCTGAGCACACAATCTATCAGGATCGATAGTTTTAAAATTTAAATTGGTCTGCACTATCTTACATATTAAGGGCAACCAAATCCGACAACAATATCATATAGCGATGCATAGCGATTTGAAAAATACTTGTTATATTTATTATTTATGAGCCATACAAATTTGTTTTTAGCTATTTCTAGTTTTTTAATAAACTATTGATTGATCCAGCTTTTTCGACGCTCAAGAATTGACAACACTGATAACGAGCGTGCTATCAATTCAAGAGTACATAAACGTAACGTTCTTTCCTGAATTATTTTACATAAATCACACATCCAGCATGTGTAAGTGTGTACGATTGAGTGCCCACTTTTGTCCCAACCACATGCACCCACACAATAAAGACGAGTTTAATTTATGTTCAATGCCAACGTAGTTTGGCAATTGTTTTATAAGATTTCGTTTTTTCCATTGCTCCCTTCTCATCTTTTTTCGTTGGCCATAGCAGCATCAGCTGCTTAATTGCCGAAATGGCACGGCTGAGCGAAGAAGGAGGGAATTGCCGGCAGCGTATCAGCTGTACACACTAAATTTTTAATCAAGCTAGCAGCAGCACCAGCAGCTGTGATTCCTCTGCCGACGTTGTCGGAGGAGCGTTCTCCGCGGCCCCCGCCTTTTGCCATGAGCTGAAAATGCAATCAACGTCAAATGCGCTTCGAAACTTTGCGAAAAATAATAGAAAAGCCATTAATTTCAGTTCCGTCGAAGATGTAGTGTCCAGGGCGAGTAGGTTATAGGGTTTGTAGGTGTGTCTGCGTGTATGAGTGGTGTGGCACATACCGATTGGCGTTAGACACATGCAGAGTGCTCAAGTAATTTTTAATTATGTGCATAACGTGCGGAAAGTTTGATTGAAATTACAATAATGCGATTATTGGCTTCGATGCTCACGACTACAATTGCAGGACGTTGCCCAGCACTCAGCTCAAAAAGCTGCAAAATATCCTGGCAAAGTCAAGACAGATAGCCGATGGAGTAGCCAGGCAACCTCACTTGCTTATTAAGCAGCTTTTGGTTTCGTCTCTGCTCTAACGCCACTAAAAGTAATAACAACGCAAATATGTTTGTGTGTGTGTTTCCTTTACCATTGATGCCTAAATACATACTATATACACGTATGTATGTGAATCAGACGTAGCCTGCATGCGTTTGGTTCATCGAATTGAAGCTTCCCTTACCATCATAAAATTGTGGGACATATAGGACATAGGCTAAAAATGTATTGCTTAAATTCGTTGTGTAACTATGTCTATAGCTAACTATTTATATTCTATTTATTTGTTATTAATTTATTTTACATTAAAATCTGGACAAATATCTGCAAGCTTGGCGACAAAGCTGGATGTACAAATTGTATATCTTAATGCCTACTTCTCTGTTATATAAGTATAACCTGTCTGATAAAGCCGATTTCCTAAAGAAGCTAGGACCATTCCCTTAACATATAATAAAGTTAGTAACATATCCCAAAACCTTATATGGCTAGACTTTCATTCATAAAATAACATAAAACAAGAATGGAACGGTAGACTCGAGCAGGCTGAACTTGTGAAAAATCACTATTAATTACTAGTTTGGTTATTATGAGAATCTTGTTCATACTGATGAACGGACAGTCTGACACGGCTATATCGACTCGTCTAGACTTTGGGGGTGAGGATATGATACATACTTGTACAATCACAGAGATACAGGATATAAAAATCAAAACCTACACATTTTAAACAAACCCATAATTTTGTAGAAGCTTGCACTAAGCTTTTTAATTTTTATTAAGTATACTAACTATAAATATAGTGAAATAATAAATAACTGGTTTTTAAAAAAGTGTATTTTTGATTCCAAACATTCTTTACAAAGTCCTTATTCTCAATTTCTTAGGGAATCAAAATGTGTTGCCATTGGGCGCAAAGTTTTGCGTTGGCAAATAATAAAACATTCAAGGTTTTCGCTCACATCAGCAGACTACTGGGAGATGGAGTCGGGTGAGGTGAGGGAGGAGGACCTGACACCAGGCGTTGTCGATGCGCTGCCATTATGGCAGTCAGTCAATGTCGGAGTTAGTGGCGCGTCCGTGTGTTGTGCTGTGTCGTCTCGTTTCGGTTCAGCTCGCCTGCGAAAATGGCCAAAGTTCTAAACGAGGGAGCGAACCAAACCGGCACATAACGAGAACAAACGAAAGAGCAAACGAAAACCACTTTTCATTAGTAACAACCGCTAATTTCACTTAGCGGTTGGCCAACATGTCGCACCAATCCAGGCGACAATCCAACAAAAACAGTAGCAACAACAGCAACAATAACAACAAAGTGGCATCCATACGAGTCTACAACAACTTTTGAACTTAATTTCTTGTTGGCAAACAGGAACAATAAAAACTCTGTGGAGCTGCACTCAGTTTTTTTCAGTGTGCGCTTTTTTTGTTACAGCTTTCCTAGAGTTTGTCTAGAGTTTGCTGCTGCATTAAATTTGATTTGTTTTACATTTATGAGTGACTAACAGGAGGGCTGGCGACGGGATCGCGTCGGTGAAGGGCTTTGGTCAAACCCAACCCGTTGGTAGTTGAAAAGTTTACCCGCGCATGTTGCTGCAGGCATCTGCTAATGCAATGGACAACTTTTTAAAATGTTGTTAGACTGCATTAAACTTGTCAAATGAAGTCACTTTGAAAGTTGGATAGGTTGCTAAGAATTGAGCAGGATTGAAGGGAACCGGCGAGATGGCAATTTGGCGAACCGAAACCACCTATGCAAATGAGCGAAAATTATGCGTTCCCTGAAGTTTTTATATCGTGGATTATTCTGATCTTTACAATCAAGATGTGTGGCTGTTCTATATCGGTGGATTATGTCAATTAAATAATCCATACTTTCTATGACAAAAGCCATAATATTTAAATGGGTATTTTGCTGAGTTAGAATGTCATGACTTAATTTTGACCATTCCAAATTTCTGTGAAACTCGGGCAATACTTCAATAACTTTTCGGGTTGCAAATTAAGTAAAATAAATTAAATTGCAAAAATTTAATAAGAGGTCCTAAGTGTTGCGGAAAAGTGCAAAGCTGTTTGAAAATAAAAACAGGTGCTATTTTCTTATGATGCTAGTCAACAATGTCTCGATTTACAGCCGATTGATTTTTTTAATAGCTCTTGAACTGACAAAAAAAAAAACACTTATTAGGAAATTAGACCTGTTGAGCCCGAAACGATCTCAGCTTTAGTTGACTCTAGGCTAAGAGACTAATTTAGTTTCGTGTAAATGATTATAAGCATTGCATCATTTAAATTGAGTTGTAAAAACCGTAATATTTCTAAAACTTATTCAACTGTACTAAATTGTACTAGAATTATGAAAACTTTTCAAGATTCCTCCCTGACTTCAGCTCCAGTGTACAAAATTCATGATTGGAAAGTTGAAATATACATAACTCAGGCTAGAGGCAACTTTTGCCTCAAAACTTCAGCAGCTCAAGCGCCATCACATTCGATACACATGTCTAACAAAGCAATTAGAGTCAAGGAAATGCCAACACCATACAGTTTGCTAAGTAAACTAAAGTTGATGTAACTTGCTAGCCTTAGGGTTTATTCATTAGGCATGTAGCAAGCAGAAACAAGAAAAAGGAACGACGTGCACTCTTCGTTATTGGAGCCAACTTACCGGTCACCCATCCGTCCATCTCTGTCTTCCCTCTCCACTCTGACCCTCTTCAAAACTTTGCGCTTTAAACGTCAATTGTGTTGTTGTTGTTAGCGAAGTTGTTGCCTATTCGAGGCGCCTAATGAGCATAGTTGTTCTTTTCCTGCCTGTCCTCTTTTCGCTAAGTGAAGGGGCGTGGCACAATGAATATAATTAAAAGCATCCAAGGTGTAAACTAGCAAATTGTTTGATCCCATTCAGTTTTTCATTCTTCGGCTGCTTCCTTCTGTTCAAGGAACGTCAGTCACTTTTCACTTTTTACACAAGTTGTTGTCTTTTTTTGCTCCTTCTATTCTATGAACATAGTTGTGTCCTTTTTCGTGCTTCAATGCAAGTCAGCATAATTTTGTTAAACTTTTCTTATGCTCAGCGCTTTTCATCCATTTTGCTATGCCGCCGGCACTTTTCATTTAACCAGTCAACCAGTCAGTCACTCAGCCATTGGGAAAGCCATCGGGTTAGTCAGCGAGCTAGTTAGTTAGTTAGTCCAGATACCTAACTCAATTGACACAGTGAACAAAATTTAATGAAATGAGCAATGTTCGATAAACTATTTAAACAACTTTTGATAGCTCTGGCTGTTTATATTTACTTTTTTATTATATAAATAGAGGCTCGCGTCAATTATAATTATTTCATCTATTCATTATAGTTAGTTAGTCCAGATACCTAACTCAATTGACACAGTGAACAAAATTTAATGAAATGAGCAATGTTCGATAAACTATTTAAACAACTTATGATAGCTTTGGCTGCTTATATTTACTTTTTTATTATATAAATAGAGGGTCGCATCAATTATAATTATTTCATTTATTAATTTATTTAGAAAGTGTAAATTCAATTAATCAAATAAATAATGCATAACTGTGTAGCTATGACATCAAGGCCTTAAGTTAACCTTTGTATGTAAATATTTGAATAAAGCTGGTATAATGAGTAGTTTTAAAATAACTTAAGTCTAGTTTGTAGAAATTGAAATTGGTGTAGAAATAAATGTGATACCGTTTTGTACAGAGGGATGTTAAATTATAATTTAAATAGCGTTGAATAATTCAGTTTGTTTAAGGAAGAATACGAATTAACCTCTTTTTTGTTACTTGGAAATGAATGCTTTATCTGGGATTGTTAGGGCGAAGAAGATTTCTGGCTCAACTGATTGTAATGATAGAATTAGTTATTTTAAACTAATCCCCTGTGTTGCAGAATGTATTCGTATAAGTTTTTGTATTTCTATGAGATTAAAATTATATTCCTGTTATAAGTATTCTCTAAGTACATATAGGCCTCTTTGTTGTCCATAAAAGAAAACTACTTACAATATGTATATTAAGATAGATAAAATTTCAAGAATTGTGAATTAAAGTTTTAGACCATTTTTATATAAGAAAGTCCAAACCTCACAGAAGGCAGTAGGCGGCGTAACAAAACCAATGTTATATTATCAATATTACGAGACGAATCGATACGGATATGTCCGTCTATACGTTCGTACTATCACTGAGAATCATATTGGCCAGGAACACCATACTATGCATTATTTTATAAAGCAGCTGTTGGTTCGATCGGTGCAAAAAAGCACTTTTATTGGGGTAACATATTTGTAAATTTGGTGTTAATAATTTTTGTATAGTACACCATAGCATTCTGGAGTTTCATTTAAAATGGGTCATTATGCCTTATATTCGTTGTTTCCATAGAAAACAAGCGCAGTAACGTTTGAATTTCAATTGGAAAAAGTTGTACATAGTTTTTGTGTCTTGTTCGCTTATATTTGTTGTCTCTAAACACAAATAATGTCAATTCAAGGATTGTATTTCATTCTCACTTTGAGAATTGTCAGGCAACTTAGGATGGATTATATTGATATTGAATATTAACACACCATCACACCGATCTTTCTCTTTGTGTAGCCAGGCCGCTAGTATAATGTCAAGCTGCAGATAAAAGATACTTGTCTTGGTTTGCTAATCACCAGGATAGAATTACCTGAAAGGGTTGCAGCGAAGGCAGCAGCAGCTCCTCAACACAGTTTACTGCCTAATTAAAAGTTGTAAGTCAAAGCACTGCCTTACGCAAGCACATCTTCTTGGTTGTCTTTTGCCATTTGATAGCAGCAGCTCCCCTGTGGCCCTGTTTGCTCATATTAGCTCTTTTGCATCTCATCATCTCAGTATCTCTCAGCATTTCTGGCGGCCGCATCATCATCAACAACTTTCTATGACACCACTTTCGTTTCATGTCCCCATGAATATTCTTGTTCTGTTTTAACGGAGTCAGCTTCTGCATCAGCTGTAGAAACCTGTTTATATCTTGGGTGTCTCGGCTTATTTCGCCTTCTATCGCACTCTTGGTTCATTATTATGAATCGTAAAAGAAAAAATCACATCTTAGAGTTTTGTTGCTGCTGCTACTTTCTTTGTGCTAAACACGAAGGTAAATAAACCAGCCAGCTGCCAATGTTCTTTGAGGTAAATGTTTTCAATGACAATGGTGCAAAGGCAAGTACGGGTAGTAGGTGGTATGCAAAGTTTTTCTTTATCGGTTCAATTGACCTTATTCACGAAGGTTGCGTGCCGAACCTTAGGGAGGAAAGGCCACTGTCCAATGAAGCATGAAGCAGAAAAACACCACAAAGTCTGTTTTTGGTCTTTTGGAACTTTTCCTAATTTGTACTTGTCGACATATATAGTACATACATATTTGTATACATAAACACTAACAAAATAGAAATCTGTATGGCTGAATACCCAAAACCATGATCTGAAATGCAATCACATTTACACGCAAGTCAAAAGATTTTACTTCAATCTCTGTTACATATTTAAAATGCGTTTTTCTGCTTTTCTCCACTGATGCTCTGCATGTGAAATATTTCGATTCATGTGCACATGACAAGCCCTAGATGATGCTTCACATTGCATATAAAACATATAAATATGTATAGGTATTGTATGTATATTTATATGTATATGTCTGTATATCTGTATGCTTGGGAAACCGATGGAGCCGTGTCATCATCATATTTTCGCTTCTCTACTGTGGACAGGCAGACAGACGGTTTTCCTTAACCCACTCCTCGAGCAGTGACCGGCGGTTTTTTGTTGGTGTTAACTTTTCCCCACATTGATGACGGCCACGAAAATGATGAATGTTTAATGGGACAGTGCGACAGCGCATATGTTGCAAATATATACACGTATATACATACTTATATATTTGATGCTCTGTGTACAATGCGGAGATGTGACAGATTAGTTTGCAAAGTATTGTTGTGCGATGGTACAGTTATTGACAATGACAGGTGAATCTATCAAGAATCGCTTCATTGGGGTCAATTATTCGTCATTTCCACGCAGTTGTAAATGTTCAGTTGGACGACTCCAGGAAAAGAATCTTCTCAGTTTGATCATGGTTGTACCGACTATTGCTATTGCTTATCATCTGACAAGTAATAGATCTAATAGAAATCGTATAGTTTGCTCTGTCTTATTTATTATTTAAATTTGTATATATATTTTTTATAAATATACTCGTATAGCGTTCATAGATTTGATTAACCAAACTGGCCCGTTCTTGTAGTATGTACTTCTACAGGATGAAATGGTGATCTAGTTTTGATTGAAACGCGAACATTTTGAAATACTTCAATAAATTCAGTTTTAATTTGTTGTCAAGCAATTAAAGGACAATTCAAGCATTTAATGCAGTCAAATGCATTTTGTAAGCTGGAATTTAAAAATAAACTTTTGATTTAGATTCCAAAACATTTAACAAATATGCCTAATTATTTAGGCAGGTTCAGCTTGCAAATGTACAAGCTACCAGTATTGGGGGAACAATCACTTCCTCTGCGTTAGTTTGGACCGCAAACTGAATACTTGAACCATCAAAAGCTGCTGGCATTTTTGAGTCTTATTCATCCATCTTGTCAGCTTTGATCCACTATCGATGAACTTAATGACTTAATGATGCTGCGACGTCAACTTTTGAGTTTAACCTCGCGGTCTCTTGCTCATTGCAGCTGTAATATCCACAAGTACGTATATTATGTGCATACATACAAGTATGTCTATAGGTATGTAGGTTTTTCGTTTTTCCTTCCTCTATACTTTTTTCTTGTGTGCAGGCAAGTCGTTTATCACACACTTGCTCAGTCAGCCCCATTCGATAGAGCCATATGTATGTTTTTGCGTGTCTATAAAATATGCGGTCATAATTGTGGCACGCCATTTTCACACACACTCGCACATATTGACAATACACACACACACACACACACACACACACACATACACACACACACTAGTAAACTGTTTTTTGAATGTGCAAACTTCATTGGTTGGAGAAGCTGGTGGGGTGGGGGTGGTGGGTGTGTTGTGAGGGAGAAGGTGGAATGTATTTAATTTTTGTTCGCGCCCCTACGAATCGAGAAAAAGCATCGATGTCGCTGTCATTGTAGTTGATATTGTCGTAGTCAGTGTTGTTGTTGCTGCCGCATGATGTCATGTAGAAATGTCTGCGCATCTCGTCGATTTCTTTACCGATTTTGCCGGCTTGCCTTGATAAACCCGTTGCCTTTATAAATCAGTTACCGAGGCACTGATGCCGCAATAAAAGGTGCGATTTATCATAATGGCTGTACGAGGCGACGACGAGGCATCCAGCACGGCAGCAGCAGCAGCAGCTCCAGCACGAGCTGTAGCATCATCAGCATCAGCATCATCATCGCCAGCTTCCGAAGTCCCAATGTGTACATTTATATATTTCGCAATACTCGTATATAAAACGCAATGACTGCTGCTGGGAATCCATCGATTTCATTTTTGCCATTTTCCGCATTTTTCACAAATCTGTTTTACACACACACATACATGCACGCACACACGCATACACACACACAAATGCTTACATATGTGAATACATACATTTACACTCACTTGTATGTGAACTTATCTACAACGGCAGCCTTACGTCGCCAGTTCATATTGATTACAACAAATTTTTCCGACGCCGTTTTGTCGTCATCGTGGTTGTCGCTGCTGACGTCGTCATCTGAGCTTTTTACTTCTTTACCCGCCTTCTGCCTTTTTTATTGCAGCCCTCGTTCACAATTGTTACAGCTGCTGCGACTATTGCGATTGCTTCAAGTTTCTAGTTTCTAAGCTCTGGCGCGCGGATTTCTTTTTGGTTTTTGCACCGTTGTGTCAGCCCCCTATTGTCTGCCCCACCCTCTCCTGAGGTCCAACTAAGCATTGCTCGCTTGACATTTAGTTTGCGGCGGCTGCTGCTGTTGCCGCTGCTGCTTGGTTGGAATTTCGTTGAACCGGTTTATGTATGTGGTTTTAGTTGTTGCCGTTGTTATTGCCGCCTCTATTGGTATTGCTGTTATTATTCTTGTTGTTGTTGCTGGGCATGGCGTCTGGCAACTGGCTCCATGGCTCCATGGCTGTTCACCCAAAAATACAACTGCTTTGTGCTGAAGCTTGGCTAACCGACTGCCCCACCACACACATAAACAGAGCAACACAAGAGAGAGCAAAACAGAGAGAAGCATCGGCTCAACGACTCATGGTATCACAGTGATCTATGTGTTATTATTAATTGTTTCGCATTTGATTGATTAGAGAAAAACAATTACCTATTTCTTTCTCATAGTTCAAGAAGAGAGAGAGAGAGAGCTGTAATGCTATTAAAAGTGGCTGCATTGAAATTGCCCCATGGTCCGTATGTTGTCTCCCGTACTAGAACCAACATTTCTTTTTCAATTTTAAAAATAATTTGTTTTATGAAAATGTGTCTACAATGTAGACACTGCATTATTACAAAACCATATCACCTCATTCAACTTAAAATATATATAAGATGCTGATACAATCAGACCTCAAGGCAGTAATTCAGCTGTTGTTTTTTTTTTTTCGATTCTAAAACATTTTTCTATTCGCTTCATTTTTTTTACGACGAATTTATCAATCTATCTACCTATCTAGATATTTGTCTATCAACCTATCTACCTATATACCTACCTATACTACCTATACATACACTATATAGCTATCTATCTATAGTTTTGGAGCTAACATTTTAATGGAGGCACTGTCTTGAATTTTCCATTTTTGGATATTATTCTTGTTTATATCGATGTCATGTACAAATTTAATCTAAGCAATTGACATCCATATTTACATTACTATTAAGTTTATTCTTCTTTTTTTCAGGTAAGGATACAATAAAATAAAAGCGTTCTACCAAAAAAAAAGGAGCATAATTTCTTCAGGTTTGTGTTTCTTTTTG
Organism: Scaptodrosophila lebanonensis; assembly: GCF_003285725.1. Classification (NCBI taxonomy): domain Eukaryota; kingdom Metazoa; phylum Arthropoda; class Insecta; order Diptera; family Drosophilidae; genus Scaptodrosophila; species Scaptodrosophila lebanonensis. Next base: position 1,711,960 of record NW_022060558.1, read on the forward strand.
ATATCGGCTATATGAAGATCAAATATTTCTGTAAAAGTTTGTAGAATTTGGAGAATTTTGAATGAAGATTATATTTCCCAGAAACATGTAAAAATGTCGGATAACTTGCCTTAAATGGGCTATTCTTAAATCTGGAAAATAAAATGTGTTTTTCCATGTTAATTTTTGCAAGCAACTTTGCATTTTGTTTCTATGTGTTCTGGTAGGAAGGTTTTTAAATTTTCATTTTACTTAAGAAAACCACAGAGTTTAGATTTGTGAAAAACTGTTTAACTTAACATATTTTAAGCGTATAAATATATCATTTGATTTTCATTCGTTGGATCTAATTATCAGATTTTTAATGTACAATATATAAACGAAACGACATTATATTTAGACAAGCTTGTGCGGGAATTTTACAAATCGCAGTTGTTTAACGAAGGACGAGTCAAGATAATTTTGAGACGTTTTCGAACCACTGTCCGACCAACAGACTAATATACTTACAGGAACACACATACAAGAGGAAAACGGCGCGCATATTTGTCGTTTTGGATTATTTCATAGCAGAATTCTGGTCAACAATCACACTCACATACACGAACACAGAGATAATTTGGTGTACGTGTATGTGGTTGTGTGTGTGCGTGTGTGTGTTAGCTGTTTGTGTTATTTGTGGTCGTGTGTTGCTGTTATTGTTGTTGATGTTTGTTGTTGACCATCTTTGTTCACGCTCTTGCATCGCACGTTAATTTACATTTCAAATTTTAGTGTGTGCGCCTTTATTTATTTTCTTTTGCTTTCATGGCATTTTGTTTTTGCAATTTTCCAATTCAATGGTTTATAGATTTGTTTAGACAAAGGGAAGTGTGTGGGGGTGTGAGTGTATGGGTAAAATGCCGGCATAGCATGTGTGCCTGTGGCAGCTACTTTAAAGGAGGCCAGTTGCTTTGCTGGTTTACGTAAAAATTGCAGCTGCACAACGCAACCACCGGAGGTTAAACATATTTGTTTATACAATTCGATTAACAATTAATATTATTGATTTTATTTTATAAATTCGAAGTAATCAAGGATATATGTACATATATAATAGGCATTAAAATTTTAAGTTAATCTGAAACAATACTTTCATTCTCATTGTTTTATGGATCTGATTGAAAAAGTCTATGTGACTAGACTAGATTTTTATCGAAATTGGTCAATTCTAAGAAAAGTTATTAGAAAAACAATTTCACTTCATTAAACTGCAGCATCAGGATAAAGGATTTCATTTCAAATCTTAGTCCATAAATGTCGTCTCTATATAAACATTTGAAATTATTGAAAACTAAATCCCCACATATGTAAGTACACAGTATTACCAGTATTGATGGTTTTAGTGCTTCCACTTCTAAAAGCAACGTCTTCTATGTACATGTACACACATATACTATATTTAATGATTTTCTCATTGATGTAGCTTTTGCTAGCAAACAATTCACCAAAGGGTTTTTAAGAAATAAAGAGGGCCACAAATACAAGTACGACATGCTGGCTGCATCACGCTGGGCGACATTGTAGATACACTTGTTGACAACACATAATAAATCGAAAATAACTGAATTGTATTGGGCTTAAACGAGCATTCGAATTCCGTTGGCAGAGAATCGTATGAAGAGGAATCGAATCGTATTGTATCGATGGCCACATCAATGCATATGAAACCGAACAGCCAAATGCAATTGCATTTCAGTCTAAACCAAAATAACAACTAGTGACCAGCAAACATTTCAAGTAAACACACACACTCATACATCTACGCATTATTTAGACATACTTGCATATACACACCCCCACACCAATTCATTTCAATGCAAATTGATAATGAAAAACGTGATGGGAAAATGTGCTTCAGCTGTTGTCAAAATATACGAGAGAAATGCGCATGCACACCACTCTACTGCCACAATGGCTATTGGCCATGCAATATAATAATGCGATGGTGCGATGTGGAAAATAATTGAAATGCGTTTATCAGCGACAACGCTGCCAAATTAGCCGATTGCGTGTGACTGAATTGTGGGCGTGGCAGGTCGACCGTTCCTGTACTTTATAAAAAATATTAGTGTTTAAGTGAAGTCAACGCAATCAAAAGAGTGGCAAACTCAAAGACAGATAGTCGAAGTCGTTACCAAAATACGCGATTTGGAGTGGTGTGTCTACTTGAAGAGCAAGAAACAAATAACAATGCAACTCACCTGTTCAAAACAAAAGGAAACTAAATATGTACAAAAAAAAGGCAGAAACTGTTTTTCGCTCTAAAAACGCGTTGCAAAACTGCATTTAATTATAACAAGTACGTATTTCTAAATTCCTCTTGAGATGCAAATAAATTTCAACATAAATAAATTCACATTTCTATACTCTGCTGAACACAAAAGTCCGAATGTATGCAACATGTAGAAGGAAGCGTTGTAGAACTTTTGAACCAAAGTAGAGACTCAAAACCTGGAACATTATCCATCCGCAAAGGAAGTTTCGTCGTATCAGGACACTTCACAGGAAGAAAAACTTGATTACGCGTTATACAAGGTGTGTTCCAAAGTAAACAGGACTTTAAAGAAAAAATCAATTTATTTTATTCAAAATAGTCTCCTTCTGCTTCAAACAGCTTTTTGCACGATCCAACAGCTTGTCGAACGAGTGTTTTAACTCGTTGGCCGGTATGGCCGCCAGTCGGCACCGTGCACGTGCAAGCCTTTTGAATGGTCTCTACGTCTGCATAACGCCTTCCTTTCATGGGCAAATGCATTTTTCCGAAAAGGTAAAAGTCGCACGGTGCCATATCAGGTGAATACGGTTAAATGGTTAAATGGTTAAATGTGATTTTTTGTCAAATAATCGGTGGCAAGCGTCGATCGATGAGACGGATTCTGAGCAATTTTTGGTCGTCAGTCAATTTGTGCGGAACAAACCGGGCACACACCTTTCATAAGCCCAAATGTTCGGTCAAAATGCGATAAATCGATGTTTTGGAGATGTTCAATTCCATTTCCATCAATAATTCAATGAAGATTTTCGTCTGATTGATGGAATTTTCGGTGATCACGAATTTTGATTGGCCCACATGTTGATCGTCATTTATGTCCTCACGACCACTTTGAAAACGTTGAAACCACTCGTGCACTCTGCTACGGGATATGCAATCATCACCATAAACTTGTTCTATCAATTGAAACGTTACTGTAAACGTTTTACCAATTTTAAAACAAAATTTAATGTTGGCTCTTTGTTCGAAGCTCATTTTCCCACCGATAACACAAACATACTGACACTTAAAACGCAATAACTTCACTTCCAATCGATGAAATGTCATGAAATTCTCACTGGACAATCGATAAAGATAGCAGATTCTAACGCACCTGTCGACATATAGATGCGCCACCAGGGGGCGCTAGATTCAAAAAGTCCTGTTTTCTTTGGAACGCACCTTGTATATAGCCTCATTAATAAACGTAGTATACAAGTTTTTTTTTGTTTATTACGATATTTTAACAAAGGGAGTTTGGGAGTTTTTCATGGTGTTCTATTTGTTAAGCTAGATATCGTAAATTCGTCAATATTGGACAAATTTCCTCTTTCAAAAGAGGTGCTAACAAATTATTTTCCAAAATTGTACACGCTTGTTGGAGGTCTCAGTTTCAAAGAGATATTAAAACATTTTACTTTTTTACTTTACTTTACTCGAAATACCCCAATTTAATGAACTTTTTCTTACTTACTATTGAAACTAAATATGCTTTGTGATAGATTTGAACAATTTATCATTTATTACCCATCAGCTTATCATGGATTTATTGGTTTAACTATTTAGTTGCATCATTCGTCGTGATATTATTGATTAAATCATTCTTTGAAGTTACTCAAACCAATAACAAAATATGAACAAATTCCCAACTAGTTCTGATTGTTGGAATTTAGAATTAGAATAATTTTTAATTAAGTACATTTAAAATATATACACAAATGCCTAAATGTTGCCATTGACTGTAATATGATAATATTGAATAATGTAGTAGTCTTAATAATTAAAATTTTTCGCATTTCTTTTGTCGCACTCAAATATTTTAATTTATTTGCTAATATTTCCCTAGTTGATTTATTATTTGTGGCATAATAATAAATTTTCTATCAACAATAATTGAAATGCATTTACAATATCGCAAATGTCTTTACACATAAATCCAATTTGCTTGCCAATGCAAGTCAATGGTCCATAATTGCCATTAATTGTCCACATTTATTTGCATAACAAAAGTTAAGCAATCTGTGGGACAGCTGCTCTGGATTGGGGGGTCTCGGTCTCTTATTCCGTCGCCTTCCTCTTTCGCTTTATTTCACATAAAATCAAATCTAAACATAAATTTCACAATTGGTTGACACTTGAGAAATTTAAAGTTTTGCCAAAAAGTTTTCTGTGATTATTATTGTTGTTGTTGTTGTTGTTGTTGTTGTTGTTGTTGTATAAAATGTGCTCAAGGTTGAATAAGTCCAAGTATTTATTGTGCAATTTGAATGGAAATTAAACAGCAGCGGCGGCAGCAACAACAATAGACAACGATAACAATGACTGGCACAAGTAAACATGGAAATTAACAACAACAGCAACAAACTCTGACAATAGAGCGCAAAAAGCAACGGAAGGCTGTGCACATGACCTGACGCTAGCTGTTTGGTGCTTGCTGCTTGCTATTTGCAGTCTGCTGCCTCAATTCGCTTGGCCAAAATCAAATTACCAAATTACAATGCGAAATGGTCGAAATGTTGTGCCGCCAAACTGTGGTGTGTACGTGTGTGTGTGTTTGTGTTTGTGTGTATGGGAGTGCAAATGAATAATTTGGCGCAATAGATAAATGAAATCAATGCCGGACCGGGCCGGGCCGGGCCAGGCCGGGCCAGGCCGGGCCGTCCATTCCAAGCCAGGCCATGCCATGCTATGGCGAGACGAGACAGCCGACAAACTCAAACTTGCCAGTGTTTAACATGCTGGCCAACTGGCCCACTAGGAAGCCGTTTGCCAGGCACTTTGGCGACAGCTGCGCACACCAAACTTGTTATTGAATCAAAGTGGCTTGATTTACTGTGTTTGGGTCTCAGCAAGCTTATTTAATGGTCTTTGGGTTAAGTAGGTTGTGTGTGTCACTCTGTGTGTGCCCAGCAATTGCATGAAGCTTACAACGTGGCGTATACGTAATTTCCGTAATGCCCAAAAATATCGCGCATACGTCACTCACTGGCTGAAAAATATGCCTTTTTTCTTCTTAAAATTCATTAAATATTCCCCTTTTCAAGAGTTTGTTTACTTTATCAAGGATTTTGAAAGACCATTCTACTCATAAGTGTTCTGTCGCGCCAAAGAACTCTTTTAAGCTTACGTTCTTATACTTTTAACAGCTGAAGGGAGCATGAGAGAAGTCTCGTAAGGAATGTTGATAATTTTACTGAACCCTAATGTTTCTAGACTCAAACAGCACATCTCATAATTTCCGATAATTCATATCATAGGCGCCTAGGCAATGGATCTTGCCCAATAGATTTAGTCTTGAAATGAATGGAAATCGGAGAATATAAAGAAAAAGCCATTAAATCAGTTGTGGACTTATGTATTTAAATTCTAAATAGTTAACAATTAAAAACAAACAAAGTACTACAAATCCATCTAATCATACAAAGGTCAGCGTAATAAGCTACCGTAAGTTATTAGTTACTATATAATTATGGATTCATTCAAATGTGACTATTTTGCTGTGTGGCAACAACATCTGCCATCAACTGACCATAAAGCATATCTCCAGTTGATGAGTTGTACGTACAGACAAGTATTGAAAATGTATTGTGGCGGCACTAAGTTTAGAACAATTGTTTCTAAACATTTGCAAAAGGTATTACACCTTTGTCCAGTGATGATTAAGCCTTTTGGTGAAATGTTATTTTAACAAGGCTGAACTTTATAAATGTTTGCATACCCTGCACCTGAAGGGTAACAAGATAGAACAAGATAGATTTGTTTCGGTAATAACTTTTCTTAGATTTGACCGAATTGGAAATTTTAAACTAAAGTAGATAACTGTGCATAGATTGCGTGTGCAAAGCTTGATTTATGTAGCTTTTGAAATGTGGACGCTATTGACGAAATTCTGTAGCGGGGGAAGGGGGGAAAAATTCCAAAAAATAAATAAACTCGTCCTTTCTCGGGCCTAGGAGAATCTGGATACCAACTTTGGTTATTCTAGCTTTTATAGTTTCTGAGATCCTTGCGTTCATCCAGACAGACGGACAGACAGACGGACAGACAGACGGGCAGACAGACGGACAGACAGACGGACAGACAGACGGACAGACAGACAGACTGACGGACATGTCTAGATCGATTTCTCTCGTCATGCTCATTCAGAATATATATACTTTATGGGGTCGGAGATGCTTCTTTCTGCCTGTTAAGCTAGGTACACACGATGCAAACAATTTGCAGCAAGTTGATTGCTGCAATCAAATTTGCACGTATAAACACGAGTGCAACCATTTTGCTGCAAACAAAGAACTTGCAAAAATTTTTTGCAGCAATATTTTTTGCTTGTCGTCTGTATACATTATTTTACCGTTATCTTGGTTGCGTCAGTTGCTTGCTTGCTTGCATGTGCTGTTTGCTTTCAGTCGCAATATTGCAGCAAGCAAAGCAACATGTGGGATCGCGAGGAAACGATAATATTAATTGAATTTTACGAGAATTATTCTGTTTTATGGGATGTCTCGGCAGCAGAATATAAAAACAAGATAGAACGCTACAGTCGAGCAAGCCCGACAGTAAAATAGCCTGTACTCTCCAAAAAAAAGAATAATTTAAAAAAAAAAATCGAAAAAAAAAACTCAAACTCGTACTTTCTCGGTCTTAGGAGAATATGGAAACCAAGTTTGGTTATTCTAGCTCTTATACTTTCTGAGATCCTTGCGTTCATATGGAGAGACAGACGGACGGACGGACAATGCTATATCCACTCTGCTTCTCATCCTGATCAAGAATATATATACTTTGTGGGGTCTGCCACGCCTCCATGCGCACAAAACTAGTATAGCCTTTCACCCTTTGGGTACAGGCTATAAAAAGAGCGGCCAGGGTACATCGGACAACTATACCAGCAGTTTTTCGATGCGCTTAAATTTATTAAAAATGGCGACGGAAATAATTATAAAATTCAAAATTTGGTAAGTGGTACAATTTATTGTACATATCGTAGTAATTACTTATTTTATATATGCTCCCGATTTAACATTTCGTGTCCACCGCTGATATAAACACGTCGTTATTCCTTGACTATCACAAAACAACAGAACTTGCAAATGAGTGTCACTTGCAAGCACTGCAAACAAGAAATGAAAACACGTGTAGACATTGACGCAATATATTGCACGAAATAGCCATACAAAAGTTTGCATGCAAAACAAAAATTGATTGCAGCAAGAAATTTTCTTGCAATATTTGCATAGGTGTAAACATTGGTGCAAATTTTTGCTGCAAATTATTTTTAACTTGCTGCAAATTGTTTGCATCGTGTGTACCTAGCTTTACATACTTTGCACAAACCTAATATACCCTTTTCACCCTACGGGTACAGGGTATAAAAAGGGTATGTTAACAGGCGAAAATAACTTATAAAATATGTATACATTCTTAATCAGCGTGACGGGAAAAAGTGATCCAGACATGTTTGTCCATCGCTAGCTTGGGTAAAAAGTATTTTATTGTCGGGCTTGCTCAATGGTGTTATTTGAAATAGATTTAATTTTATTTATGTTTAGCAATTTAGTGTTAACTAAGCTCTGTAACGTACTATACTTATTTATCAACATATTATATTTATTATTGTGTCTTCAATAAAACAATTCGATATAATAAAAATGTTACTAAATGTTTATAAAATTATAAATGTAAATTTGTACAACTTATGTACAATTTTACCCAACATTATTATTTTTATTCCGTCTATGTTGTTATTATTGTTTTTATTATTTTTAGTGTGTTCATGTCAATATTTGGGAAAGAGTTCATCTGCATGTTTTCCAAAAGTATACAAGCGATTTCTTGTAGCTTTTGTTTGTGTGACAACATCAACAATGTTTGTAATCTAAATAGCTGCTTCCAATTGAATGGCGAATATGATTTTAAATTTTGCAAACGCCAATGACGTTAGTCTTTTTAATTAAAATTGATTCTGTGAAAATAATTTATCCTGGGTGTTATTGGTATTTATCGGACCGTATGCTAACTTGATGATTCAAACGAAAAATAATTTATATATTTTTAATGAAATTATTATTTTGCACTTAATTATTATTATTATTTTTTTTTTTTTGATTGTCACAAATAAAGGCAAGTTTTTCTTCAACTATCTTATCATAAAGGTGTGCAGCTGCTGTTTGCATAGCTGCAAATTGGAGTCTAGCTTACACATATACTTTAGTTGCAAAGGTCGCAATTGCATTTTATGCCGGCTATGTTGTTGTTATTGCAAGTACCCGTCATTGTTGTTGTTCATGTTACTGCCGCTAAACTAAACCCAATGACGGCAGATAGTGCTAATAATTTATGCATGCTACAAACTCACAAACACACACCGTTATATGCGCGCAATGCATGTAAATAGATAGTTGTTAGTCCTATCACACACACACACACACACACACACACACACACACACACACACACACACACACACACACCAACAGATACACACCGGTGCCGCCCACACTAAGGCCTCCTCCCCAGTCTGCTGCCAAAGCAACATGGCCGCACATAATTTAATTAAAATGAAATCTCGCACGAGCGCTGAACTGCAAACTGCGAATGCAAATTATTATTAATTACAGCAGCGACGACAGCGCAGCAGACGACAAATGTTTATGGGAGCCATATGTGCATGTGAGTGTGGAAGTAATCAGCTTGTGTGTGTGTTTGTGTGTGTGTGTGTGTGTGTGTGTGTAGATGTGTGTCCCAGCGACAGACAAAACGACGCCAACTGTCACAGCTTATTGCGAAAACAGCTGTAGGTGTGCCCATTTGTCTGTTGTTATTGTTGTTGCTCTTGTCGAATATGTCGTTCTGTTTGTTTGTTTGTTAGTTGGGCTGTATAGTAAGTCCATTTGTTTGTTTGTTTATTTGTCATTTATCTACGCGTTGTTTTGTTGCTAAATTGAATTAAAAGAAATCTAAATACATTTACTTTATGGCCATTTGGCCACCCATTTGCGTCCATTAGCATAGTTTTTCTTCTGCCCCTTTCCTTTCCTGTTTCTATTTTTCCTGCCGTTTATTGTCAACTTCTCGCCATAAAAGCTGCACAATTGTTATTGCCACCAACTATATAATGAGGCTCAACTACAATGCTGGCTACAAAGCAGAGTTGCTTCTATTGGATGTCTGGCACCTCGGCCCAGCTGTGCGCAGTTAACTTTTAATTAGGTTAACAACACTGTGTTCAGTGTGCGTAAAGCATGTGACTAATGATTAGAAGAGCCGTTCCTGGAACTCATTATTAAGCATCTTTTATGTGATGGTGGGGGCAATGTTGTCGTGCTTGCTTGTTCTGTTGTTTTTTGTCGCACATTTTGTTCAGCTCTATTATTATATTAATGAAGAGAAAATCAAATCAAATAAGTGTGTATGTAGAGCAGCATAATACATAATACTGAAGAGTGTTTTTATTAAGATTCTGAACCGTTTTAAAAAGTAATTCCATAGCGTATGTAAGATGGCAAAACACTGGATATCTGGCAGCCAATGGATCGGTGGCAGCATTCCATCAACCTCGATGTAAAAGAAACAAGACGTCGGCCGTAGATCTGGGCAGAAAGTTACCTAACGTTTACCTCTCTTTATAAAACGTAGCCTTGAATTTCATTCAATATTATTACTCCCATTTACATATAAAATAGTATATGAGTACATACGAGTATGTATACTTAAGGGCCCACATAGCATATAAATATGATTAATACAAATATCTATTACACTTCATATTAATGTTGCCAGAAATTTATGTTTTGCAGTACAAATTTAGAACAATTAATCGCTTTTATATATATTACTAATATATGAAAATAATTAGATTATTCGCTCAACCTAAGACAATCGATACTCTTTATCACAATTTCACGTTGAAAATGATAGCACGAGCTACGTCATTATTTGATTCATATTTGACTCTTTTATCTATGCATAGATCTCCCAACCTCAGGTTACGTACTCTGACATTACAAAGTTGACTCTTTTGGTTCTTGCTGCTATTTACCCCTTTGATGTTTGGGAACAGTGCCTAAAATGCTTGACAAACAAACAGCCCCACTTGGATTTTGGCCCCGTACACACTCTATACAGCTATAAGCTATGAGCAAAGCAAGCAGCATTTCATCCATCCTCAGCAACCGGATCCAAGCAACATAAAAAACAAAAAATTGTCTCCTCGTTTTTTAATGTTTTCCGCATGTGATTTTCGCGCTGCTGTTTTGTTTTGTTTTTTAATTTTCCGCTTACAAAGCGACGAAGACGTCGCCATCATCATCATCATTATTCTCCTCGTCATTATCATTGTGTCCTTGTCGTGCCACAAATGCTAGCGCCCCAAACTCGTCCATCCTGTGTGAGCATATGCATACATTTATACCATTACAATATTGCATTTGGAGAAAAATTGTTGGTTATTTGTTGTTATTTTTTTATATTTATTTTCTGTAAGCTGCCAAGCTGGCGCGTTGTGCTGTCTTCCGCTACATGAAATTCTACACTTACACCTTCGTTAGCTTACAGGTAAAATTTTTTTGGCGCATTTCACTTCGGGCCTTCGCTTGGGTTTTGTTTTCGGGACACAGATGGGAGTATGGGCTTTTGGCTACGTTTTGTTTCGCGGCGTGAAAACTGAACGCACGTAAACGATGCTGGCAGTATGTTCGGATGGTTGGCAGCTACTATTTCTTGTACACTCAGCGAAATATTTTTGCATAATATGGAACATTGTCTTCAATAAGAACATGACGAAATATCATTCGAAAATATACATACAAATAAGGTACTTTACATTTAATTAACAATATAATTGACTTTGAAAAGGTATTGTAAAGAAAGTAATTGGAAGTACTCAGTTTGAAGAAATAACAAGGAATAACAAGTCGAGAGCATAAATACATATATTGGAATTGGTCTGAGCGACCTTTGTCTAGTTGTCGCTGTTGGGACAAGCCAATCGTTGGATTATCTTTTAATAATCAACTAGAACAGCAAAAAACACTACAAAACAGGAAATAGGATGTTGTATAGGAGGCACTCTGACTCTAAACTCCGCCCTACAATGGCCATGCAGTACTGTCAGTAAGTAGATAACAAAGCCTGCTGAATAAGAAAGAGTTAACGCCTTACGAAATAGTTAGTACCAAGTAGTTAGTTCCTGCTCATTGTTTTGTAGTGTTGTTTGTATATTGTTTTAGTTCAATATGAAATACGTTCTAAATACAAGTATATTGGAAATTGACATTTTTTCTCAGTGCACCTGCCATTTATTTGGGCCGCACGTAGGCGAAGGTGTTAGCCACCTTGGTGAGCAGCAGGAGCAGCCCTCACAAAAGCTGCTCCAATTACTGTTTGCATAGTTGAGTGTCGTCTGCGGAAATTTGTTTATTTTACGCGCTCTGCGTACTCGTTGGAAGGATGCTGGCAGTCGGTAGCGACGCCGCCTGTAGCTCGTGATTCGTCGTTTTTATTGAAACCCAGCCGGCAACAACAGGAGACAGCGACGGAGGCAAACAGGCATATCCTGCCCTGTTTCCTAAGACAAACTGACAGTTAAATGCGTCACAGTCCTTGTCCCAGTCGCAGTCGCTGTCGCAATCACAATCGTCCTCATGCTCTCCTTACAGATTTCATTTGCACAAATATTTCGATGGGTTTTGCATTTGCAGCACACTGCTGACATTTCTCTGAGTTTTCGGTTTTGTAGTCATAGTCGTACGCTTAGTCGGTTTATAGTTTCCACTTTGATGCAAATGCAACAACAACACACGGTTGTCTGCACCAAAAAGGTAAAGTAACGAACACGCCTGTCAGCTGCAGCATTGCAATGAAAACGCTGCAAAATGTGTGGGCTACAATGGGAAAAGGATGCGTTTTGGCTTTCTGCATTCCCCTGACAAAGTATGTAGATGGCAATGGGTACCGAAGTTGCTATGAACCTTTTGAATTATGAAGGGGATGTTTGTGGGCGGTTTCCTGCAGGAATGGAAATACGAGCACACATTCTTTTATATTACTTATTATTATGTATAATTATAGAAATTAAAAAAATTATTAAATTTTAAAACAACGGAAGTACATTTTAGATCAATTTTAGTTCCTTTGGTATTCGAACTGACGTAAAGGGTGTATAACGCACATTTACATTGGAATTGTGTACAGTACAGAGTTGAGCCAAAGCAACAACAACAGCGAAGGCTTAAGTAGAGATTACATTTATGGCTATAAACTCCTTTCAAATTGACCTATCATGATGAAATTTCAAGAATTATGGGAGTTATAAAAAATCGCTCATAGCGAGGGAGTCGGGGTAGGATGAAATTTCTAAAATTTGGTGTCTTAAGCTCTTATAGTCCCGAGATATAAATTATTATACGATTGGCGTTACCGTTTCCCCATAGGGTGTATAATTTCTGCAAAATTTTGTCTCTCTAGCTCTTATTGTCTTTGAGATCTAGGTGATCATAAGGACGGACAGACAGGGCTAGATCGACTCGTCTTATAATGCTGATCAAGAATATATATTCTTTGTGGGGTCTGCCACGCCTCCTTCTGCCTGTTACAAGTTTCACCTCCCGTAAACCCAATACATTGTACATTTCATGTACAGAATATAAATATATAGCGTATACGTATGCGTTTATAGAACAGTAGTATTGAATAACTCAGAATCGTAGGCAGGTTCCCACTATTCCCAATACTATTCAATCCACTGAAACTGCAAATTTGTGGCACTTTGCGGAAATGGCAACATGCCTTTATTAAAAAATATTATTTGTTGTTATTAAGTAATCAATTATAGTATTACAATTCACCAAATACCTTCATCATAAAAATCTTCAAATACTCTTATTGTTACATTTTGATGCTTTATGTTTTCGTTTTACCTATCCTCGAATGGCAACTCTAAGCTTCTCCCACCGATTCAACCTGCTTTAATCGGCTTTAATGAAAATACACCCTGAAGCTTGGGAAACAATTCACAGAAACGAACTTTACAGCTTGACTTAGTCGCTCTGCTCTCCTCTCCGCCCTTGCTCAAAGCAGGGCCTCACTTCAAATGAAACGCACTATTCTCCCATCCATTTCACTGGCCTTCCAAAAATGCCAAGACCAGCATTTTGTCGTTGCTGCTGCAAAGGCACCAAACATGCTGCAATTTCTAGAAATGAGCGTCCGAAATGATGAGCTGCCTGTAATTCCTTTTTGGCCAGTCGGTGCCCAGGGCTTACCAAAGCTGTTTGTGCTGTTGCTGCTGAAGCTTGAGTCCAGGTTTCAGGTATGCTTTTATGTGGCTAGAATGTATGTGTGGACACTGGGAGCGGGAACAGGAGTGGGAGTTACTGGCCATCGAGTGTTGTCTATTGTCTATTTGGAAGTTGTTGCCATGTATCTAACCCTATGCCCACTTACTAGTGCAACAAAGAGGGATGAGCAGTTGGATGAGATGCCCCATGCATGCCATGAGGGCCAATAAAATTGTTTACGAGAATGCGGGTGTTAGAGCGGCGGCTGATGTTGCTGTTGCCGTTACTGTTTGCTTGTCCTACGGACATTAGATAGGTGGTGGATGTTGGATCTCTGCTTGTTCCATTTGTTCTGTTTGCCTGTAGTTGGCCTTTTGTACGTAGCTGGACTGTTAGCCCTTTCCTGCCAAAGCTGCAGCTTGCTGCCAATAACTCAACTAATTGTTGCTGTGAGTGAGCGGCTGTCGTCGTTGTCGTCAGCAGCAGCAACAGCGACAGCAGCAGCAACAGAAGCAGCAGCGGCGACATCAATGGCCACAACAACAGCAGCAACAGGAACAAATGCGAAATGTGTGTTCAGCTGTGGCCAAAATGAGCTTAGCTGGCAATCAAATGTCGCACACATACAGCAATTGGTTAAATTGTTAATTTCGAGCAACGAAGAATCTGTGTCATCAACAGTACCAGAAGCTGTAGCAACAGCAACCTTATTACAGCCTTGTCAGCAACAGTAACGGCAGCAGTAGCAGTAATGAACAACAGCAGCATGTCCATCACACTCTGACACGTGGCGCACGCTTGCGAAAATTGTGGCATAAAACGGCAGCACAGACACCTGCTGCCCTGCATATTAATAAGTAGGTTGCACCACGACTATAATAAATCTAACCAAGCCTTGCGGAGGCCAGGTACCTTCGCTGGAGCGGGCGCTTAATAGGTACTAAAAAGTGTTGGTTTAGGAGGAATGTGGGGAGAGGGGGGGGGGGGTATGAGAGTAGGCAACTATGTGTGTACAGTGAAAATCAGCTATTCATAAAACCTTACAAAAGCGTTCTAGGCGTAATAAGGTTAAGCCCTGTTCCTTTTTGTAACCCTATTTAAGTGTCTGAACACAAAATATTTGGGTGTTAGCGTTAATGACAAATAGTGTATCTGACTTGTATGTATGTACATGTATCTGACTTACAAATTATATATCTTTTAAAGCAGTATAGTATATATATGTATCACTAACAACAATAAATACCTATGATTAGAAACCGCTTTATTTCACTTCAAAATATTCTCAATCAAAATGAATACAATTTTAAATCCCAACAATATCATTCCCTTAGAACTTTGTTCCTCTCCTATTAAGTTTTCAAGAAAATACGAATTTCGGATGTATAAACCGCTTCTTTAGGCATTTCATACATCAAGTATCCAAGCTGTCTTCAAGAAGCAGAATTAAATACTAATTGAATATGTTAAGTGTTTAAAAGAAGCTGAGAAGTGCCTTTGTAAATATCTCTGAAGGACCAATCATTGCGAACGGCTCATGTTTGATCATCCTACGTGTCTAATTATATGTATAATTAATTAATTATATTCGTACATTTTTTAAAGTTTATTTTTCCTTAATTACAATTTAGCAAATTACAATTAAGCGCTCCTTGTCACTTCTCATAATCTATTACTTGTTGGGTTCCTTTCTTCTTTTTTATGCAAATATTAAATAAAAATTGTCCCATTGGAACTTCTTAGCCAATACCTCCTGTATATTTACATCTGCTTCTTTTATATTCCGCATACGACAAAGTGCCAAGTCATGACTCACTTAAAGTAGCAACAGCTTTAATCAGAAACTTCACATTTTATTGACTGCCTCTAGTCTGGCGGCAGGCTGTCTGGTTGCCTGCCCAGCAGGATGCCTGTCTGACTGCATTTGTCGCACTGCTGCTGCATTGCCGGCATTTTATTGTATTTAGAAAGAACGACAACGTCGACAATCGCACACCGAATGCTGACGCCATGGATCCTAACGACTCTAGCCAGTTGCCAAATTTACTTCCATTTTTTATTTGTGCTGGCAGCACGTAGAGCGTGCTAAATTTTCCACACGCATTCCTGGCTCAAAGTGCATTGCCTCACTGTCTCTACTGTCGACGTCGATGCCAACTACTGCCGTCTGGCATTTTGCCAAAAAACTGTCAAAGCAACATGAGACACATGCAGAGCAACCGAAATGACTGACCATACCCCTCGAGCCATTCAGGATCCTTCCCCATCGGGACATGTGTGACTGTCCAGAATGCTGGCGCCGGGTCGAGCCTGCCATGCTGTCTGGCCTGGTCGGGTCCAGGCCACCACTAGTGGCAATGAAAACTCTATACAAATGAAAATGCAATTCACACAAATGGGCTTTGGGCTAAAAAAAAAAGAAGAAAGAAAACAATGCAGATGGAAAAGGGCTTACAGAAATCAGTGATAAACGTGTGCAAGTCCCACAGATTGAATTAGTTTGTCGGCCTGCAGCTCAGTGCGCAGTGCAGTGGACTGCTACGGACTTAGTTTGGACTAGACAAGTGTCATACTTCAGTCAGTTGGTCGTGTCAAATGCATATTGGGCTTCGCATAAATCTCTTGTTCAATAAAAGTGCTGGCATCCATTTTTGTTGAATTTAATTTGAAAAGCTCAGCAGTGGCCAATGTTTATTATGAAGTTGGAATGAGTTTTGAACAAATGAACACTCAATCACAACACTTTTTAATTACAAATGGATGAATAACCATTTTTATACTTCAATACCATAATACTCTTGTGTCGTTGAATAAGTTCAGAAATCAACTATTCGGGGATATGCTTTGTAGAATTTCCATCAAATAAATTTCGACAAATTCAATCAACTCGTGTTGCCTGGATATTAGGAGAGTCATACATACAGCCGTTTCTGAAATTGTTATCGTATTACAGGAATTGAATCCCGATAGTTTAATTTGTAAGCATTGTACAAAACATCTACATATCCTTATATGTAACACCTTTCTTAATAAGTTGTTATTAGCATACTATGGAATGTTCATTAAGAAGGATATAAAAGAATTAAAGAAAATTGAATGCATTTTGAGTTAAAACAAGAGAGAGCACGCTACAGTCGAGCAAGCCCGACAGTGAAATACCCTGTACCCAGGTAAACTTCCGTCACTGAGTTATATGCACCCATAGCAGCAGCAAAAAGAGAAAGAAGAAGAGCAAACTTGTTGCTGCATTTTGTGGGGGTTGTACTGGAGAGAATTTGTTTCGCTAACTTCGAACTTTTCTTAGAATTGAGCGAATTGAATAAAACAACAGTAGATAATTATATATAAAATATAGCATTTGAAATGTGGACGCTATTGACGAAATTCTGTAGCGGGGGAAGGGGGGAAAATTCCAAAAAATAAATAAACTCGTCCTTTCTCGGGCCTAGGAGAATCTGGATACCAACTTTGGTTATTCTAGCTTTTATAGTTTCTGAGATCCTTGCGTTCATCCTGACGGACGGACAGACGGATATGTCTAGATCGATTTATCTCGTCATGCTGATTCAGAATATATATACTTTATGGGGTCGGAGATGCTTCCTTCTGCATGTTACATACTTTGCACAAACCTAATATTCCCCTTTTTACCCTACGGATACAGAGTATAACAAGAGAGATCGCTACAGTCGAGCAAGCCCGACAGTGTAATACCCTGTACCCAGGTAAACTTCCGTCACTGAGTTATATGCGCCCATAGCAGCAACAAAAAGAGGAAGAAGAAGAGCGAACTTGTTGCTGCAGTTTGTGGGGGTGGTACTGGAGAGAATTTGTTTCGCTAATAACTTATCTTAGAATTGACCGAATTGAATAAAATTGAACAACAGTAGACAATTATATATAAATTATGTGTGCAAAGTTTGGTTTAGGTAGCAATTGAAATGTGGACGCTATTGACGAAATTCTGTAGCAGGGGAAGGGGGGGAAAATTCCAAAAAATAAAATAAACTCGTCCTTACTCGGACCTAGGAGAATCTGGATGCCAACTTTGGTTATTCTAGCTTTTATAGTTTCTGAGATCCTCGCGTTCATCCAGACGGACGGACAGACGGACGGACATGTCTAGATCGATTTCTCTCGTCATGCTGATCAAGAATATATATACTTTATGGGGTCGGAGATGCTTCCTTCTGTATGTTACATACTTTGCACAAACCTAATATACCCTTTTTACCCTACCGGGTACAGGGTATAAAAACAAAGTTATACACACAGAATTTCAGTATTAGTTCAAGAGAATCAAAATATTTTCATTTCTTCCTTGGAATTATAATACTTGTATTGAATTACATGAACTTTTCATCTTTTCGAGCTTTTAAAGAATTAATGCTAAAACATTTATTATCAAACCTCATAGTTTACACATTCTGAATAAGCAGGAAGACTTCTTTCATTAAAGCCAGTTGGCTTAAACAATTGCCTTAAAATTTCATCAACAGCAATCCTGCAACCAACAATTTTCCAATGCAATTTGTGCTACAAACTCCGTTAGACAGTTGCATGCAATTATTGCAATACGCAATTATTCAAAACGTTCGTACAATGGACAATCAGCATTTTCTGGCTATTCTAGCTATGCTACGTTATGTAGTTGCCAACAGGCACCCGATAGCCGACAGCCGACAACAACCGGCAACATAACGAGGCGTATACGTAATGGATGTTTTCATATTCATGAAATTGTGTTTAGGCAAGCTTTTCCTACCTACGTCCAGACACTTTTGATCATTTTGAATAATTATTTGCATTCGATTTGCAATCGCAATGGCTGGCAGAGTACGGAGGGAGGAATAGTGTCCATGGACTGCATATGTGAAATGGAGACTAAAGGGATATTAAGTAGCACAGAGTGCTCAGCATCGCGTGTGTACGAGTATGTGAGTGTTTTCATAAATATTCAAATGCAATTCGTGTACACTTTACAAGCTGTGGACATGCCGATGACGTGGTGGACGTTAACGTAAACGCTGAATGCTGATGTTGGGCCTGGACCTGGGCCTAGGCAAGCAGTGCTTTGGGTTTTTGGGGTAGCTTTCTTGTGTGGAGGTATGTGTGGGGTTTGTGGGGCTGCCGTTTTTTGTACCTCATCGTTGGTTGTGAAGGCGGCTCTATACGTTATATAAATTCATTGCTTTTAAAAAAATGGCACTACATTTTTATATGTGGTCATGACTCTCCCTCTCTTTGTTTCTGCCCTACTGCTTCCTTGTTGCCGCGCTTCTAGGGCACACGATGGCCCAAAACGCCGTGACTGATATGCTGTTGAATATTTATTTATGAATTTTATGTATTATACACATGAGACTTGAGTGTTGAGCTCTGAAATGCAATTTTCACTTTACGGCTTTATGATGACGGCAGAGGCAACAGCAACAGCAACAGCAACGTTGATGGGCCAACAATAAAAGCGAGCGAAAAACGAACACAACTACAACAACGGCAACAAAAATAAATTTTCCATTTTCATTTTTAAGCTCACAATCAATAAACGACTTAAGTGCAATATTTGTTTGTTTATTTTCGGCTCTACCAAGTAAATTGTTTATTTTAAATTCCTCACCAAATTCTAGCCAAAGTAAAGAAAATGTAAAGTTTGTGTGTATGTAACCTATTTCATGTAGTAAGTATTTGCATATTTGCTTAGGTAGAGAAAGAAATCCAGCATCAATTAGTCAAATGCTTACAGCTGTCAATTAAATTCTAATTGCGTTGAAGTAGCACAAATCTTCGTTGGAAAACTAGTGCGAAGACTAATTAGATTTTAAAACCTCAGCCTTTGAGTTGAATGAACTGGGACGCCTCGGGCGGGCCTCATTCATTAATTCTCCAATGTGGCAACTGTGCTGTTAATCACAGACAGACAGAAAGTCGCCTTCACCTTTACCCACAGCCCGCAGCAAGGCGAAAAATGTTTAATTACAGGCTAAGCTAAGCAAAGCAAAGCACACAGACGGCATCCACGGTTCCCCCATATTGACCCAACGAACCGGAACGTGTCGAGTACGGTTAGTTAACCGAAAAAGCGATAGAGCTGGCGTCGAACCCTTTGACGAATACAAAAAGAGAAAAAGAAAAAATTGCGACAACACCCAAACGACGACGGTTCAAGACAAATGGACAGATACGAGTAGCAAATGTCATTAGCATTCGAGTTTACAGAATGGGAGGTGTGCGTGTGTGTGTGCCTGGCCTCGACATGCGTAGGTCACGTGCTCATGTTCGCAGGATGTGTGCCTGCTTTCCTACCGGCCTTCCTCCCTGTCTGCCTGTCTGCCTCACTACTACTATTCATAGTCAAACATTCTGTTGACTTTTCCACTTTGGCAAAATTAAATCTGCAATGTTAAAAAGCCGGGCCAATGCCGCTTCTTGCCCATGGCAATTGAATGTTGCTAGCTTTGTGTGTTGCTAACACAAAATTGTTCTTCGGTAATTGCTGAAAGTAGTTAGCGGGCTTAGTTGCCCTTTGTGTCGAATAGCTGATTTAAAATCTGTGTAATGGGCATTGACTTTGTCTGCAATTTAATTACACAACGTATTATTAAACTGCACGTTCTAAATAAAACATTCTTTAAAATTAAAATACTCTTCCTTGCAATTAGGGAAAAGTTTAGCTCTTGAATGTAGAAACTCGACACTACTATAAACATAACATAGTAGTTGGTATAGCATTTGGAAGAATACTCGTACTCAAAGTCAAGATCTATAGGTGTGCAGAATTATACATTTCTGTTTCGGACATACATATACATATACTTATAATTATCTAGGTTACAAGATCTCAGAGGACTAGTTATATTTAGTTATAACTAAAAATTATTGATAGAAGACAAGCAGACGCATTAGATAAGAGAAAATTCGGGCACTGGGACATACCCAAAACTGTATACACAATAGCTAATATGTGTAGGTAACGAAGCATCACCAGAGGCTGCCAATTACTCCATCTTTGGTTTCTGTTAATTACAAGCCCTGTTGTTTGTAGGGCAATTAGGCCAACTTATATAGCACACACTACCAACGTGCCTAAGTCGTTTTCAATGTACAAAATAGCTTCAAGCTTTAATTAAGCAGCATTCTCCACTGCCTATACCCACCTAGAACTTATTAGTGAGCTAGGGGGCATGTGTTCATTTCTATTAGATGATTTTAAAGACGAAAAGAGTTCTAGTTTCCCAAAACGTTTTAAGAACCAAGTGGTAAAAGGGAATACTGCAAGGTTTAATATTTCTATATCCATATGTTCCTGCGTTCGCATATCGAACATTTTTGAAATATAACTACTTCTTTGAGTTATTCGTTCTTCTGTTTCAACCACTTCTCTTACTATGCACCCAGGACTACAAGGCTTATTGTAACATATTATAAAATAAAGCTCTCATAATTTAAAAAGAGTGTTTATATTAGAAACTGCATGACAGATATAATTAAAGGAACATATGTAACATTTTTAGCTCAGGCGAACTTTTCTTTTCATTAATAATAGTCGATTAAAGGCTATGATAAGCAGTTGTCCTCTAAAAATAACATGCAATTGTAATTCTTCTCAGGTACCTAAAGCAGTAATTCTTGTATTAATTAAGCCTCTTTACTCTTCACCTACATTTCAAAAATGTAAAACTTAAAATACCCTGCTTCATTGTTTTGCTCACGAATTTTTGATTGAACTTGTTGTCGAATCTCCAATATGGCTGCCATATGTTAATTCTCTAAACAGATTTGGGTACATGTCTCTGCTTATGCCCAACATTCTGCGAACTAATACAACCGGTCAAAGTTAAGTCAGGGTGCTCCTCGACTGGTGCAGTTGCTTCTTTGTAAAGTAACAAGGAGCATAGCTTTAGACTAAAACACTTTAGTAATTGGTAGCTTATTGCCTCAGTGCTGAGCACCGTCGTCAAAAGTTGCACACACAGAGAACCAAACACACATATCAGCTGGGAGTAGAGAGTCAGACTTACAGCATCACGATTATGCACAAACGCTCCGACTGTCAAGCTTAATGCGCAACGTCGTCGTACAAACGAAACAAATGAAAAATGTGATGGGCAAGGAGTCGGAGCCGGAGCTGATGCTGAAGCAGCCCAGACAGCTTAGATCGAAGAGCGGCAGCTCAGCCCCTAGTCTCACTTTAGTCCAGCGAGCTATTCCTGCCAATGCTGGGGCTAGTGGGTGTGGGTGTGGGTGTTGGTGTGTGCAGGTGTTTGTGTGAAAGTGTGTGGAAATGTGTTTGTGTGTGTAAGTATCCCCATCTGTTTGTCACTCATGCTGGCAGCAAAGTACGAGGACAAAAAAATGTGCTCGCCCTCCTAGCTGTGACATAATTAAACGCATTTCAAAGATGAAGATGTCGTCAGGAGGAAAAAGCCGATGACAGAAACAGCAGCCATGCCAGGGTGTGGTCGCCATGTTTCTTCACAGGCTGTGACGGGCTGTCGTATGATTTGCAGCTGCTTGTTGTAAGAAGTGTGAGCCCTCGATGATGAAGCTGATAAACATGTGCCCTGCTTAGCTATGTCTCGCCGCGCCTCGTCCTGTCTCCACTTAGCTGTTGATGATGAAGATGAAGTGCGCTGGATTATATCAATATTACGTATACGCACGGGGCAATGACGCAGCGGCTGCTGTGGCAACTTAAAAAGATTTGTGTGGCATCTCAGGCATTTCGTTTTGAGTTATTTAGTTGGCTCAGTAGCGCGCTTCTTGTACTTTTTTCGCATCTCTTTTGGAATGTTTTATGGCGCCATTTTTCATGTTTAAGGTGAGAACATTTTTGTTTATCATCATTGTGGTCTACGCCAGCGTCATTATGCCACATGGCTATTATTGTTGTAGTCATAAATTATGCAGATATTTAGCTCAGGCCGGTCGAATAAGCCAGAAGCAGAAGCTGTACGGCTGCTTACGGTCAATAGCATATTACGTATACGCAATGTGCACACGCCCTTTTTTTTTGCTATCGCTGTTATGGTTGTTGCTGTTTGCCACAACTCTGATGATGCTGTTTGTGTGTGTCCTTTTTGTTGACAAACAACAACGTCGACACCGCAATACCAACAACTTGTTACGAGCTGTTGCTGTTGTTTTTGTTATTGTAAATGTAGTTGTAGTTTCCAACGCCTGCGGCCATGTTGATAACTCTGATGACGTTGATGAAAAACTTTTGATTGATGTGGTGGCAAAAACTTCACGTTGTCATTAGGCACGTCTATGCTATATAGAATTCAAACCCTTTTGGATTTATATACATACGTGTATGTTTGTTGGCATGCATATGTGTGTAATGTGCATGTGTGTGGCATGTGGAACAATAAACAAGTTGCGAATGACAAACGCCAAAGTTGTGATTGTTGTTTTTGGTTTTGTTGGGTTAAAGTGAGCTTGTTTTTCTTAGGCCTCAAGAAGTTTTTGTTTATTAATTAATGTGGAAAGAGCTCGCTTGACGCGTGCTTATGAATAGTAGGTCTGTGAGAACAGTCTGAGTTCGTTTTAAAGAATAATGATTAATCATACACACAGAAAAAAAAACTAGGATTGTCGTTATAAAATTATGTCCAAACGGTGGCAAGTTAGTTGAGTAAGTAAAAAAATATTTATTTAAATTACAAAATCCGGAATTCGCGTACAATTTTTGGAGTTTCCAATGAGTTAAGAATTATAGTACCTTTATCGTGTGCATGATTCGCATTAAAAATTGGTTTCTTAGTTTGTCTCTACTACTACTTCTATTGATTGTGTCCAGTGATTTATATATTTCAAACTATTGATCTGCATGATCATTAGTTATCTTATAATTGACCTAAAATGTATATAGTTACAGCCCACAGCGAACATACATATCAGGGGCTTGCGCTTTTGTGTTTATACCACACAACCACTAAGGACAAACTTGGAAATTCTAGTAAATTTTGTCTCTAGTGCCATTTTATATTGATTCATAGCATAATATTTAAAAATATTAAAGGCACATAAATCAATCAATACAGAATTTGTGAAATGCTTAATCAACAATTAAATATGTTCATATTCGTCTGGTCTTACCAATAATTTGGAAATTGGCAAATCCATTCCTGGATAATTCCTACTCTTGGCTTAAATGTTGATGGAATATCTGGGCATTTAAATCGAACCTATTTTTAAAAAAATTGATTTTAAAGATATGAATACCTAATGTTTTTGTATAAATTCTAAACTGGACTATTTGAAATAATTTTTGATCAGGCACGTCCAACTTGTGTGGCCTCAAAGTCCTCTCGAGGGACAGACGTTCAAATATCGCTGTTATATCCACTCAAATCTAATAATATTCTTTTAGAATTTCCTATAACAAGTCTTAACTGTAGTTCAATCTACACATAACTTATGCTGAAAGCGACCACAGCAGAAGCTTAATTGCAATTCAGCTTGGTTTGGTTCTGCTTTATATTCATGTTCTACCTGTGGCTGCGCCGTTGATGGTCAGGCCTTGGCCCTTCTTGAGGGCCAAACTCTGGCAACGTGTTAGCAACTAACTGCAGTCAACAATGCCACACAACAGTTTTTCTCTCATTCTCTTTTGCAATGTTTTTTATTTGATGTTTTGCAGTTGCCCTTCTTAAACTTTTCTCGTTATTTTTGCACATTCTCCGCAGCCACAGCTCAAGCACTGTTACACTAATTACCTTGTTTTTCGGAGAATTAACTTTTCGATTACTGCAGCACTCACTGTAAAAAACAACTTTAACAACAACAAGGGCAACATCAGCACTAGCAGCAACAACAAAAACGCAAAACCAAAAAAAGTCACAAGTGCTGTTGCCAAAAAGTTGCCATAAATCGATGCAATGGACAACCCTGCCTGTCATGCAAGCAACCCTGGCAACGGCGCATAATTGTTTCCATGTCGACTGCTATGCTTGCTGCCACGGTTGTTGCAACAATTTGGTCCGCTGGCTCGCCAAAAATGAAGTTCTGACAACGGTTTGAAAAATTATGAAATATGCTAAGAGTGTGTGCACGATGTGTGCTGCGGATGTGTGCCTGTGTGTGCTTGTTGGTCTGCAGGCGGTTGGTCCCAGCCCCACCCAAATAGAGTCACATGAAGTGGCAGTTAGTTTGAAGTTACAAACTTTAAATAGTTGCAAAACGGCTGGCAGCGTGGTGCCACCCACAATTTCAATTTCAGTTTCCCTGGCACTGATGTAGTAGTGGTCAGGTCTGGCAAATGGCTTATTGGGGTCATTTACTCTTGCTCTGTTGAGCTTTTGGGCTTGTTGCTTTTTCCGTAGGCCATGTGCGGCTCACTGATTAACAATTCATGGCTCGACCAAAACTGAGTGTGGTCAGTTTCGCCGTAAAGTTTAAGCACTTTAGTGCAGCGTTAATTGATTTAAAAGCAACTTTGTAGTTGACCACTATTTTAGGGCTTGGCATACAAACCGGTACATTAGTTAAACTAACGAGTTTTGTACGCATGTATTTCTAACTATTTACTTCAAAAGCGTTCAAACTCTTTTGTCTGCTAAGTCTAAAAAATATTACAAAGGCCTGATTTTTTCTCATTTTTTAAAGTTCATTTTCTTATCTTTCAGAAACTTCACGGTCCACAAAACGACATTTTTAAATAAGGAACTATTGTAAGAGGTACGTAATGATTGGGTCAAATATCCTGAAATAGTACATCGAACACACAAAAGGCTTAGTCTTAAATAATAATAATTGGTGGCTAAGCCGTTGTTTGCTAGAAAATATTCATTTTTATTAAAAAACGGTCATCATTCCTGTTGCGATATACGATATAGCGGAACAATTTGGTTATTTATGCATGTACCTATGTACTACTGACACACATGAAGTATGGTCAGCTAAGCAATGCTTCAAACAACAATTGAAATAACAACAATAAAAACGGTATTATTTCTATCAGAATTTGATTATTAATTGATAATTAATTGCGGTAACTGATAGGCTGCTAATAAGCAAATACGTTGATAATGTAATTGAACCACGGACTATGCTTCATTTCAAACTATTTATTAGCTAACACTTGCAAAACACACTATCAACTTTCAACTCCCCCGCCCACCCCTTTAATCTGCATCTCAAATGTACAACTTTATTTGACTAATTACATGGCACTGCAACTACTGTGATTTTGCGTAATTCTTCGGCGAACTGCCCATCAGTGCTCTGCACATTCCACTACGTTTTCACAGTTTTCAAATGAAATTACATTTCATTTTTCTCTTCGGTTTTTTCTCAACACCAACTGCTGCCAACGTGGCAACAT
Source organism: Scaptodrosophila lebanonensis (assembly GCF_003285725.1). NCBI lineage: Eukaryota > Metazoa > Arthropoda > Insecta > Diptera > Drosophilidae > Scaptodrosophila > Scaptodrosophila lebanonensis. The sequence goes on from NW_022060558.1 coordinate 1,737,836, forward strand.
CCAGCGTCGTAGTCCATTCTCACAGGCCGTTTGTCCATAACATTTTGTTGAACAGCCGTCGCTAATCTTGGCCGACAAGCTTTGCTCTCCAACTGTTTAAATGTCAGTTAAAATCCCATAAATTCTCCTTAAATGACTTCTGTCTGCCGCAATTTCGTTGCCAGGCTGCAGTGTTGAACAGTCGCACGTTGTTGGCGACGTTGTAAAAACGGATATGGAAAAGGCTAAGACACGAAGCGGCAGCAGGAGTTGAAGCGGTAGCAGCAGCCAAGGAGTAGAAAAGAATTACAGCAAGAGAATTAACTATTAAGAGAAATCAGAAAATCCTTTGTCGTAAATAAAATTTCATTTTTCTTGGCGACAATCTTCTCTTGAACTGGACCGAACGACAACGAACTATGCCGGAAGATAAAAATGTTTCCTGTTGTTGGCAAGCCTGAGACGGTGTTGGAATAAGTTCTGCTTACACTCAAATAAATATATACTTATATCTTCACGTATTGATCAATTGAAGGTCAAAATTTATGAAATTCCTTACTAAAACTTTAACGGCTGGTTGTTATTATTAAGATTTATTTATTTTAAAAGCATTATAAATTATTGATATAAAGTTTGAATAGCTTTTGATTCTGGTGGTGCTGTTGGAAATAAAAAACTGAATGATTTGTGTACCTCACTTCTTAAACCAAGAATGTGCCAGCACGCACATTTATAATCTTTTCAAAATATTAATGATTTATAAAATATAAAGTAAGAAAATGTTTATATTATTCTAACATATTCTGTTGAATAGTGTTTCATTGTGTTTCTTATAACTACAGTGAAAACTCCCTTAATGGACACCTCTTTTATCCGGACACTCTCTTCGGCGGACACTTTTTCTAAAAAAAACAAGAGAGAACGCTACAGTCGAGCAAGCCCGACAGTGTAATACCCTGTACCCAGGTAAACTTCCGTCACTGAGTTATATGCGCCCATAGCAGCAGCAAAAAGAGGAAGAAGAAGAGCGAACTTGTTGCGGCAGTTGTTGGGGGTTGTACTGGCGAGAATTTGTTTCGCTAACTTTTCTTAGAATTGACCGAATTTGATAAAATTTTAAACAACAGTACATAATTATATAGAAATTATGTGTGCAAAGTTTGGTTTAGGTAGCATTTGAAATGTGGACGCTATTGACGAAATTCTGTAGCGGGGGAAGGAGGGGGAAAATTAAAAAAATAAAATAAACTCGTCCTTACTCGGACCTAGGAGAATCTGGATGCCAACTTTGGTTATTCTAGCTTTTATAGTTTCTGAGATCCTCGCGTTCATCCAGACGGACAGACGGACGGACATGTCTAGATCGATTTCTCTCGTCATGCTGATCAAGAATATATATACTTTATGGGGTCGGAGATGCTTCCTTCTGTATGTTACATACTTTGCACAAACCTAATATACCCTTTTTACCCTACGGGTACAGGGTATAAAAATAGGTGTATAAAGTATTTAAGTATCCCCTTGAGCGGACACTCCCCTTGGGCGGCCAAGAGAGTTCTCACTGTGAATACTCCTAAGTCCATATATTAATACATTAAAACAATATTCTTTGTTGCATACTTTGAGGAGCGGAGTTTCTCTCAGTGTACGTTTGTACAATTGTCTAGTGGCCTGTGTGCTTATCTGTATGTATGTATGTGTGTGTGGGACGCCCTGAGGCACGGCATCATTTAGCTTTATATAAACAGGAATTGCTGGACACTGGCAACTGGCATGGGCCCTACTCCGTGAGTTCGTGCCAAGACAATGTTCGCCATGTGCCAAGTCCTGACCAACGGCAATGACAACAGAGACGACTAGGACCAGGGCAACGAATGATGCAACTTTTGCAGCAACTAGCAATTGGTTCAATAAACTCATTAAATGCGCTCAACTTTTCTCCTGCTGCTACGCTCTTGTTGTTGCCGCCCAACACAGACAAACTTCCCGCACAAAAATGGCGGTCATTCGTTCGTTCTTCTTTTTCATTCGCTCGGCGTGCGAATTCTCAACTTGTCGCATTATCCTTTTTATTGTCGTTGATGTCGTGGCGCATTATGTTGCTTGCTTGGCTACTTGTTTAATGTATTATTTCGGCCTTGCCTTTATTTTGTGGTCCTCGCATTTTTCTGGCAGCCATAAAAAGCATTTAACTTATTCGCTGGCATTGTTGTCCTTGCTAAGTCGCCAGAAAACAATAAATTCTGTGCAAATTTAAAACGTGGCCACATTTTAATTTGTGGCACAACAGCGCAAGCAACAGCAACAACTGCAGCAGCACCTAAACGAGTTTACACTTTTCCGCCTCCGCCAGTCCACCCCCATCCACCACAGGAACAAACAAACACAGATGTATATATATATCCTTGACGCTCATTGGCCAAACCGCAGAATTCATTTTTGTTGGTCGCCCAGGCATTCGACTAGTGACGGCAGAAACAGCAGTCAGGAAACGGCAGCTGCATTGCATTCCTAAAATTACGGCAAGCACAACTATCTGTGAGTTTTGTTCGGCTGTTTGTCCAGGAGAGGAAAAATCTTCAGTAAAATTGTCAATTTATTTTTTATGCCATCTTGAAGTTTACTGCGATTTTCACCGCTTTGGTTTAGTTTGTTTGGCTGGCTGGCTCACTGGCTGGCTGGCTGGCAGTAGCAGAAACAGCATCCTTACCACAGCTGCTCGTGATTCTTTCGAGGCTGCCAATTTGTCAGTTTTCTGTTGTTGGCGCCGTTTTTATGCCGTTGCCGATGCCATTGCCGTTGCAACCAAGCAAAATTCTTTATGAAAACTTTGTTTACAACAATCAACTCGCTCTCTTGCTCTCGGTGCCTATTTGTGCGTGTATGCGGGTGAGTGTGTGTGTGTGTGGGGTGAGTGTGTGCGTGTGTGGGGTGAGTGTGTGCGTGTGTGGGGTGAGTGTGTGTGTGTGTGTGTAAGTCTGTTTTGAGTTGACAATATTTTTAATAGAAACTCAACGCTCAGCGCCAAAAGTTTTCTTTTAGCAAATTTGCAGCCACGTATTGTGCCTCTTCCACACTTACACACTTATGTGTGCGCATATGTGTGTGTGTGTGTGTGTGTGTGTGTGTGTGTGTGCTGTGGGCGTTGCTATGCTCTAGGAAGTGCCTGAGGAATATCAGGAGTGTAGATGTTCGAGTTTTGTGTTTGTGTTTCAATTTGTGTGCCTTTTATAGAATTATGCACTTTTGTCAGCTTGCAGCTTTTGTTCATTCTTAGTGTGCATAGCTTGCTAAAATTTCGCAATTTAGTTTAACTTGTACCGTTGCACTACAAGTATACTTAGTTGCACAAGGTTGGAAAATAGGTTGCTTGGCTAAAATTTTGTCGACAGCATAAGAAACCAAATAGCAATGTGCTGCTTAAAATATTTGAGCACAATAGCAATTAAATTGCTATTTAAGGCTAAAGAAAAGTAAAGTTTAAAAACAAATAGAACTTTAATGGAAAATAAAAAGCAGACATCATGTTTGTTTTGTTAAACAAAATACGGGTAATTTGATTGTACATATATATTTCAGATTTATAACATATACATAGTAGTGGTGGCTAAATTTTACTCTGAACCCATAGGATAAAATGGCATAGTAGTTTAGTGCAAGTGTGTATCACACCTAGATGGATGACCCATTAGATAGTTTTATTCAAATGTATTACCCATTATATTCTTGCAAATGGCATGATGCCTCAACTCCACTAAAGAATATTGAAAACGCTTTCTGCTTTAGAACAGAATTTACGTTAGTTGGAATCGATATCCACACAGAAAGTATTTCTTTATTTAACATTTCCAACTTTAAAACGTTTGGGGAGCAATGTTAATCTTCTCTGAGTATTAATATTGTTAAATTCAATAGCTCTTAAGCTTTTGTTAAAACACATTCATTTATTTCGTATTGCCGTTTATACACATACAGAGAATATTTCAGCAATTAAATAGATTATATATAAATGTGGAAATATTTTTTCAGGTTTTTTATATACGTACATTCTCGTATATTAACCAAACCCTAAAACTTGAAACCTTAAATATTTAATTTGTATGGTTCATAAATGGATATATTAGGTTTATGCTATGTACTTGTATATTCTTAATAGGCGGAAGTAATCATCTCCGATCACATAAAGTGTATATATTCTTAATCAACATGACAAGAGAAATCCATCTGTCTGGATGAACATCTGGATTTTGAAAACGTGTTATCCAACACTACTCAGACTTTAAATAATTTCATATAAGAAATATGTTGATAAGAATATTATATCGATTAATACATTTTGAATGATTTTATGAGTGTTTTGGAAAAAATGTAATAAATTTGAACCCACAAGTGCTCGACACTGTAATTCTCTCCTTCATTTTTATATCCTGTACCCGTAGGGTAGAAAGGGTATATTAGGTTTGTGCAAAGTATGTAACATGCAGAAGGAAGCATCTCCGACCCCATAAAGTATACAAGTATATATTCTGAATCAGCATGACGAGAGAAATCCATCTAGACATATCCGTCCGTCTGTCTGGATGAACACAAGGATCTCAGAAACTATAAAAGCTAGAATAACCAAAGTTGGTATCCAGATTCTCCTAGGTCCGAGAATGGACGAGTTTATTTTATTTTTTGGAATTTTCCCCCCTTCCCCATTTCAAAAGTTACATTAACCAAACTTTGCACACATAATTCATACACAATAGTCTACTCTTGTTTCATGTAAGTCGGTTAATTCTAAGAAAAGTTATTAGCGAAACAAATTCTCGCCAGTACAACCCCCCCAAACTGCAGCAACAAGTTCGCTCTTCTTTTTCCTCTTTTTGCTTCTGCTATGGGCGCATATACCTCAGTGTCGGAAGTTTACCTGGGTACAGGGTATTTCACTGTCGGGCTTGCTCGACTGTAGCGTTCTCTTGTTTTTTAATTTCATCCAAGTCTATTAATTCATAAGCTTAATTTTACGCCAGCACTCAAATTACAGCATCATGGTTCGCTCTTCTTTCGGCTGTTCATGCACATAAAAAAACAAATAGAGAAGAAGGGGGGCATTGCACTGTCGAGCTTGCTCGATTTTAACATTTGAATATTTCGTCTCGTTTTCACTTTATGGTAACATGGTAACGTTAGAATTTATTTACGGCAAGCGTATATCATATTACAAAAGGGAAATATTTAATTTTCGATCACAATTGTATTATATCCCCGCCTAATCCACATCTGCGTAATTGGGAAAATTAACTTCTTGATCCCCTAAAGCTTCTATAAAAAGCTGAGAGAGCTGAGATAAAAATAATTGGCATTGGACTGCTTATTTATTCGTGCATACTTACATTCTTTACTTCATATAATTTCTCCACTAAGACCGAACTTCGGCAGTGAAAGCAATAAAACCTCAATTTAAGTAGCAATTTGAAAATGTTGCCGCAACTGGTATCGATGGTATTGACACCGTAATTTGTGTTTGCCTCTCATTAAAAGCTGTCAATTGTTTTTCTTAGTAATTTACAACCGGCTTAACTGCGCACAAACAATCAGACAAACATGCAAGCATTTAGCGCTGCGGGCGCTCGTTAAACTCCTTTAAGTGTGTGCCGAGGTGCATAAAACGAAATCCATCTGTTAGTGGTTTCAAATTAAAGCTCCTGCACTTGTGCGGCAATAAAACTTTTTCGCGTGCTCCTTTTCGAAATTTGTATTCCTTGCGCCCATTTTATTGCAGCGCCTGCTGCTCCTGATGCTCCTGAGGCCATGGCGAAGCCAAGAGGAGCGGAGCCAACCAGCTCTTGTGTGAAAAGCAGGAGTGTGCAATAAAGCACAGATACGTGTACCATACACATACATACACGAACATACATTTTTATATAAGGCAGAACGATCAATGCGAGTATTATGGTGTCGGCATTATGGCGTTGGATGAGCATCATAGCGCCTTATGGCACATCAAAATTTCAATGCTTCAAGTACTTATGTGATTATGGCTGTCTAAAGGTGCAGCGGTTGGGACTTATTTAATCAGTAAAAATCAGCAATAACGTATTTTATGGAACGTGTAATTAGATGAAATCCTGCATAAAACGACTTAAGTACAAAGAAAAGTCAATCCCTTGAGTTGTACCTCATAAACAATCTCTTCATTAGTTCGCTGTTGGATTTATGCGATGGGAAGTAGAATGCATATGTAATCTTTTCCATGTATACAACAATCTGTTGTCATGTATAAAACCGATTACAGACATTTCTTTGCATCTCTTTATGATTTCATACTTCACTATTTGAGAGCTCAATGAAAGTAATGTTAATTATTAAAATTAAACATTTTATGTTAGGATTACTTACTTGCTGCCGCTAACTGAAGGCTAAGGAACATAGCAGTGTAGAGAGAAGGAAAGATATGTAGAGGAAAGGATCGAATCACCGTTTTATTTTATGTCCATCATTTGAGAGCTGGAAGATAGTGCCGAAAATAACGTGATCTCGTAATGGGATCATAAAAATAATATTTAAAAAATAAATTAATATTGTAAGTATTTATCTCTGTCATTCAACATTGCCATCTGCCCACTGCCAAGTTCAACATACACACACAAACATAAAAGGAGAAGCTGAATGTTGAAGTGTCTATAAAAGTCATTAGATTTAAAGTTTAAAGTGGTAGATTGAGGTTAACCTGAAGTGATTTAAAACATTTCTGCAGCGAGCACCATTAGGGTGAATATGCAAGTCTGGCAAGCCGTGCACCTCTTCCGCGCCTTTCCCTGGATCCTCATTACACAGCCAGGGGCAAGTGCAAGCCATTTTATTTGCGCTACACTTTGCGAACCGGAGAAAAAAAATGGTTCAAGTACGAACAAGTACGAGCAGCATATAAAATGGCAATGTGTGTAGCGTAGGAAGTTAAAATAAGAGCCATGAAGCCACAGACTATGTGAATGTGGGATAAGGAAGAGGACGCATATGAGCAACTCAGCTCAATAAATCAATATTTGAGTGCCGTTGCAATTGTCTTTATAAAAAAAAGAGCATAAGGCAGACAGCAACGAGTGAGTTAAAGGCGTCGTCCCTGGCGCGTTCCTTTGCCATTGAGCCAGGGCTGTAAAAAGGCGTTTAAGGAAATGACAGATAAATTTGCTTTTAAAGCGTTTTAACTGTCGAAGCTGCTTCTTTTTACAAGTATATACTCATAGAGGGCTACTGCTTTGTTGGGCCGCAATCGACAGCAGTCATCCCCGAGCAGTAACAATAACAACAACAACAACTAACAATGCCGCCCAAAAAACAATCATGGGCTTCACTGCTCGGCAACAAAATCCGGAAAAGGACGTAACGCGCGCGTCAGCTGACATTCATCTATGCGTGGGCGGCATGTTGTGGGTGCTGTACGCAGTAACAGCTGCGATGGCGGACATACTGGAGGTGGCAAGAAGGCGCGGTGGCGTAGTGGCGTCATGGGCAGGGCCTGGTGGTTCGTTGGTTGTCTGGTCTGGTCTGGTCTGCGCTGCTTGCCTCTCATAAAATATTTCAATATTGTTACAGATTTTGGGCTGTCGCTTTGGCATGTGTCATTATTTAAATATTTATTCTGTGCAAAAACCTCAACAAAGCATAAGAAGCGCGCAAAAAAATGTTATTTAAAGGCTTAACAACTGTGATTCGTCTGGTTGTGTTAAATTGAATAAAACGCCAAATTGAAAAAACCATCAACAAAGTAATAATAATAATAAAAAAACGTCGCTTTAAAGGCTAATACTGCACATATATATAGTACATCTGTACATACATATGCCACGCCTTTTGCGGTGGCATTACAATCGACGCCCAAATGTATGCAACAATATTTGTGCGCCGCATAAGTCGCACACACACATACGCCGAGGAATACACATGCACTGGGCACATTTACATTAAATTTCAATTCAAAATATTTTACATGCTTATTTTTGTTGGCGCTTACTGATTTGGCCACCTCCTCTCCCTCTCAGCCAGACACACCCTCACAAGTACAAAATACAATCGCATAATAAAATCGCACCCATTTATAACTAAATCCTGACATAAGCCCAATTCCAGCCACTGGGCCGTATGCTGAATGCCGCTAAATTCCCAGTAATTTGAATAGAATTTGCGTTACAAATACAATTTTGTATATATGTTTATACATGCGCCTGTTTGCAAATCCGTTTTATGGCATCATATTTCTTTTCTTTTGAACACCCTTTACAAAAAGTAGAGTGTTGCGTATTTGTATTTGTATGGTATTTGTCGCGAATAAAAATGAAAGGAATCTGTGCAGGAAATGCACCTAAATGCAGTTATGTGATTCGAGTACTCATTGAGTTACCACAATTATTTTTTAAAAAACAATACAACAAAACAGTGCAACCAGAGTGTTTATCAGGGTTTTTGTGTATTTTTCTTGCACTTAGACATTATACAGGAAACCTTAATATTATTTTGATTTACATATTCCCCATGTATGTGCATATGTGCCATAAATATATTTAGTGAATAATTATCAAAGTTAAATCAATAAAAAATAGAAACTTGATAGTATGAAAATAAATAAAGTTTTCATGTAATACTAAAAGTGTATTCTCACACAAACTCGCCCTACTTTACAAGACTTTCTTGCCAAATAATTCGCAAAAAGTTTTCTCATTTTACTCGGAACATTTAATGTTTGTAGAGAGATGCCCTTGGTTTTAATTGCAGTTACCTTAGAATCAAGGCATATCTGTGAACTTTGGTAGACTTGTGCGCTAACTTTTGTGTTTGTTTGTGTCTTACGAATTTCATTTGCCAATATTTCTATGCTTGACCACCCAGTTAATTATATTGTCTTGAAGAGTATCAATGCTTTGGTTCTTCGGAAAACACGTTCGCTTGAGGCTTCTTTTAATTGTGTTGCCTTGCTAATTGCAGATACAATTACGCTGTTTATTGTTGATACTTACGTGTACTGCTCAGCTGTCATTTGCCGTACATTTGTTTTGCATTATGCATTCGATGAAGCGGTGCAAGCTGTTATCTGTCTGCCAAGAAGACGAGCAGGCTAATAGACATCTCGACATCCCCACCGGCAGTTAGAAGCATCCTCTGCAATTTAGCTTTCTCCGCGATAGCTCCGCACTCCGTGCATGTTGGTGTACGTGTGTTCATTTCCGTTTTATGTTTGTGCAAGTATTTATGTAAGTAAAAAGAAATACTTACTGCCATAAGTGCTCACTAAAATCACTTCCAGTTTGCTGCTCTGCACATCCTTCCACTTCCGCTTCTGCTCTCTCAACAGTCGACGGTGGCTTGCACCCTGGCTATTTTGGTCGTCCTCTAAGTCGTGGTCGTCGTCAGCTGTTATTGTTTGTTAATATGTGCCATAGTGCTGGTAACTGTTGTTGTTTTTGTTGTTCATATAGTTCTTTATGGTGTAGTTGCTGCCATTCTTGTTGACTATTTTGCTCACGTAATAACGATAATAGCGCTTATTTCTTTCATTTCTCTATATTTCGTGCACCACTTCCGTTCACCATGTACATACGTTCATACCGTTTGTACTATGAGTATGGTTGAATCTGTGAGTCAGTCAGAGAGCTTGAGTTACGGCTGCTTCTGCTTACTGTTATGCTGTAATTCTTTTACATTTTTTTCCACATACACAAACAAAATATTATTTTTGTGTCGCACTTTTATTGTGGCATCAAAAGGGCTTAACTGATTCTGCTTTCCGTCGTCCCCCCACCGACTCGGAGCGTTCACATCGGAAAACGAATTGATAAAAAAAATCACCAATTGAATGTGTAGTGAAAAGAACGTCTGATGAAGCGAATCGCAGAAAATTATAAATGAAATCAGCTAGTTCAGGCAGAACATAGTACGAGTATGACCAATAAAGTACATCAAATTTTAAGTATTTCAAGCTGCTTACCTCAAAGCTGTCTGTGTAATTTAGAACAAATTAAACTATGTTTATGTCTTTACATTAATTATGATTTCGATCTTTCGTTAAACTTCAATTGAATTGTTACCGAGCAGCTATAAAATGATGTAAATAAATAGCACTTCTAAATATCTGAAGCATTCATTTATAGAACAAATTAAACCATGTTTAATTTTTTACATTAATTATGATGTAGATCCATCGTTAAGGTCTACAATTCGGATAACATATATAATTGTATGTCCAAACTTCAATTGAATTGTTACCGAGCAGCAATAAAATTAAATCAATAACACTTCAAAATGTCTGAAGCATTTATTTTTGCCGAATAAATGTACAAAATGTGTGTAAGGTACATTTTACTTATGCTACGCCTAGGCAAGGGCATGGATTACTTCATAGCCATTTCTCGGGTGCAGTATGTACAATGAGTGTCGAATTTACTTTTGTTTAGACGCATATGATATTTAACACTTATGGCATGTTCGAACTTTTAGGTACTTAGAAACATGAATAAAATGCGTTTTCGTTACATTTTTAAGGAGATTTTTGTTTCTCTTAGGCATTTATAATAGCGAAGAGGAAATAATTAAGAAATTAATCAAGATATATTTTTGAAAAATACAACGTTTCAAAATGGAAGAACAACTGGATGAAAAACAGTTTATAAATTATAATCTCAAAAAACAATTGTAATGTTTGCCTTTTTGCCCACAACAGAATGCTCAATAACACTGCAACAAAGAAAGGGAAAAGCTAAGGTGCTGTTTTTCTTTTTATAAACATATGTTGTTGGAGTGCTCCCAACATAAAATTTCACAGCCATCGCTGCTCTGCGCTTATGTGTAGAATAATTATAACAATTTAAAAAATCAACGAAAAAAATAAAATCTTAATTTTAATAAAGCAAAGTTTTTTGAAACTTGACATACATAACCATGTAACAGGCAGAAGGAGGTCGTGGCAGACCCCACAAAGTATATATATTCTTGATCAGCGTGACGAGACGAGTCGATCTAGCCCTATCTGTCTGCCCGTCCGTATGAACACCTGGATCTCAAAGACTATAAGAGATAGAGACACCAAAGATGCCTTATGTGTGTAGGCTGTGCAAGTTTGTTTTATGTTTTTGATTCCCCCCCACACCTTTTACATGAGTTCGAACACCGAGAGAAGTGAAATAGATGCAAATTTTTTTTAATTTTCTTTATTTTTTATTTTCTATAATTATTGTAAACATATGTACAGAGTACTTCAAAGTCGGGACACCCGAATTTAGCTTTTTTACTTGTTAATCTGATCAATTTTGGTACTCGGCTTGAGTTAGGGTTTATAAGAACCAGCTTTAGTTCTGTCGCACTTAATATTGATAAATGAAATTTTTAATGAGCATTGAATTATGGTTTATGCTGCTACTTTTCTTCCTCTGCCAAGTGATTCGTGTCAAACCTGCCTGTTGTTTTGAATTCTGATAGGTAAGCTCCTTATCGTAGGGCTTAAATCTACATGCATTATTTTGCCTTTAATCTCTTTCATCTACATCTACATCCACACACACAAGCCCACACGAAAACACACACGCAAACACACACGCATTGTATTGAGAATATCAAATGTTAACTTTGCCTCAAATACACTCATTGTTTGCTTTGCCATGACGCTTTTCGAAATGTTATTATTGCCATTAATGTAATCATGTTTGGCCTAACAACATTCAATATCATCATGGAAATGTGCGCTTGAAGCAGCTCCAGTCAGTCGATAATTATTTGGACCGCATTTGGGGCACGTACCACAAACAAGCAGACTTGAAAAGTACACATAAAATATTGCATATTGCACACACACTCACTGAGACACCACCTGGAGGAATGACAGATAGTATAGTAAGTAGGGCCGCAGTCATTAGTCGTGCGTGCGCAAATATTTTGAGTGTTTCCAGGAACGTGCATGTCTGTCAGCCTATACTCGTATGTTATCCATGCCAAGCAGCCTGCACCCGCTTCGGTTTCCCAATTTGAAAGTCAGCATCAGGTTCTTCAGGTGCATCAGGTACGCCCGAGCCTGTTGGCGATGCATGCGAAGTGCAGCAAAGAATCGTTGCCATATTACTCTCTCGCATATATTATAATATCAATAACTGTAAAATTGACGCTACGTTGTGGCAGACCTGCAAAACAGTCAGTCAGACAGACACTCAGACACACAGACAAGTTAATGGGTAAGTGCACCCTAGGCCATGATTGCAAATAAGTGTAATGGGCCTAGGTTTGTAAGCCGTTGTGTAATGTGGTTACCAACAACATCGCAAACAGCAACAACAGCATCACCACAGCCTTCCCGTTTGTAAGTGCAGCTATGTAGACACTTATTAGAGGCATTTCCACCCACATATACGTATATGAGAAGCACACTTGTAACTACACACTTAACCATGCACTGATAAAATAAGAGCATTACAGAGAATTGAATGGATTACAATTGCTAATGATATCGAATTCTAAAGAGTAATAATAATAGGAATTGAACAGAAACTCTTGTCGATATGTTGAAAAGCACAACCAGCTGCTGAATAGCCAGAACTGTGTGCGAGAAGGGAGCGAAAAAAACTAACGCAGTACGAGTATTTGTTTTTTTATTTTGTTTTAATTTATGTATAAATAAAATGTAACTTATTAAAATAAGTTAAGTAGACTAATCAAATCACTTTTAATTTTATCTAAGAAAAATGTATCCACTAGTCACAGTGCATTAATTCATTAGAATTTTTCTCGTCGCACAAATAAGCAATAAATAATTAAAAAAACAGCCGCTGAACATTAAATGTAATAGGTACTAAGATAACCCTAAATGATCTTTTAAAATCCGGTGTAATTAGGTACTCACTTGGGTGTATGTTGTAGGGTGTTGGAGATCAGGGGTGCGGCTTATTGATTCGTTAGTTTCTTGCTGTTTTTGCAAACGCCAGCCTTTTTCAGCGAATCACCTCTATGCAAAGGTGCTTCAGTCTTTCGATATCTTCCGATTCCTTGCATTTCTTTTCCACCAGTTATCTGTTGTGATGCCGTAAGACGCTTAAGTAGGGACCTGTAAGCTGTTTATGTTTCTGTAATATCTTAAGCTACTGCCAGACGGGCAAATAATTTGTTTAAATTTATTTTGCTTTCATCAATTTACAGTATTAGTAGATTTTTGTTTTGGTATAGAATTCGCGTATGTTCTAATTGAAGTAACACTATAATTATCACAACTTGCGCGAAAGCTAGTGCATTCTCCGCTGATTTGGAATCCCCCCATTTTTTTTTTCGAGTGTTTACACATGCATATTCATATCCAACTCTGTGCAGCAAGTGCATTGAATTGCGGTTGCCGTTAGTTGCTGCTTCAATGCTTGCGCCACGCTCATGAAACGTCGCAAACACAAAAGTGTGGCAGCCACATTGCCAGAGCTTTTCTTGTCATCGTCGTCATCGTGCTGTTGTTGTTGTTGCTGTTGCTTTTCCGATAATGGCACTGTAATTTAAAGCTGCTGCAGTCTGTATTCTATCTCTGGGGTACCTCGCTGAAAACTTACACAAAGCTGTGAAAATCTGAACAGACCCAAGGGAAGTTCCCTTCTGGTCTGGGCGTTGCCTTAAGAACAAAGGCATCCAGTTTTGTACAAAATCTGTGACGGCGACGCGTTTTAGGCAGAGCATGGAATAAAAATGCTTAGCTTAATATATTATTGTGCATTAGCAAATGCTTAACCCTAGTTGGGAATTCGTGATTGAACTGAGACTTAAACCAATGGAAATGAAAATATTTCATTCTGAATGCATTTAAAATAAATATGTACAAATAAATCTTTAATGGTATTGTTAAAAAATATATTATGCTACGTATATTTATATTTTATATTATTTATGATTAATATGTACATCTATCTGATGTGAATACCAAAAAAATAATAAATATATTGTAATTAAATTTGAAGCAGAGTTTTCGATAGCCACATTTTTTTTGTCACATAATCAACATAATATTCGAGTAAATGTTAATATTCCAATTTATTTCCAAAACAAATAAAATAAAAGAGTATTAATGAAAAAACATTTCTTTTAAAAATAATCGCACAAATGTATATTTTTATATCAAATATTGTAAAAATGTAAAAATTGTTATTGAAACATGTTATTGATTCACTGCGGGTTTAAGCTTAGTTCGTGTTATGTCAACAACAAAAAAGTTGTGACATAATACATTTCGACGATTTATTTGCAGCATCTATGCTTAGGCTGGCCATTTCTGAGCACAAGCCTCCTTCTTACCCAGGCCACCAGTCAATCAATTTCACAAAACACCATACACATGAAGAGGGGGAGTACGGCATTGTCAAGTACCAGTCAGTATATAAAAAAATATATACAATATATGGAAACATTGCTGCATTTGACAGGCAGTCAAACTTAAGCGACCACTCAACGTTGAACAGTCAGAACCTGGTTGGTCCCAATGCAATAACAACAATAGCAGCAGCAGCAACAGCAACAGCAACAGAAAGGAAGCAAGCACATTGCCATTAAACACAAGACAGAGCCTTAAATTGTGAAATGAAAGAGCAAAGCAGGAAAGGCAAAGAAAAAAGTAATTCATAAGAAATTTCATTTCCTGGCACTCAACAGGCAAGCAGTCAGTCCCCTTCATAGTGGTCCCTAAAAGCTCAACAGTCGGTGAAGGAAGCGGCAATGCCACAAGCAATGGGAAAGGCTCTCGGCGCTCGGTGCTCGGTGCTCGGTATTCGCGTCACTCATTTAGCTTCAACATAAAACCAATTTAAACTTGTGCTGGGACAGCAATCGACATTTATCCAGAGCAGCGCCAGAGCACCTCTGGCCAGTACCAGTACCAGGCTTACCTCCCATCTGTTTAACGTTTTTCAATATGCAACCAAACAAACTACCCCGAAAAAAAAAAACAATTTTAATTTCATTCTGCGCAGCACTTTTAAGTCGCTTTCTCTACTTACCCAACTCGGGAGCAGCCCTCACTTATCTTCGAGATCAGGTAGTGGAGGTGGGTGGTGTTTTAGCAAGGTATGGTCTGCTCATAATACGCGTGGGAAACGAAGCATTCGGCCACCTTATAAAACTTGGCAATAACTCACAATGTTGCTTTTTGCCTTTTCCTTATGCCGCTTACGCTGCCGACGCTTAATGCCTAATGCTTAAAAACAACTTTTTGATGCTTAAGCGCGGCACGTCGCACACTCATAATTATGAAGCCAAAACGGTTATGGATTGTGTTTTCTATATCTCTCTAGGTGTGTGTGTGGGTGTGTTGTTTGTTTGTTTGAAGACAAAATTAAGCGACTGCCAAGACGCACACACACGATAATATAGTATATATATTAGGACCCATGTAAAGCAAAAAGCCTGCGCCTAATGAAGCTACTGAACGAACGAGGGGGGCAACACAACACTGGCAAGGACCGGCAAGACAAGACCCAAATTTATGCCTAATCTCAGTAGCGGTACCAACAACAAACAAAACAAATAACTGCAAAGCTGTCGCCAAACTTTCTGGGCGTGCCCAACAGGTGCGGTTGCCACAGCAGCTACTAGGCGGACAGGCTGGCTGGCAGGTGGGGGACAGCCTGGATGTCTAGGCTTAGTTAAATGCAAGTGCAATTTAAATTCCAAATTTGTTAAACTGTCACAAGCGTTTTGAATGCGAAATGAGCATGGCGGGCATAACACATGAGAATAACGAGGGCTGGAGCTTAATCCGAAGCGGGAGTAAGAGGTCACATTCACATCTAGAGGTGGGCGAATCTACACATACGCCACAAATCACGTTCACGATATGTGATATGCTAACATTTTATTACGACCCTCAAAATTAAATAAAAACTGAATTCATTTGAGCTTATTAAATTGAGTAGCAAATTTTGTGAATCTAGCTTTAGTCCTTATACTAGTTTAGTGCGAATGCACGCCTAGAAGTAGGCGGGGCAGACCCCACAAAGTATATAAATTCTTGACAAGACGAGGCAAGGATCTTAGAAAGTATACATAATAGCTAGAATGTCTAAACTTGGCACTCAAATTCGCCCAAGTCCGAGAAAATACGAATATGAGTTTTTTTCTAATGCGTTCAATCTAGGAACTAATTAAGATGTCGTTAACGTTCATTAGGCAATCGCGATAATTACACCGATCATTCTTCTGACTGCTACTTTGAATATTTAAACGATATATCGAATTTTCTTAAAAACTTGGCTAACTTGAATTTTTAACATTTTCCAAAATTAGTTAGCTTGGACTACAATAAATTATAAATTCAAATATCCGTTGTATTTTCCGCGAACGAGGATCTAACTGAAAATGTATTGTGTAAATATTATTTATATCCATTGCAGATAGTTGTTACACCTAATTCTGCTTTTACACGGTTTTGATTTAACACAAATTTGAAAATTAAAGATTTTATCAATATACGAAATATTTATACGAAATTATTATATTCAGCACGATTTAAAATAACATATGATCAATGTCTTTTTTACACGGTTTTTTTACACAACTTTTTGTGGAACTAATCTACCGTGTAAAAACGGAATTAGGTGTATTTGATCCCAGAATTAGGATTTGTGATAAAATGGGATTTGAAAAATAACATTTTTTCTATATGTACTTACTTGTAATAACGTTAACCGTCGACTGGGTGTAAAAAGCGTTCTGACTAATTTTCGCAGCTTTCACTTCCGACCTTTCATGACCATCTCTATCGCAACAGGAGCAGCAGAGGCATAATTATATATGAGTGTCGAGCGGTGAGGAGTGTGCAGGTGCCGGCCAAGGAAATTGCTTTAAAGTAGTGGCAAGTTAAACAAACAAGCAGCCAAAACGCAAACAACGTTGAATTACGATGCCACACGCACGTGGTTGCCAGGATTGTGTGTGTGTGTGTGTGTGGGTGTGTGGGTGTGCATGTCTTCGTGCGTGCGTGGCTCTGTATGTGCGCGTGTGTGTAATGTGTAGTAATGATGTTGGCGCCACTCAAGCGCACGGCCCAAAGATGTTGGACTGAGAGTGTTGGGCGTCAAACGACGGCTGGCAAGCTTATGAATATATTATAGAAAAGAACCAAAACTGGAGCAGTGGGTTGACACAGGGCAGCAGTGGGTTGGGGCGCTGACGCTGATGCCGCTGAGCGAATGAAACAGACGGCGGCGGCAACGCAAATAAAAAGAGCAATTTTAATACAAAAAAAAAAGAAGGAAAAAATAAGAATAAGGCAAAATAAAAGCAGAAACAAAATTTTCAAGACAAGTAGCCGTAGGTGAGCGTCGAACCGTGGGCTATGAAGGGGGCCCAAAGCAAGCGATAAGGCAAAAGCGGCAAGTGAAGATAATGCTGTTTAAATAGAATAACGCCCGGGACCAGGGCACATTGCAAAACGCCCTCTGGCACAGAACAGAGTGCAGGACATAAAGTAAATGGCAGCACTGACACGCACACGACAAGGAAACGCAGAAGCAGAAGAACACGAAGAAGACCAGCAGCACGGCACGCGAGTTGTCGGCAGGATATGGAGGGGGATATTAGGGGGAGACTCTGCAGCGCAGCTCGTACAGGTGATTTACATAGCATATTTAAGTGGAGCACTTTGTGAACTCGCACGATATCATCATCTACCATAACAAATGTTACCAAAACACACACATACATGCATGTATATATATACTATATGTACATATATGGAGAAGAAAAGAAGGCATCAGCAACGATAACGAATTGAGAGGAAATAAGCTAGGCTAGAGAGTGGTGAGGAATGTAAAATTGTTGGGGGAGTGGAGAGAGCCAACGAGGAGGAGCGTGACAAGCGACGCAATGGGAAATCATAAAAAGCATCTTTTCTTCTTCTTTATTTCTTTTCTGTTGCTTCTTTCATTTTATGAATAAGATGTATTACAAGCGACAGCATAAGGAGTTTGACATTTTTATTATGCTGCCGAAGTGTGGGATAAAGGGTGTGCGAGAGAGAAAGAGAGAGAGAGATAGAGAGAGGCAGTGGCAGAGGGCATGGGAAGAAGGCGTTCGGGGATGCAATAGCATGACAAACTGCCAGCAGCTTTAAGTTAAAAGTTAACATAAATCAAGGGCATGGAACAAAACATTAATCCATTAGCTTAACTGTCATGCCTTTACTCACTTTTTTTGTGTGTGCTGATATGCGCATTTTCCCATTAATTTTATTTCACTTATTCTGTAAATTGCATCAAAACAAAATTTGTGGAGTTCACTTAAAAAAAGTGTATATTTAAAAATCGATCATGAATTAGTTTCTAGTTCTATCAAAGATTAAATGTTCTGTGGAAACATTTCCTGTTCTGTTAATTTTATTTATTCATATAACACAGACAGAATTATGTTAGCAATGGGGACTAGGGTTCCTGTTCTGTTAAACAATTAATCAAATATAAGGAATCAAGGGCGTAGACAGCTTTTACTAAAGGGGGGCCCAAAAAATTAAAATTTTGATTAATTAATGCACGCTGCATTTAAAAAATAACGTATGCATATGATCCAAATCCAACTCAGATACATTTTAAGGCAAAATAGAGCGTCATAATAACGTGTGGTAAGCAATCATATTTAACTTCTTAAAATATAAAAGAAATACATAGCAATAATTACTCCTTAAACTTTTAAAGAAAATATTTCTTTTTGTAAACGCATTATCACAAAAAAGTTCTATAATTTAGCTATAATGGATTTTGTGATTAAATTAGAGATGTCTGGATTCGAGACTGATCCAGTGCGAGTAAAAAAGTTAAAATTATCGAGCGGAAATATGAATGAAATACGTTTTAGTATTATTTAAGAAAGCAAGAGTTGATGTTAGAATCGCAAGCATCATAGTTGAGCGCACAAAAATAAAACAATTTTTTAAGGAAGCAACTGAAAACAGTTGTTGTCCCTTATATCATTTTTTTTCTCTTAAAAATTGAATGCAATAGTATTAAACTATATGGCAGGTTAGGCTAGTTGAAAATTAATGGGGAATACACCCATAGTAAACATCTATAGGACACACTTAAATATACTATATGTATAGGTATATACAATGGAATAATATTTACAATATTTTAAGATTAAATATGGAATATAGCTTATGATATTAAATTACACATTTTACACAAGGGATCCCGTGGTGAGATCTTTCGGGTGGCACTTCTAAAGTCTTATCTTCCGAGGTCTGCAGAGTAGCCGTCTCGCTAGTGCGTTGGGGATATCACTCATATCTAAGCTATAAAAGTTACCTTTGTAAGCAGTGCCAAAGTTTTCCCAAAAAAGTATGCTATGGAAAAAGCCATGCGCGGTTTTGACTGCCAGTAATCTGGCTTTAAGTCGACAGCCGCTTATTTGCAGTGACGACTGCCTGAAGTGTGTATAAACATAATTCAATTACTATTGCCTGCAGCATACAGACAAGAAAAATCACAGCTGAGGCGCTGACAAACAAAACGACGCACAAAGTTGGTGGCAGCAGAAAAAAAAAACAATTTATTTTAAATAAATATGATTTATTATGTTTGACATGGTTTAAACTCACAAACACACATACGCCCACATCCACGCGGGGACTCTGGGATGTAAGTAGCGAAAGGCAATCTGCAAGAAGGATTGAAGCAAAAAGCCGCAACGCGCAACGAGTCTGCATAGCAACCGAAGGAGGAAAGGAGAGGAAAACGAAAGGAGACGAGCCGGGCCGGAGTGGCACTGTGGCGACAGCAGGCAATAAGAGAACATGAGATGCCATCTAAAGCATATTTGACTTAAGGTGTACTCGGTTTTCCTCCCACTTTTACGACACTGGCGCGTGGCCCACCGCCACCTCAATGTAAATTGGAAAGGTTGCTGTTTGCCAACTTCTCAGAAAAAAAGAAAAAATAACTGGCATTCTGTGTACATACATATATGTATGTGTATATAAATACACATTTACATATACATACATATAGTGTGTGCGTGTGCGTTTGCTGAAAAGCTTAAATGTCAGATGTGCTGTCCCTTAAAATCTATCAACAGGTTGGGGTTGACAAACAGGAAAAAGGAAAATGCATATACAATATACATAAATTTACTATATAAATAAAGCTTATGCTAGCTGGGAAACTGTCTGTTCGTTTGTGCGTGTGCAAATAAGATGAATAGGCAGACCATTTAGATATTTGAACATATTTGCTGTTGATATGCATATTTGAGATTTATGCCCCTAAAGTCAACGCTCTAAGATAATCTACAATCGCATTCAGGTTCAATAAAATATTTGAAAATGTAAGTTTGAGGGCCTGAATGCTTTCAACCCGTGTCATTGAGATATTAAATAGGAATGTCTTTGAAATCGGTTTTGACGGTATAAAGTTTCTGGATTTGTATAGCCTTCACTGAAAAGTGGACGTTTAAATCGTAGATAACAGGGTATAGGTACACACGATATACGATCAGCAATGCATGGCGAGTCCAAATTCCGTCCGTCTATGTGAATCACTTCTTCTCTCACAGTTCTTCTTTTACACAGATTTTATGTCGGGACTAACCAGTCAGATATAGCTGCCATATACGAGAAATTAGATGATCTAAACAGAGTTGTATCAAAACGTTATTTATTACTAAAAATATTGAAACAAAATTAAAATTTTAAGTCATATCTGGTGGCATTGCATCTGTTCTGTCGGTCGTTAGTTTAGACTATGGTCATCCAATAGGAAAAAACTACTTTTTAATGAAGGATACGATAGTACGGAAACAGTAGGGTATACACGTAGACACAAAAATTATCATTTTGCCCAATGCGTATGCGTTATACGTATAAGTAATATTTTAGCAATGGGACAATTGTCTTATTAGGCATTGTTATTCATTTTATTTCATGTACAGGCAGCCAACACCATCTACTGTCAGAAGCATTTAATCTGTCATTTAAAATAATTCTCAGAAGGTTCCTATGTCTATTTGTAATAGATCTCGGTCTGTTGTTAAGTTCTTAATTATCTCTAAATTCTATATATTTTCAATGCCACCCAGTGCAACAAACTTTACAAAATATTTAATTTGCATTCTATTAATTATCTTTTGTCCACTTCCCTGATGTCCACTGGTGAAGATTGGTTCTTAATTTGTGGGGAGACAACTTTTCATTACCCTTTCACAGCTACACATGGTGATATACTTGAATCCTGTGTTTTCGGGATCAGTAAGGTGAAGCCGATAAATAAATATTCCTTGCTAATTTTCAAATTATAAATTAGTACATGTTAAATAAATTGTTAAGAATAAGAATTATATCAATACATAAGTTCATACCTTAAACAAAAATAGTCTCTAATACAAATATATTTAAAAAAGAATAGAATGCCTTTGCGGGGTCTGCCAGGCCTCCTTCTGTGCGTACATTCATTGGTGCTTACCCTTTGGCTATAGGGTATTAACATGTTTATATTATGTGTGTTGAAACTATAGGGTCTATAGATCTTATTGATAAAATTCTGGTACATGTCCTGTAAGTCCTATGACTCCATTACCCCCCTTACTTTCATAAATTAATTGCACTCCCTAATCAGATGTTCCTATAAGTATCTCCCAAAATCTTCCTTCCTTTAATACGATTCAACCTTAATACAAAGCGTAAATTAATTATGTTTATTTTTTGTTTGTTTAATATACTATACCAGCTGATAAACGTGTGTCATTACTCTTTAAGTCTTTTCTATTCTTGTGCTTCCAATTTTGCTGATAATGGAAAATAAAACATTTACCTATATACAAGTATCTCAACACCATGACTGAATTGATAATATCAGTCTAATGAGGCGTATGCGTAATTTTATGTGCAATTATATTTTATTTGATTCAATTTCCATTTCATTAAATAATGTCATAGACATGCGCCTCATTGTACATAGTATCTCTTCATATGTATGTTTAAAGTATCTATCTATAAATAACAAAGTGTTGTCAGCAGGCGCAAAAAGCCACATGCACCAGCACAAAATCAGCTTATACCAGAAGGACAAATCAGAACAATTGCAAAATTGAAACAAATGTAGCAACATCGAAAACAACATAAACAATTGCTAGTTATACTCGTACAATAATGAAGCCAACACAATAGCAACCAGTTGAATATATTGAACATATAATCGAAGAATTGTTCTTTAGTCTATTCGTGCGTGGGTCAAAACATAAACCTGCATTACGTAGGAGTATAATGCACTACAAACACGAGTATACTATACATGTATACTTTTGCAAACACAAGCCAGGGGAGTGGTCTTTACTTACGTAGTCGGTTATCGTTGAACAAATGAACACAACCAGCAAATTTTCAGAGCCAGACGGAAAATATTAGTCATGCCATTGCGCATTACTAATTGGCCTGGTCCTCATCCTGGTCTTGGCACTATCTGTATCTTTGTACGGCGTGGGCATGTATATGTATGAGCTTAATGAAGAATGGTGTATATATGTAGCATTCACTTCTAGTTCATAGAGACAGCTTTTTGATTGCATATTTTTTTACTGAGTTTAGTTTGCTTCTGGTACTGGATAGAGATGGACTTTGGAACGCGTTGTGTTTCCGATTCCACTCAATTAAAAACAATGTGGGTTATACTTTAAATATCGAAAACTATTCAAGCTGTGGTTGTCGAACAGGTCTTTTAATGCGTAAACAACACCGTTACGTGTGTTACTATAAATGGCTTCAGAACTTAACTTTAACATTTTGCAATACACATTGTTTCTTATATCATGTTACTGTTTATTAAAATGCGATCTTAGTGCACGAACAGAATGATCTCCGGAGTTACAACTAGAGTTACAAACTTATTGCCCGTAAATCGGCAAGTTTATATTTTTATCAATGGCATTCTACAACATGCTTAAAGCAGAATCTATTTTACGAGCGAAATTAACGAAAATAATCGTCAGATATCAAGATATAGGGCCTGGCTCAACGAGCTAGCAGGAATCCCTCGGCTCGAACCACGCCGTAATCATCATGACAGAGGCATGATTAAAAATGGAAAAGTTATGATAACATTTAATAATTGTCCAACCTAGAAAAGATCTGAAATAAAGATTAAAGATTTACAACAACAACAAAAAACAAGAGATAACGCTACAGTTTAGCAAAAAAATAAAATAAACTCGTCCTTTCTCGGACCTAGGAGAATCTGGATACCAACTTTGGTTATTCCAGCTTTTATAGTTTCTGAGATCCTTGCGTTCATCCAGACAGACGGACGGACAGGCGGACAGGCGGACATGTATAGATCGATTTCTCTCGTCATGCTGATTCAGAATATATATACTTTATGGGGTCGGAGATGCTTCTTTCTGCTTGTTACATACTTTGCACAAACCCTTTTCACCCTACGGGTACAGGATATAAAAATAGATAAATATCAAAACATCAGATTAGACGTCTCCTTAACTACTTTAAGACATCACTTCTTGGCAAAAAACCGCCTACTAAATTTAGACCAGTTTTAACAATTAAAACGAATATTAATAATATAATAATTAATATCATTTGATCAATTTGAAAAGTGTACGATGTGCCCTTGTGTTGTTGGTTTTCAAATGAATTATGTATTTTATGTATCGCTTATGGGACTTTTTGAAACTTGCACCCGGAAGTCTCAAAGAGAAGTCTAAGTCTAAGCGTCAAATGTCGGAAGGAGGTGTGGCAGACCTCATGTTATAGGTACACGAGTGATCACCATGTTGATACGAATCGTTATACATATTCCCGTCCGTCCGTACGAGCATCAAGAGCTTTTGCACCATAGCTAATGTGGATACCAATCTTGGTATGCAGACTAGTCTTTTCCATATGCAGACCAAGTTAA
The DNA here is from genome assembly GCF_003285725.1 of Scaptodrosophila lebanonensis. NCBI lineage: Eukaryota > Metazoa > Arthropoda > Insecta > Diptera > Drosophilidae > Scaptodrosophila > Scaptodrosophila lebanonensis. Next base: position 1,761,697 of record NW_022060558.1, read on the forward strand.
TTTCAAAACGTAAATAACTGTCATACGAGAATAACTTTTGGCTTATGAGGAAATCACAATCCAATATGATATTTTAAAGTTTCGCTCTAAAGCCCTAACATTAGATAAATCATTGCATATACATAGCTGCCATAGAACCGATTGGCGCATCACAGTTTATTTGAGTTGAAGGACTGTGGCGGAACTCTAAGGTCCTACTCAAATAATTTTCGCAGCTCCGTCATGTGTGCGCCTGAAATGTTTGAATCTAGGGAGTCTATATGGCAAACGAGTATGTGTGGATGCCCCCGGACAAATGTGCTCTTCCGGACGCCTAAAGCAAAAACGTGCGCATGAAAACATTTTGGACTGGGCCTTTAAGCGAATTTGCTTAAAGTGCGCAATTTGCTGGACAGGACCAGCAGGACCAGCAGGACCAGCAGGAACAACATCAGCGACAGCAGCAACAGCCACTTCAATATTGTTGCTGCCGTTGCTTTGCCGCTGGCGTTGCTGCTATATTGTTATGGCCGTTGTCACCATTTGCCGGTGGTCGTCTGCCGTTTGCCTTGGTCCTGCGCTGTCAGCTAATTGAATTTTCAACATGAAATTTAATTTATCTTTGTGTTTGTTTACGCAACAAATGACTAAAAAACTGGACAACGAAAAGCGCCAGAAATAACAAGAACAAAAATTTGGGCGTGACCAGGATTTAGGTAATTTGAAGTACAGGCAACAAATCGGGTGGCTTAGTTAGCTGTTTTTGGTTTTATACAGACAAAATAAAGTCAACACACAACAAATTTTATCTTTATAGCCGACAAAATGAAGTGGCAGCAAGGCAGCTCTCACCACATCTGGACGTTGGTCCTATGGCTGTCGCTTGGATTGTGCGGTCTTGTCCGTGGTAAGTATCAGAGAGAACTTACACTAAATATGGATTGTAATAATCGTTCTGTCTACTCGAATAGCTGAAACAAATTTGCCGCCCGTGTTCACAGAAACGCTCAACAATATTGTGCTTTATGAGAATGTTCCTGTCGGCACGGTGGTCTTTCGGCTAGAGGGTTATGATCCAGAGGGCAGCAATGTCACTTTTGGTGCCATAGGCTCTGATCATTTCAGCGTAGATCCAGTGTCGGGCAACATTACGTTAATCAAGCCATTGGACCGGGAGGAAACTGACAGCTTAACATTTCTGGTTTCCATACGCGATCGTGTGGACGAACATGGCGAGTCGGAGCAGGATAATGTGGTGCAGGTGCCCATTACATTTATCATACTCGATGAGAATGACAATCCCCCGGAATTTTACAATGTATGATGAGCAATAGTCGATGCGATAAAAAAGCGGATTCTGCAATAAAGGGTTTCTTTTCAGACGCCCTATGAAGCCGATGTAAATGAAGATGCAGCAGTTGGCACCACAATATTCGATAAGATCTTGGTCAAGGATCGTGATACCATAGGCGAGAGCTTGGACTTGAAATGTTTGCCTCAGCAGCAAAGTCCGGAGGCTTGCAACAAGTAAGTGTGGTTTGAAAAATAGTTCGACATTTCCATTACAAATGTTAGATGTATACATTGCTGTTATCCTTTTCACAGTAAACCTTCTAAGTAGTCATTTATACAGTATACGAATTAAATTTAAAAAAACAGTAATTGACCTTAAATATGCCTATATTTGTACCCTTAAACCCCCAGGTTTTCGCTGGTGTTGCTGCAGCGCGAAGCCACTTTACTGACAGCGGCAGTTGTGCTCAACGACACGCTCAACTATAATCAGCGCATGATCTACCACTTCCAAATCGAGGCCAACGATGGCGTACATAAATCCCAAACTACTTTCGAAGCGCGGGTTAAAGATGTGCAGGACAAGCCGCCGGTCTTTCAGGGAACATTGTCCACAATCATTGACGAGGATAGTCCTATAAACACGCTCGTTCTAACGGTGCATGCTCGCGATGGGGACACGGGCGAGCCACGCAAAATTGTCTACGATTTGCTGAGCAGTAAGTGCACTAGGGAACACCCCTGAAATAACCTTAGCTGATAATTAAAATGACAATACCCAAAAGAAAGGAGAATAGACCATATGTATATATACGTGTAGTAATCCGTACGATATAACGTTGTCCTCCATTTGTTCTTTAGCCTCTGCTAGTTAAACATTTTTAGCTTTGAACTGACAAACCTGATGGTGTTATAAACGATCTGATTTAAAGCGAGTTGTTAATGAGGACGTTGTTGTAATAATGATTTGTAGCAAACGATTTTATAGTACAGGCATGAAAGATTTCAGGCATATTATCATGGATAAAGAAGAGAGAATGGTATTTATGTTTTAAAAGAAAATTGTGCACACTCTTTTGGTGTTTCTCGTATTTAATATGCCTGTATTTTTTTTAATTTAGATCCGGGCGATTATTTTCTATTGAACGCACATACCGGCGAGTTGCGAACAGCCAAGCCCTTGGATCGCGAGGCCTTGCCCGACTCCACTGGCTTGATAACACTCCTCATACGCGCTCGGGAGCTGGTCGATGGTGTGCCCAGCAATGATGAGCTTACTAGCGCTACGGCTAATGCCACAGTTACCATACGCGATGTTAACGACTCACCACCCACCTTTAATAAGAAGGAGTATGAGGTGGCCTTGCTGGAGAATACACCTGCCGGCACGCCGTTGGCTCTAGACATGAGTGTCAGTGATCAGGATGTTGGTGTTAATTCGAAATTCGCCCTGCGGCTGAAAGACGTGTCCGGAGTATTCGATGTGGAACCCAAACTGGTCACTGGCTATTCGCAGGTCAACATTCGTGTGGCCAATGGGACTCTTGACTATGAAAATCCAAATCAGCGCAAGTTCATTGTGTTAGTGGTGGCTGAGGAGACGGAAACGAATCCCAAACTGTCATCTACGGCTACCATTACGGTTACCGTATTGGATGCTAATGACAATAAGCCCAGCTTCGAACAGGAAAGCTATACGGCATCGATATCCGAGGCTGCCTTGCCGGGCCAGTACATAACTACCATTACGGCAAAGGATGTGGATTCGGGCAACTACGGAGATGCAGGCATACGCTATAGTCTCTCCGGCACTGGCGCTGAACTGTTTCACGTCAATGAACAAACGGGCGTCATTACCCTGGCGGATTGTCACGCGTTGACGAGCAACAGGCAAAAACTGCAAAGACGTAGACGTGACCTCAATGAATATTATAGCGATGCGCTCGAAATGCTGGCAGAGACCGACAGACCCGTGCCCCCGCCAAGCAATAAAGCAAATCTGGACAGCCGCGGTCTGATTAGCGTTGGCCCGCTTGAGATTAACACAGAGCCAACAGTGCAGTATACGTTAATCACGCAGGCGCATTCAGAGGCACCGTCATCGGCCTTTGCTAACGACAATTCCAACGGCAACGGCAACGCCAACAGCAAGCACCCGGCGGACGATGCATCGCCGTTGGCGCCGAAGACGTGTCTGGACTACGAAACGGAGACCACGTACTTTTTGTCATACAAAGTAAGTGATGGGGCGTGGGCAGATGTCGACAATGTGAACATTTCCCTTTTCTTTTCTCTATCCATTTATATATGCTGTTCCGTCTTCATTGCCATCGTCGCCTCAGGCCACCGACGACAACGGTCAAGGACAAACATCTGTGGTTTCGTTGCGCATATCGGTAAGAGATGCTAACGACTCGCCGCCCATTTGCGAAAGTCCGCTCTATCGAGCCTCCGTGGATGAGGGCGCTCATGTATTCGATTCGCCTTTGGTTGTTAAGGCACGTGATGCCGACACAATGTCCAGCATAAATTATCGCATAGTTGGCACTCCACAAATCGACGGCATATTCCAAATAGACAAGCAGACCGGACAGATTACCATACGTCCGAATGCCAGCCTGGATGTCACGAATTTAAAGAGTGATCAACTCATTTTTGTGGTCGAGGCTAACGATGGCCTCTTCACTGCCAATTGTGGAGTCAACATTACTGTTAGAGATGTCAACAATCATGCGCCCCATTTCCAGCAACAAAAGTATAGTGCGGTGGTAGAGGAGAACTCCGAGATAGGCACCAGTGTAGAGAAGCTGCACGCCACTGACTTGGATACGGGGAAAAATGCCGAACTCAAGTATCGCATACAACAGGGCAGTTTCGATGATTTCCGCATAGACGAACGCACCGGCGAGGTCTTCGTGTCCCGAAAATTAGACTACGATCGTCGCAATACTTATCAGCTGGAGGTTCAGGCCTCTGATCTGGGCACTCCCAGTCTAACAGGCACCGCCACACTTACTATTAACGTGCAAAATAGCAATGACAAGGATCCCTACTTTGTGCCCGCCACTCAACATGCCGAGGTACGCGCTGACGCCCCCGTCGGTCAAGTAGTCTACACCCTCATTGCCCTGGACCCCGATGTGGCCACACATAATGCCCTCGAATTCGCAGCCACAGAGATTACAGCCATCGATAAGGAGGGCAAGGAGGTGCCACATAGTGAGCACTTTAAAGAGTTTTTCACCATCGCCCGCAATGGCAAAGTGTTGGTCAACAAATCTCTGGATCGCAATCTATTCGCCGTCATGCGAATCAATGTATTGGTCACCGATAGCACCGCCCCGAATGTGCAACAAGGACGAGGCTTGCTCATAATACAAATAATCGATGTCAATGACAAGCCACCGGTAAGTACCCCTGTTTCAATTCTTAAAAACCAGTAGGGATTTGTTAACTTAAATTTTGATAGGTTAACTCGATTTCATCACTGCCGAGCATTTCTAGGCTGCGCGTGTCCTCGTCATTGCAGGTGGATAGATGATGATGCTGGTCTGCGTAGGTGTTGCTGAAATAAAAAGAAATTGAATTTGATAACTAAATGAAGAGTTTAAGAATTAAGAACATATTTTTCAAGCTATGAGGATTTCCACAAGGCTAAAGCTTAAAGCCTAGGCTTATGATTTCGACCACTTACAGCACTGAAATGCAGCAGATTATTTTGACCATCATCTTGGCTAGAAACACAGCAAAGACTGCCATGCTGTTTGGCTGTAGATAAACCATACTACAGTATCCGAGCACAGTTTCGTAAATGTTGAGCACCACATTGTCAATACACTGCACAATAATGGTGGGCATAAGCAGCTCAGCCTGCGTATTCGTTAGCAAGGGGTAGCTGGGGAGTAGGAAAGGGCAGATCTTTCATGATATGCCAATTATATGTTGAACAGATTTAGCTCACATGGCTATGATGTTCGTAGCCAGACCCAGAAAGCACAGAAGGAAGCGCGTCAGTAATAGCCCGGATATGAGTAAAATAAAGACCTCTCGTATCCAGACATCCTGCTTTGTCGATGCATTGACAACTACCTTGGCCTCGCGCAAGTCCGCGTGCAGGCGATAGATGTTGAGCGCAGCTGCCTTATAAAGAATGGCAAAGATGTTGAAGAACAAGATTTTGAGCTTGCCATAAGAAACTTCACGGTTCATTGTTGAGAGTCCACGCGCAGACAGGAAACAACCAGGGCTATTGTAATGTGTTTTTAATTATTTATTTACGCCTAATTTCGGTTTCTACACTATTCTCCTGGCTATCATGTATTTTTCTCCACCTCAGAAATTCAATGCACCTTGGAGCCCCGAACAGCCGATTATAAAACTGCAGATGGTTGAGGAGCAGCCTGTAGGCAGCATATTGGGAACTTTACAAGCCAGCGACGAAGACTCCAGCATCGGTGAATTCAATATTTCGGCCAACGATTACTTTGCCATTAATCACACATCGGGCGTCATAACAACAACATCGCGTATCGACTACGAAAAGGTCAAGGAAGTTAAATTTGTGGCCACAGTAAGTGATACAGGAGTTCCGGCGCTGACAGCCACAGCGGATATTGTCGTGGATATTATCAATTTGAACGACAATGAGCCGCACTTCACTCAACCGGAGTACCATTTCAACATCACCGAGAACTCACCTCGCGGCACAGTGGCCGGCAAAGTGGAGGCCTTTGATGGCGATGTGGGCGCCTTCGGAGAGCTCACCTATTCCCTGATTGGCGAGAACAACAAATACTTCACCATCGATGCCTACACGGGCAACATAATGGTGGCAAACGAATCAATACTAGATCGTGAGCAGGTCACTCAGCTAACGCTGACAGCAGTGGCACAGGATAAGGCGCCGGCAACAGTTCAGAAATCGGCCACGGCAACGGTAAGCAACATTTTCCATATCTTGAAAATAACTTCTAATCCTGACTTGTGTTCACACGGGGTCACAAAGGAACGGAGAGAAAAGATATAAATGTATAGTGAAAATACAAAAGTAAAAACAGAAATGAAGGGCTTTTTAGTGCCATGCATCTCTGCAACAATAAATATTCGAGATTGGGATAGACCTGACCTTTCCCAGCTTACACTCCGAGCACAACTGGAGGTCGTTACAATTATAACTACCTTTCCCATATAATTTTACTTATTTATTTATTTAATTTTATTTCGAAAAAAACACAAGCTGTCGACATAGATAAAAAAGCGTAAATAGGAAAAATCTGATCAAATTTCAATTATGTCTAACTCGATGGGGGAATTTTATCGGCTAGCTATGCCCCGATTCACAGCCAATTGTAGTCAGAGGCGTTCATAGACCTATGAGCAAACATTTAAAAAATAGGCAATGTAAATTATACATTACTTATACTGATAATACTTATAAGAGAAAGAAAACTCAAATAAATGAATACCTTAATAATTAAATAAAACTACATATAAATAAACGGAAAAAAGGTGGAAAAAGGACTTGGTTGGGGACGATTTATTACGTTTCATAACTTCATAACAGTGGGGTCACATAGGTGAAAAAGGCTTTTAGAAATGGATTTTCACAATTTTAGCAAAATATTTGTAGGTAGAATAAAATGGAGTCGCTCAAGTCGCTTTTGATATAACCCTTATATATAATTGAGCTGATCGACTTAACATTAGTTTTGAGGTAATTTTCCAATTATGCTCGCAGCTGATCCACCGATATTTTCCAAATAGCTAGTTATAGAAACAGGTGGTTCTAGACTGAGCCTTGATATAAAGAACATTTTGTTTACAGTTACATATTAGAAGTACTTTATTCCATTGTAATTGTTAACGTACAAATTGATTAGCAAACAGGACAGTAAAGCACTATTTTAGGAGATAGGAAAATAAATAATCCGTTGTTGCTGCCAAGATTTCATAATTTTGATATTTTTATGGATTTAAGTATTGTAATTAATTTGCATTAAATACATAATTAGTTATGTTACTAAATATTGTATTATTTCTGTTTCAATTGGGGAAAAAGTAAATTTCCATGAATACTTTTATTTTCAGATTTACATCAATATCCTGGATGTAAATGATAATGCCCCGGTTTTCACGCGCGCCGTTTACAACTCGACAGTGGCGGAAAATGCCGCCTACCAGCCACCTGCTGCGCTGTTGCAAGTCCAGGCCACAGACTTGGATGAGGGTCTGTATGGAGATGTGCGATACATCATAACAGCTGGGAACGAGGGGGCGCTTTTCAAACTGGATGCACAAACTGGCATAGTCTATCCAGCACAGAGTTTGGATGGCAAGAAGGGGGTGTATGAGTTAACCATATCTGCGCGTGACACGCAAGGGTCGGGCACCATGGAGAGCATTGCGAAGGCGGTAATTACTGTGCGAGGCGTTAATCAGCATAGACCGGAGTTTGTCATACCCGCACTATCAAATGCCACCATTGAGATTCCTGGCGACATTGTGCAAGCGGATTACTTGCTACTCACTGTGAAGGCTCAGGATAATGACACGGACGAGAACGGGAAAATTAGTTACCACTTGCAGCTACATAATCAGAATGTGCAGGAAACAGGAGAGTTCAAAATTGACGCGCTGACTGGGGAACTACGAGCCAGACAGCAATTGAATCGCAAAAATCGCGCAAAGTAAGTATTTGGGAGGATACTGAAAAGTAAAGTAAAGTAAATAGAGTTGAAGTCTTACATTCTGCGTAAATTATTTAGAATAAATTGCAGCAAATTTCTTTAAATATCAACGATTAAATAATTCGAATAATAATGAATATTGGAATGAGCTGTTGAAGCCAAAGAGAACTAGATATTCAAATACAGTTCCGACTTAAATTCGTCCGTACTATATCTGTAGTTGACTTAACAAATGAAGTATTTTTCCAGCTACGATATTATTCTGGTGGCACGAGATGCTGGAAATCCGTCATTCGAGTCCTTGCGGCTGCTCAGTGTCAGCATTGTAGATGCGAACGAGAATCGTCCGGAATTCCCGGATGCTTCCAATCCCTATTCGGTTTCGATCAACGAGAATAGCGGACGTGATGTCAAAATCGGTCACATTCAGGCAGCCTCGCGCAGCAAGCACAATCGCGATATTTATTACTACATGCTCCTGGGCAATGAGGATGGCGCCTTCTATGTGGACAAAACGTCGGGCGACATCTTCACCAACAAGAGCCTGGATCGCGAAGAGACGGATGCCTACACATTGTACATTCTGGCGAGCATCAAATCCGATTTGCACATATCCGAAGAAGAACGTGCTTCCTTCTCCATAAAGACTCTTAATCGGGATAACACCGTGGCCAAGGTACAAATTACTGTGCTAGATGTAAATGACAATCCGCCCGTGTTTGAAAAGTCCGTTTACTATGCGGGTGTTAATGCTAATGCCAAAATGAATGCGGCCATAGCGCTGGTCAATGCCAGCGACGCGGATCAGGGAAAGAACGCCAAGATAGAATATATGATTGTCGCCTCGAATCTGTATAAATTTGGAGCCACCAAGTCGACAGGCTCCATTGTGCCGAGTCCATTTGCCATTTCGCATGATGGACGCATTACAGCGAATACCATAATGGCGGAATATAATCAGGATCGTTTCGAGCTGGAGATTGTGGCCCGAGAAATCGAGCAACCGCAACGTTCCGCCAGTACAAAAGTTCATGTAAGTTTAAAAGTTTATTTATGGATCATCTAATCCTAAAATAAAAACAATTATAACAAAAAAAGTATTATTCAATGTTAACTAGCATTAAAGCTATTAGTATTTTTAATGGTCTATACTATGTTTTTTATAATACACCATAAAGTGGTTTCTTTTTAATTAAATGTAAAAATAGGGACAAAAATCAATTCGATTATTTCAAAGATCAAACATTTTTAAGGAACTCGATTTCATTTATGTGGCTGCCGCGACTAGCATCGCAGTAGAAAGTTGCCCAGACCTAGATGACAATTTCTGGCTCTATCTCATGAATGGGTTGGTCATTATTCGCCTTAGGCAGTTGAATCGTTAATGGATTTGGACCGGCGCACAATCCTGCTGGAACCAAAGATTGCCCAAGCCCGTTTAACATTGGGGAACAAAAAAAGTTTTGCCTATTTGGACCACCTGTTATGAGGTCTAGGGGTCACCAATCTTGGATCAAGTTTTTTTCTTTTTACAATAATTCATACATTGACGTTCAATCCTTTTATTATAGCCTTTTCTCTCGTATGGTGTACATTTAAAATTAATTACTATATTTCATAAGTATTTCTCCGATTGGAAGAAGATGTTATAACATGCTGGGCTTATTATAGCCTGTACCCAAAGGGTGAAAGGCTATACTAGTTTTGTGCGCATGTATGTAACACACTGAAGGAGGCGAGGCAGACCCCACAGGATGAGAAGCCGAATGGATATAGCCCTGTCCGTCCGTCCGTCTGTCTGTCCGTATGAACGCAAGGATCTCAGAAAGTATAAGAGCTAGAATAACCAAACTTGCTTTCCATATTCTCCTAAGACCGAGAAAGTACGAGTTTGAGTTTTTTTCGATGCACCCCCCCACTCCCCCGCAATTCGTGTTTTTTTTTTAATTTTTTTTGTTTTTTTTTAATTTTGTTTTTTTTTTTAATTTTTCTTTATTGTAGAGAGTACAGGCTATTTTACTGTCGGGCTTGCTCGACTGTAACGTTCTATCTTGTTTCTATTGATTTAGCATTTAGTTTGTTGGAATATGTCCGTTTAATTTGGACTATTTCGGGCTTTACTGTTAGAATATTAATAGCTACTAATCCGCTTTTGTTCTTTATGACTAGATTTGGGTCTTCGATGGCACGCAATTGGTGCGCGTTATACTCTCGCGTCCTCCTGAGGAGGTTTATCAGGAGCAGGAGGAAATCATAGCAGAACTGCGAAATGCCACCCAACACCGCATTATTGTCGACGAGATCCGGTTCCACTTGGATTCGATCGGACGCATACGGATGGATTGGTGTGATTTGTATTTCCACGCGGTCGATCCTCAAACCCAACAGATTGCGCCGGTCGATGAAATACTCAAGGATATCGATAGAAACTACGACTATCTGAAGGTATTTTAATTGTTTCCCAAATCAATACAAATATCGTCTCACACTCTGATTTCCTTTAGGATTACTATGCGGGCTTTGCCATAGAGAACGTTGTGCCTGCCTATATTGCCATTGCGCAGGACGAATTCGATCTCGCTGTAGCCGGTCTGGTGGCCCTCGTCATCGTGCTCTTTGTAGGCGTCATTAGCTTCATTGTCCTTTGCTGTTGCCTTAAGCATTGGAATTTGTCTGTGCCAGTTGAGACGCGACGCAAGGAGGCGTTGATTAAAAAACAGATCATCGAGGATCTAAATACTACGGAGAATCCATTGTGGATAGAACAGTGCGTAGAATCTAACTACTTTATTTTCTTTCTACGAAAATGCATTTGTTTGCTTTTCAGAAAACTGAAACTGTATGAGGAGCAAGAGCTTACCATGCAGGTCTTTTCGGAGCCTGATCATATATCCAATTCCGATGCGCCCGGCCACTTGGAGCATCGCAGCTCACTGGAGCAAGTGCATCATGGACAGTCGGTAGATAACACCTACGCCACCATTCAGCCGCGCAATAATCAGAATCGCCTCAATGGCGGTGGCTCTCTGCGCAGCAGTGGCGCTGTAAGCGCAAGTGCTGGGGGCGGCAGCAGCGTTGGGGCCGGTCTTCTGCTGACCCGCGTCGATCCGCATGTAAACGACTTTGCTGACTACGCAACGCTGCGAAATAATCGTGCACCCTCGGTAAGCAACTCTGGAGAGCGCATTAAAAATTGTGAAAATATTTAAAAAATTGTATTCCTGCTCCAGCAACTCTACGAGTTCACGGGATCCACATTTCAAGCGCCCATACGAGATGGCGATGATGCTGTCGCAGAGCTCATTTAAGCAGCGAGCCTCAGCAGTTAAAGACAAACTTGTAAATTATATAGCTACATATATATAGATATTCAGTTTGGCCCTACTGGATGACATTTGTTTTGGGTTTTAGTTCAACTGATCTGATCTGTTGCATTTGTTTAGTTATGCATACATAAAATATAGTACATACATACATATTTATTATATGTAGCATACACATAATTACTTACATATATATATACATACATACAAGTATATAAAGCCCATATAGCGTAGTATACATTGTATGCCAACAAATATTTAGAACTCAGCTAATGGACAACAAATTTGTATTGTAATGGGGCCATGCCCAACCGCGTTGTAATGTTAAACTCAAATGAATAAAACCCATAGTGGACAATTTCCCGCATAAATAATGACAATAATATATATGAATATGACAATGTCTAGCGTAATGTATAATGGTTATGTAAGCGTTACGACTTAACATTTAAAACCGAATTCGCTCGAATGTCTTCTCGATATTAGTTTTAGTTACGCTCTCTGTATTACTAAGTTGTACTAGAAAAAAGACTAATTATTTGCTCTTCCACTTTGATTTATGTTTACGATTCTAACTACAGCTTAAGTTTCTAGTTTAATTAGCCGAACTTGCTCATACATTTAATGAAACGGAAATAGGTTTAGAGTTATGTTTAGTTATTTCGAATATGTTCGATAAATGCAACGAATTGTATTGCAGTCCAACTCAAAATTCATAAAAGCAAGTTTAATCAGTTACAAAAAGAGTTTAAGCTTGCGTTTACGTATACATACTACTGTAAAAGTAAATAAATATATGTATATCAGAATAAATATATAGTAAAACGTATTTAAAACCAGAACCAATGTCTTTTAACCTGTTGATGCATTTTATTTTCGGTCTAGTTCGATTGCTGATTGGTAACATATTTGGTAAATAAACTTCATAGGCCACCCATAACCCGTCACCATTGCCTACGAACTGGTTGCTAGCCGGCACACTAATAATAACAAGCCTCATACCACATATGTATGCTTTTCCCAAATAGAGGTATTTTCGATTTTTTAATCAACAAACATTGCTGAACTCAAAGCGAGACGGCCAATACACAACAACATATTAGTAAATTTTTAAAACATAAAAAAAGCATAGCAAAATTTTAACAAACGCAAAATGGAGCAACCAGAGATTCAAAGCGTGGGCCAGTTCCAAACGCTGGTGCGATATAATAATCCAGTCCTAGTGGTCAAACATCCCGATAAAAAGGGCGCACCACTCACAGAGCTGGAAATGAAAAGGCCCCAAACCGCTGGCGCCCTGTTGGATACTAAAAAAGAGACTGAGGAGATTTTGAATTCAATTCTACCACCACGTTGCTGGGAGGAAGACGGACAACTGTGGCAACAATCGGTGGGTAACAACGGATATCAAATAGTTAATCAAATTCAATATTACGACGTTTGTTATTAGGTGTCCAGCACTCCGGCCACACGTCAGGATGTTATTAACTTGCAGGAAATGCTGGACACCCGTCTTCAGCAGACACAGGCCCGCGAAACAGGCATTTGTCCCATACGTCGTGAACTATATTCTCAATGTTTTGGTAAGAATATCTTCTTTAGTAGTAATTCTGTACTATTTCAATGGGGTCGCCTTTTATTGTAGACGAGATCATACGCCAGGTGACTATTAATTGTTCGGAGCGCGGCTTGTTGCTTCTACGCATTCGTGATGAGATTGCCATGTCTATGGAGGCCTACGAGACGCTCTATTGTAGCTCCGTGGCCTTTGGCATGCGCAAGGCTTTGCAGGCACACGAGGAAAAGGAAATGTTACGTGATCGTGTTAAGTCCTTGGAACTGGACAAAGAGGCCCTTGAGGAGATTATTGCGGATATGAAGCTCAAACAGGAGCAATCAGAGCGTCGCAATGCCGAGTTGCGAGCCTCGGAGGAGAAGAAGTTCACGGAGGAAATTCAATTCCTTAAGAAAACAAACGCACAACTGAAGGCACAACTTGAGGGCATTACGGCGCCAAAGAAGTAAACCGTTCATTAGATTATCAAATAAAATGTATGCGCGTGTGTTTATTTGTGTGTGTATTTGTCAGATTGAATGTATTGTTAACAACTATTTAAATTAAATAATTGGCCAGCAGCTAATTCTTCTCCGTGGTTGTGTCACTTAGTTCGATGGCAGCGACTTCTGTTGCTGGCTCCTGCGCAGTCTCCTCCGTTGCCACTTGCTGTGTAGATTCCTCTGCTCCGGTGTTTTGTTCTTCCTGCTGTACATCTTCCTCTTCACCACTTATCTCATTAAGAATGGGCGTCACCTTGAACGGATTGCCCGCTTTATTTTTCGACTTATCTTTTGCCACTTTTTTCTCTGGCGGCTCTTCGGTTTCGGTTGGAATTTCCGTAGCTCCCGTGTTATTATCATCTTCCTGTGGCAGTTGATTATACATATCCCGCAGCTCTTCCTCTGAAGGCAGCTGATCCTTAAGTGTTTCCATTTTTTTCACGTATAAATCATAAACGAATTGCGCCATTTCGGACATATTCTCAACAACTTTACAGGCTTTGCAGTCCACTTTGTCGACTGTCAACCGCTGGGTTGGATAACTGTCCTCAGGCACAAGGTTTAGGTCCAGAGGACGTTGCATGAGCTGACATAGAATTTAAATAATTATAGATGAAATTATAGCATAGATCTTCTCTCTACTTACCAGCTTGAATGTTTGCTGCAACTCAAGGCAGTTTTTAAAAAGCGAAACACGACCAAAAATGTAAAGACCCAAACGGGCACGACTCATAGCCACCACAAGACGACGCACATCACGCAGATGGCCGACAGCTTTTGTGCGCACCAAGGAGATTAGAATATAGTCATTCTGCTGACCCTGATATTTGTCCACAGTGGTTACTTTGTGCGGCCAGCCGATCAGAGGGTTGTTTCCACAGCGCGCATTGATGACATCGCGTATTAAATGCTTCTGTCCATTGTAGGTGGTGAGGATGGATACCTTGGCGGCTGGATACCCCAATAGACGCATGTACATATACATGGCGACAATATACTCTGCCTCTGCAAGATTCTAACAAATGGGCAATAAAGGGTCATGAGTGATCAACATTTCTATGTCCATTCCCCTGACTTACCTGATAGAAATACGGACTGGGCTCGCTTTCGCCTACACCTTTGAAGTCATCCACATTTATCAGCTGGTAGTCGTGCACAAAGCCCGCATTGGCCATTTTGTATTCGTCCCGTTCGAAAATGTGCTGCAGATCCTCCAGTTTCTTATAGCGCCATTTGTACAATGAGCAGATGCTGGCTCTTGCACGACCCTGTCCATCCAGGTCGACGGTTGGCACACCGAGACGCACAAGGCGCGTGAAAAGACTCTGCTCCATGTTCGAATACTTTTGGAATGCCATATTCTTGATGACCGGCGGCAACTGATGGTGGTCGCCAATCATTATCCAACGCTTCAGCCGATTCAGACCATCCAGTGGATTTTGCAATAATAGTGGAATAAACGTTTCAATTTCCAATATCTGCGCCGACTCCTCCATGAGAATGTTGTCGTATCGAAAGCCGAGATTCACCAGCTCCTTGCGTTTTAGAGCCGCATGCGTACAAGTCATGGCAATAATTTTTGCCTCTTTAACTAGCAAGTATTTCGATCTATCCAGACCTGTGCGCAACAATTCGAAAGCGCGAAATTCTTCCAGCTCTGTAAATATGTCCGAAATGTATCGGAAATTGGACTGCGCTGTTTCCAACAACTCCGCATAGGTGCTGCTCTTAAACAGTGGCTGTGGCGCATCCGCAAAGAATTTTTTAAATGGGAATTCGTTTTCAAAGACTGCCAGCAATTTCTCGACATCACTCTCCTCACTGTGTGCAGCGACCACACTTAGAAACTTCTCCCACCTAGCCATCACATTGTAAAGATAAAAGTAACCCGCCGTCTCACAGGTATATGCGTTGTCGCCGCTCACATCCAACGCCTCCTGCAAGCGCTGCACTTTCGCGAGCAAATCCATGCGCTTGGCCAGCACATAATTGACACGTCCGTAACGACTGTAGTCCTTCTCCGTCTCCAGTGCCTCCTCACCATGACCTAAACGCAGCAAATGCCGCTCATCAATGTCCAGAGCCATAATCTTCTCAAACAACTGATTCAGCGCCTGGTTAGAGTGCGTGACAATCAAGGTGCGTTGATTAGGGTGATTGTGATAGATATTCGAGATGATTTGCACAGCCACATCTGTTTTGCCCGTGCCAGGAGGACCAACTACCAAAGTGAGCCCCGGCTGCATACCAGCACGTATAGCTTCTATTTGTGTAGGTGTGAAGCGTATACAATTCCTGGAAAAACATGTCTAATTAGTAATATAATTATCAATTTTAATTCAACGGCTTACTGCTTGGGCCTGTCGCTGGGATAAGGTCCACGTGCATCATACTTGTACGGTTCGACTATAATGGATTTGCTGGTGGCCTCTGGCAATTCCTCGTTGTCTTCCTCCTCATCGCTGTTTCGTTTCTCTGGCACATCCTCGAAAATAAGGCGATAGGGTGGCACGCGAGCTTCATCTGGTGCCTCACACTTTATCTCATAGGTTGGGAAACTGGACGCCAAGTGGTCATAGTCGAGGAATGTGTCGTTGAACTGCAAGCTACGCTCCTGATTGGGCATGTTGCTGTAGTGGGCAGCCGCAGGATCACCATAGCCAAGCAGTATGTCATGCAGCCAAGGGGGAACCACACATTCGGTATTCATCAGATGTCTAATTGTCTCCAGGACGGCCTTAAAATTGTTCTCCTTGGGCTTTCGACGCATCAGAATGTTAAACGATTCGTATACATCATCAGCTCCCTAAAAGTATTGCGATGGGAAGAGATGACATATTGATTTTGAAAGGCAGCCTATTAAGCTGTAGAGTTTGTCTGCTTAGGAAGCTACATTCCATATTAAGATTTTATTTTAATGATGGTTAGTTTAAATACTGAAAAATATATTATAATGCGCATATACGAGTATCGTTGAAATTAATTTAAAAATCTGAATCCAATGCCTGATCGATAATAATCCAGTTGTAAATAAATGTATTTCGCATAATTGTATATTATTTAATAACTGTCATCTTAACTTATTAAACAGGAAATTGCACTCTTCTGATATCAACTCACCTCTTGTAGGGCGTCCATGTCTTGGCGATATTGATTGGAGTCCAGCCACACACGATAGGTGCGCTGCTCCCCAGGTAGTTGTGGACGGGGATCGGGTCCATCCTCTATCACGCGCCCATTGGCATCAAGCATGCCCTCCACCTCGCAGCCACGCACGTTAACCAGGCCCACCTGCGGTATGAAGGGCTCCCTCGAGTTGTATTTGGTGCCATATGTCTGCGTGGGCTTGACCGTTATCAAAAAGCAAACGTCATGCTTCCGCAAGTTCTCCCATTCCTCCTTGATTTCCCGGCGAACCGACAATGTCACACCCACGTCTGCTCGCACACGCGATGGCTTCTTCTCACCTATGTGCGGTTTGGCCACCTCGACCACTGCAAAGCTGGCTATGGGCAAGGCCATGCGAGCCCAGCCTCCGAATACGACATCACCGTCCTCTGACTGCCAGGGCAACATGCGACTGACGGCATCCTCAATATCCTGGCGAATCTCGTAGGTAGACTCCAGACGAAACAAATTGAAATTGCGCAGCAGATAATCGTGCAGGGTGAGAAATTGCAAATTGAGTTTGGGCAGGGCTAGACAATTCTCGCCTGTGTAATATTCCGACGGAACCACATTCTCATCCCAAATGATGTCTTCTGTGGGATAAAGAGGCATCTCGTTTAGTGCCTCCAATTGAGAGCAGCGCTTCTCGTGTCGAGTTATAAGTAGTTCACGTAGAAATTGCTCATCGAGCCGATGCCATTTGTACGGCTCTTGCAGGTCATCGGGTACTAGATTGAGGAAAGAGGCAATTTGCTTCAAGCCCTCCCCATCTAGTGCTCCGAAATGCTTCTCCAAGGCATCCCGGTTGTCCACAGTTGCCACATTAGACAATGCAAATATCCGCAAGGTGGGAAACTTGGCGAACACTGCACGTTGCAACAACGTTATCTTCTTATAGTGCAATTGAGTCATATCATGATCAGTCAATGAGTTGCCGGTGACGTCATTTATCTCGAAACGTGTATAGAACTTGAGCATGTCCAGCAGCTGAAAAATCAAAGAGCTAATAAGTCTCAGTCGCACGTTTATGGCCCTACCCTTATTTTGCCCTCAACCGCTCCTGTTGTAGTCCGCATGGACTGAGTGCATTGAATGGAACGTGTTTCTACTACCTGCCCAAAATTCTACAAACTTACACACACCAACATAGGTAAAAAAAATATTCGGAAATAAATGAGGGGCGCTCTCTTCAAATCAGGTCGCACGCAAAGAGAGGCCTACAATGTAAGACTGATACGTCATCATTTTTGGAAAAGACCAGTCAAGGTGTGCTCATGTGTGTGTGTGGAAAGTCTACAATTTCAGTTTTACGCTACTTTTGAACTGCTCTCCAACTCCAGCTCATCGGTGTTAGTCAGAGACTGTCTCTGAAAACTAACTCATTACGTTTGTATATGTATGTATGTATGTAAGTATATGCATGTGTATTGTTCTCTTTTGTGACAGACAGGATTTCCTTATTGGGTACGTATAGGGAGGCAGGGCGGGAGGAGTTTGATTACATTTGTAATTGAATAACTTAACGTAATTATAAGCGCTGAAGGTCGTTACTCATTTATATTATGATACTACCACTACTCAAAACTATGATATGCAATCATTTAAAATTAACACTTCATTCATTCGTTACTATGCACAACAATTGAATTTTTTTCAGAAAATACGCCATTCAATAAAAACATTCTGTTTGTTATTATTTGTTAAATTACCATTAATTTATGGCAAATGTTGAAGGAAATGTCATTGCTGATATAGAAGTTCTAGTACATATAAAACAGGTTCAATAAGCGGCCCAGGATTCCAGATTCCTTTGCACAACTTGCATGCACAACTTCTACTCAGACTCATGGCTTTATTTGAACACTGTCAATGTTGCAAGTGACTTCTTGCTGTCAAGCGAGCGTGCCCCAACTCTATCTGCATATGTACATCTGTATAAAGGTGCCAAATGACAAGGGCACCCTGCCACACGGGTTACTTGAAAGTGGCGACAAGTGTGCGTCTGTGTGTGTGCGCGCTGGAGTGAAAGACAAGGCACGCTCTTTGCTGTTCCCTCGGGGGCGTTGCAGCACTGCATACACAAGTAGATGAAATAGCAGCGCGTCTTATCACATCATCAGCCACAACCTCATCTTCGTCGTCATCATCCTCCTCAGCCAGACAAACAAACAAACAAACAAACAAAGGCACACAGACTCTAGAAGCCACTCACACACTCTCACGAGTTTGCCGGTTCTTCTGCTTCTTGCCTCAATTGATAATTTCCGTCATCCAAATTAAACAAAAAGTGCCCTAAGTGTATGTGTGTGAGTGAGCGTTGTGTTGTACAAAGCCCTGCTTCAACTTTTTCTGCGTTTCGGTCGCCGGTGGTTGCATCCAACAACAACGAACAGCACAACAACAACGGCAGCACAGCAGCTAGAGAGCGGGAGAAATAACTCTACACGACGAGCTCTGTCACCTCCGTCGCTCCGCTGACTCCGCTTAGTGACTAGAATTTAAGAGCGCATACATACTCAGAGAGTATAAGAGCTAGAATAACCAAACTTGGTATTCAGATTCTCCTAAGCCCGAGAAAGGACGAGTTTGTTATTTTTTTCTGATGCACCCCCCCATTCCCCCCTTTTCGCGATTTTCTATAACTCCCGTAATTCTTGAAATTTTCACATCCAGTTAGTGATTATATATCCGTATACCAAGTTTCATTATGATAGGTTGATTAGAAAGAAAGTTATAGCCATATAACCAGGCCCAAGCTGTATTTGTTGCTGCTTTGACATAATTATGTAATGCACACATACATATGTACAAATACCCAAACACGCCTAGACACGATTCTGATGTAAATGTATGTATGGAATATTTTATATTTAATTTAATTAATTAATTAAATTTTTTAAAATTTTTTTTTGTGTTAGCATTCCTTTCTTGTTCCAAATTCCGATTGAGAACAAAATGTTAAAATTACGATTTTTGTTTACAAAGCAAAAGCAAAATTTAACGCAGTTGCAGTTTTTGTCTTTACTCGTCGTTTACACTTCACTTATAAATACCGGGAAAATCAGCACACTGTATCATGTAATAGCTATATACATATATATAAACATGGCTAAATTCTTGAAACAGACTTTTCTCTTGGAGTGACAGAAACTAATAAAACAGTTGTAGCTTGTTTCAATTACTGATCTAGCCTTTTTGACGCTTAAGATGTGGCATCACTGATGCCGTGGAGTAGCCAGCCTGCTCGCTCATTCGGTACCCAGTCAGTCGTTAGTCAGTCAGTCGGTTGTTGTTACTCCAAGTCGCGTGTTGGATTTACGCTGCATTTTTTCGACCCACTTGTAATGGTTAAAGAAATGTAATAATGCCAAAAATTGTGCAAATAAAGAAATTAGTGGAATAAAGACATAATACATAAGAAACGAAAGTGAATCAAGTGTGGCGGCTTTTTTTGTGAAATCTCTCTGTGTAGCCAACCATTTACATACTCGTATAAGCGTGTATTGTTGTTTGTGTTCGTGCATCTGTGTCTTGCCATTGGCTTTGAATTTGTATCTGTTCCAAAGTCTACAAAGCTGTTGTCGTCGTTGTATTTGTATTGTGTAGTTTTCATATTTTGGCATGATCTTGACTTGACTTGAAGCCGGCCAATTGTATGAGATACCTCCGGCTTTATGACGCATTTGTTGGCCAACAGAGAGATCGTCATAAACTGTATCTGCGAGATACTCGTGTAAAAATGGCTACAAACACGCTTGGCGCGCAAATATCGCCATATGCGATCAAATGTGTGCGAGGCAGCTGCCTCCTATTTGCGGTCTTATGCGCTCTATTAACGATATTCACAAATGTGGATGCTGCAGATCAGCCACACAGTCTACGGCGGAGACATGTCGGCGATAGCAACACCATTAGCTCCAGCACCTCCGATCCCAATCTGGTCCAAGTGAATAAATGTTGTGAGAAGTTCGAAATACATGTGGATACCGTTTGTCAGCAGGTCAATGAGACGGGTAAGTGTGACCATCCATGCGCGCGTGTGTGTGTGTTGTGTGTGTGTTTGTGTGTCAGCCAGATGTCAACCCAATCGCGTGCCGGCACTAACCCACAAATCCTATGGCAACCCCCTCACCAAAATCCCACTATAAACCAACAACTGGTGCTGCAATTACAGTCTGGCCATTCAACTTTATGGATTTTCCTCCATTTGTGCTCCCTTTTTGGCGTGCCAGCAACAACAAAAACAAAAGCAACATATGCTCAACATTTAATGGCCCATTTAATGGCTATCTGTGAAATGAGGGGGAGCTACAGAGCTACTCATTCGTACAAATATATGAAAATTCCATTGCATTGTTTTCAAAACAATTATGAAGGATATATACAAGTACAAATACTTTATACCAGGTGCTCATTATAAACGGATTTATGATTTATGCGCGGATGAGTATGTGTGTGTGTGCATTTTCAAATACTCAGATCTCTTCTATATAGTAGTAGTATAACAGATGACTAAAGGCACGACCGGAATATTATTCATGGCATTAAATTGTATGCGTAAATTGATGATTCGCACCAAAGAGAGAACACACAGCCTTTTCGATAGAATATAGTATATGAGTTCCTAAAGTCAGATATAGCTCTGACAACAAATTTATTGATATTGATATTATAGTATTAAAATAGATCAGGTTTAATATATTTTTAAATCAGTATTGCTTTGAAGAAACTATAAGTTGTTATGGCTACAGCCACGGCCTACATACTTGTACATATAATTATTTCCTATTTTAGTAAATCTCAAAAAAGTTTATTGCTGCAGCAAATTAATATAAAAACTATCAAATATCAGCAGTATATAGGATGTGTATATTGTAATTGAACTAGTTTAATTACGCCAAAGATAAAATTGTAAAACTTAATGTTGGCTGCGTGGACACTTAAAACAGCAGCCAACTGAAGTGGATTTAACGTCTGTTTTCAAAGTAAAGAGTAAACAACAGTTTTTTAATCAACCCATGTAATGGGAATGAGTTGTCTAATTTAGTGTCGCAACTGCATTATTATGACTTACTATATGAATGATGCATCAGGCTCCCGATCAAAATGATCAGGTAATTAACACAATTCGCATCCATACGCATTTCTATATTTGAGTAAGTTGTTCGCAGCATGGACTTGTTAAGCACGTACGAGTAATGCGTTTTAAATATTTATAGACACAAACAATGCACAACGATGGGGGACAGGGGAATAAAGATTTTTCGTAAATAAATGCCCATACAGCTGCTAAATGAGAGCCTCAAAAATAACTTGCGGCATGTAAAGTGTTTCGTTGGGCTGCCCCTCAACAGAAAAGGGGAGCGAATGACACACACAAACGCTTATTGATAAATTCAATTTAAACAAAACTGAACTATATATTATTCACTTCCCGCACTTTCAGATTACTTTCAGCCCATGTTCACCAGCTATAGTGGGGATCAGAACATGCCGGTGCACTTCAAATTCGTCATAGGTGTGCCCAACTGTGGCTCCATGCAAATGTGGCCCATTTTTCACTATACTGGCGTGAGTGGGACTCGATAAGAAAGCATGTTGTTTCCCACATATTAAAGATCTCTTTACAGAGTTCGGATAAACTGGTGCTTTTGGATGATGGCAGGCTACGCCACTACACCAATGCGGAGGATGAGGCAGATGAACAACGGGGAGTACAAACGGACTATGAAGACGATATAGCTGAAGCGCACAAGCCGCTCTACCATGACTACGAACAGGGGCAGTATTGCTTGGATAAGGTGAGTAGAGAATTTCTTTAATACCCTCCACTTACATGATGTATGTGTACATGAGATCAAGCCAAAACGTGCTGCGGATTCCACTTCCGCTTTCAAACTTTAATTCAGTTTAATGAGTCTTGTTCGATAGATTTCTTGATTCAATAGATACATACGAAATGATACATTACATACATACATTGTTAATACATAATGCTATTTTCAGGCTGTTTCAACTACTGGCGCACAAAAGCAAATACTATTTGCCAATATTTGTCTAGCGAAAAAGGAAATCAAGTGGAGCGATTCGAACTTTTTGTTGCGCAAAATACTGAACCCTATATTCCATGCCATATCACTGATCATATTACTGGTGATAGCCATAGTCTACTTTATTCTGCCAACTTTGAGGTACGTTGTGATTTCTCAACTATCCAAATGTCGACATTTAATGAGATATTTATTCCAGAGATCTCGTGGGCAACATAGTGACTACCATAGCGATCTGTCTAATGGTCAGTCAGGCTGCGGATCTTGTGCGAATCTTTACCGAGTTGACGAATCACGTGAGCTTCATTGTTGCCGACATAATTCTGTGCTTCAGTCTGCTGGCTGCCTTCTTTTGGCTGAATAGTTTTGGGTACTACATATGGAAAACCTTTCGTTCGAGAAACGTCTTTCTGCGCGTAACCGATGGACGCAAATATTGCTACTATTCGATCTATGCCTGGGGCTGCACAGCCACCATGGCTGCCTTGGCAGTCTTTGCGCACTTCTTCCTTGATGCGGACTCGTACAAGAAGGAAAATATGGTGGGCGAACAGGAGACTATAGGATGGCTGGGTATTTGCGTATTCTTTTCGCCAATTGCTTGCACAATTATCGTCAATATATTCTTCTTTGTGACAACCCGTAAGCTGATTAATCGACGCACAGTTTACGGACGTATTGCGCATAAGCTGAAGGCTAAGTACGTAGAAAGCGCTTGAAAGCGAAACTATCACAATAATACATTGCTTTTTTTAACAGCTTCATAATGTTTTCGCTAATGTTGTTGGTAATGTCCATTTCCTGGCTGTTTCTAATCATGTCCTGGATTCAGCTGGACGGGCTACTCTATGCGCACATCATAGTCAATGCTGTGCAGACGCCTCTGCTGCTCTATATTTGCGTGTTGCGTCAGCGACACGTCACATTTCTGCTAAAGAAATCCTGCTGCTACAATGAACCACCGTCCACCAATGACTGGGGCGATGAGATGCACTACATGAACTGTAATGACTACTGAAACTTCTCGTCCACGCTTAATTTAAGTTAGTCGTTAAGCTATGCTAAGTGTTTTATGTAATTTAACGATGTTTAACATTGAGATTTCCACTACTAACCGTTAAGTGTACTTAAAAAACATACCCATACACCCACGTCTAATTTATGAAAATAAATCAACAAAAGGCTGATACATACCTGTCCAAATAGTTTGCCTTCTTCCCGCTGTACCAACGGCGAAAGCAGGGCACGCACAATCAAATGACAATCATCCAGTACGGTGTTGAAGAAGCGTCGTGTTGGTAACAAAGCCTCCAAATCTATAATGAACTCCAAAAAGCGTTCACAATAATGTACAACATTCCTGTTAAGTTCCCCCTGCGCAGGAATGCGTTCCAGAATATGCAGAAAGTCGACTATTAGATTCTGCATAAAATGGCGCTCCCAGACCAATTCAGGCTTTGGATCCGTCCCTTCTTTCTTTTGCAAGCGCTTCCAATACTTGCGCCATTCCGGCACTTCCCGCAGCTCCTGATCCCGCCGACCTATTAAAAACAAAAATAGGCGATTAGATTGTGTTTGGTTAATTATAGGGTCGACTTACGAGGCTGTAGACAGTGCCACATGGAAAGGGACACCAGGCGCTTAGCTTGCTCTCGGCATAGCTCGATTTCCATGCTATTAAAGCAGTGATTTAAAAACATAAGTAATGCCGTGCGTTCGCGTAACGTGCTGCTCGCTTCCTTAGTGCCCTGCCTTGGCAAACATGACTCCAGCACGTGTCGAAAGAAAGCCGGATACTCATCTGGCAGCTGCTCGAACACACTCCACACCTCGACGCGTTCACGGAACTTCTCATTTGCCATCACTACAATAGACATGAGGTGTGCGTGCGTAGCCTTCTCACGTTTGTAATTGGGCCATAAATATTGCTCGAGATATTGGCTAAATTCCAGCATGTTGATACGGCGGGAGCTGTTTTTGCTGGCCGTGATTTCCTCGACGTAGATGCGCTCTATAATATCGGCATTGTATGGCAGATGCTCTGCTTTCGTGTCCGGCGACCAGTATTGCGATGAAAGCTATAAAACAAGTCAAACAAGAATGTTTAAAACAAAAGGTGCAAACGTTTAAAATGAGTGCAGCGCACCTGCCAAATGACATCAGAACTAAACTGTGAGAGGGTTAGAGCACCGGTTTGTTCTTTCGTCTTTTTAATAGCATTCTTTTCTGCCTGTGTTTGGCTTCTTCGTTTCATTTTTGCAAACCTAAAAACCTCGATATTGTTAAAATAAACACAGAAAGTTCGCCAAAACAAAAGCCGGCTGAAATTTTAGTGATGCGTATATCCAGTAGAAATCGATAATTTACAACCATTTGCAGCGATCTGGCAGCATCATCGACTGCAACCGATACCGATTGTGTCGCTAGTTGCGTTCGACTGTCTGTTTGTTTTTATTGCATGCCGCTGCCGCTCTTTTTGGACTTATTATTTTTAAGGACGTTGTCAAAAATAACTCAAATAATTAGAAATGTCTTTCCCGCCTCAAACAGAACTCTTGCACGTGAGTATTTGATAATTACCGTTCAGCTGCGCTTTTCTGTAATCTAATTTTTATATATGCAGAACCGCATTCTCACTGTGCTTAGCTTTCCTTTGATGGAGAGGTTACAAGAGCTCAGCATAATGTTTGAGCGCTGCACGGCGCGACAAATACAGGAAATATATCCGATGATAGTGCACTCTATATTTGGCATAAATGGGAATGCGTTGGGCTGGGGTTTACGCACAACAACAATCGAGAACGGGCCCCACTACTTTAATGCACTTCATCAGTTCTTTGGAGTGACCGGTCCTTTTATGAATATCTGCCATAGACTGCTCAATGAAACTACAAAATTTGCTATTGATATTAGCTTGCTACCGGTAAATGGAAATGGCGAAGTATTAATGCAAAATTTCACTTTAAAACCATGCACTTATTTTAATTTTTCAGAGCAAGTTCGTCAATATGCTTAACAATCAGAGTTCGGCGTTCTACAGCGATCTCATCAACATCGATCCTTTCCAGCGTCAAGCGAACACGCTCTCGCTGAACGCCTTCGACTTCTACATTTTACACTTCGTTTTGTATGCTTTGCAACCTCTGCATTGCATAAATCCGATTGCCATGCAAGTGCATAATGAACGCACCAAGACTGTCTATCTACTATTGGTAACCGAGTACTTGGACAACTTTTTGCCGTTGCACCCGGATGTTCTCATTCAGCCGGCCAATTTCTGCAACACTGTTAAGGCTCCTCAACCGCTGCCCACTCCATTGCTGCAGCCCCAGCGAAAGCCACGCTACCTAAGAATACCCACAAATTATGGCAATGGTAACATAGGCACGAGTGGCTCAGGCGGTGGCAACACATCACCACAATCAGGTGGAAGTGCTGCCCGTGCTCTTTCCTGGCGTTCCGAGTCTGTCGTGCATTTCTTCATAGATATTTGGCTTCGCTATGATATTGAGGCAGAACGTCACTTGCCTAGCAGCGATTTTGTGCGTGGTGTCCGTGTCCTCATCAAACAGATCCATTTCTTTGCCAATGGAGTGCATTTGGATCACGGTTCGTTGTGTTTGCTGCGCAAGGTTTCCCTTACAATGGTCAAGGCACGCATTTATGCCTTCCTCTGCAGTCTTATTGAACGCTGGCCACTTGATTGCTCGCTGGTGGTGGTGTTGGAGCTTTGGCTTAGTTATATCCAGCCTTGGCGTTACACGATTGCTGCGGCGAACCACAGAGTGTAAGTTTAAATTTTATTTATTTTCCTAGTATTGCAATTAATCCAATTGTATATTACTTTGCAGAGGCGGCATCAATTATGAACCACCCATATTGCCATCATTTGACAATTTCATCATGGAAAATATAATTGTTTACACTCACATTTTTATGCTGCTGTTGCCGCGGTTTGAACGACTGGACTACACAGTATATCGGAACGCACACATGCTCTTCCGTCTGTCGAAGACTTTTGCTCAGCAAGATTTGGGAGATCGTCTGCAGAGATTCGAGCAAGTCGGCAGTACGTTTGGCTTTGACTCACCACAGCGCCAAATTAAACTAATAAGGTAAGTTGCACACCAAGTGTTTTCAAAACAGTCACTTAAGTGGTTTATCCTTACAGCAACTCGCCCAACAGCAATGTCTCTTGGATTTCATTGGGTGGTTCGCAATCGCCCAAACTTTTTAGTAGAGAAATGCACGCGCAAATCGAGAATTTCCTGTTCATCATTAGTATGGCCCGTAATACTGTGCTGCGTGAAATAGGCACAATTCGCAATGAAATTGCCAAGCGTCAGCGTTCAGAAGGTTTCATTAAAAATCTCTTGAGTAAACTGATGGCCGCCCCCTCACAAGAAGAACTGACACTTAAGGAAATTAGTCGCATACCCGAGCTACTTCGCCAGGGCATTAATTCCTTTTGCAATATATTTAATGTAAGTTAAAATGAAGTTTATGTACAATTTCGTGACACTTAACGTTTACTCGTTAAAGGTGGATCCTGGAAACTTGTCCATGCACGAATCGCTGCCACCAGAACCCCCCAGTCCGCAGGAACAAACGGAGCAGTTTTCCTTTTTCGATATGAGCGACTCTCTGGATACATCCAAATTGACGCCTAGTAAAATGGCTCTGAATGCGTCGAAGATTCGAGCTACTGTGGATCCTGCTCTTCTGCCTCTCCAATCCAACGAAATAAGGCCATTGACACATCTTCTTCACTTTGTATCGGAGAACATTAATGCAAAGGTGTGTGTTAGCAATTTAGTCCATTCATTAGATTCACTAAAAGATTGATTTTATCCATAGTTTGGCAGCAGTATTGAAAGCTGCTATTCCCGCGAAGATTTCTGTGGCAAAGTCGCGCGTCAACTGTTATGCGCTCCCATGACGGAACAGTGGTTTGATAGGAAATGCGGCAACACAAGCATATGCGAGAAACAGCTACCCCCTCGCGTCTGCCTTCGGCCGCTTGCCTCCATACCAGTGCTTTTTACGATCGTCTGCTCACTAATTCTCGGTCACTGGGTGTGGGGCGCACCTACGATGGGGCTGATGGGTCTATGTTTTATGTTTCTAATTTATGTATTATTGCAAGCGCTCATCTCTTAAGCATTTGTGGTTAATATAAAAATGATATACGACTTTAGTATAAAACTAACGAATGATCTACTTTGACTAACTGCCTGTTGCCTGCCTTAATTTAAGCGCCAAGCGCAATGTTTCACTCGGTACTGTAACCATGCGCAAAACACAGTCTACAGGCCTTTCGTTGAGGCACTGCATCTGAAACTTTGTAGTACAGACGCCCAATAGAACGTGCAACTGCTTCAGCGCGACACGTCTGCCAATGCAGGACCGTTGGCCAATAGCGAAGGGCAGACTGCCATGTGATTGATGCAATAACTCCGATTGTGGGCTCCAGCGTTCTGGCAATATGCTCAGAGGTTCTTCAAAATTTGTTGGATCACGACCGGCTGTGTACAAAGAGAGCAGCACAAGTGTCTGAAGGAGAGACTTAAATTACAAACCAGTTAAAGGGAATTGTATTTTGTATGTACCTTTTTCTCTATGAAATGACCGCCCAATTCCACATCCTGCGGCAAGTAGCGCCCAATGAATGGTGCCACTGGATACAAGCGCAGCGCCTCTTTAATTAGGCCATGGAGCAATAAAGACTTAGTTGGATTAGCAAGTTCCAGTTCCTTGGCCATGCGGTGCTGTAAATCGGGTTGCTGGCCAAGCGCATACAAAGCCCACTGGCTGCTGAATGCGGTCTGCATGAGAGACAATTCAACGAGTTGGGCTTTAAGTCTATGTACAATGTGTTGGCTATAAATCTGCACACCGTGTCACCTGCTGCTATAACCAGATCCACAAATATGCGTCTGATAAGTTCGATCGGCAGCTCCGACGCAAGTAGTCTTTGATACAGCGTGTCCGTCTCTCCAGACTCCCTACTCTCCCTGGGCTGCTGCTTTGCTATGAACAACTCGATGATATTGGAACTCTGTTTCAGCACCAAGTCAACATTTTGCTCAAAATCTCGCCATATTCGCAGACGCAACAGTTGCGCCAATTTAGGCGGAAAGTTCATCAACAAGGAGCTATGCTCGAACATTTTGTGAACCGTAAGTGTAAAATTGTCCAATGCTGCTTGTATATTCTCGCAGGTTAGGGAACTGCTGCCAAACATAATGCCGCAAACCACTGAAAACAAAAACAACTTCATTTGTATTTCAATTTAGACAAATCCCTATACTCTCGAGAATACTCCTCATGTTAAATCACAATAATTTGTGTGATTTAAAAAAAGTATTGCTATTTAGGTGAATTCTTTTTAGCAATTTAAATGATCCACGAAACAAAATGAAATAAACAATACGAAATAACTTTTCTAAAAATGATTAAAATAAAT
Organism: Scaptodrosophila lebanonensis; assembly: GCF_003285725.1. Lineage (NCBI taxonomy): Eukaryota > Metazoa > Arthropoda > Insecta > Diptera > Drosophilidae > Scaptodrosophila > Scaptodrosophila lebanonensis. The sequence goes on from NW_022060558.1 coordinate 1,790,720, forward strand.
TCCTTTGTTTTTCCCCAGCAAGGCAGTATTACGAAATATTAAATAAAATACAATTCCTTCTAAAATATAACACATTTGTTGCACAAATACGTGTACTCTTTGAGGTACGTTCTAGAGAACACGAAAGTTCTTAAAAATAAACAAGATAGAACGCTACAGTCGAGCAAGCCCGACAGTAAAATAGCCTGTACTCTCCACAAAAAAAGAAAAATTAAAAAAAAAAAGTTTAAAAAAAAAATTAAATTATTAAAAAAAATTAATGAATTAATTAATTAAATTAAATTAGAATATATGTTTATGTTTAGTTTTAACAGCATACATTTACATCACGTACCTATGCGTGTTTATATGCGTGTATGTATGCAGCACAAAGTTGAACCAAAGCAGCAACAACAACAACAGCTGCGGGCAGCGCTGCCGACAGAGGCAGCGCATGAGCAGCGATTTTACTTATGGCTATAACTTTCTTCAGAATTGACCTATCATGATGAAATTTGGCACACGGACACATTAGTACTAACTGGATGTACCTACCAAAATTGATTTCAAAATTCCGAGAATTACGGAAGTTATAAGAAAAAACACGAATTGCGGGGGAGTGGGGGGGTGCATCGAAAAAAAACTCAAACTCGTACTTTCTCGGTCTTAGGAGAATATGGAAACCAAGTTTGGTTATTCTAGCTCTTATACTTTCTGAGATCCTTGCGTTCATACGGACAGACGGACAGACGGACAGACGGACAGACGGACAGACAGACGGACAGACGGACGGACGGACGGACAAGGCTATATCGACTCGGCTTCTCATCCTGATCAAGAATATATATACTTTGTGGGGTCTGCCACGCCTCCTTCTGTGTGTTACATACATGCGCACAAAACTAGTATAGCCTTTCACCCTTTGGGTACAGGCTATAAAAAAACAACAAACATTTTTGAAGCCATTCTAATGAGTGTTTTAGGGCTGCTCTAGCTAAATCAAGCTTAAAATACAATTTATAGTATATATAATTGGCGTTTTGTTGGAAGCTCATTTTAATACCGTTATCATATGTAATGTTAATGTTATTATGGAATTATTGAGAGAGCGTTCGTAAACTCTGGATCCTTGTAGTCGCCCATAGTTGGCGCTAGAAAGAACATTATTGGAAAAATTCAGTTTAGTTAAAAAAAATATGCAGTGCATAACCTGTTCTGGTTGGTACGAGAATGTGTCTTGATGCAGAAATTAAAAAGTCAGTCAAAGCTGTAGCTCGATATCTTGCCAACTGTGCGATGAGAGTTTATGTTTGCCACTCAAACGAATTTATAATTTCTAAAGATAACGGCATGAGACAAATAAGGCAGTACAAGTATGATTCCTATTTAATCAACCTGTTCAGTGGTAAGTCCATTTCCTATTCGATAAAACACTTGCATAAATGCCTCATTTACTAGAATTTCTTCTCTGATCATATAAAAAACTTTATCAAATGCTTTTTTAACGCAGGTATACATAGGTTTTTGTACAAATAAAATAAACATACCTTCAATAGACCATCGATAAAGCTGCTCCTCCAGTTGTGGCAGCTCGTACGAACCTCCGATAACAGCTTGGGTCTGTAAGCACCAGCGTTCCACCAACTTCTGCGTTATGCTCTCAATATGGACGTCCATCCAATTCAAATTACCGTTGAGCAGCAGGCGATTAAGTATACGCCTGTTGTGATACCACTCCGCGCCTTCCCTGAAGCATTTGAAATTCCAATGTGTGCTCATTTGGCATTCGTTGATGTGTCACTTACATAAAGAAGAGACCGCGCTGACATGCGTGCAGCTTGTTATACAACGTCCAGGCCTCGGGTAGCGGATGTTGCGGATGCTGACCCTCATGCAAAAACACGCTGCGCATCAGGGTGGCGGATGATACGAATACACAGTCCTGGGTGCCGCCTAAGCGTTCACGAAAGATTGGTCCATACTGACGATGGCGAGCATCTATGTACTTATGAAGTCTAAAACAGATAAAGCATGACTATGGCTTTTTATACCCTGTACCCAAAGGGTACAAGAGTATATTAGTTTTGTGCGAGTGCACATGGAACACACAGAAGGAGGCTTGGCAGACCCCACAAAGTATATATATTCTTGATCAGCATAACAAGCCGAGTCTATATAGCCATGTCCGTCTGTCCGTCTGTCTGTCCGTCTGTCAGTCTGTCTGTCTGTATTAACGCAAGGATCTCCGAAAGTATAAGAGCTAGAATAACCAAACTTGGTATAGATTCTGAGACCGAGAAAGGACGAGTTTGTTCATTTTTTCTGATCCACCCCCACCACACTCCCCCCCTATTAACGATTTTCTATAACTCCCGTAATTCTTGGAATTTTAAAATTTGGTAGTCACATTAGGTTAGTTATTATATAACCGTATACCAAGTCTCATTATGATAGAATGATCGGAAAGAAAGTTATAGCCATATAACCAGGCCCAATGCACACATATATACATATGTACAAGTACACAAACACGCATAAGGCACGATTCTGATGTAAATGTAAATGTATGTATGCATGCATGGAATATTTTATATTTAATTAGTTAATATTTAGTTAATTAATTAAATTAATTTAGTTAATTAATTAAATTAAATTAATTAATTAATTTAATTACTTTTTTGTGGGGTGGTACAGGGTATTTAGCATTCCTTTCTTGTTTAAAAATGCATTTGTGCCAGAAACTGGCCTTTTTGCGGACCACTTAGCCAACAAATATCGAATATGAATATGATGGGAATGTTCTTAACTAAAAAGGTTTTTCATCTTAGGGATTTTTAATTAATATTAATTAATTTAATATTTTTAAGCACACTCATTAGCACCAGTTTCTGATTTTAAAGGGGATTCAGGTTTTGTGGAAATCTTAGAGGAGTTCTAATATGATTATCAAAGAACTACAAGTAAACAGTTTGTTTATAATGAGGGGTTCTGATTAGTGGAAGGATACTTTTGTACTTACTGCTGAGCACCTCCTGCTCTTATCAAATCAAAGAGTGTGCCCACTAAAGGCAGACCTTTAACCCGCGGTATCGGCGCATATTTCTGAGGGACCGGTGCAATCCTTTGCTGCTGCTTATAACGATAGCCGCCCTTCAGTTCGCCTTTTAAGTGCCAAAGGACTTTCAAGAGCAGTGTTCTCAGCCAGCTCTGTGTAGAGCGCAGCAGGCCGACTAAGGTGCTCGCCATGGCAGGGAATGTAATAAACAACAAAATCACGTTTACACACACATGCACACACAGACACAAAAATATAACGACACCGCTCGTTTAATGAACCGGTAACGATTGTGAGCGGCCACTGAATGATCAGAGGGATCCGCGCATCGTTCTCAGTTGTAAGTGCGACGCCAGTATTTGCGTCGACGTCGACAGCTGCGACCGCACAGGAAACTATCAGTCTACCAGTATTGACTTTCCTTTGCGCGGACCGCCTCGGAGGCAGCGGCAGCGGCGAACGCAAGGGCAAGGCTAAATCAGAACTGATTCGATATGCCTGCGGCTAACGCCTTATAACTGACGCACATACCGGCAGAGTCAGAGAAATGAAATGCGGAGAGGTAAAGTAAAAGTGCGATAAGACATTGGCTTGAGTGCTTGGCAAAAATGTTGTCGGCCCTACCTGCACTCGGACGGGCTCTACATTGAAGTCAATTTTATAGATACGCTCGCGTACAAACAGTACTCAGACCAATGTGCCCGCCTTAATGATATGCACAAATACAAATCCAATAAACAGAACTCCAATGCCTATCATTTGTTCAAGCAGACGCTGAGTTGGCTGAAAATATACATATGTAAGAGCCAATATGCTGCCTATGCAAATTGCTTGACTTTTGGGGCTGTTGCGCAGACAGAGCGAAGAGCGTTAATCCGGGACTTGCCACTTCCCGTTATCTTCACCATAAAGTATTTAATTCGCGAATACTTACCATTACTTAAAAATATCAATTTACGCAACAGATTTACCAAATACTGTGAACATTCTTCTGATCTAATTGAAAACCCTTGCCTGTGGGCCTACTGTTATTATTTCACAATTATGTAGTTGTTCTTTATTATTGCTATTTCTTTATGTTAATTTCTTTTTCATTAGGTCTAATAACGAGACGTTATGGCTACTCTCTGCTGTGAATCGGGGCATAGCTGGCCGTTGGCAAAAAGATTCGTGTATTCGTGTAATTCCTATAGGCTTTTGATACTCTGTACATGAAATGTACAAAAGTATAGTATATTAGGCTTGCGCGAACTGAAAAAAGGTAACAGGCAGAAGGAGGCGTGGCAGACCCCACAAAGTATATATATTCTTGATCAGCATGACAAGACGAGTCGATTTAGCCCTGTCTGTCTGTCTGTCTGTCCGTCTGTCCGTCCGTCCGTCCATATGATCACCTAGATCTCAGAGACTATAAGAGCTAGAGACACCAAATTTTGCACAAAGATGCCTTATGTGTGTACGCTATACGAGTTTGTTTTATTTTTTTGATTTTCCCACTTCCCCCCTATGGGGGTTTTTCCGTAACGCCGTTCGTATAATCGCCTATATCTCAGAGACTATAAGAGCTAGGGACCCCAAATGTTAGTCCCAGATGCCTTATGTGAATACGAAGAAAATGTGTTTTTTGGAATGTCCCTCCCTCTCCCCTGCAAATCGCGATTTTCTCTAACTCCCGTAATTCTTGGAATTTCGAACTAAAATTTTGCAAATACCCCCAGTTAGTTATTATGTGTCCGTATGCCAAGTTTCACTATGATAGACCGATTTAACAAGAAGTTAAATGCCCGCGGCTGTTGTTGATGTTGCTGTTTAGTTGACTGCTAACATGTTTACACAGACGCGAATAGATGCGCATAGGCATCCATACACTCACGCAGACGCAATTGCAATGTAAATGTGCAATTATACACCCTTTACGTGAGTACCGAGAAAGGTAAAATCGATCAAAAATTTGTTTTCAAATTTTCTTAATTTTTTTTATTTTCTATAATTATTGTAAACATATGTACAGATTTCAAAGTCGGGACACCCGGCTTAAGCTTTTTTACTTGTTTATTCTTTAGTTTTACTTAGTTTAAGTTCATTATTGTATTGAATTTTTTTTCTTTTTAAAATTGACTGCTTTGTTTATCGATGAAATAAATAAATGAAATTATTATTTCATCCCTGTGTTTTTTGAATGTAAATACGCACTTTCTGTTTCACCTCTGCTCAAAATATGCAAAGTTATTTTAAAAATGTTTTTATTTTTTTAGGAAAAATACCTCGTGGGCATTTCAAAACTATTAGCGTTACTTCCACCCATGTGCGACCCAAATTTTCAAAATGTGACAAGTAGAAGAAAAGCGCTCTTTACGCTGCTTTTGGAGATTCGCGCCCAGACTTTAGAAGATTGATCCCAAACTAAATCTTGTGGACTGAATCGTACACATAAATGAATTCGTGTCCCACAGTTAGTTGTTTTTGCTGCCTTATATTTTATATAAAGTTAGAGCGCATGCAGGTCAATTTTCAGAACTCTACCCTTAGAAATTTTTCAAAATTGGAGACAACTATAATTTCACATATATAAAAAAACCATAACATTTAATAATTAAACTACTTATAATGTATCATGAGCAACTGAATTGCATTGTACTCTCTAAGATTTTGGTAACACTTTTGTAAACATTCAAACGTTATGAAAACTTTTCATACAATATATATTATATGTAGAATCCGTAAAGTATTATTCTTGTTTGAAAAAACCGGGAACTTGTGTTAATATTGATGTTGATTTATTAGCTTCTAGTCTTAGTATAGTCGGTCGTCCATTTATTGTTTGCTATATGTTTAGCTATATTTGCTTTAAAAGATCTCATATAATCATCAAATTTATTTTATAACATTTGATTGATTTGATTATTGCTGCCACAATAAAATAAATAACATTAGTAGAAAATATTGCATCATCCCTATTATTAAAAAAAAAAAAAACAGAGCACAGTATAATTACTGAGCTCTATTTGTATACTTTGTATATTTTTAGATTTTGAAACAGATTATCTAAGCTTGAAATCAATTTTGCAATTTCTATGCTGACAACATTGTAGCAAGTGTTGATTCGTTATTCAGTGAGGCTTTCTAAAATCGAATGGAATGCTAGAGTCATGAGGGCCTGCCTCTTTAGAAGTACAGTACTGACTTAAGTAAAGTAGCAACAACAACTGATGACTTTAACTTTCTTTTCGATTTGATCTGGATCCGATATAACTTATCATGAGAGCTCTGACATGCACTAACATGATATAATTATAAAATGTTATGCAATCCAAACAATTAAGGGAGCTATGAAAATAATAACGAGGGAGAAGGAGTTCGGGAAATCAAAAGCTTGGCTACCTTAGGGCTTAGAATAATATTAAGACCAAATTTGGTTATTCTAGATATTCTACTTTACGAGAAACTTGCGTTTATTCCGGAGGACACGTCTGTGTATTTCGACAAATCTCGTGTTACATTACTTAAAAAGGAGTTTAAAATAATCCGTCCGTACTCTGAATTTTTTTTGAAATAAAATACTTGTAAAATACTTAAACAGAAACACATTTTGGGAAAGTATGTAGCTATATTTGAAGAGCTTTAAAAAAATCGTTTTTAAAAACAACAAAGTGGAACATATTAAAAAAAAGTCAAACTTCATGATAGATAAACCTAATACGATATACATAAGTGGTTCAAAAGATCTCGGTATGATAGACGGTCATATCAATATTGCTTCGTCCTGTCATACTGATTATACGTGTCACAACTCTGAATTTTTATAGGAACGATCGATGCAATCAAGTTTATTATTGTCTGAGATTATTCAATCGATGATTTAAAGTTGTAGGTTTCAGCTATGACAAATATCGAAAGTGTAAAAAAACTGATCTATACTAGTATTTTAATACCTAAACAACTGAGAAATATACTGTTACATCTGCTCGATTTATTCCATAGGCCAGCCAGCTCGTCTTTACAGCATAGTCCCCCTTGGGGAATGGGAAGTGCCTCGTGAGTTTTGAATTGATAAATGACATGGGCAGTTCATTAACCTGCACATCATGCTACAAAATTGGAATAATCATTTAATTTTGAAATGCAGCAATAAGTTACAGAAGACTTACGTCATAAGGGCATGTGTGATTCATATTGGAATAAGATACATAAAGATCATAAAAATATTTCTTTAGCGAATTTCTGGTTCTCTCTAAAAATTTGCAGGCATCAATAGTATAATTATAAATAAAGGGGTGGTAGCCACCATTCATTTGTTTATGTAATGAGACCGCTGACTGAAATTATAAAAACATAAGTATATAGGTAGGTATATGTCAGAAATATATTATAGTTCATACCGAGATATTTGTGACTGGAACTTTATGTAAAAAAACGTTTACCGTAATGAATTTGTAGTTATTCATGGTTTTAAGAATGCATTTGTCAAATTCAGCAAATTCCCTATCCTTCGGCGAGCATATCATTTTTGTAAGTTCTAATCTCGAGCTAACCTGCAAATGAAAATAAATTAACACATATGTCTTAATAAAAAGTACATACCATGTACTGTGATCTATGTACATATCCGTAAATATGTCCGTACTCTGACATTTTTGTACGTAAAATACATGTACATATGTCATTAAAACAAATTAGTCTTATATAAAAAAAACTCTTCTTGAATTGCATTATTCTTTTGAGAGGAATATGATTTATAGTATATAGAATCTTAACGTGGTCGCCGTCGGTACATAACTTGAATGGTGTTACAAACTTTAACACTTATAAAAATTTTCAGTAAAATTAGGTTAAATTGTAGGGATATTTGTACCTCCGACAAATAAAATAAAAATGCTACCATCCACAGCAATTTTGTGTTGTTGATTCCGGAAATCATTTTACAAAAGATGAACGAAAACTGAAACACATTTTCAGCAAATACCTACATATATTTGAACAGCTTGTTTTTAAAACCACAAAGTGGAACATATTAAACAAGTAAAAAAGCTAAAGTCGGGTGTCCCGACTTTGAAATACTCTGTACATTTACAATAATTACAGAAATTAAAAAAATTAAGAAAATTAAAAGAAAAATTTGGTTTTACTTCTGTCGGCATTCGAACTCACGTAAAAGGTGTATATTTGCACATATAAAGTACAAAGCAATTGCGTCTATGTGAGCGTATGAATGTACCTGCGCGTCTATACGTGTCTAATGTCTAAACATGTTTGCAGTCAACCAAAAGCATCAACAACAGCTGCGAGCAGCGCTTGGGCAGCAAATATATTTATGGTTATAACTTCTTGTTAAATCGGTCTATCATAGTGAACCTTATACGGCATGCGGACACATAATAACTTACTGGGGGTATTTGCAAAATTTGAGTTCGAAATTCCAAGAACTATGGGAGTTACGATTTGCGGGGGAGAGGGGGAGGGAGGGAAATTCCAAAATACACATTTTCTGCGTATTCACATAAGGCATCTTGGACTAAAATTTTGTGTTCCTAGGTCTTATAGTCTCCGAGATATAGGCAATTATACGAATGGAAAATCTGGAAAACCCCCATTGGGGGGGAAGTTGGGGGAAATAAAAAAAAAATTAAAACAAAAAAAATAACACACATAAGACATCTTTGTGCAAAATTTGGTGTCTCTATCTCTTATAGTCTCTGAGATCCAGGTGTTCATACGGACGAACAGACGGACAGACAGGGCTAGATCGACTCGTCTTGTCACGCTGATCAGGAATATATATACACTGCCTGTAACATTTTTCAGCTCCTGCAAACCTAATATACTCTTGTACATTTCATGTACAGAGTATAATTACAAAATTCATGATAGATAATCTTAATACGATAAGTGTTGGCCCGTAAAATCTGAATAAAGAATTGTTCACCAAATATCTTCTTTATCTTAAACTGATTTAGTAATGACTTCGCCTCTCCCACCAATCACCTGAAAAGAGAACACTGTGATTATGGTAAAGCCTCAAAAAATACCCAACATCTTGGTGCTCATAAGGAATGATAGATGTCGATATCGCTCCGTCCTGTCATGGGCTGACACACCTACCTCTGCATTTTTATAGGAATGATCGGTGCAATCAAGTTTACTTTTGTCTGAGATTATTCAATGGATGATTTAAATTTATAGACTTCAGCTATGATACAAATTAAAAGTGTGCACACATTGATAAAGATCTACATCAATTTTAACAACTAAACAATTGAAAAATATACTGTTACATCTGCTCGATTTATTCCGTAGGCCAGCCAGCTCGTCTTCAGAACGTAGTCGCCCTTGGTGAATGGTAAGTATCCCGTGACTTTTGAATTGAGAAATGACATGGGTAGTTCATTAACCAGCACATCATGCTACAAATCGGAATAATCATTTAGTTTTGAAATGCAGCAATACATAAATAATAGAAGACTTACGTCATAGGGGCAAGAGTGATTTATGTTGGAATATGATGCAAAAAGATCATAAAAATATTTCTTTAACGAATTTTTGGGTTTTTCCAAAAACTTGCAGGAATTAATAGTGAAATTATAAAGAAAGGGGTGGTAGCCACCATTTGTTCGTTTATGTAATGAGACGGCTGACTGAAATTATAAAAGCATATATAAATATATGTCAGAAATATATTATAGTTCATACCGAGATATTTGTGACTGGAACTTTATGTAAAAAAACGTTTAACGTAATGTATTTGTCGTTATTCACGGTTTTAAGAATGCATTTGTCAAATTCAGCAAATTCCTTATCCTTCGGCGAGCATATCATTTTTGTAAGTTCCAATCTCGAGCTAACCTGCAAAACAAAATTTATTACCACATATGTCTAAATAATAGGTACATACCATAGACTGTGATCCCGCACTCTGATATTTTTATAAAAATAAAAATATTTATGTCATGCAACATCCTCGGATAATTGTGCAACAATTTCTTTTGAAACAAATTAGTTTTTTGTAAAAAACCTCTTCTTGAATTGCATCATTTCCAATAGAGGAATATGATTTATAGTATATAGTGTCATAACTTGATCGATCTCTATACATAACGTAAATGATGTTACAGTTGTTCACACTTAAAACTTAAGTAAGAAAAGAGTTTAAAATGTAGGGATATTTGTACCTCCGCCAAATAAACTAAAAACGCTACCATCCACAGCGATTTTATGCTGTTGATTCCGGAAATCATTTTACAACAGTTGAAAGAAAACTGAAATACATTTTTAGCAAATAGTTATATTTGAACAGCTCTTTAAAATTAACTAAAAAAAAAAACATAGTAGAACCTATTAAAAAAATTACAAAAGTCATGACAGATAAACTGGGCACGATATGTGTTGGCCCGTAAAATTTGAATGAATCCATATTCGCCAATTATCTTTTTTATCCAAAACTGGTTAATTGGTGACATCGCCTCTCACACCTACCTTCTGGAAAAAGAACACTCAGGTATAATGTTTTTATTTTTGGATGACTTTATAGAACATTGGAGCACTATTTAATAGTTATAGTCGCGCTTCCCTGATATTCTATACAATTTTTTATTCTGTTACATGGAAATGATTGCCATAGCAGCAATATTATAAGTATAGTGTTAGAGTTAGATGTACTATGTATATATTTTGTTAAGGGATCAAAAAATAGTCAACATTTTTTAAAGATATTCTAGATAATGAGGGTTTAAGAAAACTTAAACTTGGTAAGTGTATGTATAAGTCTGCACATCAAGTTTAGTCAACCTAGCTGTTCTGGTTGAAAAGTGCTAGATGTTTATACGCATGGATAGACTGAAATATGTATATATCTATATTGATTTGTCTCGCCATGCTGATTATATTTGTATTCATAACATGGGATCTGCCTCACCTCTTTCTGTCTGTTATTTATATCGCTTAGTCTTTCTGATATACCCTTTCACCCTTCGGATGGAAGTTGCTAAAAATAGTCCGCAACTTTGTTATTCAGTGTTCGGCATGCTCTCAGAGAGCGGGAGCAGACATTTTTTCATTCGGATACTCAACGCCATTCAAGTTTGTTATACTCGTAGAATATGTGTGCGTGTGTATTGTTTTAAATGTGCACAAAAGCTCCAATTCGTGCAACAAATGAAACGGCCCATGGCCCTCTCTCACTTGGCGCTTGCTCGCTGCTTCTCCATTCAGTTGCGTTCGAGCGCTGTGTCGAGACGGTTCGTTCATCGCTTGGGGAGGAAATTCGGTAAGAGGAGTTTATACGGCCGGCACGTGTGAACGTCGCGAAAGCTTCAAGTGGTTTGTGAGTCAAATGCACACAGCGACATACATACGTGTACGTAGTGATTTATTAATTAAAAATAGGAATTGTGATAAACTGAAGTGATAAATTAAATTCGTACACTATCGATGGCAGTTTAAATCTGCCGAAATATTTGATTGCAAAGTAACTTCTATAGAGATACGGTATGTGGTAACATCATCATTAGCCTAGCCATGTATATGTGTGTGAGTGCATTTGTATGTAGTTATGAGCATTTAAAATTTTTGCTTTTCATTATCGCGTCACCACAGCATTGCCTCCTGCAATTTGCCTGGGCGCTTTGCGTCATGAATAATTTGGTTGTATTTACAAATGCAATGCATACTAAAATATTATTTATATTCTTAAATATGAAAAATGGTGCATGTCAGTTTGCTGAAATTTTTGTGAGTTTTTGTGCGTTTTATTGCGTTTGTTTCGAGCAACCAGTCAAGCAGAGAGTAAAGTGCCGGCAATTGTTTGTACCCCAAACCCTCATACCCCCTTAATGAACATGACAACCGCGCGAGTCGCCGGTTTGTTTGCATAAGCAGTTTCCTCGTATTTTCGATAGCGTTTTGCCCGATTGCTGTACACATGTCGTAAACACTCCCCTACAGCTGAAAATACATACATAGATACGTGTACGTACATACATACATACATAAACTAAGCAGCATTGATCGCAATTTAGAATCTGACGCAGTTTTTTGTTCAACAAGTGTTTACTGAAAAATGATTACAAAATTGAAATGCAATATTTAAACAAGTGCAATACTAGTCAGCTGCAAAAATAAACACTTCTGTGTCAATTCATTTGGTTGAGTCTGAGCAATGGAGACCTAAAATAAACATTTATTTGCAGAATAAATTGGGGCATCAAAATACCGGCGAACGGGAATATGATATAATAGGTTGTTCACAATGTTTGTAACACTCATACACTCAATCCGTATTACTAAAAACCAAGATCTATGTAAAGGAGCTAAGATCATTCAACTTTGTGAGTGTAACTCACCTAAGTTCAACTAAGTGCGAATCTTCTGCAACTTACTGTTGTTTTCCTGTCAGATAAAAGAAAGTACCCACCTTTAGATTTGAACTAAGAATTATATCTTTCTGTCTACCCTGTGTTCTCTCCATATTATATTAACTGGTCTTTATTTTGTTGGCAGTTTTACAACTGAATTATCTTTTTTTTTTTAATTTCATATGTTTCCTTTGACTGAACGCTAACAAAATGTTGCAATAAGTACTCTAATATATAAATATAAATAGGAAAGACAACTTCCAGTATTCATTTTTCAATTTTTGTTTCCAAGGGGAAAAGAAGACTTCTCAGCATGATAATCAAGAACAATATTGTGAAAGCTATTTCATCATCGATGTTTGTATGACAAAACACTTCAGCAGACTCATATAAGAGAGTACATAGGAAGATTTCCATTATTTGATTAATTTGTGCTGTGCCATTAAACAAGCCCCTTAATTGGCCGACAATCAATGACGTAGATCTGCGCTGAAGTGCTCGTTGAAAATTCATTTTCAACATAATTAAAGCTCACTTGACCAAATTGAACCCTTAAAAACGTACTCTGCAAATTGAAAAGTATGATATCGACTAAATGCATTACGAAACCCTTTTCTAAATATATATGTACAATATATACATATGTACATATGAATTATGGTGAGTATGAAGGTGCTATTGCTTCTGTTATCTAGAGCTCGGAAATTGCACACTAAATCGTTTTAACAATGTTTGGTAGTTTGCTAAAAAGTTGTTGGCCACCTTGACATGGCAAGTTGCTGAAAATATTACTAGACTTTCACTCTTCATTCTGGTGCCCATGCCCAACTTTCATTGTCAAAAGAAAATTTCCCAATGTGGGTCAGTAACACTTGACGAACTGACCTTCAGCTTGCTTCAAAAACCGGCTGGGACCTATCGCAAGTCTGTTGATCTCCTGCGCTTATCTGAGGTGCTCTCGTGGTGTCGTGTGTGTTTTGTGGTCTGGCTGGCTCTCTAAAAAATTACTGTAAATATAATTTGCTGCGTTTATTGTCATAAGAAATGCGTTCGTCTTCTGATTTACGCTGGAACGCTAATGTTATCAAATATACAGAATATACTAGAGTTAATGGCCGATATGGTAGACGCGGTAGAGATGGGAATCGAGACTAACCGATGGTAATAAAAAATTAATGAAATGATATATTCACTTTGTTGCTTGTAGTCATAATTATAGGAGAATAGGTGTTTTTAACAGAAAGTTCCGTAAGTTCCAATAATTAAGTAAAAAAAAAATTTATTTTGGTAATATTTCAAGTTATAATATTTGTATTCATGACAAATGTAGGTCTTGCTGTTAAAATCATGGAATGAATCCAATCGGACAAGCGCTGAATTGATTTCAAATAAACAAGTCCGGATTTAATCGCTGTACCAGTTTTAGCGTAATTTCAAAACAAAGGGGCCGTTTTACGAAACAAGTGGTAGCTTTAAGAGTGTCTAGACTTTTGAGTTATAAATGAAGCAAATTTTTACTTGATATCTAGAGTATCCGTCTCAATAGATCTCATTGTAGCGAGCATGTGGAGCGTTGAAACTGAATACTTCCATTTACAAGTCGTTTTAGTACAAGGCCTCTTCAGTCTATGATTTATGTACAGAGCTGATAAGAAATTACAGTTGGACGAATTATAGCTTCTCCACAGACAATAAACAACGTCTAACGTAACTGGCAATTACGGAAAATACGAATCTTTTTGAATCTAATAATAAATTAGATTATCTTAATGTACCTATCGATCTGTTATTCATCATAGATCTAAAAAGGAAGAACCCCCATGCCAACATGGACAGCAGTGCGAAGCCGGAACGCAAAAATCCGCGACACAGAGCCAATATATTTTCCCAGCTGATATTCGCATGGACAGTTCCATTGATGTACAAAGGATCGCGGAAGGGACTAAATACGGATGACTTGACAAAATGCTTAGCCGAGGATGAATCCGAGCCATTGGGTGACCGCTTGGAAGAGTAAGTGAGAAAAAAATAAGCCTACCTCAGCCATAATTAAATGAACATCATAAATTATTCTCTTTCTAATAGTAAATGGTACCAGGAACTGGAGAACGCGCGTAGGAAGTCGCGGAAGCCACGTCTGCGCAATGCTTTGTTCAACTGCTTTCTGGGTCCCACGATTGTGAATGGACTCATCTGCCTTATTTACATTGTACTTAAGTGAGTATGGCTGCATTTAATCACGTCTGACTTAACTAACCCTCAAAACCCTTCATTACAGATCGTTGATACCCGCCGTTTTGGCGCAACTTTTGTTGCAATTTCAACGCGCCACTCCCGCAACGGAAGTAAGAAGCACCGAAGGCCATGAACTGGTTGATGCGCTCAATCGAACAGCACGCGCTATTGGAGGCGTGCAACGAGATTATTCACAAGCTCCAGACGCTGACAATAAAGGTGTCTTATCAGCAGAATGATGGGAATAAAAGGGGATTTGAAAAAAAAAAAAACAACAATAGCTAGACCTTTAGATGAGAATATTGGCGCCAAATATTTTGATTAGGCTTCGGGTTATGTTATGTATAATTGTCTGGGCGAATGTCTACTGAACATATACCTTCTATCTCTTTGTAGATAACCCCGTCTCCGAGAATGCCCTGGAAACAGGTGAGCCCTTCAAGGAGCATGTTTATCTTGATGCTGAAGCTGGCAATGCAACCACAGCTCTTGCCGCGGACAGCTTTAAGCAAATGGTGCTGTACCTGTGGAACGATACATATAGCTTGGGTGCCATTCTTGTGCTCTCAACTGTTCTGGGCTGCTTCTTGTTGCATCACGTAGATCTTCGTCAACGTCTGATGGGTGCAAAAATGCGCATTGCCTGCTGTTCGCTTATCTATCGGAAAACCTTGCGTCTGTCCATGAAGACGGCCGGTCAAACGCCAGCGGGTTATCTCATCAATTTGCTATCGAACGATGTGAATCGACTGGATTATGGTTTCATATTTATGCACTGGATATGGATAATGCCGTTGCATGCTGTGCTCATCTGCTATCTCATTTGGCTGCGGATCGGCATTCCAGCGTTAGTTGGAGTGGTCGGATTGCTACTTAAGACTGTGCCGGTGCAGACGGCCCTGAGCAAATTGGCCTCGGTGTTGCGACTTCGTACAGCCCTGCGTACAGATGCCCGTGTGGGTATTATGAATGAGCTGGTGCAGGGAATACAGGTAATCAAAATGTACGCTTGGGAGCGACCATTTCAGGCAGTTGTAGCCGAGGCCAGACGCAGCGAGGTGCAGCAAATACGGTATGCTTCGTACCTGCGTGGCTTCTACCTCAGCACAATGGTTTTCACGGAGCGTTCCACGCTGTACATCACGGTGGCCGCAGCTGCTCTTCTGGGCAACACCATATCAGCGGACTTTGTCTTCTCAGCGGCTAGCTACTATAATATACTGCAGCTGGTGGCTGCCATTTGGTATCCCTTGGCCGTTTCCTTTGGAGCCGAAGCTTTGGTCTCACTGCAACGCATTCAGGACTATTTACTAATGGAAGGGCGCGACGAGAAGGTCCACGGCATAACACAGAAACATGATGAAGGCGGCGACAGCCGGGCCATTGTGTTCAAAAACATCGATGCAAATTGGGATGCAGTCAAGCCGCAGCGTACCCTGCAGGATATTAATTTGGAAATACAGCGCGGTCAGCTATGTGCGGTTATTGGTCCAGTGGGTGCCGGGAAGAGTTCTCTATTACAACTATTGCTTGGTGAGTTACCCATCATAGACGGCAGCGTCGTCATTCAGGGCGAGCTCTCCTACGCAGCCCAAGAGCCTTGGCTCTTTACCGGAACGGTTAGAAACAACATTCTTTTTGGAGAGAAATACGATCGAAAACGCTACCATGAGGTGACCCGCTGCTGCGCCCTAAGCACAGATTTTCAACAGCTGAGCAATGGCGACAAAACGGTAGTGGGGGAAAGAGGAACATCTTTATCAGGTGGCCAACGTGCTCGCATCAGCTTGGCACGTGCCGTTTACAAACCTGCTTCTATTTACTTACTCGATGATCCACTAAGTGCAGTAGACGCCCATGTGGGTCGACATTTGTTCGACGAAGTCATTGGACCACGCGGACGTCTGGCGCAAGAAAAAGCCACGCGCTTGCTGGTCACACATCAAGTGCACTTCCTTTCCGAGGCCGATTGGATTGTTATTGTGGATCAAGGACGTATTCTACGACAGGGCACCTATGAGGAGTTGCTACAGAGCGATTTAGATTTCGCAAAGCTCTTGGAACGTCCCGCTCTGGAGGAAAATGATGGGGAAAAACAGCAATCAGGCTCCTCAGCCACTCTTAATGGTCTGACGGTGGATGATGAGGATGATATACCATACATTGATGGTGTACGTGATGGCTACCAACCGTTGCGTAAGCAGAGTATCTCCACGCATGGCAGCAAGTCGGTAAGTATTTCAATACGTCTATCGTCCCCATAGAACACTTAAAGCGATGTCTTGAGGAATTTGTGTTCTTACGATTTCATTTATCTTTTACCCACAAGGGTGAAATAGGATTTTAATTGATCCCATCCAATAAAAATTCCATGTTTTTTAGCTCAGCGGTAGCAGTGATCAAGCGGATGGTGACGATGAAGTCGGCCTAGCTGAGGCTCAAGCAGCTGGCGGCGTCTCCGGGCGCGTTTGGTATGAATATTTTCATGCAGGCAGCACCTTCTTCAGCTTCAGCTTTATGGTGTTCATCATGCTACTATCCCAGGTAGTGTGTAGCAGTTCCGATTACTTTGCCAACATCTGGACTCAGCAGGAATACCAACGTTCACAAGGACAGCCCACGCTTTTCACCACCTATGAGTGCATGTACATTTATGGGGCATTGATTATTGGCGTGGTCATAATGACAGTCTTCCGTGGCTTCCTATTCTTCAAGACGTGCATGCACGCATCCAAGGTTCTGCACGATCGCATGTTCGCCTGCATTTTGCACGCCACCATGCGATTCTTCGACACCAACCCTTCGGGACGCATACTCAACCGCTTCTCCAAGGACATGGGTGCAATTGACGAGTTACTGCCACGTGCTATGATGGACTTTATACAGATCGCATTAGTCATGTTTGGTATACTGATTGTGATTACGGTGGTGAACCCGGTGCTAGTAGCGGCCATGTTGGTGGTGGCTGTCATCGATATGCTGGTGTTGAAGCTTTATTTACGACCATCTCAAGACCTAAAACGATTGGAGGGAATTTGCCGCAGTCCCGTCTTCTCACACCTCTCCTCCTCTCTTTCTGGCTTGGCCATTATTCGTTCTCGCGGTCTGCAGGATGTTGTTGCCAAGGAGTTCGACAATCTGCAGGATGTACATAGCGGCGTCTGGCAGGTGATGATGGCAACCAATACAGCCCTAGGTCTGTGGCTGGATTGTGTGAGTTGTGTGTTCCTAACGTCTGTGACCTTCAGCTTCATCATATCAAGCGAAGGTAAGCAATTAAAATCAAAATCAAATTAGTGGATGAAACCACTAATTATTGATGTTGTACTAACTTATCTTCTAAGTATTTGTATTTTTAGTTCAAGCTCTATAATAATTTTAAGCTAGTTAGCTCTCAAAAGAAATACATGCTCATTAAAACCTCTCTCCCTCTCTTTATAGCAACCTACAGTGGGAATGTGGGTCTGGCCATCTCACAAGCCATGGTACTTACTGGAATGGTGCAGTATGGTGTGCGTCAAGTGGCTGAATCCCTGCAGCAGATGACGAGCGTGGAGCGTGTGCTGCAATATACGGAACTGGAGCAAGAACCTGTGGTTGAGAAGGAGCCAGCCTCAAATTGGCCAACACTTGGCCAAATTGAGTTCCGTGACATGAGCTGTCGCTATGATCCCAACGGGTCGCCGGTGTTGAAGCACTTGAACTTGCTTATTGAACCGGGCTGGAAAGTGGGAATCGTGGGACGGACAGGAGCGGGCAAGTCCTCTTTAATTGGTGCGCTTTTCCGTCTAGCCTACATTGAGGGTGGCATTTATATCGACGGGATTGAGACGGGCACTATTTCGTTGGAGACGCTTCGCACGCGTATTTCAATAATTCCACAGGATCCGGTACTTTTCTCTGCCACCATACGCTACAACCTGGATCCTTTCGAGCGATATAGCGATGTAGATTTGTGGAGCGCTTTGGAATATGTGGAGTTGCGTAGCGCAATTCCAGGCTTGGATTTTATGGTTACCGAACGCGGTAGCAATTTTAGCGTGGGACAACGCCAATTGTTATGTCTAGCGCGTGCCATTCTACGTAATAATAAGGTGCTGGTACTGGATGAGGCTACCGCCAACGTGGATCCACAGTAAGTAAACCGGAAAACCCTTAAAAAGAGAATATTAGGTTTGCGGGAGGTAAAAAATGTAACAGGCAGAAGGAGACGTGGCAGGCCCACACAGTACTTGTATATATATTCTTGATCAGTATGACAAAATGAGTCGATCTCGCCCTGTCCGTCCGTATGAACAACTGGATCTGAGAGACTATAGGATATAGAGACACAATGTGTGAACGCTATAGGAGTTTGTTTATTTTTTTGTTTATTCCCCTGACTTCCCACTATGGGGGATTATAATCAGCTATATATCGGAGACTATGGTGATTATGAGTCCATATGACATTATGATAGGTCGATATTTAAGGCAGTTATCTTTGTACTGCGTACATGCACACAGACACGCATAGAGGCAATTCCTATTTAAATGTGCAGCTATACACCCTTTTCGTAAGTTCGACTACCAAGGGGGGGGAAAAAAAAACTATACAAAATGTGTATAAATTTTTTTTCTTCAATTTTCTTAATTTTTATAATTAGTGTGCACATACATATATACGGAGTACCTATTTCATATTTGGGACACCCGACTTTAGCTTCTCCACTTGTTATACCCTGTACCGGTAGGGTAAAAAGGGTATATTAGGTTTTTGCAAAGTATGTAACATGCAGAAGAAAGCATCTCCAACCCCATAAAGTACTTGCAAGGATCTCGGAAACTATAAAAGCTGGAATAACCAAAGTTGGTATCCAGATTCTCCTAGGTCCGAGAAAGGACGAGTTTATTTTATATTTTCGAATTTCGGGTATATTACCTTGTTAAATGAGTAACATTTTTGTTATCCACAGAACTGACGCCCTCATTCAGCGCACAATACGTGTCAGATTTCAGCATTGCACTGTTCTTACGGTGGCACATCGTCTTCACACCGTCATGGATTCGGATCGGATTGTGGTCATGGATGCTGGCACCGCGGTCGAGTTCGACGTTCCTCATTTGTTGCTGAAGAAACAGCACGGCGTGTTACGCCAGATGGTTGAAGCCACTGGTGGAGAAGCTGAGGCACTCAAGAAAACGGCCGCCGAGACGTTCCAGCGTCTGCAGCGGCAACGCGAACAACATAGGCAGGAGTAGTGTGTGGATGCTCTTAAATCGCCAATTGGTGCTGCCTGTTACTTAATACCAAAACAATAATTATATAGCCCACAAACAATTTGTTTTATATAGTTAAGTTTAGTTAGTTTATAAAAACAAACTGCCTTAAGAAATAATACGCAGACAGGGAACATGTTTCAATTCACTTTTTTTTCAATCCATCGAAGATGGACCTTCAAATGTTGATCACTTCCTCTGCGGGGTAGAAGTGCTTCGAATAAAATACTTTTATGTTTTTTCATTTTATTTTATTAAGACCCGAAGCGTTGTAAACACTTTAAACATTTAAGCTGTTTTCATTTGATTTATGTATGTATCTAAATAGTAAGACAATTACTTTTGGCATAAGTATATTTTGTATGTGAAAGAAAAATTGTAAAATTTGCTTTTTGTTCGTCATTAGTTAGAAGTTATACTTTAATGATATTTTCTTAACCATATTTTGTACTTCATGCCTGATATTTTGGCCAACAACTTAAACAGCAACTGTGAACAATTGTACTTGAGACTACATTAGATAGAAAACGTATGCAACTTATTTTATTAAAATATACACCCACACAAAAGTTAATAAAATTGCAATAAAAATGCGGTAATTGAATAATTTAAAAAAATTTTCGTCAAAATAAATAATAAAATACAATTTTAAACGGCACAATACACGCTCTAATACACAAAAGGTGAACATATTAAAATACATTTTTTATGCAGAATAAGCTCCATTGCTGGCTTTAGAATGTGCGCTTACTGGAGCCTTAGGGGACGGCAGTGTGCTTGTCAAGCTCCCGCGTGAGAAACTCTCGCAAGTTGAGTGATCGTCCCATCTGACTGGCTTCTTGGGTTTCAACAGTTGCTAATGGTTCTGCATTTTCCTTATTCTTAGCCTTTTCTTGGCCACCACGTGGTCGTGGCCGCCGCTCCTGCTCCGGTGAAGTGCTATCGCTGCCCAGAGTATCTGCTTGCCGTTGACGTTGTCGCATTGTTGCGGACCAACATAAGCCCAAACGCTGCATCTCACGATCCAAGTCACTGGAGAGCGTGGCCCCACCATCTGGGGTTGTGGACATGCGTTCAATGCCGCTTTCTTCCGGTTGCTGGGACATGTGCTCGGCGACGGCGCTATTGCGACGTGTACTGCTGGCCACATCGTGATCCGCGGGCTCGGTGGTGGCATTACCTCTTCTAAAGGAAGATTTCAAAATACGCCGCTGCCGCAGCTCAGCCTCCACATTGAAAGAATCTGTTGTGTCTGTGAGATTCTCCAAGCTGGCGCTATCAATAAGAACCCGCTCCTCAGGTGGTTTTTTGGCCAAACACTGCTGCATATACTCGCATCGGCTAGGAAACTCACGTATACTCGCATTCGCCACTCGCAGTTGTTGCACAAGATCCTTCAACGACTGATTCTGGTCTGTGGTCGTAGGTAGCTCCACTTGCACATTAGTTGATGTAATGTTGTGGAGGTAGGCGGTGATGTTGGGGAACTCATGATAGTCCAGAGCCTGCGATCCAACACGCTGCTGGAAGGCATCCACCAACTCGTGGATGCTGCAGTCGTATACTCTTATTGGGATCTATTTGGGAAAGGTCCAGGTGAATTTCCTCGAATGTAGGAAAGGGAACAGGCACCAACTTTTGACTGTTGGTCAAAGCAGTGGCCGTGACGCCTGCCACTTGCGATTGGGCGGGCGTATCTACTTCTGCAATGGTGGACAGCTCATGCGCCGGATCCTCTTCGACCATTTGTGGACAGCTATGTGCGGTTATTGGTCCAGTGGGTGCCGGGAAGAGTTCTCTATTACAACTATTGCTTGGTGAGTTACCCATCACAGACGGCAGCGTCGTCATTCAGGGCGAGCTCTCCTACGCAGCCCAAGAGCCTTGGCTCTTTACCGGAACGGTTAGAAACAACATTCTTTTTGGAGAGAAATACGATCGAAAACGCTACCATGAGGTGACCCGCTGCTGCGCCCTAAGCACAGATTTTCAACAGCTGAGCAATGGCGACAAAACGGTAGTGGGGGAAAGAGGAACATCTTTATCAGGTGGCCAACGTGCTCGCATCAGCTTGGCACGTGCCGTTTACAAACCTGCTTCTATTTACTTACTCGATGATCCACTAAGTGCAGTAGACGCCCATGTGGGTCGACATTTGTTCGACGAAGTCATTGGACCACGCGGACGTCTGGCGCAAGAAAAAGCCACGCGCTTGCTGGTCACACATCAAGTGCACTTCCTTTCCGAGGCCGATTGGATTGTTATTGTGGATCAAGGACGTATTCTACGACAGGGCACCTATGAGGAGTTGCTACAGAGCGATTTAGATTTCGCAAAGCTCTTGGAACGTCCCGCTCTGGAGGAAAATGATGGGGAAAAACAGCAATCAGGCTCCTCAGCCACTCTTAATGGTCTGACGGTGGATGATGAGGATGATATACCATACATTGATGGTGTACGTGATGGCTACCAACCGCTGCGTAAGCAGAGTATCTCCACGCATGGCAGCAAGTCGGTAAGTATTTCAATACGTCTATCGTCCCCATAGAACACTTAAAGCGATGTCTTGAGGAATTTGTGTTCTTACGATTTCATTTATCTTTTACCCACAAGGGTGAAATAGGATTTTAATTGATCCCATCCAATAAAAATTCCATGTTTTTTAGCTCAGCGGTAGCAGTGATCAAGCGGATGGTGACGATGAAGTCGGCCTAGCTGAGGCTCAAGCAGCTGGCGGCGTCTCCGGGCGCGTTTGGTATGAATATTTTCATGCA
The DNA here is from genome assembly GCF_003285725.1 of Scaptodrosophila lebanonensis. NCBI lineage: Eukaryota > Metazoa > Arthropoda > Insecta > Diptera > Drosophilidae > Scaptodrosophila > Scaptodrosophila lebanonensis. The sequence goes on from NW_022060558.1 coordinate 1,813,368, forward strand.
GGCAGCACCTTCTTCAGCTTCAGCTTTATGGTGTTCATCATGCTACTATCCCAGGTAGTGTGTAGCAGTTCCGATTACTTTGCCAACATCTGGACTCAGCAGGAATACCAACGTTCACAAGGACAGCCCACGCTTTTCACCACCTATGAGTGCATGTACATTTATGGGGCATTGATTATTGGCGTGGTCATAATGACAGTCTTCCGTGGCTTCCTATTCTTCAAGACGTGCATGCACGCATCCAAGGTTCTGCACGATCGCATGTTCGCCTGCATTTTGCACGCCACCATGCGATTCTTCGACACCAACCCTTCGGGACGCATACTCAACCGCTTCTCCAAGGACATGGGTGCAATTGACGAGTTACTGCCACGTGCTATGATGGACTTTATACAGATCGCATTAGTCATGTTTGGTATACTGATTGTGATTACGGTGGTGAACCCGGTGCTAGTAGCGGCCATGTTGGTGGTGGCTGTCATCGATATGCTGGTGTTGAAGCTTTATTTACGACCATCTCAAGACCTAAAACGATTGGAGGGAATTTGCCGCAGTCCCGTCTTCTCACACCTCTCCTCCTCTCTTTCTGGCTTGGCCATTATTCGTTCTCGCGGTCTGCAGGATGTTGTTGCCAAGGAGTTCGACAATCTGCAGGATGTACATAGCGGCGTCTGGCAGGTGATGATGGCAACCAATACAGCCCTAGGTCTGTGGCTGGATTGTGTGAGTTGTGTGTTTCTAACGTCTGTGACCTTCAGCTTCATCATATCAAGCGAAGGTAAGCAATTAAAATCAAAATCAAATTAGTGGATGAAACCACTAATTATTGATGTTGTACTAACTTATCTTCTAAGTATTTGTATTTTTAGTTCAAGCTCTATAATAATTTTAAAGTAGTTAGCTCTCAAAAGAAATACATGCTCATTAAAACATCTCTCCCTCTCTTTATAGCAACCTACAGTGGGAATGTGGGTCTGGCCATCTCACAAGCCATGATACTTACTGGAATGGTGCAGTATGGTGTGCGTCAAGTGGCTGAATCCCTGCAGCAGATGACGAGCGTGGAGCGTGTGCTGCAATATACGGAACTGGAGCAAGAACCTGTGGTTGAGAAGGAGCCAGCCTCAAATTGGCCAACACTTGGCCAAATTGAGTTCCGTGACATGAGCTGTCGCTATGATCCCAACGGGTCGCCGGTGTTGAAGCACTTGAACTTGCTTATTGAACCGGGCTGGAAAGTGGGAATCGTGGGACGGACAGGAGCGGGCAAGTCCTCTTTAATTGGTGCGCTCTTCCGTCTAGCCTACATTGAGGGTGGCATTTATATCGACGGGATTGAGACGGGCACTATTTCGTTGGAGACGCTTCGCACGCGTATTTCAATAATTCCACAGGATCCGGTACTTTTCTCTGCCACCATACGCTACAACCTGGATCCTTTCGAGCGATATAGCGATGTAGATTTGTGGAGCGCTTTGGAATATGTGGAGTTGTGTAGCGCAATTCCAGGCTTGGATTTTATGGTTACCGAACGCGGTAGCAATTTTAGCGTGGGACAACGCCAATTGTTATGTCTAGCGCGTGCCATTCTACGTAATAATAAGGTGCTGGTACTGGATGAGGCTACCGCCAACGTGGATCCACAGTAAGTAAACCGGAAAACCCTTAAAAAGAGAATATTAGGTTTGCGGGAGGTAAAAAATGTAACAGGCAGAAGGAGACGTGGCAGGCCCACATAGTACTTGTATATATATTCTTGATCAGTATGACAAAATGAGTCGATCTCGCCCTGTCCGTCCGTATGAACAACTGGATCTGAGAGACTATAGGATATAGAGACACAATGTGTGAACGCTATAGGAGTTTGTTTATTTTTTTGTTTATTCCCCTGACTTCCCACTATGGGGGATTATAATCAGCTATATATCGGAGACTATGGTGATTATGAGTCCATATGACATTATGATAGGTCGATATTTAAGGCAGTTATCTTTGTACTGCGTACATGCACACAGACACGCATAGAGGCAATTCCTATTTAAATGTGCAGCTATACACCCTTTTCGTAAGTTCGACTACCAAGGGGGGGGGGGAAAAAACTATACAAAATGTGTATAAATTTTTTTTCTTCAATTTTCTTAATTTTTATAATTAGTGTGCACATACATATATACGGAGTACCTATTTCATATTTGGGACACCCGACTTTAGCTTCTCCACTTGTTATACCCTGTACCGGTAGGGTAAAAAGGGTATATTAGGTTTTTGCAAAGTATGTAACATGCAGAAGAAAGCATCTCCAACCCCATAAAGTACTTGCAAGGATCTCGGAAACTATAAAAGCTGGAATAACCAAAGTTGGTATCCAGATTCTCCTAGGTCCGAGAAAGGACGAGTTTATTTTATATTTTCGAATTTCGGGTATATTACCTTGTTAAATGAGTAACATTTTTGTTATCCACAGAACTGACGCCCTCATTCAGCGCACAATACGTGTCAGATTTCAGCATTGCACTGTTCTTACGGTGGCACATCGTCTTCACACCGTCATGGATTCGGATCGGATTGTGGTCATGGATGCTGGCACCGCGGTCGAGTTCGACGTTCCTCATTTGTTGCTGAAGAAACAGCACGGCGTGTTACGCCAGATGGTTGAAGCCACTGGTGGAGAAGCTGAGGCACTCAAGAAAACGGCCGCCGAGACGTTCCAGCGTCTGCAGCGGCAACGCGAACAACATAGGCAGGAGTAGTGTGTGGATGCTCTTAAATCGCCAATTGGTGCTGCCTGTTACTTAATACCAAAACAATAATTATATAGCCCACAAACAATTTGTTTTATACAGTTAAGTTTAGTTAGTTTATAAAAACAAACTGCCTTAAGAAATAATACGCAGACAGGGAACATGTTTCAATTCAATTTTTTTCAATCCATCCAAGATGGACCTTCAAATGTTGATCACTTCCTCTGCGGGGTAGAAGTGCTTCGAATAAAATACTTTTATGTTTCTTCATTTTATTTTATTAAGACCCGAAGCGTTGTAAACACTTTAAACATTTAAGCTGTTTTCATTTGATTTATGTATGTATCTAAATAGTAAGACAATTACTTTTGGCATAAGTATATTTTGTATGTGAAAGAAAAATTGTAAAATTTGCTCTTTGTTCGTCATTAGTTAGAAGTTATACTTTAATGATATTTTCTTAACCATATTTTGTACTTCATGCCTGATATTTTGGCCAACAACTTAAACAGCAACTGTGAACAATTGTACTTGAGACTACATTAGATAGAAAACGTATGCAACTTATTTTATTAAAATATACACCCACACAAAAGTTAATAAAATTGCAATAAAAATGCGGTAATTGAATAATTTAAAAAAATTTTCGTCAAAATAAATAATAAAATACAATTTTAAACGGCACAATACACGCTCTAATACACAAAAGGTGAACATATTAAAATACATTTTTTATGCAGAATAAGCTCCATTGCTGGCTTTAGAATGTGCGCTTACTGGAGCCTTAGGGGACGGCAGTGTGCTTGTCAATTTTGCGGACCTATTGTTAGCCCGCTGGTTAGACTGCGCGGGAGACATACCATCTGGATAATGTACTGAGGAGATTCTGCTCTCGCCGGAGAAGAGCAGAGTGCCAGCGTTGACGCTGCCGCTTTTAACAGAGCCCGATTTATCACGAATCGACTGAGATGAGCCCACAGGTGTGGAAGTTTTCTGGCGATCGTTAGTAGCCCCTGTGGCGTGATGGCCGAGCGAGTCGATGACAGATTGCAGAAAGTTGCCTTTGAGTGAATCATCGGAGCTATCAGTGGCACTGTCCGAATATATACGATGCTTCAGAAGCTCCCGCGTGAGAAACTCTCGCAAGTTGAGTGATCGTCCCATCTGACTGGCTTCTTGGGTTTCAACAGTTGTTAATGGTTCTGCATTTTCCTTATTCTTAGCCTTTTCTTGGCCACCACGTGGTCGTGGCCGCCGCTCCTGCTCCGGTGAAGTGCTATCGCTACCCAGAGTATCTGCTTGCCGCTGACGTTGTCGCATTGTTGCGGACCAACATAAGCCCAAACGCTGCATCTCACGATCCAAGTCACTGGAGAGCGTGGCCCCACCATCTGGGGTTGTAGACATGCGTTCAATGCCGCTTTCTTCCGGTTGCTGGGACATGTGCTCGGCGACGGCGCTATTGCGACGTGTACTGCTGGCCACATCGTGATCCGCGGGCTCGGTGGTGGCATTACCTCTTCTAAAGGAAGATTTCAAAATACGCCGCTGCCGCAGCTCAGCCTCCACATTGAAAGAATCTGTTGTGTCTGTGAGATTCTCCAAGCTGGCGCTATCAATAAGAACCCGCTCCTCAGGTGGTTTTTTGGCCAAACACTGCTGCATATACTCGCGTCGGCTAGGAAACTCACGTATGCTCGCATTCGCCACTCGCAGTTGTTGCACAAGATCCTTCAACGACTGATTCTGGTCTGTGGTCGTAGGTAGCTCCACTTGCACATTAGTTGATGTAATGTTGTGGAGGTAGGCGGTGATGTTGGGGAACTCATGATAGTCCAGAGCCTGCGATCCAACACGCTGCTGGAAGGCATCCACCAACTCGTTGAACTCCTGCTGCAGTCGTATACTCTTATTGGGATCTATTTGGGAAAGGTCCAGGTGAATTTCCCTCGCATACTCCTCGAATGTAGGAAAGGGAACAGGCACCAACTTTTGACTGTTGGTCAAAGCAGTGGCCGTGACGCCTGCCACTTGCGATTGAGCGGGCGTATCTACTTCTGCAATGGTGGACAGCTCATGCGCCGGATCCTCTTCGACCATTTGTGGACTGTAGCGTCTTATTGTAGGGGGCGGAGCACCTCCACGTCGCTGATGTCCAGCTTTTGAGCTGTGCGTAGAGGAGGCTAGCGAACACGGCTCCGCCTCTGCAACTTGTCCCTGAGCAGTGTGTGGGCGCGAGATTGAAATGCCACTATCGCGACTTGCTCCCGTCGGTTTGTGCTTTTGCAATGGCTCCTGATCAGAAAGCGGCAAAGCTTCCGAGGTGTTGGTATTGAGGCTGGTGCACTGCGCATCACTGCGCTCCGAAACAGTGCGAGAGCGTGGCGGAACATCAGGCCCGGTGGGTAGCTCCATATACTCCGTTGAATGACGTTCATTTTCGCTAGCCGAAGTTAGTGTAACTTCCACCAGACGCTGCTTCTCCTCGCGCACCTTGGTGATTAGTTCCGTAAGTTCCGCGATGCGTTGTGTACAGTTCTCGGTAAGTTTTGCGTAACGCTCCATTTGGCGCGTGGCATCTGTTCCACCATCTGTTGAGCTGCACTGCGATGTCTTTGCAGGCTGCGGTCTCCGCTGGACAGTGGTGCTAGTCGACGTGACCTGTGCCTGTTTAAGCATCGCTTGCATTGTCTTGCTGCTGGGCAATTTGCGTGGAGTGTAGGAATCGGGCGCTATGGTGACCGAACGTGTGCATGATGGGGGACACGTATCTTGGCTTTTGGCTGGACTTCTCTCAACACATGGCGTTGTCCGACGACTGTGTTTGGGCTGATCGTGCTTTATATTTGTTGTACTGTTGCTTTCCAACCTCCTGGTCCATACGTCATCAAAGGCCCGCATACTGTGTTCTGCATTTGATTGGCACTGGCTCTGGTTACGCAGCGTGTCCTCCAGTTCGTTTATGAAACTGCGATTATCTGTGATGAAAGCTTGGACGCGCTGCATACGTCGCTCATCAATTAATGTTTCATCTGCGGCGGAGCTATTCGACATATTGCGAGGATTGTTGACTATAGATGAAGAGGGTGTCGGTACGTCGGAGGAACTGACGCCTAGGTCCTGCACCGCCCTGCGCGTCATACCCAACAGACGCTGTACATACTGTGCTATCAACGGGTGTAGTGGAGGCGAAGCTGCAGCACGTTGTTGTTCTGGCATTTGAATGCCTTTATAGATAACAGGTGGCAAACTGCGATAGACAGTGGAATTGGAATCGTACGAATTTTGACGTTGCGCGTGCTCATTGATTTGATCTGTGAGCTCATCTGTTGTCTCTGTGGTTGGCTGCGGTCTGCTTTTCGGCTTTACCTTTGCCCGTGCCTTGTGCTTAGGTACACACTGTTTAACAGTGCCGTCACTTCGGACCTTTATAACTATCTCCACGGGTTTCTCGCACTCCTTGCTTGTCTTTTTCCCTATGTCTTCATTGCCGGTCCTTTGCTTTTCGTGATAAAACTCCCTCAGACGCTGCTCCAGCAGTTCTTCTTTTTGATGTAGATTCGACTCGCGCGCATCAAGCGTGCGTTCCTTCTGCTCCAATATATCCGCACGCTCCTGGCGTATATTGTCAATCATCTTTTGTACGTTGTCATCATCAACAACTGTGCTGCTACCACCCGCTTTTATTTCCTGTAGAAGCTGGCTTCGAATCTTTTCAATGCGCGAGAGCAAATTTTGCAATTTCTCCGATTTGGAGGTGTTGGACTCAGTAGCTTTCAGGTCTGTACGCAACTGCTTGCTTTGATCATCCACATAGTCCAATAGTATGGAACAACAGCTCGAGGATGTTACAGTGGCTCCATCGTCGGCTTTGCGACCACGCTCGCCCACATTTACTGTAGCTGGAGCTGGTCTTGAACTCATGCGATTAGTTTTGCAACTGGCATGGGTTGTTGCTGTTCTTGGCAATGCAGTGTCCACTTCGGGACATGTTATAATAGCGGGACGTAGCAGCATCTTTTCCATCACCTCATTCATTTTAAGCTCACGGCGTACGGCCATGTCTGCAAACCGATGACTGGGCATAAAGTTGGCCTGATTAAAAGGGAACCACAAATCATTAAAATAAAAAAATAGTATTTTTTGTAGAAACACAGGAGATTAGTAAACTTACATCGCTGGGTAACATCTGTGGATTCTGTTGTGCTAGCGCGTCCAATTTCTCTGTCAACTCTGCACAATCGCGACGGACCTGCTCACGCTCCAAGGCCTTCTGACCACGCTGGTCGCTTATTTTCCTTAAATATTAAAATCAACCTTTAAAGCAAATACAATAATGTGGTGCCTGTAAGCAAACTAACCGCAGTTTGTCCAACTCCTTTTCCCGTAATTCTCTTAGATGGTCCTCCATGCGCGCCTGTTCCATAGCATTCATTTGTGTGGCGTCCTGAGTATTTGTGTGCACAGCTGTTGAGGGTGCCTCATAATTTTTATGAAATTTGTTATTATAATCGTAGAAGTGCACACGCCCTGACGTCGCGCTAGCCGCACGGCTCTGACGCATAACAAACGTAGTTGCAGACACTGAAGAATGGGTAGCAGTTGTAGTTGGTTGCCGAGGTACTGTGCCAACTGAGGGCTGGAGCTGCTCGCCCGGATGTTGCGTAGGTGGCTGTTGAAGCGGCTGATGTTGGATTAAATGTTGCTGTGTGGTCATTCCTTGCAGAATAAACTGTTGGATGGGTTGCTGCTCCACGGGCTGTGTCTGCATGGACTGCTGCTCCATAGGACATGTACATTGTGACATTGCATCGGCCATACATGGCGCAGTCTGCACCGCAGATGTACCACAAGTAGGCACACATGGTGTTGTTTGTACGGCCGAATTGCGCCTAAGTCCTGCATCTATAACCATTGCGGATGGTGGGGGTCCTTTACGATTTTGTTGTTGTCTTCGAGGCGAATTCACGTGTGCGGCGGCTTTTTTACTCTTAGTTGGTGACTTGCCTGCTGTTTTTGTGGGCGACTTGGGTTCTTGTGTTGTTGACTTTGTTAGTCTTGTGGGCGATTTAGCTTGTCTTGAGGGCGACCTTGTTTGTCTAGTAGGCGACTTTGTCATTTTTGTGGACGATTTTTCTGATCTCACAGGTGATCGTGCGGTTTTCGTTGGTGACTTTGCTCTTGTGGGTGATCTGGGCACAGATCTGTTGAGACTGCGTGGTGACAGAACGCTCTTTTCTGTTCCAGTTGATCTTGAGCAACGTTGCACCAACTCAGAAATTTGGGTGAAACGTTTCCGGGGCAAACATTTTTCCCGTGCATTCTTCTGAGGCGTTTTACGGTGACGTTCGGGGCTGCACTCAGGACTTGAACGGACCACGTGACTAAAATTGCGATTGCTTTGCACAAACCGATCGTTTATATCCATGCCGGCTTGTGTATTAAATGCCAACGTGTCCTCCTTATCTATATCTACATCCAAAATAATGGGCGCCGTTTGCTGCAGGTTCTTGTTCGTACAATCACTTGGCGGAAGCGTTGCGATCTCATCGTCACTCTCATCTGGATGAAAGGATGAGCAACTACTATCTGTTAATTGTTCATCATCGCTACTTGCGCATAGACAATTTGGATTCTCACGACAGCACGTGCCGCGTTTGCGCTTCCCTGCATTGCCTTCAGTTCCTACGTTCAACATATAGCAATTGTTCTTATTACACGTTTTTGGCGATCGCAAGCAGTTATTGCACTTGGCTGCTGTAACGTCTGTGGATATGGCTGTGTTGGGGATCACTGGCGTTTGTGTACATGCTGTAGCTCGGCCTTCATAATTGTTACAGTCCCTCCCTCCAGTTTTCCTATGCAGTTGCACATGCGTTTTATTGGCATGTTTACATGCGCGCTTGCACGCCTGTCGGCTGCATCTTCGAATTTTTTGAGCGAGGTGTTGCTTTTGCTGCTCGTTAATTTGATTTTCAGCCTGCGCAGCACGGTGGGCGGCGCCTACTTGAAATATAGAGCCGCGGTAGTCTTGGTGTTTTTTGACCAAAACATGCTCACGCCAAGCATTTAGCTCCTTCTGTTTTATTTGCTCTAGTTTTTGTAATTGTCGTGACTTCTCATCTTCCACATCTTGGCGTATTTTGCGAGCCAGGCAATTCGATTTCTCGCGTACCTGTAATTTGTTTTTGTAAGTCGTATTCACTGAATATTGAATATTAGGAAGCGTATTTGCTGACCTGTCGTAGACGGGTGATGCGACGCTCATTTTCCAAGTCTTTTTTTACGCGTTCAGGGTCGGCTAGTATGTTGTGGTGTCGCTTTCCGCTAGCTCCGAACTTCCCATTAACAGTCATGGGGCGCGACATGCTCAGAACTTAACTTGAATAAGGTTCCAAAAACATTGAACAAAAATAACACTTTTGATTATAAAATCAAAAAGCCAACGTCCAAATTCCTCAACTACCCAAACAATAAAGCGCAAACGCAGAAACCAGTTCCACAACAACAACTCTTATCGAAGCGAAACAAAAGTTATCGAATAGCATTTAAACGATGCTGTCAGTTTCTCATCGAGTACTTGGTTAGTTGGAAACATCCTCCGACTCATCGAGTATTTATAGAGTTATTACTTTTTTAAGGAATCGTATTAAATTACTAACGAGGGTTTTGGTTGGGTTCTTGCTTTCAGTTCCTCTTGAACGATATTTGAATCTAAGTACTTCCACCAAATCTAGTTGGATGATGATTTACAGAATATGCTAGAGTACATACATATGTATGTATGCGTGCCGTGCTCCTTTGATTTGGACCAAGCAAATGCCTTTCGGGATCGCTGCATCAGCACGCGATTTCGATTATCAAGAGAATTGATGGAAAATACATGCGTAAAAGCCCGAATCAATACCCCAAAACCACTCTACTATTGAAGACCGATAATTTTGATTTGTTACCGCCTAAAACAAATGAATTTGAGTCCGTTGAAGTCTCGATTGACAATTCTATTCTGAGCTCAATATTCTACAGAGATAATAAAAAAAAACGTGTTTTGATATTTTGCAACGTAGAAGAGCTTTAATAGCAGCAAGAGTGGAAGCTTATCGAGACCGAAAAAAAACTGGAGCAGCAGCAATACAGCTGCTGAAAATATTGAAAGAAAAAGAAAAAACAACTTGTGCTCCACAATTTACAAATTCTGTGATAGAAGTGCAGGAAGCACCTTTTGTTGGTCGTTTTGATTCTGCACTACGTAAAAGGGCTGGTACAGCCCAAAACAAAAGCTTAAAGGTTAATATGGAAGAAAAACAGTTGAGGGAGTCTGTTGAAAAATTACAACCTAAGAGGGAATATTGTAAACGTGAAAAGAACCTGTGCTGACAATTTTACAACTTTTGTGATACAAATCGAAGAAATAATCATGCAAAAGACTTTAGACAAAGTGCAACGTAAAAGGGCTCGTGCAAAGGCCTGTCGCACCCGAAAAAAAGTAATCATTAAAATCATGTGTGCGTATTATGTTTATTTTAATTTGTTCTTTTTTTGGATATGTTTTTTTAATCAAAACCAATCATTACATGAAACCAACGAAATAGACCAAGTTAATTTTTATATTTAATATAGCATTGAATTTAGATCAGATTCAGATTTAGCCCTTTAACAATACAAGTTGACAAATTAAAAATAGCCCAACCTCGAGCACTTTCGCACGAAGATTTGCACCATAGGAATGGAATATTAAAAATACATTAATCATTATTATTATTATTATAAAAGTCAATTCATAATTGCAAATTATGAGTTACTTAAATTAATTAAGCTATAGCAGCGGGGGCCTTAAGCTTTACATTAATCATACATAAGTACATGCAATGTATAACGTACATTTTCCATTTGTAAATAGGCGCTGTCTCTAGCAATTGATGTGCAGTTGTCGATATGTAATCGATTAAACACAATTTGTCATTGGTAGTGGAACAGCTGTCTATGTTTTGATTACGAGATTGTGAAATTATCAAATATATTTGTGCTCTTTCACAAGCATGGCTTTTATGTTGCGGCAGCTATCAAAGCCATTGGCCCAAAGGTTAATATAATAACTACTAAAACAATGGATTGTTCAAATGCCCGTACAATTGCAGGAACATGCTCACATTGGGTGCAACGACTTGGCGGCAAATGGGAAAGGATGCATCTAATGCTACAGCAGTCGCTGCAAATCCAACCGGACAGCAGCAAATTCAAATTAGCGAGAGTTGCATAAAACGCCTTCGTGAGATCTGCAAAGATGGCACTTTTCTACGCGTTACAGTAGAGGGTGGCGGCTGCTCCGGTTTTCAGTACAAATTCGATTTGGACACAAAAATAAATGAGGACGACTTGCAGTTTGGGGAGAGCAATGCCAAAGTAGTGGTAGACACCGTCTCGCTGGATTATTGCAATGGAGCCACATTGGACTATCATTCTGAGCTAATACGAGCCGGGTTCCGAATGCTGGCTAATCCGTTAGCTGAACAGGGATGCTCTTGTGGTTCTTCATTCTCAATTAAATTATAATTATTGTTAGTCATTGATGGGGGAGTAGAAATTGTACAGGAGTGCGTCATTATTTAGTGAGTTATTTAATATATATATATATATATATGTTCAGCTATATACACACAATCTTTTTTTTTAGTCTACGAAAAATTTCCATTGTAGCCGTGCACAAAGCTCTGCAAAATGTAAGCAGATTTTGTGTTCTCCATTTTTTACAAGAATTTACAAAAGTTAAGCAGCATTTGTTTCTTTTTTACTTGCTAGCAGCCAACTGCTCACTTAGACTAATGACTTGTTCGGTAAGCACGCTAATCTGCTCTTCGTAATTAATTCGCGTGGTGGTCTGCAATGTAAAATATTGTACTTAATGTTTCTGGACTTTCGGTATTAACAGATTACTTACCAGCTCCTCCTCGAGTATTTGCAATGCACCACCTAAACTGGACAATTGCTCGTCTTTGGCTTTCAGTTCATGTGTGGCATTCTCCAGGCAGTTTTGCAAATGCAATGATTCGATTTCAAATGAACGCTGCCGGGATTCAGACTGCACTTTCAGACGCAACAAATCCTCAAATTTCTTGCTGAATACGCTGTAAATGAGTTGTTCTTTTGTTGGTGGTTCAAGCTGTTCCTGCAACGAGTCGCGCGCACGTTGCGTGCTTTTGCTCTCAATACTGCTGGGCTTGACGGTAACGCCTGCTGCGGCTGTGCTACAGCTGCAAATGGTAGCATCGTTCAATGACATGCTGAGATCCTTGTTGTTTGAGTTTGGATTGAAGTTCTGATTAAGTTTGACCATCTCGTATTGTGTGCGCCAGTGCGCAACCTCCTTTTCCAGAAGCGGAATGCGTTCCTCGACGGTTTGCACTACGCTGCAGTTGGCTTGAAGAAGTTGTTGGTGTGTATTGTGTAGCGGCGTGCTATCACTGCCTGTAGCGCTTAAAGTGTCTTCGCTGCCCAACTGTGAATTAATTAGAAGTAATATGAAATATCAACTTACAAGGTATGGTTTACATATATATATTATAGTAATACCATGCTAGCGGCATCCACCAATTTGGTTTCTAACTCAGAGTTTCTATGCTGCAGCGTTTCAACCTCTTTGCGTAAACGTTTCTCCAGCTCATTCTGGTCACTGATACGCTTTTCTAGCTTTTGCTCCAGTATAGCTATGCGCTCACTGTGCAACAGGAGATCGCGTTGTTTGTCATCAATCTGTCAAATAAAATAGTATGAGTCTCCCGATAAGTAAATTAATTTTAGTTTCTACCAAAGATGTTAACTGCGCGTTCTCCATAATTTTCTTTTGCAGTTCCTCAAATATAAGCATCTCCTGAGCTGAGGCGCTTTCTTGGACTTCCACATGCACTGGTTCATGGGCTACCGGGTCCTGTTTTGACCCTAGCAGTCCCCGCCTGCCTGACTCCTTCTTCTTGCGCATTTCGTTCACCGACAGCTCTTGCTGTAGCTGCGTTACTCGAGATTCCAATTGCTTGTTACGGAAACCAAGGGAGTCAACTTCTTGCTCCGTTCGTCGCAAGGACGTCTCGCGCTGCCGTAATAGCTCGCGCAAATTTGCTTCTTTGGCCTGTTCATCCAGCACGGCCTTTTTCAGCACGCTTGCCTGTGCGCGCAGCTGTTGAAGCATGGATTAAATTAGATTAAGGTTGATAAATGGGCGTAAACTGTTGCTGTCGCGGCTTCGAGAGCTCCTCTATCTCTACCTTTGAGTACTCGCTGGCAAGTTTTTGGTACTTGGCCTCAGGCACTGTGTTATCCATGCTGGCTATTTTTTCCGCCATGTAGTCAAGCGGGTGAGCAGCTTGTAGCGTTTAGTAAACGCACTGCCTTAAACAAATGCAACGTTTTAATAATAGTGGCTTAAAACAAAAGCCCCAACAAAAATCAGTGGTGCACAGAACTGGCGTTGCCACCTGCGCAAATAAATGACATCGGGACCGCGATGTTATCGATTTTGAGTACTTTTAACGGCATGTATGGCAATTAAATTTAATAAATCCTTTATTTACTAAAAACTATCATAAATTACACAATAACTTAAAACACTTAGCTCAGGAATATAGTATCAAACGGAATTTTCTCAAACAATTTGTTTGAAAGCTCGCGGAATACCAGACCAAAACTTTTAGCATAACCCACTTTTAATTCGTTAAAAACAATTTCCCAGTTTTCATTCAAAAAACGATTCATGCCTTCCGAAAGCGTTTTGTCATTGAACAAGTTGTCGAATCGCATGTACACACGCTTAGGATCAAAGGACACACGATATTCCTTGAGACGCATATACTTAACGCCATCCTTTTCAAAGGGCTCTCCAATCAGACGATGCTCGATTTTGGTATTGAGTAGTGTTACATTGGCCTTGCCATTACCGGTAATGGGTAACAGCAAAATACGTCCGGACATCTCATAGTCGCCCAACATTTCAATGCGATCAGTTTTGCTATCACAGATAATCAAATGCTTGTCCAAGTCGGTTCTATAAAGTATACAACAAAAGGGCTGTCAGTCAAGGGGAAATAGTATGATCAGAAGCTGCAAACAATTTGTTAATTAATTACCTGTACCGCTGAATCTTGCTAGTTGAGATCATGTCGTGCACCTTCACATTTTTCAAGGTTTGACGCAACGTTATTGGCGCATTGCCGGCATCTATAACAAGTTTCTTCACGGACAGCGGCTCTAGCGTTGGAATGCCATACTCTTTATTACCTGCCGCCAATGTTCCGAAAAATAATGTTAGCACTATGTAAATCATTAAACTTATATAATTACTAACCACTCTTTAGCAATTGAATTGCCACGTTGACAGCATCGACAAGGCATTTATCAAAATTGGCATCACGCTTGCATTTGGGAAAGCCTGCAGCTGTAAAAAAACAGACACATACAAAAAATTTTAAAGCTGTTGATAATGACATTGAATTTCTGTATGTAAGGCAGGAACGTAAATAAAGTAAAGAGTTCGTTGGCCACAAAAACGTGTTCACAACAAAAGCATGGCAAAACGAAATGATCCAGCAGATTTGGCAGTCCAATGTCAAGTTGGCACGCATATTTATCTCAAAATATGCGACGAGACAAAAGCATTCCAAGCCCCATTCGTTTAGTTATTTCACTCAGTCAGCAGGCCACACGCATGACCTACGACAACTTACAAAACAATAAAAAATATATGTGTCTGTATGTTAGTATGTACATATGTTGTTGTACATATGTGTCATTGCGTCTTAGCCAAGCGGAAATCAGCGACCAAACCCGTTCTCTGATAACGGCTGAAAAGTGTACCACTTTTTATATCATCGAAGTTGCATATGCCAACCAGTTTAATTGCATAACGACTGTGCAGCTAACTGTTTATTGTTTATCACTATCAGCTCAGGTTCAGCCACCCAGTAATCAGCCATCAGACATTTCAAATTGGCATGCTTTGGGTGTCGTTGGCACGCTTAGGCTTGGACGCAATTGAACAATTTGATATGGCCTTCAGACCAAAAAAAAAAAACCAGAGTCCAAAAATTAATAAAAGAAGTAAATTAAATAAGCAACATTACTTGCCATAAACGCTATTGGTCACGTTTTGACAATAATTGTTAGGGGAGCCCATAAACATGCAAGTAAAATGCGCAAATAAAATTACAATCAACTATTTTGTTTTTTGCATTTAGGTATTTTGTTAGCCAGGAATGGTGTTAATGTTGATGTTGTTGTTACTTACGCAAATCTTGCGCAGAGGTCTGCGCAATCGCCACGATTAGCAAAAAAAACAGGCACGATGTTGCTGGTAATTTTGACATGATGTTGATTGTTTTAAAATCGGATGTGAAATACATCGGATGATTGCTCAAGTCTGGACTATTGATAAACACACACACACACTCACTGATTCAAGCACTCATTCATTCGCACACAAACATACACACGCGGAGATCGGAAGATGCGAGAAACGCGAACTGAAAATTGGTCTATTGCTTATTTGTAGGCTCCACAGGTTCTCACGCCAACGACTTATCACCACGCAATGTACGCGGGATGCTCCAAGCACCGAACTTTTTATACCGAGCTTCGGCTCCATCCAGCGACGCGACGTCGCCGCCACTGTGTATTTCGCCTAAAGCTTCTGCGTCGGCGCTCTAAGTTGGCTCAGTTCCACACACACACACACAAATACTCACGCACACTTACGCATGCATATGTATGTATGCGTATATTTGAATGTTTGTGTAGCTGTAGCTGGCGATTTCAATCAATTTTTGTTGATGTTTTTGTGGTTGTTGTTGATTTTAGTTGAACAGGCGAAGCAAAGCTTTGGCCCATAAACATGAATGTGTTGATACCCCGGGCGTTGTGCAGCAACTTTTCGCTTTCCGCCTCGCCGGTTTTGGTAATACTTACAGACATACATACCTACATACCTACATACATACATGCATTTCGATTTGTAGCTGCTGCAACTATACGTATATATGTACATACATATGCAGATACATACAAGTACATCATAAGTCAGTCGAGTCAGTCGAGACAGCCATGCAACATCGATGACAGCAGGTGTTGTAGCTTGTCAGCCCAACAACCCTGTAATGCCCTTTCAATTTTTGTTGTGTATTTTTGGTTTCCTTGGTTCATTGAACCTTACATGATGTTTTTACGAGCGTACAATAAACGCTAATTGGGGGTCATTAAAATAGTGCGCCAGAGTAATTCAGCGGCATAATACTAAATATGGTACATATGTATGTATGTATGTCGCTACTTGTGACTATTTGCCAATACATGTTGAACGGTTTAAATATTACCTTTGGATGCATCTACTAAACATATACACATACTACTCCCTGGAACTCCATTATTAAGGCGACTTGTGATTATATAAGTACACAATTAATATACAGACATACATACTATGTATGTGCAGAAACGTAAAAAAATCGAAATATATAATACAAGTATACATAAGTCTAGGATCTAAATAATGTTAATTGAAACATAATTACATACACTATGTTGATCAGAAGATTCGATAGATAAAAAAATACTGTCTGCAAACTTTCTGGGTTGGTTTATTCAATTTGCTACCGATATCATTGAAATTCTTTTCAAGTACACTCAATTTTTAGTCATTTATCTCATGGCAATTTGTAGGATTAAGCCATGAAACCGGACGCACTGTTACTCTCCAAATATTTATGTTGCGGATAAGTACTGAACAAAAGGGTCCCCCGAAGCTATATTATACTGCAATAATGATATTAAAGCTTGTGTCATTATGCCACTGGGTTACTGTGGTAACTGTTAAAACAAACTAATACAATAGTTGTTTAATTGCCACCACCAAAATGCAAGTTCGTTGCCTAAGTCTTTCGTTTAGCTTAGCTGCAGTTTTCAATTAATCAGCCAAAAGTGCCGAACAGCCCCAGAACATCAGATACTCAGAGCCATGTGTCTATGGAAACTGTCGCAATTGTTGTTCAAATATAAACAAATGCGGCAGCAAGCCGGCAAGCAACGGTAACTGTGCATGTGAACACGTTATCGTTGTTGTTGTTGCTGTTGCTGATGGTGTCTGGCACATGTGTGAAACCGGTTGCCCCCAAAAAAGCGGCACGCTCATTCAACGCTTAACATTCTGTGAGCACGCAAACTGTGGGGCGAATCGGGCATTATTACAAAATAAAGAAAAACACTTGCATTGAAAAATAAACAAATACAAAAAATAAAAACTGAAATATGCAAAAGTGCTATTGCGGCCAAAGTAGCAGAAACAGCAGTTCAGGCATCCTGAGATCAACGCTCACTAATCGCCAGCAGCAGCAACAAAGACGTGGCAGCAGCTCCACACTGACGTCATCACAGCAGAGCGCGCGTTCCACACAGTTCATTAAGTTGCCCAAAAGCACGAAACGTGGCAGTGCTGTGGACCTGGGCTTGGGTCACTCCCAAAGTCAGCTGGGGAACAATTTTTGTCGACGCAGCTCAACAGCTACAACAGTCAGCCATTGCTCCAGCTGTTGCAGCTCCTGTAGCACAGCACAACAACAAAAGCAACGCCAGCAACAACAACAGCAGAGTCGTGTCAAGGTCTTGCGATGGGGCAGTGAGCGGATGGGCCTCGAAGGCAGCGACAGCGGCAATGGCTGCGAACATACGGATAATCGTCGGCTCTATGAGCAACGCGCCTGCGCCGCAATGTCAAGTGAAGGTCAACGTCTGAGTCACGGCCAGGGTCAAGGCAAAGGTCTTGCTGGGGCATCAACCATGTTGGCCGCGGAATTGGGCAGAGACGAGCTGCAACGTCTGCTGGCATTGCAACAATTTCGATTGCTTAATGCCACAGAATGTTTTAGTGTCGAGCGGCAAGATGAGTTGCGATTGCAAGGAGCCTACGATAGAATTGGCACAAGGACTAACGACACGGAATTACAGTCCAACAAATGGTTGAAGAATAAAGCGAATGAGAGCAGGCTGCAATCCACAAAATCAAATACAAAAACAACACCGTACGCACTCCGTCAGAAAATGTTGCAATTGAGATTGCAGGAAGAACAGAAGTTGTATAGAGATGGAGTCTCCCATTGCGCACCATTGGATAAAAGCTGCGCCCTGAGATTTAACTGCAAGTAAGAAAGAGTGAACATGATCTGTCACAGATCAGAAGAGATTATTATGTCAAGCAGTATAAATCGATAAAGTAATAGTTTCAAGACATATCAATCAAAGACATGCATTTAGGATAAAATGTTCTTTTCTGATTTGTCTACAAAATTAGTTATTTTACTTACTTATTGTTTCGATCATGAAGGACTTAACTTGTTCATGGTTTTTTTTCTTAACGAATTTGTTCGCGATCAATTAAATTTGTTCGGTCGCTCTGACAAACTTCTTATTTTTATTGATAAGATAATTAGATTGAAAAAAAAAGATTTTAAAACATAAGAAAAGATTTTGTGCTTGATTGCTTCTATTTCCACAGGACACAAGAGTTTAGAAAATATCATCAACAATGTGTGTTCAATATGAATTTTTTGATATTAAAAAAAAAGATACAATATTGTTATAATAGATTTAATTTGAACTATAAGTGTATTTAGCTACCTCGTACTTTTATATATATTTCAGATGCTAAGAGAAAACAATTAATAAAATAAATCGACTACAAAAGTTATTGGTTTGGGTTTTTGTCAAAGCGGAAAATTACTGAAAACTGCTTAAACATGTTTTCAAAAGCGTTTGAAGAATGTGTTTTTTGTTGTTGTCTGTTACGACAAATATTAGCCATGGAACTTGTTTTTCGATTTAGGGACTGCTGAGTTGGTCTCGTTGAGAAGTTGGGGCACATTGTTGAGTTTCCGGCCTGCGTAATAAGTCAGCAACTTCCACTATGTATGTTCAGTTTAAAATACAGAACACTACTCATTGATTTGGTTTAAATAACTTCCTATTACATATTTCAAATTCCATTCTCGACTTTGATTAAATTAGCGATTAATCTTTATCCATGCCACGTCCATTGGTATTTCCGATTACTTGCATTTGTTTATTAATTGAATAGTGTTTTTTACTGTTATTAAAAACTGTGGTATACTGTTCCAGTGGTATTATGCAGCATTCTCTGAATATGAAAGACATTAACGTATATGCTCGTACCTATGCATAAAAAGGTAATTGTTGTTATTAAAACCAACTTTATTATCTTAGTTTCGCGTCATAAACAACTGTCTTTCTACCTTAAAATTTGTGCAAAATCACTTAACTTTATATGCATACGTACAAACATTACAGCCTCTCCTGCTCAGAGTATTTAAATTGCAATTAATGGTTTTTATGGCTGGCCATTTCGAAATTATCAAAGGTTAGGTTTTGCAATTAGAAGTCTGATTATCACAGGCTAAAATCTTGTGCAGTGCTCAGTTTTTAAAGCAGCCCATTTATATTGGTCAAGTGACTTAATCGCGAGAATCCGTTTAGTGTACAATAATATATTTAGTATACTTCTTGTAGAAGAGAATCCAAGAGAGAGGGACGGGTCACATATCAAAGGTCATACTGCTAAAAAAAAGGCTTTCTGGAATGGAAAAATATTATAATTGGGATTACTAATGAACTGCAGAACCGATGCTTCTCTGCGTTAGGTCTGTATATATAAACACTATGGTTATATACACTTTTAAACAAATGTGCGGTCGTTTTGCCTTTCACTTGGTATTTCCAATACTTGAGTGGGTTCGAATCAATATGGCTCCATCGCAGAATATTTGAAAAACGAATTTGACCTTTATTTAATATTGGGGAAACAATTGCGACTTGATTATTTTCTTAAAAAATACTTTCAATATTCAGCAGCTTTATATCGATCCAGTTTTACTTTTTTTCTTTACCATGTTTTAATTCCCAAGTGGGGTTTGTAGGTATTTCATAATTCTAAGTAATATGAAAAGAATGAACACAAATAATACATTAAAATTACGCCAAACCGATTCTTCTTTATCCCGTACCTTCTGCTCTTTCCCCCACAATCCTTCAACCAAAACTTTGTTACAGATTCCGTCGCTATGATGGCTGCTATATGATAAAGCGCCCAGGTTTCAATAGAATTTTAGTTTACAAATAAAACCACTGATACGGATATCGTTGAAATCAAAAAAATTGTTGGTACTAATATTGATTCTATGATAAAAACCGGATTGTAAGATTCAATCTCAATCTTTTAAAACAAGATTTTTGTACTTGGAATAAGGATTTTCAAGCTGACTGTACTTTGTGTTTCGGTTTGCTGGTATGGGTCTACATTTGTATACTAAAATGAATTATATACCTTCATTATTATATAATAATATATATTATCCGTTTGGTTAGAGTAGAGTAGCAATGTAGTGGGTCCTAAACAGAAAAAATGGGTGAAATATTATTTTATTGTTAAAAGAAACATTTGAAAAACATTCTTCATGTGTTAACACATTTTAGTTTTGTCAAATTTTCATCTATTTTAAAAAAATTGGTCTTTGAAATTGTATGTTTTTTGGTGCCGTATGTTTAGAAATAATATCAGATTAAATAGCGATTTGTATATGTAGAAAACTTTATTGTAATTTTTACTGCAGTTTAACTCGATTGTGCTTTATCGATCCACAACTATTGAAATGATTGGCTGGCGACATTCGTAATAGTTGAACACGTCTGACCAAGGCATTGTAACGACATTATAGGTAGGTCTCATGGGTTTCCAGATGAGCGTGTTACCCTTATTCGTTCTCGATGCTGACCCATCAATGAGGCTCAAAAATGTGCATCAATTCGAATTTTATTGTACAGAGAAAAACACAGTTATTAATATTTATTGCTAGCATTTCATTTTTCTTTTTAATAAAACAGTGCTATTTTGTTACAAGTGCTTCATCATTGTGTTCTTTTTTTTCGTTTTTTGTTGCTTTTTTCTTCTTCTTTGCCTTGCCATTTTGCTTTGAATGCAATTAAATTTTGTAGTTTTCTTGGTTGTCTTTTCAAATTGTTAAATTACAAGTGTTTTTTGTTTTTGTTTTTTTTTCTTGCATTGGCGCAACTTACGATATTACGTTATAATTTGTATTTCATTACTTGGTTGCTCTTGCTTTGCGGCTGCTGCTGTTGTTGTTGTTGTTCGTAAACAGCCGATGCCTATTCGATTTTATATATGTATGTATATGTAGGTATGTATTTTTATATATGCATGTAATTCATTACAACATTGAACAGAGTACTAAGTAGTTTTAAGGCTAGAACAAGAGGCCGGGCGGCGTGGGGCGGAGATTTTTGGTTTTGCGTTTCATAAAGAGGGGAGGAGGGAGTTGGGGAGGTCGAGAAATATACAAACGAAACCTTTTAGGTAATACGCGCCAGGGCGGCATGATGTGTGGATTGTTGTTATTTGTTTAGGTTTTTTTGTGGATTATTTCGCTCGCGCCTGTCGTGGCAATAATACTTGAAATTGGCGGGCGGCCTTTTAGCACAAGAATGTACCGAATTTTATCATAAAAATACAAATACAGAAGTATACAGCTTCAATATGCGTTTGCTGCTCGTTAGAATTTGAAATGTATGCTTTTCAATATCTTTGTTGTTTATTTTTTTGTAACGTTATCTGGCGTTATTCTGACGTCATGCCCACTAAAACACACTTTAGCGGCACAGTGCAGCTTAAAAGTATGTCGCTGTGTGCGCTTTTAAGTTATATGTTTTGTTTTTTATTTACTTAGCTTTAACAAGCATTTCATTGTTTTTGTTTATTCATTAACATTTATTTCTTTCTAAGTGTTTTTCTTCATTTTGTTGTTGTGTAATTTATTTAAAGTTAATGTGGGTTTTGTAAATCGTTTGCCTATATGCATTTTGTTTTGTGTTGTGTTGTAACTCTTACGCATACAATTTAAAAAATATACACAATTTTTTTTATTTTAATATTTTTGGTGTAAACAATTCAAACTTATGTACCTTGCAACTAAAATTGCTTTGCTTTAAAACTAAGTGAACATGTAAATATGTATGCATGTAGCATTAAATATGGTAGGCCGTGCTGCAAGCACATACATGCATAGATACATATGTATGTACATACATACATACATTATCTCGCTACAATATTAAAAGCATTCCATAAATAAAAAAATTGGTGTGCTAAACTAAACAGTAGATACGGGTACATGTGTGGATACATTTTAAAAAGAATGAATCAACATATTGCCTGAAACGCGCTGCCAATTTTCGCTATAAAACCATTGTCGAGTCCTTGAAGTGACACGGACAATGCGATTTCGTAATGAACTAAAAATGCAGTGCGAAAAGAAAAAATGCAAAAATACAACTGGTGCGTGCATTTAACATACGTACTGTATACGTGTATGTGTTGGTTGTTGCTCGATGTGTGTGTGTGTGTGTATGTGTGTGTGTACTATCATTACGCAAAAAGGAAAAACTATAACAAAATAATATTAATACATTTTCGCTTGCTAAATGTAAGAGATATTCTCATGTAGTGTTTAACACCACAAGATGTTTGAACTAAAGTGTCGCGATTGTTGTTTTTGTTGTTGTTGTTGATTTTCCTTTGTTGTCGCTTTAAATGATAAATAGGCTCATATTTGTATAGATTTTCATATACCCTTATAACGTTGCTCTCGATTCGATTACCCATATTCGATAAAAACAAACGATCTTCCGCTTCCTCAAATTGGTTTCTTGGTTGATTTTGTGTTTCTGTTTGTGTTTGTGTCTGTGTGTACGAGCTGTGTGTGTGGCTTATTTCTTCTTATTCTTGTTGTTGGCTCCGCGCGGCGGTGTCAGGGGACGCCCTGAGCTGCCAAAGTTTGGATAAACAAATCGTCTCTTGTCGGCGGGTTTCAATATCTGAAAGGAGCACATCAATGTGTCATCCACGGACATCATCGCACCTGGAAAGAATCAATAGAATATTATTAACTATTAGGGCAATAATCACTCTAATCACCTCTCCCCTTATTGCAGTTAATTTGCAGTTTTTGAAATTGTAGTGTTTTAACTTACTTATCTGTTTAAAATTCTACGTTTATTTTTATAGCCTGTACCCAACGGGTGAAAGGCTATACTAGTTTTGTGCGCATGTATGTAACACACAGAAGGAGGCGTGGCAGACCCCACAAAGTATATATATTCTTGATCAGGATGAGAAGCCGAGTCGATATAGCCTTGTCCGTCCGTCCGTCTGTCCGTCTGTCTGTCCGTCTGTCCGTATGAACGCAAGGATCTCAGAAAGTATAAGAGCTAGAATAACCAAACTTGGTTTCCATATTCTCCTAAGACCGAGAAAGTACGAGTTTGAGTTTTTTTTCGATGCACCCCCCCACTTCCCCGCAATTCGTGTTTTTTCTTATAACTTCCGTAATTCTCGGAATTTTGAAATCAATTTTGGTAGGTACATCCAGTTAGTACTAATGTGTCCGTGTGCCAAATTTCATCATGATAGGTCAATTCTGAAGAAAGTTATAGCCATAAGTAAAATCGCTGCTCATGCGCTGCCTCTGTCGGCAGCGCTGCCCGCAGCTGTTGTTGTTGTTGCTGCTTTGGTTTAACTTTGTGCTGCATACATACACGCATATAAACACGCATAGGTACGTGATGTAAATGTATGCTGTTAAAACTAAACATAAACATATATTCTAATTTAATTAAATTAATTAATTCATTAATTTTTTTTAATAATTTAATTTTTTTTTTAATTTTTTTTTTTTTAATTTTTCTTTTTTTGTGGAGAGTACAGGCTATTTTACTGTCGGGCTTGCTCGACTGTAGCGTTCTATCTTGTTTAATTTTATATTTTAGGTTGAATATTCTATACGAATTCTATACCGAAAGGAATACCAATTATTTTTTCATTATATGTACATACAAAAATTTGAAACCACAAAAAGTGTTACTTCGATATTTTCAAGCAAATTTTAATCATTAATTTTAACCGTTGTTTCTACTTAATACGTTCTCTATAATTGAAGTAAATTGCATTTGTTTTATATTATTATTTTTTTTAAAATATATTTATATAAATCAAAGTCTACGTATTCCCTAATAATGAAATAAAGATAATAATGAAGTAAGCTATATTAGATAACTTTTTTATTTAAAGCTGATACAATTGAAAACCAGATTAAAAATTAGAAAAAATATCGATTATTTCAGTTCCCCTGAACAGCTTATTTAGGACTTAACTTATTTATAAGGACTTTGAGTAAATTAATCTAAATTAATTAAATTTGTTGTTTATTACAAATTCTAAAGAAGTTCTTGTGTCAGGGAACTATATTTCATTATAAAATTCAAACGTTAGTTTTTTATAATCGTGACATATTTACTTGCGTGCAAAATGTTTGCATGTCTGACCGTAGTTTTCTTTTGGGTATGACACAAGCTGCTATTTTGCAACCATATACTGAACAAAATAATGGATTAATATTGATGACTATTTGTAATCGGTGGAAATTCCCCAACAATAAAGTGACACGTAAAAGATTTTGTGAAGTGAATCAATTACTTGTGCGACTTGAGCTAGTTATGTGGATTCCAAGCTAATTCTCTAACATATAAAAAAATTGACAATTAGAAAACCAGCACCAGCATTACTAATATAAAAGTAATTAAATCAAGCTGTGACAAGCCTTATAAATATTTAAGCGAAATGTGGTTTAAAAATCCTAGCTAAGCTACAGTTGAAACTCACAATTGCGTGTTATTTGAATCTCTATCTAATGATTACTGCACGCCAATCAAATTACTTGCTTTATATTGTTAATATGTTACTCTTTGAGGGCTCCCTTCTTTTACTATATTTAATAAAGAGCTAGCAAATGGCTATTACAAAATTAACAAGCACAATTATCAGTGTAGCTGAAAAGCTACTGATACGAGTACATGTGGCGCTGCATTTATTTGCCAATCAGTTAATATTTGTTTCAAGGTTATCACCAAAATCAGTGCTAATCTTAGTGTTATCTCTTGTTTTCGTCTGCGACTACGTCAAAAATAATTGTACCTAGTTTAAATAAAGGAATCTGCTAACGACATAGCTTTTTTTCACAAACTTACCCGCATTATCAAATTCCCCACAATAGTTGGGCGCCGAGAACAACGTTACAAGCTGCCGTTTTGCAAAGAATTCATAACCATCTTCAACAACCTGATGCGCACGACAAATTAGGTCAAATTCGTGCTTTTGTAAAAATTTACCCACAACCTAAGAACACAAAAGGGCAAATTAAACGGGTGATCCTATTTAAAGCTGGACAAATTCACCTCTGCGCCAAAAGTGAAGCTAACACCACGATCATTCTCACCCCAACCCATGGTATCCTTGTCGGGATCCGACCACAAGAGATCACACAACAAGCCCTGATCGGGAACATCAGTAGGTCGCATAATACGTCGAATTTGCTCCATTGATGACAAATCTGGACTTAGACCGCCGTGACAACAAAAGATTTTCTCATCGACTAAAAGTAAATCATATTTAACCTTTCTGTGCATTTACATACAGCGCTGACTCACCAATTGCAGCCACGGGTAGGCAATTAAAGCAATCCGTGAATGTCTTCCACAGCTTGATGGTATAGCGGCGTTTGCATTCATCGTAAAAACTAATAAACAGGGGCAAATAAATTAAAAAATGGACTTCGACTAGCGCTTTGATTAGAGGCTCACCCATAGATGCGGTTGATACTGGCGCATTCGTGGTTACCGCGTAGCAAAAAGAAATTTTCTGAATATTTTATTTTGTATGCTAGCAGAAGGCATATAGTCTCCAGGGACTGCTTGCCACGATCAACATAATCGCCAAGGAATAGATAATTCGATTCTGGAGGGAAGCCGCCGTACTCGAAGAGCCGCAGTAGATCATAATATTGTCCGTGTATGTCACCGCAAATCTTTAACGGCGCCTCTAACTCCAGTAAAATCGGCTGCGATAGGAATATTTCGCGCGATTTTAGGCATAAGCTGCGTATTTCGCTTTCCGATAGCTGGACATTCTTGCCTGGACGAGCGCCACGCACTGAAATTTAAAAGGAAAGGCAAGCATTATTGGTTTTGTGTGGGTGGTAGGGTCTGTTATGCGCGCTCACCTTCCAATAAACGCGAGATTATGCTGTCTATGCTCATTATGTCGGACATGTTTTGCTTGGTTAGACAACGTTGTTGATACTTGTTTGCCTGTACGTTCACTGGCTTAGCTCGTCTGCTTTCTTATCTATTTATTTTGCTGCTGCTGTTTGCCTCGTTATTCCACCGTAGACTTTTATATTTTCGGTATACTACGTTATGTTATTTCATCGATGAAGGGGGGGACGTGTGCGTATGTGTAAGTGTGGGGGTCGTAGGTAAGGTACTTTTAAGCGCTGCTCGGCTGCTGCGACGGCAAAACTTCAACACCTCTGTTGCTGCGCCATGTAAATAACTCGTTCAACACTAGATTGCGTGTTATTTTAATGCGCTGTATTGCAATAATTGCACAAAATTGCTAAGCCTCGCGACGACGTACAAAATTTTTTTCTAGGGTTGTTGATATTGTATCGACATATCGAATATTTATGATATCGATGCATCGATAATGTGTACTAGCGAAGTTTGGTGCTGCCACATAGCTAATTGAAAACAATAATAAATATAATTTTTTGAGTGGAGCTTTAAATGTTTTTATAAAACAGCATATCCTCCCATTTCGAGTATTTGTAATTTTCCTCACTCACCTAACGTTTTAACATTGCCGAGTGCAGTTAACTCACGGATTGCATGGGTCTGTAGAATGTCATTCTATTGAATCGACTAGCAAAGCCGTTAGATTGGTAGCATTTTTTTTTTTTTTTTTTTTTTAGCAAAAGAAATTTTATTTATGTACATACATATGTATATTTGTACAATTATTTGAAATCCCCATCACTTTCATCCATGGTTTTGCCATTGCCGAACGCACTAAACATTACACGTTTTCGGGGCAGTGGCACAGGTCTTGAGCTTTCCTGTTGCATCTGCACCATCGTCAGAGGTTTTGACGAGGCGGAGGTAGCCCGGCCTGAAGACTTCACTAGAATCTTCTCCAAATGGGCTTTGAAATCACGACTTGGCCGTTGCTCTGAGCTTGAATTGACTGACTGGTCGCTGGTTGCCTCGTCATGTGCCTCTGACTCTTCAGCTTCTTCATCATCGTCCGTTACAGAAGACACGAGTTGGGTACGCTTGGGTGCTTCAATAGGCTGAAGTGGTGTTTTGTGTTTCAGCAACATTTCGGCGCTCTGCGGCAACTTTACGGAGCAAAGTTTCTCCACAAATTTGCGTATACGATTGCGCGTCGCATAGAAGTGTGGATGTTGCTACAATACATAAAGAAAAACGTATTTACATTTGAATGTGCATAAATACTACATGTGTAGTTATTACTTTGAGTAACACCCGTCACATACCAATTTCAGTTTGTTTCGGTGCTCTGCTAGCTCAGCATTGACGCGTTTCATGGAAATGTGGGAAATAGTTTTCGATTTCATGTCAAAGCCGTGCGGATTGAGTTTCCGATTGACCAGCCTGCGCGCATCCTTGCGTGTAAATGGTTGCTTAGGTTTCTGTGGGCTTCTACGCAGATATTTCACTTATTTTAGGTGAAGAATAATTAAATGAATATATAGACTTACTTGACTCTTGGCGATGATCTTATTTTTGGTTTCAATACTTCGCGTTCTGGCTTCGACGTAAACAGCTTGCTGTTCCGTTCACTGTCGGTTTCCTCTTCACTGAGACTTTCACTGATGTCTGTTGCTTCCGGTGCTTCTACTGGAATCGCAGTTGTTTTGGGTTTACTTAGTTCCAGCTTGGTCGGTGTTGTGGCCAATTTAGCAGGTGACTTGGTGTAGGTGTGTTGGCTACCAGAGCTGCCGCTTTGTATTTCCTGTACTTGAGTGAACTCTTTAATGGGCAGATTTGCTTGGGGGTCCGTTGGGTTAGGCTCCTCTATTGAGAAGGTGTCATCGTCTGCCTTAGCTTTTAAAAATTCATTCTCTACTTCGCGCTTGATCCGCTCCATGCTCGTTTCTTGCTCTTTGGGTTTTGTTGTGGGTAATGGCTTGGGTATTTTAGATATGGATGTGTGTGTTTGCAGTACGGGGGGATCTTTGCGGGCACTCAGCCGTTTGAGCTCTCGCTCCAGTGCTTCTAGCTTGTCCTTGTAACCCATTTCTAGATGGTAAACAACCTCCTCCAGTTTATTGGCGCTTATTCTTCCAATTTCGGTCACCTTTTCCGTAAGTATTCGCTC
This sequence comes from Scaptodrosophila lebanonensis, assembly GCF_003285725.1. Lineage (NCBI taxonomy): Eukaryota > Metazoa > Arthropoda > Insecta > Diptera > Drosophilidae > Scaptodrosophila > Scaptodrosophila lebanonensis. The sequence goes on from NW_022060558.1 coordinate 1,841,463, forward strand.
CAAGTCCTCCAGACATGGTGTTGCTACACGGTCCTCTGATGTCATTGTTGTGGTGGATGTGGGGGCCGATGTTGGCTTTGTCTCGGTGCGTTGTTTCGTTTGTTCGAGTGCTTTGGCTAGACCTTCGAGTTTCTGATTGATATCCAATATGAACTGTTCATTGCTCTGCTTCAGTTGTGTCTGCCAAGACTCAAAGCTGCTGATGCGTTCTGCTAAGCCATGAAGCTGTTCCTTGCGTTCGCTGGCTTCACTGTCCAGCGCCTCGCTGCTCAGCTCATCCTTTTCCTTGCACTCTTCTAGATTACTTTGTATGCCTACAGTACGCACGGCGGCTTTGCTGGATTCCTCACGAGGGCTGTGCTTCTTGGAAGTTGTGCCCCCGCTGCTTCGCTCTTTAATGTTACGCTCTGCAGCGTTTAGACGCTCCTTGAGCTGCTTGATCTCAAGTTCCATTTTAATAGTGTTGATCAACTGAATGTCATTGTCCTTGTCTTTGCCAATGGCTCCACCATTTACTATTGTCGTGGGCGTTTCTGTGCGTGTACGAGCGCCTCCGTGTTTGCGACCAATATGTATGTTCAGCGCCTCATTGCTTATGAAATTCTTGGTGCACAAGTGACAAGGATAAACCACTTCGCGTATAGCCTCGATTTGCGTGATCTTTTTGTGCAAATGTAATATCTCATTATTGGACTCCGCCAGAGACTTGCGAAGTCTGGCGACTTCCGCCTGAGCTGTAGCGTTCGCCTCACTCAGCTCGCTCACACTCTCGTCCAGAAATGTGCGGCAATATAGCAAATACTGTATCGCATACTGAGACATAACAAAATACTTTGCTATGCCGCTATCCAGAATGTTTGACTCCAAAACAGTGCCCAATGGAGCCTCCGATAAATGATGCAGTGCACTGTCCACCAGTTCGATGTTTTGGTCACGCAAAATGCGTTCTGTTTCGTAAGAGCCTGAGAGGATTGGCACTCCATTATTATGGGCAGCTACATTGTTTTGGAAAACTTACCCATCAAGCGCCAGTCGAGTGGGCCGTCGCGATACTGGCGCAACTTGAAGCCCCCATCACGTGCCATTTGCGGAAAATTGTCGTTGTAGCCCATTTTCTTTAGAAAACCTACCAAAAGAAAGCGAAAGTTGTTTATGTTTCTTTCCGTTCTGCAGGCGACTAACTGCATGAATTGTTTGCTCTAATTATATTTCCTTCGTTTGTCGTTTCGGTTGTCAGGCGTGTTGCCAAGTAACCGTTGACAGTTGGTGCTAGATGGTGGTGAGCTTCGCTAAAAGGGCTGCCATCTCTGCTAAGTGGTGGAGATGGTGAAGGTGCGTATGCAATAAACGTATGCTCGAAAAATTTCAAACATTATTATCTGTACATAAACGCTATTACACATTATTATAGTTTAAATCTTACATTTCATTGTCGAATTGTACTTGAACTTTACTGTTACTGTTACAATAATTTATATTAAACTTAAAGAAAAATACAGTTACAGCTTAAGCTAGAGGCTTATTTGTATATCTTAGAAGAAATATTAAAACTAATTGCATTTACAATATACATAAATTAAAGTAATAATAACTAGAAACAATTTTTAATTTTATAAAACTTGAGTTAATTTAAAAAATACTATGCGAAAATATACTTAATTTTGTATTTAAAATCTGAAAATGCTGAAAAGTCGAACAATTTGTTTTCCAAAATTTGATTTAGTTGAGAAAATAAATACGAGCATCATCCCTGAGAATGTCAGACTCAGATAGAGTCATGTCCTCTGTGAGTTCAGGGCGCAGTTGATGCTGGACACTGTATGCGTGAAGTTGGCTCCGATTGTACAACGGGAAGCAAAATGTTATAAGCTGTTCAAAATAATTGTATTTAAGTGCATAAATATTGAGTGAAAAGTGTTGTAAATACAGCAGAAATGTTGCGGTGGTATTTGCTGTGTTTTTTCATACTGCTACCACTGGCAAATAGCACACGTAAGTAGTTTTGGGAAGTTGAAAAGTTGGAAAATTCCGATACTTCTGATGCTGTATCACAAAAATGCTGCTGCTGTCGATACGGCGAGAGCGTGAGAGCAGGAGAGGGCGCATGGGCAAAATGTTGTTTTGGGAAATTTTCAGAGAGCTGGTGAACAGCTGTTAGATTGTTTGGGAATTTATGTGCTCTCTGCCTTGGTCCTTTTCGCCTACAGCTCCAATAAGTTTTGAGGCAAATCCGGACACCAAACGTCTCTATGATGATTTGTTGAGCAACTACAACCGTCTAATACGACCCGTTGTCAACAATACGGAGACACTTACGGTTTGGTTAGGTCTGAAATTGTCTCAGCTGATTGAGGTCAATCTAAAAAATCAAGTGATGACCACAAATCTGTGGGTCAAGCAGGTGAGTGCCATTTTTCTTAGAATATATTTAAATTCTAATTTCGTGGGTTTGTTATATAGCGCTGGTTTGACTACAAATTGCGCTGGGATCCCGAGGAGTATGGCGGCGTGGAGCAATTGTATGTGCCCTCCGAGCATATTTGGGTGCCTGACATTGTACTCTACAACAATTGGGATGGCAACTATGAGGTGAACAATCATCAAGAATTAGTAAAACCTAAAATATTCGTACTCACGCCCAATCTTTTGCTAAATGGCAGGTCACGCTCATGACTAAAGCAACACTCAAGTACACAGGTGAGGTGTTTTGGGAGCCACCAGCAATTTACAAGTCATCCTGTGAAATGAATGTCGAATATTTTCCATACGATGAGCAAATTTGTTTTATGAAATTCGGTTCATGGACCTACAATGGCGCCCAAGTGGACTTGAAGCATTTGGATCAGGTAAGCTGCCACCAATGTGTGTGTGCTCATGTGCATTGACCTGTGAGATAAAATATTTACAATTCAACCGTACATACTTGTTTGTGTCAATGTGCGTGTGTCTGTTTGGGAGCCAAGGGATATTGCATTCTATTGCAAAAATTTCAATTTATTCCGAAAGAAAAAAATGAGCAACAGATTGCCTTGGCATGTGTGCAGCTCGAAGGTGGCACATATAGCATTCTGCACTCCATCTGCTTAAACTCTACCTTAATGTTATGTTGCAGGTACCTGGCAGCAATCTCGTCCAGGTTGGCATCGATTTAACTGAATTCTACTTGTCCGTCGAGTGGGATATACTTGAAGTGCCCGCCACCAAGAATGAGGAGTATTATCCGGACACATTGGAGCCGTTCTCAGGTGCGTTTCATATGGATTTCGTTTATGAATTTTGTTTCAATTTGTATGCTTCAAACAGACATCACCTTCAAGCTGACCATGCGACGGAAGACTTTGTTCTACACTGTGAATTTGATTGTTCCTTGTGTGGCATTGACTTTCCTCACGGTGTTGGTATTTTATTTGCCCAGCGATTCCGGCGAAAAGGTCAGTGGACGCATGAAATTTCATTTTAGTTGAACCCAATAACTTTAATCTTTCAGAGTGGTCTGTGCATGCGGCATGCACATAAATAAAAAGTAGTTTAGTCTCAAAAAATGGCGTAGAAACCAATTTGCATGTCCTTTCTCGCACTTACGCTAAAAATTATAACTAAATATTTTTATAGTATGTATAATAAAATAATTAATAAGTAAAATAATTTAATTAAATAGCAATTTAGTTGATAATTTTTCATTATTAAATTGCACATTTCCATCACTGCACTTTTAAACTATCATTATAATCCAAATCTACCTACATCATCAAATAAACAATTACTCCACAAACTTATACGTACTATATTCCTATGCACTACATACTACTAATTCTCTAGTAACTCTCCAAGTCTGCTTAACATTAAAAAAAAAATAATTAAAAAGAAAAAATTAATTATGAAAAGCTGAGCTCTTGAACTATTGTACATTGGCTTTAACTGATCCACACATACACACACATGAAAAACTATTCTGAAATTTCTAAATGGAAAATTTTTCACAAGAGTTCAACTTGCACTTTCAAAAACTGCTCTCTCAACTATGTATCTAACTCTCTCCTTCCTTCTCTATGCGCTATCATTTTTTGCAAAATCTTACTATGTACTTCATTATCAAATTTGAATAATTTATTAATAAAGATTTTTCAACCTATTTATGCATATATTTCAATCACTAGCTAAGCGTCTGAAACGCTGTCTCCTGCTCCTCCTCCTTTTCGCAAATGATTGCATTTTATGCAGCACACATATATTGACGCTATATGCAATATAAATCAGCATTTCCTATTCAAATGACGTCCTAAATATCATTTGTGCTGTTCTGAGTAGTGAAATCTCATAACGTAAATTTCATCGAATTATCGTACAAGCATACAAGTTCAATGCGAAAATCTAATTCTATGTCAAAGCCACTCTCAAAATTTTGCCATATCGCGTGTCCTTTAATTAAGCAGCACACACACACACACACACACTCACACACATACTCACATAAATACTATACATGCATATTTACACACATCTACGCGCACACGCACAATAACAAACAGAATCACACACATATTTAGCTACACACGCACACCCACTCACACACTATTACATACATACATAAGTATATGAAAACATACATAGATGTATATGTATTCCGGTACCACAATCGCGCCTGTTTGTTCTTGTTATTGTTGTCGTCGCCTTAGTAATCGTGTCGCCCATTTGCTCGAGTAAACGCCGCCATTATTATGAACTAAATATAAGCTATAGCTTGTAAGTAAATTAAAGCATACTACAATGTTTATACGAGGGCTACTTATTCTTAAAAGTATATATCAAAACAATAATATTTGATTTTGTTTGTCTTTATGAGGGTCAGCAATATGTATGATAGGTATGCCTCCATACCTAATGAGTGGTATGAAACCCCTTACAAATAACTAGAAAGTGGCAATTTTAAAAATGAGCTGCGTGGAAGTTAAATACATATAAGTATATATATATGATGCAAATCCATCAATTTAGTTCCTATTTCTATAGAACGAAATTCATATCCTTACCAAGTATAACAGCTAGACGAAGCAAAGATATGATTTTGATGCCTCTATTGGAGTTGTAATTGAAACAGACGGGCGGACATGCGGATTTTAATTCGACACGTACCACACAAGTATAACGTGTAGTCTACCTTTTTTCCTTCTGGGTGTTATAAAAACCTAACACTGGCATTGTACTTGTATATGTATTATATTTTGTTAATGAAGGAGATGCTCGGCTTACTTCCCTGCAAGTGTCTAACCTCAAAAAATATTGCATGAATTAAGGACAGCCTTCAAATCATACCATGTTAGTGATTGTATTTATATTTTCGATGATTTCGCATATATAGAGATATGTTCACGGACAGGGGAGGAGAGGGAACATAAGCCTGTACGTCTGGTGGTATGTTTTTTTTTTTTCAGAATCAGAAATAAGACAAGAGATATAATAGTGTGTTTACGCTCAATGTATAGTAATTGTATGGGAAAAGTTTTAATAGTACTTTAAAACCTCATATTATTTAAGATAATGTAATCCGGATTGAGTTTCCATGCTATCGCCTTAAATTTATAATAATTTCAAAAAGGGAAACCTGTTATTCATAAATGCTTTCCATAAAATCATTATACATCTGTGCATCACACGGATTGAACTGATCGAATCTGAAATTCCAACTAATACAACTAAGTGTTGCCAGTAATTTCAGTTTTGGTAACGACTGGCTCTCGTGTAAACGTAGTATAATTGCTTGTTGCTTTGATTGTTACTGAAACTTTAATGAGATTGATTGACTTGACTGATTAATTATATTAAACAATGTTTGCGTGTTGCTGAAAGTTGCAAGAAAGTCACTTGCGTGATGTTCGGCTGGGTTCACGATATGCGATATGGTTTGCAGAAAATGTAGTTTTTGATTTCAATTAATTTTTAATTTCCACGTTCTGAATGCCACATAATTCAAGCAAGGGCTATATATTGCGCTATGTCTGCAAAAAAGCGATGGCCACGGGGAAAATTCTAGCTGCAAGAACGCTATTAGTTTACAATTTTCGATAGCGACTTATCTGAGAAAATATTACGCCGTTAGTTCTTCATTTAATGACATTTGTTTTTTTTTTTTTTTAAAGGAGGCTTATTTACGACCTTTCAAATTTAGAAGGAAGCAGTTCAATGATACAAAAAATTAGTTTCTTTTGGAATTTTAGCCAAAGGTTTCATTTTTAGATATGCCTTTCGCTTCGTTTTAGCCTTTTTTTATATTTTGGATACACATAATCCAAATTAGCTTCCAAATAATACCACTCTTAATTGCTTGAATTTGGGGATATCACTTATTATTTGTTCCAAATTTAGGAATTGTCAGCAAAAGCAATCGAAAATATTAAAATAGCTTTGTGTTACATGACGTATACGTAATCTGAACAATTTGAATTTGTTGACATTTGTCATTTGTTGTGTGCGTTTAATAATTGGTAAACCGTAATCCATGTTATATTATTGCTTTTAATTTGTGCTGTCGTTGTTGCTGTTGTTTTTGTTGTTGTTAATGTTGATCGAAAATTAATGTTTTTGAAAATGGCTTTGCGAATCGATATCTGTGATTGCAATTATAATGACGCAGATGATGATGATGGCGCCAAAAGTGCGACAGCATCAGAAGGGATATAAAGAGAAAACGCTGTAACATTTCGTTGACAGGTTACGTTATGTATTTCAATACTCGTGTCCTTGACTGTGTTCTTCTTGCTCTTGGCCGAAATTATACCGCCCACATCATTGGCAGTTCCGCTGCTGGGCAAATATCTGCTTTTTACCATGATACTCGTTTCGCTGTCCGTATGGACAACGGTCTGTGTGCTCAACATACATTTCAGGTAAGTGGTGGGAGGGCTGCTGGACAGCAATCGACTAAAGACACATGCAAGACTACTTTGCTCTGTGCTCTATGCATCAGATCTCCATCAACGCACAACATGTCACCGATGGTGCGTAAATTGTTCTTGCATTTCATGCCCAAACTCATGATGATGCGGCGCACGCAATACACTCTGCCCGACTACGATGACTCGACTCCCAGCAACGGCTACACGAATGAGATTGACGTGCGGTAAGTTGAACGAGCACGCAAATTGAAAGTAAACTTTAAATTGCCCGCGAGTGTTGAATGTCCCATTTTTTCATTTTCTCGCAGCGACAGCATCAGCGATTTTCCGAGCGAGTTCAAAGACAGCCAGGATGGCGCTTACGATAATGGCATGCAGCATTCTGTGGGTGAGTTATACGAGTTTGTGTGCTAGATGATGGGGTTCGAGAGCTTTGGGGTTGCGTCATAAAAAAGCAAAATATTTTGCAAGCGGCAGGCGAAGAGTCGAAATTGAAATAAAATAAAAAATAGGCAAATAATATAATAAAATGGCAAAATCGAATATGTTCTTAGGCCGCGCGGGTGGTCTGTTGGCTGTTAATGTGGTTCTTGTTGTTGTGGCTTTGCGACTTTGCCGGTTGTTTCGCAGCTATCGACGAGAATGTCGGCTATGGCGACACAACTGATGATGATGGGCTTTGACGATGTTGATGGCTGTGACGATGATGTGACGGTTTTGATGGAAAATAACGCTTACGCGGTCACACATAAGCGGCCACACATGTCGAACACAGCGGCAAACACAGAAATATAGGACACTCGAGTGCGTTTTTTGTATACAAGATAATAAAACAAGTCATTCCGATGCTGAACTCTGTTGAACGAACATTGTATCTGCTATTGGCGTTGAATTTTATTTAGGGTTGAAAAATAATGTCAACAAATGTATTTTAACGTAATTGTTTTTTATTATGTGAATTTTTATGTTAATAATATATTAATAGTATCTATATGAATTTCCTATGTTATTGAAGAGAAAACATTTCTATATATGATTCAATGGGTTTCGAGTTTTGCTTTTCTTCAAAGGTATCAGTTGTACTCGAATAAAACAAATATCAATTTTATTTGCTGTCAGCTTTACGTTGAACTTTCATCGCCATTTTGTAAAAAAAAACTGGAAAAATTCAGGTGTCATAAAAACAAAACAATTGAAATCAAGCGATACATTAAAATCAGCCACAAAAAGCGAATAAATTAAGAAAAAACATGAAATAGATGATGCGAACGCTTTGCCTGCTCAGCTTAAAAAAACCATTGCGGAAAAGGAACTGGATTGAACGAGAGTTGGAAAGGCAGTATAACTTTTTTAAAAATATTTACTAAAGTCATAAAGTCATAAATAAAACATTGATATTGATTTTCGATACTTTTAGTTTAAGAAAATTTTTTAAGGGAATGGTAATTAATAATAATAATTAAAATACTTGAACTTCATTGAAAACTAGCAAGAAATGTACGAAAATAACTTAAATTGTAATTTGTATTTGCAAAGAAATATTTCACCTCGGCACGTATTTTCTTTGTTAAATGTGAAAACACCAGAGCTTCATTTATAATTCATTTCTTTGCTTACGCACAGTAGATCCCAGCCATTTGAACAACTATAATTTCCTGGTCAAACCATAAATATACTGCTGGTATGCCCAAGCTATCTGAACCAATACAATTTCCTAAAATGTGTTGCAAAGATTTAAAAAACCCTATGATTTGACATGAATGCCGACAGCAATTTGAATTATTATATGCTTGCGTTTACTTTTTTTTAAGCACTCATGTTACAAGATTTACAAAAATGTCCAAAATGCCCCGCGCTTGTGTAAAGGGTACGTATAATAAATAAAAAGTGGCAGACATAATTCAACTTTGTTGTGGGCATTTTGTTCGCAGCAAGTCAGGGACTTGGGACTATGGGGCGTGATTTTGTGTGCCATCAAAATGTTTTTCGTATACATATGACCTAAGCACACAAACACTCATGCACACACACACACACACATTTATATATATTTATATATGCATTTTTATATTTGTATGTATTTTATTTCAATTTTTCGCAATTTCATGCGCCCAACACAACTTGACAGATTCCGACAATGTGATACCGCGCAACTTAACACCCGAAGTGCTGCAGGCATTGCGTGCGGTCAGATTTATTGCACAGCATATCAAGGATGCCGACAAGGATAACGAGGTGGGTACAAACACACACACATACACACACACACCTACACAGCCAGAGGACCAAGGAACTTCAGTTGCTGGCCTTATTTTGTTGCCATTTTTATTGACAACGTGGCTAGGTCCGCTGCACAGGATGTGCTTTTGTTGTTGTAGGGGCTCTGCTGTCTGTTGTTATTATTTACATTGCCTTATTTTCAACGTCTGCCGCGTTGCTTGTATTTCTCTGTTTGGGCTCTCACACTCCTTTTTATTATTGCTATGATTCTTGGCGCATTTTGATTATTGTTTATTGCTTCTGGCACGGCTTAAACTTTGCGGCCATAGCCACGCAATCATACAAACAGACGAAACACTCACATATACTATAAGCATACACTTAAAAACAAAATAAATATTTCCAACTATTTTCACTTAAATACACATTTTGAGAGCAAAGCGTTTCACAATATGTTCAAATTCATATCTGAGATAAAAACTATTTTTAATAGTACTTTAGTCAATATGTTGTTATTTTTCAGACAAATAAAACACAATAAATAAATCAATAGTTAAATATTGGTCTCTACAATATTTGCTTTAAAAATTCACAAATATCGAAAAATATGTAAATTAAATTGGTTACATTTTGCGTATGTTATAAATATTCATTGAAGATTTTTGGTGTAAAGTTCTTGTGAATGTCACATTGACGACAAGTATATGAAAAGAGAGTTTCAGTTGCGGGCATGGATGTAATATTTGAAACAGGAAATTCTTACATTCAACTTAAGGTATCATTACAAAAATGCAGCCTTTCTATTTTAGTTATTTAATTCTTTAATCAAGTGAACTAATTTTTGTTTTAAGATTTTTCACAATTCCCCATTTTGTTTTTATGTATGCCATATAGTTAATAAAATCAGGGTCAATTTTTCAATAAACCAGTACGAAAATAAAACCCAATAAACGTTTTTAAGTTATTAAAAATAAGTTTGCAAGCTTTTTTCCCTGTGTCGCACACTCTCATTCCGAAATTCTCAACAAACAATTGTAAAATATTAAATCATAACTTTTTGTTTTTATTGCATTTCAACTTTATTGAATACAACAGCAAGCAATCCTACGCCTGCCTCCCCCTTCCAGAGAGCCTAAGGGTAGCTGTTTTATGGCGCCAAATGAAACCAATTTATCTGGCACACTCTTTTTGGCGGCCTACCCTCGCTTCGTTTTAGCGCTTTTTATATTTTACGGCCGCACAATGAACGACATTACAAAATTATTAAAAAGCTCATTTTGTTTATTAAAAGATGCTTCAACTTTGCCTTAAAATGAGCTTCGGTTGACCCACTTTCCGTGCTCGCCTGCAATTAGTCAAATTGTTTTAGCAGCTGACTATCTTACTTCTCTTCTCCTTTTCTTCTCCTCTTTCATTGAAATGTTTTTTTTTAAATATTTTACGCAGATTGTCGAGGACTGGAAGTTTGTGTCAATGGTGTTGGATCGCTTCTTCTTGTGGCTCTTCACGTTGTCCTGCGTTTTTGGCACTTGCGCCATTATATGCCAGTCGCCATCGCTTTACGACACTCGCGCTCCCATCGATAGACAGCTGAGTGAGATTCCATTGCGCAAAAACAATTTCATGCTGCCGCCGGACATTGTCAGGCAGATAGTTAATTAAATGAGGCCTGAGAAATATGCTGTGGTGGAGTCAGGCGATTTGATTGTTTTGAAAGAGCAGCCAACGAGACGAAAGAATGGAAAAGAAAATTAAATGAAAGGCAAGGCCAAAAAATTACATTAAAAGTGACATTCAATATTGATGCCGAAGACTATGTCAAATGCTAGCGGACATATGCGACTTACTTGTAAACAATTGTAAGACACAACTTTAAAGCTAGAGTATTTCATAAATATTGCAACGATATTAAGGCATATTCCATTAAACTACATGTCGTTTGAGCATATTATTGTATTTTCTAATTAATTGTCAACATTAGAGTCACTGATTATATAATAATTAAATCAAGAAAATAAATCGATAAATATATAAAATATAAATATTGCTCTTTTTACTTCAATTGATTGCATGAGGAGGAGGAGGGGGGGAGGGGGATTTGAGCAAAGATTTCCTTTGGCACATTTGGACATTTGGAAATTGTAACGTGCTGGTTAGGAAAGTACTTTTGAAACGAAGCTGCTTGGGCTATACTGAGTGGTCGTACTATATATACCGAAATATTGGTTATACAAAGATATGGGCGACAGTCGTTTGGAAAATTGTCTTTTGAATCGAAAAAATTAGGAAGAACACTCGCAACTCGTGCGGCTTGTAGAGAAATATCGGATATAGCTAGCTACTTAGAATTCTCAATTAAATTTATTTTAGTTTGCTATTAAATACTAATATTTAATATTCTGTGGTCCGAATAATAATACAAGTAATAATTAATTACTTGTATTTAATCTTATTGACACTATTTCCAATTTTGAAGAGCTCAATAAGTCGGCCGGGATATTATTTAGTTTTCTAGTTTTGATAGTTTTTTTCTCTTCTGTTTTCATGAGAAATGTTTTTCCTTACGTCAACAATTACATTTGTCGGAAAACGAATTCAACTGTAATTTATCAAAAGCATAGATACAATTTAATTTAGTTTACAAAAAATTTCATTTGCATAAGCCAAAATGTATTCATCATACACGAAATAGGCATAAACGCATTTGTAAGTTAAAACAATTTTGTAGAAAAATATTCCCAAAAGAATAGTTTAATTTTCAGAATTGAAGCACTTGTATGAATTATTTCTCTGCCTAAATTCTTTTGAAGAACCAGAAATGTGGAAATGAAATGATAAATTATAAAATTGTCTGTACCTCTATGGCTTGTTGCACTCATGTGCTTTGTTTCAACAAATTATTATTATTATCACGCATACGCCACGTTGAACCCACCCATGCACACAGACAAGCAACCCACACAAATACACACGCATATACACATACAAGTATACGTATGACAAACGTTGTTTGCATGTTTGGCTGCCTTTTCTTGTTAATTTTCAATTAAGAAATGACTTTTCAAAAGTTGAACATACACACACGCGTTTATTCATTTACTGTAGAATAAAACGTTATGGCAACAATATGGTAAAAGTTGTCCGGCGTTTTTATGACAGACATTGCGCATACGCCACGTTGACTACCTAAATAATTTGCAGTATCATTTATTTGCTCGAACAGCGAACAAGCGAGTGAGTGTGCGTTCGCACGCTTGGCTTGCCATTTGCCTTTGTTTCTGTCATTTAACTTTCTTGCTGGCGTATTAAATTAGAAAGTTGTGCTGCAAGCCGAAATCTTTTTCGCATCGCATTCATCAACATGTGCAGCAGCTTATGTAAGCCAAAGGAAACGCTGACACACAAGCCCAAGCCCGCAAAAGCATCTGGCAAGGGGGGGGGGGGGAGGGTCACGGTGTTGAGTGGTAGAAGGAGCTGAGTGAGTGGGCGAGTAAAGAGGCGAGTAAAGGACTTTCACTTCAGCACTGTCAACAGACATAATTTTAAGTTGCTTGGCTGACTCGCTGCGTGCGTGGTTATACGTACATATGTATGTCTGTATATACATAGTATATGTGTGATTATGAAGAAAAATGCGAGTATATATATAAGTATACAAGTGTATATGTGTGTGCGTATTTATTAAGATTTGCTTACGGCTCCGTCTTTTCGGCTGCCTCGGTTTTCTTCACATTTTTCGTTGGCAGTTTTAAATTAGAAAAGTTTTCGCCAGATTTTTGTTTTACATTTTTCATATTTTCTATGGCATTTTATTTGCTGTGGTAAGTGGAGCATGCGTTGCATGTTCAGCTGTTGTTGTTGCTGCTGTTTCTGTTGATGTTGCTGTTCAGAGCGTCATATGCGTGGCCCAAAATGTCTGGCAAGCCAAAGAGCAGAATGAAGGCAGTCGAGGTATGTCATGTTAATTTCTATTCGTGTGTAGATGTGTGTGTAGATGTGTTCGCATCTAGTCTTCCCATGTCTTCTTGTCTTGCGTGCTTGATAATGGTATTTACATAAAGCCGCAAAGTATGCAACACATTTTTCGCCTGTCACAAGCCAAAGTTCAGCAAGCATAGAACAATATGCAAATGGCCAAAAAATGGCGCGCTAGTATGCAGAAAAGTCAACTTGACGCCAGCATTCGCCCGGGTCAGTTGGCTAAGCTATTTTTGATAACGTGTCCTACAGGATAGCAGCTGTTAAACAGCTGGTAAGTGAGACCGGCGCAACGGCATCTTAAGTCTTGGCATTAGCACTCCACTCAATTCAAATGGGAAGCTGATTAATAAATGTTGTTGCAAAGTAGTAAAAGTTTTAAAGAACGCAGAACAAATTTAAATATACCGACAGGATGTAGTATGCTCTCAAGGGATGGGGTGAAAGAAAATAGCAATATTGAATTGCGCTCACTGTTCATAGCGGCTCAGGAGGGGATCGAAGAACGTGCAAGTGGAAACATCCAAGCAAACACTCACATATAAACAAGCACACATTTAAAAATCATTCGTGCACGTTGCGCTGTGCTTTCCTGTCATGTCTCGTTTTATTGCTTCCCGTGACTGAAAAAAATGTGCTCATCCGCAATTGCATAGTTTGACCAAAAACACGTCAATTAGGGAGGTTCCCACGGGCTTTGGCAGTGCCATTTATTCGATTTCAGTTTTGTTTATGCAGGCAATTTAAAAGGCATTTCTCCTATTTGTCTGGAGTCCTAGGTCTATGAAATCATTTGACTTAGATACAAATCTAGTTCGTTAAGATTAAAGAAAAATTTGGTTTTATTACATTGGCATTAATTCAGACACATTACACACATACAAGTATTACAAACAAAATTATTAACATTCAGAAAAATCAGTAAAATCCAACAAATAAATAAAAATCGAATAAATAAAATGTTATTTTATCTTTAGTTCTGCAATAAAATTCGAGATAAATATGAGATTCTTTTTGAATGGTTCTTTCATATTACCCATTAATAAGTTAATAACATAAAATATTTAAAATCCTTGGCAACTAACTAGAACTGTCGAGAGTAACAAATATTTGTGCTTAAGAAAACCGTAATAACTTTAAAAATAAAAACAAGAATAATGTAATGGTCAGTTAGAAACAGCGTGGTAGTTTACGCAATCGAGAGTCCTTAATGCTTGCGTAGGCTTAAAAATGTCAATTGGGAAATATTCGTAAATACTTATATGATATAGCTGATATGTTAACTTGTATAAAAGTATAACGCATACAAATAATTGAAAACAAAATAATTAATATATAAGTACCTAGTAAACAAAAGAAATCATGAATTCAGTATAGCGGATTTCGGAATGCTAATTCATTTACAATCTAATTTAATAAATGAAAATATGAAAGGAGGCTACAAGTTTCCTTTGAATTTATATTCATATTTCTAAATACTTGGTTGAAATAATAGTAACGAATTTTAAAGTTCATTCTTACATGATTTATAAGACGCGTTTTTTTCACGCGCTTCCGTAAATTTTGGGGGACGCGACCAAACCAAGTGTGGTCGACTAGGTATCTAGTTATATTTTGGTATATTTACCGCTATTTCCACAGGTATGCATTCTCATTTCATTTATTATTTAATAATAAATGGTTGGGAAAAAATGTTAAAACACGATCATGAAAATTAATGAAGGGGTGTATATATCTACTTGTATGGTACAAGTACGTGTAAATATGGACTTTTGACGTAACTATAGAGTCATTACAAGCTATTTTATATCTCTACATATATATTTTTTCTTGTAAGAACTGGTACCATAGCCCATGGGCGTATATCTTTAGAAAATTATTTTCGCTATCTGAATTCAACCACATATTCATTATGGCGCACTTTTTCGCCTTAAAATGGAACTGAGTTGAATTTTTTGAAGTTTTTCTGTTGATCATATGCATAAATTATTATTTTAACGCCTCGTGCATTATTTAATCAAAATTGTAATATTTTGGCTCCTCTTTGGCAAAAGCTGCGTACGACCTTGGAATAACCCAACACATACTATATAGGAGGTTTGAGGTCTCAATTCAATCCGAGCTAATCTGTTTTGATAAATCCTACTGGAAAAGGCAACAAAGAGGGTGAAGGGCAGCGCATTGCAGACAGTGCCAACTGCATATACATACAAGTATGTACATGAACAGATATAAACGTATGTACGCTGTATATTTGTACACTCATCTAAGTCTATGCTTGTTATTTACTTTATGCTGTGTGTGTATACTTGTGTAATGATAAATTACTAAACTGCTGCCTACAGCAACATTTCTTTAGCAGGCACAATACATGGAAACTGCAGCATACATACATACTTATCCACAGACATAAGTACATATGTATGTGTGCAGCGTAGCCACAAAAGGCATTTTGTTTTTATTAAGTTTGCTTTTTGCCATTTTTCTATTTCACAACTCGTATGGCACTCGGTCACATGCCTATTGCCTGTCTTACTTTTAACTTTGGGCTTTGGCTTCTGTGTGTGTTTGTGTGCGGCAGCCTCGACCCGACGACTCTACGACTCGAGGACCCCGGGCACCCGGTGACCCTTGAGCCGTAATCGTCTCCTCGCTGGCTTGGTAAGTGAGGCCGACAGTCATATTGCGTGAAATTAATGATGCGCCGCACTTTTTGTTTTGTCTGCTGCTTCTGCGGCTGCAGCCCAAGATGTCCACAGGACGTTGCCTAAAGACGCTTTTATTAATAGTCCTGCTACGTGGTCACGATTAACTGCCATTTTACGCACTCGCACACGCGCGCCTTGAAGGCGTGGCCAGTCAGTCAGTTAGTCATTCAGGCTGGTCATGTGGTGAACGCTGTTTTAGCCTTTGCCTTTTTTGAAAGCTTTTTGCTGTTGCGTAAGTCTGAAAGTCTTAAGAATATTTAGTGCGTGTGTATTTGTATGTACACTGATAAAAACTGTGAGGCAGTTCACGATAGCGTGAGATGGCATGTGGACCAAAATCCATAAAGTTATTCTTATATTACATTACAATCGGATTTGGAAATAGCAAGAAATGTGACAATTAAAAAATCCATAAAACATTTCCAAAGCTAGGCCCTTTACTTAAAGTACGCTTATTCTAGTTACTTAGTATGAATATTATCATAGATACTATAACTATATTTACAGTTGTGCGATAAGCATATTTATCATATTTACTTAAATAACTAACATATACAGTTAATACTTGTAGGTAGATGTTTTCTTCTACCCGATCCTCTAAAGAAATATTGATCAAGGCATGTCTATCTGTATGCGTGGGTTGTGGAAGCGGCTGAATCCACTGACCAAATTTGGTATGAAGCCTCTTTTAAGATCGGTTCAACACGAGGTTATACATATTTTTTAAATTTACTTTCCCTTCTTTCCCGCTTGTGAATACAATACTGTGCATTATTCAAAAGCTACATTAATAAAATATGTGTCTCTTGCAAGCTAGCGAAACATTCTGCTACCTCACTTTTTGCTTCTGCGATGCTGGCGGAATTTTAGTTTTCTACATAAGGTATTTCAGTATGACATTCTCTCTTGTTGTTGCTATTATTATTAAATTTTAAATTTATTGCGTTGCAATTTTCTCTCTGTACGTTCGTTCGATGGTTAAAAGCGTGTGTGTATGAGTGGGTGGTGGCATGCAGACGAATGACATAAGCTGCGTGGGATTTGGACACGATTTTACTTAAGTTCATAAAAATTCTATTAAAGCCAAAGACAGGGCTACGCCCTCTTTTGCATGCACATAACACACACATACATCCATATTCACACATACTAAGTTAGGTTGCAAAAACAAATCGTTGCAGCAAAAAGAAGTTAAACTGTATGATTGAAGAGTCGCCTTGTGTTTCGTGAGGCTCGCTCGTTGTCCTTCGCCAGCGCAATCAGTGCCAACTGCTTTTAATAACATTTTTCACCAAGTTCGCTTTGGCCTTTGTTTTTTTGTTCTCGTTTCGCCGCCCGTACGTTCGCTTAAGTGGCGCACACTGTCAGGAATCCCCGCCTAGCCCAACTACTTACTCCATCGAGAGCAACAATAGCAGCTGCATCCCTTCACGCCCACAGCTCGCTATTTTACATGACATTTAAAATTTACGATTTACATTAAATGGCACAACGCAAGCATCGAAAAACAACGACAGCTGTAAAATGAAATTGCTCAGCGTCCAAGGAGCACGGCTGCGGTTCCTGTCGGCAGCCGACGTCGTTGAATGCGTTAAAAACCAATTTCGTGTATGTAAAATATATAACTATGTGTACATTTAAGTGCTTGTGATTTGGCTTCTTCGCTTCTTTTTTTGTCAACTGTCAAGCTTCAGGCAATGCATTTAGGGGGAAAATGTGTATGGTATGGGAATTTCGCACACTAAAGCTAAGCTGAATAGGTACAGCATTCGTCTTACGAAAGAGTAGATTCGAGTAGATTCTCCTTAATAATATTGACAATCCGATATTAGATTCCTAATTGAAATATTGTAATTGAATCTACTAAGTTAAGATGTTTTTTAAACAAAGAACGCTGGGAAATATTTCACCCCTGTCCTCTCTATTTACATAATCTTCTGTCGCTGTGGGTGAAATATGTAGTCCATAATACATATGCTTCGTAACTGAGAATGACAGACCACTATTAGAGCTCATCATACACAAAGCAAATTGATAGAACTAGAAATTAGAAGTCCGTTAGAGTTGGACAAATTTTCAGTTCATTCTCTTACTAATTACAATATTTTTCTACTTACTTAATAATCCTTTGTTTTTGTTCCCCTTTTAATGCGATATTGTTTTTGGCAGCCCTAAATATACTTTCAAATATGGTTCTGAACTGTTTAATAAAATGAGGATTGGAAAAAGCTGGTGACGCTAATTGGGGTAGCATAAATAAATAAATATAATTATTTCATTATTCCAACTAGAAACGAATTATAAACTATGTAAACCTATTCTTGTGAGAAGCAGTATCAGTTAGAAAAATCAGTTCCATTTGCACATTAACAAGGCAACTGGGAGGGCGACAGTTAATAGTTGAAGGTAAATGCTGGAAAATGGCTGAACAAATTGTTTTGCTGCGTCTGCGATGGACATCTAAATACATATTTGATTTGTTTTTATTAGAGACCGCAACAAATGAGTAAAACGGGGTTCTTAAGTTACACTTTATTAAGTTAAGCCCCAAGGCAAATAAACGCGTAATTTCTCACTTAGCGTGGGTGATTGAAGGAAAAAGTTAAATAACAGAGCGTAGTGTGTAGGTGGAATTTATATGCGGAGGAGAAGATATATTTAAATTAATTCCGCTGAGGCGGTAACAAAACTGGAGTGCGTTTGAATGGAAAATTGTACAGATTTAGAAACAGGTTTCTACAAAATTAAATCAATATTTCTTAATAAATTGGATGAACATGTTTGTTGTTTTGTTATATATTATATCCAAAATGTACAAGAGGTTTAGTAACGAAACATGTAACACTCAGGAATAGACATGGCCTATCCCACAAAAGTTCTTCATCCCTATGACCAAGTAAGTAGATATAACCTTGCCCACTTGACTGTTTGTCTGAACGCAACTTGGAAATTTAATTTAATTTAACCTTAATGTATGCAATTATTACTTGAAATACGAATTCGTACCAGCAATAAGGAATGGCTGCTTCTATACACTCATTGGGAAAGTATTAAAGAGCTGTGAAAGTGTTTTTGACAAGAGTTGTTCTAAGATTTCTACAGTTGATTTGCAGCTGAATTCCGTTGAAGGCTTTAGAACGAGGATGACCTTGCAGTAGAAATGAATCTGCTCTCTCTTGTTCGGGGTCAGGCCACCTTTCAAAAATGTTCAATGCAGAATTCTATATATAGATGATGATGTTCTGCTTACTTCTATTGTGCGGAGCTGAAAAGCTGATGCAATTTTCTATCAATGGAATTTTATTTCATCTTGAGCTTCACGATGATAAAAAAGTAAGACAAGAACGTCCATTTGGCAGATGGCTTGAAAAGAGAGATGAATAAAAAAGTAGAGATAGTATTGTTGACTTTTGCTTTATGCATTCGTTTCTAGATGCCAATGAATATAGATTGAATAAATTTGATCCCTTAATGCTGTTTATTACAGCACAATTATGTGCTCAAATAAATACTAAACTACGCCACTAATTAAAGCTTTGGCATTTAAGCTTCGTCACCCAACTAAGTATATATAAGTCTGTTCGCAGAAAATCCCCAATACTGTTATGCCTTTGATGACTATCTTGTCGAAGATAGTCCGAAAGTGAGGGGAAAAGCGAAATTGTTTGGCAGTCGGTGGAATTGGTGTTTAGGTTTCTTCTAGTTGTATATACAACACAACTAGGCACACACACCTGTCGGCACTTGACGTGAATTTCCGTTTCCGTTATGCGAAAAGTTTTCCTCACCTGGCTGAGCCAACGAACCAAATTCTGAGAGTTGGGGCAAGTTGAAAAGTATGCAACGCATGTTGAAGTTGGTGCAAAAAAGTTTTACGCTTAACATTTGCGCACAAAGTTGAAAAGTTTGCCGTTAGTCTCGCACACCTACACACACACACACACACACACACTCCCACAACTTAAGCACACAAACACACCACTCATACGCGGGCTTCGCTTACACATGCATGTTGATTAGCGAGGGGCTGTGATTAAGGCACACGTAAAGCACACACCTACAAAAAGGCTTAGAGAGAAGGACGACCTCGAGCTTAATTAAATCTAACAGCTGCTTAATTGCAGTCGTGAGTTGCTCGGCAAGGCCTTAAGAGTCTCGCCGAAGTTGTTGCTATGTATTAATAATTTTGACCAAAAACGCTAATGAGCCTAACTTGACTTAACTTCAACTTAACTTGCCACGTCCTGCTAACTTTTTTGTTCTTGTTCAATTTTTTTACAAGTTTTTCAATTTTTTCTAATTTATCATCAGCTGCCGTTGCCAAAAACAAGAACCACGCAACTCTGTCGCTTTTCTCGTCTGTTCGTGCGTCGCACTTTCATGCCTGGGTCTTTCATTTTCGTCCTGGCAACGCCCCAGCTTTAGCGCCCAGCGGCCAGCGACCAGCTTCAAGCTTGTAGCTTCTCAGCGCCCAGTGGCAGGCTATTAATTTCGCGTCAATTAAAAATTAAGCCAATTATTTGTGCTGGGCGGTTTGGCAGAAATGCGGGCGGGCAGGCACTCCTCGCTTGCATTCGAGTCCATTAGGGCTTCATTTGTTTTTAATGTTGTAACCTTTTCTGTTTTGCCAAAAATAAAAACCAAATTTCTAAGTTGGCACTTTCACGGTTCACCCGCCCTTGGGCCGCCTCTGGGTTGTGCTCCGTTTATTGGCTAATTTAATTTGCGTGTCTTGCCTGCGAAGGGGCGGGGGCAATTAATCAGCAAAAACAGCTGCCATAGCTTAAACTCCTTGGTTCCTGGCGGACTCGTTTGTTGCTTGGTTGTTCGACTGAAGAGTCAGCTTAAATCAATTATATTGAAAACACACGTTTTTTTTTTCCAAGCTATAACTACAGTTGTATCTGGCTAAAAAGACAATTGATAGATACATTTATTTGAAATTTTGCATAGTTAAATAAATTTTATATAATTAAACAAGTTTGCTAAAAGGAATTTTCAAATTAATTACATTATGTTTTTATGTATATTATATGAAGGAATCATATGTAAATTACAAGAGACATCATAATTTATAATTAAAATACGACTTTAGAAAGATAGTTATAGTTATAGTTGCTATATAACAGAAGTGGACTTCGCCTCTATGTGGTCAAATTAACAAGTTAGATGAAAGCATCGAAAACAAATTGTTTATCATTGTTGAAAAACGCAACAGCATAGTTTGTCATTTTGAAGCCACAACAATTCCTAATTGAATGAAAGCTGAATGCAACTGTTTCAGGTATTTTTATACCCTGTACCCGTAGGGTAAAAAGGGTATATTAGGTTTGTGCAAAGTATGTAACATACAGAAGGAAGCATCTCCGACCCCATAAAGTATATATATTCTTGATCAGCATGACGAGAGAAATCGATCTAGATATGTCCGTCCGTCTGTCCGTCCGTCTGTCCGTCTGTCCGTCCGTCTGTCCGTCTGGATGAACGCGAGGATCTCCGAAACTATAAAAGCTAGAATAACCAAAGTTGGCATCCAGATTCTCCTAGGTCCGAGTAAGGACGAGTTTATTTTATTTTTTGGAATTTTCCCCCCCTTCCCCCGCTACAGAATTTCGTCAATAACGTCCACATTTCAAATGCTACCTAAACCAAACTTTGCACACATAATTAATATATAATTGTCTACTGTTGTATAAAATTTTATTCAATTCGGTCAATTCTAAATAAAGTTATTAGCAAAACAAATTCTCGCCAGTACAACCCCCCCAAACTGCAGCAACAAGTTCGCTCTTCTTCTTCCTCTTTTTGCTGCTGCTATGGGCGCATATAACTCAGTGACGGAAGTTTACCTGGGTACAGGGTATTACACTGTCGGGCTTGCTCGACTGTAGCGTTCTCTCTTGTTTAAATTTAAATTCTTTAAAATATAACAAGAAAAGAATGCTAAAGTCGGGAAAGCTCAACTCTTAAATACCCTGTACCTCCCACCAAAAACGAAAAAATGAACAATAATATTTTTAAGTTATTAAAAAAAATTATGTTAATTAAATTAATGACATGGTCATGTACAGTTTCAAAAGCATACATTTACATAAGAATCGTGTCTATGTATGTATGTATGCAGCACAAAGTTGAACCAAAGCACCTATCATGATGAAACTTGGCATACAGACACATAATCACTAACGGGATGTAGTTACCAAATTTTAGTTCGAAATTCCAAGAACTACGGGAGTTATGAATATGAATTGTGGGGGAGTAGGGGGTGTATCAGAATAAAAAAATAAACTTGACCTGCCTATGGCTTATGGGAATCTGGATACCGAGTTTGGTTATTCTAACTCTTGTAACTTCTGAGATCCTTGCGCTCATACAGACGGACGGACGGACGGACGGACATGGCTATATCGACTCGGCTTTTCACCCTGATCAAGAATATATATACTTTCTGCCACGCCTCCTTCTGTGTGTAACATACTTTCCCACAAAACTAGTATAGCCTTTTACCCTTTGAGAACAGGCTTAAAAAAAGGAACTAAAGAATCAAACTGGAACCAGTCCAGAAAACATAAACCGATAAATCACCTGAAAATTAAAACTAGTGCCCTTAATATACATTTTTGAGAACCGTATCCTCGAAAGCGGTATTCTTAAAACTGAAAAATGTAAATCTATTTACCTGTTCACTTTTGGTTTATTGTGGTCACATTTTCCAATTTGTCATACTGATCTTTAGAATGCGAGTATATCTTTTAATATTTTTCGAGTTTTTTGTTTCGATTTGTCCATCTGTCCATCTTTTGTTTCTAACCATAATTATAGGTTGTTTATTATACAAGTATGTATTTATCATGAGAGAATCAGCAATTATAGGATTGTTAGATCAAATCAGAGATTTGCATCGTGAAGCTTGGTACTTTTCAGCCTGTTGGTTTTAATAGTCACTTGGAATGGAATGTTTTTTTCAGAAAAACAAAACTTGTTCCAATTCAACCACGAATGGTGCAAGGTTTCAGGCACTTGCTTTTTTAGAGCATCGAAAACATTTTATAATAGGTATATATTTGGCGAGTTCAAATTCATTTGAACTTAAGTTAATTGTATGAAAACCCTTTATTACAAGTAATCTGTCTCCTTTGATCTTTCTTTCAAAAGTTCACAGACTGATTTCGCACACAAAATTTAATGACAAGTAAATGTAATTTGCAACAAATCGAATTTCTTTCTTGTTATCGATGTCGAGCTGTAGTATTTTTATCGGATTATATTTGGATTTGTATAGCATTTGTATGTTTTGGCACTTAATTTGCATGATTGCTGTTCGCGATGCAATCAATTTAGATTTTGTGCCAGTCACGGTCGCTGGACGCCCGACTAGTTTTCCATCACCTTTTGTAATCCCTTGCCTTGGTGCTTATTAAATTACGTATACATGGGCACTCTAGCTCGGGCCCTTTTCCAAGGTGCGCCAAGTCAGGGTGGCTCTCAGACGGAGAGGCGAGCACTTGATATGCCTTTTAATTGCATTTTCCCTGGCACAAATGCAACTCAAGTGGCTGCTGTTGCTGTTGTTGCTGCTGATGTTGTTGCTGGTCCATGTTGTCTTACCTTTGTGCTTATTGCTGGCTGGTATTCATTTGATGTTGCAGTTTCTAGAGCCGCTGAGCTCCATTTGTCTGAGCAGGACACCGACGGTGACGACGACGACGACAACGACGATGGCAACGACGATGGCAACGGCGACTACAACGAACACGATGTTGTGCACGCTCAAGTTGAAATTAATGCAGTAATTTGTAATGAGTTTGCCGTTTTTGTTGCAAAAGGTTTTTGTGTCGTCATTCCTGCCACGCTGTGCCTTTGTCTGTTTTGTATGCAGACAATTGCAATTTATTGTTGCACAGTTTTGAGCGCACGTCAGAAGGACGCCAACAGCAAGTTGTGAATGTCCTTCTAATACCCTGTACATAAAGTTGTTAAAATTATAGTCGGTTCCTTGCATTGGTTGTAACATATAGAAGGAAGAATCCATGTTATAAACATTATGCAGCTCTGCATCTAGAGTCTAACGAAGCCTGTCTGGAGCATAATTGTAATACTTACAATATACCGAAAAATATACTTT
Organism: Scaptodrosophila lebanonensis; assembly: GCF_003285725.1. Classification (NCBI taxonomy): domain Eukaryota; kingdom Metazoa; phylum Arthropoda; class Insecta; order Diptera; family Drosophilidae; genus Scaptodrosophila; species Scaptodrosophila lebanonensis. Next base: position 1,865,387 of record NW_022060558.1, read on the forward strand.
TAACCAAACCAAGGCTCAGACAATATCCTTGCTTAATGTGTTACTTGTACGACAAATGGATTATTGTTTGTTATATATATTCAATATGAAAATACTTATTACTGTGGTGATATTTAATTTGATTCATTTATTTCCAATTTGGTTTATTATGAGGATTTATGTTATGCTCTAATGTGAAATATGTGCCTTTTTGAGTTTCTAGTGCGTAGTGTCAATCGAAATAACCATTTTCCAGTTAATATTAGATGGCCGTCGATATTAAATTGAACAAATATTTGCCATTCCTTTCCCTCAGAAGCATCATAAAACAAAACTCTTAAGCTTAAAATCACGGTCTTAAAGAATCGTTTAAGCACATTTTTCTTCTGCTTCATTCCTCGATCTTAATTCGATTGCTATTTACTTGATTCATACATAAATCGCTGATTCGAGCTCATATCGACAGTGACACGACAGTTTTGAGTTGCAAGGTATCCCATAGTCGTGGGACCGTGATTGTGCAATTTGCTCTCATCGTTTTTGTTTATACAAGTAGTATGAATATTCTTCGTGTTGGTGGCTGCATTGCGCTCATTAAACGTTAAACACGTCAAATATTTGGCTCAGTTATAATCATTTATTTCACACACACACACACAAACACAAAAACACTTTTGGCCACTAATTGTATGTCTAACAATTTTAATGAAGTAGACTTTGGCATACAGCAAAGAGTTTAAATATTTGAGCAACAGGCATCATAAATCAAATTATGCAAAACGAGTGAGCGAAGTAGAGTGCTTAAAATTGGACAAACAAGCCGATACACCTACACCTACACATATACATACACATATTATCATACAAACGTAGTTATGTATAAGCGTTCTGGCAATATGTTTGACAAAAATTTATCACCGCTTTGGGGGCAAAAGAGTTGGCTCCAAAACTGACAGGCAACTGTGACACTCACGAACCTTGGTAAACATAAGAACCCTACGCACCATAAATTTTCGCTCTAAATTGTACATTTTTAAGCAAAAGCCGCGACAACAACAAAAATAGCAGCGACAACGAAAACTATAAAAGCGCCAAAAATTGAAATAAATTGAAAAAATTTGCAGAAAATATTACACGCTTGCCCAGTGGTTGCTACAACGGACCCATGCGAAGGACTAAAGTCGAGTGTTTGGGTGTGTGTATATTTGTGTATACTATATCTGGGTATATGTATGTGTCCGAATGTGCGGCAACTTAAAATTCCGTCATGCTGTAAACTGAATCCTTTGGTGAGCAGGGCTCATGCTCACGCCCGTTTCTCTGTCAGCTTACAGTTGTCTCTGTGGGTGTGCGCACTTTTGCGAGTGTGTGCGTGCATATAAATTAAGTTTTAAAAGTAAGCTGTGCTTTTATATTTTATTAGAAATCAAAACGAATGCTGCATTTAAATCCTGCTCGTACTCAGTTTTCGCTCGGTGTTAGATAACACAAAAGTAAGTGAGGAGTTAGTTTGAAATGTAGCGATACGAGTACTATATGTAAGAGAGTAAGAGGCTCAGTGTTATGGATCCATACGATGCCAAATTGATGATAAGGCATGTTTTTTTTTTTTAAACAAGGAGTAAATAATACATTCACTTTCACGACATTATTTCAATCTATTGCGCTTTACAAACAAGCTTTTCGGTCTTACGGCATGCCAGCTATAGTGCACTGCCTGCACCTGAAACTCATTGTCAGATTCTCAACGAGCTCTATTAGGAGAGCAGTCCATGCTTGAAAAGTCCTTTTAGGTCATATAAATTTATAGGATCAAATGCAAAAGAAGTAGAAATTTGTTTAAATAAAATATTGGATAATATTCTTTTTTAAATGATCTTCCTTTGATTAGAAAAGAGTCAATTTTTAGTTACAACACACAGTAATTGATACGCGAGTATAACTTCGGTGCAGACACAGATAACTCCCTAGCTCGCTGAATTCCTATTTGGTCATCACATAATAATTTTTGATCCTTTTTACGCTTTTAGTTAAACGAACTAAGCTGGATTCCCTTTCATTGACAATTAAGACTACTTTGTTTTAACTCGATTCCATTTGCATTAACTCAACCATACACAGACATATCCCAAGACACATACACTACCTAGTACACGCATTCATTAACAATGCTCTTTTATCGATGGCTTGGCCATTAAATGCGAGTTTGCTTTCCAATTAGACCACTTGATTAGCTTTTGCGAACACACACACCATTGGGGACATTCCAGTGCAACGGTCAGCATTGTGCGTTGAGCATGTTAATTGTGTCTAATCTGGGCGACATTAGGGCGACGAGGGAGTGTGGCAAATCTAAGTGCTTAATTACATAAGTAGAAAAGTGCGATAATGAAAGAAGAAAAGAGGGAAACCAAAAGAGTGCTGACTAGTCAATAGAAAACAAAAATCTTCAATTTTGGCAAATGAATAAGAAAAAGAAATTGGTATGCTTTTAGGTGAAGACTGCTAAAAAAGTGACATTGCTAAGCTGAATGCTATGTCAACATATAGTAAATAGTATCTAAGAAGAGTTCCTGGCAAGTGCAGAAAGAATCTGCCAAGATATCGTTACTTGAAAAAGAAAGGGAACGCTTCGTCGAAAGAAAGCTGCCCCTAGAATCTCGTAGCTCTATTAAAAATTCCTTGCACTTGGGAGTTTACATTCTATTTCGGTCAATACGATTATATATTTCCGACCTATTAAGCAAGCTGGCTGAACTAGCTTATTTAGTAGCTGTTTATAGACGGTTAACACGATATCAATACGGATACCTCATACCTTATACATACAAGTACATGAGTTACCAATAACTTAATTTTCCAATATACTTCTCTCTCGAAGAGGTTCTACTTGGAATGTTAATATTAAAAAGTTAAGAGAATGCCTATTTTATAAGATTGTGTGGAAATTTTAATTATTTTGTAGTAATAAATACATTTTTTATATCATACCAATCACAGAGGACAAAGAGTATCAACTGCAGGACGAGAATTGAGAGTCTACTACTTATATGTTAGCTGCAGATTGGAAGATTTAAAGGGAGGCGAAGCTAATTTTAGAAATCTAACAATTGTGTGTGATTAATTGTAAACATTGTCTGGTGAAAGTATTGGAAAACTTTGTTATGATTGCTTATTACGGAAGACTAGTACTTTAATGGCAAAACTTTGTTAAGCTTTCTGAGGGTTTTAGATTTCGTTATGCTAGTATGTTAATGCTTAAACGATATTCGCAGCACAATTTTTGAATACAAAAATAACGCTTTCAAAGATAATTTGCAAATTTTCAACTTTTGTGGGGAATTTAAAAATAACTGAATAAGCGGACAGACGCCAAAACCTGAATGGCAGTTGAGAAGGACCTCCTTGTGGCGCGGGCAGCGAACACTCAACGGGTTATTAGTAAGAAACAAGTGGGTGGCGCGGAAAGGCGCTCGAGCACGTTGTCTTTGTCAGTTACGATGATGAGCTGTTGCTTCTGTTGTTGTTGCTGTTGCATTGAGCGTCACGCTAAATGGATTTTTAATGTCGTTGGCAACGCTTTCAACAGCAGGAAAGTGGCGCACGCTAGCGATCCTTGCCAAAGGTTGTTGTCACGGCTAGGTACGTCAGTGCTTACACTCGCAGACATCTGAATAGCTTCACCACCCTTTCAATTTGTCATGCACTTGAAGAGGAAGAATATTTTAAAATGGGAAGTTGGTCATATTATAAAGATATCCTTAATCTGGCGAAACATGTAATTTAAACACTATAAGCCTTGTTCATATTTGTATCTTGTTTGACGGATTAATGATTGTTGAAATTTTATTTAACGTTTTATATACTTTAACTTTAATTGTAATAATCGCCAATATATGTGAAGCAAGTGTAGTTTTTTTTTAAAGTTACTGTATTAATCATCTGTTAGCACAAGGCATACTATTTTTGGAATTTTAAATGAACTTATTATGTATGTATTGATATATGTAGCTGCAAAGAGAAGACCTAAGTTGAGCATAATTGAACCTATTTAAGCGCATGTGAGTATATTTGTAGAATAATAACACTTAAGCCCTTATTTTGTGCAACTGCAACAGGAGAGCAAGCGGCAATGGCAGCCAATGTTGTTTGACTGTGGCTGTACGTGCAACAATCAAGTGTCAGTGTAATGAGCTATCAAGCTGCAAAATATGCAATTTTCGCAAGTGAATTGTGCAACAAAGCGATTTTACACTCTCCCTCACACACACATATAGTATATATATTCACACACATATGTATTATCAAAGAGCTTTGCTAAATTTTGCGTGTAAGTGACAAGGCCCCCATGAAAACCAGCAAACAAAAAGTGTAAACACCAGCATGAATAGTCGCAGTACACGCAGGCAGACAAAATTAAACTAGTGATGTGAAAGGAAACCGATGTTATTTATGCATCGATTGCCTATGACGTTTGCAGAATCATCGATGGAATAATGGAACCAATTTCGGGATCATTAAAAAACAATTATTTAAGCGAAATTATATTGCATTTTTCAAAAACATAATCATTTCTAAGGAGTAGCAATGCGATCAATTTTGCATTTTTGTATTGGCTAAGAAGTAAGTGTATTCATCTATCAGAATATTTCATATAACTATGTATTTAGTTACGTTTGTAAAAATCCAATATTTGTACTAGAAGTGGAACTGCTTTTGTTAAAATGGCACTCGTTTTATTTTTTGAAAATGGAAAATGTTATGTTTTAAAACATTCGTATTTTCGAATAATAATAATATAATATAATCATAAAATATTATAATTAAACATTCATTTTTAAAATTAAGCATGCAAGTATGAACTGGTTGTGAGTTTTAGGAGCTGAGAAAGGTGCTGCAGATTTATTTATGCAAGCATAATATTTTTCCTTCTCTGACTGCTCTCTGAAACATTAATTAATACGTACTAGTTATATTAGTCCTCGCCAATAATACTTCGAATCAGTTACTAAGATCCTTTTAAAATGATTTTTTGTTGTTGTTTTTGCTGAAATACAAAAAGTGATGAGTATTGGAATCTCCTTTTGATGTTGTTATAGATGTGGATTCGACTGACATCATTAAAACACAAACTTACTCACGCATAGTGTATGCGCTGCTTTTTGTTGCACTTATTAATGAGCAAACAACACGCGACGCTATGGCTACGTAATCATCGTTGCCGTTGTCATCAGCGCCATCATAATCAAGCACTCAAGCGCATAATTATAGCCATGGTGGCATTGCTCGTGCGCTGGTGAGCTCGATGGTCGGGTTACGGCTAGTCATGATAAGGAGGGAGTTGGGAAGGCCTCTAGAAAGAGTTGCTCTACTTGTAGCTGGCAGAAATACTGGCACAGTGGCGTAGTACGAGTATTACAGAATGTGAAGCCCAATTCGGAATTGCAGCAGCAATTACGCTGGAGAGAAATTAGCATACGGACAATAACTTGTTACTTGGATTTGTAATTGTTAGTATGGTTCTTTATGAAATTTTATTTGATGGTGTAATTTATTGGAATGAATGAATATTTGAGTTTTGTTGATTTTAATTTACTCGTTTATTCGTGGATTATATTTTTTAAATTCTTATTCTACTTTGGGTAGAATTTAAAGAGATAACTAAAGGGCTGTTTGATCTGTTCCATTATATCTATGTTCCTTACTTATTTCGTGATTAAGCGACTTTCTATGCTGTCTAGGTGTCTTTCCCTTTCTTTTCAACAAAGTCATTTAGGCGAAGACGTTACGTATACATAGTTCCTGAAACGTTTTTTATCTATTTGTTAATATAAATAAATAAAATACTCAGTAAATTAATGAAGGCTGTAATTAAAATAAAAGTTTGAAAAGTTGTTTTTATTGTTCATTAATTTAATATTAAAGAAAAATGATAAAATTGTGGATAATTACAAAAAACAAACTATTTGCACTAAGCAACGGCTCGTGATTATGAGCCATGCATTGTATGGTTCAATATATGGATATTATCCAAATTTTCATGAGAAAACCTGGTAATAAATTAATTTTTTTTACACTTTGTTGTTGTTATTTTGTTGTTTTTATTTTGATTTGAATATTAAATTAAGATTATGATTTTATTTTATTTATATTTAGCAATCGACGGGCGCCTGTCATCAGCAGTCACTGATTACTGATACAGGAGCTTTAGGGATAATTTATCTGAATGCAGCCATTTCCTTTTAAAGTTCCATGCTTAGGAGGAATACTCCTCGGAAAGACGCCCATGTAAGTATAGACTGGATGTGGACAGTGTCCGGTGACTCGCAAATACAAACTGCGGTTAAAGTTGTGGCTGCAGGCTTGCTGTTGATGTTGTTGCCTTCCGCGTTTCATGTAATTTTTTTTGCTGGTCCATAATTTACAATTAAAAATCATGACACTTAAACATAATTAAAATGTGAAAACGGTTTTTGCTACGCAACAATAAACAGTAATAAAAGTTAATTAGAGAGCCTTAAAGGAGATGGCACGAGTGCGCCTTGGGGCTTTGGCCAACAACTACCGGCAATAAAAATCGTTAAAAAGTGTAAAGCTAGGCGCATTGCATGCTTAATTGTTAATTAACTTCATTGGGTCACCCTGCTGAAGTATTAGGTATTGAGTATATAAGTATTTTATATATGCCAGATATATTGACTTTGTGGGGCTTAATGCCTAATGAGTTTTTAATCACCACAACGAAGCGTTAAATTTTCCGCTTATCGCACTTAGGAAACGTTTAGGTGTGTTCGTGTATGTACATGTATAGTAATTATGTGTGTTTCTGCAGTCTTTGTTTGGTTTATTTCATGCAATTTTGACTTTAGCTTTAAACAATATGCATTATAAATTGAATGGAAGTAGTAAAGGCTTATGGGGTTGCACATAGTTGTAGAATCCACCCATCACCTATCACACATAACCATACACCCCATACAGACACTATGTAAGCCCAAAACAATGCAGCCAGCGGGGTGTTAAATGGTTTTGTCTGCATGTCAAATTACAGGAAGCATAATTTCATGCTTCGTTGCTTTCGGCCAAAAACGCAAAGAGTAGAGAACTACAAAAACAACAACGGCAACAACAATAAGGGCAGTCGAAAAATAAAACAAAAGGTGCAAACTGTTCAAATTGTGCATTGTTTTCTGCTCCCTGTATATGAAAAGCTTAACTTACGGGCATTAAACGACTGGCTTCGGTTGGCAAATGAATAAACGAACATCGTTTTGTCAAAAAGAAGTCGAATGCTAGCAGTTCACTTAGCCTTGTTAATTCCTTAAAGTAGGCAATGGTCATTGAGTTGGCTCCCAGCATTTATTTTGATTAAAAAATAAAATACAATTAAAACAAAATGCATACACATTTAGTTTTTATAATTCAGATAGACATCTAGTCTAAGTGCTATACAATAGAATAGAGCAAGCCGATTGTTATTAGCCACGTTCTACACCAAGTAAAGTGTAAAGTAAAGTAAAGTTCACGCATCAAATTTTTGATACAGAAGCATATAACCTATTCTTTGCAGAGTTCATTGAATATTTGGTTTTGCTGTACTTGTGGTTTTGTTGTAGCAGCTTCGGTTGGCTTTGAGTGTTAATGCTTTTTGAATCCGGTTCAGCTAATGAATTCGTTTAGTGTAAGTATATACATTAGATTGCCATTGTGTCCTTGTTTTAATAAGGCTCATTGAAATCTTAGCTGTACAAGTGAGATGCCTGTCTTATGGCGTCATCAGCTTTTGCGGTTCCGCTGCCTTTGGATACAATTAAAAGACATTTTAATCAGGCCAATTGTTTCTGTGTTTGCATAATGCATGCACGCCACAAAGCCGAGCTCGCATACTCCTACACCTACACTTACACACTCAACTGTAGGATGAGAATGCGTGATGAGTATGCGCGGGCGCAGCCGGAGCTCATTATAAATGAAAATTACCACTTAATATTGTTAAATGCAGGGAGAACTCGAACGCGAACGGTTGAGCCAGCATCGAAAAATCTGTCTGTGGGCCATGGCCGCCGCATGCACCGCAGAATACGCCGATCTTCTTGCTGAATGCAAAAATCCTTCAAGGATATTTTTTGGGGTCAGTCATTGGGAAGAGGTGTACCATCATCGTCATCATCATCATAAGCCATTAGTTGGCGCCGTCAAAGGGAAATGCTAAGCCAGCGTGCGATGGCCTGCTCGTTTCAGTTCATCCTTTTGTGCATGCGGTATGAGAATACGCTTACCCGTGTTGCGGTTGTGGGCGTTCCGCTGACTCTTGTTGCAGCTATTGCTGCAGTTCCTGGCTCTTGGCGGTCTTGTGGTGGCAGGACCAAAAAGTTAATTGTAAACATGACCCAGTTTGCTTTGCAGGCGCATTCTCCCACACGCTTTACACTCTCCTCCTTACTTTGACAGCCTTTCCTGTGCCTTCCTTCATTCACTTCACTTCACTTCACTTCATTTGGCCTGGCTCGCTGTATTGCTAATATGCCGTAAAATATGCAACAAACTGGGCGCTTTGTCTAGGCGGCCGAATAGATGATGCATCCTTGCTTTATTATTATGCGACATTGGCATGCCTGGCTCCAAGTTATTTGTTATGCTCTTGTATTTTGTTAGCCTGTGTCTGTGTATGTGTCGTCTCATTTTTACTTCAGCTACCTAAAAAGAGGCGGAGGGGGAACTTGGGGTTGCATTTGAAACCTGCCTTAAAATATGCAAAAGCTAAAAATGTTTATAACGCTTGCGTCAAAAATGCAGGCAACCAACTCAAATACCATCAAAAAATAAAACAGACTTGCACAGCGTACATACATAAGGCATCTTTGTGCACAATTTGGTGTCTCTAGCTCTTATAGTCTCTGAGATCCAGGTGTTCATACGGACATACGGACATACTGACAGGCGGACAGAGAGACAGGGCTAGATCGACTCGTCTCGTCATGCTGATCAAGAATATATATACTTTGTGGGGTCTTCCACGCCTCCTTCTGCCTATTACATTTTCAGCTCCCGCAAACCTAATATACTCTTGTACATTTTATGTACAGAGTCTAAATATTGAAATTTAAGGATAAAATTGTTAGTTAACTTTGATTTTACTAACCAAAAGGTAAACTTTTAAAACCTGACTGTGACATTTAATTTTCAATTGCCATTGTATTTTGTTTGCGAGTAACGAATTCAATACTCTATTGTTATAATGTGAGTTTATGGTGAAGTTTGTGAAACTACTACTAGCCAGCAGAGCTTCTAAAATAGACAGACTGCAGTTAGTGGGCGCATAAGGGGCGTGGCATGTTTTGCAGTATGTGTATACCTACATACATATATGTAAAAGTGTGCCTATGTGTTGGTTGCAGCTCAAGTTAATTGGATTTTGCCAAAGTGCAGCCAGTGGCGTCCTTTGAAGGTTGCTTGCTATCGTCCATGGTTGAAAGCTGTGTTGAGAACTGGCTTAGGGTCCTATAGCTGCTGGTGTTTCTGTGTTTGGCCGCGTTTGTATGTGCCTAGAAATGTAAGTTTAATGGCTCGAAGTGCCTTTTTAATGACACCTGAAGTCATCTGAAAAACTTATACAGCAGTGAAAGTTGTGTGGGAGCTGAGCTAAAGCTTTTTTGCTAAATTGCCGCTGGGGCTGCGTGTAACATGTGGGGTAAAGTAAAAGCCATAAATTGCGATAAAGCAGGTCAAAACCCAGAATGTTGAAAGGGGGAACTATGATAAACTTTTAGCGAGCTGAAATGCAAATAAAATGTATTAAAAACCGACTATAAATTTAATATTTAATAAATAAAAAAATGTTTCTCATTTAATTTATTCACAAAAACTTGGCTCATAAATTTGTGTGTTTTGCTTATTAGTTAACAATAAAGAGTTCAGGGTATAAGTCATTTTCTACTAAATTAGATATAAAGTATGTTGTTATATTTTATGAGTGAACGGTCAGTTCCTAATATGTAACAAAACCGGGAAAAACGGTGATGAAATTCCCATAAAAAAATATAAACGATGAAACTGCCAGTGAACTAAATAATCACTTATTAAAAATGATTTTTTAGGATATGGCCTAAGCTGTGGATATATTTTTAATTCGATTGTTATCTGTTCGTCTCATAATTGTATTATTTATTTATTATCTGTTTTGTTCAATTTGTTATTGAAGCGTCAAAACTTAATGGTAAGAGGGTGGTTTGGGACTAATACAAAAGGATTTATGGTTTATTTTCATGGACTGGAAATGTATGTAGCAAATATTATGCTCTACGAGATATATTTAAAATAAGAAATATAAATTAATATTGAAAATGATGACATGTAGATCAATTATATAAATCTCATTTCTAGGAAGAATTGTATTTAAGTATTTTGGACAAACTAATAAAAAGAATTTAAAACTGATAAATACATAATGTTGATAATAAATCTAGTTGAGTCTCTTTGGAGTTTTAATAACTAAGAACTGCAACAAATATTGAATATACAAATAACATTGCTACACAAGTATACTTGAACGTACTCTGTAAAGTTCTATATATTTAAGAGTTTCACCAAGGCATTCAGACAGTCAGTCCCTCAGAACATTTTCAGCAATATACTTGTATAAACAAATCTTCTAAAAGGAATAGTTATTATGCCCTGTACATAGAGGGTGTCTTCGCTTAAAGAGTACGCAGTCGGGTGAACGTGAATTTATCACTTGACTCGCTATTCTTTTTATTTCCATTAAGAAAAGTTAGACCCTGCGCTATACGAACGCAGCAATACTATAACGTACTACTCGTTTTCCTCAAAGACTGGAACGGCTGTCAAAGCATTCAAGAGTGGGAACTGCATTTGATATGAATGTTGCACATGGGCCCCATTATATATGAATGTACGATATGTGTGTTGTATTGAAGTGTATGCCGCATAAGTCAATTTTCAAGTTGTCCGACATGAATGAATAATGTTTACAGTGTAGTATGCGCGTGGTTAACAAAACTAAGTACAAATATGTTTACCGCCTGGGTTGTGAATATGAGTATGTGTATATGTATATATGCGTGTGTGTGTGTATGTATGTGTGTGCCAGCAGCTGCCACTAAAAAAATAAGAAATCGTAAAGAAAAGCAAATTTGCTTAGAGCGTCAGAGCCAACACCCGCAGCATTTACAAACATGGCATACAAACACACACACACATATATACTATATACGCATACATGCGCAGGTACATGACAGGCATGTCATAACAAAGACGTGGCTTGTGCGCACACACACGAGCATAGTCTCTCATATTCAACAACTTCTACGATATGCATAAAACTACGCTACATTGGCACTAAAACAAACAGCAGAAGCGGTAATAGGGACGCCAGCTGCAGTAGGAGCCACAGGCATCATTTGAGACGTTTAGGCAATGTCCTGTGACAAGTTAGACGAAGACGACGACAACGAAAACGACGATGATGGAAGATGCCATACAACGTCTACAGCACCAGCTCTATTTGAAAGGCAGTGCTCGTACCATCCCAGAAGCTTTTACCTTGCCAAAAGTAAATGTTTAAAATATTTGCCTGCTGTTTCTACTGCTGCTCCTTCTGATGCATGTAGTCGAAGTTTTGCCTGTCGAGCGCCCAAAATTATTAAGATGAGTGGCATAAATTATGACCAGACCCACAGCCAGGACCAGGGCGCAATTGCATGCGAACTGAACATTACCGGGCTTAAGTATGTGGATTAATAAACATAATCTGTTAGTGTAAGAAGAGCAGCAAAAAATTACGTAAAGATTATTATTAATGTGCAATGCCGAACTTAAACAAAAAATAATAAATAAAATGATAACATAATATAAATATACATCACAAACCATTAGTTTTTAAGTCTACGGGAACTAGAATAAATAATCCAAAATAAACAATATTCCATGTTGAAAAATGTGTTATACAGTTTATCAAAATTTAATACTTTATTATGCTTAATTATTTCGTTGGGTTTTTTTTATTTTTACAAAACTAGGGGATAACAATCTACATATTTCAAATTGTATTTGATCATTTGGTTTCCCGAATTTACTTTTTATGTTTCTGTTTTTCTATTATTCTCTTCATATATTCATATATCTGTTTTTCAATAAATCGTAATGCGTTTTAATATACCAAAAACCTTAAAATATAGATAAATGATATGTGCCTGTATTACATTCTAACAAAACGCGATTTCTTTAATTTCAGACAATTTATGTCTTGTAAATTGAAATAAATGCCCATGACAGAAACTAGATTTGTTTTGGGTAATATTTAAATGAAAACGAGTACTTTCAAATTTTAAAGTATATAGAAATAAAGCATATGCAAAAATATTTAATAGGACGCAAGCCGAATCAATTGATTACTTATATGTTTTTAAAGAACGTAAAACATATTTCATTTAAAAACTCTTTTTAATTCTGTAAAATGATTAAAATGTATCTCTCTTTATAAACACAGCGTATTATTATAGAAACAGTTTATTTGTTGATCTGTGCAATCAGAAATCAGAAATTTATTGCACGTCTTAACTAGTGACTGGTTTGTAACAGAAACATTTTTGAATTATGCGAAAGTGAGGGCACGTGCGTTTTCGATTTCAGCCATGAGAGCATGCCGAACTTTGATTGGTAAATTGACTTATGCCGAGCACTGTAATTGGTTTTCTGCTTGTCGGTCTGCTTGCTCGTAAAAGCCGCCAGGGTGTAATCCATAGAGACATTTAGACAGACTTGGTTTGGGCTGCCGGCTGCTTCTCTTGTTTGATGAGTGAATGACTAACTGCATGACAGTTTGCCAGTGTGTGGGCGTGTGTATGTGTATGAGTGTGTGTGTGTATGTGTGTGTGTGTATGTGTGGGCCGCGCCTGCATGCGGTTGATCACTTTAAGTATTGACAGCAGCAATGGCACTATATATGTATATTATGTGCGAGAGTGTGTGTTGCTGTCGGCAGTTAGTTTAATATTTATTTAATTTAATATGCTAATTGGATGTGATCTGTGCGTGTGTGTGAGTGCACTTCATGGATGGTCCCAACTTTACGAGCAGCCCACTCCCAATTCATAAATAAATGAAAATGTCAAAGTTTTCACATGTCACATACACATAGCCACACACATACACATATTAACTTTGAATTTTGACTTGGCCAGCCCATGGCAATATTCCACCACTAGCTATTAGAGTGAAGTTTTATTAATCGTTGAAAAAATGTTCGCACAGGCGGAAAATGCTGTCAGCGGCTAAAGAAAATGAAGGAAGAAGGAAGCGGAACGAAACGAAAGTGCAGCAAACTTTCTCTTGCCCGACAAATTGTTTTTGCGATAAAATTAGACAAGTGACACGCTCACTAATCGTGTGGGCGTGGCATGTGGTGGAGAGAGATAAAACTAAAAGGCTGCCTGTCATGCCAACCAAAAGCGACGTTAATTATATTTGGACCAGGCCAATGGGACGCGCAGAAATATGTAAAAAATTTAACTCATTGCCGATGCCAGGGAATTGAATTAAAATTGTTCAAAAGCTGCAAGCCCTTTCAGGAGTCAAATTGAATTTGTCAAACAACATAAATAAATGGTAAATCCAACTGATTGCAAAACTCTCTGTCAACCGGAAATGAAATTGCATTCCAAAAAGTATGCAATGAATTATATACGCACATTCATACAAACACATGCACGTAAAAAGTAAAATACAAAACGAGTCAAATAAAAAGGAGAAGAGAGCATGTAGTGGGATACAAACACAAGCAACAGAATGTTGCACATATTGAAAAAGCTCTCGAATGGATATTGAAAGTGAAGCATATGGGAAGTCTTAACTCCTTAATATTAAGCTTTAAAGCGTAGGTTGAGGGTTAGGTGCTCCGAAATTTCAAATCTCGCATAAATAATTGAATGTGAATTACATATTTTAAAGTGTAAAAAGGCATGTAAAGTATATAATTGCTGCCCATAGTCTGTTGTACAGCATTTGTTAATGTGGCTTTGATTCGATTTCATGCCAGTATGTACATCAATACATTTAATATGTTGCTGCTACAAAAATGGCATAAAGTAGAGAGTTACAAAGAGAAGGAGGCAGAGGGAGAGATAGTGATTTGAATCGAAATTCTTCACTCAATAAGAATGGCTTGAGTTTGTTGCTAAACTGTTTCCCATAGCTATAACAACCTTGCCTGTTAATACCTTCTTTGTCAAGAAAACATAAATAACAAATATAATAGATACTGAGTTAATTTTGAGAGATGGCTCTTCAGTTTTCCCAACCTTTATCATATGCTATAGTCATACAGAGTATGCTGATATCGCTGAGCTCAGCATTGAACTTATGTACTCGTGTATAATATACGCATGTTCCTTTTTGTACTCTTTTTCATACAAAGTGCAAATAATATGAATTTAAATTTATGCAAAGAAACAAAAATGAAATACACAATATGCAGGCAGCGTTGAACTGTGAAAAGTAGACGGGAAGTAAGCGAAAATGGTGGCACACACGCATATATGCGGCATGCTGGCAAAGTCAGTCGACGTTACGAGTAGCGGGGCTGGCAGCATATTGAACTTGTCAACATGACAAGAGAAACGGGTGATGGGAAAGCAACTGAATGCCAACGAATGTGTGAATGAATGAGTGAGTGTGTGAGTGAATGAGCTAGCGAGCGTGTGTGCGTAAAGTGATTGTCGATAGTGGAAAATATATGCAAAATATATGTGCATACTTTTAGGGACAGGCACAGGAACTTGTTGAGCAGCAACTGTAGCTGCAAGCTGTAACTGCTGTAACTTCTACTGCTGCTGCTGCTGCTGTTGATGCTACAGCTCCTTGTTTGCTACAGTTTTCTGACACAAGAACGATTGCAATTGCTGCGAGCGGAATGACATTGAGAGGGTGGCTACGGTTGTCTGGGTGGCTGCATTTGTGGCAGGGCTAGTGTGTGTGGCACATCAATTTGAATGACATTCCAAAAAGCAATTGTGACATATGTATAAAAATAGTTGTGCAGTTACCAACGTCTAGCAAATAGTTGTGCAGACATTTTTTGATTGCCACATTCTTACCCTTTAAGAGAGGCACACAAATACACACACTCAAGCTAAGGTATCCGTCTTTCTTGTTACCTTTTATATAGTACACGTAGATGCCAAATTGAAGTTGCCCGTCCTTCTTCTGCATCTATTCAAAAGGGTTAATTTTATAGTTACCAAATAAACGTACATCCGCATGTTCGCCCCAGCCCTGGAACGCTCAATTTTGTTATTTACATTCATGCATTTGAAATATTTCAACATTTGCAAACAGGACACAGCAATGCGGTAGATCCATTTCAACAAGCACTGCACAGGGCTTACCACTATTTATACAGCTTCGAAAACGATAAATATTTCGTTATGTTTAATATATGGTTTGATTTGTTTCGTGTGACTTAAATGTGTTTAGAATTAAAATTTTCCAAAAATATTAAAAGCCTTTTGACTTAGATTTAAAAATAAATATCTCACAATATTAAGCAATCCGAGAAAAAAAACAGACGCAATAAAAAGATTGTTGTAGTTTCTTGCCAATTTAGTGACATTATGCAGACAGAGAATCTGAATTTTCTGGATTATAAAACTTTCGTTAAAATTACTTTCCATATGAAAAGCAAATGTTAAACTGATTTATTGAAATTACAGGAATGGGTGAAAGTAGGAACACCCCTAATCACTAACAATAATTAAGCAGTGACCGAATCGAGTGAATAATCGATAGTAACCGATAGCAGGGAAGTAAGAGGTCAATTGATATTGACCAGTCAAAGAAGAAGGACGCTTAGTGAAATTTGATTTAAACGGACATTTGTGAAACATTGTTAATTATTTTAAACCAAAGTAATCGAACAAATTTGAATAAACTTAATTAATCCAACAAAATTTAAAATTTAGTTTTGCCAAAAAGCATTTTATTTTAGTTCTTTCGCGATTTTTATTCATTTCGACATGCTGGTCATCTTACTTATACACCGAAAAAAAGATTTCCTTGCATTTTTTAGTTTATTATGTAACACGTATTTTTATTGATCATTTATTGTTTAAGGCGTTGAGCTGGCAGGTAAGCTTATTTATGCTTAGCATTTCTAAAAGCAGAATGACTAAAAAAGCTATTTTGCATTTGTTTAATTAATATAGTGCAACAACCGTATTAAAAAACAAAGTGTCATTTGCCGAAAAAAAATGTTCTTTGATCACAAACTACTTACTTTGAAAATATTATGTGCGTTCTGCCCAGAATAGTACCAGAATGGGTCTCTGGGCAATTTATTTTCCCACGATGTTTGTGTACACAATTTAATAATTTATGGAAGCCGAATACTCTCGCAAGGCCAGAAACCGTTTGCCTCTCGAGAGTTGGCATTGCTTCGTCGTGACACTTTTGTGGTTCACTAAGCTGGCTTGCCACTTCAAATCAACATCTAAGGTCTCCAACTTGTGAAGCTCTAAAGAGTCTTATACTTTTCGAACTACAATTCAACTCAAGCTACGATTTGAATGCTATTAATGAAAAAATTTTTGACAAAGAGTGTTAATTAAATTTAAAAAACTAGGTTCAATGTCCACGCAAACATGTACACTTAGAAAAAAAATTGCTACTCAGTATTTACAAATTATAGTCAGTACATGGGATTAATTGGAGCATTATAATTAATTAATTTTGATTTATGTTGACATTACTACTAAACTAAATATTTAGGCAAAAGTATGAATTAAATAATAGAAAGTGTTTGTTGTATGCTGATTGTTTTTAATTTTCTGGTTTTCAGTTTTTTCATATTTTATTTTTATGAAAGAGTTTATTTTGTTATCTTGATTCCTATTGCTTCTTAATTGTTTTGTTTCCGTATTACTTATTTTAGTAAATTGTGTTTTCTTTTAGATATTACAACGAATTTCATCAACTAAGAAACTACTCGGCGCAATGTCAGTTTCTATGTGTATTTCTTTAGGCCTACTGGCCTATACCTATAGTTAACGCGGCTCAGTGTAACATGGACATAATTGTGTGTTAATTACAAACAAACATACACGTGTTTTTAAATATATGTTCTCATTAGTTAACAAAATAAAATATGCAAAATGCCATTGAATTGATAATATTTATAATTTATGTAATTTATACATATTCTTCTCTTACGTAAGTTTAATGTTGAATTATTTATTTACTTGCCATGGCGTTACAATTGCTCGAATATCTAAAACACCAAGGGGTTTTGATATCTGACATCAAAGACAATTTTGATATGAAAAGAAACAAAAATTTATAATAAGTCTAGCTGTATTGTATCCATCGTGAGAATTTGTGTGGTAACCAAGATTTTACATAAATTTACTCAATGTCTTAAGCATGCATTTTTTGATTAACTTAGTTCGTTTTCTTCTGGTTTGTTTTGGTAATTTCTCTCAATGTACAGTTGACTGAGTATTTGAAGAAAGTTAAGCCAATTTGGGAATGTAAAACACCAAAATGTCTCTTCAATGAGTAAATAAATTAAAACACATACCTATGTAAAAATGTTCATTACATAGAATTAAACTCATTCTGAATTTTATTTTGTTATGGTCATAAATGGTTTTAATTTTATTTCAGCAATATTTTGCATTTTGCAAATTTGCAATTTTTTTCTGGGTGTAGTTATGACCCAATTCTGACATTAGATTCTTTCATAAATTAATTTCACTGATAAATTAATTGTTTCACCAAATAAACATGCGGTGCCATAAAATCATGCCAGGAGGTTTCTAAATTAAGCAGCCACGCGTTGAAAGTATTTTAGGTTTGGTTGGCGAGATAAGATGGGAGCCGCTTGGCCTTAGTCGTTAGTCGCTTGTAGTAGGCGTTGGTCAAGAGATGAGAGCCTTTAATTTAAAGAACCCAATATGCCGTTTGTGGCTGCTACATATGCTTATTAATATCGTAGTGGCCAATGACAACAGCACAAATAGTAACAATAACAAGGATGTCAGTTTTCTCTTAAAAAAGCCCCAGAATATGGTGGAGTTATTACACAGACAGAAACGTTGGCTTGTCTATGATGTAGGAACCTCGTTGCTTGTAAGTATACTGTAAGAACTAAGATGTGGAATGGATATGGAGCCGGAATTTCCTTTGATTTCGTCCATAACGGGATATTGCATACCTCAATTGCAAGATCAAGAATAAATCTACTTTAGCACGCGGAATCTATATTACTGTGTTGTGTGATTTAGTATTTGATCTGAAATTTTGAAATATTGACGGAAACACAACGATCAGTCTTTTGGGTACAGTGAAGTGTTTAGTCGCTAATATGTTTTTGAAGACAATACCTATTTATAAGTGCAAGTTTTAAATGTGACGTTATTGGTATTGGTTCTATTTGTATAGCTCTTAAGCATAGCTTGTGCAAGCGGTTGGAGGCAAGCATCCTTTAAATTATAATAACAGAGTCAGTAATATTTATAAACCAGAAGGGTTTTTATACTCTGTACATGAAATGTACAAGAGTATATTAGGTTTGCGGGAGCTGAAAAATGTAACAGGCAGAAGGAGGCGTGGCAGACCCCACAAAGTATATATATTCTTGATCAGCATGACGAGACGAGTCGATCTAGCCCTGTCTGTCTGTCTGTCCGTCTGTCCGTCTGTCCGTCCGTATGAACACCTGGATCTCAGAGACTATAAGAGATAGAGACACCAAATTTTGCACGAAGATGCGTTATGTGTGTATTCTATACGAGTTTGTTTTATTTTTTTGATTTTCCCCCCCACTTCCCCCCTATGGGGGTTTTCCCGATTTTCCATTCGTATAATCGCCTATATCTCGGAGACTATAAGACCTAGGAACACCAAATTTTAGTCCCAGATGCCTTATGTGAATACGCAGAAAATGTATATTTTGGAATTCCCCTCCCTCCCCCCTCTACCCCGCAAATCGTAACTCCCGTAATTCTTGGAATTTCGAACTAAAACTTTGGAAATGCCCCCAGTTAGTTATTATGTGTCCGTATGCCAAATTTCATTATGATAGACCGATTTAACAAGAAGTTATAGCCATAAATATATTTGCTGATGCAGCGCTGCTGCAGCGCTGCTCAAGCGCTGCCCGCGGCTGTTGTTGATGTTGCTGTTTGGTTGACTGCGAAAATGCTTACACAGACACGAATTGATGCGCATAGGCATACATACACTCACACAGACGCAATTGCTATGTAAATGTGCAATTATACACCCTTTACGTGAGTTCGAATACCGAGAGAGGTAAAATCGATCAAATTTTTTTTTTTATTTTCTTAATTTTTTTTATTTTCTATAATTATTGTAAACATATGTACAGAGTATTTCAAAGTCGGGACACCCGACTTTAGCTTTTTTACTTGTTTTAATCTAAATATTTATTTGACAAGTTATCAGTTATTAAAAATTTCCAAAACCCCATTTGGGATTATGAAATTGTCTGATATTCCCTATACACCAGCTTCCTCATGTACGGGTGGTGTTGTTTCCTTATCACAGTAAAAATATGATCAGTTTTTTGCGGATTATTAACGTTCATACCAAGTTTTTCTGTGTCCTATTACGTAGATGACAGCAAACTGTGCTAAGCTTATACTTGGAGGGACACCCAAAGGCCTGGTGTGGTTAGCGGAATTAACGCTTATTTATTCGTTGCCTGCGGGTCCGACGGATTGGCTTCCACGTCGTAAAGGGAAGAAGCCCACCATACCACCAATACCACCCCTAAGAAAACCACCAGCACCACCACCACCAGCGCCACCAGTAGTGCCCCCTCCTGCCCCACCAGCTGTAATTCCACCACCGCCCGTAGGAGTGGCACCCATTATAGTGCCCTATAATCCCTCGAATCCAACTCAACCTTTTATTTTGGCCTCTGGTCGCCGTCATTCCCACGACAATCAAGACCACTCCGCCTGTCCAGCTTCTGATTTATATAAGGACCGATATGGCACTTACTACTGCCGTCCCTCAACTGAAGTTGAACATCACCGAAGACTACGACGTCAATTTGAGGAGGAAGGTACGAACGTGTTAAATGATCACGCCAATCCGCATGCTATTCTGTTCGATTTAATTACATTGCTATCCTCAGTGTAAGTATTAATCATCAATTACAATAGTCTTGCCAAATTTATACTCGAAACTCTCAATATAGGTACAGTTATAAGCCGCGCTATTGCATTATGCGGACGCTGTGTGAGTCGCGTCATTTAATATCGCCTCCAGGTAGAAATCTTTTTCATGATATGTTTCGGATTCTTCTGCGTCATGTGTATCCTGAGATTGCGCATAAGCCGCAATATCGAGAGGCATTTACTGCTGGCCATTCGCTGCACGAGTGCTCTTCATTGTATGGACCACACTGCAAGCACAGTTTTCTTTTGGAACTCATAGAACGGTTCCAACCAGAAAAATCCAAGAAAAATACAAAATTGTAAGAATTACAAAATAAATCAAAAATAACAAAGGCATTTGATATTTTTTTTTCAAATATTTAGACAAATTGATCTCTGTAAGTTTTATGCATTTGGAAAAATTTTTATTTCTTTTTTTTTTTTAGCAGCATTTAGTATCCATGAACTTTGTGAAATGGCTCGCCATTCAAGTTTCATTACCTTTTCATTTATATAGTATCTTATGTAGTATACTCTTTAACTGCTCCACCCTCCTCCACAGTCTTTGAACATTGTTTCATCAATCATTCCTATAGCATGAATATGCTGTTGCGTACCAATTTCGTTGAAACTTCAGACTTCAAATGTACTTGTATAATCATCAGATTTTGTTGCGATATAACAAGTTTGATATATATATTTAAAGTAACTGTAAGCTTTATAAACTAGAAACTTCATAACAAGACTAATAGCATGCACACCAAATTATGTAAGAATGTCTTAAAAGGCAGAAAGGTTAATAAATAATAATAATAAAGTTAATAAGAAAGATAGATAAGACAAGATTACGTTTCAAGTTTGGTGGCTACTAGCAGTTATCAAGGTGATGAACCAAATTTCTTCAATACATATTCTGTCGCCATCGGAGAAATTAAATACATTGACAATACAAATAATGGGTGGATTAGTAAAACCCAAAGAAAATTATAGCTTGATGTAAGTGACATGATTTAAAATTTGTAGAAAATTTTAAGAAGTCATAAGCTTCCCCCAAACTAATAACTATGCATCCTATCTATGTATATATTTATATTTTTAGCGATAATTTCCAGGGATTGGCAGCCAAAGTGATATTAGTTGTATTCTTCTAATCGTCGACTAAACTATCTCGGCTTTTCAGACAAAGACAAAGACATCTGAGGTCAGATGCACGGACTATAGCGAATAAAACTCAATTAATGTATTGTTTTTCCATAGGTCCAATACTCCAGTTAATGTATTTATTTGAATATAAATTGTGAAGTTTTGTGGGAACTATGTATAATATGAGAGTATCACACATACATATTGTTTATAAATTAATGCAAATTGGCTGGCTAAGTTCTAAGCTTTTTGAGAGCAATGACATTAACTAACATAATTTTCACAATCCGTTAATTAAATTTTGTAAAAGTTGTTTTATTGTTGTATTAGTAGAGACTCCAATCATAAACCCTAAGCGAAGCAGCGATAGTACGTAGTTATCATGAGCGCCAAGTAGTGGCAAAGCCATATATGTCGATCTATTATAGAAGTGTAGCGAAATTGAGACATTTACCAACAAATCGTAGTGAATCGAAAAGGGAGCTGCAAACGATATTATTTACTTTTGTGGCAAAGAAACATCGTGCGGTAAAAGAAATAACAAATTGAACAAGAAAGGTGTTTAAAAAAGAGTCCTTCGAAATCACATCGTTTTAGTATCAGCTAAGTATATTTAAAGCGGCCTCAATATCTTTGTGCTACAGTACGATGCAACAACAATAATAAGCTTGTATTAGGTAAAAAGTATTTAATTTAAAAGACGTTTAGTATTAGAAATATAAATCCAGATATTTTTTGTTCCTTAATATAATATGTGGGCTATCACTCTTTCTTTTGGTTAACACCAAAAATAGATACTGGATCAGCTCTCTTTGTTAAATATGGAATTTGGTCACAATTCACGAGTAATGGAACTCCATTTCATATGATAAGAACGTTCTTAATATAAGAATGTTACTTAAACTTTATAACAAACAAAAAGCTTTTTATATAATTATCAGTAATGAACTGCGCAATGCAGTATGCATTGAAATGATTCAAACGGTAACAGATATTGCGATTTGGATTCAGCATGTTTTGCATTTCAGCCTTACTCCTGAGTTTTAAGAGCATACACACCCAAAAACAAAGAGGATGTAAAGACAATATGTAAAAACCCCGTAAAGGTCCTAAAATCAGCTTTTTTCGATATTTCGTGAAAGAAAGATGGAGTGACGTTAAAAAACATTAACACATATTTTAACACAACGGGAAATTTTGATAAGCCCTTGCTGCATTAATCGGACGTCGAGGAGTGAAAATGTACGGTCTATTTCGAGGACATAAGGACGTGAATGATTAAAATGAAGCTAAACATTTAAGAATTAAGAGGAATGTTAATCAAACGATTTAAAGCATTGTTTGTGTAAGTGAAGTGAATATAATGAATAAATAAATACCATATTAGAATATGAATATTGGAATGATTCGCTATTTATATTAACTTATTTCAAGTAGGTTGGAAAATTCAGACACTGTGCAGCGGCTCTTAAAGATCTAGTTGTTTTGTTACTGAACAAGACCATGCTATGTACGCGTGTGTATGTTTGAATATATATTCACATACACATACCCCGTGCTTGTATGTATTTGAGTGTGTGGATGGAAGCCATAGCATATTTTGCAGCACATTTTTGCTACCTCAGAAAATATTGTAATATTTTCTCAACCTTTGCACACCAGCGGCATGCAAGCAATAGCTGCATAGTAGCAGTAGCTGCTGATGTGGTTGTTGCTGTTGTAGTTGTAGTTGTGCATGCACATGCAAAGTAGCTACAAAATGGCGCACAGATGCCTTGGGGCCATTTCCGCAAACCACATGTATAATAAAAAAGATGAGATGGGTGGTTTGGCCACGCTTTAGTTTAGCATTTTTCTTGGCTGCTTGTCCAACATATTGTATTTTTATTAATTTTCTTTATGAAACTTTCGCACCTTAAATAACATTAAACTAGACCATAAATTTTGTCTGCACGTTCATTTACTGCAGTGTATCAATCATATTTGTCTACGATGTGTTTTAAATTTTAAATTAATTTTGTTAACCATTTGCTTTTGTGATGAATTTAATTCTTCTTCTCAGTTAGATTGTAAATCTGTTGGGCGATCACTGACAATTGCACATCAATGGGTTTGGTGTCATCGTAGAGCGATGGTGCTTCGCCCAATATGACAAACGTGCCGACCAATGAGGCAATCATGAATGCCCAAAGGAACAGACGATCCATGACCATGGCCACAAAGCCCCAATCTTGATCTTCCTGTGAATGAAGGTGGGACGAATAAAAGATAGATCAAAAATTAGTAAAGCAATCATAACCAGTAAATTAAAAGTGAAGATGCCAATTTATTCTTAAATGACTGACTTATTTGAGAGACTTGGAGTAATCATATTTATGTGCATCATTAAAACAGTTCACACACAGTTCACATCCATCAATATAAATATTTTGGCACATAATTAGAAAGCAGTTGAAAAAACATTTTAATAATATGTGGACAGATCGAAAAATCAAGACTTCAAGGCTTGAATCATACATGCTTGTCTGTAAATACATTCTGCTTTATAAGTATATTACTAAAAAGTTGATGTGTATGTGCCAAATATTTTCTTTTAGCTATGGCAGCCTAAAGCTAAATGCGCCATTTCGTGCAGCGTCTGCTTTCATTAAGCCCTGTATTTAATCTACTTATACTCGGCTTATGTTCCCTACATCAGCACTCCTCTTTCCGCTTTCTCACCCAATCTTACCCACTCAGTAGTACATGAGTAATTCAAGCGTGTGTCAGTTATCAATCAAACACACGCCCCACCCCCAGCTGTTCGTAAAGTGCTGGCCAAACACAAAATGGCGGCAGCGATAATAAAAAGCAAACTCAAAGATGAAGAGCAAATAGGCAACAAGGGGGGGGATGAAAAATGCATCAAAAAATGAAGAGAGCAGCCGCTTGTTTTGCTTGATTGAAGCGTTTGGCGCCGTCTGATTGAGCTGTGGGCGGGCGTATTCGTGGGTATACTATATAAGGGGCTAACCAATTGCCAGTCAATTGCACAGAAGCAATTAAAAGTGGATTTGCCGAGGATTTTGAACTACAAATATGGAAAAGCTTAAATAAGTCGACAAAAGCATTGAGCCGGAGATAACACAGAGCAGAGAGCACAGATCCAAAGAGCAGCGTGCTCTGTTCGGTGCATAAAGCGATTTTAGTGGTTTTGGGTCAAGCAGCTGGAAGCTGGCAGCTGGCAGCTGCTCTGACTGACCACTACGTCGCCCCATCATCTGTGATGTGCGCACAAACGGAATTTCCAATTAAAAATGCAATCAGGTCGAGCGTCTGAGCCAAGACTTACCGCATTGAATTCATCCTGCCGCTGCATGTGATGCTGTATGAACATGACATTGTGTATGGCCTTCTCCAGCTCGAAAGGGTACTTTTTGCGAGCGGCCACATCACTAAGGGAGTCATCGAGGCCAGACAGCACAGAAGGTAACCCATTATAGCCACTCAATGTGCTGAGACCGCCTCCCAAAGCACCAACTAGGCCACTAAAACTGTAGAGTACAATATATAAAGGTATGCACGTAAACATAATTTTAACAAGTGGCTATGAAAACATAAGCTATTCATTTTAGAATTTCAAGTATTCTAGTAGTTGTTAATTAATATCGGCATTAAAGGTTCTAAATAAATTTTTAATTTGGGTGGACTTGAATTTTGAACAAACATGTTTTGTTACTGTTTGTTTTATCCCATTTTTAAAAGGGTAAAAGGGTATATTACTTTAGTTTCCATTTCTAAAGCGGTTAATGCACATCATTTCAAATGATTGGCTATCAAATTATTAACTGAATAACAGATCTGGGATTTGTTTCTTGCAAGAAATTATTTCGATTTTCTGTCTCTGTGCAGACAGCGTGAGGTGCGGTATACGAACTAAATTGAAACTTACCGATTGGTGGCTGTGGTCACGTGCATGCCATTACAGCCCCCAACGCCAACACGTCCCTGCATGCGGCGCAAGGAGTCGGGACTGGAGCCGCCCGAGTTCATTTGCATTTCATCCATGAGTGCTTGCCCGAATTTGGTTTTGCTAAACTTCAGGCCGTAGTTGATCTTATTGGCAGCTAAGTCGCGGAGCAGATCCTTGGGCACCCGCATAAGGAGCAACTTGGGCAGACGCTTAATGAAGAAGGAGCGTATCCACGGTCGCATCTTATGAGTGCTTGGCTTACGGTAATGAATATTCAGTATGATGATGGTTATGACAACGCTCAGTCCAACCAGCAACATTGTAAAGAGGAGATATTTGCCCAGCAAGGGCAATGCCAACGAAGTTGACGGTATGATTTCGGATATGAGCAAAAAGAACATAGTCTGTGATAGCAAAATGCTAATGCAAAGCGCAATCTTCTCGCCAGAGTCAGCGGGCAAATAGAAGACCAGAACAGAGAGGTATGAAATGCCTACGCAGGGGATTATAAGGTTGACCGTGTAGAAGAGAGTCTTGCGTCGCAGTGTGATGTTGAAGAAAATATCTATATAAGCATTCATTAATCAGCGTTCCAGCAGCAATCCGAAGAAGAAAGTTTAAACAGGGGAAGAAACAGAAAGAGAGGGTGTGTGTGTGGGTGGGTGTATGTAGTTTTTATGTGTGATGTGTGTTGGGAAGAGGGTTCATAGTGAGTTTGGGTAGAGCTTTCGCAATGCATTGGCGAGCAACTAAAGCTTAAAGCCTATTGTCATAAACTCCACGAAACTCACCCGGATATGGTTCAGCACAGCAGGGATAATATTTCTCATGGCGTTCAGCTGGCACCCCTAAAATATCCCATTCCACACTGGGATAATATTCCCGCAAATCAATGCCAATCTCCACTTTGTTGTCCTTATCGTTCTTCTGGTTGATGTGCTTCAAATCGATCTGCAAGAAATAGAGCCGTTAAATGAGCGTTAAGAACGCTTAACACGGCGCACGTTTAAAGTCTAATAACCCGTCACCATCATCATCACCATCGTTGTCGTCATCTCCGTCGTTGACGCACACAAAACACTTAAAGGCAACGGGCGTGACACGCTCATGTCTGCAGGCGAAAGCAGGAGAACTCGAGTATTTTGAGTTTGGCCAAGGAACTCAAGTGCAGTCGTAAAAACTGCACAATGTAGAGTAGCAAATTTAAATGCGTTGACAGCAACGGCAAGTTGGCTGTGACAACGACAACGACCGGCCGACGGACGGACTAGCAAGCGAGCGATGGCGGTCAACGGAAGCGGAAACAGCGGCGGTCGTAGTGCGAACGAAGCGCGCGCACTTGCTTTAATTTTTATGACAGCGACACACACTGACACACTTGTTCAGTTGAGTGTCAATGTGTGTGTGTGTGTCTGTGTGTTTGGCAACGGTTAGACAAGTTTCAATTACACTTTTACAATTTCTCACATTTTAATCTGCCACGCGCCTTTGCGGGCGCACAAGGCAAAATAAAATAAAATAGAAAGGCAAAGGAAAAGACCATTTGCGTCGGCCCTTTTGATGTTCGTTAGATGCCAGCAACGTCTTAGGCTTGTAAGCGGCGTGTAAAAATAAATGGTCACCCATAAATCAGTTGCCACGCCCATCATCATACAATCTGGCGATGTCAGCGACTACCCTCCATTCCTGTACCCATCCCCATCCCCATCCCGTTCCCACCTACCTGATCGCCATCGTAGGTCCAGCTGCCAAATTTCATGAAACATGTTTGCTGATCGAAGGGAAAATAGCGCACATCAATCTCGCAGGATGATTTAAAAATGGCGGGCGGTGTCCATACTACTTTGCCAGTATAATGCAAAATAGCTTTGGTCATGGTTGTGACCACATATTCGCCATCGGCACTGTTAGAAATTGTAAAATAATACTTAATACTATATATATGTTGTGAAGGTCGAATATGATGGTAAGTGCAATAAATATAAAGGCAAAATTTTAAAAATGTATTCACTTGATAGTAAAGGACTGACTCGCGGGTGAATAACTTAATATAAAGAGCTACAGCGAGATTTGGTAAAAGCTTATAGAGCTGACACTGTTTTTTTCATCCTACTTCAATGTATTTTAGGATTGCTAGTTGGCACCACCTCTGACAATACGATCAGAAAGAAAATTGTATACATTTTGTATATTTCTACGGTCTCCGTTAAAAAAGAGGCCAATAGAAATATTTAAAACTGTGTTACTATTAAATATACAAAATATAGTATATTAAAATAAAATTTATTAAGTTCACCTTTCATTGTTTGAAATATAATAGCTCGAAAACAAAATTGAAAAGTTGTTTACAAGGTACATCCCTCTATTAAAACGGTAGTACATAATTGTTAAAATAAAAAAGAATATGCGCTGAATCCATACATAATTACTTACTTGTTATAAAGAACAATGTCGGGCAGCCAAATGTGCTCAGATGGGACGTAGAGTTCAGTTACTCCACCATATTCCGAGGGATCCCATTTAAATTTATGATCCTGCCATTCGTGTTCCAGCCACACGTTGGTCGT
This sequence comes from Scaptodrosophila lebanonensis, assembly GCF_003285725.1. Lineage (NCBI taxonomy): Eukaryota > Metazoa > Arthropoda > Insecta > Diptera > Drosophilidae > Scaptodrosophila > Scaptodrosophila lebanonensis. Next base: position 1,893,226 of record NW_022060558.1, read on the forward strand.
TAAAATCTGATCTTTGAGATTCTGGGTGTGCGGGCATGAAAAAAGACACAGACCAATTGTTATACGTTTAAAAGCGTGCTAGGGATGAGTTGCCTACAAAAGCCTCCTGGACTCATGCATCAAACAGGATTTGCATTTATTTTTTGCTTTTTGGGCTTTACTTTTCCCTTTTTTTTTTTTTTTTTTTTTGCCAGATTGCGATGCCAAGTAAGCGCCGCTCTATCATTTGCAGCTTCGCTCACTTTGCCTAGAGAGTGTCGTCGGTTTTGTGTGCTTGGTGTCTCTGTCCGCCCTTGCTGCTAATGTGCTTTTTGCTGTCAGCTTACGGTTTTTGGCTGTTTGGCTTGTTTTATTATCTTTTGAGCCGTGTGGTGGCGGTTTTCGGGTCTCGGATATTCCTTTCCTTTAGCCTAGTGTGCAGCAGCAATTGCACTTCACTGCGTTTGGTGTGACATTTTAAATGGGCGCCGGTTGCCTCTCTTGCCGTTGAAGCTTGAGCTTGACAAATGCATTTCGCAGCAAGCACACCACGGTGTGTTTTCAAAAATTAAATTATTTGCAATCCTAGCCACTTGCAATTATGTATTTAATTTGACTCAATAAAAAGCAGGAGATTCAAGAACAGTTGATACAAAAATTCCGTGGAATTTGTTTTTGGAAGTAATTGAGCTTAATGTTAATTTTTAGTTTTTTTTTGACATTTGCTTCTGCAATGATCCGAATTGCGTCCTCAGGACGAACAAACTTACATTGTGGATAGTGGGCTACGCCAGGCCCCTATTTTAGTTCTACTTGTAAGTACATAAATCTGTATATGCAAATGAATTCAAACAATTGATGCTATTTTAAAATGTATTGGTTTTTAATTTTTAATTTATTGAGTGAAATAAAAATGGCCTATGCTATGATTCAAAATTCATCCTTGCTTCTAAAATATGTTTCATTGCAATGGATGTACCGATTCTGAGAATTTCGAACTGCTGAGATATGCTGCAAAGGACCTAGACTAACTGAAATAAGAAATTAATGTATTAATGGAGCCTTCCAACATAACCCAGAAACGAACACATTATAAAACTTGCTTTCAGATATGTTACATTTGATGTCGAAAAATCTAAAGAGCCTATCTAACAACTTTTTTTTTGGTTTATTACGATATTATAGCCAGTTTGGAAATATTTTCACTTCGTTTGATTTTAGTGTTGATAAAAAAGTTGGGGTTGATTTTTGGAAAATTATTTACAATCCAGCTAAAATTTTCTTTTTTTCTTTCCATTAGCGATCCATTTTCATAATCTGCCAGCACATGGCCTCCCATTTGAAGTACTTGGTCCATTTGTTGATGTTTATTGCATAGCATTTTTTATTTATGGGCAAAAGTTTACAACTTATACCGCAGCGCTCTGAGCCCCCCAGATGATTGAATGGAAGGGCCAAATGTAGCGCGACATTTTAACAAGTTCTCCACTGAAGCGCTTAATTAAAAAAAATTAAGACGAAATGGCCGCCAACTTTTTCAATTGCACTAATTGAGCTAATCAACAAAATTCCTTCCCTCCCCGGACTGAACATGTTTCCACACTTACCAAATCAATCAGCTGTGACAGTCGCAGACCCAATTTGACAAGAACCGTGTCGGTGTTATTGCTAACGGGTCGTATAAGACGATTATAGTTGCTCAGCAGATCATCGTAGAGTCGTTTGGCATCCGGATTGGCCTGCACGGTCTCGCAGAGCAGCAAAAAAGCGAGTAGCAGGCAGAGGAGCTTGCAATGCCGCCAGATGGCCGACAATGGTAGGTTGAGGCGTGGGCGTGTGGACATTGCTTGTGTCAGTTTGTGTGTGGCTTACATGGGATGTAGTGACGTCACGTGGATATAAAATGAGCGGGTTCTTGTATGCCTTTTTTTACTGAGCTTGAAGGCCAACTGGAAATGTGCGGCTTCAACGTTTACGACCGGTGTTTTATTTATACAAACACGCGCACAGGTTTTTGTTTACCTTTGAATGTTTCTGAGGAGCGGGAGAAGTAGCTTTTGATTTTGCTTTTGCTTTGGCTTGCCTCTCTCTTTCTCTCTGTCCCTTGCTATGTGTCTTTCTAGGGTTCTCTCTTGCCTTGGTCTGTGACGTACGAGTATTTGATTGCTAATACGCTCTGTGCCTGTGTGTTTTTATTTTTTAATTTTGGCGAATCCGTAAGCGGCAGTGCTAAGACTGTTAGAAAAGTCTACACGCAGCTGTCTGGATGCTGTGCAGGAGATGCGCACTGGCAGCGTCTCTCTCGCGCTTTCTCTGGCACTCACTCTCTTCTGCTCTCACTCCTTGTCCAGCGTTTTGTAGCAAAGCAGCTGTGAACAAAAGTTGGAATTCAATATGAAGCTTCACGCTGTGCCTGCACCTATGCGTACGCAGCTGATGGAATTTGTTTTCAATGCGGTTTGAGACTCTGTATATTCTTACGATGTGCTACTTATTTTCCACGCTTCTGGCTGGTTGTGATATTCTTTAAACGAGTTTTTCGCAGGCCATTTTGAAGTTAAGTATTTTTAATTTTCACAAATTTCCTATCGTATTTAAATTTGAACACGTTTTGCAACTGCCGATTTTAATTGGATGGCAAGGCAACAAAGCTAGACTTATATTTAAGTTCGACAGCTGCCTGGACGCGCTGAGCTCTCCGTGCTGTCCTGCGTAGAAAATCACAGGATTCGTACTGATGTGGGCATTGTTTTTGTAGCCTTGCCTAACTCTCAACTGGCAATGCTTGGATGCTTCGTATCTCGCGTGCATTTTGTCGCTTGTAGCTTTGTCGCCCTGCAGATGCTGTGGTGTAACGCATGCGCATCAATGGTCACCCTGTTTTCTTGTGTCGGTGCTGTCTCTGGTTGCAGGCAGTCTCTGTCGGTGTCGGTGTCGCTGTGGCTGTCGCTGCTACCAGCAACAAATTCACAGCTTGTCGAGTTTTCTAAGCCAAGCCCTAGCGACGCTGTCGCGCTCTCAGCGACAACTCCATTACAACTCCTCGCACATAAATACATGCATATGAATGTGTATGTGTATGTGTGTGTATGTGTGTGTATGTGTGATAAGTATATATTTTTGGGCATTGCTTTTAGTTTTTGGCTGCGCGTTCCCACTGTGTTACTCTCTACTGCGGCCGCTCTTTGCTTCAGCTTTGGGTCGCTCTCACGAGCCACAGCCCAAAAAAATTCCCCGATATAAGTCGGCTACTCCAAAAACTTCATGTGCACGGGTGTGTATGGATGCCGTGGCATGGCTTTACCAAGCATTTCACATACGCCCCGATGAACACTAAGGCCCGCACTCTGAAGCTCGTGCAGGCCTGATTTTTGCTGCTATAAGGCAAATTTTTCGTAATTGTCAGCATTTGTTAAAACTTACGATAGCAATTGGACCCATTTACATTTGCGTTGTGGACTCCCCCTTTGACATTCTGTATTCAGCATAGCTTACCTCTTGTTTGGGTGCGTTTGGTTGCATGCATGTCATTTTGAGATTTTGAGTTCTTACTGCGGCTTGTTCTACAACAGTTTAACAACAACAAACTACAACATCATTTACAAGACACATGTGGACTCGAACCGACAACAGCATCGAACATCCTGCTTCGTCTGCTGTCTCTTCTTTGTTCATCATCATGTTACAACCCACTGATGATGACAACAGAAGCACAATCAACAATAACAAACCTGGAATGTCGACATACATACATATGGCGTTCAGAGTCTTCGTTGGTTTCACAAATGATTGCTGAGGTCGGTAATGTAGTTGTTAGCCCTAGCTCCATCGTAGCGCATCTAACGCATTATAAATATAATGCAAGAATCGATCAGAATATGTATTACCAATCAGCTGTTTTTTGTTTAGAAAGTTGAGTTAACGTTTGGTCATTGTGTATGAGATCCATTTAATAATGGCTTTGTTGAGAGAATAAATTGTCATAAATTCCATTAGAGAGTTCAATAAAAATGGTGATGATGCGGCAGAGGATGCTACTCTAATTTTTCGAAGGTCAATTATTATAAAAGGTATTACAATTAGTTTTTGCACAGGTATATGGGTTAGGCAGATAACAAGAGTTTGTGATTTTGAGCTTCCGTTTTGTTTGTGTTTGCATATGCAAGGGCGTAGGCAGCTTTTGCCAGGGAGGGGGGTGTGTGTCAAATATTAAAATTTTGATGAAATAATGCACGATGCATTTAAAGAATAACTTATGTATATGATCAATGAAAAAACTTCAACAAATCCAACTCAGATCCATTTTAAGGCGAAATAGTGCGTCATAATAATGAACGTGTGGTCGATTTTATATGGCAACATTTTTTGTAGGGGGGCCAACGGCAAATTTTCATCAGAGTAGTTGATTGAGTTCCTATATTATTTCTTCATTGACTATTAAAAGGCTTATCTTAATAATGTTTTGTGTTTAAGTTTGTAACACACTAAAGGAAGAACGGTATGCCACATTTTAAAGGTACATATGAGCAACATGTGTTAGAGTTAACGCGATAATGCGATAACGCGGGGCTTGTTTTTGACGGGCACTGAGAATATGATGAAACTAATTATATTCAATCATTATGTTATCTTAGCTGTCGTAGAAACAATATGAATCTAAGCACATTTGTATCAGAAACATATTTACTCATAAAGAAATTTAAACAGATTGAATTTGAATGCAATATAAATAAAAAATGCTTTTCAATTGTGCTTTACAAAATAGTTGTAAGCTTATAATTTTCCTATTAGAAGTGCATGCTTATAATCTGCGGGCAAAATAAAAGTACACATATTTCCAAATTACAATTTCAAATATGTGAACAATTTGCAAGATATGTAATTACTTAATTAATTAACTACATTATTCATATTTGCTTAATTACTTTTTGTAATATTGTTTATTTTTTCAATTTTCACACAACAATCGCCGCATTCCGGTAGACCTTTATGCATTTATATGAAATGATATTTAATACAAATAAGTACATATGTGTTTGTTTTAATTTTGTTAATAATGGAATGGTTGGTCGTTTTTCAATCTCACGGCACCATTGTGCCACCTTCCGGTATTATTTAGCCCTTTCCTACCCTTCCATGGGGAGCTATTCTGGGAATTTAGAGTTTTGTTATTGTAGACACAATGTGATTACACAATGCCTAATGACACAAGGACTATCGAAGGACTTTTCCATTTTGTTCATTGGCCGCGTGTGTTTTATGGCTTACGGGCATTGAAGCGTTTGCTTTTTAGACATTTGGTCACATCAGCGATTTTTGTTCTGAATGTGTGTTGCCATTAACTGGAGGAGGAGGGCCCTCGGCCCAAAACAAGACAGCAAAAAATCAATTCAATGTACAATTTATGCGCCTGCTGCTTCATCTCAACGTTCTCTTTGTCAGGCAAAGTTTAATGTGCTTTATTAGGTACTTTATTGATGGCATATGTCGACATATCGGACCGGACCCTTTGTTTGTGATTTGACCAACGTGCATATGCCATTCCAGCCTATATAGGATATATTGCTCGTTTGAATATACTCGAATGTATGTGTGTGTCTGCGTGTGTTTGTTTATTTGTTTATTTGTGTGTTTTCATTAGTCGCATATGTCATTTCTCTTGTCCAACTATATGTATTGTTCTTGCTAATTTTATATATTTTATTAGCACCCACACAGAAAGAGAAAAAAGAATAAATAAATAACAAACTGAAATGAAACACACACAGCGCAATCAAATTTACAACAATAACAAGAACTGCCTCAACAAATATTGCGGCATAATAACAAACAAGCAATTTGGTTGTTTGTATGGCAAACTTTTTATTTTTATTTACAATTTTTTGCAACCTTTTTCTGTTGCGGTTTTCTCAAAAAATAACAACAAAACTTTCCCACTTTTGCCAATAAATCAACAATAACAACAAAGACTATCAACAAGAACTGCAAAGCTAAGAATGAGAGTGCTCGACTGCTAAATACCGTGTAGCTCTTTCCAAATGCATAAGATTGCTGAAGCTGCAAAAATATGTTGCATGCTGCTTGAAAATTGGAAATGGAAAATAAATGCCCTCTAATGTGTCATTACATATTAATCTTCTCTACTATGTGTCCACTCCATATTTGTCGACTCAATAAACAAAAAATAACAAATCCATATTTAATGAAGAGAAGTTTCTACTTTTTTGCTTAGCATTGTTACTGAAGTTCGAAGAAATAGTTTCTACTATTATGTTTAGCAAGCAGTAAGTCTTTTCATCATTTAATAAAAAGTGGTGCACCTTATTTAAGTTGGGTCTTTTCTTAGCTTTTTATACATAGAGTTTTATATTTTCATATCGAGCGAAATGTGAATGGCTTTCTTAGTAGTTATGTGATAGGGTAGTGTTGATATGAGAATTTTGAATTACAAGTAAAATGAAATAAACCTCTGGTTGATGTTGGAGAAAATTTATGACATTAATTAAAAGCGTAAATAGCTGAAAAGATACAAAGTGTAAATATAATTAAATGGTTTTTGTAATGAATATTTATAGGTAAAAATATATGCTTATAATATTCGCTGCATATTCATAAGTAAGTGAAAATTTTATTGTACTATATTTGTACTTTTTTTTACCGATATCTTTACAAATGCACGCCGGTGCTGGTGGTAGAAGAACCCCCTCGGTTTCGTTTATAATACTGTTTTGACTCTTATGTACAGGATTTAATCATCTAGATTCTTTAAATATTTAGCAATACTGGCATAAATAATCATATAATTAAACTCAACAGTCTGAGTATTCTTGAGGAGGTGTGGAAACACCTTGAAATATATATAAACTTTAATTTGGTAATGAAGTTCCAAGGTCAAGGCGGTCTTAAAAGCAATCAGCCAGGTGGATAATGCTTAACCGATTTTTGTGATGATGCTTATAAATGTACTTAGCTTACTTTAATGAGTTGTCTACTTGAAAAAAAGCGAATATGCCCCCATGCCCTACGTGTACAGGATATCAAGAGAACAGCCAGAGGAGGAGAACGTTAGGAAAAAGTTTGCACCACTATCAGCTACAGCTAAAGTTGAGACAAACACGTAAACGCCACGTCGCGGTGGCGGCTACGTGGGCAAGCCGTCTGACTTTCTGGCTTTTAAAACGTGAATACCCACACACACACACACGCACCCATACACTAACACAGTGAAAAAGGGCTGGGACAGCCACCCCTCATGGCCAAGAGAAAGCGCAAGAAAACTCAATTAAAATTTAAATTTTCGAACGTAAATGACAAAAGTTTCTCAACTATAAATAATCGGCAGTCAAGCTATAGTCGTTCTCTGGTTTTGCCTCACTTCAAAATCTGACAACGAAGCTTCATTCGGGGTGTAGGTGTGTGTGTGTGTATCGAGTGCGTGCGTGGCTGCGTAATCGAAAGTTTTGTCTATTTTCGTACAATTTATCTAACTTTTATGGCAACAGCAGCCAAGCAAGCACAAACAGCAGCAACAACAAATGGCATTTTGGCCAGAAATTAATTGCAAAATTGTGTGCGCGTATATTTATTTGTGAGTTTGTGTTCGTGTATCTGTATCTGTATCTATATCAGTATGTGTGTGTGTAGTGTAGGCCAATCACAATGAGCAACGGTTGGTGGGCACTTCAACAACATAAAACTGATTGCGAAAATCTGCTGCATAGCCAACCACTCCACACAATGCTCCTCGAAGTAAACAGCAACACCCCCACTCTCATCCCTCTGCCCTAACTGCCACCGCTCTGGGCATTGTTTTACTCATGGAAAGGGTATGTTGTGTATGCTCTGCTATTTGTTTGGTTTTTTGTTCAAAAAAAAAAGGACGAAGAAGACCCCATGTTAAAGCTATCTTAATGATCAGCATGACGAGGAGAACAAAATGTATGTCGCGCTGAAAATGTTACATACAAGTATAAGTTTTTCTTGCTGCAAGGTGATCATTTATTAAACCAACCGGATCGGACTACTATCCGGTTAAAAAACGTTTTACAACTGTAAATATTGTTGCATATTATAACTGAGATTTTCTCAATATGTACTATAGCTGCCAAAGGAGCGAAATATTTATAAGAATGTTGTTCAAAAGCGGAAAAGTACACTTGCAGGGTATATGAGCCTCGACGCTCTGAATCTGACGTATGCGCTTGTTTGGTTTGTCAATGTGACGGGCGTTGCTGTGTTTGTCATTTTCGGTTCTGCTCCTGCTCCTAAATGGTGCCGGTGCTGGTGCTCCTGCTGCCATTGTTGACACGTTTAAGTGCCGTTTGCTTTTATCAGGACAACCGCAACACGACCGTTACCACCTCAGGGCCCAAGTCCACCGTGACCCAGCACATAACATTTTTATAACATTTTTAATTGTTTTTGGCAGCTTAGTGTCGCCGACCCATCAATTTAATGGCATTTTCGCGTGACGCGAAAAATCAAAGCATACCGTTAGGCCGCCAATTAATGTAGATAAATTTTTATTATAAGCAGCAGTGACGGCGACAACTCGTGTCGAAAATGACGGGCATTACATGACCATTGAGAGAGTGCTTTTGTGGCAGCGTGTTTATTGGGCACTAAAATACGCTCAAGTCTTTCCGGAAGCATACCAACACCAAGCACTAGAATAGGTACATATAGCAAAAACTATAAAACAATTAATGACACTTCGAATATAAGTTTTTCCAGATATGTGGTTCCTGATAATAAAACAAAACAGAATGTATAGATGAAGGCTACGAATCAGAGATGAAGCAATAACAGAAGACGAACAAAGCAAATCGAATGTACAATAAGTGATTTGAAACTTTTGGGCAATGAAAAGTTCCCGACAAGTATGTTTCTTTTTTTTAATGAGGACGTTATAACCTACTGGAGTCACAAAAAATGTTGTATATGTATATTTTAAATATTACAACAAGTATTTTAAATAAACTGACAACGCATTCCAAAAAATATATTTTTTTTAACGTCTGAAGTAAAATTATAAATTGTATAAATAATGGTTTTAGTTTATTAAATTGGTTGAATGTTATTATTTACTTTCTGTTTGGGTTGGTTATTTAGCGACCACTTCACAAAATATTCCTTTCTTTAGTTTTTCCGTCATAACTTCCAGTTAAGAACATTAGTTGAGCGAAATAAAAGGGAAAGGAATCACAACGGCTTGGCGCATCAATAAAACTTTTCAATGTGCCACAATGCGTATGCGTGATTTGTGACATTATCAATCACAACTGCCACTCACACACTTACACAAATCGGCTGCTAATTTGCTTGCCACTTTACAGCGCAAAGTGGCACATTTTCTTTCGTATTTTTTATTTTTTGTGAATTTTTTCTCAATGTCGTTATAATATTTTGTGCCACGCCTCAGTGCTTTGAGTTAACACGCCCCACATGGCAGCTAAAGCGCCGCAAACACGCATCAGGGGCGCACACGTACACACCTATATATATATATATATATATATATCCACACACCCACACAATCGCATAAAGACATTCGTAGTTACATGCAGAGCCACACTCACGCAGAGATAACTGCGGCAGTGTCAGTGACGTAAAGTCATCAGGCGTCTGACTTAACAACTTTTCAGTGACAAGTTTCAATGTCTTTTTTTCGCGCGTGGTACTATGAATACTTTGTCAACTTTCTCCGAGTGGTACAAGCTCATCGTCGTAGTTCCCCTTGCCAGTTATTGCTCTCCCCTCTCCCCCCTTCTCACTCCCTATCTGCTGTCCCATGTCCCTTGTCCATTGTTTTTTCGGATGTTGTTGTGGTTGTTGTAGTTGTCGTTGTCGTCATTATCATCGCTGTCATCAGCAAGCGCCGCGCGCACTCAACGGCTGCGTTACATTTCGTTTGTGCCTGTCCAAGTTGGCCCCGTTTTTTGTGCTCGTTGGCCGCCTTTGTTGTTAGTCCGTTGTCGCATGTCTGCTGCTTACTTTGTGGGCTTAGTTGCTACCGCTACCACTACCACTGCCGCAGCTGCATTTGAAAGTTCACTTGGCTAAAAAGTGATTTGCCAAAGTCACTGAAAACGAAAATTAACTTTAACAAATTGTGCGAGCCTTCATTTGTGTGTGTTTGGCAAATCATGTGGTTGAGTATTCTACATGGCGGATAAGTAATGAAATGCTTTGGGCTCTGCTTAATAGTTTAGCAATAAATCATATGTATAATGCATATGTAGGGCTGACTGTGCTGAACGGCCGTAGCCTTCTGTTTATGACTATTTAATTTTGATCATAAGTTTTTTGTCAAAAATGATAAAAGAATCATCTTAAACGACCATTAATTGGACAGTCGCTTTATTTGTCCTCACTTTTGCCATTTTGTAGAAGAGCGTTTCTTAGGAACTATGTTTGATATTGCTCTTAAATACGTTGTTTTTTATATCCTATACCCGTAGGGAAAAAAGGGTATATTAGGTTTGTGCAAAGTATGTAACATGCAGAAGGAAGCATCTCCGACCCCATAAAGTATATATATTTTGAATCAGCATGACGAATAAATCGATCTAGACATGTCCGTCCGTCCATCTGTCCGCCTGACGGTCTGGGTGAACTCAAGGATCTCAGAAACTATAAAAGCTGGAATAACCAAAGGACGAGTTTATTTATTTTTTTAAATTTTCCAGCCCTTCCCCCGCTACAGGATTTCGTCAATACCGTCCACATTTCAAATGCTACCTAAACCAAACTTTGCACACATAATTTATATATAATTATCTACTGTTGTTTAAAATTTTTTTTTAATTTTCAAAACAAATTCTCGCCAGTACAACCCTCCCAATTGATTAATGGAGCACTCAAAAGCATTTTGAGTATCTTGGGGAATTGCGATATTAATATCTAACAGTCAATAATAACCTGAAAGGCTTTATTAAAGTAAACAAAAGTTTTGGCTACTTTTCTTCATTTTTCAATAAATCCGACTTCATTTTTTACTGACATATATTTTAATATTCGGCTAGCTTACAAATATTTGTTTTATACAAAAATATGTTCGAATATATATAAGAAATATTAAATTTAAACTGATTCACAAGAAGGGTCTTAAGTACTACCCGGCTTCCACCAATATTTGTACAAATTCTTTTGATACAATAAAGACAGCAAAAGAAAAGAATCGTCACTGAGGATAACAAACATTATCGTGACCTTAGCCATCACGCATCCGCATTTCAGCCACCAAATAAATGTAGTAATTTCAGGTTCACAAGGTACTAGACTGCTTATGTGTAGATCAGGAGAACATTATTATATTATTATTATATTATTATATAGTAGAACATATATTTAGAAAAAAATAATTGTTCTACAATTTAAATTACGAATTTGTAACCGAAATTCTTCAGTATTTACATTTTGTATTTAAACCATAGTATTTATAAATAAAGAGAAAATAAATTGCTGAACTTAAACGTGGCCAAATGCTGTCAACTTTTTCCTTTAGAATTTTCTTCTTCTTTTCATAGCCGCTTCACATTTTCCCCCTATCGAGGGTATGCATTTTGCGATTCCTTCTTCTTCCGTGTCCCAAATAGGATTTACATTTCTCTTGCGTTGTCTGTAAAATTTTGGCGTTTTCGTACATTTTTTGTTATGGTGCTTAGGCCATTATTATCATTTGCGTTTACTATGATCTGAATATATTTGTTCTTCATTATCATAAAATTCATACAAATTGACAGAAATCCATTCAATCCACTCAAACAAGCAACCAACTTACATGAATAATGTCGGAGCGCCTTGACAATCATGGCACGAAAGTTTTAATTGCACGTTTCGGATTTTATTACGTCAATAGTCGTCCGGGTGGTCCAACGAAATGGCTATCACAACGAGGGAGCACAAACTTTAGGCTTTTCTGCTGCATCATCGTCATCCGGTCCTCGTCCGTTTTTTTCTTTTTATGGTATCATTATGTATTTTTTTCTTGCTTCAGACAAAACAACCCAAACCAAATCCAGAGTGAACGCTGACTGTCGCTTCATACATTTGATTGAATGTCATTTATTTTACAGGTTGGCTGTTCTTTTCTTTTCCCCAAAATTTATTCAGCTGCCACAGCTTGCAGCTTTTCTTTCTCTTCGGATGTGTGATTTATGTGCGACTTGACGGCAATTTTCTTTATGAAATTGTCTGTAAATTTGCTTGACATTGATTTTGGCGCGTCCACTTTTCTGCTTCTGACAAGCCCGCAGCCCTACAGCTCTATAGCCTGACTGTTCAGCTGGTTATGGCAGCCATTAGTCATAACGCTGCCGCAAGTATTGATTGATATATGCACGATAACCATATGCCGCCTTTAAAATGTCATTTGTATCGCAGCCATGACAATTGTCTTCAGAATTGTGTCAAAGTCTTTTTCTTCTTCTGTCCTTTTATGTTGTTAGCTGCTGCTGTTACTGCAAAAAGCTGCAAAACAAAAGCAATTGAAAATAGTGGTAGTAAAAAAAAGGGAAAGAAAAGAAAACTGTGCACCAAATTGCATTGCGCGTTGACACCCATTAGAAGCTCTGAAATAAAAACAACAAATGGATATGCTACCCAAGGCAAGGCAAAGCAACGCCTGCTGCACTTGGCATCAATTTTTACATTTTAAGCTGCGGGCGAGTAACACTTGAGTCGCACACGAGCCTGTGAGTGTGAGTGTGCGCGTGTTTGTGTGTGTGTGCGTTCGAAAGAAACAATCTGAAACAAAACAATCCAAAACTGAACGCAGGGCTCAGCAAGAAAAGCACTACAACAAAGCTTCAAGTTGTAAAACAAAGCAATGGAAATGCAAAACACACAGCTTGAAAGCCCCCAATACACTCAATAGATGGATATTTCGGCACAGGAACTATCAGGGCACTGTAACATTGGAAGGTCGGAATGGACGTTATCGTCCTAGGAAATGTGTTCCTAATGTTTTCTTATACTCGTTATCTGTAACATTAAGTTAATACGTTTACTTGTATATATATATTTATTTATGTATTTATGAAAAGTATGTATTTTTCTTTTACAATACTTGTACACACAATTAGTTCGAATTTTTATTTTTTATTTCAATCATTGAGTAATTACTTTATTTTTGGTTCCTTTTAAAAACTTTCATAATATGTATATGCATATTAGAAATGTAAATATTTGTACCTGTGTGTTGTTGATGTGAAGAACACTTGTAAAGTTAATTAGGGATTGAACTTTTGTAACGTATACAACAGGTTTTTATATTAACTGATCGTTATTATACCTGGGAAGTTGCGAAGATTTGTTAGGAAATTACAAGACTTCCTTGTCGAAGCAAATGTTTTGAACAAATATCTTTTTAAATGCTAAACTGTCTCTGTGGGTTGTTGATGTGAAGAACACTTGTAAAGTTCATTAGGGATTGAACTTTTGTAACGTATACAACAGGTTTTTATATTAACTGATCATTATTATACCTGGGAAGACTTCCTTGTCGAAGCAAATGTTTTGAACAAATAACTTTTTAAATGTTAAACTGTCCCAGTAAGTGTTGTTCCATTACATTATACTATACATATTTTTAGAATAACTAGTTAAAGTTGTCTGCCTCGATTTTAAAAAACCTGCTTTTTTATTTGTAGAATAATTATGTAAATTAAAAAATTCAATGAAAATACAAAAAAAAAAAAAAAAATAGACACAGATACAAATTTCTCTTTGCACAAACCTAATAAGTTGCTGTACCTTTCAGGCACAAAATTTAATATGCGATTTCTTAAGAATTCAATCCACAACGAATATTTTATATGTTTAGTCACTGAAAATGGAAAAGCGTAGATATTTAGGGTTCAGTACTAAGCGTATTACATTTCGGTTTAACTATTTTAGCCAATATATGTGTTGGCCATCATTGTATTTCGATGCAGACCACGGTGCAGAATTACGAAATGCTAGTATACGAGTAGCTCGGCATCAATGCATCCTATTTGTGCTTTCCAAGTTGTCTGTTAAGTAGCCGAAAGAAATGAAAATCTGTGTGAAACATTCAGATATTTGGAACAGTGAGTGGCCGGCGCCTGCTGTTACAAGAATGCATCTTTGGGTATATCTCTGCAACTTTGTGTTGTTGTTGTAGTCGATGCAGCTTTTGTTGTTGCAGTGCGTGTGCTGTTTCTGTTGGTGCATCTATTGCTGCGTGCTTTTGGCGTTTCTGTCAAATGCAGCATTTCCGTTCCACACTTTCTGCACTTGCTGTTTATTGTTTGCCTCTCTCTTCCTCTGTTTGTGTATGTGTGTGTGCGTGTGCGTGTGTGTGTGTGTGTGTGTGTGTGTGCGTGTGTGAGTGCTTATAACTTGTTGGCTCAACTTGCATAGAGTTTTGTTATTCTGTTTTGTTCTGGTATTGTTGAGTTTCAGTTTTTGGCGCATAGTTCAGCAAAATGTGCCATGAATGTTTGGTTTTGGCTGAAGGAACATGCTTGTGTGTGAGAATGTGTGTGTATGTGTGCGTTAGTGGCCCCCTTAAGTGTTTGTCTGTGGTGGCCTTTGGCTTAGCAATTGTTTTGCAAATTTCTTGAGCTTAAAACGCTTGTTGTCAAACTGTTTGCTGCGGTTTGGCATTTGTCGGCTCTCGACAGCCACCGTCGTCGCCTACAGACTTTCGTGTTCTCGTTTTGCTCCATTAGTGACAATTAAAAGTGCTGTGGTGCCTGACAACTAATTAAATTCACATACGCACGTACCAGCTGGAGCGCTGAGGTATGCAGAGAACTGTTCCTGGAAAAGTACCTGCTGATGATGACTGCGATGCATTCTAATGGCATGTGGGAAGCCATTCAGCAACCATATAAGAAAGTTCTTTTGATTACGATAGAAAAAACAAAACACATAAATAATCGAGATAAAAGACAATGCACATTCAGCTTTATTTCATAAAAACACGTTGCTAGGGTAAAATATGAAACACAATGCTTATACAACTTGAATAATCTAAAAAAACAGCCATTTTTTTAATGCTATTTGTAACAAGTAACACACTTTCTGAACGACCTAATGCTTTAAAATTAAACGAAACTTGACTAAGACTTGGCACTAGGAAACAAAGCTACTCAAATATGGTAGACGGGATTTTACATTAATAAAACGCCTTTCAGGGCAACATATTTCACGGAACTCTTGTTCTATTTTCGTTGCTTTATAAACATACAACATGTTAGCCATGCAAAAACCAGAAAGCAGCGACTCTTATTCAGTTAATTCAATGGATCGAAATAGCAGAACCCTTTTTAGTAACACTTCAATTGAGTTTAGTATATTATATACTATATATGAGTATACAGGTACTGATTAAATAACTTATTTAATAGATTTGTTAATGCGAAATCGAAGAGGAGGGCAACTTCAATAGCTATCAGCTTCGTATATTAAATAAATGGGGGCCAAACATTTAGCATATGAAGTTATTGATTTGACGTCATTTATTATTATTTACATTCCAATTATTAACCCGAACAGAATCAACCCACTTAAGTTACACAAAATTATGATGACATCAGCAGATGGAAAGCCTTTAAGCAGTTTGAGAAATCCCGCCAACCTTTGACATATTTATATAAATACCTCAGAAATATATATTTTTTTTTCGACACACCATGCAAAAATCGAAGAAGAAAAAAACTAAAAGACAAACAGGAAATCAAACGCAAACCACAACTGAAAGCAATACCACTGAAGTCGCGGAAATACGGAAGAAAATAACAACAACAGCAACTTCAAGAGCAATCTCAGTCTGAGCCCAAGCACCGGGTAGAAAAATATAAAAGTATGTAAGGAGAATACGTAACTGGTAAACTGGTAAGCTCGTGGCCACAGTTGATGACAAGCAGATTACGTTTCCGTTGCTGCTGACAACCGAACACAACCGGAAGTAAATGAGTAGCGTATAAATGTATTTATAATGAAAATGAAAATAAAGTCGCTGTGGCAAGGATGAAAGCCGTCAGGGGGTGGTCAGGGTGGTCAGATCGCAGTGGTCAGTGGAGCGCATTAAGTTGCCTGACAATTCTGTAATTTTATTTGCGTGTTGTGCCAAGAAAGTTTGCCTCAAGGTCGAATTTAAACTAAAGACGCACAAAAGTATGCTACGCATGAAAATTGCAAATTAGCAATTGCCTAGAAGGAAAACGAAATGAACGGAAACGAAGAAGAAACGACGAGCAAAAAAGGCAGAAGGAAAAATGGATGAGCTAGGCAAAGTAAACAGCGCATTTGCAACGCCATTTGATGGCCGTTTTCATGAAGGTTTCAGGAAAAGGGACACGCACACCCACACGATACTCGTACATATCCATGTATGTGAGAATGTGTGTGTATAAGGGCATGTGTGATTGTGTGGCTGTAGAAAAATGCTCTATTAATATTAATCAAAGTGCGAGCCGCAGTAGTTTGGCAAATTAACCCGACCGGCTGTGTACGGACCAAAACCAACATGGAGACCGAGAAACTGAGACGTGCAATGGTTAGCGAAAATGGCAATGCTGCCAAGCGCAACGACCTTTTTGCCACACACTATTACATATACACAGACACACACAAACACACACACTCACACATACACAAAATCTCACTTGAAGACACATACATGCATGGATATGACTTGGCAACTCAAGTGCGATTTTAGAGTAGCCATATAGTCGGCCACCACCGCCATTCGGTCAGCCAGTTAGACAGTCAACCAGTCAAGCGGCCTCCGGGTGGGTACAAGCGCGCGCATACTTATGTGTGACCGGAACATCCGGTCAGAACAAGGGCTTAAGCTCTAAAACCAGACACAAACACACATACCGACACAGACACTCGCCTAACTTTATGTAGTTATTGACGCCCTGCCAGAACATAAATTCATACACTTATGGGCAAATGTATTTAAACTTATATCTCTAAATTCTTTAATATATCGTAAGGTTTTAAGATTTCTAAAATGAAATAAAATTGCCAATTAATCCAAGACATTTAATATGAGATTTTTAATGGGACAGTGCTGTAAGGTTACACTCTCACCTGGCTTTGAACTTCAATAATTTACTTAACGTTTTATCGTTTTTTTGCACAGTAACTCCCAAATCATTTTTGTGTAAATGTATGTTATAACTAAACAGCGGGCGTGCACAATGTATGGATAAGTATGGATCTATAATTATTTTTTAATTAGCTACAAATTATTTATTGTTGTGAAACTTTTTATGTAAAGGTTTTGAATGCTTCGGCAATATTTTCTGCACGGTAACAGGCGCACATAAATTAACAGGAAGTAGACCAGTTGGCGAAATTTAAATTATTAATATAGTAAGCAAAAATCAGCTGTGAAGATGCCTTCTACTTATTTAGGCCTTCCTGATAGTAGATCTTGATTTGAAAGATCTTTTCTGCTGGATTTTTTAAATTTTTTTGTGAATTTTTTCTCTAGCGACTTATAACTAGCTTTTATAGCCATTTTACAGCGGGTTTTCTAGCTATTCATAGCGGTTTCGAAGCCATTTCCTGGCGGCTTTCTAGCCTGATAACCGAAAGCGATAACCAATTTCTATCCAATAAAAAACTCAATTTAAATAATTTCAATACAATTATTAATTTTCTCTTCTATCGCGGATCGTACTGACATACACATTTAAAAAAAATTTTAATGCAGGATTAATAATATTTTTGGCATTTGTATACGAATTTTTGAGCTAACAGCACATTTTGAATTTTTTCTTTGTGTTGACACGCAGTGGTTATAAACAAAATGGAAAACCCACTGGTTAGTTGGGATACGATTTTTTTTAGATTTAGATTTTTCTTTTTCCGACTGAATGGTTGCCGAGTTTTGTGACTTGTATTTGTAGTATTTGCCAATATGTAAACAAAATAGAAAATACAACTATGAAATAGAGATGTTAACAGCTCAGGGGATTCGGTGGAATAGTAAAAATTGCATATTCAAAAGGTACATAAAAATAAAAATAACGATAATAGTCCAAATTCAGTTAAATAACATACTTTTATAATAAATCAGATGGTTAATATGAATATAATAGCCGTGGATTTCCTTATGTCTGACTTTGATTACGTGGTGCGACCATAAAACGTTTAATTTCTGTGAAAAATCGGATATTCATATTTGTTAAAATATTTCAATTACTTCATTACATTCAAGAACCTTCGACCAGATTCAGAGCGTGTGAGACAAATAGTTTTTGATAACTGCAGCGTTGTATAAGTAGTTTGGACCGTGTTGGGTTACCTAGAAAAAGGAAGTACAAAATAAATTTGTGTTTTGGCAATAAATAACTTCCACGGACTGTAACAGCACACATACAATTACTAATCATGTATTTGTATGCATGTTATAGTGGCTGGGTGTAGGAAATGAGTTTCAAAGTGTTTAAAAGTGGCTGCTGCTTGGACTGCGGAACGGTGGGCCCAACAACTTGTCCCACTCCTTGTGTGCTGTTTCTTGCTGTGATGGCCTCTGTGCGTTGGGCTGTGTGTGTCAACGTTGCGCTACATTAGATTAAACAGCTCAAGAAGTCAAGTGCACACCCATACACTGCCACACATACATAAACATGCACGACAGCCAAATTCATAGCTGAAGTGTAAACGTGGCGTATGAGCAATGCCTTGACTGCTGCTGCTACTGCTGTTGCTGTCTTCTTGTGCGCTGTGGCAGAAAAATTAGTGACCCTGAATTAAATTGTCATTATTTTCAACTCACTCGAAAAGTTGCGCACAACACACGAATACACAAAAGCGCGCAGCCTTTTGTGCAAGTACATATACGAGTATAGTGTGAGTGAGTGTGAGTGCGAGTGCGAGTGCGAGTGTGACTGTGTTTGACTTGCTGGTTATTTTGAGCGTCTGCTGAAAAGCGGATTTAATATGAAAATTCCGCATTACGAGTTGTTTGTCGTTTCACTTTATGTACTTATACATACATACAAAAACGCCAAGCAATTGCCTGCGAGCGGGTGCACCAGTTTGTCTCTCTCTCTCTTTCTCTGCATGTGTGTGTGTGTGCGAGTTTGCGATTGAAATTCAATTACTTGTGTCCTTTTTACGCCGCCGCCCAAAAGTATAAAAAAAAGCAGCAGCACCCAACAAAAAGTTCTGCACAAAAAAAGAAAGCCATGCTTATGTGTGTGTACTTTGAGCTTTATACTTTTTTTATCTGCTAAATGTCATCTCGCAGCAACAGCAGCAGAAACAGCAACAGCAACAACAACAACAACATAAAGCCACAGAGCCAACAACAATGGGGCACACATTACACAGCAGCATAACTTTGAACAACTGAGCTGACTGTGGGGCCAACTGTCTCACTTATACATGCAACCACACACACATCCACACACACATCCACACACACATCCACACACTCATCCACACACACACATCCACACACATGGCATGCGTTGTTCGTTGGCCTACGTCCACAGGTTTGTAGTTTTTGTTATTTGCTGTTTGAATTTTTATCTCACGCTTTTGTGTAATTTGGGCAAAAGGCAAAAGTATCAGCGACCATGCAACTGTTTGCTTTGACCGTCAGCTAGGACACAAATCCAAATGAAAAAAATCACCACTACAACAACAACAACAATAACAAAAACAACAGCAATAGCCATGGCAACAACAAGTCAACAAGCCAACCGCCGCGCACCTGACATGACACACATGAAGTTATTGCTTTTGAACTTGGCCAAAACATAAATCAAACTTTTGTCCCTCCATTGCGTCGCGTTTCACATACTCGTATATTCGTATACTCGTGCCATATATAGGTGTGAGATATGCGTTTCCCATTTGAAATGTTTTGGTCGCTGCGTTAAATGTGTTTATTATGCAACATAAACTACGCGTAACAGCTCTCTCTCTTCCTTTCTCCCTTTCTCCCTCGCTCTCTATCTCCGTCTACCTTTGTGTGTTTTTTTGATTTGTTAAATCCGAATTTGAATAATTTGCGCATTTGTAGAATGGAATTAAATTCTAATAAAGAAAATGCTGATTTAGCGCACTCAGCATTGAATCGCAATAAACTGGGCCACAGAATATTGATGCACAAGCATTAGGAGTTCGCTAAAATAATAAGGTTGTTTTACTTCAGCAATTGATGTAAATTAAGATTTTCTACTTAACAAACAATTGGTTACAAATATTTTAAAATAAGAGTACGATATTTCTTCAAGTTTTATAGAAATGTGTCTAGAATTAGAAAATTCTATGCAAAATAGAATGTATAGTATGTATCACAAGAGCTACAATGAGTTTTCAATAGTAAGCAAGACTTTTGGATTAGGGCTTTTTCTGGTGCAGCCATCTCTACGTGTTTGACTGGCTAGAAAGGTAAATCCCTTACCAACATCTAATAAATATTTCATGATATTTGCTCCACTTAAAGCGGAGGTGTCTCTCACAAATGTAGTGTGTGGGTAGATATGGTGTTTGTATTTATCCATTTTTGTTGCATGGGCAGAATTCGGAAGGAGTGCACTTCTTGCTACGCTCTAACTTAGCTCGCCGGATATGGGGTGGGGTTCTTACCTCCTTCTGCCATACTACACTACCACAATAGTTTAAGTGCACATTAATAAAAAAAAACCAACAGTTCAATTGACAATAAAATAAAAATCCAAAGTTGAAGAATAATCGTTCTTGAAACCCTACTGAATTGGATTGGATTTGACAATATCTAGTGAGGAGCATAGATGTTGTTAGCATCCTCGTCTGTACCCACCCGACCATGGCAATATAAGTTGTTTAGGTATTGCCCCATAAGAACTTTATATGAATAGTTAATTATTGGGAAGAAACATGATTTAAATTTTAGGCGACGGACCGAAAAAGAAATACAGTTAGCAATTCATGATTTCAAAATTAAAAATATTATTCATTTATTCCAAAACAATTTCATAGTTAATTTCATGTCTAATCAGAATTTATGTTCATTAAGACCCTAGCCTGATTGTATATGCAAAAAAAATACACATATCCTATGAGTACATTTAAATATAATATGGTATATGCATTGTAAAATATATCTGGTAAATTTAATGATTCAGGTTAATTGTAGCTTTTAATTTGTCTGTGTTTGTACATACTTACTCAGCTTGGTGATCGTTGAGCTCAATCGAAGACGCAGCTAACATTACCACAGACTTTTGCATTTACAACTTATTAATTTGCATTAGAAATTCATTAAATTTATATATATATATATATATATTCCTAATGCATGAATATCATTGTTAATTACTTTGATTTATGTGGCCTTGCATATGCAATCAAGTAGATGGATTGTACATGTTTTTGTTGTTTTTAAAGAAAAAAAAAAGAAAAAATTAAGTATACATTTTAAACTAATCAATTATCATAGATTTTGTAAGTTTTAATTGAAATATCTAATCAAATAAATGTGCTAGTTTGAGCTATTTAACTATTATTGAATAGGCAACCGTCGTAGTAAGACGACCGTTTGTATTTTGCAATGACATTAAGTGTCATAGGAAACCGAATAAAATGGCCAAAGTTAATAAAATTTAAATGAACATAGGCTCGTTATTCAAAAGAACGTTTCACTATCTGTACTATTCCTTGTATTGCCGAGAAAGTAAAGTGGTGTAGCTGCTGGATCTGCGGTGCGGTGTAGACAAAATTATTAAAGTTGTTGCGTTGTTTCAGCACGGAATTATAGCCGCAGCAGGTTGGCCCTGAGCACCATACCTGCCGCTCGGGGTTATGAAACTCGATCTCTAAACAAAAAAATTACTTTAAAAACAGAACGAAGCTAACCATATTGATTTACCTGGTGTAAATACAACTCTGCTTCCTTTAATAAATTAAACAATCTTTCCAGCGAAGAAAAGGGGTGGAATATTAATCCGCCGAAATCCAAGCAATCTCGAAATCTCTTTATACAATTTTATGCACTTTTGGCGATAATAATTAATAAATGTTGCACGTGGGCACTTTACAAAATTTTTAATAGAGATTTGGCAAGAAGTATGACCATCCACATTCAGCTGATCTCAAGCAATGAATCTAATGCTCAGCTTGACCTTATTAAAAGGCTTTGGAAGGCCACGTGCTTGCACGTATGCAGACCTTGAGAGTGATAAGCTGCATTGGCTAAAAGCTCTCTCTCTCTCTTATCCAAGGTGACCGAAGAGATCAGAAGAGTTTATTAGGAGAGCGAAAACGGAGTTTTGTTTTCTTCTTCTTCTTTTCTTATCTTCTTTATCGCCAAATACACTCGAGGACAAAATAAATATTCCAGTCTAAACTGAATACCACAGCACAGTTAAAGCGAATAAAATCGTATTTTCAGGCGTCTTTAACTGAAACAATTCGGTTAAGGCTGTTTCTTTGATATTTTTGGAATTTGGATATCTTTCAAGTGATACACTCCTAAAATTTTATTTGCTTCATTTACCAATTCGTAATAAGCGGGACTTAATTTTCGCTGAACTTTAGCTTTTATAAAAACTGGGGCGAGTTTAGCGTTGAATTTCTTTAAAGCGTTGCTCTGCGTAAAGTTGCGAGCGTAAACGACGTCACCTTCTTTAAGTTGCATCGATCGACTGCGCAGATTGTAAACTTTTGCATTTGTTTCATGTGATTTAGCTACATTAACTTTTGCTTTCCTGCGTGCGATCTGTAAAGCATCTGAAGTCTTAAGTTGAGTATCATCGCTTACAAGATTCAATTTCTTTAACAGATTATAGTCCTGTCCATTTAAAACCATATTTTGGCCAAAAACCAAGAAGTAAGGTGAATAACCGGTACTACGGTGAATATTAGCTCTGAGAGCGCCACTTATTTCGTTCAAGTTCCTATCCCAGTTGGAATGATCGACTCCTATGTACGCACGGATCGCTGCTAAAACGGATCTGTTTAAACGTTCGCTAGCGTTTGCCTGGGGAGAATAAATTGCTGTACAGGTATGCGAAACACCGAATCGAGTTAAAAATGATTCAAAGTATGAGGAACGAAATTGGGATCCGTTGTCTGTTAAAATAATCTCAGGGACACCAAATGTATAAAATATGCTATTTTCCAAAAACTCGCAGATGCGATAAGAAGTAAACTTTTTCAATGGTTGTAAGAAATGAAACTTTGTACAATGGTCTACAATGATTAGAAGTCCAATGTTTCCACTCTTAGATCGGGGGTATGGTCCTAAAAGATCCATATATAATTTTTGAAAGGGCCTCTCTGATGTCATTGGCTTGCCCATCGGGGGTCTTAACACAATGTTCGGGCTTTTCGTTGTACGACATACAGAACAATTAGCAACATATTCACGAATTTCGGTAACCATGCGTGGCCAGAAGAAATACATTTTTAATTTATAGATCATTTTGCCGGTGCCACAATGAGCTGCATCTGGAGCGTCATGCGTTCGACGTAGGATATCTTGTCTCAATCCTGAGGGGATCCATAGTTTCCATGATTGGGATTCCTGGATGCAATCACCAGTTGCGTGTTCATTTCTTTTATAGACAAAATTATCTATAACTTTTAAGTCAGGAAGCTTGGATTGGTTATCACAAATTCGTTCAATTAGGCTCAAATACTCGTGTGACTGAAATTCATTCGACGACAAATCAACTAGGGGTCCAAGATCGACAAGTTCTGATATGGTTGGATCATTTTGCCGAGACAAGGTATCAGCAACCACATTTAGAGTTCCACTGCGATGAATAATGTTCATTTCATAACCCTGCAACTTGACAGCCCATCTACCTAAACGACCTGTGAGATCTTTCTGGTTCATAAGCCATTTTAATGCAGCATGGTCAGTGATAATAACGAATTT
Source organism: Scaptodrosophila lebanonensis (assembly GCF_003285725.1). Taxonomy (NCBI): domain Eukaryota; kingdom Metazoa; phylum Arthropoda; class Insecta; order Diptera; family Drosophilidae; genus Scaptodrosophila; species Scaptodrosophila lebanonensis. The sequence goes on from NW_022060558.1 coordinate 1,917,068, forward strand.
CTGTCCTTCAATATATGCACGAAATTTCTTGATTCCCTTTATGACAGCAAGACATTCTAATTCTGTCACTGTGTAATTCCGTTGTGCTTTCGCCAACTTTTCGGACATGTAAGCGATGGGAAGTTCCACTCCATCCTCATTGTCTTGAGCCAATATACAACCAAGTCCATAAGAACTAGCATCGCATATCAACTTAAATGTTTTAGAAAAGTTAGGGGTTCTTAAAATAGGTGCAGAAGTTAATCTTTCTTTTAGAGTATTGAATGCTTCATTAGCTGAATCATTCCACTCTAAAGACTTATTTTTCTTCAGGAGATCTGTTAACGGGCAACTTATGGCAGCATAATTTTCAACAAACCGTCGGTACCAACCCGATAAACCTAAGAAGCGTCGTAGCTGTTTAACGGTTTTGGGCACAGGAAATTCATTTATGGCTTGAATTTTCCCAGGATCGGTTTTTAATTCTCCATAACCAATAATGAATCCTAAATATTTAATTTCCCGCATACAAAATTTTGACTTAGCAACATTAATCGTAATGTTAGCTTTACGTAAGCATAGGGCGACTTCTTCAATTAGACCTAAATGGGAGTTGAAATCATCAGAAAGTAGAAGAAGGTCGTCTAAATAGACGAAAACTCGAGTTCGCAAGTGTGGAGGAATGACGTGGTCCATCAACCTGCATAGTGTCTGGGGCGCATTGCACAATCCAAATGGCATAACTTTATATTGATAGAGAGGCCGATTTGGAATTGTGAAAGCTGTATACTGGCGAGACTGTTTTTCCAAAGGGATTTGCCAGAATGCATGCTTCATGTCTAGTCCAGTTATAAAACGCGCAGGCGGTAGCCTGCTAAGGATTCCATCAATGTGAGGTAACGGATATGCGTCCTTCCGAGTTACTTTATTTACTACCCTAGAATCTAGACACAACCTTATTTTGTCACCTTTTTTTACCATCACACAATTGCTGCTCCATGGACTCTTTGATTCTTCTATAATGTCCAACGCTAACATTCTATCTACTTCTGAAAACATCAATTTTTCGACTGCCGGAGATATGGGCCAATGCCATTGCTTCACGGGCTTAGCTTGCTCCACATCCATGTGATGCTCAATTAAATGAGTACGACCTAGACCTTCTTTTTCAAAAGATGGAAGTTTTTGAATAATCCGATCTAAAGAATTTTGTTGTTCAGGGGATAAAATATGCATCTTAGGATTATCCCTTGAATCTTCTTTACCAACATCGAGTTCGGAAACTGAGTGATTCAACAATTTGTCAACTAAACCAAACGATTCCCAAAAATCAATTCCAAGATATACATCTTGACTTAGCTCGGGGATTACAAAGAATTTTATAGGTTTTTCCATGTGGCGATATGTTATATTCGCTAAAATTCTTCCCTTTACAGCACATTCGGAACTATTAGCCGTTCGAATTTTTCCAGACGGGTTTTGAAGATCACCATTATTCATCATTTCTGCGGCTGCGTTTGCACCAAGGCAACTAATAGAGGCGCCAGAATCGAGTAGAGCTACATACTTTCTATTCTGAATAATAATTTCTGTGTACAATCTATGATCATGGCTAAAAAAGATGGACGAAACAAATTTCTTACGCACTGAACACACATTTTTCCAAAATGACCTTAATCTTAAAGTTGATCTTCTGGGTTTGACATTTAAATCAATATTATTAACATCTCCTAATATACGCTCACGAGCAGACTCATAATTTGCTAGGCGAATATGAAATGGGAGATAAGGATTAAGTCCGGTAGTTTTTGTACGAAAGTCCTGCCCATCCTGGACTGAATAACTCGGAGCTGAAGACATCAAATCTTCAGTTTGAGTATACGCATCTATCATTAATGGCTTTGTTCGATTGGATGCATCAGAGAGATGGTATTCTGTGCATCCTGTTGCCGGTTTTCCGTCGGATTGCATTTGGGGCATTTTGGCTTATAGATATTTTTCATCCCACAACCGTAGCAGAAGAGAGTCCGGGCTTCCAGACAGTCATCAAATCGATGGCCTACTTTACCACAGTTCCAGCAAGCTCTACGATTGCGCTGAATTTCCGAAATGTCATTTTCCGATAGTTCGTCTGATTCTGTTAGTAATTCACAAACTTGAGGACGATTTCCGAATTTAGATTTCAACGGCTGACTCTTTACTTGTTTAAAGAACTGCTCGTGTGTACGAATTTCTTCGCGGAGTCGAGACAACGTTGTAATTCCTAAATGCATAATTTCATATCTAAGAGAGGTTTTTGAATTACGAATTAAAATTCTAACAAAAGCTTGTTCCGATATAGAATTCCTAAGACGACCTACTAGATTCTCTACAGCGAACTGAAACTCCTCAAAGGGTTCATTATCAGATTGCCGTCGTGAATTAATTCTTTCCCAAATATCCATATCAGAATCAATGTCTTCAAATTTCTTTCTAAATTCGTCACAAAATAACAGCCAATTAAATCTAGGAAAAGAGCGATGAAATTTCCAGAACCACTCATTTGCTTTTCCAGCAAAAAGTAAATACAAATGATCACAAAGGAGTTGGTAATTTCCGCCCAGATTTTGTACTGTCAAAGAACGAACTCTATACAAAAAGTCATCTACATGCATGCCATCTCTAGCACCGTCAAACTTGAGACGCCAGCTTTGTATAATACTCGACACTTTTTCTGGTGGAATGTTACTACACGCCCTAAATTCATGTGTAAATTCGCTAGCCTGTTGACTACTATTATGGCTTTCAGAAGGCAAAGCCGAATTCAAGTCATTTTGCCTTACAGGATTTCTTGGTGGATCTATAGTTCTAGTTTGAGACCGATTTTGGTCAGTACGGCTAATATTCAAAACTGCCATTTTATTTTGAATTGCTTGTTCTACTGCTTCATTTATAGCAGAAGTTAGAGTTTGCAATAACCTATTTTGTTGTGTTTGCAAACAACTCTTGACAATATTGACCATTTCCGACCTGTCAACAACTTCTTGAGTCGCGATATCAATTGACCTTTCATCATTCTGCGCACGCTGATCAGGTGCATTTCTTCGCATTGACCTGGTTTGCATACCCGCTTTAGGAGTAGCGCCACGACCTCTGTTGGATCGACTTGTAGCGGTAAATTCTGGCAAAGTAGTGGAGAGTCCACCGGATTGAGAATCCCCTCTAACACTTTCAGCCTCATTCAATTCTACCTCTAAATTATTATTTGAAAGCATCAGTTTATTTACAGTGCAGCTCTGGCTACACATAGGACAAACCGGAGTTGTCTGAATCAGTGGCATTAAGCAGCTATAATGAAATTTATGGTTGCATGGAGCTGTTGCGATTAGCTCACTTACATTCAATGTTTCATTACAGATTCCACAAAATGCGTTTCGTTCGCGCAAAACTTCAACTAAATCCTCTGTGCTATGCCTAACAGCCATTTTTCACAACTAATTTTTCTTAAAATCAAATCAAATCAAAAATTATTGGTCCGCCACCCTCAATTAAATCAAAATTCCAACCCAAATATTATATTGCCAAATCCTAAACCCAAGATATTTTTTCCTATCTATAAATTCTAATGCTATTGCCGAGTTGCAATGTATATACTTTATCTATATTGGTCAAGTCACCGAAATATTTCCAGTGTCTTGCGATTCCGAACACAGACATATAAATACAAAACAAAGTCCTACGTAAACTGTCATATTCTGAACATGTGCCAATTATAGAATAGGTTCGCTCCGGTCGACCAATCCGCAAGTAATCCCGAATTGCAGTCGCAATTCCATGAGACGATGTCCTATACTAATAGCGTCAGTTAACAAAACGTGAAGTTTAATTTGAATTCAAAATTTTAATACAAACCAGAAATGGATGGATAACCTTAGAGCTGATTGCCGTGATGCTAACTAAGTTTTCTCCCAAATCTGCTATTCGCAGAGTATACTCGGATTAACCTAGTTCATGCCCCACGACGTTGGGCGCCATATTATGTAGTGTGTGGGTAGATATGGTGTTTGTATTTATCCATTTTTGTTGCATGGGCAGAATTCGGAAGGAGTGCACTTCTTGCTACGCTCTAACTTAGCTCGCCGGATATGGGGTGGGGTTCTTACCTCCTTCTGCCATACTACACTACCACAATAGTTTAAGTGCACATTAATAAAAAAAAACCAACAGTTCAATTGACAATAAAATAAAAATCCAAAGTTGAAGAATAATCGTTCTTGAAACCCTACTGAATTGGATTGGATTTGACAATATCTAGTGAGGAGCATAGATGTTGTTAGCATCCTCGTCTGTACCCACCCGACCATGGCAATATAAGTTGTTTAGGTATTGCCCCATAAGAACTTTATATGAATAGTTAATTATTGGGAAGAAACATGATTTAAATTTTAGGCGACGGACCGAAAAAGAAATACAGTTAGCAATTCATGATTTCAAAATTAAAAATATTATTCATTTATTCCAAAACAATTTCATAGTTAATTTCATGTCTAATCAGAATTTATGTTCATTAAGACCCTAGCCTGATTGTATATGCAAAAAAAATACACATATCCTATGAGTACATTTAAATATAATATGGTATATGCATTGTAAAATATATCTGGTAAATTTAATGATTCAGGTTAATTGTAGCTTTTAATTTGTCTGTGTTTGTACATACTTACTCAGCTTGGTGATCGTTGAGCTCAATCGAAGACGCAGCTAACATTACCACAGACTTTTGCATTTACAACTTATTAATTTGCATTAGAAATTCATTAAATTTATATATATATATATATATATTCCTAATGCATGAATATCATTGTTAATTACTTTGATTTATGTGGCCTTGCATATGCAATCAAGTAGATGGATTGTACATGTTTTTGTTGTTTTTAAAGAAAAAAAAAAGAAAAAATTAAGTATACATTTTAAACTAATCAATTATCATAGATTTTGTAAGTTTTAATTGAAATATCTAATCAAATAAATGTGCTAGTTTGAGCTATTTAACTATTATTGAATAGGCAACCGTCGTAGTAAGACGACCGTTTGTATTTTGCAATGACATTAAGTGTCATAGGAAACCGAATAAAATGGCCAAAGTTAATAAAATTTAAATGAACATAGGCTCGTTATTCAAAAGAACGTTTCACTATCTGTACTATTCCTTGTATTGCCGAGAAAGTAAAGTGGTGTAGCTGCTGGATCTGCGGTGCGGTGTAGACAAAATTATTAAAGTTGTTGCGTTGTTTCAGCACGGAATTATAGCCGCAGCAGGTTGGCCCTGAGCACCATACCTGCCGCTCGGGGTTATGAAACTCGATCTCTAAACAAAAAAATTACTTTAAAAACAGAACGAAGCTAACCATATTGATTTACCTGGTGTAAATACAACTCTGCTTCCTTTAATAAATTAAACAATCTTTCCAGCGAAGAAAAGGGGTGGAATATTAATCCGCCGAAATCCAAGCAATCTCGAAATCTCTTTATACAATTTTATGCACTTTTGGCGATAATAATTAATAAATGTTGCACGTGGGCACTTTACAAAATTTTTAATAGAGATTTGGCAAGAAGTATGACCATCCACATTCAGCTGATCTCAAGCAATGAATCTAATGCTCAGCTTGACCTTATTAAAAGGCTTTGGAAGGCCACGTGCTTGCACGTATGCAGACCTTGAGAGTGATAAGCTGCATTGGCTAAAAGCTCTCTCTCTCTCTTATCCAAGGTGACCGAAGAGATCAGAAGAGTTTATTAGGAGAGCGAAAACGGAGTTTTGTTTTCTTCTTCTTCTTTTCTTATCTTCTTTATCGCCAAATACACTCGAGGACAAAATAAATATTCCAGTCTAAACTGAATACCACACAAAGTAACACTGTATTTATGTTCTCGGTACAAATAGGTGTATGAGCAACACACAAAGACCCTATATAAGTTTTGTTTGAACTAAGCGAAGTCAAAAGTAAATACGATATTAATACATATGGCTTTCCGATTCCAGGGCCTTTGTCTAAACTGTTAGTGCAGTACTTTATCTTGCTGTTTTGAAGCGTTTTCTTCATCGAATTAGTCGCATTAGTCTGGAATATCACGCGGAAGGAAGTAGGCGTTTGTTGCCCAGCGCGACTTTTACCTTTTCGGAAGGAAAGAAAAGGAAGCGTGGACGTAGGTCAGAAGTCCATCTCGGCCAACGAGCTAAATCAATCAAACGACATTTTTTTAAATCGTTCCAATCACTGTATAAGACCGAAGGGCACTAAATTGAATAAACTAAATTGATTTTGCCAAAATTATTGTTTGTTTTGCTTAACTTAAAGCCCGTTGTATTTGTTTTTATATGATGTATATTGTATATTTATATATATATACATATATATGCATTTATTATATACACACAAGAGAGCATATTGAAAAACAATAATTAATAAATGTTTGAAAAGAACACATTCATTCCAATGTTTAGTTATCACCGGGACTTATCTTAACAGTCGCTTTTGATTAAAAATTTGTGCAGTGCTGGCTGAAATTCATAAATGAAATTCATCTCGAAAAGCCATTTATTCAGATGCAAGTGAAAAGAAAATGCCATGACTTGCAAAAATAATTGAAAATACTTCTGCATGCTTGAAGTGAAAAGCTGGATAAACGATTAATAAATAAATCTGTCTTGACAAACGTACTATACATCCAGGCACACACCAACACACTAACTAACTCACATACACATTTAACAATCATTGTGCTTGGTAGTTTCATTTATGCGGCAACGACATGCAAATTTCGATTATCAACTTTGTTCATATCAATATTTGGACAAAGGTTTGCAATTGATAATGGAAAAGTGTAGTTGGGCATGTTTGAAGAGTGCTGAGTCGTTAGGAACGTTAGGATTGAGTTATGCAGGTAGATATTGAAATGAAAACCAAACATAACGAATGAAGTACGTATTTTCAAATCATCGATTGCGTTCGAGTGTGGCTGCATGAGCATTAGTTAAATATATTCTTTAACATTTTTGTGAAATGTGAATTTTATTTTTAAGCATGCAAGGCCTAATGTTTGGCGTGAACCTTGAGAGTGGCACGAAGCGAAGTAGCAGTCGCATGCAATTTTTATGTTGTGGCTAACAAATGCTCAGCAATTTCAATTTCGCTTAACACAAAATGGCGCTGGCGTTTTATTTCCTGTGTGATGTGTTTAGTTTTTCTTTCGTTCGTTCGTTCGTTCGGTTGCTCGGTCGTTCATTCGCTGGTTCGTTCAGTTTGCGCTCAACTCTTTGCCAACTATTTAGAAGTAATGCTTCAGCAATTCGCCAGCAGGTTGGGTGAGTCTGATTAAAGAGATTGCTGCAAGTTGGCTGAAATTGCACTTACAGCAGTGGCCTTGCACACACGAATACACACACCAACACACACAACACAACAACAACACACTCTGGCATTAAATTGTATTAGCTAAAAACGTTGCAATGCCTGCGCCGTCAAGCTGTGGAAGAAACTTAAGCAATCAACTTGAAAAAGCATTTGAAGATTTAAGTTTGCTAGAGCACATGCACAAATGGTCTGGAGAAAAAGGAGCAAGAAAAAGCATAGCATACTTTTTAGTGCTGTATGCCGCGAGCAGGACGCTCTTGTTGCTAATAAAATGAAAAATATTATGCAACAAGTAAGCAAAAGTACAACACAACTATGGCCAGCAGGCAAGTGGCGCTTTATTAGCAAGAACCACGCCCATTATCCAGCCCACCCATTGTGATGCCCTCCACTCATAATCCTGTAAAAAATTGTTCTTAAACAGCAGACTGCATTTTATGTTCAAAGCTCTCCGCCGGCTGTATTCGTTGTTGCATGCACCAGCAGCAAAAAGAAAAGCGCGCCCACCACACTCGTAGAGAGAACACACACCGAACACAGAAATAATTTCAATCATGTCGTTGTGTAATTGCAAAGCGTACTTGCGGGCGCTTCAATAGGATAGGTGAGTGTAATTGCAGAAATACCCGCTGGCTGAACGCTGCTTAAGCTCTTCTGCTATTTCTTGCCTGGCTTAGTTCATGCACTGTGGCCTCGATAACACTTATTTAAGCAACATAAGCAATTTAAGAATGAAATTGTAAATAAAGTATATGGTGTTTGCTCACTGAGTGCAGCTGATAAAGAGTTTGAAACTAAGCCCATTCAAAAGTGCTATTCAAATTTATTTAAATTTAAAATTTTGTTTTATTTACTAATTTAATCTCTTCATTCTTGGTAATCTGGCTATTTTTCATAGCTTTTAGAATTAATAATCACAATGGTTGGTAAAGGCTTGTGTTGGATTAAAATATTCAAACTAAGCGTTCTTATACCTTACGCCGAAAGGATAAAAGAGTATACTAGAAGAGTGCGAGTGTAGATAACACACAGGTGGGGAGTGATAGAACCCTCAAAGTATACATATTCTGAGCCAGCATGACAGGACTAGTCGACATAGCCATTTTCAATTATCTATCCGTCGATCCGTCCGAACTTCTCACTGCAAGTATCTCCAAACTCTAGTTAGATAAACCGACAATTAAACAATTTGTGGATTTCAGACTTCAACGTCCAAATTAGTATACCTCTACTTATCGAAACCAGAAACTCGAAATATTATTTTTATACCCTGTACCCGTAGGGTAAAAAGGGTATATTAGGTTTGTGCAAAGTATGTAACATACAGAAGGAAGCATCTCCGACCCCATAAAGTATATATATTCTTGATCAGCATGACGAGAGAAATCGATCTAGACATGTCCGTCCGTCTGTCCGTCTGTCCGTCCGTCTGGATGAACGCAAGGATCTCAGAAACTATAAAAGCTGGAATAACCAAAGTTGGCATCCAGATTCTCCTAGGTCCGAGTAAGGACGAGTTTATTTTATTTTTTGGAATTTTCCCCCCCTTCCCCCGCTACAGAATTTCGTCAATAGCGTCCACATTTAAAATGCTACCTAAACCAAACTTTGCACACATAATTTATAAATAAATATCTACTGCTGTTTAATTCAATTCTGTCGATTCTAAGAAAAGTTATTAGCGAAACAAATTCTCTCCAGTACAACCCCCACAAAATGCAGCAACAAGTTTGCTCTTCTTCTTCCTCTTTTTGCTGCTGCTATGGGCGCATATAACTCAGTGACGCAAGTTTACCTGGGTACAGGGTATTACACTGTCGGGCTTGCTCGACTGTAGCGTTCTCTCTTGTTTAATTTTTTTTTATTGACAAACAGAGATGTCGATTTGAGAAAAAAAATCACACATGCACAAGCTTGTAAGTAGCGAAATTATTTCCCTGGATCAATAAATTAAAAGAATCTTTCTACTTGGCATGAGTATATATTTTTCATTGTATTTATTTTATTTACTTTACTTATTTTATTTGTTTTACTTATTTTATTTTTATATCAAATTAGAGTCGAATTACAGCCAAATGTGGTCTGAGATATCAAAAGATCTACCCAAAAAAATGAAAAAAAAACTTAACAGAGAAAGCAAGCTTAGAACTAAAAAAAGCAAATTAAAAACAAGAGAGAACGCTACAGTCGAGCAAGCCCGACAGTGTAATACCCTGTACCCATGTAAACTTGCGTCACTGAGTTATATGCGCCCATAGCAGCAGCAAAAAGAGGAAGAAGAAGAGCAAACTTGTTGCTGCATTTTGTGGGGGTTGTACTGGAGAGAATTTGTTTCGCTAATAACTTTTCTTAGAATTGACCGAATTGAATAAAATTTTGAACAACAATAGACAAATATATATAAATTATGTGTGCAAAGTTTGGTTTAGGTAGCATTTTAAATGTGGACGCTATTGACGAAATTCTGTAGCGGGGGAAGGGGGGGAAAATTCCAAAAAATAAAATAAACTCGTCCTTACTCAGACCTAGGAGAATCTGGATGCCAACTTTGGTTATTCCAGCTTTTATAGTTTCTGAGATCCTTGCGTTCATCCAGACGGACGGACAGACGGACGGACAGACGGACGGACATGTCTAGATCGATTTCTCTCGTCATGCTGATCAAGAATATATATACTTTATGGGGTCGGAGATGCTTCCTTCTGTATGTTACATACTTTGCACAAACCTAATATACCCTTTTTACCCTACGGGTACAGGGTATAAAAAATATACATATATGCAACAAAAATAGAAATGGAAAAAAGGTGACGGAAGATTTATTAGCCAGTTTGGTTGCTAGCTCACAGCCGTTTCTAGTCATCGGAAATGGCTGAAAAGAAGGACTTTTATCAAGGAAAGAGGCATTTCGAGAGAACAGGTGAAAACGTTCATTGTAAATTAAACATAAGATCTGAAAAGGAGTGTGCGATGCATAATTTGTTGTACTTACATCTGTCAAGGAAAAGGCGAATATAATTTCTCGTCGTGAAACTAAAAAATTAAGATGACCAAAAAGTGAGGAAGAATTGACTCAGAATACCTTCTGTGAGTTGGAATATGAGATTCTAACAAATGCTAAGAAATCCTGATAATTATACTGAAATGATTTAAATTATTTTCATTAGTGAAATGTACGTGCGCGGAAGCTTCAAAAGTTTCTCTAATTTTAATTTCTTTAAGCTTTGTATTTGAACTTTAAAAACAAAGAATTTGTCTTATAACAAATTTGAATATGTTCTAAACATAGTATAATGACTGACCGCAAGTGCTTAGCTAATGAGAAGATATTTGAGTCTAGCGTGCTTGGATTCAACTAACTTGCTGTAGAGTGCACAAAATCCAAGTATATTTCCTTAAAATAAATTTAAATATGCTTTAATTTACCTTTATTGAAAAACACACACACCACACTCGCATATAAAAGGGTGCTTCAATTCTGAAAAACATATTCACAAACACACAGCCCCAGTCGGAGCCACAACTACGACGCATACTTAGAAGAACGGCAAGCATGAAGAAGAAAATGCTCACGATATGCCAATATTCGCTATTTAGTTAATCAACCATGAACTTCAAAGCGCCACTCAATTCAAAAGACTTCAAACCTACAATGAATGCAAAAACAACACCACATAAAAGCCAGAAACAGACCACCAACAACATACCACCATAAAATAATGAATTTACATTTTCTAAGGATTGCCAAAAAAAGCGTGCTATATTTTTTGTATTTCACCTACAATTCAATTCATTCCCTTAAATGCATTGCAGGAAATATATAAACAACAACAAAGTGGAGAATACAAATGAAAACCAATTAAAATGTAATGATTAAGCACAATATAAGGAGAACGCTTGAATGGACACAAAAAACAAATTAAGCATAAAAAAACCCATTAACGCAAAAAACCACACTGTTGATCGCAAGGCAAGAATGGAACAGAGAAGGGAAGGTAAAAAATGAATATATTAACTATTGTTTAAACATGAAAAAGTTGTACGATGATGAAAGGCATTGATTTTTAGACTGTTCTTCGACTGTCTTCAACTATTCCGTCAGAATTTCTGGACGCATTTGGTTTTAGTTTATGATTAATACGTTCTGCTTTCCATTTTAAGATCGCTTTAAGAATAACAAGTAATTATGTGTAAAGTTAGTTGTCACACGAAAAGTATTACCCGATTGCTCCGGATAGTCGTACGAGTGTAGTATAATTGAAAAACTATGATGGGTGTGAGCGAACTATCAGAACTATAGTATAATTATACTTTATCACTTAAAACACAGTTGCGACTCAAGTGTTTCCTATTGTAAGTAAATGTAAACAAGAGAGAACGTTACGGTCGAGCAAGCCCGATAGTGAAATACCCTGTACCCAGGTAAACTTCCGATTCTGAGGTATATGCACCCATAACAGATGAAGAAAGAAGAAGAGCGAACTTGATGCTAATAACTTTTCTTAGAATTAACCGAATTCGGACCTAGGAGAATTTGGATACCAACTTTGGTTGTTCCAGCTTTTATAGTTTCTGAGATTCTTGCGTTCATCCAGACGGACAGACGGACGGACGGACGGACGGACATGTCTAGATCGATTTATTCGTCATGTTGATTCAGAATATATATACTTTATGGAGTCGGAGATGCTTCCTTCTGCATGTTACATACTTTGCACAAACCTAATATACCCTTTTTACCCTACGGGTACAGGGTATAATATAAATATATTGACTTTGGACTATTATTTCAGAGTTCAGCTATTGGAAAATTTCAGAAACTATCATAGCATTTTTGCCCTTTGAAAACACTCCAGCGCTTTTAAGATTCTAGTTGTTTATTTCCAGCAAAATAGCCATGACTCAATGCTGTTGTCCATACACAGATTAATGCCATAAATCTAAACACCTAGGATGCCAGAGCATTTTCCATTGCATATTTTGCATATCACAACAATTCAATAAAGCACATAATGCATATGCGACGCCCCTAAGGAATTCTAAGTGCTAGGAGCTAGGAGCAGAAAACCAAAAGTACTCATGACAGCGTTCGGTGCGCATGCAAAGTAAGCCATCCAAGGATAAAGGATGTAGCTGGGCAGAAAGAGGGCGAGCACTGGAGAGTCACAATGCAGCACAGCGGGACATGCCAAAACGTTAGGCTAACAAATGCAGTCATTGTGCATACTCGAAATGTGGACAATAAAGTCAGGCCATGCACAGGAGACTTTAGTGGCGTCCCAGCTGAGGGTGAGCTGAGAAGCCACAAATATTTGAACAAACAGCAAATTTGTTTTTTGGTTATTTAAAGCAAGTTTGTTCATTGATCGTGCGTTAACCTTTTGCCCGCGGCCAGACGCTGTTTGCAGCTGTTCTGCTGTTCTGTTGTTGCTGATGCAGTCTTTTGTTTTGTATGGTTCCAATCCAAAAATTGGAGCAGGCATGCGCCTACAGGGGCGTGGCCAGCAAGGCGGACTGCCGCAGCTTGTATTGTCTGTAAAGGTTTTTTCCTGCCTGCAATTCGCTGGATTTTCATTTTGTTTGCCATGCTCCTCGTGGTAGCAAACAGCAGTAACTACAACAACACACATGCACAACTAAAGTGGAACTACAGCAACAACAGGAATATACACAAAACAGCAACTGAAATGCAAATGAGCACGCGCCTCGCTGGCTGTTGGCCAAAGCAGCAGCAACAACAACACGAACAAAGCAACACAAAACAAAAGACAAAACCCAAAAAATATTAACTATGCGGCACAATTTAAAAAGCGCCCGTCAAACGTACACACATATATATTATGACAAAGTGGCGCACAATGCACAATGGCTGCAAAGTTGATTTTATTGAAATAAATTGAAAACATACACAGGGTCTTCAACAAATAGGCGAAATATATTTTCGAGCAGAAATAATAATTTGGACAATGCACTTAAGGATTGGATAGTTAAAAGTAGATAGTTCCCTCCACCGTTTTTCTACAAGTATTACCATAAAAAGCGACACTGACAGTTTTAATGATGCTTTAGTGCATATAATTATCTGGTTAAATAAATAAATTACAAGTCCTAAATCCTACGCGAAGTTTACAATGTCATATGTCATACAATGTTTACAATAGAATATGTCAAGAATGAGTAAAGTTTGAGTCGCGTGGGGAGGAGCACAGAATTGGAGGTATTCTTCATATGTGGTTCACATGTATTTTGATTGATTAATATTAATAAGTGTGAAGCGGAAGATAACAAAAAGTACACCCATATAATTGCTGCGTTCGGAAATGTAGTTTTGTAATGCCTAAGAAAATCACATCACCATTTATAAAACTATTGAAGTATTTATTCTTCAGTGTTTAATCTGAAGGGATTTAGCATCCGGGCATTTACATATTACTATAAATTTTAAGTGCACACATCCAAATATTCATTAATTTTAGATAAAAGATGATTAACACTTCCTTAAATGTCATCTAAATAAATAAATATATAATAAATAAAGGAAAACTAGAAATTGCTAATTTAAATTAACAATGAAATTGTATACATATTGCTGCTGTTTAAATATATAACATAAATAAGTATATAATAAGCAATGAAATGACTAGCTAAAACAAATGGCTATATTTAACAACTTATAAACTGATATTTATTTTTTTTGCTATTTTGTATATATATTATTGATGAACTTGTGGCATGTGTGATAAATAAAATAGTAAACGACCACATAGAGATTTGATGAAATGTTTTGCATGTTTTATTACTACCTATAGTCATTGTTAGACAACTCTGATTTGAATTCGGTTGTATGGAGATACTCGATCTTATTACGCCCGTAAGTGTGCGATCAAAATGTTGTCTTAAAACAAATCTTCTAGTGCTTTAAACATTTGAGAATTTTGAGAGAAAAATTTGAAGGCTTCGCAGTGGGCGGTGTTTGCTTTGAACAATTTGGAGTGCGCTTGTTATATTTTATTTACTAAGTGCGAATGTTATTTGCAGTCATTGAAATTGAAACAAATATATACATACACGCACAAGCACAGCAGCAACAACAACAACTACAACACATAACTAAGCTGCCTCATCAGGCCGAACATTACTTTATGTTCATGTGAGTGTTTGTCAGTGCTCGCGTGTGTGGTTGTGTGTGTATAGAAGTTATAGTAAAAGCGAGACGCACGTATTTTAATATGTGCCCAAAGCAGAAGAAAAATCGCACGTACGTGACTTCATTTGCAGCCCGTGCGGCATTTTCACAGCGTGTTCGCCTTCTGGTACCCTCTGCCCCGCCTCTTGCAACAGCCCAAGAATGCTGCTGCCGATCGACCTTTGGGGGACGCGCGCACATCATTATCTGACGAGCCGCCTAGAAAACTGGGCAGTTGTTGACTTTGTTTTTGGTCAGCAGAAATGCCTTGATGTAGCCTTGGCTTTAACTGAAGCATTGGCCATCGATTGCGCACACCTGGCGTATCCGTAATGACAAATCAATAAAAGGCGTGGCATTGCCCCCAAAAATGCTCATGCCCAGGCAAATGTCTTAATTAATAAATGCCTTTGTCAAATTATCCATGGCATGTTTGAAAAATACGGTCCATAAGTTATTGCCCGAATGCTTTTAACCCGGATACCACAGGTCGGAATCAAAGGATGCGGATTGGGGCGGACTTGGGGTTTGGCAATGCACATGCCAAATTAGTGTCATTATGCCAATACAGTTGCCAACACGAGCATAACACACTGCGCGTTTGTTCCCCCTTTCTAACGGTTTTCATGCTCATATTTGCCTAATAACAACAACAATCATGTTAATGCTGATGATGATGAGCACGCACTAAAAGCAAATCAAACGACAGCGCACGATAAACCGAATTGAGAGACACAAAAGACATGAGACAAGGCCGTGTGAGCCAAGTGAGCATGTGTGTGTTTGTGTGTGTGTGTGTGTGTGTGTGTGTGTGTGTGTGTGTATGTGACAGGGGCACGTAACAAATAAAGTCCTGCGGCTAATAATGCCAAGCAGCTGAAAAGTAGGCAACGTCTTTCTCCACTCTACATATAACTCGCACACATCCCGCAAACACCCCCCACACCCACACACACACACACACACTCACACGCAAACAACCTACATGCATGTATCAGTATAATGCCAGCGGCCAAGTGCATAGGTACAACGGCGTCAAGCTATTTGCACAGCATTTACATGATTTGCTTGTGGATCGCTTTTCCTTCTGATGTTGCTGTATTTTGTTGGTGGGCTTGGGAATGGCAAAGTCGACGCGATTTCGAATGCGAATGCGGCTCGGCTGAGCTCATTAGGCTATATAAATCAAGCAATGTATTTATTTTTATTTATGGAGCCCAGCTGTGATGCCACACAGCCACTCACACACTCACACACACACACACACTTATGGACACATATATACATATAAACAGACAAAGGGACAGGCAATTTAGTGGCCAAAACAAATTGCTGTGGTTTTTTTCGTGTGCCTGTTATTGTCGTTGTTCAAATATTGTAATGAGTGGGCATGGCCGAACGCTCCTTCTCTTTGGCTAACAAACATACAAAAGACAATACAATACAATACAGTGTCCAAAATGTTATTTATACATTTAGAGAAAATGCTGACTACTTGCTTGAAAATTTCTATGTCCGCCATTTTCTTAGTCGATGCCGTCGGAGAAGAAAGCGTAACTAATTCCTTAGCTCAACGAGTTAGCTGGAATCCCACAATGTGAATGCGTTGAGTAGGCAATCGGTTTGAATCATGACAGAAGCATTATAAGAAATGCCGAGGTTATCATTTAATTTAATAGTTGTCCAACCCAGTACAGATATTAAATAAAGATGAAAGATTTCCAAAAAAAAAATTCAAATTGTTTTCGTTCGTTGTATTGCTGCTTTCTAATAAAAAATAAATCAAACGTAATAAATATAGTATAGCAAATTGTAAGATTTACATATTGATGTAATGTTGGGTGTAAAATGTTTGAATCTTAATTTATATGACGGCTGAGCGAAGCTCATCTGAAATTGACTTTGAAATCAAACAAATGATAAGGAATGTCAATATAGCCTTACCCCCGCTGGAGACGAGTTTTTATTTGAAACAAGCAATTTAATATTTGACGGAATGTTTCGATTGAGTTCATTGGAATATTTTGTCATGTAAAACTATTTAGTTCGAGTAATTTTTAAACCGCAATGGGGCAGGCAGATAATTCGCAAATCGGCTCTGTTACTTAAGATCCGAAGTTAATTTCTCAGACTGTGGCAGATAATCGGCGGCAGGGTTAAATAATAAAATAACAATACAATTGTTTTAGTATACTATGATTAAGTGTAATCACAAAAACCTCCTTTGCATTGCAACAACATCCACATCAAGCTAGTCCGGCTTGGTTTATGCAATTTGCTTGCAAGTGCCTAGGTTTCAGGCTATCAGGAACGAAATACCAGATTAGGTATCATGTAGGTCATCAGTCGGTCATGCATGCGACACAGAAGTTGGTCATGTTTCTGGGTTTCGGCTTAAGCAAGATTTTAGTTGGAACTTGGAACTACTTATATTGTTGGCAGCCCCAGGCAAGCTTTGTTGTTTGGAAGCGATTACAATTACAATTTATTGAAGTAAATAAATATTTATTATTATTCCAGTGTACTATTTAAGTTATTGTATATATATACAAGATTTTGTGTATAGTTGCATGCTATGCAAATGAAAAATCGATTATTTAAAACAATATAAAAGTGAGCAAAAAGAATGCCCGATGTCTGATTGTCAGGCACAATCAAGCCTGCGGCCGGGCGTATGATTGACTTGCCAACAAATAAACGCGCACAGCTTCAGTACAGGAAAAAAGAGGGCTAAAAATAGAGGCGGTGCAAGCGGGGCAGGCCAACCACATAGAGACCATACAGACAAACAGTTGATTGAATATTTGCGCGGCGTAATCATCGAAATATATGGCATTCCAATTGACGTTGCTACGAAAGCTACGATGGTAACCGCGAATGCGAATCTCGTGCGCCGCTAGCTGCTGGCTACCAGGTTAAAAAAAAACAACCGTAAAATAAAAAACATTCTGCTGCAGCAAGCCACGTGTTTCAAATATGATTTTGTGGATTTATTTATGTGTATGTGTCTGTATTTGTGCTGCCAATGGCGCTATGGGATATTTGCGCCTCGTTAATTTTATTTGCCGGGCGCATATTCTGCATGAAAAAATACCTTTGGGATAAAAATACTTAGTGTTGCTTTGTAACTAAGTCGCAGAGAGATTAGTTGCTTGATAAATTGTTAATTTACTAACACGAGCTGAAATATTACCTGTTCAATAAAGTCATTAGCCTTATTTCTGTTTTTTAAATAGTTACTGTTTCAACATTGTCAAACATATCCCATTGTTAAAAGATATCAAGTGCATATGACCAACGACAGCTTAACAAATATTTTCGTTTGGTGGAGTTGGACTTTTATTGGCGTTATCCCGGTTCCCTTTTCTTCTGTTGCTGTCAATTGTTTTCTCTGATTTTCTTCGCTTTGTTATCCACGGAAGAACTTTAGTGGCTTAGATGAAGAGATGTGAAGCAATCAATACTTTCGAAAAACAAATGTGTTTACGTATTGATTAAATAATGTTTGTTATTAATGCCTAATAGCTGAATATCGTATTATCATAATTACACATTAAATGGGATTAGTTTCTATAAACTGTATGCCTATGCACAGATTTGATATTAAAAGATACAAATAAGTGCGTTTATTTTATTTTACTTAATTTAAATGAGACTTCATTATTCGACAGATTTATGCTTAATCAGTTGTTTCAATATTTTTGTGTTCGACTTCTTTTTGGGAATATTGTTGTTTGTGTGGTCATATAGAAAGAAATCAGCAATCATAACTTCATCCCAACACTTGATAGAGATGTCTACCAGGTTGGCAGATTAATGGCCTTAAATAAATACTTTAGCAAGTATTGTATATAAAGTACCTATTTAGCTAATGGAAGTAGTTAGCCTCTATAGATGTTCCATTGCCTTTCTTGATAGTCATGTCTTAAGCCAGTTCTGGATAAAAGAACACTTCCAAATAGACATTGAGATGAGAGCCTTCATATTAATCATAGCTTGTTCTGATCAGAGATTAATAGTTACAGTTTTCTTAATTTTGTATAGATATGACATCGTTTGACCTTCGCACCTTTGTCTCCTTAACAAATTTAACATATCAATTCATTTTATGTTGCTAGCACTAGAAAATTTGCCTGTAGCTCACAGTCGTAGAACATAGTTGACCGAGCAATAGCAACAATAGAAACAACACAGGTTTGACACATTGTATTTCGTGCCCAACATTTTGCACCTTGCCATCCCAATTGTGGTGCTGGCATCTAACCCTATACGAGAACATTTTGCCTGACCAAGTGATTTTTATTGCAGTTATTGTTGTTGTTTTCTTCTGGCTTGCTGCCTCATTTTTTAACTTGTGCGGTTTTCAATTTCATACTTCATTCGTTTTTAACGCCACATCCGACATGCTTTGTCCTGCGTGCATGGTAGCCTGAAAGAAGCTAAGGAGAGCAAGAAGACCGATATAGAAAGAGAGAGAGAGGGAGAGAGGAGGGAATGCGTAAGATAGAGTAAGAATGAGAGTGTGTGTTTGGGTGTATTAATGGCATTTATTATTTTCTCGTTACACGTTGACTTTTGTGCCGCAATTTCTCAAACGAAACGCCTCCGCTCACTTTACTGCCCGGTTTTTCGCCTCTTCTCCCAGCCGTGGTACCAGAAATAATGGCACAACAGCACAAACGATAACAAGTGACAAGGATAAAGTGCAAATGGTGTCAACCGCGCAACCAACAGGAGCAGAAAAGGTGGCAGTGCCAGTCGAGAAATAGTTGGGATCCTCACAGGTGTCTGTGTCCCTGGCCATCGCTGACAGCGGCAAGCCAGACAGGACGAGTACGCTACACCATCGTCCTGCTTGTCTGCTTGACTCCCTGGCCGTTTTTCTTAATTTCATCTTTGCCGGCTTTCAAGCAAAAGTAGCTGCGCAGAGTGCGATAAAACAATCGTATGTCGTGTGATGTCGTCGTCGTCATTGTCGTCGACGTTATTGTTGGTTTGTTTGCTTTTTAAATTTAAATTTATACGCCGGGATGCTGCGCCACTTGCCGCCTGGAAATGGGCCGCGTTTAGTTAATTGGGCAGTCGCTGATGAATTGTTGAGCCGTTGGCAAATTAACCCTCATCAGATGAGCTCGCAGCAATCAACGCCTCACGAGATAAGCGACAAGTGCTGCCCCGCCCCACACCGAACGCCGTCAGAGCTCAAGCTTTCGCCTAGCGTTTAATGGCCGTGAGCCTGATAAACATGCGTGCACAAATACGCCATGAGTGCCTGCATATGTAAGCCATCCTCACACACATACGCAATACATACACACACACATATATACACACTAGGCAACAAACGAATTTTGATAAGCGAGCTCAAACAAAACCGAAACCAGAGATTTCCCTGCATTATTCGCTATTGTTTTTTTTTTTTTGTGCCATTCAATGGTACAGTGTGTGAGTTATCCAAAAATTACAGAACTGAACTTTTATGGAAGTATATTCAAATCCAAAAAAAAAAGATATTATCATGTTCTTAAAAATAGTACAATAATATCAATGTAAGCTCTAAAAGCAGGTACTTTGAAAAATACAGCCTCTTATGTGAAGCTTGTCTAGTTGAAAATATTTATTCAAATCCAAATTAAGGTATTTTCATGTTCTTAAAAATAGTGCAATAATATCAATTTAAGCTCTAAAAGCATAAAATAATGATGGTACTTAGAAAAATACAGCCTCTTATAGGAGGCTTGTCTAGTTGAAAATATTTATCATTTTAGAATATTATTTTCTTTTACGACTATTAGAAAATTTGTGCCCCAAACCCGAACTACCTTAACTAATAATCTATGAGATTATTTGGATTATGTATTAATTGTAGCAATAGTTTTTTGGTTTTTGTTTAAAAAGTTACTTATAATACTTATTTTTTCTGTTGAATAAGCATAAGGGAATTGAATTGAATTGAATTTTGTTGGCTTGCTCCGGGATTTCATAAAATTGAGATTCAAGAAATCACAAAAAACGCCATTTGAACCGATTTTAAGCATTTTGGATTATAAATGCATGTACTTTTGTGGTTAAGTGTATCTCTACATACGTGGAAGTGTGTGTTTTATTGTGTTTCAGTATCTTACTTTTTTTTATTGCTATTTCAAATTTTCTGTTGGTGCTGCTCGCCTAATTTTATGCTAGACTTATCAGTGTATCCATGTGTATGTGTTTAATGTATGTGCGTGTGTTCGTAGAGCGTTTTGTCAGGTGACGATTGTCACGCAGCAACAACAACGACTGCAGGACAATAACTGCAGGAACAATAGAAAACAGCGAAATGTAGGCAACGCCTTTTTATTTTTATTGACAAACCCGACGAAAATTTGTGCGATTTGTGCGTGCGCGGCTTTTGTGGGGTTAACATTAACCTTTTGAGTGTTTTAAAAACGAACTTTGGGCGAAACGGTTTGGCAGCGAGCACGGTGGCTGTTCAACAGCATTCCTATCTTCATATATTCCTTTTTTCTTCTTTTGACTGTTGCCTTCTTTGTTTTTGCCACACACTTGACATTGCCGTTTGCCTTTTGTTGTTGTAGTTGTTGTTGCCCTTTTGTGGTTTGTTAGCAAGTTGCCTGCGCAGATAGGTGTGTGTGCTCGAATTCCAGCGTGCAACAATCTCGTACGGGAAAATTTTGTTATTCAAAACACGACGGATTACCGTTCATTCCGCTTAGACATACTATACACACATACACATTTACTCGTATACTCGTATATAAGCATACAAACATATTTGAACGAGCATATATGTATGTATATTATATTCCTTTACCCGTGCAATAGCAAAGCCGACCACAAGCGACAAATGCACCTTGACAGGACATTCACAGTGAGTGGTGCGTTGTAACAGGAACTGAGGCAGAAAACCGAGAGTCGTGCACGGAGCACATTTGTTAGACACAGAGCTTTCGCTTGGGCGTGTAAGTGTGTGTGTGTGTGTATAGTGTGTGTCGAGTATATGGCAGTGCGTGTGCGGCTGCTGGCAAGCATAAGAATGTTTATTATGTTTATCGCATACACATACTAACAACTACATACATGCCAGCAAAACCGAAAACCTCAAAGCCAACCGCATGCACAAAACTTGAACGGTCACAGCAATGACAACAAAATATATTCCACTTTTCCCTCGCTCCAGTGTGCTCCCTCACACTATGTTAGGTAGATAAGAATATATATAAATATCTTGTATTGTCTTGGTTAACTCTCACTTCAAAATAGCGGCGGCCACCAGCAGCAGCAATTATGAAAGCATGCCTTGTCGTTCGTTTTTCCCGCTTGTTGCTCATACGCACCGTGGGTTGCGTCCTGCTGCTTCGTCCTTTTCTTCATTTTTACATTACATTTTACTTTTTTTATTGCGTTTTATTAAATGCTTCAGGTAGCTACTTAAACACGTTTTCGATTAGAGCAGCTGCCGTCATTACTCAAATAAAATAAGGGCGGCTTGGTTTTGGTTCCGGCTTTCCTTACTTACTCTGGTCCTCCCTTCCTGACATTAGAAACTGTGATGAGGCGAAGTGAAGTCGGTTTGGCAGGTAGGTCTGGCTGCCAGTACCTGTAGCTGTAGATGCAGCCAAGCCAACTTTTCTGCTCTTTGTTTTTGCGTCAAATATTTTATAATAAAGCAGAGTTCCAAGAAATAAAAATGTGAAGTGATGTTGTGTCGCAAAATCAGACGGCAGGTTGGTGCTGAACTCAGTGGTGTAGCACATAAGATAAAAGAGGGGGATGCCCCACAAGCTATAACTAAAGTTGAAAATATGTTGATGATACTTTAAACAATCTTGCAGTAGAGCAATCATGGCACTAAACTTACTCACTTACTGTTATACGCTCAAAAGGATTTGGATGAACTGTAATAATAAGTTTTATAAGAAGCTTATTACAGAAAGCAGGTAGTGAAGCAAGAATATTAAATCGTTATTAGCGAAATGTTGAGACGACGAAATGTTGAGACGACGTAAAGTACTTTTACTTGCACACATAGATCAGAAACAGAAACCGTTTTTAGATGGAAATAATCTGACAAACTATCCCTTTAAATAGAGTTTTTGAAAAACTATGCAAACGTTTTGTGTATCACATTAGGTCTACCAAGGATCTATAGTAAGTGCTTATTTCTAATTGAGTTCAAAATTAAATTAAAGTTGATTTACAGGTGGGTCCAATATCAGACTTCTTTATAATTTTGGTAGTAGTAGTTTCTATTTATGGATTAATTTGTTTACGCCTGTCACACATCTGAAGTAAGAGTGAAAGCGGTTAACCTTCCTCAGGGTTTTTTTTAATGCGAGTTAATTGTTCGTTTATTCAATTAAAAACAATTTCAGTCAAAGCACAAAATATCAATACTTCAATAAAAAAACTTGCTGTTATGTACAATTTCTTTCTGTTATAAATTGTTTCAATGGGCACACATACATACGTATATAGACAAATTTATAAAACACTGCAATGCGTAGCTTACGTGATATGTAGCTTGTACTAGGTATTTTGGATGGAACCATAGTCAATAAATACAATAAACCATCAAAATTTTTATGAAATTAATTACAATTGGAAATGTAATATAAAAAAAAGTAATCAATAATAATGGTACATGTATTTGTTAATAATTATAGAAAATATTGTTGTGCTGTTTTAGTGAATACCTTTCTTCTCATAAAGGAAAGAAAGCACTTGTTTTTAATAAAGGAAATGAAGAACCTCATTTTGAGTTGGGGCATATTATAAATTTCAAAAACAATAATAATAATTTATGAAACGTCTCTGTTTTTCAATTTAATATTTGGTGATGGTTATTGGATTATGTTCCAAATATCAATACATTACCAGTTTGTAAAAATGGAATGGCAACAAATATTTTGATTGTAATAATCTTGAAAAATGTTAGTGTCGAAGGAAAATTGTTATTCTAAATCAATTAAAGCGGCCATATACATAGCTTTAACAGCATATACAATCTCTAACGTATTTCATTTACCATGCATTGTTTGCTTTAGATAAAATAGATGGTCGGAGCTTCCACAAATCAAGGGTAGACTACACCACTGCCAAAAAATGTATTTAAGCAGCTCTCACTAAGGCTGCCATGCCAATGCTCGGCGGCGATGATTATGAGGATGATGATAAGAATGAGGCGGAGGACGGGAATGACGACGTTGCTGCTTGCTCCTGTCACCGTCGCCTGTAAAATAACCGCAGCCTGTCATAATTTGATGTTTTAAGCCGCAGAGCATAGCAGAGCAGAAAATACACTGTTGTAGGTGGTGGCGAGTGAAGTAAAAATCTTTAAAAATAAATCTCAAAGCACTTTAATGCTGTATCATGTTATCGCACACGATGTTGACGTGCAGCTGTCGCTATTAGCGAGCGTCTTACATAACCTGCAACAAGCTAAAAGCAAAGCGTAATAAACCACACACCAACACACGATCCACATACACACATACCCGCACAAATATATTTATGTATATACATACATACATACGCACGCACTGTCACAGTCGGATGTCAGCTCTGGGCCGTGTCGCTGCGTGTTGACAGGATATTTACAGGATTTCTATCAATATGCTTCGGCATTAGCACGTACGCGTGCAATGAACGTGAACGTGAGTAATGCCCAAAAAAGAGAAGCACGACAAAAAATAGAGAATGGTAAGGAATAAAAAAAAAATGGCCGGCGGCTTCATATTTAGGGCCATAATTTAATCATTTTTTAATAATGCAGCGTATGGCATGCTAATAATATGCTAAACAAATGCCGAAAGACACTACAGATCTTTAGCGAAATGTTTTCAGAGCTGCAAAAACTGTTGCCAACTTATCAATTATTTATGGGCTCATTAATTTTAAGCAGTCGGCAGCTGCAATTGGCGGCTGAGTTGGCCGGAATCCTCAAACTAGTAGTGTGGATGGATGAGGGGCTTTGGCCGCTATTTTCAACTTCTGGGCCAGTCAACTTAAACAATATTTGTGCTATTTAAAATGGGCTTTCTGAAAACATCAAGTGGTTAGCCAATAGCCGCAGCAACAACAGCAACTTACGCTACAACAAACCTACACTGAGAGCAAAAACTGGTTAAACGAACGGCATTAGCAAATAATGAAACACCTTTTTTTACCCTTTCTAAATTCATTCTGCAAAAATGCGGATTTTATAGTTGAAGTGTTGTATAATGACTTTCTTATGGAACCCTGGACATAATTATTTAATGAAATATTAAAAATTTAATTATATTATATAACTTCTTTATTAATAAAGAGATAACATAAATATATTGCCTACCAGTCACTAGTAGAATTCCATTTGTTAGATGTAGAACGTGGAATAATTGTAATCTACTTTTATAATGTCTAGGGATAAGGTAGGCGAAGAAGACTCTTGGTGTTTTCTAAACTATCGCGCCATGGACAAAATATTGGTACGCTGGGTAGAGAGCGTAGCAATCGTGTCTAAGGTTAGCTGCTGCCAAATCCCTTTTCTATTTCTTTGCATTTTCTTCTTCCGTAGTTCTTTTATATTACAGGCACACGGATTTCTTTAAGTTAATTATGTATTATGGATAAGCTTTTATTAGTCTTTTATTTTAGTTCTAATTCGAATACTTTTAATTTTAAATAATTATATCTTTAAGATTTCTGTTCTGCTCTCAATGATCAGTTGGTTGCTGGAGTATTTCATTCCAAATATTGCAAGTTATGGACTTCAGATCAAGGTTTTCGAGCTTCTAGCTAGGAATTCGGAATTAAATTTGGCTGACAATTTTCTTTATTTGTGTCTGCCAGCTTCTGAGTTTTTTAAGCTTCGTAAAAATGAGATTATTTTAAACTTCTCAACAACAGAAATAAAAAACAAAAGAAGAAAAGGATATTTTACCAAGAGTGCACTGTACAGTCAAAGGCAGGGACATACTTCCGGTCAAGCAACTTAATGTAAATACCGTAAATCACATGAACTTTGAATGCATTAGATGTGTCCATTGCTACCATCCGCTATTGGGATTTAATAATTAAACGTGAGTGGTGAAGCAAGAGGAAAGAAGCATAGGTTTCTTCTGAGTGTAGAGCAGCCTTGGCTAAGCAACAAAACTTAAACCGAACAAAGGGCAGCCGGGCAGTCGGGCAGTCAGGCAATCAGGCACTCTGGGCGCTCAGCACTCAACGGTCACCCCAGCCCCAGTAGTAACCCTAGCTCGGGAAGTTTGTTTAAATTGCTCACACACAACAAGTTGTTGAATGGCGTACATAAATGTGTGTGTGAGTGTGTGTGTGTGTGTGTGTGTATGTTTATGCTTTTTGACGTGTCTTGCCGTGCCTTGCCTCGCTTCGTCTTGCCTGCCTCGTTGTTGCACGACTGGCCTTTGTATTGACCATAAATTATTAATGATTACTAGCCCAAATTACAGTTAACTCACTTATTTACTCATTCGCAAATGAAGGCCAATTGTTTCGTCGGCCTTTGCGCAAAGCTTTGGGGTGCGTGCACTAGGCCCAGTTTAATTTATTTTTGGCCACAATGGCAGCGTGCGAGCGAGATAGCAATGTACTCGTATATGAGTTGAGTATTTGCTTGCTAATTGTTGCTTCTGCTGCTTCTGTTATTGCTGCTGCCGTTGTTATTGTTTTGTTGTTGGCTGTTCACCCACTTGCCCGGTTATATTTAAATATTTATTTTGATTGTTGAAACTGCGTACGCCTTGAGCTCAGGCTAAGGCTCAGTCTCGGACAGAATATTGGGATACACAGCCAGCCCATTGTGAGAAACAGCTGGATTTTTAGGCTGCCTATTTTAAAATTCATGAGCGCTCGGACCAACTTTTTCTTTTGCTTCCTCTCCTACCCGTTTGTCTTGTTGCCTTGTTGCTAGCATACCTATTTGTATCTACAATAGACATATTTATTCAATAATTTTAAACAAATTTTATGCCCTTTTCGCATTGAAATAAAATTATCATCACAGCACATTTCGAAGTGTTGCGTTCGCATGAATTGATTGCAAATTATTATAAGACGGCGCGCACTTCAAATTTATACAAAATTTACTGCTAAATTACATGCAAACAGATACACACGCACCGGCAGACAGACAATCAGACAGGCAGACAGACAATCACCAAGAAAGAGAAGAAGAACAAGTGCCTGCCACACTTCCGGCAAAATGGCGGCGAAGTGTGCGCTTCATTTGACTTTGGGTGCGCTCATTCGTTCGATTGTATAGTATATGTAGAGTATGTTTGTCTTTTTTTTGTTTGTTTGCATTGCCAAAAATCAAAAGTCAATGAGTGCCCCGTACAATTCTTCCTGAATACATTTACTGATTGTTTCACGCGACACAGTCAGCCAATATTTGACATTATTTCCGTTTCCCACATTATCGAAATTCTCACCATTTTATTGCCACTGAAGCTGTGCAGTAATTTGATGACTTTATTAGCATTTGCGCGGGTGTGGGTAGACCTTCAGAGTTACTGCCCCATTTAAAATTAGCTCACTGTTAGCTCGGCAATTGGGCACAGATTGCGCCCTGGCCTTTGGCACGTCGCACAAACTACATTTTGACTGCCATAAATTTGTGGAAAACTTGAAGATAAAGCAGCAGGGCTCATCTTGCTGTATAAATCATTTGGAATATTGTGGGTTGTTGATCTGTTGTATCGCTGTTACTGCAAAAGTTTGCTAGCAGCGCTTCTGTCGGCGCCGAAGTGCTGTTTACAAGCCGCCGGCTGCTTTCTCCAGTTGAAGGGAACAAGGTTTAATGCAAAAAAATATTTAAGTTTTTACATTTTGATGAGACTTGAGACTCTGCTCCGTTTCATTTGTTTCTACACAAGTAAATAATACCAGGTCGCCTACTTCTGATAGAAGGCCCTCCTTATCCAAAATAATTTGTACAGAAAAATTGAGGAGCATTCTTAGTAATATAGTAGAGTGTCACATAATATTTCTGCTTCAGGCGACTACACAAAAAAAGTGCAATATAAAAGGTAATATATCAATAGCGCAGTTATCGTTGTTCAGCTTCCGAGCTAAGTCACATGAACAAATGAGTGAACAAGCTTAACTGCAGTTTTGCATGCACCTTAATATTTTTTATCAATACAATATTTTAAATAAAATTGTTATATTTCAAATGGCAACTGAAGTAAGTACATTCCCAAAGGTCGCTTTCATTTCACCGCCTGCAATTTTTCCTCACCTACTAAAAGTAAATAAAAACAAGAGGGAACGCTACAGTCAAGCAAGCCTGACAGTGAAATACCCTGCACCCACCCATTCACACAAAAAATAAATATTTTTAAGAATCAATTAAATTTAAAGATATTCAATTCATGCATACATAAGTGGAGACATATGTTTCTTTTTCTCTTTTATGGAAATGGGAAGAAGGTATTTAACACTTGTTTCTTGTTTTGTTTTGGCTTAAATTAAATTAAATTGAATTCCTTGGTGGAATCATTCCTTACATATTTTCTCTGACAAATGGCAACGGTAATAACATTTATTTACATTCAGCTTCCATTAAAGTGAGACTACCTTGTCATAGATTGAGCAGCAACTTTGCATTTAACCTATTCCTCCCTTTGCAAATTCAAATCCTTTCCAGCTCAATGCGTCTAAAGCAGAGTCCTACTTTCATTTCAGTCGCCAACCACAATTTTTACTCCTTGCTTCTCTCTTCTCACTCTCCATTTCTCACATTGTTTTTTTCCGTTGCCA
The DNA here is from genome assembly GCF_003285725.1 of Scaptodrosophila lebanonensis. Classification (NCBI taxonomy): domain Eukaryota; kingdom Metazoa; phylum Arthropoda; class Insecta; order Diptera; family Drosophilidae; genus Scaptodrosophila; species Scaptodrosophila lebanonensis. The sequence goes on from NW_022060558.1 coordinate 1,945,397, forward strand.
TTTGCATATTAAAAAGCATTGGATGTCTTTCCTTTCTGATTACCACTGCCTGCTTACAGACTCACCTGACAGCCTGTCTAGATTTTGTTTTGTCACACCCTCAGCAGTGCGTTGAAGTTTCAAAAAAAATTAAAGCAAATAGCAAAGGACGATAAAAGACTGGAGCAATTTATTGCTCAGCTACGCATCACAGCTTTAAGTTGCTGAAGGCTTTCCTTTTCGCCTCTTGACATTTCTTGACGTTTCTAACGTGTTTCAACTCGCATACAAACAATCACACAAACACACACATACATCGCGAAACACTTAACCGGTTTCACGGAGCCACCGACGCGTTGTGAGCTGCTTTCGCCATTTCACCATTTTGCTCATTTGCCGCACTGACTTTTTGGGTCACATCCTTTGGGAGCAATGCGTCAAAATCAGTGTCAACGCGCAATGGTTTTCGCTCTTCACTCCCTCCATTTATGCATGCGAGTCTCTCGCAGTCTTCGTGTGTAACTGGGTGTGTGTATGCGTGTTGAAAAATTAATTTTTGCAGCTATGCAAAAGACGCATGCACATTATGTGTTCGAGCCTTCGAGCCATCGAGCCTTCCAGCCAAGCCAAGTGAAGTCGCTCGTCGCTGAGATTGGCATAGTTGGCGCACACACATAAAGCATGAAGGTTGGCAATAAATTCTGTCGAAAAAGCGCCAATGTCGTTACCTTGAATGGCACTGCATGTACGCTCCTCGCTCGACACTCTTATCGCATTGTATAATGTCTTCATGAGCTCACGCGATATGCGGCATGGCAGGATGAGTTGCAAACGTTAGGCACACCGTCGCTCAATTCAATAAGAACAGTGGATAGGGCGTATCGGGAAAGCATGTACGATTCTTCTTGACTTGATAATATTCTTAACAACATGTTTTTGTTTTAAATATTTAAATACTTACTTGTATTATGGAGCATAGTTGTAGACCTCATATCAATGAGGTCTTCCTGATTATGAAAATGTATTTTTCAGAAAACTTAAAACAACTCAACTACAAGTAATTAAATTATTGGAATGCTAATTTAAAGATTTTTCAAAAGTCTTTGCTAACAAAATATTTTCGTTGAATTTTCACAGCCTATGTACATTCCCTGCTTAAGTCTTAAGCCACATCAACCGATTCTGGTATAAAGGATTTCCTAATCCTTGGTCAACAGGGATTTTCATATTTAATATTTTTACTGTCCAGAGAAACACCACACATTTTACAAGTAAGTTACTTGTGGGTCTTTGAGCAACTGAGAACGGGCTAAAAAAAACCATTGTTGTTTTTCATTTGTACAACATGAAAAAGGACATAGGAGTACACAAAGTTGATGACGCCCTCAATTAGCACGCTGCACAATTTATAAGGCGTCTTCGAACGCATGCAAATTTTCTAACAAACCACCTGTTGAAACTGCGCATAAAACGAGGATTTATAATAAGGAGGAGACTAAAAAGATCACACCCTGTCGACCTTGCCAATACATTTATGTAAATTATAAATAATATGCACTGTAAATAAGCATAAGCTCCTTGTTCCTGTTGTAATTGTATCTTTCTAAAAGTATAATTAAAGTTATTGTAAATATGAACCGTAAAATAAAAGTAAATATTAAAAAAAATAATTAACTAATTTGTACAACCTGAGCTAATTATTTATCATGATTTTTTATAGTTAATCGCATTTTTCTTTCATTCACAAAATTGTCTTAGTACTCAGATAGTGCTTTAAACTTTGTTTTTAACAGCTGTCTGTTTCTATGCAAACAAGCAGGAGTGTGTTGTAGGCGCAGCTCTTAAGTGCCAGTGCTAAATGGCTGGCAAACGTTTATCGTATTTCGCTTAAACGTCTGCCAGCCCATGACAAATAATATAAATAGTTTGAGTTTATTGAAAAAACCGCTGACGACGATATTTGCGTCTTTTACATGAAAACCCAAGGTACTCTTAATGTGTGTGACAGTGTGTGTGTGTGTGTGTGCTTGACTGGCTGTAGATGCTTAGATGCTTGTTTGTGGCAGGTGATTAACGGTTTGGCTTTTTGCCGACGGACATATTCGTAAATGTGTATCGGTTACGTGGAAAAGTGTTGCAGCATTGCAATTCGAGCAGATAAATTTAATAGGCAGCCATTAGGTGGCTGCAGCAGAGTCGACAGGGGTGGGCAGGGATTTTTGCATGTTGCATACTTAACGGCGCTTCATAACCGTTCGCTGCATTTTCTCATTTTGTATAAGTGCGCGAACGCTTACGAACTCCTGGCAATACGGACGACTACGACAGTAACGGTTGGTGGATCTCTCCAAACTTGCTTTATGGCCGTCGTTGCCGTGACTGTTGATGACTTGAATAATAATCATAATAATAACAAGGACATGCCGGAGAACAAAAGCACACCTGCCATAGCTGTTTCAAAAGTGGGGTGGATATGTAAGTATCTTTGTGTATTTGTATGTTTGTCTTATGTTGTATGTAGTGGCGCTGGCGCCATGCACTTGTGTTTGTTTTTTCGTGCCTGTCAGGCTGCACACGCCCTGGTCTTTGGTCCTTAGTCCTGGCTCCGCTTCGTCGTCTTGCCTTGCTGCTTACACTTGGAGTGTGTTTAAAGATAAAAATGCAGTTTATCCTCTTTTCAGCGCCAGTAACTAAGTGTGTGTGTGTGTATGTTTGTGTGTGTGTGTGTGTGTATGCCTGTGTGCCAGCGACAGCGGCTATCTTACTATGTGTGTGTGTGTGGGCTCTTTGAGTACTTTCGAAAAAAAATTTCGTTTCATTTTTTTGCTTGTCTGTTTTGCGCATCTTTTTGTATGTGTATGTGTGCGTGTGTGTGTGTGTTGACGTGGGCTCGACAGCAGCAGCTTTTTGGTGTTGCGGGCGGTTGGTGGCTGATGGGTGAGGGTGTGGTTTTGCGGGTGTAAATGTATTAGTATGTGTCTATAGCCCCAACATGCGCTTGAATACTTTTCAATAGTTCTTCAATAGTTTGTCAACGTCACAGCTTTTTACCGCATTGAGTGCAATTTTTTGTGATTTTAGAATTGTCGTTGTAGTTGTTTTTGGGCGGTTTGGAAGGGGTAGGTTGCAATTATTTTCCGATTTCACTAAAAGGTCGGACTTAAATAAGTACTAAATGCTTAAGCTGTTTGTGTGCGTTTAATGATATTTGTAATGAATATGGAATTGAAAGATTGTTTGGCATTAAAAGGACTTAACGTAATGCAACATATTTACTTGGAATATAATATATTTTAAAGGATTTTCTACTGTCTTAAATATCCACTTTTTTGACTAACACACAGATATACAGACATTCGGATGTTTTTTAATGTCTTGTATCTATCTAAATGCCCTAAAATTTAATATTTAAGCAGTTATTGTTCAAAAATTATAGTTAAGTCACAAATGAAGACACGCATTTACTTTATTATATAAGTAATAAAATAGGCCCCTGCACCCATATTTTAGCAGTAGCATCCTTTTGTTTTATCTTAAAAACTTCAGTAAAGAAACAACATTAATAGTTGAAGGATATGGAAATGTATAAAAACAACAATGCCTAAGATTTTATATTAATCTAAATCTAAGAAAGGACACGTTAAGTCTCATATCGGTGCATTCTTACATGCTTAATGTTTCGATCTTCTTTCCAATTGCATTTCTTCACAGCCTAAGTTGTCTTAGTAGTCTTAATAGCAGCTTTGTAAAGGAAATTGTGGTCTCTGAAGCACCTTCTTAATGCTCAGCAATATAGTGAACCATGGCTATGTAGTGCTACTATGCTTTAAAAAGCACTTTAAAAAGCTAATTAACCATAATTAACAATCATTTAGAAGTAACTATTCTAAAGGTAACGCATAAGGAAAGACCTATTATGATTCCATAGTAATTTGATTCTTTTGTCAATACTTGTATTTGTCTTTTATGGATTAATTAACTCAAATATAAAACTACTGAAAAAAACAATTTTAATTACAATAATATCCTAAAAATAGTCCGACTCGGTGAGAAATATTTGACCGTTTGGCCAGTTCTTTGAAACAAAATCTAGTTCCAGACATTATTAGACGTAAGAGTAATGGCGAATGAATTAGTCGAGCAGAGCGCATCCATTTTGTTGTTGTCCTTTAAAAAAATTCAAGTGAGCACAAAATTAAAATCATACCAAGTTCAATTTCCCACCATATCGACCCAATCGCAATTACACAGTCACACACCACATACGCCATACGCGTGTAGCGGCCAATAAACAACAACCCTTGGATAACTTTAAGCAACGTCTAAAACGCCATTTTGGCCAATGCCCAAAGGTATGCTGCGCAAGCTGCAACCCTGCACGCCCAGAACCTAATGCCAAACACCAGACATCATGGTCAATAAATGGCTGCTCATTTGGCGCTTAAAAATTATGGCCACATGTGGGCAGCAATGCAGCGAAGGCAGCAGGAGAAGATTGTCCAGCTGGTCGACCGTCCATGTCCAGGCTCCATGGCCAGCATGTTGACCGAATTTCGTTACATTTGCAAGTTTATTGCGCGCAGTGGACCACAAAAGTGCATGTGCTATGCCATTGGTGCCATTGGTGCCATGTGTGGCATGTGCCACGGCGTCCGCAAGGTTGTCGTTGTTCTTTGGCATTTGGCAGCCCCTATGCAATGCATCCATATGCAGCTCTATGAGTGTACGTGTGTGTGTGTGTTTAAGAATATGGTGTAATTTGTAGGCGAGCCGCGTCGTACAGTGCTCAGCAGGACGACGACGCATCAACAAACAGTACAAGAGCTAACACACAAACACAAACACACACACAAACACAAACACACACACAAACACACACAACACCTTAGTGCAAATAAGTAAAGTGGCGATTTTCGCAGCTCAGCAGCCGGAGTTGTGCAATTAAGGTTCATTTTGCAAAACCACCTTCTTGTATTAGGAAGGTTCATCATTTCAAAGATGCAGCAATTATTAAGTTGTGAGCCCTGCATTCTTATTTTCCTAGTCTATGGAAACAGAGTAATGGATGATAAAGCGGGGTTTCCGGATAATATAAAATTATCACGCATCCAGAAATTGCATATTCTAATGCTGCAAAGTACTCGTTATCGAAATCTTCTCTTATCACATTGGAAAATAACAAAATTCTACATGTGTAAAAAGTATCCGCTATGCGAAACATTCAAAAAAATCTTCGAAAGAGTATTTTTCCAGCAGGTGGTATTCTTTTCAAGTATCGTTTACGTTATTTTTAATATAATTTTACTAAAAAGAAATGAACCTATATCTGGAATGTAACTCTTTGTAATTTTGATTATTTTGTATTATTTTCATATCGTCCATTAAAGCAGTGTAAGGGTATTGTTCAGTTTTCTAACGCCCCTTGGTATACTCTACGAATTATAAATGTTCTCAATCGTTTTAGAAATGCTCGTCTGTCCGTACACGTGCCCCTCTGTCACCGTTTGAATGAACATAAAGTTGTTCACCATAGTCCCATCCACCCGTATAGGTACATCAAAGAGTATAAAAGAATAGTACAATAACACGATTTGTCGGATGTAATTTAATCTCGGCCAATGCTTTGCTGGCACAACAACAAGTACTGTTGTTGGAATAAATGTATATTGCGGGTTTTTTAAAGCTCAGTTATACCTTAAGTATAGATCAGATTGTGAACCAGATCAACGCAACTCCAAGAGCAGCCCTTTGGTTGCCATGCAAGTGTATGCTGAATTTTCGGACGAGTCGCTTGGCATATTTCATTGTTCACTTTAAATGTTAAGCAGCGGAGCAGAGTAGGTAGCTTTTGTTGCAATTGCTGCTGTTTTTCGTTGCAAGTTCGTGTACATGTTTTAATGCTTTGTCGTAGCAGCTGCAGCTGCACACTTTGTCGCCTCCCGTAACTACTGTGCTTGCTTTCTCGAGGTACAGACGTATATGCCGCTAAGTATATACAAATATATATGTACTATATATGCAGTGTATGCAGGTGTGTGGTGTGCTTAGCATGCCTGAGCTATATAGTCCACCACAAACACTTCCGCTGCTTATGTACGGCTTTAAAATTTATGGCCAGCTATCTGGAGAGTGAAATAGTTCTGTGTATTTAGCGAAAATTTGTTGAAACCCTTTTAAAGCCACAAGCTGCTAGTCGCCATCATCATAGACAATTAGCCCGGCTGAGCAGTACATTAAGCGCTTCATTAAATATTTAAGCTTGACCTGTCATACTACCTTGTGTATGCGTTGTGTACAGCATTTGTTCGCTGCTGAAGCATTGTACTTACAAGCATTGGCAGCCTTGTTATTGTTGTGCTGCATTTCAGTATTAGCACATAAAGTAGAGGCTGCATGTTGTTACTTCTTCTACCTCTGTTGAAGCAGCAACAACAGCAGGAGGAGGAAAAATAATGTTAAGTGCAGCCGCGAGCATGAAACTGACATGCTTTTCAGTTTGCTTTTGCTTTCGTTGCCTTTATTTTTCAACCACTTGCACGGAAAGTGAGTGCAGCTTTCGTTTTGCTTTGTATTGTAGGTAGGCACACCTAGCTGTGAAAGCTATTGTTGTTGCTGGTGTTGCTTTTCTTGTGGTTGCCAGAAGTCTTGTGGATGCTGTGCGTGAATAACGCTGCGGAGTATTTGCTGCGCTTGGCATTGGCAGCAGTTTTTAGCACGAACCTATAACTGTTAGCTTACAATGGACTGCTAAGTATGCTATTCTAAAACACTTACGATTTCGCAATGCTTGCAAGATACAAACGTTGATTTTTGCAGCATGACAAAAATTATTAATGAAGATGTAATAATAATAATAAGGATCTCAGGGTATTCATCAACTACACTACTCGTTTACTACGTTCACTACTACCCTTTAAATTACATTTTGGCGCAAAGTGGTTAATGAAAAAATATGTTTTTAAAATTAAAATATTATTTCACATCACCGAAATTCCCAAACGACTTTATACGATTTTTGCTGTGAATATGAAAAAGGATATGATAAAAGGGCCCTTAATTTTGCAACCTCAGGTTCAAGTTTTAAATTTTTACTCACAACCTTTGCTGGATACTAAAAGCAACCGAGAAAATGACTTCTTTTATTATTCTTGTGTAAATCAAATGAACTGTCGAGAAAACATAAACATAAATTTACGATTAATACCTGTTAGTTTATATCATTTTCGAATGAAAATTATTATTACTTCTTATATTTAAACTGACTAATACAATAGAAATTAGGTAATCTGTGTTGAAGAATTTTCATCTTTTTATAATTGTTACATACAAAAGGCCATTTTAATACATATATTTCCTATGAAAGCTACATTTAAGTGTTCTTACTTGTTCATCTTGTCATATAATCCATATCCTGAAGACAAAATAGACTCGATGCAAGGTACTCCAGCTTCCAAGACTAGGGGAAGAGTTGTGATTGATTGAGGCAGACGAATATCAGATTTGTATTGGTTCGTCATGCTGATCAAATATTTTCTTACAATATGTGCCCCATAAAATTGAACCATATTAACACTGCATTATTTTGGCACATGAAATGGGAAAGTTTATCAAAAGGCAGCTCAAACAAAAAAGTTAGCATAGGACATATTTCAATTGAAAATATTGTCACGCATTTAGGCTCACACGAAAATGCGCAGCCCAAATATACATACTGAGGCATCGAGAAATACGTTTGGTCATATAAATACAATGAAAATTTACCTTTAGATACGCAGCTAGAATTTCAAAATGAAAACCGAACGCACATGAAACATAAAAGGGCAACGCTGAAAAGTATGCTACGCATTTTGTCAAACCGTGTGCTTAGGCGCGCGCACACACACACACACAAATACATACGCATGCAGAAAAGCACACAAAAATTCCAAATGAAAACAAAACAAGAGCAGCCACAACAAAAGCAGCAGCAGCAACCACAACAAGAATAAACGTAAAACACCGAGAATAAACGGGTGCGAGCAACGAAAAACAGAAACCACAATCGAGACCATTATCAATTACACGCACAGTAGGACTTCCCGTTTGTAAGCAGGCATATACACTTATAGTATATATATGTATGTATGTATACAGAATATATACACACGCATATATTTTATAGAGATACATTGAAACGCAATGTTAAACGAAATGAAAATACGAACAAAATTGCCATTTACTTCAAATACAGTTGCACCCATATGCAAAAAGCAGGCAACAATCAGGCATACATAAGAACATAGAAGCAAATAAATATACGGTTGCAAATAAAATTCATTCATACGCATAATGAAACGCTGGACTAAAACACGCAGTGCCAGCGCATAAACGTCAAAGCAAACGCAAAGGGATAACAAAAGCAACGGCCGTCCAGGCAGCAGCAGAGCCCAACTGGCCAAAAACAAGGACAACAATGTTTAGAAATAAACAAACAATTCTAGCCAGCAGCAACCATATAAACATATACGTGTATGTATGTATGAATACTCACAAATGTATGTATATGTAATCATACAGACACGCTCAGTGCTGAGTGCTACTCGAAAAGCAGAGGAGTTTGGAGCATGGCCCGCTGACAATAACAGCAACAAGAGCAATGGCAGCGAGTGCCGTTTGTGTTAGTGATGTTGCTGCTGTTGTTGCTTTTTTGAGCGGTTTTGTTTGTGTTGAACAACGTCGGCAACGACGACGACGACGACGGCATACGCATCCATTGTCGCCGGCAGTTTTATCTCTGCCGGGAATTTCTCACAAACGTGCCATACATACACACATACACATTCAAACAAACAAACGCACAGCCAGCCAGCGAAAATCCACGCCCTGTATGTAAATTATTAGCTAGGCACTTTGTGTGTGTGTGCGTTCTTTGTGCGCAACGTGCGGGTTGCCATCGGCTCAGCTGCTTCTGCCGCCGCGAAGTTGTCAAATACAGCGAAGAACTTTCTTTTTTCCTTTTTTTGTTTTTGTTGCTGAAGCAAAAGCAGTTGCAACAACAACGAGCAGCAAGAGAGAACGGAAAAAAATGCAAACAGAACTGTTATTAGCAGCAGACGTATTTACTTTGCCATTTGCTCAAGTTGTTTTTCTCAAGAGAGCATAGCAGTGGATGCTGGGAGAGAGAGAGAGAGAGAGAGAGAGTGCGAGAGTTGAGAGCGGGAGAGCGCAGGAGCGCGTGTTTGTTGTGTAGACTTTTTTTGCCATGTGGCAAAAGTAAAACGCCCTTTTGCCGCTTTGTAAAAAGAGTTAAGAGCACGCTCACGGCATGATAGTGCGGCCTAAGAGCTGCAAAGATCGCATAACATGCGCCCACTAGAAAAGCGTATAGAGACAATTTAAAGTTATATGACAAAACAATAAAATAGTAAATTGACGGTAAAGAGAATTCACTGCATACTTTTGGGCAGTCAACATAAATGTTCATGTTTCTGTTTAATTTCATGGGCATTGGGGCAGACAGAGTGCGCGCCAAAGAGTGCGCTCTTTTGTCAAAACAATTTTTGTAGCTTTGTCGCGCTGTCGCCGTGCTGCTTAGCATGCGCACAGCATCCCAAAAACATGCGACACTCAGCTCCAGCAGCATCAGCCAAGCAAGCGAGCCAGCTGCGAATTTTCTGCCATGCCACAGCGGCCAACAGTAGTTGCCTCAGAGCCCGCGGGTTGAAGAAAACGTACGCATTGAACGAGAACTGAAAAACCGTCGCGTGTACACAATACAAAAAAGCATTAATACAACAAAAATATATAAATAAATAAAGTAAATAAAAAAAATATATTATAGAAAATATAAATAGCAAAATAGAAATCAAGCAAACCATATAATAGCCAGAAAATTTTTTAGCATTGACATTTAAAGCGGTGTTGTTGTTTTGGTTGGCGCAGAAATCTGGTGAAGAGGCAACGCAACAAACAACAAATTACAAATAAAATAAATTAAATGAAAATATACACGAAGGAAGTAGCTAATTATGAAAACAATAGGCCAATTGAAAATAGTTTAGGAATGAAAATGTCGAGCAAATGAGCAAACAAATACGAAATTATTATACGTTGCTGGCGCTGCCGCTAACGCTGCTGCAGAGCAGCCAGTTATCGTCGTTATCGCTGCCGTCTCCTTTGCTTCCATCGTCTCTATCGCCTCCAACGTCACCATCGGCGTCGTCCTCGTTGAGTCGCCGTCACGAACATTACGTGTGTGTGGGAAGCCCATGCGTTGTTCACTGTGCTGGTGCTGGTGCTGTGCCTGCTGCCAACGTTTTTTACGCAGGGCGTGTGCTGCAGCAGCAACAACAAAAACTAAAACGGCAACAGCAACAACAGAAACAGGAGCGCGGCTTTACATTTGCGACATGAAAGCAGAAACGCGTGTGTGTGCCCACTTGTGTGCGTTGTTCTTATGCGTGTGTGTACTGTGCTGTGCGCCCCAAGGCAAGTCAAGTAATTAAAAGAAATTTCGCAAAAGAGGAATAAATACATAAGAAAGCAAATAACGAGGAAAGAAAATTGTTCGCAATAAAATGCAACTAAATGCCTAAATCCCAGTAAACTGAAACGTCAAGTGTCAACGTTGTCGCTCGCTAAAACGCTTAAGCCGTGGACGCGTCGGTTTCATTATAACAACAGCACCAACAACTGTTTCAATCGTAGCTCAAATTTCATTTTATTTCCGGTCCGCTGCTCGCTCAGACGCTTAGTCGGTTGTTGTTTTTGTCCTGTTGTCGCGTGTTGTGTGTGTTGTTTGCTGACTTTTTATACAAATTGGTGTCGCTATCATTGCACACACATACACACACATATATATAGACACACTCAGACAGACAGACATACAGACAGACAGTAAGATAGTCAGAAACAAGCACACACACACACACAAATACCGAGACGACACGGGCCACGTCTACAGTAATGTAAGTGTATAAAATGCCACAAAGCGCATAGAAGTGTGCTACACTTTTTTAATGCTGAATGTTGCTTTAACTGTTGCGCACAAGCGTCGGTTGTTTGTCCTTTTGCCTCTTCTCCTCTTCTCGTCTTCTCGTCTCTTCTCTGCTTGCTGTTGGTCTGCCAGTCCTGCTGTCTGCCTGCCTACTGTCTGCCAGCCTGCCACCTGTCCCACCTATCCCACCTGTCTGTCCGTCTCGCACGCGTTGGCCGTTCAACGCCCTGGTAGCGAGCAGCCGCTTGTAAGCCTCAAGTTTTGAGCTCACATTTCAACAGTAGCGCAAAATGTGTGTCAGAACATACACACATACATCTGCACATTCACACTCGTGTATTTATTTGTATGCACAATAGTACTACATAAAGGTAGGCAGATACATATGTATGTATTGCCTAGCCCTTTGTGCTTGTTTTCTCATTTTATTATTACCTCAAACGTTTTTCTCGTTTGCTCTAATGAATACTCCGCTCGTCAGCAGCAAACTCAGACCCAAACTCAGACCCAAACTCAACCTCAACCTCAACATCTACATTACACATACGCCCGGTGTGCCCGGACAGTCAGTCAGTCTGGCATCGTCTCTCTGCTCTTTGCTTTCGCTTCGCTTTTCGCACAATGCCTCTTGTTATTTCTGCTTCTGCTGCTGCTGCTGTGGCGCTGCTGATGTTGTTTTTATTTTTGTTTTTGTTTTATCGTAAATTCCCACTTGTTTAGCTGCTCGACTGTCTTGTTTTTGTATGCCAAAGTTGATGTCGCCGCCGTTGCCGCCGCCGCCATTGCAACCTGCTTTTTGTCTTTGTCTTTACATACAAAATTTTGCTTTCAATATTTCTATGCACGTATGTGTGTGAGTGTGTGTGTCTGTATTAGTGTGTCATGCTTTGTGCCTTCTCATCATCCTCCAGCCCATCCTTCTAGGTATCGTGCTCGATGTCTTTCTTTTTGTTTTCTTGATATTGTTCTTGTTGTTGTTGTGTAAATATTTGCCTTTTTTGAAGTTGATTTTTGGTCTCCGTCTTCATCTTTGAGCGTCTTTTGTTGTTGCAAGTTCATCTGCCCGTCTACTGTCCTTCTACTCAGCCCACTCCTTGCAGCACATCGACCCGCAATATGCTGATGAATCGTTGCTAAATTGAATATCGAGTGTTTATTTATATTGTCCAACAGAGTAAAGCAAGCGTCTTCAATTTACGCTGTCTGTCGCCTTGGCAAGCGATGCAGCTACTGTAAATAATTCGGTATTGATGCATCATCATCATCTTAATACTCATCGGCTTTGTGCCAAGAACTTCGAAAGTACTAAGCTACGGAGCTAAGCATAATTGTCGTTTCTGTTGTTGTGTAAGGTCGCCGACTTAAGAGTGCTGTCGCCAAAATAGTTTACATGAAGCAAACAAAATTAAGTATGGCAAACGTTTGTATTGTATCTGAAAAGTTGTAGCCAGATAGTATGTACATAGCTGCTGTTTGTGCAAGTAGCTCAATGTAAACATAAATTTATAGAATTAAAATTGGACGTCGACTATCGAAGACAGCCAATGACTAATTACGTCCGCGCTCTTGATGTTCGTTTGTGAACCCAGCTATCATCGGATTAGTTGATATAACTTGTCCGTTTAGAGCAAATGCATAATATATGTGGGGAAATAGCTTATTAGAATTGTAGCCTGCATAGGCTTCATTCAATTATTTTGTTTATTTTACCTACGCTTACTAAATGCTTACTAAGCTGACAAAGTCACATATGCACCGTTGGCTTAAAAATAAAGTCGTAACAAATAACAAGCAAAGAAAATGGAATACATTTATGAAATGGCTAATCATTTAAATACATGTTGTTTTATTGATTTGTAGCTTCTTTCAAAACATTTGTTAATGAAGTTTCACACTCTAGCTTCTTATCTCTTATAATGCAATCAATTGTGTTTTCGCACATCATTTACAGCCTATCGACAGTTTCGATTGGAAGAGTCTTGTTAGAAAAATGTATGTTAAACTAAAGATATTCCAAAATGAAGCTTGGTACTCTTTTTAAAAAAGTAATTGCAGCCGTATTTCTAATACTAACATAATAAGAATATTAGTAAAATATTAAGTAGCAAAATTATATAATACCTGCTTTTTACATATATCTATGCATTTATTATTCTTATTAGTTTAGACAGAAAATCAGCTTCGTTTGTGGTTAGTTCTCTCTGGAATTAAACACAAGTCGTATCCAGGCAGAGTTGTGATTCGCAAACTAATTTCCAGAATTGATAGAAATTATTTTAGTAAAATGATGTATATGTATTTACTTTACTGCGCTCATTTTATTTTTTACTCTGCCTTTGTTGTACTTGTGGAGTGTACACTTCTATATTCATATTAGTTAGTTCCTTCACTTTTAAAATTAATGAACAATTCAGTGGTACTACTGCGGGGGGAAAAATAGGAAGGGGTTCATCTGATAAATTTGATAATGATCTATCCAAATGTGCTTTTTGAAAAATATACCTCGGTTTTCTATACTAATATTATAAAGAGGAAAGATTTGATTGTTTGTTTGTTTGTTTGAATTGAAAAGGCTCCGAATCTACTGGATCGATTTAATGGATTCTTTCACTGTTGGGAAGCTCCACTATCGACGGTGAACATGGGCTATACTATAATTGCAAAAAGAATGGAATCCTTACTAAAACGCCAATAATGTAACCAAAGGTGTAAAAAAATTACCTTAAAATACTCCTGAATAGCATGCTGTTAGTTCATAATCATCCCCGAAACATTGTCACTTTAAATATAAAGGCAATATTATTCAAAAGCCCCCAGCCAAATACACCGTGATTAATATTGAATACATTTAAATTAACTAAACCCTTCTGGACAGCCGCCACATGAATTGACGGTAAAATTCGGAATTGCAATCATGCTTTTGAGAAATTAAAGCCTTCCAAGCATGTGCAATGGGACGAGACTGCTTATTAAGGAATTGCAGGACAATTTAAGTGTAGCAACTATTATCAAAGGCCAACAACTGGCTCATACAACGAGAATACCGGGGATACCGATGATCCCATTTGATCATTTATATGGCTTCAATTTCCGGTAGTCCCAAAGCCAAGCCTTCGAATTAGTAGGGATCGCCATACGAAAGCAATCCTTTACGGGTCGTAGCTCCTAAAAATCAATTTATTTTTTACCAAAAAATCAAATACCTTTTACAGAGAACCTCTGACCTAATAAAGCATAACAAAATATCTAAAAACGAATAAAAAATCATTAAAATAATAATATCCAAAATAAATTTCACACCTTCTTAGAAACTCATAGCAAAAATAAGGGTGTTAAGTGTGTGTGTGTGTTATAAATGGAATAATTTTTAAAATTTTTGTAAAAATATCAGTGCGGAGCAGAGGCAGGACGCTAGTATTTAATAAAGCATTTGTTGCAATCCATTTAAGTGCACACCCTTTGAAATGATATTTGAAAATAATTTCGTTTTTATGAAAAAGGTGAAATGCTTGTTATCAAAAAACTTTCTAACTTTCTAAAAAATGTCGTTCGTCTTTAGTTTTTAATTAAATAAAAGCAATTTTATTATTGATTAAGACTAACACAAATATAAAACGAATTCCAATTATTTAAATAACGTTGCAACTGTAAAATGTTAGCTTGGTCAGGGATGAGGGTACCTTGAAAACAATTTACTTCAGGCATATTGAATTCCGCGCTGTCTAACATAGCTTTTCATCCTTTAGACTTGGGATAGATATAATTGAGCCTAGCCTGGCTTGCTATGTTTTCGATTTATGAGTGTGTTTTTTTTTTCGAAACAACGTCCATTGATTACCACAAAACTAGACTACAGTACGCATTATTATGTACATTTTTTTAATGCAATAATGCATGAGTTTGGAAAAATTCGTTTCTTTAAAGCAGAGATGCAAGGTCTTGTGAATTCAATGGGGGAAAAAAAGTGTTATACGCTAATATCAAATTTTATGGAACGAAAAATGGGATATAGAATAATCCTTAAAAGTGTCCGGTAGAAAACATTTATAGTTAGTTTACTTAATTTATAATGCAAGCTAATAAATTGGTCCAATTACGTATTTTTGATCGAAAGTTTAATAACGAAGCACTCACATATGCTTTTGTTTTGGTATTTGGATAGGTATTATTTTCTTTCAAATTCTGTCTTCAAAGGATTGAAAGTCGCTTACTCTTAAAGTCATAATAAATTAATTTTCAACGAAAGAAATGTTTGACTTTCCATTTTATGCAAACTTATGCGCATTTCCACGTTTACACACTAAGCACAAAGCAATACAGAAGTAGCAATTGTAGTAACCTATTTTTAACAATTATTGTAAGCAGAAGAACATACATTTGTAGATATGTTGGTGGCACCACCGACAGATACGTGTCAAGATGTCTGAGAAATGTCGAAATCGAACACACCATCACATAACTGACGCTTTTCACTTTGGAAAATTATCTAATTAGCTTGATTGCCCAACTGTCTAATAATGACATCTGAAATAAGTAAGCTTCCTGGAAATATGAAATTACTAATTGAAAGCTGTTTGGTTTAAGTTTGAGAGCTTAAAGTAATTGAAATAAAATGTACAAAATCGAATTAAAAGAAATGCAAGTGAATCAAGATTTCTGATAGGCATCTATATTTTTCCAAATGAAAAGAAGGAAAAATTCTCGTCTCGCTCTCACATTGCTTGATGCTGCTCATCCCGCTGACATCCTTAAGTGATGGTTGTCGTCAGTTTAACGTTTCGTATTCGATCCTTGCAGAACGGCACCTGCTCATGGCTTAACGTGCAGCACTCTCGATATAATTCGTCGTAAATGTCGTTGCAATATAAAGTCGCATTGCACTGCTCAATCTTACGAGACTATAAGACCGAGCATACGAATTGAACGAGCATTCTGTTGCGTTCAACTGTGCCATCGAGTACAGCCGAAATATTTCCACATTGGAACGTTGTTATTTATAACTGAAATCTGTCAAACAATGTGCTTCGATTGCTGTCGCATGAAATTGTTTTGTCGCTTGCCGTAAAATTTATAGCACAACAGGCAGCCAGCAATAAGTAGTTGTTGCAACTGCAACTGCCACAGAAACGACTGCAGAGCGCAATTCAATTTACAGTTTCCGCAAACGAATTGCGTTGCAAGTTGATGTTGCCCTTTCTTACTTATTTCCTGCTCCCCTAAATATTTAAGCCAACTCATTAGTTGAAGATTCAAGTCTCAAAGCCCTCGAGAAAGGGCAGCTGCGACTGTTGCGTCTCTCGCCCTACGTGCTGTTGCATAAAATCTGTGCTTTAAAAATAAAACCCAACCAGATGCGCATGCACTCAAAAGCCTCAGAGTGCATTATGCGCCATTTATATTGGAACAACTTGGGCTGTGGATGGTGGACGGTTGGCTGTGGGCTTTGGACTTCGGGCTTTGGGATGAGACCACAGACAAGAGTCACAGCCATCGCCAGAGCCAGAGTCAGCGCTTTTGTTCTCAGAAATCTGTGTCCATTCAACGACTGGCTGACAACACTAACAACAACAAGAATGGCAACCAACAGCAGCAGCTGCAGACGACGTCCCATTGTTACCACTGCTGCTATGGCTCATGCTGTTCTTGCTGTTGTTGCTGCTTCCTGATGCACTTTGCTGACCCGCAATATCTGCGCCTGAGCCTGAGCCTCGGCCCGGGTCTGGGTCTGGGCAGCCCAAAAAGCAACGAACGGTTAACTAATATTCCCTCCCCTTCCCTTCAACGCCAGTCTCTTCGACGGACTAGCTGTTTACTGTTTTATTATTAGATACACCGAAAGAAACTAAAGATTGTTAGGGAAATATGGAAATGAGCAGTGGAATACCAATATATGAACAATTTACAGAGTTGAGAAAGTTTTTATTAAGTTCCACAAAAATTGTAAATCAGTAAGCAACTTTATCTTTGACAAGACATCTAAGATCCGCGAATAAAAAATTATACTGGAAAAAGTTAAGTTGAGTTATGTCAAGGGTTTTGTTCCTCCAAAACACAACAATTGTTCTACAGGAACAAGGTAAATGTGCCGGTGGGCAAATGCGAAGTGATCCAATGGAGATTGGTTGGCAGACTGGCTGCTATAAATTGCTGGACACTTGGATTGTCCCCAAATGGAACCACAAAATATTATCCGCGTATGTGTGTCGAACGAAGGAAACGACTGCACGGTAGCTCTTCAATTTAACACTTGTTTATTACAATTAAATCTACCTTAAGCCTAACTTCAAATTTGCTGTGGGCGCTATGTTAGCCCATGAGAGCACGAGAACAAATGAGAGCACGAGAGATCTGTGCGCAGACAACTTTACATTTTATGCTCATGTTACAGGTGCAGAAGGCAGACTTAAAACTATGGCAATATTTCGACATCATTTAACTTCAAATTAAGAGCTTCCAAGCTGAACTGCTTTAACAGTTATTTTAGAAGCTCTTCAAAGTGTACTACTCTCATTCTACCATTAATCACATCAAAATGGCTCCAGTATGGCTTGAGCTCAACCGGAAGTACCAATGGGTGCTTCGTTTGCCAAACTTTTGAAATATTCTGAGGAGGACCTCTACTCACCCACGTTATCACACCCCGTTTCAGATAACAGCATCTGTAGACTCATCATGCTATCATGCTAATGGGACTCCTGAGTTCCTACATTTTCCATTACATGGTCATCTTTCTCGAATTTTCTATTTGGGAAACTTGCTCGTGTCGCTTTTCTAATAAGCAAATGGCGTACATGAACTTCTGTCGTAGATGAGCCTGTCCCATCTAATTTTACTTGATTTGAATTTAAATAATACTTAATATGCCAAAGTGCTATTGGGTTGCATTTTTTTGGACTAGCATTTATTTTTTTTGTTAAGTGTGGCCAGCTGTTTACTGCTTATTTTTTATTTCACACACACACACAAATAGAGATTCACACATAGTGATACAATCGCACACATATAAATGGTATTTGTTGTAGTTGTTGATGGACATTTGCTGGCAGCTCTTTTGCCTTCAGTTGGTTGGCTTTTTATGCGCCACAAAATGAAAATGCAGACAGACAACGGGCGCCAACAAACTACAGCGACAGCAGCCAGCGACTACGTCGTCTGACGACGTCTGACGATGTCTGACGCATTTCTGGAGACAATGCAACAAAACAGAGTCCTGCTGCAGCGGCACAGATCCCATGACAGCCCCCCAATGACTGCCGTCTATGGGTGTCTCTATGTCTCTATGTGTCTATGTGTTGTGTGCCCGTTTCAGAGTTCGTTGGCAACAGTTGCGCTGCCATTTTGCTAACATGCATTTGAATTATGAGTTGTGCAAAAAAAAAATAAAAATAAAAACAACTTTGGTTTTAATTCATAATTATTTTTATGTCAGCACACTCATTAGAGTTTGTTTTCTGTTTTGTTTTCTGCGACATTTCTCCCATTTTTCCCATTCTTCCATTATGTTTCCATTTCGTTATTTGTGTCCCCCAACTCCCTTTTGCTTCCTTGTGTCTTTGTCATTTGCATTTTACATTTGAAGTCATTTTACCATTGAAAATTGTACAGCTATTCTACCTACCTACCAACCTACCTACATATTTTTGTATTTTAACTGGCATGGCATTTTATGCTTCGTTGTGCATTTCCATGACTTCTAATTGCAGTCGTTGCCGCAGCTACAACAGCAACATAAAAGGCAACCAACGGCAACTACAGTACCACAGATTGTTGCACAGTTGTATTAGGGCTGAGGTTTTAGTTAGAAATTGATTTTGGAATATCAAGTGAATGTTATCTTACATCTACATTGAATTGGGCCGGTTGCATATTTTATTATTCCGTAATTTGTATAATAAGAAGATATCATCAGACTCATCTGCAGTTTGTGTTTGTTTAACCACCTGTGCTGCCTGAAATAAATGCAATGCCCTAAAGATACCCAAGTTATTGAATTGTCACTTTGTCTTCAAGTGGGTCTTCAAATTTATTTACCATTTGTCGCTTTGATAATATAGTATTGAATTTAAATTATACAAAAAGTAAAAATTGAACTTACAGATGAAGTATTTTCTTTTCGTACTTACCTTCCAATCTCTGTTTTCTTTCCACTTTTTTTTACAAATGTAATTTTTGTCACGCAATCCATACATTTTTTTGATTGCTTTAAGGCTGCAGCGAATTCAAATTACACTTCTCAGTACCTCAACGACCTCACTATAGATGTAATATAGTATACTTAATGTATATTTTGCTGCCACACAATATTTAGTTGGTATTCTGCCCTTATAATTGCACCAAAGCGTGATTTATGCATTCAACGAAATTTCATTTGTAAGTCTGTTAATAAACAGCACAACAGCAATTTGTCCCTCATTTATAAGTATGTGGATGAATTCTTTATTTACTTACAAGAAAATCTCACTTTTGACAAGTGTCCTATTCTTGATCAGATGAACAACGAGGAAAATAATGATTAATTCCTTAAGCACATAATGAGAATAATAATGAGAATATTTTTCAATATCGCGCCCTTCAAATTCAAACTAAACGTTTTTGAAAAAGTTTCAAAGAAGCTTCATTATATTGCTTTGAAAATATGCCATAAGATATAGTTGTTCAATGAATTAAGAATGAGACCAAATACCAATTTCTCATTCTATGCAATTGAAGGCACTAAAGTCAGCCATTCATATTTTAAGAAAATTGCTTAAATTACGTTAATAGTAACAAATTGAAATATAATGCAAATGGATCTTTTTCTAAAACTATACAAATGCTGGTCCCAAAAAGGAAATTTTTTTAATTCTAGATTGTATCCCACTGTGCAACTTTCGTAACATTCTTTATGGCATAGCTTGTCAAGCTTTGTCCGAATATCTAGGAATGAGAGTTATTAGTGCGGTACATTGGAAATAGTTGCTGCAATTATGCCGCTTTTACAGACATACACTTTGAAAAGACGAAGACCAAGTTATTTGGGTCATTCAGAGTGGCAGCGCCAATTTAGTTTTCAAATGCCCAATTTCTAAAGTTTCTTTTTGAAAGCATAAATTAATTTGGCTAACCATTTGATTTTCAAATCTAAATTATATATTTGTTAAAAAATTCACCTTGCTGAATTGACATTCAACTATGCTGACACTACTTCCCTATTTCGCAGCGGATATTTCAGCTCTCAAAAGCTCACTTATAGTAAAAACTAATTATAACCATCCTAAACGTAATATTAAAGTAAGGGTACAGATTAACAACAAGATTATCAACAAGGATGAGCAATAATTTATCATAATTTCAATTCTGTAATAAAACATACAAAATTATAAGGACACTCATTCAATTACTTTTTTCCCATTTCTAATTGAAATACTTATTCATAAATGCTGCCATCAAAAGTGTTTTTCGCGAGTATATTTCCGTATTGCGATCAAATTTCACAATTTAAAAAAAAAAAATCGAGCCTGCTAGAATCTGTAATTTTTTGCCAAAAAAAGTTTCAATATTTATGGAAAAAATAAGTTACTAGTTAGACTTATTTGAGTGCAACGAAAATTGAAATATAGAAAGTATTCCTGTTGTTTACAAACGCTAATCAAAACATGAAATGAACTTAGTTTTGTTAGGAGGAAATACCATTTCATATATTTGATTGTGAATATTTCAATTAAAAACAGGATATACTCCTATATAATTTACTTGTTTATCAAATTATTATTGAAAATTTATATTATTTTATATAAATTATTAAAAACAAAGAAAGAATGGGACGCTTGCTCTTAATTTTTTAATGCGGAAAATGCGAACGATTTGGCGACAATTGTGCTTATATTTAGTTCTATTTTACAACTGACTTCAACTTAGGCTTACATGCTAAACTAAGCCTAAGGCGGCGAAAAAAGGGCGCGAGGCGACGTCCGCAAACGGCCGCTCTCGCGCTCTCTTTTCGCCCTAAACTAAAATTCAAATAATTCTCTTAAACTATCTTAATCTAAAGCAGCATCTGCGCCAACACCGGCCCCCTTGGAGGGACATCGTCCTTCAACGGGCAATGGCGCCAGCCGATGAATAGCCCTCCGTAGATTGCCACTACTCGTGGCGACGTCGGCCACCCGCACCTTCCCGTCTGTCCCGGCGTGAGTTGTGGTGACCCTGCCAAGTACCCACTTTTGTGGCGGCACGTTGTCTTCGGCCACCACGACGAGTTGTCCCACGACGACGTTGGGTTCCTCCTGGAACCACTTCGCTCGCACCTGGAGGCTCGAAATGTACTCCCGGGACCATCGCTGCCAAAACCTGTGCTTGAGACACGAGGCATTGCGCCATCGCCTTAAGCAGGTTTGGCTGTCGATGTCCGGGAGCGGTGGAGCTGGAGTCGCCAGAAGAGGCCGTCCGATTAGAAAGTGGCCCGGGGTTAGCGCCTCGCCGTCGCTGGGGTCCGCGCTGAGTGGTCCCAGTGGCCGAGAGTTCAGCACGGCCTCGACGCTCGCCAGGAGTGTTCCGAGCTCTTCTGCGGTCAGGAGCGCATTGCCCACCGTCCGTAGGAACAGGTGCTTTGCAGACTTGACACCTGCCTCCCATAGACCGCCGAAGTGAGGCGCTCTGGGTGGTATGTACGCAAACTCGCATCCTTTTCTTGATGCGAATTCGCGTACGCCTTCCGCCTCCTTCTCCCATCTCGCTCGGAACTCCTGCAGCTTCCTGTCGGCTCCCACGAAGTTCGTCGCGTTGTCGCAGTAAACTTTGCGAGGGACGCCTCTCCTGCCGACGAACCTTTCAAAAGCCAAGAGAAAAGCATCAGTGGTTAGATCTGACACAAGCTCTAAGTGAACCGCTTTCGAGGCAAAACAAACGAAAAGAGCCACGTACGACTTATACGGTGGCTTGCCACGGATGCGGAGCGTTGTGCTTATAGGGCCACAAAAATCAACACCACATACTTCGAACGGGTGGAACGGCTGGAGCCTGTCTGCCGGAAGATTTCCCATTACTTGGGAGGCCAACCGGGGCTTCCATTTGAAGCAGAGGATGCACGAACGTACTGTTCGGCGACACACTTCCTGAGCGTTAACCAGCCAAACTCGCTCACGAAGCAGGCTCACCAGCGATCTAGGGCCAGCATGGCAATTTGACACATGCAAATAAGATCCGTAGGATCTTATGAATTGCGACTTTTTAGAAAGCAACAACGGAAACTTGGCTTCATACGGGATAGGAGCATTTAATAATCTTCCCCCCACTCTCAGCAAGGAAAACAAGAAACCGTCTTCTCTAAACTCATGTAGAAATGGACTCAGACGCTGTAAGTTAGCGTTTAGTGTTCTCTTTTTTCGAATCTTGTCAATTTCGTCACCGAACTCATTGTCCTGGATGACTTGAACAATTTTGTTGAATACCAAATTGAGTTCGCTTGGCTTGGCTATAGGATCAAAGGGCTTCGAGACCTTTCTGCACCTTTGTATAAATCGAAAAACCCAAACGAACACCCTCAGCAATTTTGAATGTGACGAGTAGCTTTCGATAACTTCGAGAATATAATTGGCTTGCCGATCTGAATGAAAATGAAAATTTATATTATTTTATATAAATTATTAAAAACAAAGAAAATGGGATGCTTGCTTTTATCGACTTTTATGCGGAGAATGCGAACGATTTGGCGACAATTGTGCTTATATTTAGTTCTATTTTACAACTGACTTCAACTTAGGCTTACATGCTAAACTAAGCCTAAGGCGGCGAAAAAAGGGCGCGAGGCGACGTCCGCAAACGGCCGCTCTCGCGCTCTCTTTTCGCCCTAAACTAAAATTCAAATAATTCTCTTAAACTATCTTAATCTAAAGCAGCATCTGCGCCAACAATTATTAACCTACAAATGTGATTAATTTCCACAAAGTAACAGGATGGTGTGTAAAAATGCTTCTACTAAAGAAGTTGTTATAACATTTTCTCATTCTTGCTCACAATTTAAAAATTGTTCAAATATTTAATTTCTTTTTGGCAATTTGTCAATTGGGTGTGGCATTCCCCAGGCCAACTCGGAGACGCCGTCTGTACATACAAAACATAAATTATCGGCGCAACCCAAACTCAAATAAATTGCCGACCAGCCAGCCAACCAACCCAGCAGCCAAGGGAAGCAGACTGCTCTATCTGCGCGTTAAAAAAATGTATAATTTACACAAAATTCGTTTCCGCATTCGAACGTTTTGGCATACATATGAATGGTTCAGTCTCCGTTTATGTACATTTCTGTGCATTTATATGTATATGTGCACACATGACACACTTACATATATATATACATACACGTACATATGTATGCATGTACACACGACACGACCTTTGCCAGGCAGTGTCAAAATGCTGCACATGCCAACGCGATAGGAAATTTGCCAAGAGGGCGGCTCAGTTTTTGGTAGCTGGCTACGCGACAATTTGGCCAAATTGCAGACCGACAAAAAAGTGAAGGAAGAAGAGACGGAAAAAGCGTTATGGTTTTTTGCTGTGCAGTTTTCTGTTAATTTTGTTTCGCAGTCGACCGTGGAGTTCCAGATAAGGGAGCAAAAAGCTGACAAAAAAGCGTAGCATACTTTTTGGCAGCCGATGTAAATCTGCTGCACACACCAACCAACCAACCAACCATTAACATTTTTTATTTCGACAGCTTTGCCTGCTAATTGTTTGTTGCATTTCCTTTTCAATTACAATTACAATTTTGGCAAATTTAATAATTTTTTGAATGCTTGCATGTTATTTTTTTGCAGCTATGCCAACATTGGATACTTGGTACAGCCAAACTGCCAAAGACTGCAACTTGGAATTGTTACAACATATAGCCAAACAACAACAAGAACATAACAAGAAAATAATAAAACAAACTGCTGCCAATTGTAGAAATTAGAATATGCATGAGAGAATTTTAGAAAACTGCATTATGGAATTGTCTCAGTATTGAAAAGGAGCAACCACAAAGTTGCAAACACGGCACCAACAACAATTATGAACAGCGCCTGCAACTAGGCTGGTACAGCAACAACAAAAACAACAGAGCTTCTCTCTGCTGTGTGCTGTGCTGCTGTAAAGCGGCACCATAGCTGCCATTAAAATAGACGCCGCACAACAACAACAACAACGCTGCCGTCGTCACAATCAACGTCAGCGTCAATATCATCCACATCATCGCCATCGCAGACGACGGCGCAAGCTGGTGCTGGGTGGCCCAACGAGAAGCTTGACGACGCCGGCGCCGTCAACTCCAACGCCCTCTAGCACAACAACAGCCAAAGCGCCAGATGCATTGTTGTTGTTGGCCAGTGAGTATCAGCTGTTAAAGGGCAGCGGCCACAACGACGACGGCACAGCAACAGCAACAGCAGCTGCAGCAACATCCAGAACGACGACCCTAACGTGCAGCGGGGGAGCAGGAATACCGACAACTCCGACAACGTGCAGTGCCGTTGCATGGCAACGATTTGAGAGAAGACAGCGGCGTTACGACAGCGCCCGCCTGTCATTTGTAGGCAATGCAACGCTTTGCGCAGCAACGGTAAGTACAAGGAACATTCAATTTATTCAAGTTTAAACCTACTGGAAAGGGACTGGCAAACATAGAAATCAAATCTCAACCTCATGAATCCCATGATTTTCTACTATTTTCATAAGTCAAACAAACTATAACATACAAACTATGACACAATAGTCAGTCAAACCTAAACAAGAATGTGAATTCATGGCAAGTCGTTCTTTATCAAGTCGCACGATGAAAAATGTATTCTTGCAACGTATATTGATAGTTGAAGTCGAATCTTTGAATACTTTTTGATCCCAAACTGTACGTCAATCTGAATTTCGGAAGAGTTGATGAATGATTCATGCAATACTAAACTTCTATATACCCCTATTTTTTAAGCTTATCTCATAGTTGCTTCAAAATATCCCGTCTTTAGCCAACGGTCAAACAACCGTTGTTGTGGTCTTTCTTTCAATGCAGTCTGCTCTGGCATATTAATGTTAGTGTTCATTATTATAACATATTCTACCTCTCTAACTCGTCTTTAAAAGTTCAGTCTTTAAAAATTACAATTTATATGATATGTACTAATTATTATTAAATATGTCAATGATAAAGAGTGCATTTACTGAATAAGTGTACAAAGGAAATAGCACTTCATTCATTTAATTTACATTATTTTGTATATAGTAGAGATATAAAAGCGTCTTTCGACTGAATTGCATTCAATTTTCTAGGTTCCATGCAAAACTGTGCTCTGCATGTGTGCATGGTTGATTCTAAATCTGAGGAAATCTACTCTGACTGGCATTAGGCGGGTTAATGCACCCAAGTTGCGCGCAAAATTTTAATAAAGTACACGCGCGAATGTGCCAAGCGACGCGCCTAGTGGCAGACTCAACACACAGCATACACACATGCATACATAGATACATACATATGTATGTATGGCTATGTTGGTATGTGGGGAATCGTACATGTGGGTATGAATTTATGATAAGCACCGGTGCGGCAATGCGGCTGCGGGGCGACTAAAGTTAGGCGGGGACGGACAGTCAAACAGACCTTGCATCGTCTGTTCCGCTTTAAAGTTGGCAACGCTTGAGCAAACTTTCAATGCGCGCCTTGAGTTGTGCTAATGAATTCTTCGGCAAACACAAACACACACACACACACACACAGAAATAAAAGAGAAGAAAAGAGAGAGCGAGAGAGACAGAGGTTAAATGCAGGCGTGTGTGTCTGCGGATGTGCATGTGTGGGAGACAGTCATATAATTTCTAATGTGCTGCTTTTATGGATGTCATATACCAACACATACACAAACATACACACACATGTGCGAAATACACCCACGGGTGCAGGCGGATACTCGCACGTGCTTGCGCCTATGCGACGCCACATTTACGCCCTATAAGATGTGGGTTTGTGTGTCTGTCTCTATATAGTATGTTGGTGTGTGAGTGTGGGGTTAAATTAAAATGCATAAAAGGATAACAGCTAAGATGTTGCTAACAAACCGCAGCACTAAAGCTGTTGTAGTTATTGTTATTGCGGCTGTTGCTGATTTGACAACAACACCGTCACTTAAGGCTGCAGAAAACAACGCCTAGGCTTTGTAGATGGGCTCGGGAATATTGTACTGCAGGGATTTTCATGCCCATCAACATCAAAAACAACAAATATAGCAGCAGCCTCTACAATACAATACGAACAAAGAGCTAGAAAAAACCAAATATTATACCATCATCAATAAATGCACCAATGTTAGCCACACCAGACAATAACAAAATGATGAGTTACTGCATAGTTCCGTACTGAAAAATTCATTCCAAATAATATTGATTACACCGGAAGTCCATGGCTTGTCTAGTTAGTGGAATAATTTAAGACTCTGCCGAACTATTCTATTGTTCTTAAAGGAGAATCAACAAGAGAGAACGCTACAGTCGAGCAAGCCCGACAGTGAAATACCCTGTACCCAGGTAAACTTCCGGCACTGAGGTATATGCGCCTCTAACAGAAGCAAAAGGAAGAAGAAGAGCGAACTTGATGCTGCGCTTGTGGACGTAGTACCGAAGTAAAATTGTTTCGCTAATAACTTTTCTTAGAACTAACGGATTTAGATGAAATTTGAAACAAAAGTAGATAATTACATATATAGAAATGATGTGTGCAGGGTAAGTTTGGTTAGGGTAGCTTTTGATATGTGGACGGTATTGAGGAAATTCTGTAGCGGGGGAAGGGGGGGAAAATTAAAAAAAATAAACTCGTCCTTTCTCGGACCTAGGAGAATCTGGATGCCAACTTTGGTTATTCTAGCTTTTATAGTTTCTGAGATCCTTGCGTTCATCTAGACGGACGGGCAGACGGGTGGACGAACATGTCTAGATCGATTTCTCTCGTCATGCTGATTCATAATATATATACTTTATGGGGTCGGAGATGCTTCCTTCTGCATGTTACATACTTTGCACAAACCTAATATACCCTTTTTACCCTACGGGTACAGGGTATAAAAACCCAAGGCCATTTTACCGGCAAAGTCAAAAATTTAATTATATTTTATTTGTATCAAAATCAAGTCTTATATGCTGACATGCATTTCCTATTTGCTATCATCTTTTTCTTCGCAGACTGTTTTTACCACATATCTTTTATTATGTGCCTATATATACATATACCTTTCTTACTTCTTAAAGAGGATCTTAATGCAATTGACATTAGTGCTGATCTAATACGAATTGATCAGAGTTTGTTTGAAATTGTGTGTAAAATGAAGTTAACGGACTTCATTAGCATGTTGTTTATGTTCTAATTTACAAATAATGCGAGTATATACGAATGTTCGAACTGTGTACAAACTATGTACGGACTGATCCTGCGTATATAAGTTTCTACTCTCCAGCTGTGATGGCTCAAAAGTTATCGGCTATTTGTAACTTTAAACTGGAAACTAGCATTATCAACTGCACTATCAACAAATATTCAAAGCAACAACAGTGAGAACAATATAAGAGTACACAGCAACAGCACCCATATAAGCTGACTGAGACTCTCTCAGAAAGTTTACGTTCTCTTGCTCTGCCTCTCCTTTGCCATTTGACTGCTTAGTCTAAAGCTTCGTCTGGTTTAATTTTAGCGTATTAATGCAGCAGAGTCCAGCCCCACACGCAGCCAGGCTCTTGAATTGCTTCCCACTATAAAAGATGTACATAATATATATTGCATACTATTAGGCTGCCATAAAAAATGAGAGGCTGCCGTTGCCGTGCTTGTCTCGCATAAAAATAGACACATGTATGTAGATAAAATTGTCTTGCAGTTGTTGCTGTTTACAACAAACAGTTGTTGTTGTTATTGTCACTGTGACTTGCTGCCTTTTAAAAAACTAAACCGCGCGTAATGCGTCGTCAACTTGACATCCTCCGCCTGCTCAACAACGGCAGCATCATCATCATCACCATCCTCACAAAGCAAGGTTTGCGTATTAAATTTTTATATGATTTGCACTGCACAATACAGCACCACAGATACTTGGCCATAATTATATGTCGCCTAATAAAATGAAGGAGCTTTTATGGGGGCGTTGTGAAGGAAACAGGCACAAAATGTTGTCACAATTCTAGCGAGATGTTTACGTCAGTTTCTTTGGTTGTGATTTAAGGTGATGTGTGAAGGAAAAGGGCGATTTTAAAGTGCCCTTAAATGTAGTATGTATGTATACATACATGTAGTGAGGTGGCTATAAGGGTTTTCATTTCTAAACGCATCTGCAGCCACGAATTGCCGGTAGACATATAACTCAGTGATTATTGGCAATCAACTGAAGTGCCGTAAAGCTCTAGGCCAGTTGTTTGCTGATTGCAGGCAAGCGAAATATCATATTGAGACGGAGGCCAACCTAAAGGCAAACCAAAACAAGACGATGGCAAAAGCAAAAGGCAATAACGAGTTGATTCACATACTCGTACAAACAAATATACCTTGCGGCACATAAATGTGAATTGCACGCCGTGGCAAAGTGTCGAATCATAAATGACGAATGTGAAATTTCACAAGTCGAGCTCTGGCCAATCAAGAGAAAAAGTCAGAGGCGAAAAACGAAGAGTAAAAACCCAACAAATAGCATTCTGCGCATTTAGCACGATATTTTCGACAAATATAAGCTTTTGACGACTATACATTTTGATCCATAGGGCTTAACTTAAGCCCAATTCTGGCAAATTATGCTTACAAGTGAACTCTTCGATGAAGAAGTGGAAGTCAAAAAGTCATTTTTGTGCAATTATAGAAAAATTGCACAATTTTCCAACAATACCATTATAGTATATAGTATATATATATATAGTAGCACTTATGAAGTTTTGGATAACTTGTTTACACAACAACTAGCTCACTAAATGTAGAAAATTCCTTCAATTTATGAGAACATTGATAGCTGAGAAAATAACACTAAACGACCATAAATCAAAGACAAACATGCAGTCTGAATAAATCTTACATATTCCCGAGTCATCTACATTTTCCAGACTACAACTAATCGAAGCTTTCAAAAGAGACTGCTAGATCGACAATACAACACTGAATGTATGAAAGTGTTCTTGCAATCTTCATTCAATATTATAAGGCCAGCTGTATGCCTCCCTGCTATAGTTCCACTTATAAACTTCTGAATCAAAAAATAACAACTGAATTCTTTAATCGCCAATCTTAAGAATATAATGGCAATTTCATTGTCATACTCGTTGCTTGATCCAAGTGATTCAAACGATTTCTGCCTCTCTCTTTTCCTTGAAGGGATTTCCCACCCTCTCTCCTTTTCGTGGAATGATTTCTAATCACGATTCTTTGATAGAAATTGCGGTCGTTTGTCTCGAAGCTTAACAGATTAAAGTTAGTTGATTTATATTTATGATACACATTCTATTGCCTTCTGTAACTTGAGTTGCCACCCACTTGTCATATTTCTGATAGCCTATACAGACGACATCTAATGCTCTGGCACAGCACTGCTGCGTAATTCTTAGAGCAGCAGAGCGTAACGTGACGCCAAAAGAGAGGACATTGGCATAACCATCGAACGGAAAGAAGTTGACGGCGACGCCACCAATTCACCCACAAACCATCTAAAAATGTAATATGCTTTCGATAACATTTTGCTCATGTGACAAATTTTCGTCGAGAGCAATATGAGACGAAAAATGCAGAAAGAAGCAGGAAAAACTTTCCAACGACGAGGCGAAAGGACAAAGTGTTAAATGTTGGCATGTCATGACATTCCAAAAATGTAGAAGTAGCTGAATTGAAGCGGACAGCAGCTGATGCGGCAGCAGCGGCTGAAGTAGCAGCAGTAATAGAGGCAAAAGATACGGAGGGGCAGGAAAAGAGCAGCAGTTGGGCCTGAGCCTTGAGCTTGGATAGGCAGGAAGCACGCAACAGCAGAAGATTGGTCAACAACGCAATGACAAGAAATCGAAGGGACCACGGGAGGGGCGGGATAGCAAACGAACGGCTTACGTGCTGACAGCTGACAAGCAAACCAATGAACTACAATGTGACATGGGCTAACTTACACGTATACACTTATACATACAAACACACGTGCACACACACACACACACACACACAGAGACACACATTGCACGCAACGAAGCAAACAGACAGCAGCACTTGAAATAACATTTGCTGTGCGCATCTGTCTCCATACAATCCCAACTCCCTATAGCGAACGCATATATTGAGTTCATATTAGATCCAACTCCTTTAAAAATCAAATAAGTCCTTTTCGGACAGGTAAATATAAATTTGCACACATTCGTCAAACTATTGAAGTAATCCTTGAAAGTAAATCAAGCGTCAAGTTGTTGAAAAGTTTCTTTTTGTAGAGAACAGCCACGGCATTTGACTTAAGTAACTTAAAATCAATGACACACGAAGCGAACATTTACAAAATACTTATTTTATTGAAACTATCTATAGAAACGTCTCTCTTCATACGTATCTTAATGATGACCACGTAAATGTTGCCATCAGTAACAAACATGTGTACAATGAATTCCTTTTTAAGACAACCCCCAATCGGGAAAATTTCCGGCGAAGTTAGCATTAGCTATTTTTTATTATGTGTTATCTCATGTTGTTCAAAATATATATATATTCAAAATCGAAATACAAATTGAAAGAATATATCCTAATTGTAAATGATTATGTATCACATATTCAAAATATAGCTCAACAATATTTGACGAATATAAAGGAATTTGTTTGTGATGCCTTTGGATTCTTGAATTGCCCTTACTTGATTAAATACAATAATATCATAAAATATCAAATATTATATTTATATGCCACATACAATTTTCTTAAGCCAAATTTATCTTACAGCCAGAGCAATACATATTTGAGAAGTTCAACTGTATTTGTATGATTGTGCGCTTGTTTGTTCGCTAATACACAGAGAAACATCAACTAATATTGTCAACGCAACATTCGACTTGTTATCCCTTCCGCTTGCCTGCCTCGCACCAACGCCCCGACGCGCTCTTAATTTCGTTTTGAACTCCATTGGCCGCCATTTTGAGCGCCATCTCACTCCAACGCCTGCTAATGCCATCCTTGTCGGTTATTCTCCAGAAATTTATTGAAATTGTTTGTCAAATTCCGTTTACTTGTTTTTCACATTTCGCCAAAACTTCTTTTCCACCAGCGACTGCGATATCGAAGAGAATGGCGATGGCGACAACGATAGACTTCCGTTGTCCTTTGAGCCAACGTCGATGTCGCTCTTACTGTCGCTGTCGCTGTCGCTGTCGTTTCGTCTTTTGGCAGTTAATCTGAAAAAGCGTCGTCTTTGTCTTCATCGCCCTTCAGTTGTTTGTTTGCTGCCCTCGTGCAATATATATGTATATGGCCGTTTCGTGCCATATCAACTACAATTTTGCCCGCCAGCCTTCGGAGCTGTCTTTTGGCGAATTTTTTTGTGCGCTCTTAGCATTGCCTCCGCCTCCTGTTCTTTATAAGTTGGCGCTATAAAATTTTGCCACGCTTTTGCCCATATGCATGGATTTTTGCTTACTAGTTCACTTTTTGTGCCTAAGGTTCCCTTATTCTATGTTTGTTATTCATTTTGCATGCAATTTTCTGCCGAGGTACCCGAAAAAAAAAGAAACAAAGCATAGCATAGCCAGCATACCATTGTGCGGCGGCCAACTAGTCCTCGGAAAAAATACATACATTCGGTGTAAGGACGAGGACTCGACTCGCCTCGCCTCGCCTCGACTCGATTCGGCTCGATTTGACTCGACTTTGCATCATTTCATTTACAAACAGCAGCTCAGCGCACGCAAAAATATTCGAAATGGGATAAAGAAAAGGCCATCGCAGATATTGCCAACAAAAAAGCAAAGACTTTGAAGTTTTTATTGATGTTGTTTGAATTTGAATGACGTTGTAAAATTATACGCAAAAATATGCAGCAAACAAAAATTGTACAAAAAAGAAAACGAAAGAAAAAAATTGAATGAAGAGGCAGACAGCAACGAAACCCGAAAAATACAAAATGTACTATATACTTGTAGTACTAGAAAATTTGCCTCGGTAATTTGATTTGGTTGTTGTTGTTGCTTTTCTTGCTGTATAAATGGCATATGAAAAGTTTCTTATGCTTCTATTTCTTAACTCCTATAATCTGAGAAATGTACACATTCGTATAAAATGGAAAGGCTTCCCTTTTCTTCTTCACAAGAAGCACAACCTTACAACTTTACTTTATTTTGCAGCAGAACTTGTACGGATTTCTGCTCCGGGACTGGGAAGCAGTCAAGCAGAAGGCCACTAGTTAGAATCAAATACGTTCTTCCAGTAAATAACAATGGGTGCTTGCCCAGCCAAGGAGTTTTCTCTGAATGCCTGCAAAACTAATTTGCTTATGAAATGATGGCAAATTTATCTTTAAGAATTCAACAAACTATTTTCTCCCATTTATGCGGTTGTTTTGATAGTTTTTTTTTAGCCACAAGCATATTCTATTCGAACGAGCATTACATTTTTTTGTTGGCGTTTTTTCGCTTTCTGTCACGAGTTTTCTTTTCTTTTCCTACTGAACGAGATTGTTTTTTGTTAGCGCGGCTGTTGAGATGAATCTCAATACAGGGTGCTCCATCTTTTATGTCGGTATGCAAATATTGAATATCCTTGAAAATAATCAAACGATTTTCAAGTATGAGATATTTTTATTTAATTTGGTTCTGTACAATTTCTTGAAATGAGGTTTTCAACACTGGTCTACTCATGTCAATCGCTTCACTAATGACAAAGGAATTCAATATTTACATACCGACATAAAAGATGGCACACACTGTAGATAATTGAACGTTGTTTAAAAATAACATTCTTTTAAAAGGCGTTTCTTTTTATAAAATATTAAATCCTTACAATAAGCATTTGCTTATTATATTCAAAATATAGTATGCCTGTTAAATGATATATAACTATATAACTGCTTTGCACGGGTATTTTTACAAAAATTTTCAATATACATTTTATAATACACATACACTTAACACATATACACCCTTCTTTTTGCTATGAGTTACTAAGAAGGCGTGAAACTTATTTTGGATATTATTATTTTAATAATATTTTGTTCGTTTTTAGATTTTTTGTTAGCCTTTATTAGGTCAGAGGTTCTCTGTAAAAAATATTTGATGTTTTATTTTGTGGTAGCAAAAAAAATTGATTTTCAGGAGCTCGGACCCCTGATAGGTCAACCGGAAATTGAAGCCATTTAAATGATCAAATGGGATCATCCATATCCTCGGTATCGTCGTTATATGAGCTAGTTGGCCAGTTGTTGGCCGTTGATAATAGTTGTTACACTTAAATTGTCCTGCAATTCCTTAATAAGCAGCCTCGTCCCATTGCACATGCTTGGAAGGCTTTAATTTCTCAAAAGCTTGATTGCAATTCCGAATTTTACCGTCAATTCATGTGGCGGAAGTTCAGAAGGGTTAGTTAATTTAAATGTCTTCAATATTAATCACGGTGTCGATCGATTTGTAATCTTCTATTTGGCTGGGGGCTTTTGAATAATATTGCCTTAATATTTAAAGTGACAATGTTTCTAGGTTGATTATTAACTAACAGCATGCTATTCAGGCGTTTTTTAATCTATTTTTATACACTTTTTTTGATTATTGACGTTTTAGTAAGGATTCCATTCTTTTTTGAAATATAATATAGCCCACGTTAACCGTCGATAGTGAAGCTTCCCAACAGTGAAAGAATCCATGAAATCGGTCTAGTAGATTCGGAGCCTTTTAAATTCAAACAAACAAACAAACAATCAAATCTATCCTCTTTATAATATTAGTATAAATGAGGATGTTCAGCAGAACTCTTTCCAAAACTCAAAACTGATTGGATTGATAGATCTACTGACATCTGCACAGTTTGATTTCATAAATGATCGTATCTGAATATATACATAATATTTCAAATACTACTACAATTACTATAAATTATTTTAAATATGCATATTTCTAATATGTTATTAACACTCTTTTGAATTTGACTCCCTTAGCAATTTATTAGGCATTATTTTTTTTCACACGGAACTGTGTGATTGTTCGATATTAAGAAGAGCACCAAAGTTTCAAGTACGATTAGATGAATCGTTAAGCGGCGTTTCTCTTCTTTTTAAAAAGAAATTTCTATATATAACAAGAGAGAACGCTGCAGTCGAGCAAGCCCGACAGTGAAATACCCTGTACCCAGGTAAACTTCCTACACTGAGATGAAATTTGTAACAAAAGTAGACTATTGTGTATGAATTATGAGTGCAAGGCTTACAGGGTATAAAAAGAGGAAGAAGAAGAGCGAAATTGTTGCTGAAGTTTGTGGGGGTTGTACCGTAGAGAATTTGTTCCCTAATAACTTTTCTTAGAATTAACCGATTTAGATTAAATTTGAAACAAAAGTAGACTATTGTGTATGAATTATGTGTGCAAGGATTTTTAATGTAACTTTTGAAAAGTGGGCGGTATGGACGATATTCTGTAGCGCGGGAAGGGGGTAGGGAAATTCCAAGAAAATAAAATAAACTTGTCCTTTCTTGGACCTAGGATAATCTGGATGCCAGCTTTGGTTATTCTAGCTTTTATAGTTTCTGAGATCCTTGCGTTCATCCAGACGGACGGACGGACGGACATGTCTAGGTCGATTTGCTGATCATGCTGAATCGAATATATATACTTTACGGGGTCGGAGATGCATCGTTCTGCATGTTACATACTTTGCACAAACCTAATATACCCTTTTTACCCAACGGGTACAGGGTATAAAAATTACAGTATGTATGTTTGTATGTATATGTGTTCCCTATAGACTCCCAAACCGCTCAATCGATTTTGATCAAATTTTGCGGCAATATTCAAAATAGTCCCGCGGGTAGTCCTGTGAAGTTTCGTGGCGACTGTTCAAAGCGATTGAGCATAGTTTTCTGGCTTATTTCTGATCATTTTGCATTTGTTTGCCAATCACTTTTTACTCTGTTTACTCAGTGTTACATTCGTAATTAATTAAAATTGTAAAATCAAATACAAACAAATGCCACCAAATAACGTATCTATTGGTCAGAAAAATACAAAATCAAAA
The DNA here is from genome assembly GCF_003285725.1 of Scaptodrosophila lebanonensis. NCBI lineage: Eukaryota > Metazoa > Arthropoda > Insecta > Diptera > Drosophilidae > Scaptodrosophila > Scaptodrosophila lebanonensis. The sequence goes on from NW_022060558.1 coordinate 1,980,550, forward strand.
CAGATGAGCGAAAAACATCACATTTACAAGATCTTCGCGAAAGGGCATCTACATCCAGCGCCATAAAAACGGAAAAAGAATAGGACTCGCGGTTTCGGCAAATGTGCGAAAGGGCATTCACTTCTGATTCAAGAAACACAAACAGGATACAAAAATGTATTAAAATGTTACAGAAAATATTAAAAATAATAACATTTGAGGAACAAAAGCTGGACTCTTGTATGGAACACTGCACAACAACAACAGCAGCAGCATCACAAACAAATGCTTTGTCAAACAATTTTCAATACAAAGGGTGAACCGCCTTTTTGTAATTATTTAGCGACCCAAACCGTTTGAAAATCTTAAAGAAAAAAATGTAACTTGCTTTAAAAGCTGCTTTAAAATTTGTTGGAACCAGCACTCACGCAATCCACTCTAGGTTAATCAACGATTTAACCATCAGTTTTCATCACTTAAAAGATTTCTTCCCTTCTTCTCGGCATAGCACTCTATATTGTCTGTGTTCTTTACAGCTTTATGTCCAATATGCCCCACGCACAAATTAGGCGGCATGAAAGGGGGCACGTGAAGGCGCAAGCAATCAGCAATGTGTGCAACTTCACTTTCCACTAACGCCTTGGCATATTCTGTGAGTCGAAGCGTCTGCAGAGTCAGGAAATGTTTTTGTCAACTTACGCAAATGTGCCGAGCAAAAAAAAAAACAACCAACAGAACGTAATACACACTTGTGCCGCTTATTTATACCAACAAGCAGCACACACAAACATATCAGTCATACACACACCCTCACATACACACCCCTATAGAGAGTGAGGGCTGAAGCCATTATAGGCTCAAGACGCTTTCATTCAACACTTTTACGTAGCTAAAATGGCCTCAACATAAAAAGCACAGCACCAGCAACATAAACAAAAAAGAAGATGAGGAACAAGAAAACCTACAACACCAGCAACGGCAGCAAGGAGAGGAAGGAGGGAAAAAGGCAAGTGAACGAAGAAAATGAACGAAAGAGGTAGTAGAAGACACAAGGCTGAAAGACAAAAGACTGTCAGTCAGAATGAAAACTGGAGGCAGACAAAAAGGAGTGAAGCTTGCTTTTTCAAAATTTTTCATTCCAATTTTTGTTGCTTCAGTTGCCGCAGCTTCCCGCTGCGATTGTGGATTGCAAAACCATAGCATGGAAGGGAGAATAGGAAAACCAGAAAGACATCATCTTTTTAGGCTTGGCGTGCACCTTGTCCAGGCAACAAACTGGCCTACATTTTCGGACACAAAGCCGAAAAGGCCAAGCCCGCTGGTTTTTATTTTGAATGTTTTGACAGCAGGGCGCGGTCGAAATAAAAATGTCAATTTGCCAAGTGCCGGTAAAAGGAAGCAGCAACGGCAACAGCAACAACCGCATCTCTCAGAGTTCAGGATATCGCACGATAGGTAAACGTGTTTTTCGCTAGGCAGACTTCAAAGTAAAAGCCGAATTCAAAGCCATATGCGAAGTACAGCGGGTGCTTCGGTAGCAGTGTCAATGCTACCACAACAACCACCGCCAACAGTGCAAAGTAATTTCCGAAATATTGTATAAGCACGCACTCACACACACACACACACACACACACAGTAACAGTAAGTTATACAGACGTACAAAACCGCCATGTTCCCTTCTTATCTGCCCCCACCAGTGGCCAGTGAAGGCAACCCCAGTAATAGCAACCCATTGGGCACAGACAAGCCAAAACCACTTTAATTTCCTCAGCGTTCCTCAGCTCCGAGATGGGTGGCTGGGCAACCCTTGTTACACAGACATACTATATATATGTACTAAATATTTGAATGTACAGTGTAAATCTCCTAAAATCTCCTCCTTGCTTTTTAAAGAAGGCCTTATTGGTTTTGGAAACAACTTTGCATCAATAAATTATTCTACTACTCTCTTATTCGCTGTGGTTGCATATTCGCACTCAATACTTAACTAAGCATCAGTATTGGAATTTAAAGTCCAAAGTCTGCAAGTCCGTATTGATATTTCGGAGTATATTGTGAACTTAATTCTACTAAAAATCTTTGTCACTCTATTTAATTGTTCTGCCTAGACAGGGGCTTTTTATACTTGTATGAAAATGTGTTCTCTCTGATTCTGACCACAGCAGCAAAAGCGTAAATATAATATTACTATATCATATTACTTGTTCAAATAATATAAATATACGTGTAGGTGCTCTGATATCCACTAAAGTAGAAAAAGGGTTCTATTGTATCGGATGGGTTAACATTTTTTGAAATATGATTTAAATTTTAGTAATTATATGATATGTTGCCACCGCAACTATTCGTACAAATATTTACTATAGGCCATGTGCAAAAGCTAACAATTAATGAAAAATTGCACTGCAATGAGGAAAAAATCCAAAAATGTACATATTTTAAATCAACTTGAAAAATTAAAGTCCATATGTTCTGGTTTGTTATTTATATATAAAATTAAAAACGTTTTTAAGCGTTCGTTAGTAAGCGGTTTCCACTGTTCTTCTCTGTCTTACACCTTTTTTCCACAATTATTTACCACGGTTTGGCTGAAAATTTGGCTTAAACACTTTGATTGCTTGACTATGTGACCATCACAGCTAAGTCGGGCACCTTCGTCTGCTTGTTCCCCTTGCATCGCACCCGACATCCTTTTGCGGGTTACAATTTTGTCCTCCATTTGCCAATTGCTATGATTTCACTTGACTTGTCAGCGACGCAACGCCTTGCGCTATGCTGGGCATACAATGTAGAGTGTGTTTAATTTAAATGACTGAAAGGGTTTAAAATTGAGGCCCTAATGAATGAGTTGGGGGTGAGGGCATGGGTTGGGGCACTCACCCGAAGAAGACCCGGCAACTTGGGAAAAGTTAACATGGGAAGTTTTTTGTGGAGCCAAATGAATGCCAAAAAGTTGCAAGTGAAGCCAAGCTGTCAAAATGTATTGCTGGCATTTGAAAATCATTTTTGTGTAGAGCTTTGCGAAAAGTTTACAAACGGTTTGCTTGGCTTCCGAGGTGACCGGCCTGGAGTGTCGGTATCTCTATGATGTTGCTGCAGGTGACGTGGAAGCATTCGATCTCCAATTAAGTTCAGATTTTAAACAGCTGCCATTAAATTTGTAATTTTCAAGTAAGGCAATAAATTTAAAATGTTTATTAACATACATAAAACAAATCAAGAAAAGCATAGCAATAATTATCATATTGATAATAGGTTATAGCTCAAAGGTCTATATCTATTGCGACAATTGAATGACAAGCGAACAAATTTCAAAACTGAAATTACATATTTTTAAATAGATTCTTTATTATAATTGACATTTATTTCAATTTAATTGACGCAAATGAAAATTTGAGCAGCAAATACGGAGGTTGATCAATAATTAGTCATATATTTCGACACGACATCATTTATCTCCGATTTTTCAAACTCTTCAAAACACGTTTTTGTCTCTGCGATGACTTTTTTCCTGTGAGCTATGTTATCAAGTCAGGGAACAGAACAACACATTTATATTGCCATTATGGTCAATTCTTTGATTTATTAATTATAATTGAGTATAAAATAGATTTTCAATCAGATCATATACATGTTTGAATTATTATTAAATTAAAGCTATTCATGTGAAATAATTTTAGAAGTTTGTTGGGAAAACTGTCATCTAGGCATAAGGAAACCAACAAATATACTCGAGTCTTCGAGCTGAAGTGTTATCCGAGTAGGCCCCACTTTTCCTCAAAAAGAACACATATATTATTTTTGTGGAGTCAACTAGCCTTCTCATCTTTCCGATAAGGACTCACCCGAAGTCTCTGTGATTAAATTGAGCGAAATGCGAAAGGCTCGTACCTCAATTACTGACACTCTATTTAATAGCGCTCTTCGCCTAAACTTAAAGCCATCAGAGCATGTCTCTTCAATTTGGCTAGCAAGCTACGAAGCCACAACCGTCTTTTAAAAGCAACTTCCGGCCTTGCCTTTTATGTAGCCCTTGAAGTCAGATTTTTTTAAACGCACACCCAAATGGGCTTCCAGCAATATTATTCGATTCTTATTGTAATCATATGAATATATTCTCGCATTATATTGTGAACCAGAAGTCGCGTCGGCGATGGTTCCAATGAAAGAGGCAGAGACTCGGCTTCAGTGGCATTTTCCTGAATGCGTCGTTGACTTTTTGCATTTTTAATGGGTGTATGTGGTGGGGTGAGGTGTGCGTTCAATAATTTCCAGTACGGCAAGTTGAGTAGGGTTGCCAAGGCTGCCAAATAGAGTGTAACGTCATGTTGTGTGCGAGTGTGCGGGGAGGAACTTAAAAAAATTTCAGAATTCAAAGCCTTAAATCTCTGCTCGTACCTTGTTGGTTCGTGCTGTGTATTTCGTTGGATGTGTGTGTGTTTATATATATGTAAAAGTATATGTATATAATACACACCTTTTCCGCAGCAGCCAAATCGCATTTGTATCACTGCATTTGGCATTTTCGCTTTGCCGCGCCTTTTGGTTCCTTCATTTTTCCTTTTCTCATCCATCCCTCCACTCCTCACCACAATGCACACGCTTTCAGCTCAGAGGCATTTGTGCAACGTTTCGCCGCCTAACAAACCGGAAGGAAGTAAGTTTTAAAATGCTGCCATTCCACCTGTACTCTCACTGCCGTTGGCATGTGCAGTACAAAAGGCAAGATGGCTGTGGAAGGGGCACGGCTAGTGGGGAAGGGTACCGTAGTGCAGTGAAGCTGCTGGCAATTGCCGTTCAGTTTATTGCATTGCCCACGCGCGAATTCGTCTGAATTCGCCTGAATTCGTCTGCATGCGCATTGCAAAGTAAATGGTTCGAATTTGCCAGCCAACGGTCCAGTTAAAGCAATTAATCATGGAACTTAAAGTTTTCCTCTTCGCAATTTGATTTGCTTCAGTCCGAAATACATTTATTAAAGCAGCAGCATCGTTGTGGGAGTTTATCCTTAAAATACACACACCGTCGTTTCACATCTAAGTGTATATATTAACTGAACGTGTAAAATGAATGGGTTGTATTTATACAAATGCTTAATTGTGTGTTCAATACATCGGAGGGCTTTCATGGGACTGATAAGTATAATAATGTTTCATTTATAAAAGGGTGGGTACAAAAGTAATGATGGCAGGTTTTTATTGTTCTAGAGAAAAGGTTGTAATATTTATTAAAGTACTACATATTAAGTTCAATTAATTATAAAAGAGATATGCTTTTGGCTCAGTCCATTTGGTTAACAAGACGTTCGGCCGAAGAAAGTCAAATGCTTTTATTTTTAATGTTCATATTTTTTGTATTACGCATACGACACGTGTGTGTCAGATTGCAACATCTCAGTGCTTGCTCGTATTGCGGCAAACAATCTCATTCAGTTGAAAACACATGCCAAATAGCTTTGATATTTCTTGATATTGTCTGTCCTTTCCGTTATCTTGTCTTTACACAGTGTTATTGATATAACTATAAATTTTCTGTTGTTCTGGCACTAAATTTAGCACACAAAAAAACAACAGCAACGAACTAAAATTAGTTTGAGGCTGAGTCCTTTGTACACACACTCATACACGCACACGCATTCTATAAATGTTCGGTGTTTCTGTTCAAGCCAAATGAACTTGAAATCGATTTGTCTGGCGTGCACATAAATTCCACATTCTCCGCTCTTTTTCTTTGCGCTGTCCCGGCCATATCAAAATATTTATGCTCAGTCACTGGGGCGTCATTCAAGTCGTTATATAGACACAAATCTGCCTGCATGGTCGGCTTAGTTTGCCTTAATTTGAATTTAATTAAAGCGGTCATCCGGCTGGATGGTTGGATCGCAGACTCGCCGACTGCGTGGCCGCCTAGTTGGGTGACCTGACTGCGCTGACGTTGCAAGTGCCACATCCAATTAATGCCACCAAAACTAGCATTTTGGCTTGCTCGTTGCTGCTTAGCATGCAGAACTGCACTATGGTGCCAAAGTTGTTTTTACACACAATATTATTTGGCATGCATTGAAACAAAAGTTAAAAGTCCAAATTAAATTACTGATTTATTTGAATTTAATTTTTTGCAACATGTTTTTTTCAATATGTTTTTAAATTCATAGAAATTGATCAAATTTGATTTATGTTTATTTTATATTTCATTGTAAATAATTAAATTTATGTCGTAAAAAGTGACATGGCAGTGTTTATTCAAACGCAAATAAAAAGTAGTACAAATAAAATAAGAAATTGATGACTATAATACTACTAACATACATAATAAATTTTAACAAAACAATTTAAAACTTTAACTAAAATTTTAAAGACAGCTATGACCATCGTACGATAAATGGTGTTAAATTAAAAAATGTATTATTGTTGAGGAAGTGTTATTACGTAAACGGAATACCTTAATACAATGATTATGAGAAGGATTAGGAAAGGAAATGCTGGTATATGTGGAAAAATCTAGGCATTGGTTGCTAGCGGTAAGAAATTTTGAGGCAGATAGCCAACTTGAATAGTTGTAATATTATTTTTATTTGGCAACGGATTTCATTCGGGCATATATTATATTTTTTGAGTAATAATGAATTGGATTTTAGATAGTTTTGATTTAAACTCATTGTTTAAGCCTTAGTTAACTGCCATATATGTATCAACCTAGCCTGTAAGTATTGGATGCAAGGATGCCTAGAATTAATTGTATTTTAATAAAAAGATGGTAAAAATGTCTATGTGTATTTTTTCATTTGCACCAATTAAATGTACCAAATTGAAAGATTCTTTACATAGCGAGCTTTTTCACTTAAAAAAAAAAAAGACAAAATTGACTTTAGCTCCACAGTGCGCTGTCGAATGTATGTCGAGTGGTTTGTACGGACAACTGTTAAATAAAATATGCCCCCGTACATGAAGCCGTGGAGAGCGCAATCTGTGACGGCGAGGGTGAAGTTGCCCTTTTTTCTGGCTGTTCTGTTTTTTGTTGTTGCGCACATAAGCTGACTAAAAATGTGCGTGAGTGTGTATGCGCGTGTGCGTGTATGCGTGTATGCGTGTGTGCCACTTAAGTTTACATTTTCATTTGCCTGCCCCAATGACTTTCGCCATTTACAATCATTTTTTCTCTCTTTTTCTTGCGCACCCCCAAAAGTATGCATTAAATTAATTTTCAGCTTGTTTGAAGTTTGTTTGCCATTCGTTGCTGCTGCTTTTGACCGTTGAGCGGCGCATAAAATTTTGTAGTTTATGTTGACGTGACTTAAAATGTTACTGTGTGCGTATGTGTGTGAGTGTGTGTAATTTGTTCAGTTTACAACCCGCAGGAGCTGCATAAAATGCTCGGATCGGTTAGGTGACATACACAGACACACACACGCATTCACATCACTGCGGCAGCTCTACAAAGCCAAATTGTAGTTGGTAGCTATTAGCTTTACTCTCAGTTTCTTCTTATTTTTCTCTCTCTTCTTTTTTACTGCGCGAGTCCAAAAATGAAAAGCCAGTGAGCCAAACGCAAGAAAATAGTAAAATGTCAGCGTAAAACTGTAATTTATGTACATGTGTGAGTATGTGCGTGTATTTCTGTAGCTGTTGTAGTGGTTGGTGTTGTTGTTACCCGTATATTTCTGCGGGTTGGTGTTGCCTTTGAAACTGTTTCCTTTTTATGTGCATTTTATTTCGTTGTTGCTTTTTGATGCCGCCATCGTCAGCTTCGGCATCTGAAGATCTTGGTTGAAGGCAACGGCTTGGCTCTGCTTTTTGTTCTTATTATTGTAGTTGGTCTTTCTGTTGCCTTTGCTCTTGGCCATAACCGTAACCGTAACCAGGCGCACATCAATCAATTCATTGACTGCGCTTTGAACATAAACCTAACGCTAACACTCAGCATCAGTAGTAGCAACCTTCTTATGGCCTCAACATCGCAACTAAAAGAGGGCTGCTGTCGTAATAAAATGTTGGGGGCAGGCGTACTCTATACGAGTAGAGCAACATATAGCTATATATATATATATATATATATATATATATATATATATATATATATATATATATATATATATATATATATATATATATATATATATATATATATATATATATATATATCTATATATATATATATATATATATGTATATACATATAGATATATATGGACAAATGTATATACAACACCTTGATATAATCGATAAATATACATATGTATGTATGTACATATACAATAATACATATATGTTTTATGTACGTGTAGTTTAATGTGTCTCTCAAGCATGTGTCGTCAATGGCAATCCCTCCAGCTTAATAGATGTCAGGAGAATAAAAGCGCAAAGTTTGGCTTTTATATCAATAGAAAATTGCGAAATAATAAAAATAAAACAAGTTCTTCTCTGAGTATGTGTGCAGCCAACTCTAAATCCGACATTCCAGGGTTAAAACACCAACAGTTTCTGTAAACGTAGACAAGTTGATGATATATTATTTTCAATAAGTATACTAAATATTTATTTTAAATAAATCTTAAAATAGTGATTATGAATATCATTTTAGGTCACATAAGAAAGTAAATTTTAAGCCTGTAGCCTGAGTTTCATAAAAAGAATAATTCATATATAAATAAGTATACAAAGTCAAATCAAAAGAACTTCTTAAGGAAAATATTTTTTCAGTAAGGCAAGGCAACAAAAGTGCAACTTCATTGCGATGCGGAGTGGTTAGAAGCTTTAATAAATATATAGTATTCAAAGAGCATTTAAACTTATCTGTAGCTTACATGTACTTTTATGTAGCTTCCACAACTAAATTCGTTCAATATCTCATGCTAATTTGTCCTCAAATGTTTTTCAAAACAACTTAAAACAGCAAAAAAAAAATATCGCTTCACTGCTAAAACATCTTCGTACCGCTCAGGGTCATGTGAGTTGCTGCCAGGCAAAAGTTAGTCCTTGTACAAGGATTTTATATCTCTGCTGGCTACTTTGCTATAGTTTTTTTATTTTGTTGTTTTTTGTCAAAGGACGACATTTGATTTTTTATGATTACTTTCTTGTAACCTTTTTTTTTCCTTGTAGTTAGTAGTTCGCTATCATAAATATTATGTCTGCGGTAAAAGGAAAAAACGAGACAGCTTATAAGATTTATGTGGCCAAGACATACTCTTTCATACAGAAAAAATGCGACGCTGCTGTCATTTCGCATATTTCAGCTCGCATTGAACTTTTCACTTGGGAACTTTGTATCGTTTTCTTTCAGTTGCTAAGTTCGGTCTAATGTGGCATAACCTTGATTGAGTTGGGCGTGAGTGGGGCGGGGCAATAACATTTATAGTTTTCAGCCGAGCCTCTTGTAATTCAAAGTGCACATGAAGAGATCATAAAATCTAATATGCAAGCTGACAACTTAAGTAAGCACATAAACGAAATATATGACAAGCATAGATAAAACACGCACGCAGAGAGAAGACACTACACTACAAGCACTTGGCACAGGGCACACACTTCAAATGACAAGTTAATCATTTATTTACGTTGACATGTCATTACTCAAGTATTTATTTACTTCTTGATGTGCAAAACCAACATGAAACAACAACATCAGCCGAAGCAAACACACCAACAAAAACGACAGGGCGTAAACTAAAAACCGACCGCCCACCGAAATTTTCAAAATTGTTGTTGTACGTATTTATACGTGTATGCGTCTGTATTATAAACCCAACCCAAGCAGTTCAAAATTATTTATAATAAAGATACGAGTATAATAAGCATGCGACAGCTGTTGCCAGTTAGCAGCCAGTGCGTGTGGCTGAGTGGTAAAATGGTTGAGTGGTTGAGTGGTCGCTTTGGCGTCGTGGGTGTCACTTTGAGCAGCTCACGGTTGTGCTTGATGACAACGCTACAAAGCATTCAAAATGCTTTATCCTTAAGACATTTCATACTTAATTACGTGTTTACTACACAATTCAGCGCGTCGCATGTACACGTATGTATATGTGTGTCTCTATGCTTGGGTGAACCATCAGCTAAATGACAAAATAGTTTGTTTCAACACACATTCCCAAACATCTCAAGCCCTCTCGCGCGCGCACACACACACATTAACACATAAATAACTTTGTAATAACCGAACACAAAATAAAAGCCAAGCGCTCAAAAGTATGCTATACACTTTCAAGGTAGCTCTTTTTTGCATTTTCCTCGTTCACATTGTTCAGATTTCTGGCATTAGGATTTTTTGTTAGGCTAAAAAATGTGAAAAAAATATTTTATGGTTTTCCCCAACACAAAACACGTGAAAAGTGAAGAAGAGAAAATACCAATCAGCGTGCCTGTCAGCCCAACTCATGCTTATCGCCGCGCTTTTGATTTGCTTTAAACTTTTTTGTGTACCTACACGCATACACATACATACGCACGAACAAAGGCAACGTAAAACATGGCCACAAAACAAACTGAAGACAAAGGGCAGCAGGAGCTATACATGTGCCTTAGAGCTCTTAAGGGGTAGCACAGTGCTTCAGACTTAAATCAGAAAAGTTGTATTTATACGAACGAAAATTTATATCTGTACCATCATTGAATTGTTAACATATAAAGCGAATAAATTTCTGATACATACCAAAATAATTCGATGCAATGCTTTCAGATCGAAACTTTGTATTCCCATTCTAAATCAAATCAATTGAAATAGATTTTGAGTGTTTCTAAAGAATTACTTATTTGCAATAACAATATATTTAATGTGTACGAGTACTTGTGCGTTGAATTATATTCTATGATTTGAGTGTAGATGATGTTCTTTTATTGTCACGATTTTCCATTTGTGCAGCTGATATAAGAGAATGATAGACAATAGAACACTTAAAAGCATTTTTGTGTATTTTCATAAGCCTTTCGCCTGAAAGGGATGTTTTTAAGTTTTTTAATGTCAATCACATAAAGACATAGAGTGACAACATGACAGAGAAGTGAGACATAACATGGCTTCTGACGGTGAATTCGCTTTAATCAGATACTTTAGTCTACAGCTAAGCAATTAGAGTTTCAATAAAGACATGGGTTTTTTTTCGTCTTGAATACAATTGATTTCTTTAACATACATACGTTAAGGTTATGTTTTCGCCATCATCGATTGGGCACTTCTATGGTTTGTGAAGCTGTGACATTAATCTTTTACTCTTAAATACTATATGCTGCTCTTTGCTGAATGGTCAAAGATAATGGGACTGAGCTTCATCTTGAAATAATAAATATGATCAAATTTTAATTACCATTTTTCTTCTTGTAATCCAATTGCTTTTGATAAGATCTTGAGTTGTGATTGTTTAACTGTAGGTCTCCTCATAGTTAGGCCTCCCTTTTTCTCAATGTACGCTCACCAGGGTATCTGACGGGACATGATTAAAGGCCGCAACTTTGCCAAGCGCCAAGCGCAGCTCAATGATATACAATGATATACATTTTAATGGACCGAGAAAAATTATATACGCGTTCGATACTGTTTTTAATACAAACAAGTCATTGACGGCTACATCAGGCCCGGTTTCCCAGTTTGCAATTATATAAGCGTGGATATTTCTCCTGAAATTCAAGCTGATACTAGAAGACAAAATATGTTTATTGATTTTAAATGTGTGAGTTGCGGAATGTTTAAGAGTGGATTTAATTTAAGATGAGATGTACATATACCTTGCATGTGTACAACTTATTGATTTCTACTTTTTATTCGGAAAATTGATTAATGGAGCACTTTTATTATAAGCCTGTTTCTTGATGTTATTACTTCATGGATCTTGCTTAAATTATTTTTCTGAATACATTAACATAGTAAAGCCTCCAAGATCCATCATTGCTGAGTTACTTTCTGTGAAGGTACTGGAAATGGGTCATCTGATTTATCTTTGCGGGAACCTCAGAATTAAGTTCAGCCTTGGGAGCGACTATTGTTTTCTTTTCATTCTTTATTGAAATACCCTTTATAATTTATGTGCTTCTTTTTGCTGATTTATTCACCAACCACCATCAGATTTTGTTCATAAAATTGTAATTATACCAGAGTGTGCTAGGATTTTTTTCCGTGTATCTCTAATGTGTTATTTCTACTTTTGTCACTCTGAAGCACTGCTTCAACGCCTAATTAATTTTCATGAACATGAAATGTAATTTCGTTGCAACAACAGCAACAAATGCATATACAGCAAGAGTTACAACGTCTGTTGCCATTTGGCGAATATTTATTGCGCCATTTTATGGCCACAGAAACACACACAATAGTGGCTGGGAAGATGGTTTGGGCTTGGGTTTGGATTGGGGATGGTGGAAAGGCTTAGTCCGTCTCATGGCCATCTCCTTTTGTTTTGTTTGCGCCAATTTTAATGACTACTTCACATGCAAATAAAAGCGAAAGGACAAAAGAGCGCAAAAACCTTTTGCTTAATGCTCTAATTAATATTATGATTATTATGATGGTTATCTTCAAAGTGGTCTCCTTTGTATATACATACATACACATATACTGAGTATATAGTATGAATATACGTACGTATCTGTAAAGCAGGAAATGTAGCAGCGTCCATTCACCTGAACTCGTACCTGCCGCACGAAAGCAACAGCAACCAACTCAATTGACCATGCGAAACTTTCATAATTAGTTTTGCGTCTGCCTGTATGTTTAGGTGTGTGTGTGTGTAAGAATGTGTGGCCTATTGTTGTTGTTAGCAACATGCATAAATTTCAGGCACACACACAAATCAGGCAATGATTGCGCAAATGAATGAATGAGTATGTCGTGGAGTATGGTGGAATGGTCGAAGGGGTTCGTCGACTCGCCTGTTTAGGAACTTTGGCAAGGTACAAAGAATTACGAGCTTAGCTGTGTGCCTGTCATCCTGCTGCGAATTTATAAGCGCCACATTTCCGTTTCCGGCTACTGATTTTGGGGCGTTGTCGATGCCATTTCTGCCACTGGCAGTAACACTACTGTTATTGCTTCTGCTGCTTCTACTGTCGTAAGCTTAGTTAGATTGATGGCTCTGCCATGCCACATGAAGCATGTATTTTTAGGAGACAGGGCGCAGGTACATTTTAGTATGTAGCTATGGGTGATGTATGGGTCCCGACTTCTTCGTTTGCCACACTGTTACGGTTTTAATTGAAAATTCTAAATGGTATACGCAAAAGAGCTGAAGCTGCTTCTTGATTTTATGCTAATCTATGCAGCTCGACTCAGAGCGCCATAAAAGCCGTGCAAGTCAAGAGTCGCTGTCCCATCAGACAGCCCAATGTGTCACTTTCTTAATAGCATATTAAAATCCAAGTCAAGCGATTGTGGCTTACACCTTTATTTGAACACTTTGTAGAATTTTTAAAAAGAATTTTCAGAAACTACATGTATTGAAATGGAATCAAAACAAGTAGTCGAAGTCATCTTCTAACTGAATGAAAGAAACGAACCCGATAAAAGACCTCATGACAGACTAGGTAATGAGTTAGTTGAAGGAGACAGGAGAAAACTGAAATAAATTGATTTTAAAAGCTTTTCGTTGAATTACTTTAGTTCTCTTTGAAATCAATTTCACCTCATTCATTAGTGCCGATTTACGATAGAAGATAAATAAAATAACCATTAAATAAATTAACTACAATTACTTAAATTCTTTATAGTTCTGACTGACTGGACTGCCAGGGATTTATTTTAATATTAGAACTACTGAAGCACAGACAGATTATTATGACAGATTATATTTCTATACTTATATTCGATATTAAAATATCCACAAGGCCATAATGTTATGTTTGAAATTCGCGTTTCTTTTTTGGGAGTGTTAATCAGATTAAACGATTGCTTTTCAGTCTAGCTGGCAAAATGTAGTAAAGGCATATATATAGGCTCCAAAATTCGTTGTAAAGTAACAACTAAACTAAATTTTATGACTTAGAGCAACTTGGTAATATCGTTTGGGAAACAGAAAGACACTTGTAATAAGAGTGGCATCTTTTTTATGGGTCCTTTGCGTATGTAAACATGCCGATTACATTCAAAGCAATACATTAACTTTAATGATATTTTTTGAATGAGAAATCATCTTTGCTTTGAACGCGGCTTGTAAAATGTAAATGCGTTGAAATTAGAAATTCTTTGTTTTAGTTAAACTTTGGCACATATACTTGATCCAAACCGCCATACAAGTATATGAACCCAATACGAATTTTAATTATGAAATGTCGACGCTTTTTAAAAGTAAAAATTCAGTGTTTAGTTTTTTAAACGAAAATAAACCGTTTTTAAATTTATGCGCAGGTTGAAATCGGTCAGTTTAACATTTTTTTTGCTATTGTGGCCTGCGTAGCTGGCTCATCAGAAATTCAATTAGGATTTGCGCTCTATCAGATGCCAGCACGCATTATTATTTTTATGATAATTAGCTCACGCTTTTTTTTACATTATTTTTACTTTTTTATTCCCTTCCTTGCACCAGTAACGAACTTTTAGTTTTTGCCCACAAAAGCCGGTCAAGAAAAGTTTCGAAAGCTGCCAGGCGATGCAACGGATTGGTGCTGCAAGTGGCAAGGCTAAGGCTGTGCGCTTAAGCGCCTCCAAAGTTTGGAACAAAGCCGCAACTTTGGCCATGCGGTTCAGCTTTGTATGAAGTTGCAGCGAAGGCTTTGTGGCTTCCATAGCTGCTGCAGCCACTGCTATTGATGGCTTTCGACCATTTCGTCTGCCAGTTGACTTAATTGGCTTCAAACTAAAATCAATTTATGAACACAAACAATACCGTAGCCATGTTGTCAGTAAACAAAGGACGCAGCTTGGCCAAATCAAATTTGATGGACTACTTGTGGCACTCTTGTTTATGTAATGCGTAGCTTAGTAAGATTATTCGATGGCTTATGAATGTAATTTCCATTATATATGTATTTAATCAATTTCACTTTGAAACAGTTACGTATAAGCTCTAAGCAGAGAAATTGTTTTATTACGCATTTAATTGAAAGCGCACATCAACACCGGAATATATCACGAAACCTACATACATACTTCTTACTAAGAATATTACAATACGCAACATTATTATTAAAATTCCTTCAGGTTATTCGTATTACACAAGTATAAAACCGTTTCCCGACGTAGTAAAATCAAAAATAGATTGCGATGCGATATACATCAGCGATTTGCTCGTCAAATTTTTGCTATGGTTTGAAGAAGAAACTTAATACTTAGTGATGTTAGTTGGCTTTATTGACTTAAGAAAGAGTTAGCATCATTTATTATGAGATATACTTACACAATACTATTATATAGTAATTGTTGTTGTATTGTAGATGTGGAAACTAATCCTTATCCTCTCACTTAAACAATTTCATTTGAAATAGTAATGAAGCTTAAGGGAAAGCAGAGGTGTGATCCTTTACGTTCTTTGTGACAGTCATTACATATTCATTTTGTTATGCTTATTCCCGACCTTCGTGCATAAGTTCTCAGAAAATTGTTCACTCTTTTCCTTCAAACATTTCTTCGGCCGTCCATCAAAATTCGTTTCACTTGCCTCAGTGCTGCAAACAATTTGAACTTTGCTTAATTAATTTATTTAAATTGCAAAATGCAATTAATAAAAAATTATTTATCGTCCAGCACTCTCCAATGTCGTTGCGAATGCCATTAGTTTTGAGCAGCACCAACGACATCGTCGACGACGACGACAGCAAACTGTCCAAAAGCAAATGCATAACTTTTCTGCCTTCATATTTGATGCAATTTTTCTCTTCGCATACTTTTGCCTTCTCATTTAAAACTTATGCATACATACATACCTCCATATATTTTCATTTTGCTGAAATTATTTTCAGTCTAAGTTTGAGTGCGCAGCCGAATAAAATATTTTGATTTGCTGCTGCCTGTGGCAAAAGTTCGTTAAAATATTCATAATTACTTGGCGTGTGATGCGGCGGCACTTGAATAACGCCCACAACAGCAACACGCCCCTGTATCCCCAGGTCCCTGCTCTCTATGGTGTACAGTGGAATATATTAAACGGAAAATGAATTTCCAGTTCGAGATATATAAAGATTAGTTTTTCTTATTTTCTTTGAATAACTTCTATAGTTCTGTAACGAAAACTTTGTCTTGAGAATAAATAATAAATACATTTAACTCAAGCAGTTTAAATATCTAGATAAATAATAACTATTATACTCCAAATGCTTCTTTAACTTTGCTTACCACGTTATTTTTATTTTACATACAAGTATGTACATATGTCATTAAAATATTCCGTAACATTATTTTTCCATAGCTGTATTTGAAACTAAACCTGAACATAGCGAACAAAACTTTGCATTGAGCTGCTACTTAGATCTCTCTAATCAGTGTGCGGAACTTTAAAATTAATTAAAAAAATAAGAATTATATGGCGAGAATCGAAATGGATGAGCTAACTTTTAAATATACCCTCATTGGGGGCATTCAATCCCACAGTGTTTGAGCATTGAACGAGCTGCAAAAGAAAACAGAAATTGTGGCACTTAATGAGCGCAGGGCAAAACTTTGGCCGAAAAGTTTCACGGCGAACGAAATGTGTGAAAGAGTAGATGATGATGATGCTGATGATGGAGCGCAAGGAAGTCAGTAGTGGACTGGGTTTTGGAAGCGGACGGCAGCTGTAAGCAACTTGGGCACTTTTAAAATAATTACGAATTTATTTAAGCTGCTTTACGACGAAAAAATAATTTACAATAGATGCGCGCTGACTTGTTAGAAGTTTACCAGAAATAAAAATAAATTGAAAAAATGTGGTGACGACTCTGTCGCATAGATGAGTTGCGTTATGCGCTTGGGCCTTCGACGTCGCCATGTCGCATTTAAAAATAAAGGACAAAAAAATAAAAGAAAACTTTACAACATTCACACTTTAACCCTACAATGGCGACAACGAAACGAAAAAACTGCTGATGTTTTGTGGCTCCGAAAACTAGCACAAATGGCAAAGAATACAAATTAATGCCTATGTCATCTTGCATACATACATACATACATATATGCGAGCACATACACACACACGCACAACACATACACAACGTTTGCAAATTTACACAAAGTGTAGTCGTAAAGAAATGATGCCTACTCGTACTATTCGGCGCAGGCTTTTAACATTTTTAATGGCTGCCATTTCATTGCCACAAGACGCAAAAGTTTGGCACATTATGTCGACGAGGCACAAAATGTGACAGTCAGTTGTACTGACGTGCGAAACACACGCACGTACGGGCACACACACAAACACACACACTCATGCATACTCGCAATTATGTTGACCCAAAAAGAAAAAAATTGCTTTAACTAGGAATGTAAAAATCTTAGGAGCCCCACACATGGACACGATGATATAGAACCAAAGGACATGTGTAAGCGCACACAAAGGACATGTCGCAGGCGTCGTCAAGTCCATTCGGAAAAATTTTTGGTCATGTAACTGCTGTCCCCGAAAATTGCGTTGAAAGTGGGTTAAAGTACGACACTCTGTCTGTACAGTCTGAGCTTCCTTTGTAGTGTCAGTTGTTTGCCTGTTCGTGTATTTGTGTATTTGTGCGTAAAAGGCTTATAAATAAGTTATACACAGAGGCAACAGTACCAACACCAACTCGGACGTAATGGCAGACGGACACACACACAAACACACTCGCTCGCAAATAGGCAAACTCTTAACAATGATCTCTCTCTCTCTCTCTATTCTCTGTGTGTGTAAGCAAAGAGCACGACTAACCAACAAACCAACTAACCAGTGAGCCATCTACATCCATATCCAGCCACCTACCCACGTAACATGACATTGCCTATTTCGCATAGATGGCAGCATAAATAAGCGAACACAAAATTTACAGAGTAGAAAGAGTAAAACGCTTTTTATTGGGGTGGAGCTCCAGTTCCCTACAGCTTCTGGCCTTTTAAGGCGAAACATGCGGATATGTGGGTTCCCTTTGTTTTAACAGCGAAATTTTCAGCATTCTACTCTTTCTCATTTTCTTATATATTCAAAGCTCGACTAAAGAGTATTAATAATCCCAATTACTATACCTACAAGATTTTATTTAATTTCTCCCAATAAGTTGTTTCTATAACATGTCTTTAAATATCATTCAATTATCCAGTTGATTAATGTTCTTACTAGGGTTTGAACAAAAACCTGAAAAAAAGGAACACCAAACAAGACTCTAATTCATAAACAGTCTACAAACAATCATGATATAAATAAAATTTAATCAATGTCTCAAAATAGTGCTGCTTATATTCGAACCAATGACACTAAGAAAATACATTAAATAAACATAATAAGCATTTGTGAGAAGCACAGAGAAAGAATCTCACAATTAGTTATTACTCATAGATTTTCCAAATGATAAAAACTCTTTGCATTACTTTTAAATGACATTTTATACACAAGAAATTAGTTAATTAAGCTCAAAACTTTCAGTATGCATGAACAAAAATAAATACAATTGTAGACAAATTTTACTTTTATTTATCCTACATTAAGATTGCAAACATTCCTAATCATATAGTCTGACAAAACACTTATAAAGAGCGCACTGTTAAGGCAACTTTTGAGAACGTTGTAACAATCCACTAACTTTTTATTATTGGTTGTTTGTTTTAACAATTTACGTTACTCCGTGTTTGTTGTAGTCTTTGCTGTGAAATGGCAAGATTTGAAAATAAGTAAATGTCATGGCACAAAACGAGAAACTTTTTTTTTGACATGAGCAGGCACCAGTTCCCAACGGCTCGCTCATTTATTATTTACAATATTTATTTTAATTTTACACACGATTTTCATCTTTCTTCTGTATTGCTGTTGTTGTATGCTACCCAGAAATAGAGGCTCAAATTGACTGGGGGTAGTGCCATAGCATGTGTATGTGTGTATAAATATATACTCGAATATACATATGCATAAATGTGTTTTTAGGGTGTGGCTGTTTTTGAGGCTCTTCGCTTGTATTTGAATTGAAATTGAAAATTATTGCATGAATGTTAGCTTTGAGCTTATGAGGCAAAGCTGCTTACAGATCAAAAGGTAGCATCCCTCAGGTAGTAGTATATACATACATACTTACTTACATACAGTCCTATACCTGCAAATGTGTGTGCTAGTGTGCGTGTGGGAAAAGTAATTTGCAACCTACAACATTATAAGTGAAAGTTCATTCAAGTGACATCCCTTAAATAGGCTTAGTGGCTGCTCAAAATTAAATTTACACAAATGGGCCTAATTGTGCTCGTAGTTTGCGGTCGCCAGCCCCAATTTAAGCGCCACCATTCGCAATTAGCGGCAGAGCATTGGGGACATGGGAAGCATGTCGGGCCCCCATCGATTTGCAATTAAGCGCAGCATTGAAGGCTTTTCATTTATATCCAGAGAAGGTTGGAAAAGAAAATATACACAAAGAAAGAAATTGTAAAAATTACCCTTGAAAATGAAGAGAATAAGCCCAAAAACGTATATTTTAAGCTGAATTTTATGACAATTTCTCAACTATACACTGATTCTCAGAACAACAATTTGCAATACAATGTCTTCCAAGTCCGTATTTATTTAGTTTAATTATTATACAAATTATAAATTTGTGTTATTCGCATTTTATCGCCTATTTAAACAACAAAGTACTATATGTAGTGGTACATTTCTAAAAACACTCTCAATTTTTGTTCGTGTATTGCACATAAGGGGAGTACTTACATGGCACAGTTTGAAATGCGTTTTTTATGCAATTGGATTTAATGATGCGCAAACTATAAAGCGCATTAAAAGCACTTTTTCCTTACCCTTTAGGGGAATGTTCTGCACAGCAACAACAACATCATCAAAAGCAACAACATCTTTTTTTTTTTTTTTTTTTTTTTTTTTTTTTTTTTTTTTTTTTACATATATACAATTTATTAAACTAGTTTTCTACTACCAATATGGCAGCTTAAGCTAGTTGAAAGTTAGGGAATACAAAAGTTGTCTATAGTAAGCATCTATAGGACGCACTTATATCTATGTACATATATACAATATTTACAATGTTTTACATGAAAAATGATTATATTTTATGATATATACTATGTATTTTATACAAGGGCTCTTGTGGGGAGATCCTTTGGATGGCACTTCTTCAGTCTTCTCTTCTTAGGTTTGGACAGGAGCCGCCTCGCTAGTGCGTTGGGGTGACTGCCGAGTCGCTTCTCGTAATTGCTTGCGTGCATTTGAATGACATCGCCAACCTTGGGGACACATAAGTCTAAAAGCAACAACATCGGCTTTGTGTGAAGTGACTTTGGTAAACATTTATTACCTTTGACACAAGCCATTAAATAATTTTGCGCGCGGCGGGGCAACGTTAATGCCATTCACCTGCAACTGTCGATGTGCATATGTGCCCTAAAAAGTGTGTTTGTACGAGTATGTAAAAAAAGAAAAAACTGGAAAATTAACGCCAAATGAAATTAAATTTTCGCTACTTTAAAAACAAAGCTTTTACGTGGTCTCTGCCATGCGGGTGCGGGCAATGTAAGAGCGCGCTCGTTAAATCTAATAAACATTAGGCTTTCCCGCTTAGACGTTTCGGCGGCGACAATTGAATTACGCACGCGCTTAAAAGTATGCTACGCAAAAAGAGCAATGAAGTATGCGTATGGCATGACGGCGTCAAACAAATGTTGAAAGGGAGGTTAAAAAAATGAAATTGAAATTTAATTTAAAATATGTACATCAAGTGCGCAACTGACGATTTCTTTAGCTCGCTGCGGCTTCCGAATTGTTAAGTAGCGCGCTTTAAGATTATTAGAAGGGGCGTGGCAGAAACTGAAATTAAGGTGCGGGCAGCTGCGATGCGCAAGCAGTAAATGAAACGAAATAAAACAAAAAAGTGCCGCACATAAAACACACACACAGCTTGACATATGACATTTAATTTACTGTATGTGTCCTGTGGTATGTGTACAACTCCCTTTTCTCTCCGCACTGGTCCAGTTTTGTTTTCTGTTTCTTCTTTGGCACACTGCCAGAAGCATTTGCTCACATTCATTAATTTTCATTTTCATAAAAAAAAAAAAAACAACAGCCAAATACAAAAACAGACAAGCGAAAAAATATAAACATGCATATATGTACAACTCCATCTGTACGGGTTGAGTTTTAGTTGAGTTTGAACGGCACTTCCCCAGACGTACCCTGTTTTTGTTAACGGCTCGACTGGCGCCGGCGTAGACGTCGACTTCAGCGTCGCCATCGACGCCATTGCGCACATTAGGCGCTGGATCTTCGGAGTGCAGCTGCCAGCGATGGCTAATAAAATATTTTATGCGCAGCTTAGCTGCCACATAAAGGGCATGGGCAATGGGCTTGGTCATGAGCTCAGCAGCTGTGACCAGACCACACTGGTCTAGAGCCCATCAAAAAGTTGATAAATACTTGTAAGTATTAGAAGGCAGGCTGTTTTTATAGCAAACTTTTGCACGACATACTATACTATACATATCTCGCGAAACGTAGCTTCGCAAAATTGTATCATTAAATCATCATACTTTAAAGCTTCCACAAGCTTTATGTGACGTTTTAAAAATATACGCAATAGCAAGAAATCTTTTCTTTCTTTTTCATAATAAATGGAACTGAATACATACATAGTTAATCTGATTTAAAAAAACAAAAACATATTTACATATTTGTAACTTTCTCTGTCTTTAAAAATAAGGAAATAATTAAAGTTGCTTTGTTGTCACCGAAATAATGTAATCATCTTAAAATTAAATACATAACCCAGGAAAATGAGGTTAATGAGGAAAAATGAAAATGAGGAAAATTAAATAATTTGATCACAATATTTATTTTGGTCATGATCTGTTAGGTTTTTTTCAAAATTTGTTTTCAAAACTGCTATGATGTTAGTCGACCCGGGAAAAGAGATTAAATTAAGCTCAGCCAGTGAATAAAATGAATTACAGTAAGACTCGAAGAATTTAATTTCTGCGCGAATCGTATTTGGAAAAGTTACGGTCTGTGTGACTGTGCGCCAATATCCCCAACCATGTGCCATGCCTTATGAGCAGGCAACAAAAATAACAGCAAGAAACGACAGAACACACACCACACCACACACACACAGAGACATACGCACTCACTTCACCGTTAGGCGTTATGGCAAAAAGCAAGAGCAACAGTCGCTCGTCTCTCGTTGCTGGCCGCTCCCCATTAGAGAGTTCGGGAGGCGACAATGACAACCATTGCACGCCTGGGCATTTTTCCTGCTGCCCGCTGCGCGTGCTGTTTGCTCTCCTCTGCTTCTGCTTCTGCTCTTCCCTTCTTCCTCTTCTTCTCTTCTGAGTGCCTTGCTGTCGCTCTCTCTGCCTGCCTGCCTGTCTGTCTGTCTGTCTGTCTGTTTCGCGGTTGTAATTCATGCTCGGTTTTTGGTCAAGTGCGCTCACACACAACACATACATATACTATATGTATAGGCCAGCAGTAGAAAGCGCAAACATTTTTATGTTGTGATAATAGAAAACATGCGGTTTGGCTTTACACACACACAGTTCCCAGCTGCAGTGACAAGGTGTGTTTGTTTGTGTTGGTGCACACCTTTTTTACTGAGGTTTTTCCCATGTCCATCAGTTTGCTGACCGTTGTGGCAGTTGCTTTCTGTTTCGGGTTTTTGCTTGTCAACTGGACAGCCCAAAACCTAAGAGTCCACTACACTATTTTGCAATTAAAGTTGAATGTGTTGTGTGTGCTGACGTAAGAAGCTCAAATATAAGCTGCAAAAGCAAACAAGTGCTGGCTAAGCTTTTTATTGGACACACAAGCATATTGTTTAAGTACTAAGTACCTTAACCAGCTGCGCCCTCCAAATCAAACAATAACTTAAGTGTGATGCATGCAATGCACTCAACTTAATATTTAATGGATATTCCTGTAAATTAAAAAAAAAAAGTTTATCGTATATATGAGAGGATATAAGAAAACGCATAGAGTTTTTAAAGTACATTTTAAAACAATCACGCAACGATTTATGATCAATTCAGTTGTAGTATACCTTGAAAAGATTAATCTTTCCTAAGTATATTTTTTGACTCAAATTTTGAGTAAAAAGTCACTTATAAATATAAGAAATGGGCAATCAAATATCACAAGTTAGATTGAAAAAACGATTAAAATATTTTGAGATGTGTGAGTGTGTGATGTAATTGCAAGTAAATAATGTTCTGTTATACCTGTATTTAATTAATGCAAATCTAATAAAAGCATCAAACATTTGCAAGTCTAAGATTGTAACTCTGTGCAATCCGCATATGAATAATTTTCGGTTAGGTTATGTTATGTTACGTAGGCGCATGTTGGTCATTAGTGTTGGCAGATGTTGTAGATAAGTTCAGAGATAAGTTTGTACTTTGAAAACGCCAACAGCGTGAAGGGTAGCATTGTGTCCTCCTTCAGTAAAGCAATTCCAAGCGTGTAGAGGTACTTTAAGCAACATTTTCGAGAGCTGAGAAGTGGCAGAGGAAGTATTCCAGCGTTGTATCTGGCTACCTAGTATGGCTTCTGAGTATGCCTTTCTTTCTATAGAGTTGCAAAAGGAATGAAGAGAGTTTTTTATAGTTGCACATTGCTGGCGATCTTGCAATCGGCTGCGTTTCCCCACTCCTCAGCAGCCTTTGTCTAAACGGTATGTTTCCAGCTGATGTAGAGCGCTCTTCGGGAGATAAGTACTTCATTTGCGCTTGTTTGGGCGAGCTCTGCTCTAGAGTGTCCGTCATCTTGCTGCTGTCTATGCCCCGGTCGCAATGAATCCAATACATAAGCTTACTATACCTCGTTTACTCAGCGATTTCCTTGTGCACATTCCGACTCACTATGGTATTTTGCGGCAGTCTTTGGAGTCCTGCAATTGCATATTATTATTGGTATAAGTATTTACATTTATTTATTGATTATTTGCCTGGTATTAAACAACAAATTACAATTTCTTTAAACACTGTTCAAACACATTCAAACCGGAGCCAGAGCTGTAAAATGGTACTAAATAGTATTCCTAATCAGACAGCCCTCAAAATCCAATTAAGTGCTTTTAATCAAATTGGTAGCAGTTTCTAATCATATATGCACACCTAGCTTGTGCCTCTTAGAGATTGAAGGGCCTTTTGTTAAAGGCTTATCGTTAAGCGTTGTATGAAAATAAAATTACTGCAGCAAGATGCGTCGAAGTTAAATTCTAACTAATAAACATTTTGTAGTTGTATGTGCTTGTATTAATTGAATCAGAAGTGAATATACACATACATATATAAGATAAGATGCTGATACATACATACATACTACATAATAGGATAACAATTACACAATTTCCTGTTGCATCCAAGCGAAACAGTCATTAGACGTAATTGCCAAATTACAATTATGTACTTACTCTCGTATAGGCACACTGCAAATGCACCTAATTGAGTTGGTTTCAGAGCAATGTTTATTAATTGAAATGCGCATCTGTATGTATTGTTATCAACACAGCTCTTGTGCATCAAATTTTGAAGATTGGAGAACAATAATGTTTTGAAGTTGTAAAAAATTAAAATATCTGCTATTAGTAAATAAAAAAGATGCATGGAAAGCCAACTAAAAGCTAAGTTCAGAAACTTTTATGCCATATATACGTTTTCCTTTTGATAGTTTCAATACACTATTTCGAATATATTGTGCACGACTCTATATGGATAACTGTAGAAAAGCCTCTTGAATTTATTTTTATTTATTTATTTTTATTTAATTGACATTTTTCCTTTATTTCATTTCAGGTGAGTTTTTCAAACGAAACAGTCTTGGAATTAGGACAATAAATTAATAAATGGGTATGCTTTAAGGAAAATAATTGTTTATGGCTATATATCACGATTTCACAGATTAATTGTATTGATTATTTATTTCAAAATATTTCAAGCTCGTAAATATTTCTGAACATTTTGCTTTAACATTCACATTTCAACATCATCGAGAGCCAAGAGCCCGAGACCGAGCTAAAGAGGAGCAGCGGGCAACCATGTTACCGGAAATGCAGCATTGCATAAATTTTCGATGCGACACTTTTTGTGAGCACTCGGGCCGCTTAAATTTCAGTCTGTGCCTTTGAACTTTGTGGCATTGGTATTTATTTATATTGCCACTGTATATATACATACATAGATACAATTTACGTATATATAGTAGGTACATCCGAGTATATATTTCATTTTTATTGTGTGCCGCTTGCAGTTGATTCAAAGGCAGGTGCAGCCAGGCAGCCATGCAGCAGATAAACAATCGCAGTTGTGGCAGCTGCTGCAGCTACTCCTACTGCATCGGCTTCGGATTCGGTTACTGTTGCTGTTGCTGTTGGAATCTTCTTCAAAGCTATTGCGCCATTTTATCTATCATATTATACGATTTCAATTTCTTTTTCTTTGCCTTCCTCTTTTCTTGCCATGCTGCAACAAAATGGCAATTGTATTAAAAGCACACAAGCACGCACACACACAGAGACAGACGCTTACACATTTCTCTACATAGATGCAGGGACATTGTAGCAGCTATATAGACACATCAAGTAATTGAATGCACTTGCGACATAGCCGTATACGCAACATTAAGGGAAACAAAGAGTGGAAAAACGGGCGACTTGGGGGCAACTTAGGGCAACTAGAGCGTCGCCCGTGGCTGCCTCAGCTGGCTGCCAGTGCTTTGATTTTGAGCTCGTTCAATGCTATTAGCGCAAGTAAAATACAGGCGTCAGCGCCATCATCATCATCGACATTATCATCATACCCAGCATTGGCGTGCCCGACGTCATTGCTGCTGTCTGTCTGTCTGTCTGTCTGACTATGACTCTGTGGTATTGTCTCTAGTCTCAGTGCGGGTGCACAGTGACCCAATATTGTAAAAGTAATAAAATATATATGGGCTACGTTGGCGCACTATGGTAAAAGTTGTAACACACCTGAGTTCATTTACTTTTGTTACCTTTTTTATTTAAACAATCTACACCGAATTCTGTTTTTGAACGGTAGATTGGTTCCAGAAAAAACCGTGTAAAAAATCATGTAAAAAAAGACATTGTTCATATGCACAAATAGGTTATTCGTTTCTTATCTCTAATTTATTTTATTAAATCACATATACAAGTATAATGAGCATAACAATCCATTTAAGAATGGTTTCTAGCTGTTTCTCAACTGTGTGTGTTTTTATTTATTTATTTTGTGTTCTTTTTTTTTGAAAAGTATTTATTCCATATGTATTCGTCCACATCACAAAAAAAGCTTGCAACTCTTTGATATGCATTGAAGAATTTGATCAGATTTTAAAATTGGGAACCAATACCATTTCAATTTAAAAAAAGCTAAATACTCTGTACATATGTCTAGAATAATTATAGAAATTAAACAAATTACGAAAATTAAAAAATTAATTAACATTGCAGTAGTTTAGGAAGAGAAAGTAAGTCGGTGAAAAAGATGTCACTTTCTTACCTGTTTATTGGTGATCATTTCTGTGATGGCGAGAACTGGTAGATGTTTCCATTATACCACCGGCTGGCTTTTCTGCTTTCTCAAGACCTTGAAATTCCACCCGGAAAATAGTATTGTTTTGGTTAAAAGTGCTATTAATACTGCCCTTCTTTTATTGGCAAAGCTATAGGTTTTGTTGATGCTTACTTCAGAACCCATAACTTATCCCTCTTCCCGTCCACTGTGCGGTGGTTCGAGTTATGTGTGTGTGTTTATTCAAGAAGGAGTACTAGTGCTCGTACTTGCTAGTGCGAGTTGCGCGTGAGCGAACGGGCTAGAGAGTCCTGTATCAATAGTTGGCATACATTACAGGCATTTGATTTGCAGCAATTCCTTTTTCTGTCTCTCTTCACTTAAACAATGCGCACACACATACGCACACCCGTACGAGGCCAACGCGTGAGCTGCTTTGCATAGAATTGAAATTGAAATGGGGAGAAAATCGAATTGCCAACCAACTGAGACAGCTATGTACAAGAGACAATTGGACAGACGAAGAGGCAGCTGTCTGATTGGAAATGCATTGGATTTGCATTAAATAATCGAAATAAGCGTCTGACACTTTTTTCCTATTAGTTGGCATGGCAATTGCCATTAAGTCGGGCAAATAAAGAAGCACAAAGTACTAAGCCAACTAAGTACAACAAAAATTATCCTGCACCATATATACTATACTACTCGTATACTATATGCCTGTATTTATAAAGCGATGTGATTCCGTTGTAGGCTGCAATGTGAATTCCGTTCAAAACTATCAAAATTGCCTTCCTCGGGCATGTTATATAATAATTTATGCCCACCATTTATACTATATGAGTATGTTGGAGTGTCTGTGCTCATGCAGTTGTTAAGTTGAGTTTGTTGTGGATATTTGCGTAATCGATTTTGTTGCTGCTGTTCGCTTTCTGCATTCATGTGTGTGTGTCCTCCTATTCAGATGTGTCTGTGTGCATGTGTTTATTTACTACAGCATTTTGTTTGTTTGTTTACAATTTGGCCCATGCACCATGGGACCCGATATGAATAGCAGTTAGGATAATAAAGATTAAATGGCATGCTTCTACCCTGAGTAGCCTATTGATGGATGAGCGCAATGCGAAGGGCTTTACAATGCTAACATTGATGGCAACATGCAAACTGCGATGATTGTCCATCAACATGATAAAAGCGTGTTCGATGATGAATCAATAATTGTAGCTACTAGTTGGATGTTATTATTATTTCCATTGGATGGAGCTTGTACCCTACTTTTTCCTAAGTCTTTGATAAATTTGAATGTTCTGCTATTTGGATAAATATGTATGTATACATACATGTATCTACTTAAGATGTTTATATCAAACATAATTCAAAGTTGTTCATTTCTTCAGTTTCGAGATAAAGTTTTCGTATTAAACTCATTAAACAACCAAATAAAGCACAGACGCAATTTATATCTGAAATTGTTCATTAAGCTGTATAACCAAATTAATTGGCATTATAACTTTTCTTTTGAAAATGTTAAAAAGTTTCGATTTCTTTTCCGAGTAGACACTAATGTAAATAAGCCGTTTCGCTGGAAATTTGTGCTCGCCGATAAGGACTACAATTTTTAAAGTGATTTATATTGAAATAAAATTTAAATTCCTTTTAGGCAATAAAGGCTTGCATTTGAATTATTATTGTTTATTATAAATTATAATACGGAGTAACAAACCGTAATGACAGATTAGACTATTAAATGACAATAAACAGTTTTTCTTATTCGTGTATTTTATCACATACTTCAATATTGTACCAACGAGTAAAAAAAAGTAATAAGACAATTGAAACACAACATACAAGTCTCCATGATCAGTGATATTTTTCAATACCGATTAGTTATGGCTGAGGGCTTTAAATTAAGATTAATTTCAAAATATGTTTTTCTAACTCTTTTATTGTTTATGTAGAGTGTGGCTAAAAATTAGGAGTTAATTAAGGATAAGTATTATAATACCTGATGAAATGCAAAAACTGCATAGTAAGGGTCCGTAAAAGTAAAATTTTAATAATTACACAATAAATTGTTCACAAAACAAGTGATAGTGCAAAACAAATGACGGTGCATATTAAAAAGTAGAGAGTAGAAATAAACTATTTGTAAAATACTTAAAAAAGTGTGAACAACATTTCCACAAAACGAAACATTTAAAGTAAAATTAAAGCCAGCTCTTTATACAATACAAGCCATAGTAAAAAGTTTTAAAACATAAGAATAATCTTACCTTCTAACACATCAGCTCTATTCATGATCTAACAATTATTCTGTCTAGTCAAAAGAATGCATAAGTAAAATGAATACGAAATGGCGACAAGGACAGCCAAATAGCATTTCTGGCTAATTTCAATTTTCAGTTAATCAGTGATGTCAGTAAAAGATTCGTTTGGAATATTCAGACCACTGTATTCGTTGCAGTATAGCTATTTGCGTATCCTTTCCCTCGCCTATATGTGTGTCAGTGTTGTTGTCTCTGTGTGTCTCTGTGGTTCATCCAGTTATGGAGCACAGTTGCATTTCAGCAAACTCAATTCAATTCGAGTGCTTGCAGTTTATGCTGTAGGAATCTGGTATATCCTCTGTCTCGTCTCATCCTTGTCCCTCTCTCTCTCTCTCTCTCACTCTATATATATCATCATACTCGGCCAGAGACTATTTGAATAATTCATGCGTGGCAATGCATAAGTCACTGTGGGCAGGAGCTGCAGTTGGCTTTCTGCATTTTGTCCGCAAACTAAATGCCAAATGCCATCAAATTTAAATCACTGTTGCTGCGTCAACATTTTTAAGCAACGGAAAAAAAATGCAAGGAGAGAATGCATGAGAATGTTCCGCCTCTAGTCATAAACTATAAATTAATTCGACTATGAAAATAATGAGAAAACCCAATCGGCAATTACTAAAGAAAATGTGTGCGCACGCAAATAGGCAATGAAAAGCTTTGGACTTTTCATTTGAAGGTTTCAGATAATTGCTTATTGGGAATATGAATAAAAACGTTTGTGTCCCTTTACTTTAATGTGTTTATTTGGAACTGCCTGAATCTGTGTGTATTTTTGCAGCTCGGTATAAAAAATAAAACGCAAATAAAAATTCATTTGTGGCACGCTACTTAATTGGAATTGTAGCAAATTCTGCAGAACTGAGTGCGCGTGTGAGTGTGGATGTTGGTGTGTGTGTGTGTGTGTGTAATATAAGTTGCTGTTTCCGTTTATTGCGGATGCTGTAAAGCAAACACATCGACACGCAGTCATGTCATTTAAATGCTGATGAATTTTTAATTTATTTTATACGGCACTCGCGTTCTATCTTACTCCCCTCTCTTTTAAATCAGGGCTGCCCTTTCATATCAAATAAAATTTCATTTAAAATGCCACAAGGACATGCCTTGTACATATGTATGCGTACTATCAGATTTTTCAGAACACCCAGGCAAACAAATATAAATAAGGAATAGGGATATATGTACAGTTTATAATTACAATTGCGTGTGTTTGTGTTGAAGCATTTGAAGAAATGTGAGTGTGAGTGTGTTTCCATAGGATTAATTAGCTGTCATTTATTTATTTCATTGTGCTTTCCTCTTCAATAACACAATAGCAGCAGCAGCAACAACAACATTTCCTGCACTTAGCTACGGCCAATGCAAACATCAATACAAACATTAATCAAACCAATTGCGTGGATATTGATACAAAATGCGAGCATGCTAATTAAATAACAATGAAGTGGGTGCGGAAACACCTGTTTTACATTTCTCAATATCGACTCACACCCATTGATGAATCAATGCCAAACAATATTTATTTGATTGCCCATTCATCAATCAACTGTGCGCCTTCTAGCTCACCACGTAATTAGTCAAATTAAGAGTTGACGTCAGCGCATAAATAAACATAAATCCATAATAAACTCTCCAAAATGTAAGCATGAAGGCAGCTGCTGCTACTAAGGTTAGCCCTTTAAGGACATATTAAATTTCTAAAGGCAACGCCCCAAACAACAACAACAATAACAAAAACAACAACGACTTCTCCCGACTCTAGTTCATTCAAAATTATGAATATAAATAAATTGAAATGTTTTTATCTCTGTTTTGTGCTCTCTGCCTGATGCCAGCCCAAGACATTTGATTTAAATTGATGAACATTTTTCATGCTAAGCACATAGCATAAGAATGCAGTTTATAATTTGAAGCTCAAGGACTCTGGCAGCTTATTATGTTTGAACGTTAATGGAATGCCAAAGTCGGGCAGGTCTGGCTATTAAAAACCCACACCCAATTCCAAACAACGATGAAATGTTTTATTGATATATAATTACATGTTTTTAAAAGGAACTTATTAAAGTGCATGTAATAGTGCGTGTAATAGTTAACTAAGCAATGTTGGCATTGTGCTTAATTCTCGGTTGTTAAGCCTTATTACAAGCTAAAATATTATATGTATATATATTTATGCGCTAGTCAGTTGAATTGTAAATTATCTTAGTTTTCTTGAGATAATTAATAATGCCTCAATGTAGTTAGTTATCTTCAGAAATGCCTTAGTTTTTCGAACTAACCACTCTAGGTGCCAGAACCCATTTAAGATACATTTAATAAAAACGGTTAGGTGCGGATATTTTAGTTTATGATGCTTGAATTATTATGCACTGTATGAATTAAAAAAGCTTTAATACATACTTATTAGTATATATTAAATATTATATATATTATTTTAATAATATACCCCTTTTAGAAAAGTTTGAAAGTTAGAAACAGAATATGAAACGACTTATTTTACAAATTGTAAGGCTTAGTATATGCCTATTCAAAGTTTTCCAGTAACTACTGGACTAACGGATGTCCTTCGTTTCACATTCGTTTCACCTAAAGCATTTCGAACTGTTTGAGCTTTAGCTCGTTTAGTGCAGCTTAGTCAGTCACTAACGAGCAATAAATGTACTCCCAGCAAGTTTGACAAACTGCGTATTTTTTATGAATGACAACATTTTCTAAGCCACTAAACAGTGGCAACAATTTTTAAAGTATGTCAGATCTATGCAGCAGCAGCAGAAAAAAAATAAATAAAATTGTGAAAACAGAGCCTGAATACAGTCAAGTGTTTTAGCGGGTGTGCTGCTGACAGCCACAGTGATAATCAATAACATACCATAGAGAACGCCAGCCACGGGCCCAGCCAGGCAGCCAGCCAGGCAACCAGCCAGCCAAGCACTCTTTTTGCTACCACAGTTTATGGCAAAGTTAAACTATTAACAGGATACTCTGTTTCCGTAATGAAGCAGCGGCAGCTGCAGCTGCAACCGACACTGAAGATGACGATGGCGGCGGCGACACTAACGATTCGAACACAAAAAGCGGGTCATAGTGGAAGCAGGAAAGAGACTAACTTTGACCTTTGCCGGGCCGAAGATTAAATACTCTACCCAACTAAGCATTTATGACTTTCCTTCCTTGATTTTCCAATAAGTGAGATTGCTGTTTTATCAATTCATTTATTGACTACCGGCATACCGTTTAGTGATAGGTATTTCAATAAACATACTTCAAAATATAATTCAACAAAAACACGTCCAAATACGTGCATAACCAATAAGTGAATTGTTTATAAAGATAATGACCATAAAATAATGTTAAGTATATTGTATAAAGACATTTTTAAAATACATCGAGTTGGTTATAAGCACACAGCTTTTATTTACGCGCTACAAACAACACATGATAGTTAAGCGTCTGCCATGTGCAAGAGTATAAAAAGGCAGCACCATTGTTTCCACAGTGACACTGGCTTGATAGGAATGCGCCAGCTGCCTCCCCAGTGGCTGGCTCTATGCCCGGCAGTGCAATTCCCGATGAAGTGAAAATCTACACTCAATATTAGCACCGCTTATGAGCTATGAACAAGTTACGACTACAGGCATTGGGTGCGCTGCAGTTTGTCTGTCGCACAGGAAACCACAACCGACGCACACACCCAACCAAAGACGCCCACAAACACACCTACACACCTACACACCTACCACACACCACCATACCAATAGGGGCACACACAATGGAAGGCATCGACAGTGGCTTTTCAAGTGGCTGGCAAACGAAGTCAAGCTGCGATTTGACCCAATTTACATGTGCTCTGGAAAGTTGGCGGAGGCGCAAATGTTGCATAAAAGTGAAATTGATGGAGCGTCGGTTGTGTTGCACTTTAAAGCCTAGGCGCCGGCACTTGCAACATTTTCATTTCCGTTGCTGTTGTACTATAGTTTCCATTGCCGTTGACACGAAGGCAAGTAAGCTCGGAAAAATGAGCACCAGCAACATTAATCATAATGAACAATGAGGAATGACAAGAGAGGGCGGGGTGCTGTTTGGTGGGTTCACACACGTATGAATATGTATGCATAGTTGTATGTGTGTGTGTGCGTTTGGTTTCATTGCCTGCAGCCTGAACGTCTGCTACATTAATTAACTCATAAATCTTTTGTGCATATCTAATGACACAAATTGTTGTTGGCAGGCCAAGTAGCAAATGAAACTGAGCCCACTCTCACATATGGCCAACTATTTGTGCCGAAATCACGACCTCCACCCTCCGCTGTGCTTTCCACTACTCTCTCTCCCTCTCTCTCTCTCTCTCTCTCTCCCTCTTCCTTCCAATATTCTGTGCCTATTTCATTTTGATTAATGCAGACACACCTCTGCAGCATTGACGTGTCGTTGTCAGTTGGTCTGTCTTTTCTTTTCTTTCCGTTTATCTATCTATCAAAACAGAGTCCGAGCCATTTCCACATGCTGAAAAAACAATAAGCTCCATGTACGGCTGCCATTTTATTCTACTGCCATGCTATTCGCCTGTGAGTTGTGCTGTTGAAGCCAAAAGCAAAACGATATGAGCTATCAATTTGATTTCTGACAGGGCTTCCGCTCCCCCAGACTCCAAAAAGTAGCGCATGGTTACATAACATCTTTGCATCGAGCTGCCCACGTTAGAGCTGGCTGGCATAACGAAAACAAGAAGCACAATAGAGAGGTGCTGAATGAAAACATGACCAGGGGATGTATAATAAATTGATGTGTGAATAGGTCTTGATTTTAGCTTCCAAGTGGGAAATTCATGAACATTGACAAGAATATAAGTTTGCTCTTCAATTGGCATGTTAATATTTGAATTGGCGAGTAGCAGGAGTTAAGTCGTCCACTCAAAAATTGTTTCATACAAGATATTCCCCCTGTTGTTATTTTATTTCGATTCAGCCAAATTAAACCAACTATACGGGACTCATATGATGATGTTTAAAATAAATTTAATGTAATGAGTTTCAAAAACACTTCTGGAAATGCTCATAAACAAAAAAAAAACGTTTATTGCAATTAGTCAGCACTTATAATATGTTACAATTACATGTCTATGCCAATTTATTTAGTAGAAGTCTTCCACACTATGTATATTCACTAAAAATCCACTTAAATAGAGCAATGGCCAGACAGTCAATAATTTAAAAAGAGCTTGGCGCAGAGCATTGGCACAATCTGCTTCTGACGACTCCTGATACATTAAAATAATTTTAATTTCGTAAGTAAATTGCATTTCATTGAAAAATTTTAATATTTATTTACATATGAAATATTAAAGATGTTTTCCCATGGCTAATTACAAATTTGTTCAACTACAACTGTTGAAATATGTATTAAAAAGACTAGATTTTGGAGTGTATGGAAACGGCTTCAAATATTTATTTATTTATATTTATTTATATATTCAAATAATCAACGAACTCTTAGAAGTTCGATAGGTTAGGCTAGGTTAAATGCATCTTTGCGAACGAAAAACATGCTAGGTTAAATGCATCTTTGCGAACGAAAAACATGCTGTAGCTCTTTCTAGCACAACGAGAACTTTCTTTGTTCATGCTTTTTCGGTAATTTACTACGGTACTTAAAACTATAATAGAATTCACGCTAATCAAACCTTTCAAATAACAAATAGTTTTTCAGTTTGCGGGGGGGGGGCAACTGTCGTTGCAGAAGATGCTGTTTTAAAATTGACTATATTTTCTATATAAATAAATTCAAAAGAATGCTTGCTTTTATATATATAAAACATTTACTCTATAAGCAATATCTTTCAGTGTACTACACTAATAAACCGTATTGGCAACCATAAGAAGCACTTTGAACAATATTTTGTTTGTAATGTTTGTGAGAAGGTCTCTAATGAATTCAAATTTAAGTGCACTTCCAAAGTGCCGAGTCATAAACAAAATGCCAAATACACTTATATACAGTACGCATGTATGTACTTATATAAAATCCCATATGAAACAAAATATATGTATAAAGCTGACAGTGAAAATTTGTCATTTAACCGCCATGGAACGAAACTTGAAGTGGCACCAACTTAGAAACTACAGAAAATGTAAAATGACATTTGTTGATTTTATGGCTACTCTCTCTCTCTCTCTCTCTCCCTCCATTTTGAGCCGGTGTGTGTGTGCGTGTGTGTGTGTGGGGAGCACTTTACAGTTAGTGCATCATTTGTATGCATTAAACATAAATAGAAGGTGACAAGAAGACGCAAAGCTTGCACCTGAACATAAACATTAAATTTTCGACACGCTTGCGGCTAAATTGGTTTACAAGATGGCAACGTTGAGATTTAAGTGCGCTGCTTACTTGTGTTGTTGCTGTTGCTGTTGCTTTTGCTCCTCCTCTGACTAGTTGACTTCAAAGTGCTTGGCATTAGATAGTGGTATCTGTGCATGTATCTGTGTGTGAGTATGGTTTTCATTGTCTGTCAGATGATGGCGTCTGGCAGCTATATGACGCCATACAACTGTATATGCATATAGAGCGCATGATAATCATAATCAGCAAGCGCAGTGGCACTTAGCGCTTATAATGTTTGCTGAATTGTTGTTGTTGCTGTTGCTCTTTGCTGCTGCTGCTGTTTTTGTTGTTGTTAATGCTTTAGCTCTTGGCACTTTGCGTCGAATTGACGCACATCAAAGGCGCCGCTTAATGAGCAGCACACGCGTCGCCTGCGTCGCCACCGCCACCGCCACCGCCGCTATCCCGCCATCGTCGTCCTTATCCTCAACATCCTCTACTGGCGCAAATTGACTTTGTCTGTGTGTTTTTGACACCTGCGGCAATTCGTTTTCATGCCCACTTCACTCGCCTGTCGCATTTTGCATCAAAGATAATTTAAAGCGCGTCGTTTCTTTAAGCAAAAAAAAAAAAAAAAATATTGCGAAACTAGTTCATGGATGGGCAAAAGGCGGTGGCGCATAATAAGGCGCAACCTACATATTTTCAACGAGTGGTGGTTGAGAGCGGGAGTCGAGCGGTGGTTGAATGTTTCGCTTTGCTATTTCACTTGCATGCGCTCGCTTTTGGGCCGCTCTGTTTTATGGCCGCAAGACTCAGCATTCCTCCGTTGTTAGTTACGCGAGATGCGTGAAGAGGGGATACGGGTGCACGAGCAGCCTCTACATGTGTTGCAGAGGCAAAAGCATAGCTCTGGCTTCAGCAACCACCCATTACAGCGCTTTTCGATGTCGCCGCCCGCTTGCTGTGTGGCCGCACAGCACAAAAGTATGCTACGAATTTTGCTGCAAACATTTTTAACGTTTTTACCACACGTAGCACGCAATAGGTCGCTAGCTTTGTGCCTGGAGGGAGGGCCGAGCAGCTTGAAGTCTACAACGTGGCATAAAAAATATTTTGCCTTTGCTATATTAGTCGTAACAACAAGTCACAGAAATGTCGGTGGCTACTACGGCAACGCACAGTGGTCTTGGATCGACAATAAATGAAGAAAAAATTTCAAATATGTTAAATGATAAACAGAAACCAATTTACATACACGTAGCTAAAAAATGCAATATATATAGTATAGCAATATATGTAGTACAAAATGCTTAAAATCATTAAACAATTTTATTTAAGAGTTTCAGCTGTTTTTGCTTCATGTTTTAAAATATGATGTAGCACCTCTTAGAATGAAGACGAATTTGATTTGTTCCTACTACTAAAGATTGCTAAAATACTAAATCTTCGCCTTTGTACTTTATAAAATAATACTGAAAGCTTCTTTTATTAGTCCCAGTTGTTCAAAATATAGAAGTAGTTGATTCCTTTACGGAAAGTAAATGGTTGATAACACTATGATCATTATAAATTACCCGGCCAGTCTGAGTCAACCAGTAGTATTGTCAAAACCTTTACCATATGTATCGATATTTTAAAATCTCGTTAATAAGTAATTTTTAAAAACCTTGTAGAACGCCTATTTTTATTTTATTTATTTAATTTATATTTTGTGGCCAAGCATATAATTGCAATTTTAAAATGGAAATATGTGTGCATAACAATATAATTAAATAAAAATAAATAAATAGCAAGAAATATTTTAAAACAGACAAGTTTCAATTTTTCCTTAATCTGCTCCACTGTGCACTGGGACGATTTTGAATGCTTTCTAAGTCGAAAACCAAATCCACAGTATTTTGGTCAGGGCCGCCGGGCAACTCTGCCGCTGCTGCTTCTTATGCAAGAAAAAGTACGAACAGCAGCAACAGCAACAATAACAAAGCCAAAGCATAAACCACCCCGCCCATTGGGCTTTGTACCTGTGTGACATTTCGTCTGGAAGTTAAGAAGTTTCCAACTTGGGGAGTTGGCCGGACTGTGCTGCTCATGTTTTGGTAATTCGTTTATTAAATTTACACCTAGGGCTACACACATTTTTATTCATACAAATCTTTTTTGCTACGTCTGCCAACTTTGATGTATGGTCAGCTGCTCTTTTGGCGTTTCTTATGTAAATGGCTGCTGCACAAATATAATTAACTTGACATGGTTGGCGTTTGTAGGTGAGCAAAGTTTGATTTTTATGGCATATAAAAGTACTTGGGAGCTTTAGTTTGGAGCCCAATTTCGGCAAAAGTTGTGTTTTGACAAAAGTTTAGCCATAAACCTGCAAATGCCACCAGAAAAACCAAAAGAAACAACTCGCAGAAAACTAAGTACACAAACTGTTGGCCATAAAAGTGGTGACAACAAACAGCAGCGACAGCAGCAACAAAAACAACAACAATAGCAGCAAACGTAGCTGTGGCAGCTGACAGGCAAACTAACAAAATGTTGCGCACTTATTGGCGCACCTGCGGCCTTGCTGTATATGTGTGTGTAAACAATACATTTTTTTGTAGCTTCTACTGTTGCCGAGTTGGGGGCTTTTGCGTTTGTTTGTTTGTTTGTGTGTTAGTTTTGTTGTTGGCTTGTTTGGCGCAACAGTTTGGCATTCGCATGCATGGCATTTGCCTTTATTGATAAGCCAGCGAGCGGGAAGTGAAAGCAACTGCATAACAATGCCGTCCATAAGTGAGCGTCGCCATCAAGTCTGTATGTGTGTGTGTGTGTGTTTGTGCATGTATTTGTTTACTCTGTCTTGGTTACTGTGTCAACGTTTAAAGCGCAATTGATTTAAGTGCAAATGCATTTGTTTGTTTGTGTATATGTATGTGTGTGTGTGTCTGTGGCCGTTGTGGCTTCAATGGCTGCTTGGAGGGTAAGCTGCAGCCAAGCACTTATTGTTGACTTCCCCCGTCTTCACGACTAGTGACTATGTGGCAATGCCAATGTGGTTGGCATTATGTAGTGAGGGCTGCCCTGAAACAAATTAACGACAGAAATGTGAAGTATGCAGTTGGGAAGGCAAACACTTGAGGGACTCTGAATCGCTTGGTAACTAATGAAGCGCATGACAGAGTGGGACACACAGTCAGTCCAAGCACTTGCCCACGTGGCCGATGTGAGGGACAAAATGCAATTGGTTGTAGTGGTCAGCTATAATAAGTAAGAGTTTATTATCAAATTACAAAAGCATACGGCAGAAAGAAAGTGCTCTTAAGTCTGACTCTTAAATGAATTTCCTGTCTGCTAACACAGTTAGGTCATGTAAAGGAATACAGATATATTAAAATCTAAACTGTATCAATACTCCAAGCACTTACTTGTTCACTTAAATTTATTTTAAATACTGAATGTCTTGAGTTTCCATCAAAGATAAATTTCCTTTATTTTTATGGCAAATTAAAGCTTTATAGAAAATCTGTTTCGATCTAATGTAATATTTCTCTGTAGATATGTATCTTTCTTATTCTATAACAACAACCCTAATAAAAATATACAACCTAAGAGCTCTGCACAAAAATGCTCGATCTTGATCTCTATAAAGTATGTACATTTTTATAAATCCGATAACTCATAACTAAGTACTTACTGATCATACTTTCACACTGATCCTTATTAGCTAAATTTCCCCTTATTATTTCCAAAACAAATACTCAACAGAAAATTCAATTTCTTATTGAAACTCTACCAATCCTTGCATAGCATATTTAAAGATTAAGTGCACCACAAAATAGCAAAATCCATCATCTTATATTTAAATTCTACATAAATCAAATTAAAATTCATTTTCTCCCACAATTCTTTAATATGAAGCAGCAATTCCATTATTAATAATTAGGCTAAAGAACAGTGGTGCGACTAAAATACCTAAAATAAACATATTATTTTCCATATTGTCTAAAGCCTGTTGTAAATATGTATATTAAAAATAAAGATTAGTGAAAGGCTTTGTCCATTTTGATATGAAATATTATAACAGACATGGAATAAGTAAGAATTAATTTGCAGTAATACTCCTAAATTGCTTGTTTGATTTTAATGTTATTTTGAAAAAAATTCCCTTTGCAATATTTACATTTATTGCCATGCCCACATATAGAACTGATATTTAAGTCAAGACTGGATAAAATAATTAAACGCAATTTTTAAATATTTAAAGAAAACTTTTAAAAATATACTAGCTTCATTATGTCAAGCATATTAGGTCTATATTTTTCTGTCAATTCTACCAAAGTTGTCGCTTTCTTCTTCGCTTCTCTACTCGCATAATGTATATTCAAAGTTCAGTTTCTTTTACTATTCTTGGTATGAGTGAGGTATCTTGATAATAGGCCTTTGTCAGCGTTGACTTTTAATAATATCCTCTGTAAATAACAAGATAACACCCTTTATTCCTTAATACAAATATCATATGCATTAAAAGTGCAATCCCTGAGCTTCAGCACCATAAAAAATATGTTGACCAGCTGTAAAACTTTGCGAACTCCCTTAGTTAGTTGTGTGCTCCATCGCCGCATTGCTTTCAAAGAACATTAGATGGATGTATACGTATGTAAGAGTATATACATAGTTGTATGTACATTTAAAGGAGCTTAGCTTAAGCTTACGACTGAATGCCATGCACTTGCAACCGTGCTGCTTATGTCTGTATTATGAGCGCAACAACAAATTGTTATGTAATTGCAACTTGAATGTGCATATAATGTACTGAATATACTCGTAAATGAATACGAGCATTTCCCCATTTTCTCAGCAATTGCAATGCCCCAAATAGCATTGCGATTGCAATGGCCAGCTCTTCGCTTTATTAGCAGTCGTTGGCCAAAATATAAAACATACCGCAACAGTGAAAACCACACCGACACAAAAAAAGGAGCAGACATGCACACAAAATAAAAATAATAACAAAAACAACAGACAAAAAGTCCCATACACCTAGTTACCCTGTAAACATCTCCTTACTTTAGATGAATGTGTAGATTTCCTTAAAAAGTAATATCGCCAATGTTTTCAATGAAATAAATTATTATAATTATTATTATAATTATTATCATTTTGTCCCATCTATGTATACTTAACCGAATCCTATGTCCAATGAACAAATGGAAATTAAATGAAGGAATACCTAGATCGGTAGATAGGTATAATGAAAGATAGATGAATAGAGAGAATAGATAAAGATTAAATTTAATAATCTAAGCCCAACGCAATGTTGTTGCTTAGCTTTTCACAATGAATTAACCTTCAAAGCATTGTTAAGTCACTTTTTGCGGAAATGTTATAATTTATTTTTATTTGATTGTAACAACAAATTTAAAATTATTGCAAAATCAGAGGAACGGACAGCTCCTTGGAATTAAGTCTCCTAAGGCTCGTTTTCATTTTAGCGAAGCCGAAAATAGAATGTGATTTTCGGCAGAGATCTGTCTATCAGCCGAGTATTCAGATAGATGCCATGATAACGTTGGTCGTGCTGAAGAAAAGAGCGCCATCAAGTGCTAAGCA
Source organism: Scaptodrosophila lebanonensis (assembly GCF_003285725.1). NCBI lineage: Eukaryota > Metazoa > Arthropoda > Insecta > Diptera > Drosophilidae > Scaptodrosophila > Scaptodrosophila lebanonensis. The sequence continues at coordinate 2,021,346 of NW_022060558.1, forward strand.
GTATGTTTTCAGGGTATTCTACACATTGCGCATATACAAGTATATAAAGCTATCTATTGCAGCAAGTGTGTACGAGTATATAATTTTGTTGTGTGCTCACTGCACATTGAATGTAGGCGACGTGTACAAGTGCAACAATTTCAATCACAACCATGCCGAAAAAACAAAAACAACAACAAGGAAACCAAAAACTGGCATTAAAACACTCGTAAATGGGAGCGAGTGTTTGTGGCTTCGTTTTATTTCGAGGTTTACTCAGTCGGTTCTCGGAAACTATTTTCTATATATAACGTATATTTTTTCGCTGCCTGTTTCGAATTGCAACTAAATTGCGGGCAACCGTGGCAACAAATATTGAAACTGAAACCATTTGTTAGCCTGCCGTCAATTTGTTGATAATGAGCGGGGCGTGGGCTTTGGGCCAGGCTCACCATAGACAAGACTTCATTGGTGCCAGTTCCTGTAGCTATTTTTATTTTCATATTTGTTGGTGTTGCTGTTGTTGTTGTTGTTGCTGTACTTGCTGCCATGCTGCAAAATTAAAATGTCTTTCAGCGTGGTAAATATTTTATGTCATTTTCCTTGTGCTCGTCCTTTTGTTTTCCTTTCTTTTTGTGTGTCCCGCTTGTACGTTCGTTTGTTTGCCATTTTTAAACGCAGTAAATTTTTTAGTAGGCAACTGCAACAACAACAACAACCACAACAAAAAGCTGCTTGGCTTTGCCGGAAACGACGCAGGCGACGTTGGCGAGTCAACTTCCGTTTGATTGTTGTTGCCATTTGTTGTTGAATGCCATGTGTACGAGTGTGTGTGTGTGTGTGTGTGTGTGTAAGTCTGTAAGGCTTGCAATTTTCCAGTTGAGTTCGTTTTTCATTTCCGTGTTATTTGTTTTGCATTTTTCTGCCAGGGTGTCTGTGTGTGGGCCGCTTTGCCTTGAATACTTTTTGGCTGATATATTAACATTGCTGCAGTTGCCAATCTGCCTTTGTGGCCATTGTTAATGCTGTTTGTTTCGATTATTTGTTACTGTTGCTGCTGTTGTGGCTGTAGTTGCCACTTGTGTAATTGAATTCCATTCGTGCCACTTGTTTGTTGCTTTCTTTTTCTCTTGTTTGTGCGTTTGGTTGTTAGCTTAGCAACGAACGCAGCTTGAGCTGTGGCTCGCTCTCTCGAAGCTCCGACCATCAGTTGCCTCATAAATGTAATTCAAATTAAGCTTTTCTGCTTTTTCTATTTGTACAGCTGTGCTGTTAATTTATCAGCTTCATTATGTCAAGCATGATAGCTTTATGGTTGGCTGTCAGTTCCATCGCAAAATTGTCTCTATTTTATTAAATTTGCTTGTGTTCTGTTTTTCTGCACTACTCTTAATATCAAATTATCGTGTTGAGTACTTCACAAAGGAATTTTTCAATTGCATGTTTATTTATGATCTGTCTGGTGGACAAGATGTAAATGATGGGCTCACATTAGCAATATAGACTATCGCGGGGTAAATCTACAACACTCCTTATCACAGTCTGGATTGTAAGTGAATCAGCTGTGAATAGAGGCGTCTTGACGGCACAAATAATGGCATTTGCGTTATTATGCGTAAGCCCTTGGATACGTATTGTTGAATTATTTTCTGTACGTTACATCGGTATATCCCGAAATGTAGGCAATTAGTAGTAGATAGTCTATTACTAATATGCTTGAAGTGCTTTTCTATTAGTCATGTGACTTTCAGGTACTTACTATTCGTTGTAATGTGTTTTACAATGGGACTGGTATACATATGTTCTCAAATGTATTTTGTCAGTATTTACAGTGCCTGAATACCACTTGTGCCGTCTCTAAAAGAGTATATATACTTTGCTTACCTGGGAAGAAATAATAATCCTGAAATGGAAAAAATAGCATGCAAAAACTTCTTTAGCTAGATAGTAGCTAGATAATATAATAATAATTTAATAATTTATATTCTCATCTCTTAATTGTAACAACGTCAAACGTTCAGAAAACTAGATAAGGTAGCTACATTATTAATGTTTTCAAAGAATAGGCGACCAATTGCTTCGTGCATGAATATCTAATGTCCCGTTTGGCTCCTCTTGAAAGCTCGAGCTATTGTTAAATAAACGATATACAATACAATACATACAATAAATCACATCCAATTATATGGATATATTGTCATGCGCAGCATTAACATTTTCAGGGCTTCTCGAGAGAACGACAATATCGTTTGAATGGTTGTTTATCCGATAGTTGAAGCGAGTTGAACGCCATTTGTTTACAAAACAAATAACGCTAGAAAGAGTCAAATTGTTTTTTAGCTTTTATGCAGAACATTTCCCAACATATATCTGATACCTCTCGTCAAAAATTCTGCTAAGTTTCATCAATTAGTTGAAATTTGTCTCAATAAGTTATATATATTTTTCATGAATTGTTAATGTATTATAATTATAGAACCTATTTCTCTCAGCTTTAATAACGTTTGTGACTATATTCGGCTCTAATCGGGACAGTTGCCACATACTTGTATACTTGTAATTGTAACATGGATCTTTTTTATTCTTCTTCTCACATCAGAAAGCCTCTTTGTGTTTTATTTTTTTATATGCCATTATTCATATTTGACGAAGAACAAATAACATTAAAATATTACATAAACAAATTAATTAAGCTCTTGTTATTTAATTAGCAGTCGCTGGCTACTGAGATAAGGCGATATCGTAATAAGTTAATATTTCTAAATAATTGAATGGCCAACATAAAGTAAGAACCGGAGCGCATTATTGCCATTAGTTTAGCAAGCCGCCCGAAAGTTTTGCGCAAATATTTCAAGTACAAACTTGTATTTAACTGCAGGCGTGTCACAGATCAAGTTATATGGTTGTTGGTTTTTTATCGCTGTTGCTGTTGTAATCAAGAGAACTACAGCTGAACACACACACACCCTCACACAGACCCCCAGACAAAGACGCATGTAAGCCACGTTCGAGCCGAAATGCCAAAAGTTGAGTGGCTGGGTGGAAAGGGCTTGGCGACCGAAAGTAAAAGCAGAAATTTCGTTATTTGAACTTTGCTCATGAGCGCCCTCAGGTAGCTTGTTAAACATTCTTTAGGGATTCTGTTTTCCTGTATATTTTTTTTGCCAAAGAAAACTTCAACTTGAAAATTTGCATATGATAAGCAAATAAGCAGCACCAAAAACAAAAATTCTGCACTTCTATATTGCTGCTGTTGAATTTGTTGCTCCTGGTGTTGCTGTTCTTGTTGTTGCTGCTGGTAGCAGGTAGTGCCTGGCAAAAGTTTTATTAGATTTTTTGGCTAGAAGGGGGCAACTGGGGAGGTGTAAAATTAGATGCGGTGAAGGGCACAATAAGGGAGAGCCTGTCAGCTGAATGCTCTTGCGGCTTGACTGCGGTTATGAATATGCGAAGCTCAACGAAAGCGTCGCGCAACGGAGACACACACAAAGCAAACGTCAAAAAATGCGAAATATTTGAAAATTGTGTGTGCTTTTTTTGTTCTGCATAAATAACACACATACAACAAAACTATGGGAAGGCTAAAGACCGCAGCTGGTTGCTTGATGAGGCCGACAACACCAACAACTGCAACAAACGAGCAAGGAAAAGTTTGGCATGTATGTGAATAAGCACGAAAAAGGGTTAAAATGAGCAAAAAGCTATGGTGAACACATATACCAGTATGACATGTAAATCGTACTGGCTATATACGTAAGCACTACACAACTTAACAACAACAAGAACAACTTCTGTAGCAGCTAACATCACAACACTAAACTGAACGCTTTGTTACAAACCGCTATGCAATGGGATAGCAAAGCGGATTACAATAAACTCACCCAGCCATTATTATTGCCACACCCCACCTCCGGAATGGAGCTGTGCAAGTCACCGGAGAAACACAAATTATGTGCAAAAAGGCGTAAATTGAACAACAATTGCTATGCACTGTACAGCGGTGCGTATGCGCAATATTTAGTTTCAAATGCCTCGAGCACTTACACCAGATAAACCTAATTTTTCCCACTTTTCCTCAAACCCCCCTTGAATTGCGCGACGCATAATCCATGTGCAAAGGATAGAGCAAATCGAGATACGTATGTATCTACTACTACTTTGAAAGTGAACACTTTAGGTTTGGGGGCTGTGAAGTGCATTTGCATGCTTTTCACTGTGCAGGTAACCAACCGACATGTATTTTAAATAAAATATTAGCATTTATTGTCTGCAACACTCAGTGGACTATTTGAAGATGTGTGTTCACTTTGTTCTTCGCTTACAGTACAGTATTCAATAAGTTGCTGTAAGTGGCATACAAAGCGTTTCCCTTTCTAGCTATTGATGGTATGATATGCTAGTTAGAGTATATTCCGTTCTTTGAGGCAAAAAGCTTTTGTAATTTCATGATCGCAAGAGCGCAAAATAAATGTGGTTCGAAATATGCCATAAAACAATCGTGTATATGTACATTTCAATATGTAACTAATGCATATACATTTTCATGAAAAAAGACATCCTGAAGAAGGCCTTAGCAACTCTCAGCCATAACACAATACCTAACTAAGTTGTCAATAACCTTAAAAATATAAAAACTGTATTTAACTGCTTTAAAATGTGTGATTCAGCCGACCTAGTTAGGCGAGGTAACCACCCAGTATGATTGTGTGCTACTTAGAAAAGTCCAAAATCGCTTCTTGACTTATGGGGATGCAACTTGAAGTGGAAGTAAATTAAAGTGGAAAAAATTTAAAGTTGTCGAAATTTCGTAATTAGAAAAAAAATCGTGAAATACGTCTTAAAGGGAAATGAAATTCAGGGGATAGTTAATACTCAGAGAGTGTCAGAGTCTTTTAAAGATGTTTCATTTTTAGAAAAACACAATTTTTCAAGGAATATATGAATAATTTGAATTTTAAGGACTCGACGGGTGTTTCTTTCTCCCCTGACCCTATTTCAAAAGTGTTTTACCTTAGACGAGAACTACAATACCAACAACAACTTAAAAATTAAGTAAAGTTCAGAAATAGCAAACAACTTCTATTATTTTAATAGTCGTAGTCAACCTTAACCAAATATTTCACTCCAATAAATAATTCAAAGGAACACACATAGCCACATATACAAAACGAAAACCTCAATAGCGGTCAACATTGGAAAACTTTGCTTCGTTTTTCATTAATGGGCGACAAATGCAGAAGCCTGCAATTAAAACCAGCACCAGAAACTTTTCACACATCATAAATGCCAACATGTGGGTGGCGACTCATGCCCTTTATGACCTGACCTGCCCCAACCTGACCTCACCGAGTAAAATTAATAAGTAGTCAGCAAAAACATTGCGCATACGCAGAGATGACGGCGGTACAGAAATGAATTTGCAACCTTATAGTCATAAATAATATATAGCCACCTATATACCACCTATACTTGTATATATACGAGTATACATATAATATTTATGTAAACGTTAATGCTAAAATGTTGCAAATGGGAGGAGCTGACAACTAAACGGCATATAAATAGCAGTTAAATGACATTCATTTTCGGCGTCGGCATATTTGTAAATGTCATGTTTGTTGATATTTTTCTGTGTATGCTCACACACACACACACACACACACACACTCACACACACACTCACACATTGTCTGCTTGCGGTCACTGACATGCGAATTTGTCATCGCAGTTAGACATAAACATTAAATAATGCGACAAAGCAAAACCAATTTTTTTATCTCGATGATTTACGTCAGTGCTCGACATTTTCATGTGTTATATCAAAGCGTAAATTACGGACAATTTACACTCTATTGGTATAATTAATTTAACACCTGTATCGGCAGACACACCTTTTCGCAAATAATTGAAACGATTAACTTTCATTCAGCATTGACAATGACAAAGCATTCGGCTTGAATCGTACAATATATAATCATAATTATAACCGATTTGTGAATCGAATGACAAAGCATTCGGCTTGAATCGTACAATATATAATCATAATTATAACCGATTTGTGGATCGAGTATAACAAATTTGCTTTCAACAGAAATCAAAGCAAGGGTAGAACATTAAATTCGTGCCTGATCCTGGATTCCTGGATTGAGATTTATTTTTTTTTTTTTTTTTAACATTCATCACTTTTTTGTTCGATTTTCGCGTATTTTCATAAGGGACTTGCAATAATTAATCAAATCTTATTCTCATTTATTTTAAAATACGATACATAAGGTATAAGTTATAAGGTATGTCGCTGGGCTGGTTGGTCGTTATGCTGTAGATGATTGTGCCTGCAAATTTGGATGATGTTTAGCCTGTTGTTCTAAATTTCTTCCATTACAGTTTTATATGGAGTTCTCTGTAAATGCTCTCGTTCTGGAGTAACCACTGTAGCCCTGTGATGGTTCTTAAGTTTTTTGACTATGCTCTCTGTATAATGTTGGTGTCGGTGCTGATTGCTTTGCCCCATAGCTCGGAGCCCTATGTTCAGACTTGCTTAAACACGAAGCTATGCAGGAGGACCTTATAGTTCAGGCAAAGCGGGGAGCGAGCGTTTATAAGCCAGTGGAGGAGGCTTGTCTTAAGTTTTCTTTACATTTTTTTGGCTTGTGGAATGTGTGCCTTTTTCAGAACGGTCAACTTGGTTTTTTTAGTGTAAACGTAACTTGCTTGCATTTATGTTCAATTCCTTCTGTGCCGCAGTCTACAAGCCATCTCTCCCCAGCTTTTAGTTGGCTAGCTTGTTGCGCCATTCCCCTTACTGGGAATCTACTTAGAACGACTAAGAATTGCGGTGTAGGGATGTCCGCTATGTACAAGACAGAGAATTGGTCCCAGAACGCTGTCTTGGGGTATCCACCATCGATTAAATGATCAGATGATGTGAGATGCTTGTGTTACATCCTACAGTAAAGACTCTTTGGGAGAAGTACGACTCAAGATTACATTTATGGCTATAATTTCCTTAATCTTTCTTTAAGTGCATACTGGATATAATCTTTATATTTTAGTTCATTAACATGAACGAATGTCAGATTCTGATTGTGTGTGATATACGTTGATGAATTCCTAGCCAGTCCTATGACCAATATGTTGTGACAAATCTAACCCAGGACGTCCTCCGTCAAAGTACTATCGCATTGAAAGTTTGTAGTAGGAAATAATAGTATGTCTAGACCTACCATGTTAAATATATATATATAAATATATAAACAAATATTGAAAGCAAATAATAAGGTAGGGCGAATATTTTATAGCTTCAAAACAAACAAAGATAACTACTTACTCTCTCATTATTTTTAATGTCATAATTGCTATTTTTTTTTTAGATCTAATTTTTTAATGTTGCACACAAGACTTGCAGCTTGTTTCACATTTTTCGCCACTATATTCTGGAGAATACAAGTTTTTAGCTGACACGTTTCATTGCAAGCAATTCCTAGTCCTACATTCTCCTTCAAAAAAATTTACCCCATTCCAAAAAGTCGAAATATTTCAAAATTACGACAGACTTAACAAAGTGTTGGTAGCTAAAAGCACCCTATACTTTAACACGTAAGTCCTTTGCGAAAAAGTTTTCGCACGATGCCGGCATAAGAAGAAGAGGAAAAAAAAACAAAATCAAAGATATGTTGTGCCAGTGGCTTGTCATTATGTGTTGTTTTTGTCTAACCTCCAACTTTCTTAGAGGTTCACAATTTAAGAAGCCACCCAAAAGTTTTTGCTAAGCTAACCAAATGTGTACGCTGGAGACAAATCTGGCAATGTATTTAGCAAGACAATGAACGAAATTTAACAACATTTGGCAGCGGCTTTTACAGAGACAAAGATTTTGTCAAATCCAAGCAATAAAATAAAAGAAAATAAATTCAGAAGGCTATGAAACAGCAGATTACGATCAATAATTTATTGAGCAATAAGCAACAAAAATTCATTTAATATTCAACAGAAGCAACAACTCTGGCACATCACATCCTTTTTCAAAAAATATATTATACTCATCTTTTTATACCAAAGCCAAGTTTTCATATTTTTGTGCTTAACTGAGAATTTTTAAATGTAGTTTATAGTTTTGTGTATCTTTTGTGTTTTCATATCGATGTGCTAAACTGAGAGTTTTTAAATGTAACTTATACTTTTTTGCGACAAGCTACTATGCAAGAACGAGTATATCCTGGAAGTATAGTAACAAAGTCGATATTTCTCGCGTTTAGTGAAGAAAGTGTCATCTATATATATTATATTACTCAGCTATTTTTGAATTGGCTTCAATGATATGCAAATTTGTCAAAGATCGTTCTACTATAACAGAAGCTTTTATCCCGTTTTGTTTTGAAAAAAAAAAACAGTGCACTAACAAATGTGATCTAGGTTGTTCTTTAAATCAGAAATGAAACTTTTTTTTTGATTATACAGGTATTGTTTAGAAAAACTTAAATTAAACTTATAGAATTATTTACATAAATCGCTCAAAAGTCAATCAGATATTTCCTCGTAATTTTTTTTGCATGATTTGCGTGAGTCCGTAGTTTGCTCGTTGAGGACGTCATCAGCTTTGACTACCCCGAGGTCCTTTAAATGTTTGCAGTTCTCACGTAGCGAGCAGTTTTGGCTTGCAGATTTGCCCTATGTGGAAGCCATCTCATTTTATTGACTCTGCATTTAAGGGTTCCTGAGACGCTGAATTTATGTCTTTCAAAAGTATTTATCAATTCAATTTTATTTGCTTTTTATTTAGTCTAGCGAATTTTATTTGAATTACTTTATTATTTTGTGATTATTCGATGGGCCTATTTAATTGCTATTCGAATATATTTAGGTTTTATTAACTGAAGTAATAAAATGCATAATTTTGTATAAAATTGTCCTGGCCTCATAGAACAACTCATGCATTGGAAAAGTCCTTCTGAAAACAAGAATTTGATTTAATCCTAAAAAACATTAAATTGTGAAACCATATACTTGATTCAGTGTGTTTTCTACTGAAAAATACAAATAAATATGTAAAACGTTTGCACATGTATACATACGTTGTTGTTATTGTTATTATTTCAAAGAAAGCCCAATTAGCAAAAAGCTGCAAACTACACTTCAATAATTGCTCAAAACAAATTTAAACCCAAAGTAACAAAGTCAACAAAAACAACTGAAGCTTATTGTAGAAATAACTTGCAAGTATTATAATTGCCTCTTTGTGCAGAAAGTGTGTGGCACATTGTAGTAATGGAGCTTGCGACAGTTGTGCGTGTCACTTTAATAATGCAAATTTGCGTAAAATGCAACGCCAGACCCAGGAATTATGCACCAGAAAAAGTATTTTTCCTAGCAAACGCATTTCAGACGAAAAACCAACGTTTACAGTTTCTCCATTTGCCCGGCAACTCAAATATGTATAATGTGTGATATATGTGTGTATGTGTGTAAGTGCGTAGGGAATGTGCGCGGATGGGACCCTACATGCTCGTATATGTCCCCAAACAATTGAACAATAACAAAAATGTTAAGCAGCATAAAGTGCATGCACAAAAGCGCAGACAGGCGTAGACTGTGAAGCCATAAGATATGCTGTAGACAAAGATGCACACACACATACACAAGAGTATACACATGCACAGCGACGCATACTAGAGTTTTTGAGCCAGAGATTAAATGGTGTTTATGGCCGTGGCATTGCCAAGGGTTTTTAGGAGCAGAATATTGTGCACGCTGCAAAACTGGAAGCTGCAAAACGCTCTAAGACTTTTGACACTTCTGCAAAATTTATGACACATAACACTTGCACACTCACACACCCATACACACACAAATCTTCCTGGTGCCCAGAAGAGTGCTATAAAATACTTACAAATAAATAAGCATGCCAAAAAGTTTTATGCTTTATGAGCAAATAATGCTAATGTGGAATAGAATAAGAATTTATCTGGACTTAATCTAAAATGCACTTCTTCTAACATTCTCTCCATCCCTCTCTGTTTTCTCATCCATTTACAGGGTTGGACCTGGCCTAAGATGGGGAGCGTGCTATTTGCGGCTGTATTCATAGCGTTACATTTTGCCACCGGCGGCCTGGCCAACCCAGATGCAAAACGTCTCTACGACGATCTGCTGAGCAACTATAATCGTCTTATACGACCCGTGGGCAACAACTCCGATCGTCTAACGGTCAAAATGGGTCTACGTTTATCGCAGTTAATCGATGTGGTAAGTACCCTAATACGAGTATTTCACAATTTCGAGTGCTCAATTGCTTGATTACTATAAAGCATCAACACAAAAGTGATAAAACTAAGTCTCATATCTCTAAAGCCATAAATGCAAGTTTTACAACTTGCATAATAATTCAAATAAATTTTACAGATACCTCTTGTAAGCAAAGTGAAAGGTGAAATTAAATGTTCTATTAACAAACAAAAGAATCCTATTTTGGAATGTTTTTGATAAATATGCTCGTTTATTAAATCTTTATACCCTGGACCCGTAGGATAAAAAGGGCTAATATACTCGCAAAGTATGTAACAGACAGAAGAAAACATTTGAAATGTTACGTAAACCAAATTTGTGATAAACAGTCTCTAAATAAATGTCTACTTTTATTTTAAATCTCATTCAAATCGGTCAATTGTAAAAAAAAGTTATTAACGAAAAAAGTTCACTCCAATACTATGCCCACAAGTTGCATCATCAAGGAAGCTCTTCTTCTTATTTTTGCTTCTTCTATGGGCGCATATAGCTCAGTGCCGGAAGTTTGTCTGGGAAAAGCTATTTATGAGCCCAGATGAACTGTCGATCCGTTTCACGCCCATTTATTTTATGAAGCAGGATGCAATTATACATTCCTTCCTCCATCTTCTTTTATATAAGAACAATTGCTCTTTATCGATGCTAAGAAAGGTCGATAAAAATGCAAAAATATGTATACATATATACTAATATGTTTGTGTTGCTCGACTGTAGCGTTCTCTCTTGTCCATATTGCTTACACATGGTAGTTAAAAGTCGGCGCTGATTACCTAACAATTTCCAACAAAACGTCGCTTTAACAGTTGATCCACTCTACTTGCCACTACAAAATCCTCTTTTTCATATATTTACTTCTAAGCTACTAAAGCGATCTGCATTCACATGCTGTCAAAAATGGCATGGACAATGGCGGATTAAGAAACAACCGGACACATAACAGGCGAACTGACTATACCTTGCAAATAGGATAAACGCTATCCATATCAGCAAGCAACACATGTCGGCAGGATTAAGCTTGCGCAAAGTTCTGTCTTAGGACTTGCATTATTTTCCCTGCACCTTTTGTAACTTGGCGTCGATTAATACAATGGCGACGTCGGCAAAATTTGTCGAGTTAAGTTCAGAATATCCTTTCCTGGTGACTTGCAACAATGTACATACAGCTAACGACCAGGACAAAAGGCATATTAAGAATTGCAGGCCACAAGGGCAGCAGCTACTGTTCCTGCTACCTACTAAAGATGTACTACTCCATTCCCCAATCTGTCCCTGAGCAATCCAATACCACTGAGATATAGTAGTAGACGTAGTACTAGAGTGAAATTGTCTCGCTAATAACTTATCTTGGAATAGTCCGATTTGGATGAAATTTGAAACAAAAGTAGATATTTATATATAAATTACTGTGCAGTTTGCTTTTGATATGTAGACAGTAGTGATGAAATTCTGTAGCGGGGGAAGGGGAGGGATAATCACAAAAAAAAAACAATATATATTACAAAATAATTTATATAATAATTTTATTTATAATTATACAATATATGTTACAATATCGTTATATGTTACGTTATCTCTTATTTGAATTCCAATTTTCTAATTTTAAGAGAAATACAACAAATAAATTATAGCTACTTGAAAATGAATTACTACGTCATTTTGAAGAAAAGCTATTTTTAAATTCGCATTTTTCTTTTTTAATACAATCCCCAGAGTTCGAATATGATCTTATGATTTTCGCGAATTCAAGTGATGTTCTCTAGAGCATGATGCCCAATTCAACTCAATATTATTGAAGATTTACTTATGGTGCAATACTAGTAGAGTTGATTTGGATGATCAGGCTTTACTTAACTCTGGAAAATAAATTTCGAAAAATAATAGCTGAATAATAATATTCTAGAGAGGACGAAGATACGGTAGTGTTTTATTTTTTAATGCTTTAATTCGTTTATTAGGAAAAACAAAAATTAAAGGTATGTACATAGCAAAATTAAAGATAAATTAAGAAGCAAATATAGTTTGTAATCAAAAACTTGCGCGATTTCTAATTGTATTCATTTAAGTGAATTCGTCAATTGGCATAGCTTGAAGCTGATTTTTGGAATAATGCCAGTAATTGGTAGTTCTAAGACGTCTATAAGAGAATACATCCTTTATAATAAAGACTTGTCCTTTTAGCCTTTACACCAAAATTAAATCGCCTGTTAATATTGAATGAGCTGCTTTACCTGTTTTATTTCTAATTCAGTGCCTCAAAATCTAATCTCTCACTTAGCTTTGGCAATAGTTGGACAAAAACACTTGTTAATTTATCAAAACTGCTTCGCACGACTTAATTGCTGTTCTTGTTGCTGTTGCGTTATTTTTCCCGTTAATGTTGTTGTTAATGATGGCGATGTCATTTGTTTAACCACGCTGTTTGCCTGCTTATCAAGTGACAATCACAACAACAGATTAATTTGCAAAAGCGATTGCATGGCCGTAGATTGAGGAGAGGGCGGGGGCCGGCTTACGTACGATGGTGGCAAAAACAAGAGCTCCGCTGCATTGTAATTAATAACTGTTTACATTGGGGCGCTAAGAGCTTAGCACAAAGTTGACAAGACTAAGCTGACAAGGCAGCTACAACTAAAACAACAGCAAGAGACGCATCGCTAGCTGGATACCCACTCCACAATTAAATTGCTGTCTATCCAGATGATTGTCTTAAATCCTACTTCTAGCATTGTCACTCCCTTCTGCTCCGAATGCTCTTTGGCCTTGATGGTTGTTTGCATTATAAATCAATGAGCTTTGTGAAATTCGCTATTGGAAATCGAAGTTTTCTTCATTTGTTCCATTTGTCTGTTGATTAACAGCAATTGCAGTTGCCTTGCTCGGACTCATGGCTCAATCAAAGGCTCAGTTCAAATTAAGCAATTTATCAATTGTTGTGGTACGAATACAGATCCACAAGCACAAACACACACACACGCACACTCACACATCAAAAACTGTTGTGGTCTGCAAGTCTAAGAGCAACAGCAAGGCTTAAAGTGCAAGCTGAAGTGGTAGAAAAAATCTTCTACCCGCTTTGGCTGCACATGACAACCGGAAATGGAAAACCGGCTAACAGTTACGTGCTGGTGCCCATGGAACTGGTGCCGAACAGCATTCGAAAACTTTTTATTGCACTCCCTTACTTCAAAGAGTCCATCAGTTTCTATGACAGTTATGCATGAAGCCTTCAAACACCGTAATTATCAAATCAGACTGACTTCTTTAAACTCTTACGTGCTATTCAGATGAATAATACCATATACTGGAGAAACATTTTCAAGCCACTCTAATCGGAGTTAAAATTAAGCAATAGGCAACCGTTCTGGCGCCCAAATCAATTAAATGTGTTTTACATTTTGAGTTACATGAATGTGAACATTAATTAAATAGGATGTTAGCTATCGCAAAATATATATTTGATCTTGCGCTTGAAATTAATTTCTAATTGTCACTGGCACTTATATATCCGTGGGATTAATTTTAACAATTTTTTATATTCCAATTGATGGCGGCTTTTAATAATTGCTGCACATTTTGTAAAATGTGCCCTTTTTTCTTTTTCCTATTTCCTTATAATTTGACGAAATCTCCTTCATAAATACTAAATAATAAATAACGTATAAATAATATAAGTTAGGCTTATGGCTTAGATGAAAATAATATAACTAGCAGCACATATGTTATTCATATTCAACTGAAATCTAAGAAGTATACTTCATACGACATCTGACAGTATTTCTAAAGCATTTCTTGTTGTAGTAGACTTTGTCTTAACAAAGTTTTTCGCCTCTTTTCTCAAGGCAAAATCAAATTACCTTTGAATTGCATTTAATTTGTTTTGGTTTTTCAAAAACTATATTATTATATATGTATAAAGTTATATAAAGTTAAGGTAGAGCATCTAATCTTCATCGTTTTCACAACATCACTTTTATTTTTTGCGCTTTTGTCTGTTCGTCTGTGCTCTTTGTGCTGTTATAAATCAGGCGCTAAGAACCAGGACAACTAAAGGGCAAGTCAAGCGAGGGCATGTGGAAACAACAGTTGCAGCCATTTGGTTGGACAACCAGCATTCGGCATAAGGTTCTTATAGCAAAATCGCTCTGCCAAGGCGTATAGCTCCCGTTTGTGTTTGTCAGTGTGCGAGTGCACAGAAAAATCACACATACGCGCTGTGTGCCTTGGTTTGAAATATTCGCAGAATGTCTTTTATTGCGCTAGTCTAGTACAAACTTTGTGAATGTTGTGTGTTTGTTCCTTCTACCATTCACGTGTCGTCCAGCTAAACCTGCAGAGACTCTGCCACCTCTACAATCCCACCACAGCCCGCCCACCTTATTGGCATATAGTACAATGGCACAGACCAAAATGCTGTAAATTCTCAGAGCAGAAATCACTGCTGGGTTTTCCTCTTCCCGGCTAGTGCTCGTATGTATGTATTACTTTCTTTTTGCCAGCTTCCTAAGCCAGAAGTGAAAATTGCAATTCGGTCGGCAACACGAGACCAGCTGGATGCGTTTGCACAACATTTGCCATAGAATTTTTAATTTAGGATTTTCCATTTGCTGACTCCTACCTCATGTCTTATTACTTGAATGTACGATGTACCTGACAGCCATGCGAGCTTTCTCTCCTGGTCAACGATATGACACATGCGGTTGAATTCTTAACTGAAATATGTAATCAAAGTGCTGGCTAAGAAGCATGAACAAGTGCTCCGATTTCAGGTTTTAATTGCCACTAACAATATGCCAAACAATGAAGAGTGGAAATTTATGCAAAATATGGTTAGGAAGTAGAATGTAGAATGGTAATTAGGACACTATGAAAAGAATTTTCGAATTTTGCAGATAATGGAAAATTCAATTGCTCACTTGAAATGTACGGGACAGATGCAACTGATTGCTCATGAAAAGACAAATTGCTGTAAAATGGGCAATCAATAAAGGACTGTGTAACAACGACGACTTTTATTGGATGTAAGTTTGAACGTTCAGTAATGAAAGCATTATTAGCCAATTCTTCCTTTAAAAACCACACAATCCGGTTGAATGATTCAAAAATAAACAAGATAGAACGCTACAGTCGAGCAAGCCCGACAGTAAAATAGCCTGTACTCTCCACAAAAAAGAAAAATTAAAAAAAAAAAAATTTAAAAAAAAATTAAATTATTAAACAAAATTAATGAATTAATTAATTAAATTAAATTAGAATATATGTTTATGTTTAGTTTTAACAGCATACATTTACATCACGTACCTATGCGTGTTTATATGCGTGTATGTATGCAGCACAAAGTTGAACCAAAGCAGCAACAACAACAACAGCTGCGGGCAGCGCTGCCGACAGAGCTGCAGGCAGCGCATGAGCAGCGATTTTACTTATGGCTATAACTTTCTTCAGAATTGACCTATCATGATGAAATTTGGCACACGAACACATTAGTACTAACTGGATGTACTTACCAAAATTGATTTCAAAATTCCGAGAATTACGGAAGTTATAAGAAAAAACACGAATTGCGGGGGAGTGGGGGGGTGCATCGAAAATAAACTCAAACTCGTACTTTCTCGGTCTTAGGAGAATATGGAAACCAAGTTTGGTTATTCTAGCTCTTATACTTTCTGAGATCCTTGCGTTCATACGGACAGACGGACAGACAGACGGACAGACGGACAGACGGACGGACGGACAAGGCTATATCGACTCGGCTTCTCATCCTGATCAAGAATATATATACTTTGTGGGGTCTGCCACGCCTCCTTCTGTGTGTTACATACATGCGCACAAAACTAGTATAGCCTTTCACCCTTTGGGTACAGGCTATAAATATTCGTAACTTTCTCTCACACATAGTTACTCTATTTGTGGAAACGTGAAACACACTCATTAGTATTTTTTTTAATGGAAAAACAAAATATCCTTTGAAAATCGACTTAGTAAGCTTATTTGGCAAAATTAAAATAATTTCAGTTCATTATTTTCCTGAACTGCAAGAAAAAAAACACATTTTAAGAGCTCCCTGAGGTTTTAAATCGAAATGTCTGGGATTCTCAAACAAAGAAAACGCAGCCATGAAGGGAATATGGGACATGCCACTCCGTCGAAGCATCGTAAAACTTTGCATAATGGGGCAGATATGAGCAACTGCAGCATTGCAACTTTAGGCAATAGGATTCATAACTATATTGCGCCACCAATCCCAGGTACACAAGAAGAAATTAGTGTCGATTCTGAGGCATATTCCATACCCTGTGGGTATGAGTATAATCCAGATTTAAATGCAGATCAAAATCCATATTATTACGAGAAAAACAAGCTGCTGTTTTTCTTGCACGTTGGGCGCATGGAGCGCAGTGCCCGTTAGTGGAAGGAAAATGTAAATAAAAAAACAATGCTCTTGAACGCTTATTACAACAGACGCTGTAAGATGTTTTTAATAAAAATTGACGAATTAAATGTATCTGGTTTAAATTGATAAGAAGTTCAAAGCAATAATTTTAGCTATTAACGCAGAAAAACATTAACTTACTTGTACAAGTATTTCATAATAATTTCCAAGCAGCACAATGAACGAACTACGCATTTAAATACTTTGATGTGCTTTACTTTAAGTTTATTGTAAGTCCATGTGGTTTGGTCTATTCAAGCACAATTGAATTAGAAAAACAGTTAACTTACTCCGGGAAAAAATAAACCCTGATGAGCAATTATCTTCTGTCAACATAGGACGATAGTTTTGACGCTCTTATAATTAGCCTGACCGGAGCAGTTTCGTTTGCTTAAAACTTGCACATCTTCCAACAAAATTGATTTACTGCTTACCTAAGAACTATGTCCCAACCCTTAATGAGGACAGCCAACAACATTTGCCGGACAATTTTTGTGCAAACTTTATTTACTGCACACAGGAAATTCGATTTAAATTGTAAACAAGCTGACGCTACCGGACACACGACACACAGCCAGAGTCTTAGCCGTATGGGAAGGTGACAGATGCAGAGCCAGAGTCCAAAGCCAGCACTGCACCCCTATTCCCCTATCCCTATACCGTCGCTGCATAAAATGCAAATCCCGTTCGGTGCAGCAGCTGCAAATTTATACGCTAGGGCAGAATCGCTTAAAGCTTTGGCTTAAGCAATTTAAATGCTGTATATCCTGCTTCCTGTTTTGGGTAATGCAACCGGCAGTTGTAGCTGTAAGTGTGAATAAGCAAGTGGCAGCCACAGCCACAGCCGCAACAGCAGCGACAACAACAACAACAGCAACAGCAAAGGCAATAGCAACTACACCAATTACAAGTACAAAACCCAGTTAGGTGCGAACTGCCAGCGACTTGACTACGTAGACAGATCGACGGACAGACACACCCACAGACAGACCGACAGACAGACCGACAGACATACAGACAGGGAGGGCGGGCAGGAGGCAGCAGGCTGGCAAGGAAGCATCGTCCTATTGCAACGGACGCGACGCATAAAGAATAAAGGATGCGCGCAACGCTTACTCGCGTCTTTTTGCCGTTTCTGCCATTTTATCTCTTCCCTTATGCGCCGTCTTTGTGCACTCGCTTGTCTTCGCTTTGTCGTTTTATTGCCGGTTTTCCGCGACGCCTTCGCTTAATGATCTTCCCAGACGGTAGCTGGGGGGACAGTCCCCCCCGCGCACAGTTGGCTCCGCTGAGCGGGTGATTAATAGAATAGGTCGAGGGGGACATGCATCATGGGCGTGCGTAATCGTTGGTATATACTGGTATGTTGCTGTGTGTGTGTGTGTCCTGGTGCGGGTTGTGGTAAACCGCCGGCAAAATCTATTAACAATGCGTTCCCAGACATTTTGAGCGCCTGTCTAGCTGCCTAATAAAAGAAGGAGAGAAGGGCGGTGGGTCCTATGGCTGTCTGGTGTAACGACGCTGGCGGCGAATATCGTAAATTAAATTGCATTCCCTTAGTCAAGCAGTTCATTGGCTATTTATGTTTACGCACTGCTTGTTTAGTTACGGTTTGAATTGGCGATTCGTCTTAGCGCCAACTGCCTATGATCGCATTTTTATTATTCTTGCCTTAGCAGACGAAACAAACAAATTTTCCATAATTGTTTTTATATATGTACAAAAAAAAATTATTTTCTGCAGCCGCACGGCTATCGGCCACCTATGGGTTATTTTCAGTATTGCTCAGTGGCAATATTTGCTAGTTGTCAGTGGCCCTTTCTTCAACCTTGACCTGTCAAAGGGAGATTGTCAGAAGAGGGGGTGAAGCAATTTCCGCAAAGAAAAGTTTTCTTGCGTAGCCTCGGCATCCGGATACTTTCTTTTCGCTTGAAGATCGCATGGGAGCAGGTTGTGCCCAATATACTCTGGCTGGCAAATATATGGTCATACATATAGTATAACCTATAGTCCGTTTCAAATTCGGCTGGGCCAAAGCGTTAAGCCTGCTGCAACAAATTTGGAGAATTTGCAGTAATTTTTCACTTCAATTGTGTTAGCAAAAGGAATTCTGCCTGGTGCCACTTCCGGATATCGGGTAAATTTTACTTTTTCCGTTTATTCGCATATAAAATGCAAAAGCTAATGCTATTTCTTCATTGTACATTGTTTTCGTGCAGAATTGGCACTTAATAAAAAGTCCAATCCCCATAAAGGGCATTAACCTTTGCTTATCGCTTTGATGGGCACTTGCTAGAGCGACGACTAGGAAAAGGGAAGTGCACGGGAGAAGGAGGCGTGCTAGAAACGAGATCGGCGCTTCGCTCAGGCCACTGGAACGGCGAAAAGAATCACCGCCTCAGTTGCGTGGATCATATCCGATATAACGGTCGTCGGCTTAAGCTAGGGCACCTGTTTTTTTTTGTTGCGTTTCCGTGCACCGAAAAGGTGGCGAAGCCCCAGGTGGCTTTAGTGAAGAGTGCCTGCGTAAAAAAAAAAATTATAAAAACTATATATATGTAAAACTATACACAAATGTGGGCCCTGCAAAAACAACAAAAAAAGTGCAACCGAGAGAACTAGGCATTTATTTTTTTTCTATTCTTTCGTCTTATATTCTTTTTTTTGGGTCGTATACGGCCTTATACTTAAATTGATCTATATCCGATGTGAGCAAAGCAGCACGGCCGGGTGTGTAGAGAGGGAAAAAAAAGAAATAAGTGAAAACCAAAGAGAAAAAAAAGAAAAGAGAAGGCAACAAAAAAAAAGGCAAAACAACAAATAAAAACCCCTTTGACTATACGTTTCGAAATAAAATTTTAATAAGCATGGCGACAAGTGAAGGTATGAAAAGTGCATGTTTTTAAAACCAAAATTTCAACATAAAATTTTACAAACAAATTAAAAATCATAATTAATGTGCATGTAAGCAGCAACGAGCCTATGCAGAGCGCCTCAACGGAAAGATCTTTCGACGTTGGACGACAACTGTAAGTAGAACCGTTTGAATTTTATTTACTTTCATGCAGAAGAGCACGCGTACAAAAACAAAAAAAATAAATAAAACACCTGTTCATATGCGTCATATGTCTGCCTGCTGGCCATGTAAAGTCTAATTTCCGCATTATTATTATTTTTTTAAATCACCGTAATAACGTTATACTCGTTTGCGGTCATTACTTACTTAAATTTATGGCCAATCTTTACAAATAAAAAAAAAAAAAGCGATGCAAGAATTCATAACACTTTAAATATCAACACTTTCTCTTACATCATATTTTTTTTTATTATATTACGATCCATTTCAATTATTAACCATCTCTTACAGCCAAGCCGTTGCTTTACTCACCTTGCTCAATTTATATTTACACTAGTATTTTAAGGCAGTCATATGTTTACCTATTCTGCTACTGGCTACGAATCCAGTGATAATTAGCTTTAGATTTCTATTATCGGTTAATGTACGGTCACTTTTTTTTTTGGAATTCCTTGAAAATTATGATTTTAGTTTTTAATAAAAAGTTTATAATGTTCGCTTAAATTCCGCCTAACATTGATTTCCGCTAGCCACAGCATGTAGAGGTTCAAAGGGGTCATTTGCATAATTGTTTTTGGATATAAATGACCAAGGATGGGTGGGCCAATACTTCCTCAACACCAGCAGAGGAATACCAGATGTGTGTTCACTTGTGTTACGTGGTCTGCCAACCAGCGATCCTTTTGTTAGTCATATTCATGTATATCTTTACCGGTTTTTTTTTTTTTGGCTTCCCCACAGCACGCTTTAACTTTAAATAATAAGCTTAATGAAAGGCCGTATGATTGGAGAGACATCGAACACCACCCACTAGCCGACGAGCCCGAGCCGGAACATATAGCGTGCGCTCTCCAACATACACACACCATCTCGCCTACTCTACTGGGATATGTCCTATACCCGTTACAGTTATAATTTCATTTATTATTTTGGCGCCCAACGTGTGGAGCCCAACTTTTAGTTGTCAATTTTATTTCGTATTTTTGGCTTTCAAATGTTAGGCTTCACAAGAACATAAATATGACTGATACACTTTTTATTCTTTTCTGCAGTAAAATCTTTAGTCTTTTCCAACAATAGCTTCTCGTACGTTAGTCGCAATTAAATTTCTTTTTCCCTTTTGTAGTTTAGCTACATTTTTGTTTATCGTTATCGCTATGTTTTCTTTTAATTGCAACTATCGTAAGGAAAAATAAATCTCTTTTAACGTCATTTAGGTATATTTAGCAGTTAGACGCATTGGACTGCAGGGGATTGGTTCTCTACAGAGGGTACGCCTGACCACGGCTACTGTTTAAATTGCAATGACACTGTATATCTATAACCATTTCTTCTGTCCTTTCTTGTGTACCGCTTTGGTGACTGTCAGACGCATAGGAATACTGGTGAATAGTTTCTTTGAAATGTCAGCAGGCCACGGCTGATAGGAATTAAAGCGATACCAATTCCTTTTTCTATTTTTATTATATGAGTTTCTGCAATTAGACGCATAGGAATTCAGTACGATCGGCTTTAAGAGCTGACTACTGACCACGGATAATGTAGGCATTCAAATAGTAAAAAAGTTCAATATCATTGGTTTCTAAAGACTTTTTGTTTGCGTTATGGGGTGCTTAGGAATACAGGCTGGGTTAATTTTCTGTAATTGCCGCCTGGCCACGGCTCATAATGAAGACAAGGTCACGTAGGTTTGGCATCAGAATAACACCGTCATACCGGCCAAGCGTTGGCTTGCGTTGAGTTTGGCGTTGTTGTTCTTACGACAAACACCAGTGTTCTTTCCTCTTACCCCGCTTTGGGAAGCAGACACTTACGTACACAGGCTGATAAACACTGATAAGAATCTCTACATATGCTGTTGGTTAAGCGTGAAATCATAGACTTTTGGTTTTTGATCGTTACCGTTTCGCTATATTTATTGTTTAGGTTTAATTTTTAGTTTTTCGCTTTTGGGTTTGTTGTACCTATATCTTAAGCTGCAGCAATAGTTTTATTGACGTGCAGACAACAACAACATTTCTTTTTTGGTTTTGTTGACATTTTAGTTTCTCTGTTTTGTTTTGGGATTTTGTTTTGCATTTATTCTTGCAAGTGTTTTGCTTGCATATGCATTGAAGTATTAATAGTAGCTTCGAGATGCCACTAAATCGGTCTACAGAAACCAGTGCCGAATCGGCAACTGACCTTTGCTTTTTATGCAAGGGCAACTTACAGGATTTGGAAACATATAGGGTGACTTGTGGACACATATTCCATAAGGCATGCATTACAACGCATGTCCATGCCTCAAATTTATGTCCCGTTTGCAGAGAGGTTTGCATAAGTAAGCCTTTGGCCAAGCCAACAACTTCGGCTTACAACACAAGGGCACAATCTCGACAACAAGGTTCGGCTAGCACGTCCAGTGAGGCAAGGCGAACTAGTGTTAGTCCAAGCCCACCTAATACCGTCAACCTCAGTACTGTTGGTAATTCAAGCCTTTCTCCTGAGGTCGGAGCAGCGATTGCAGAAGCTGTTAAAGCAATGCAGACTGGATTAATGCTGGAGTTAACTGGTCAGATAGGGAGATTACTACAAGAAAATCTTGCAGCTCAATTGTCAGCTGCACCAGCGGCAGCCACACAAGCGGCCCCTGCAGCAACGGCAGAATCAAGAAACATATCGTTAGAAATACCAGATCAGACCGCTTCTTTGCAACAACTATTGGGCATTGGCTCTAACAATGCCATTAACATACCATCAACGGCACCTCCTAATGCATCGCCTCGTTCGATCAATTCTAGCTTGTTGAGTAGACCCGATAAAGTTGGCCAAATCATTACTAGCTGGAAACTTAGATTGTCTGGTGAACGCAGTAGTTTGTCTATTGATAATTTCTTATACCGGGTTGAGGCTTTGACTCATCAAACTTTGGAAGGAAATTTCGATTTATTATGCGGAAATGCTAGTACGCTGTTTGAGGGAAAAGCTAGCGATTTCTTCTGGCGTTTTCACAAGTCCAGTGGACATATACGTTGGCCAGAGTTATGCGCGGCCTTACGCAAACAATTTAGGGACACTCGCACCGACGTGGATATCCGCGAATTAATACGCGATAGGAAGCAGCGCGAGAAAGAAAGCTTTGATGCATTTTATGATGCGATTGTGCTGCTGACTGACCGTTTGCAAACTCCACTGTCGGAGCAAACGTTAGTTGAGGTTTTGAGGCGCAACTTGAAACCAGAAATTCAGCATGAAATTTTGAATCTGCAGATCAACTCTGTTGAGCAGTTGCGGGAAATTTGTCGCAGGCGCGAATGCTTTTTGGAAAGCATTAATCGCACGCAGACTTATCGTAAAGCACTTCCGTTCAGAACTAACGTAGCTGAAGTAGTCAATGGAGGTAATTGGGAAGAGGCTTCTGAGTTTGGTGAAGACGAAGTTCCTTTAGATATAGAAGCGTTAGCATTAGTCTGTTGGAACTGTAGGAAGGAGGGTCACCGCTATCAGGACTGTATTGCCAAAAGAAAAGTGTTTTGTTATGGTTGTGGAGTGGCAAATACCTACAAGCCATCATGTCAGCGATGCTCAAAAAACGCGAAAGCGAGCACCCAAGGCAGTCGACCGCCTCAGATCGCTCACCATTCTCGGTCGACAAACACGGAGTTGTAGACCAGTATCATAATAAAATAAACTCAACTATTGTTGAAAATATACCGGACGTACCACATTTTGAGACTATGCCTGACATTACGTCATGCTGGCCTCACCGAATTCAGATTTTAAAAGAATCCGCCAACTTTCCAACGTATCTTCATCCTGGTAAACGTTCGCGCAACACAGCTAGACTTAAATCTTTTTGGCATGCAGCGAAAGTTATCTCGGCTATTGGCAAAAATGCTAAGGACCAACGTCCGTATGCAGATATTAAAATATTAGGTCGAGTTGTTTCAGGCTTATTAGATACAGGAGCATCAATGAGCTGTATTAGTGGACAATTGGCCCAGGAAGTTATACGTAGCAAGATAGGACTCAAAAAGATTCTTGGCAACGCTTGCACTGCGGACGGCAGTAGTCAAACAATTTTGGGACGAGTGACATTACCAATTGAATACAATGATAAGAAAAAGAACATTGTATTCCATATAATACCTTCTCTTAGTCAAGACTTATACTTGGGCATAGACTTTTGGAACAGTTTTGGGTTACTTCCATCTAATTTGCAATTGGCAGAAGTAGATAGGGGTACACACAATTTGACTTTGGCTCAGCAATCGGAATTGCAGAATGTTATAGCGCAGTTTCCATCGTTTGCCGTAGCTGGTTTAGGTAAAACACATTTAGTATCTCACTCTATAGATGTGGGCAACGCCAAGGCAATAAAGCAAAGACATTTTCCAGTATCGCCAGCGGTTGAAAAACTTTTATATGCTGAGGTCGATCGATTGTTGAAGCTAAATGTCATTGAGGAGTCAGACAGTGCCTGGTCCTCGCCTGTGGTGTTGGTCCAAAAGCCTGGCAAAGTGCGGCTCTGCTTAGACAGTAGAAAGGTGAATGCAGTTACGCAAAAGGATGCATATCCTTTACCACAAATTGATGGCATACTAAGCAGGCTACCAAAGGCAATGTTCATAACGAGTTTGGATTTAAAAGATGCTTTTTGGCAAATCCCACTCGATACCGCATCTCGCGACAAAACCGCTTTTACCATACCAGGTAGACCTTTATATCATTTTAAGGTCATGCCATTCGGGCTCTGCAATGCTCCTCAAACCATGTCCCGCTTGATGGACAAGGTAATACCAGCGGCTCTGAGGAATGAGGTGTTTATATATCTGGATGATTTATTAGTGGTTTCAGATAGTTTTCAGGCGCATATGCATGTTTTGCGCAAAGTAGCTTCTTGCATACAGGCAGCCGGCTTGACAATAAATTGCGAAAAAAGCAATTTCTGTATGCGTAGCGTAAAATACTTAGGCCACATAATCGGAGAGGGAGTAATACGCACAGACCCTAGCAAAGTGTCAGCGATTGTAGATTTTCCTTTACCTCAGAATTTAAGGGCGTTAAGGCGTTTCCTTGGTATGGCCGGATGGTATAGAAAGTTTATAAACAACTTTGCTGGAGTCACTGCTCCACTAACAGATTTGCTGAAGCAAAAGCGTAAATTTACTATGTCTGTCGAAGGAGAAAAAGCGTTTGAAACTTTAAAATCAATGCTTAGTTCTGCTCCACTTTTGATCAGTCCCGATTTTTCCAAACCTTTTTACATACATTGCGATGCAAGCAAGACAGGAGTAGGTGGGGTTCTTGTACAAAAGTCAGAAGCAGGAGACGAAATGCCGATTGCATTCGTATCTAAGAAATTAAACAAGGCCCAAAGAAATTATTCTGTCACCGAGCAGGAATGTTTGGCAGCCATCGTATGTATCAAACGATTTCGTCCGTATGTGGAAGGGCATGAATTTACAGTCATTACCGATCATGCCTCTTTAAAATGGCTTATGTCGCAAACCGATTTACATTCCCGTTTAGCGCGTTGGTCGTTAAAACTGCAGGGTTTTCGATTTAATATTGAGCATCGAAAAGGCAAATTAAATATTGTGCCAGATGCGCTGTCACGCGTAAACGAGGACGAATTAGCAGCAATTGACTATAATAAGGGCCTAATTGTAAATTTGGACTCAGAACATTTTAAGTCAGCTGATTATCTGGATATGGTCGAGTCAGTTAAAGCCAACAATGACCAGTTTCCGGACTTGAAGGTGGTTGACAATATGCTGTATAGGCGCACCGTGCATACAACGGGTGATCAGCTACACGACAATTATGCTTGGAAATTGTGGATACCTAAGAACTTGGTCGAGGAAGTACTCCGCAATGCCCATGACAATCCGTTAGCATCACATGGCGGGATCCATAAAACGTTGGAACGAGTCCGGCGTTACTATTTTTGGCCTGGTCTTGTTGATGATGTCAAGACGTACGTAAATGCTTGCGAAACTTGCAAGATGACAAAAGCACCGAATTTTCCGATGCGACCACCTTTGGGCAAACCTGCGGAGTCTGAGAGATTTTTCCAACGTTTATACGTTGACTTTTTAGGTCCATATCCTCGGTCACGCAGCGGAAATATTGCCATCTTCATTGTTTTAGATCATTACTCTAAATTTGTTTTTCTGAAGGCAGTAAGGAAATTGAATGCAGAAACGGTTGTTAAGTACATGCAGCAAGAATTGTTTCATACATTTGGGGTGCCCGAAACTATAGTATCGGATAATGGTTCCCAGTTTAAATCTGAAGCATTTCAAAAATTCTTGCGGGAAAACAAAATTTTCCATTCACTTACAGCGGTGCATTCGCCTCAGGCAAATGCTTCTGAGCGCGTGAATCGCTCAGTTATAGCAGCCATCCGTTCGTATATTCGTCCAGATCAAAAAGACTGGGATGAAAGTTTGAGCAGTATCTGCTGCGCTTTACGGTCTGCTGTCCACTCTGGCCTCGGCACAACACCTTATTACATGGTCTTTGGTCAGCATATGATTACTTCAGGTTCAACGTACAAGTTGCTTAAAACGTTGCGTCTTATTGAGGATAGAGCGGTTGTTTTCTCAAGAGAGGATTCGCTCGATATTGTGCGCAGTAAGGCGCTTGAGACAATGAAGAAACAGCAGCAGAAGAACGAAAAAATCTATAATTTGCGGTCGCGTGAGGTTTCTTATTCAGTTGGACAAGAAATCTTCCTTAGAAATTTTAAACAGAGTAATTTTCCAGCCGGATACAATGCAAAGTTAGGACCAGCTTTTGTGAAAGCGAGAGTTCGACGTAAACTTGGAAATTCTTATTACGAGGTCGAAAATTTGCAAGGGAAAATACTGGGTCGTTATCATGCGAAAGACTTGCGTCAGTAAGAATTTGTTTTCTTGCAGCGTCTGGTGTTTTCAATCTTGCGTTTGCTTTGAAACCCAAGATTGAATTTAGCAGGGGGGAATTTGTAACGACGCTGGCGGCGAATATCGTAAATTAAATTGCATTCCCTTAGTCAAGCAGTTCATTGGCTATTTATGTTTACGCACTGCTTGTTTAGTTACGGTTTGAATTGGCGATTCGTCTTAGCGCCAACTGCCTATGATCGCATTTTTATTATTCTTGCCTTAGCAGACGAAACAAACAAATTTTCCATAATTGTTTTTATATATGTACAAAAAAAAATTATTTTCTGCAGCCGCACGGCTATCGGCCACCTATGGGTTATTTTCAGTATTGCTCAGTGGCAATATTTGCTAGTTGTCAGTGGCCCTTTCTTCAACCTTGACCTGTCAAAGGGAGATTGTCAGAAGAGGGGGTGAAGCAATTTCCGCAAAGAAAAGTTTTCTTGCGTAGCCTCGGCATCCGGATACTTTCTTTTCGCTTGAAGATCGCATGGGAGCAGGTTGTGCCCAATATACTCTGGCTGGCAAATATATGGTCATACATATAGTATAACCTATAGTCCGTTTCAAATTCGGCTGGGCCAAAGCGTTAAGCCTGCTGCAACAAATTTGGAGAATTTGCAGTAATTTTTCACTTCAATTGTGTTAGCAAAAGGAATTCTGCCTGGTGCCACTTCCGGATATCGGGTAAATTTTACTTTTTCCGTTTATTCGCATATAAAATGCAAAAGCTAATGCTATTTCTTCATTGTACATTGTTTTCGTGCAGAATTGGCACTTAATAAAAAGTCCAATCCCCATAAAGGGCATTAACCTTTGCTTATCGCTTTGATGGGCACTTGCTAGAGCGACGACTAGGAAAAGGGAAGTGCACGGGAGAAGGAGGCGTGCTAGAAACGAGATCGGCGCTTCGCTCAGGCCACTGGAACGGCGAAAAGAATCACCGCCTCAGTTGCGTGGATCATATCCGATATGACGGTCGTCGGCTTAAGCTAGGGCACCTGTTTTTTTTTGTTGCGTTTCCGTGCACCGAAAAGGTGGCGAAGCCCCAGGTGGCTTTAGTGAAGAGTGCCTGCGTAAAAAAAAAAATTATAAAAACTATATATATGTAAAACTATACACAAATGTGGGCCCTGCAAAAACAACAAAAAAAGTGCAACCGAGAGAACTAGGCATTTATTTTTTTTCTATTCTTTCGTCTTATATTCTTTTTTTTGGGTCGTATACGGCCTTATACTTAAATTGATCTATATCCGATGTGAGCAAAGCAGCACGGCCGGGTGTGTAGAGAGGGAAAAAAAAGAAATAAGTGAAAACCAAAGAGAAAAAAAAGAAAAGAGAAGGCAACAAAAAAAAAGGCAAAACAACAAATAAAAACCCCTTTGACTATACGTTTCGAAATAAAATTTTAATAAGCATGGCGACAAGTGAAGGTATGAAAAGTGCATGTTTTTAAAACCAAAATTTCAACATAAAATTTTACAAACAAATTAAAAATCATAATTAATGTGCATGTAAGCAGCAACGAGCCTATGCAGAGCGCCTCAACGGAAAGATCTTTCGACGTTGGACGACAACTGTAAGTAGAACCGTTTGAATTTTATTTACTTTCATGCAGAAGAGCACGCGTACAAAAACAAAAAAAATAAATAAAACACCTGTTCATATGCGTCATATGTCTGCCTGCTGGCCATGTAAAGTCTAATTTCCGCATTATTATTATTTTTTTAAATCACCGTAATAACGTTATACTCGTTTGCGGTCATTACTTACTTAAATTTATGGCCAATCTTTACAAATAAAAAAAAAAAAAGCGATGCAAGAATTTATAACACTTTAAATATCAACACTTTCTCTTACATCATATTTTTTTTTATTATATTACGATCCATTTCAATTATTAACCATCTCTTACAGCCAAGCCGTTGCTTTACTCACCTTGCTCAATTTATATTTACACTAGTATTTTAAGGCAGTCATATGTTTACCTATTCTGCTACTGGCTACGAATCCAGTGATAATTAGCTTTAGATTTCTATTATCGGTTAATGTACGGTCACTTTTTTTTTTGGAATTCCTTGAAAATTATGATTTTAGTTTTTAATAAAAAGTTTATAATGTTCGCTTAAATTCCGCCTAACATTGATTTCCGCTAGCCACAGCATGTAGAGGTTCAAAGGGGTCATTTGCATAATTGTTTTTGGATATAAATGACCAAGGATGGGTGGGCCAATACTTCCTCAACACCAGCAGAGGAATACCAGATGTGTGTTCACTTGTGTTACGTGGTCTGCCAACCAGCGATCCTTTTGTTAGTCATATTCATGTATATCTTTACCGGTTTTTTTTTTTTGGCTTCCCCACAGCACGCTTTAACTTTAAATAATAAGCTTAATGAAAGGCCGTATGATTGGAGAGACATCGAACACCACCCACTAGCCGACGAGCCCGAGCCGGAACATATAGCGTGCGCTCTCCAACATACACACACCATCTCGCCTACTCTACTGGGATATGTCCTATACCCGTTACACTGGTTGGCTTAGCTGCCTGCTGGTCTGTTGGCCTGCTGCTTGCTGTGGAAACGGTGGAAGCGAAACGCATTACTCGCATCATTATCATTTTGTCGTTAATTACATTTTTCAACGCTTAAGTGATTTATTCCGCAATTTTATCGTTTTCTAATTTTTTTCTATTGAGTTTACGTGCCGCGCACGACACAGAATAGCGCGAACACACACAAACATACCTACATACACATTTATACTTAATGAGTTGCTTCTGCTTGTGGATGCGGCATTAGAGGGATATGTGAGATGAAAGGAAGCTGCAATAAAAGTATTGTAATAAGTTGTGCGTGCACCCAGAGGAGAGGTAAATAAAATTGGAAAGCAAGAAGGATGAAGGTTTTTTTGAGAGTAAAAGCATTTGTATGCATATTTATTTGTATGTGTGTGTATCCTCTTCAGCATAAAGTAGAGCGGCATACTTGTATTGGAACTTTACTTATTGATTGAGCTTACAGAAACGAATATTTATTTTATATTTTCTGCTCCATTCCCTCTTTCTGCGATATACTTGAAAGTCTATTGAAAATGCAAATTCCTTTCAATTACATAGAGGTTGTGTATTGACAATTAAATCATCAAGTTTCTTATGATGAATCAACGTAAAGGGCTTATAATACAGAAAATATCTGAATAACTTCAATTATAAGCTAAGAAAAGAAAGCTATTCAATTCGACGATCTAAAAACAATATAAAGACAATCTGTTGCCAATATTATTCAACAAATATTTCCCAAGTATAGGCCTTTTAAAGCTGATTATTTGTTCGACAATTATTGGTAATGGTATACTTATACAAAAGTATTTAGTATACCGGTTTGACTTTTGGTACTGTGTCCATATGACTTGGAATATTCTACAAATTATTTCAATAGGCGGTATATATAAAATCATCGAACCCATTTCTAAGTAGTGTTCGTTAAATTGATCAGTTCACTTATCAAGTGCTCCCAAAATATGAACTCGAACCCGCAGCCTGCTGGTTAGAGTTCGTTGAAGTTCTAACCAATTTCTCTGCTAATCACAAGCCCTAAACTCTGTGCTTGTTAGCTGCTATAAGTTTTAATTGCATCTGAGCACATACATCCCTGTAAGTTGAAGAATCGATGATGTTTTCAAATTCGTACGACTGCAACTTGTTGAAGGAGCTAACTTCAAGTTTAAGCAACAGCTCCTTTTTACTCAAAACTTGCCATCTGTTCAATCATACCCAATCGGGCTCGTAAGTCGACACAAAGAACATCACTAATAGAAGTAAAGTTACCAAAGTACTTGCAGCTGAAGTTGCAGCATCAGTTCGTTAAGTGTTTGTCGCTAAAAATAAGCAATGTCGGTGCAACCAGCTCCATTCCCGATTGCCAATATGACAGCACGCACTCGATTTTCAATTTGTCGCAAGTGCACAAACCCCTCAGCCTTCCTACAATCAACTTACAGTGCTTAGTTCTCAAATTCTTGTTTGATTTACTCAGAAAATCGAATTACGCTCCAACTTTAAATTGCCAAAGCGTACTGCACTGCACTCATATTGATAAGATAAAGTGGTTGGCTCCAACTGGATTACTCAGCTTTACGTTAATCTGATAAGAATTGAGCCAAATTCAAATGGTAGAATAAAATAGTGCTAAAGTTATGTATTGAATAGAAAAAGTATATGTATACTCAAGAAATAATGAAGTATTCGAAAACCTATTTCGCAAATGTAAAAGTACCTAGGAGAGGAACAGGACTTTCAATGGATTCACAAAATACAATGGCACAAAATACATTTTCCCGATATTTGCTAATTTTGTGTTAATTTATTTAAATTTCTAGCAATATACAAAAACGTATTTATTCTGGCTTTTATTATAAACATTTCATACATTTTGTAAAGAGTACATGGAGTTGAAGATGTAGCTAAGAAAGGTTTTATCCCAACACAATTGATTTGGGAAGCAATCTTCGAAAGAAAGCAAAGAGTTAACAACTTAATCACTAAACCACTTACACCCACACATTCTTTGCATGTAGTATATTATTCTAATGAATATAAGAACAGAATTTTGCAATTAGTTATTTCAAAAATGTTCTCAATAAGTCAATTTGCTCAAAAAGAGTTATATAATAATAATTATTGTAGAATTATTGCAATTTAAAAAAAATTATAATCCACCGTTTAAATAAAGAATGCATTTCTAAAAACATTTATCTATTTTCTCCTTCTTTACAGAATCTTAAAAATCAAATTATGACAACAAATGTGTGGGTAGAGCAGGTAAGTGCAGCATATTTGTAGTGTAATTTGCTATCCACAAATACTTGTACGAGTATGTACTATACTTGTATATTGAATTATTTGTCAGCAAGATGTTGACCTCAATCGCGCAGCCTTCCGCTGAACATGATTTTGCCATTTGGCGTTAAAAGGCTACGCTCGCGTGGCTGCCTGCAAATGTCAAATATTTTGAGCCCTCCCGATTCCAAATTCCTGTTACTAATGCAATGGCTCTTGGCTTTGGATAAGTGAATGATGGTCAACATCAGCTGCAGTTGCATGTGCAATGGATTTGCACTAATCGACAAACTTTCCAGCAAGCTCAGACGAAGAGAAGATAAAAATATCAATTTGCATTTTGGTGTCCCGAGGGTCCAGCCCTAAACTTTTTCACTCTGTAAAGCTGCTTTCAAACTCTTCAAATACTTTGGCAGTCAATATAGTATTTGCAGCTTATGCTAAATTCTTAGCAATTTCATTTTGAAGTTCTGTGAACAGTCGACTATTGTCTTAGCCTGACTAGGAATTAAATGTAAATTATTCATATGCTACCATTGAATATAGAAAATTAATGTGTATTTTGCACTATTAAGCATACCAAGCTAATGTTGCTATTGTTGTTGCTGCAAGTTGTGTTTGTGTTTGGTTTGGTTTCGTGGAACGCCCATAAATATGCAACAGTGTGTCAATAAAACGGCAAATGCGTGCACACGCAAAATCACAAGCACACATACAAACACATAAATATGTGCGTAAATTATTATATGTACATGTGTGTGTTTATTGCCATTCAGCTCAGTTTGCATCGTGTGCCTGCATCTGTCAACCGTAATTAAATGTCCAATATGTATATTTAATAAAAATAAAAGCGCGTGCCAAAAAAAATTGCGAATATCGACGAAATATGTTAAATAAATGAGCATCAAATTTATATAAAATTATATAATTAAACGTTGGCTGGTTAATTGCTAACAAAATTTAATACATTTTAAATGCTCTGCCAACACACAGCACAGCTAACAAATGAATAAAATACTCCAAAAGTATTTCAATCAAACAAATTAATAAAAAAGAAAGGAATAATCAAGCAGAACTATTATCTAAAGCCAAATATAACATTTAAAACCACTTTAAGAGAATTTAAACTATTAGACACAATGAATAATTGTAAAATAAAAAAAATGGCTAATTGAGTCAAAGTCGTCGGATTCTAGAATGTCTGCAGAATGTTGCATCACTTGTACGTCGCGAATTGTAACCATGGCTGACATGATAAAAAATGATGTTTGAAAATTAAAGACAAATTAAAAATTAAAGTGCGGAAACTTTGCAAAGAGCGGCCCATGAGCATCTTGTACGGTGTGGCGAATTTTGTTCGTTTGTTCAAACCTTTATTTGCCTCTTCACTGCTCATTTACTTGAGGCTAACTATTCCTGTAGTGTCTAGGTAAAGAAGAATAAGGAATTTAATTAATAGTTTTCACGCTTCATTTTTTTTATATTGTTTAGTTACGATTTCATTGGCCATATCCACAATTATGTGAAGATTTAAAAGCATTGACTGACGAATCAAAGATGGCAACTTTTTAATTATATTTTTTTAACACCATAAATGAACTTGTTGTATAGTTAATAAAAAATTAAAAAGGATAAAGAGTGCACAAACCCAAAAAAAATCAGCTCCACGTATTGATGGAAAGTAATAAACATTACTTAAAAATGCACATGCAAATGTAATGCAAATGTTATGTTACTTATAAAAATAGGAAATCCATTTTTATTTGGCAAAAAGGATATCTTGAACTAATTGCAGTAACATAGTTGTTCATAATTACTTACATAAATTCTATACTTACAAGTATAAATGTTGAGTATGGCATTTAATGCAAATTCATTTATGGAGAATTAAAAATAAAAATATTACTAACTGCACACGCCCGTTTGATTATGAAAATTTAATTGAATGCCAACAGCTTAGCGGCCAATAAATTAATGAATAATTAATGAAATGAAAAGCAAATAAACGTAATTATAATAGCTACAGCAGCATCAACAACAACAAAACCAACATTAAACGAACCTTCGGGCAATGTAATTGTTAATGTTATTACTATCGACCACAAATATTAAATTCATATGCAAATTCCACGAGAATATGTAGTAGAGCTAAATGGTTTTTGCTTATGCCAATTATAATATTCTATAGTTGTCCTGATAATTTTTAAACTTATTGCATAATAGAATATACATAATTGTTAAACTATTTTGGTTAAAAATATTTGCATAAATTTGTGTATTTTGCAGGAATGGAATGACTACAAATTGAAATGGAATCCCGATGATTATGGCGGCGTGGACACGCTGCATGTGCCCTCTGAGCATATATGGCTGCCGGATATTGTGCTATATAACAAGTAAGTACAATAGATGGCCACTTGGAGAGCTTGGGAGGAGCAAAACCATCATTTGCATAATTGCCCAACGGGGCGCAGCCGCAGCGGGGCATAAATCAAAGCCCAGCGCAGTTATGCTGGCAATTTATCAGCTTGTGATTAACGTATTTTTATGCCAATGTAACATAAGCCCGAGCAGTGGCTGTATGGTCATGAGGGGGGTGGTGCTTAGCATAAAATGGCGCTTCGGCTGCCAGCCTACGCCATCGTGACGTCCAACTTTGTCTGCATGTATCAAATTGAACATTTTGTTTGGCTACGCTTGGTGTAATTATTATAATTTGCTTTGTGTGCAGCCAGTCGGTTGGAGTGTGGCCAGTAAAACGCACACTCACACACACACGCGCTTTCTTGCAGGACCATTGCGACTTGGCTTGGCCAACACTTAACTTTACTGCTGTCGATGGCCTGCCTCGAATCTCTGCTTACTCCCCAGCCATTGTCATACTTGTTTTGCGACTCAGTCTCAGTTTACACGCTCTGTATATTGCCATATTGCCCTTTTTTCTTACGATTCAGTCGGGCACTCAATACATACACACATATACGAGTATAGCATACTTTTTGGCGGGTTCTTTTGTAGCGTCATAAAAACTCGTAATTTATTGCTTGGAAAAGCTTTAATTTCATTTGCCAGCAATGGGAACGGCAACGGCATCGCCAACAACAACAAGTCCAACAATAAGGACAAAAGCATGACTCTTGTAACTACAACAACGCCATAGAAAGAAGACAATACTGAATGGGATCGGAAACGGCGTTTGGGCACCGACATTCTCGTCTCCGTTGCCTGCAACTACTTCTTTCAACTGTAAATATATACGTTCACAGTTCCTGCGCCTTATAATGAAGTCATGCCCTTGCACGCGTCATTTTTAAGTTGAAGTGCATGCTTCACTTAATTGCCTTAACTCGACAATTTCAATTGGATTTGGTGCTAACACAAAGTGTTATGAAAGGTCTTGTACAAAGTGGTGCTAGTGAAAAGCGTTTTTGAATATCTGCAGCCTCAATGGGACTTTTTTTAAGCCCGCGAAATTTTTTGAAAAATATTTGTAAGTTAAGCTAATTTAACACTATCTTTCCTTCTTGGAATTTGTTTGATTTTCCAACCAGACGGCTATCGGGAAATAAACTTAAATGGTCTTAACTAAATACTAATCTCTAGTTCCTCCATAATATTTATTTACAATATAAACTTCGCGTTTGCTTAATGATAAATATCACATTAGTTGTATGCATTACAGTTAGTATTAAATTCTTCAATATCAAATAATCTGCTCTAATTAATTTGAACAAACTAGTACACACCGTTAAACAAGTATCCCTCTGATTAAAAAACATCTACCGAATATCATAAGCTTCGAGTTTTCCAATCTGAATCTTGCCTATTGAAATTTGACTACCAACTGTATGTGCATAATTAATTACTAAATCTCACTACAGGATCTCCAGGTGAATACCCTGTTGGTCAAGCATCTAAAATACATGTTATACTCAAGATGAGAGTACGAGTAACGCAACATTTCTATAGGGCGCTATACTTGTATGTGCAGATACTAAGCACTGCTTAGCCCAATTATTACAAAGTTGAAGTAGAAGCTGTAGGTAATGTATTTCGATAAGGACATTGATTCCAGTCTCTTTAGCGATCCCTGATGAGTGTTTTAGATGGTGAGCGTCATGATAGTAATTTAACTAAATTAACGATTCAAGAGTGCAATTTGAGGCTGGTACAACTCTAAGGTGTTCAAAAAGCAAGCTGAGTAGAGCCAATAGCTGCTATGCAGTTACATGTTTGTTGCTTATCATTTAATGGTCACCTTAAAGTTGACGATAGGTTTACTTTTCAATTCTGATAACAAATGGAAAATGTGCAGAAAACTTAATTTCAAAAAACATTAACTTGCGAAGCATGTACCGGAAAAAGAAGAACGCAGAAGCACAACAATAAAACAAACATGTAATATATGAGAAGCACCAATGAAATTTATGCAAATGTAAATAAAAATTGTAAGTGCATAAAGCTCGAAGTTGTAACGGGTATAGGACATATCCCAGTAGAGTAGGCGAGATGGTGTGTGTATGTTGGAGAGCGCACGCTATATGTTCCGGCTCGGGCTCGTCGGCTAGTGGGTGGTGTTCGAGGTCTCTCCAATCATACGGCCTTTCATTAAGCTTATTATTTAAAGTTAAAGCGTGCTGTGGGGAAGCCAAAAAAAAACCGGTAAAGATATACATGAATATGACTAACAAAAGGATCGCGGGTTGGCAGACCACGTAACACAAGTGAACACACCTCTGGTATTCCCCTGATGGTGTTGAGGAAGTATTGGCCCACCCATCCTTGGTCATTTATATCCAAAAACAATTATGCAAATGACCCCTTTGAACCTCTACATGCTGTGGCTAGCGGAAATCAATGTTAGGCGGAATTTAAGCGAACATTATAAACTTTTTATTAAAAACTAAAATCATAATTTTCAAGGAATTCCAAAAAAAAGTGACCGTACATTAACCGATAATAGAAATCTAAAGCTAATTATCACTGGATTCGTAGCCAGTAGCAGAATAGGTAAACATATGACTGCCTTAAAATACTAGTGTAAATATAAATTGAGCAAGGTGAGTAAAGCAACGGCTTGGCTGTAAGAGATGGTTAATAATTGAAATGGATCGTAATATAATAGGAAAAAAATTTGATGTAAGAGAAAGTGTTGATATTTAAAGTGTTATAAATTCTTGCATCGCTTTTTTTTTTTTTTGTAAAGATTGGCCATAAATTTAAGTAAGTAATGACCGCAATCAAGTATAACGTTATTACGGTGATTTAAAAAAAAATAATAATAATGCGGAAATTAGACTTTACATGGCCAGCAGGCAGACATATGACGCATATGAACAGGTGTTTTATTTATTTTTTTTTTTTGTTTTTGTACGCGTGCTCTTCTGCATGAAAGTAAATAAAATTCAAACGGTTCTACTTACAGTTGTCGTCCAACGTCGAAAGATCTTTCCGTTGAGGCGCTCTGCATAGGCTCGTTGCTGCTTACATGCACATTAATTATGATTTTTAATTTGTTTGTAAAATTTTATGTTGAAATTTTGGTTTTAAAAACATGCACTTTTCATACCTTCACTTGTCGCCATGCTTAATAAAATTTTATTTCGAAACGTATAGTCAAAGGGGTTTTTATTTGTTGTTTTGCCTTTTTTTTTTGTTGCCTTCTCTTTTCTTTTTTTTCTCTTTGGTTTTCACTTATTTCTTTTTTTTCCCTCTCTACACACCCGGCCGTGCTGCTTTGCTCACATCGGATATAGATCAATTTAAGTATAAGGCCGTATACGACCCAAAAAAAAAGAATATAAGACGAAAGAATAGAAAAAAAATAAATGCCTAGTTCTCTCGGTTGCACTTTTTTTGTTGTTTTTGCAGGGCCCACATTTGTGTATAGTTTTACATATATATAGTTTTTATAATTTTTTTTTTTTTTTTTTTACGCAGGCCCTCTTCACTAAAGCCACCTGGGGCTTCGCCACCTTTTCGGTGCACGGAAACGCAACAAAAAAAACAGGTGCCCTAGCTTAAGCCGACGACCGTCATATCGGATATGATCCACGCAACTGAGGCGGTGATTCTTTTCGCCGTTCCAGTGGCCTGAGCGAAGCGCCGATCTCGTTTCTAGCACGCCTCCTTCTCCCGTGCACTTCCCTTTTCCTAGTCGTCGCTCTAGCAAGTGCCCATCAAAGCGATAAGCAAAGGTTAATGCCCTTTATGGGGATTGGACTTTTTATTAAGTGCCAATTCTGCACGAAAACAATGTACAATGAAGAAATAGCATTAGCTTTTGCATTTTATATGCGAATAAACGGAAAAAGTAAAATTTACCCGATATCCGGAAGTGGCACCAGGCAGAATTCCTTTTGCTAACACAATTGAAGTGAAAGATTACTGCAAATTCTCCAAATTTGTTGCAGCAGGCTTAACGCTTTGGCCCAGCCGAATTTGAAACGGACTATAGGTTATACTATATGTATGACCATATATTTGCCAGCCAGAGTATATTGGGCACAACCTGCTCCCATGCGATCTTCAAGCGAAAAGAAAGTATCCGGATGCCGAGGCTACGCAAGAAAACTTTTCTTTGCGGAAATTGCTTCACCCCCTCTTCTGACAATCTCCCTTTGACAGGTCAAGGTTGAAGAAAGGGCCACTGACAACTAGCAAATATTGCCACTGAGCAATACTGAAAATAACCCATAGGTGGCCGATAGCCGTGCGGCTGCAGAAAATAATTTTTTTTTGTACATATATAAAAACAATTATGGAAAATTTGTTTGTTTCGTCTGCTAAGGCAAGAATAATAAAAAATGCGATCATAG
Organism: Scaptodrosophila lebanonensis; assembly: GCF_003285725.1. NCBI lineage: Eukaryota > Metazoa > Arthropoda > Insecta > Diptera > Drosophilidae > Scaptodrosophila > Scaptodrosophila lebanonensis. The sequence goes on from NW_022060558.1 coordinate 2,059,683, forward strand.
GCAGTTGGCGCTAAGACGAATCGCCAATTCAAACCGTAACTAAACAAGCAGTGCGTAAACATAAATAGCCAATGAACTGCTTGACTAAGGGAATGCAATTTAATTTACGATATTCGCCGCCAGCGTCGTTACAAATTCCCCCCTGCTAAATTCAATCTTGGGTTTCAAAGCAAACGCAAGATTGAAAACACCAGACGCTGCAAGAAAACAAATTCTTACTGACGCAAGTCTTTCGCATGATAACGACCCAGTATTTTCCCTTGCAAATTTTCGACCTCGTAATAAGAATTTCCAAGTTTACGTCGAACTCTCGCTTTCACAAAAGCTGGTCCTAACTTTGCATTGTATCCGGCTGGAAAATTACTCTGTTTAAAATTTCTAAGGAAGATTTCTTGTCCAACTGAATAAGAAACCTCACGCGACCGCAAATTATAGATTTTTTCGTTCTTCTGCTGCTGTTTCTTCATTGTCTCAAGCGCCTTACTGCGCACAATATCGAGCGAATCCTCTCTTGAGAAAACAACCGCTCTATCCTCAATAAGGCGCAACGTTTTAAGCAACTTGTACGTTGAACCTGAAGTAATCATATGCTGACCAAAGACCATGTAATAAGGTGTTGTGCCGAGGCCAGAGTGGACAGCAGACCGTAAAGCGCAGCAGATACTGCTCAAACTTTCATCCCAGTCTTTTTGATCTGGACGAATATACGAACGGATGGCTGCTATAACTGAGCGATTCACGCGCTCAGAAGCATTTGCCTGAGGCGAATGCACCGCTGTAAGTGAATGGAAAATTTTGTTTTCCCGCAAGAATTTTTGAAATGCTTCAGATTTAAACTGGGAACCATTATCCGATACTATAGTTTCGGGCACCCCAAATGTATGAAACAATTCTTGCTGCATGTACTTAACAACCGTTTCTGCATTCAATTTCCTTACTGCCTTCAGAAAAACAAATTTAGAGTAATGATCTAAAACAATGAAGATGGCAATATTTCCGCTGCGTGACCGAGGATATGGACCTAAAAAGTCAACGTATAAACGTTGGAAAAATCTCTCAGACTCCGCAGGTTTGCCCAAAGGTGGTCGCATCGGAAAATTCGGTGCTTTTGTCATCTTGCAAGTTTCGCAAGCATTTACGTACGTCTTGACATCATCAACAAGACCAGGCCAAAAATAGTAACGCCGGACTCGTTCCAACGTTTTATGGATCCCGCCATGTGATGCTAACGGATTGTCATGGGCATTGCGGAGTACTTCCTCGACCAAGTTCTTAGGTATCCACAATTTCCAAGCATAATTGTCGTGTAGCTGATCACCCGTTGTATGCACGGTGCGCCTATACAGCATATTGTCAACCACCTTCAAGTCCGGAAACTGGTCATTGTTGGCTTTAACTGACTCGACCATATCCAGATAATCAGCTGACTTAAAATGTTCTGAGTCCAAATTTACAATTAGGCCCTTATTATAGTCAATTGCTGCTAATTCGTCCTCGTTTACGCGTGACAGCGCATCTGGCACAATATTTAATTTGCCTTTTCGATGCTCAATATTAAATCGAAAACCCTGCAGTTTTAACGACCAACGCGCTAAACGGGAATGTAAATCGGTTTGCGACATAAGCCATTTTAAAGAGGCATGATCGGTAATGACTGTAAATTCATGCCCTTCAACATACGGACGAAATCGTTTGATACATACGATGGCTGCCAAACATTCCTGCTCGGTGACAGAATAATTTCTTTGGGCCTTGTTTAATTTCTTAGATACGAATGCAATCGGCATTTCGTCTCCTGCTTCTGACTTTTGTACAAGAACCCCACCTACTCCTGTCTTGCTTGCATCGCAATGTAAGTAAAAAGGTTTGGAAAAATCGGGACTGATCAAAAGTGGAGCAGAACTAAGCATTGATTTTAAAGTTTCAAACGCTTTTTCTCCTTCGACAGACATAGTAAATTTACGCTTTTGCTTCAGCAAATCTGTTAGTGGAGCAGTGACTCCAGCAAAGTTGTTTATAAACTTTCTATACCATCCGGCCATACCAAGGAAACGCCTTAACGCCCTTAAATTCTGAGGTAAAGGAAAATCTACAATCGCTGACACTTTGCTAGGGTCTGTGCGTATTACTCCCTCTCCGATTATGTGGCCTAAGTATTTTACGCTACGCATACAGAAATTGCTTTTTTCGCAATTTATTGTCAAGCCGGCTGCCTGTATGCAAGAAGCTACTTTGCGCAAAACATGCATATGCGCCTGAAAACTATCTGAAACCACTAATAAATCATCCAGATATATAAACACCTCATTCCTCAGAGCCGCTGGTATTACCTTGTCCATCAAGCGGGACATGGTTTGAGGAGCATTGCAGAGCCCGAATGGCATGACCTTAAAATGATATAAAGGTCTACCTGGTATGGTAAAAGCGGTTTTGTCGCGAGATGCGGTATCGAGTGGGATTTGCCAAAAAGCATCTTTTAAATCCAAACTCGTTATGAACATTGCCTTTGGTAGCCTGCTTAGTATGCCATCAATTTGTGGTAAAGGATATGCATCCTTTTGCGTAACTGCATTCACCTTTCTACTGTCTAAGCAGAGCCGCACTTTGCCAGGCTTTTGGACCAACACCACAGGCGAGGACCAGGCACTGTCTGACTCCTCAATGACATTTAGCTTCAACAATCGATCGACCTCAGCATATAAAAGTTTTTCAACCGCTGGCGATACTGGAAAATGTCTTTGCTTTATTGCCTTGGCGTTGCCCACATCTATAGAGTGAGATACTAAATGTGTTTTACCTAAACCAGCTACGGCAAACGATGGAAACTGCGCTATAACATTCTGCAATTCCGATTGCTGAGCCAAAGTCAAATTGTGTGTACCCCTATCTACTTCTGCCAATTGCAAATTAGATGGAAGTAACCCAAAACTGTTCCAAAAGTCTATGCCCAAGTATAAGTCTTGACTAAGAGAAGGTATTATATGGAATACAATGTTCTTTTTCTTATCATTGTATTCAATTGGTAATGTCACTCGTCCCAAAATTGTTTGACTACTGCCGTCCGCAGTGCAAGCGTTGCCAAGAATCTTTTTGAGTCCTATCTTGCTACGTATAACTTCCTGGGCCAATTGTCCACTAATACAGCTCATTGATGCTCCTGTATCTAATAAGCCTGAAACAACTCGACCTAATATTTTAATATCTGCATACGGACGTTGGTCCTTAGCATTTTTGCCAATAGCCGAGATAACTTTCGCTGCATGCCAAAAAGATTTAAGTCTAGCTGTGTTGCGCGAACGTTTACCAGGATGAAGATACGTTGGAAAGTTGGCGGATTCTTTTAAAATCTGAATTCGGTGAGGCCAGCATGACGTAATGTCAGGCATAGTCTCAAAATGTGGTACGTCCGGTATATTTTCAACAATAGTTGAGTTTATTTTATTATGATACTGGTCTACAACTCCGTGTTTGTCGACCGAGAATGGTGAGCGATCTGAGGCGGTCGACTGCCTTGGGTGCTCGCTTTCGCGTTTTTTGAGCATCGCTGACATGATGGCTTGTAGGTATTTGCCACTCCACAACCATAACAAAACACTTTTCTTTTGGCAATACAGTCCTGATAGCGGTGACCCTCCTTCCTACAGTTCCAACAGACTAATGCTAACGCTTCTATATCTAAAGGAACTTCGTCTTCCCCAAACTCAGAAGCCTCTTCCCAATTACCTCCATTGACTACTTCAGCTACGTTAGTTCTGAACGGAAGTGCTTTACGATAAGTCTGCGTGCGATTAATGCTTTCCAAAAAGCATTCGCGCCTGCGACAAATTTCCCGCAACTGCTCAACAGAGTTGATCTGCAGATTCAAAATTTCATGCTGAATTTCTGGTTTCAAGTTGCGCCTCAAAACCTCAACTAACGTTTGCTCCGACAGTGGAGTTTGCAAACGGTCAGTCAGCAGCACAATCGCATCATAAAATGCATCAAAGCTTTCTTTCTCGCGCTGCTTCCTATCGCGTATTAATTCGCGGATATCCACGTCGGTGCGAGTGTCCCTAAATTGTTTGCGTAAGGCCGCGCATAACTCTGGCCAACGTATATGTCCACTGGACTTGTGAAAACGCCAGAAGAAATCGCTAGCTTTTCCCTCAAACAGCGTACTAGCATTTCCGCATAATAAATCGAAATTTCCTTCCAAAGTTTGATGAGTCAAAGCCTCAACCCGGTATAAGAAATTATCAATAGACAAACTACTGCGTTCACCAGAAAATCTAAGTTTCCAGCTAGTAATGATTTGGCCAACTTTATCGGGTCTACTCAACAAGCTAGAATTGATCGAACGAGGCGATGCATTAGGAGGTGCCGTTGATGGTATGTTAATGGCATTGTTAGAGCCAATGCCCAATAGTTGTTGCAAAGAAGCGGTCTGATCTGGTATTTCTAACGATATGTTTCTTGATTCTGCCGTTGCTGCAGGGGCCGCTGGTGTGGCTGCCGCTGGTGCAGCTGACAATTGAGCTGCAAGATTTTCTTGTAGTAATCTCCCTATCTGACCAGTTAACTCCAGCATTAATCCAGTCTGCATTGCTTTAACAGCTTCTGCAATCGCTGCTCCGACCTCAGGAGAAAGGCTTGAATTACCAACAGTACTGAGGTTGACGGTATTAGGTGGGCTTGGACTAACACTAGTTCGCCTTGCCTCACTGGACGTGCTAGCCGAACCTTGTTGTCGAGATTGTGCCCTTGTGTTGTAAGCCGAAGTTGTTGGCTTTGCCAAAGGCTTACTTATGCAAACCTCTCTGCAAACGGGACATAAATTTGAGGCATGGAAATGCGTTGTAATGCATGCCTTATGGAATATGTGTCCACAAGTCACCCTATGTGTTTCCAAATCCTGTAAGTTGCCCTTGCATAAAAAGCAAAGGTCAGTTGCCGATTCGGCACTGGTTTCTGTAGACCGATTTAGTGGCATCTCGAAGCTACTATTAATACTTCAATGCATATGCAAGCAAAACACTTGCAAGAATAAATGCAAAACAAAATCCCAAATCAAAACAGCGAAACTAAAATGTCAACAAAACCAAAAAAGAAATGTTGTTGTTGTCTGCACGTCAACAAAACTATTGCTGCAGCTTAAGATATAGGTACAACAAACCCAAAAGCGAAAAACTAAAAATTAAACCTAAAAAAATAAATATAGCGAAACGGTAACGATCAAAAACCAAAAGTCTATGATTTCACGCTTAACCAACAGCATATGTAGAGATTCTTATCAGTGTTTATCAGCCTGTGTACGTATGTGTCTGCTTCCCAAAGCGGGGTAAGAGGAAAGAACACTGGTGTTTGTCGTAAGAACAACAACGCCAAACTCAACGCAAGCCAACGCTTGGCCGGTATGACGGTGTTATTCTGATGCCAAACCTACGTGACCTTGTCTTCATTATGAGCCGTGGCCAGGCGGCAATTACAGAAAATTAACCCAGCCTGTATTCCTAAGCACCCCATAACGCAAACAAAAAGTCTTTAGAAACCAATGATATTGAACTTTTTTACTATTTGAATGCCTACATTATCCGTGGTCAGTAGTCAGCTCTTAAAGCCGATCGTACTGAATTCCTATGCGTCTAATTGCAGAAACTCATATAATAAAAATAGAAAAAGGAATTGGTATCGCTTTAATTCCTATCAGCCGTGGCCTGCTGACATTTCAAAGAAACTATTCACCAGTATTCCTATGCGTCTGACAGTCACCAAAGCGGTACACAAGAAAGGACAGAAGAAATGGTTATAGATATACAGTGTCATTGCAATTTAAACAGTAGCCGTGGTCAGGCGTACCCTCTGTAGAGAACCAATCCCCTGCAGTCCAATGCGTCTAACTGCTAAATATACCTAAATGACGTTAAAAGAGATTTATTTTTCCTTACGATAGTTGCAATTAAAAGAAAACATAGCGATAACGATAAACAAAAATGTAGCTAAACTACAAAAGGGAAAAAGAAATTTAATTGCGACTAACGTACGAGAAGCTATTGTTGGAAAAGACTAAAGATTTTACTGCAGAAAAGAATAAAAAGTGTATCAGTCATATTTATGTTCTTGTGAAGCCTAACATTTGAAAGCCAAAAATACGAAATAAAATTGACAACTAAAAGTTGGGCTCCACACGTTGGGCGCCAAAATAATAAATGAAATTATAACTGTAACGGGTATAGGACATATCCCAGTAGAGTAGGCGAGATGGTGTGTGTATGTTGGAGAGCGCACGCTATATGTTCCGGCTCGGGCTCGTCGGCTAGTGGGTGGTGTTCGAGGTCTCTCCAATCATACGGCCTTTCATTAAGCTTATTATTTAAAGTTAAAGCGTGCTGTGGGGAAGCCAAAAAAAAACCGGTAAAGATATACATGAATATGACTAACAAAAGGATCGCGGGTTGGCAGACCACGTAACACAAGTGAACACACCTCTGGTATTCCCCTGATGGTGTTGAGGAAGTATTGGCCCACCCATCCTTGGTCATTTATATCCAAAAACAATTATGCAAATGACCCCTTTGAACCTCTACATGCTGTGGCTAGCGGAAATCAATGTTAGGCGGAATTTAAGCGAACATTATAAACTTTTTATTAAAAACTAAAATCATAATTTTCAAGGAATTCCAAAAAAAAGTGACCGTACATTAACCGATAATAGAAATCTAAAGCTAATTATCACTGGATTCGTAGCCAGTAGCAGAATAGGTAAACATATGACTGCCTTAAAATACTAGTGTAAATATAAATTGAGCAAGGTGAGTAAAGCAACGGCTTGGCTGTAAGAGATGGTTAATAATTGAAATGGATCGTAATATAATAGGAAAAAAATTTGATGTAAGAGAAAGTGTTGATATTTAAAGTGTTATAAATTCTTGCATCGCTTTTTTTTTTTTTTGTAAAGATTGGCCATAAATTTAAGTAAGTAATGACCGCAATCAAGTATAACGTTATTACGGTGATTTAAAAAAAAATAATAATAATGCGGAAATTAGACTTTACATGGCCAGCAGGCAGACATATGACGCATATGAACAGGTGTTTTATTTATTTTTTTTTTTTGTTTTTGTACGCGTGCTCTTCTGCATGAAAGTAAATAAAATTCAAACGGTTCTACTTACAGTTGTCGTCCAACGTCGAAAGATCTTTCCGTTGAGGCGCTCTGCATAGGCTCGTTGCTGCTTACATGCACATTAATTATGATTTTTAATTTGTTTGTAAAATTTTATGTTGAAATTTTGGTTTTAAAAACATGCACTTTTCATACCTTCACTTGTCGCCATGCTTAATAAAATTTTATTTCGAAACGTATAGTCAAAGGGGTTTTTATTTGTTGTTTTGCCTTTTTTTTTTTGTTGCCTTCTCTTTTCTTTTTTTTCTCTTTGGTTTTCACTTATTTCTTTTTTTTCCCTCTCTACACACCCGGCCGTGCTGCTTTGCTCACATCGGATATAGATCAATTTAAGTATAAGGCCGTATACGACCCAAAAAAAAAGAATATAAGACGAAAGAATAGAAAAAAAATAAATGCCTAGTTCTCTCGGTTGCACTTTTTTTGTTGTTTTTGCAGGGCCCACATTTGTGTATAGTTTTACATATATATAGTTTTTATAATTTTTTTTTTTTTTTTTTTTACGCAGGCCCTCTTCACTAAAGCCACCTGGGGCTTCGCCACCTTTTCGGTGCACGGAAACGCAACAAAAAAAACAGGTGCCCTAGCTTAAGCCGACGACCGTCATATCGGATATGATCCACGCAACTGAGGCGGTGATTCTTTTCGCCGTTCCAGTGGCCTGAGCGAAGCGCCGATCTCGTTTCTAGCACGCCTCCTTCTCCCGTGCACTTCCCTTTTCCTAGTCGTCGCTCTAGCAAGTGCCCATCAAAGCGATAAGCAAAGGTTAATGCCCTTTATGGGGATTGGACTTTTTATTAAGTGCCAATTCTGCACGAAAACAATGTACAATGAAGAAATAGCATTAGCTTTTGCATTTTATATGCGAATAAACGGAAAAAGTAAAATTTACCCGATATCCGGAAGTGGCACCAGGCAGAATTCCTTTTGCTAACACAATTGAAGTGAAAGATTACTGCAAATTCTCCAAATTTGTTGCAGCAGGCTTAACGCTTTGGCCCAGCCGAATTTGAAACGGACTATAGGTTATACTATATGTATGACCATATATTTGCCAGCCAGAGTATATTGGGCACAACCTGCTCCCATGCGATCTTCAAGCGAAAAGAAAGTATCCGGATGCCGAGGCTACGCAAGAAAACTTTTCTTTGCGGAAATTGCTTCACCCCCTCTTCTGACAATCTCCCTTTGACAGGTCAAGGTTGAAGAAAGGGCCACTGACAACTAGCAAATATTGCCACTGAGCAATACTGAAAATAACCCATAGGTGGCCGATAGCCGTGCGGCTGCAGAAAATAATTTTTTTTTGTACATATATAAAAACAATTATGGAAAATTTGTTTGTTTCGTCTGCTAAGGCAAGAATAATAAAAAATGCGATCATAGGCAGTTGGCGCTAAGACGAATCGCCAATTCAAACCGTAACTAAACAAGCAGTGCGTAAACATAAATAGCCAATGAACTGCTTGACTAAGGGAATGCAATTTAATTTACGATATTCGCCGCCAGCGTCGTTACAAAGTACAACAAGCAATTGCACTGAAAATCCATTGAAAATGCTGTCTGTGTATGTGCCAATTGTGTATGTGTGCGTATATCTGAGTGTGTTGTTGTGAGCGCACTGTAATTTTAAATGCAAATACATTTTAACACACTGCTCTGCATTCGCCAGCATCATTGGGAAGCGGCAAAAACATGTGCGCACAAAAGTATGCAACACAAAAGCGCATTTCGCGCTGGAATCCAACAACAACAAAAAAAACCGTTTATTGTCACAACTGTGTTTGGCAGCGAAGAGAAGAGAGGGAGACAGTGGTGGTTGCAGTGGCACCCACAGCTATAATTTATTAAGCTTTTTTACGCAAGAGAAGACGATGTAGAATATGCAGATGTAGCTGCCCCAGCCGTATTTCAATCGCAGCAGTTGAAATTCCGACAACACATTCAATTAACAACAAAACCAACAAACGCCTAACAAAAAAAATTATTGTTACATAAAAAATCCATAAACAGCCCCGCTTCCAGAAATACATTTTGAAAAAATGATTTAGTCCTAACATTTGGAAATTCTCTTATATAAATTGATACATGAATGCAGTTTCAAGATTATATCAATTACGATTGTTAGAGGTGTGAGAAATAAATCGCAGGTTGCAAAACAGCTGCCATTAATTAAAAATAAGTAGAAACAATCCAAATTTGATCCCAAAATGACCGTATATATTAGGTGGGCTGAAAAGTTCGTAGACTAACACATACAACTATATGCCACGATGAGTATTAAATCCATAAGATGTTTGTTAGTATACAATTATTAAAAATTTGAATTTTTTGCAACCATATAAATTAAATTCCTGCTAACTTCAAAATGGAACGTCACTTGAACTATGCCTTAGAAATATTTATTTCTATATTCATCGACAAATACTACACCACAAATATTAACTACATGTGCACGTACATACATTTCCATTTTAGTACTAAATACATACATTTCCATACCACGCTATACGTACTCGTATACATAAGAAAATGGGGATATGCCTGAATGGTGCATTGTGCCTTTACGCAGCCCCATGCGTGGATTTTTGACTACAGCAGTTCGGAAAAGCTTGCTGGCCAAACATTCGCAGGGACATTAAAAGAATTTGACCCAAAAAAAATGAAAATGGTGGGCACACACACGCGCAAACCCATGCTCATGCGTGCAATGTGTGCGCCCATTTGTATGCAATGAAAAATGCTTAATTGTCTGCTAAGCGAGAAATAGCAGCAAATAAATAGTTTGCCAGCTTTGTAAATGTGAGAAATTGTGCCAGCGCATATATCAAAAGTGGCTGCCAGCAACAGCAACAAAAGCAGCTAAAACAGTAGGCTACCGACCACAAATACCTGCGTGTGCGGGAGGCACTTAACCGCGCGCGTTGGCTTTGCTGGTTGCACGCACACTTACACATACACACACACACATTCAAACGCAGACGCGTTTTATTGGCATTCAGTGAGGCATTTGGCCATGGTAGCCTACAAAATAATTGTACATATGCATGTGTTTCAGTGTGTGTGTGTGTGGCAATTGTAACAAGCGTGAAAAGTTGTAATTTATTACACGTGCTGGTAGCTAGCTTGTTTTTCTAATTGTTTGTGGCACGCTTGGCTTTCAACACGGTTACATTTACATTATGCATTTGCATTGCGCTATTGCATACTCTCATCTCAGTCCTTCTCATTGCCCATGAATGTATGTATTTGTATGTGTGTGCGTCAATTTTTAATTGCAATTTGTACAATCAGCACTCAAAAGTGCAAATTATCAACAACCAGCAAGCATCGCCCTGGGAGACCAAAGCAAAAACGGCAGTAGCAACAACAACACGAAAAGGTTGGACAAAAAAATAGACTAAATATACCAACATGCATTTCATTTCACTCGTTGCTCTACCGAGTATACCCGTAATTAGTGTTCGCAATTTTACTTCTCGGGGTTCAAAACTTTTTTTTTTTTTTTTTTTTACATATATACAATTTATTAAACTAGTTTTCTACTACCAATATGGCAGCTTAAGCTAGTTGAAAGTTAGGGAATACAAAAGTTGTCTATAGTAAGCATCTATAGGACGCACTTATATCTATGTACATATATACAATATTTACAATGTTTTACATGAAAAATGATTATATTTTATGATATATACTATGTATTTTATACAAGGGCTCTTGTGGGGAGATCCTTTGGATGGCACTTCTTCAGTCTTCTCTTCTTAGGTTTGGACAGGAGCCGCCTCGCTAGTGCGTTGGGGTGACTGCCGAGTCGCTTCTCGTAATTGCTTGCGTGCATTTGAATGACATCGCCAACCTTGGGGACACATAAGTCTCTTTCGATGTCCCTAGTGCGCATATACCAGGGAGCGTTGCATATTTTTCTAAGTATTTTAGCTTGCGCAACTCTTATTTTGTTTAGGTTTGAAGCAGCGGCAATGCCATAAATTGGTAGCGCATACTTCCATATTGGACTTAATATGGACTTGTATACTGTCACCTTACTGTGCAGGGACAGCTTGTTGCATGGTGCAAGCAGCCATGCCATCTTTCCGGCTTTCGCCATGACCGATCGCTTCACCATTGTTGTATGCTTGCTGAAGTTGAGTCTTCTGTCCAGAATTACACCAAGATATTTGTGCGAATTTGTATGACTGAGCGTGGACCCCAACATTGTGATATCTCCGCATGACGACGGCCTTGTTGTAAATGTGACATTCGCACACTTGCTGGCGTTGATACCAATGTTCCAATTCAGAGCCCACTTCTCGAAACTACTTACATACTGCTGTAAGGCTTCCGAAGCTACATCGATATCTCTGCTTCTGGTAAGCACCGCAGTGTCGTCTGCGTAAGTAGCTATTAGTGCGTCATCCTCGTCTACTCCAATGATCTCTTGCGGTGCAGGCATATCAGCAGTAAATAATGTATACAGGGTAGGACCGAGAACACTGCCTTGGGGCACCCCTGCACAAATTGAGCGCCTCGTGGATTTCACTCCATCAACAGCAACTCTGAAGCTTCTGTCCCTTAGAAAGCTTTCGATGAGTTGAAACAATTGAGGAGTTAGCATGCCTTTCAATTTGCAGAGGAGACCATCATGCCACACTCTATCAAAAGCTTGTTTAATATCCATAAACACAGCCACTGAGTACATCTTTTGCTCCATGGCTTCCAGGGCGAAGTTGACCACACGGTGGAGCTGTTCCGGTGTTCCGTGACTTCTTCGAAAACCAAATTGCCATTTTGGAATTCTGCGCGTCACGGCTTCGAGCTGGAGAATCCGGTCCAGAATCACGCGTTCCATCATCTTCCCGAGGGCAGGTAGCAGACTAATCGGCCTATATCCATCTACTTCAGTATGCTGTTTCTCTGGCTTTGGAATCATCGTAATTAGCGCCATTTTCCAGCAGTTTGGAAAGTGCCTCAGCCTGAGTATGTTATTCATGAGCAAGACAATATACAGCAGAGCCCTTGTGGGGAGCAGTTTCAGCGTCCTGTTGTCTAAAAGGTCTTCTCCAGGCGCTTTTTTTACCTTTAGATTTTTTATCTGCTGTACCACTTCTTGAAGTGTAACTGGGCTTGCAGGCAAGGCCATTTGGAATGGCATCTCCAGCCTAAGCTCGACTACCCTTCGCCTATCTGCTGTTGTAAAGTCAAAAGGCTTAAATCTTTCCTCTAGGCTGTTTGCAAAGATTTCAGCTTTCTGCTGACTGGAGTAGCTCCATCCACCTGTAGGATCCTTAATTGGAGTCTTAGGGATGACCAGCCTCTTAAATCGCCTCGTAAGCTTCCAGAGCGAGTAATTAAATGATGCATCTGGACCAGCACTTTCCAATATGTCATCAATTCTGCCTTGTCTGATTTTAGCAAGCTCTTTTTGCAGTCGATTGGACAGTCTTTTGTAGATTTGATGAATGCGAGTATCTCCAGTTCTTGCATATTCTTTCCTGACTCTTCTTTTCAGGCTTAAGAGCGCAGCAGCCGTTGGTGGTAGACTAGCTTGACTATGTTGGGTTGGCAAGCGTAAAGTTTTCGGTGCAGCAGAAGACGCAGCCAGTGAAATGTTCTTCATGAGGATTGATATCGCGTCTTCGATATCCTCTGGGCTGTTAATTTCGACGTTCAGGTTAATTCTTCTTTCGAGATCGGCTTTAAAAACATCAATACGGGAGCCAGGTGGTAGAATATATTCCCTCTTGGGATTATATTGCGGTGCATGATGTAGCGTCGCTACTACTGGAAGGTGATCCGATGCGAGCTCATATTTTGTTTCAACGGTGAGTCTGTTTAGGGCAATCCTGTTGACAATAAAGAAGTCTAGTGCAGAGGGGTTAAGTCGTGTGTTGTAAGAGTAGAAAGTTGGCTCTCCAGTAGCAAGAACTTGGCAAGTAGTACTAGCTATGGCCTCTTGCAAACACCTTCCTCGCCTGCAAGATCTGGAATTACCCCACCATTGGTGTTTTGCATTAAAATCACCGCCTACAATAAACTTATCTCCTAAGGTTGCAAGCAATAGATCAAAGTCGGCCCTGCACCAAGCTTCATTGGGAGGAAGATATAGGGAGGAGACTTTGATGCTTCCACCATTCGTCGGTATAGTTACGCTGGCCGCTTGGATGCTTGTTTTTAGAATTGGCTCATTCTGTGAATGAGCGATACTTGATCTAATGATGACTGCAGAACCACTTTTAGCGGTGCCACTAGGATGATTAGCGTAGTACTGGTCGTATCCTGGCAAATATGCGTTCAAGCCAGGACGCATATGCGTTTCGGTTATTAACATGATATCGATCGAGTTTGAACTTAGGAAAAGCCTGAGTTCATCATTGTTTTTGACCAGGCCCCGTGCGTTCCATAATCCGATTTTTAACAGCGGATTTAACATTTGGATATTAGTTTTTGTACCAAGTCACGGAAGGCTCTATTGGAATCCATATTTTCCTGTATGAGCTTATACATTTGATCCATTCTTGCGTTTAGATCTAAAATCGCCTTTTCCAGCATACTAAATTTGTTGTTTAGATGCCAATCTTCGGCGGAACTGTGTGATCGGGGCGAGTTTTGGTTTGTTGGCGCGCTGGTACGTTTTTCTCCAATTGGCCTAGCTGCATCAGCATAAGAGAAGCCACTCTTAACAGTAGAGTTTGAGATAAACTGTACTTTAGTGCCTTGGTTATTTGGGTAACTCCTATTGCTACCGATAACTAGTCCATCTTTCGGCAACCTCACAGCTGGCTTAAGTTTTTTGGCTAGATCAATTCTTACCTTGCAGCCTCTGAAGCTCGACATGTGGTCTTCGCCGCAATTAGCGCATATAAATTCCCCATTATCATTCAGGTTACATGATTTTGAGCCAGTATCATGGTCCCCCGAGCATTTACCGCAAACCGGCTTTTTAAGGCAATAGTTCCTCGTGTGCCCGAAATCTTGGCATCTGAAGCATTGTACCAGCTCTTTACTCTGTTTGGCCTTTGATATTGTAACCCTGTGTCTACCAATTTGAGTTATTTTTAGTGCCTCAGCAACGTTGGGTGCGTTCTGGAGGTTAACGTAAAACATATTTTGTCTTGTTTTAACATTATTTATGTCCTCACCATCCTCCTCATTAATTTGAATGTTACGCCAGTCCGGTTTTCTGGGGCAATATATATTCAAAACTGTAAAGCCCTTGTCGGTAAAGGTGCGCTCTATTAATTGCCTGGGTACATTGGGATGAATATCTCTGAGCACCAATCTGCAGGGTTTGTTCTCCTTCAACTGGTGGTGCCAGAATTGACAATTTTGATTGGACAATAATTTGATTATTGCACGAAACGCATTCGAATTCTTCGTATAAATACGCGAGATCCCAGATTTCGATGTGCGTATGTCGTAATCGTTAGGGGAGACAGCAGAATTGAGCGCCACCTCCAGCTTATCCAATTTGTTGACTTGTGGCACACATATAGCAGGAGGCTTAGGAATACTACTTCCCTGCTGGAAACGGCTGGCTTCATTTTGCTGGCTCGATGGATCTTCGGAATCTGGCTCTTCCATTTCCATAATGGAATCAGCTTCTTCCGAAAGGGCTGCAAATCTATTATTTTGAAGCGCTGGCGGAGAGGAGGACGCAGTTCGTTGTCCCTGGGTTGTATTGACAGGAGTTGGCTTATTTTTTTGAGCCGATTTTAGTGACTCGACGGCTCCTTTCCGCTTCCTATTAATACCGGGTACTGGCATTTGAAACGAGCAAAATTTGTCCAGAGTTGGATTTGCAACTAAGTTTGTCATTGAAGCCGGTGTACTCACAACGGCGGGTGTGGAGCACAAACTGCCATTTGATGTCGCTACTGTAGTATACATTGATTGAGAGTTCACCACAGAAAATGTTAGGGTACTTGTAGTCGATGTACAAGTGGTTGAGGCAATCCAGTTACTGGTTGAGATTGACGGCTTTAAGTATGGTTTTCCCATTGACATATGCAAGTCCTTGGTTATTTTTGCTCTCAGCTCCGAAGGTGATTTACCAGAAATTTTTCTCATCTCCACGTACTTCGGCAGCTTATTGACTACTTCCTCAGCTGCTCCGAGAGCGGCCGAGTCTTCATCAGCATTCATTTACGTGAGATAAGATGACTTGCAAAACAAGCAAAGAAGAAAAATTCTGGGCTGTCTCTGCTCCGATGACGTGTATACGTCAGCAGAGCAGCCCCATACAGCAGATTAATTGTTGATTGGAATCCAAGAAAATAAGGATACTAAACGATTGCCAAAAAGCCAAGGTGAAACTAGGTTTCCGGGTGGTTTTTTTTTTTTTTTAACGCACTATACGCGAAATAATTGAAAAAGAGGAATTTATTACAATTTTTCACGGAGCGCACAATAAAAAGTCGACTAGTCACTTTGACAGCTACCAGGGTTGTGGGGGTTCAAAACTGAAACATAAAATTCAACAAAAACCGTATGTAAGCCCTTCAAATGTCAGGCAGCTACTTTTGTTTCTCTCTGTCAAAAGTTTTTTCCAGCAATAACAACAACAACAAGCATGAAATTTGAGAAAATACTACACTTGATCATGCTCAACTTTGGGATACCCTTTGCTTTATAGTTTCTGATTGATTGTAGAGGCAGGTTTCGTTAGGTAAGGAAATAAAAATCTAAAATGATATCAATTCAGCCAGAAAGCATCAAATCGTTCCGAATTGTTGACAATACAAAAATTTGGTTCCTATTAGTAGAATAATTTTAAATAACTATCAAATTTAGTGTGTTTTTCATAAACTTTCGGGAATGGGTGCAAACTTTTATATACTCAAAAAAAAAAAAAAAAAAAAATTTATTAATTAATGAATTAAACATTTTTATAAATTTATTTCACTAACTAAACTTAACTTTTGATAGATAAAACTTATTTCGTCGAGTATAACAATAACCAGAAGAAATTGCTAGAACGGATTACCAGGGTATACAAAAGATAAATAAAATAAATTCTATATATTATCTGGAAGGCATTTAATCTTCAACAACGCAACATCTTCACGTTTTAAATCAATATAGTCGTATAATCTTTGAACTCAGGGTATACAATGTCTCCGCTATCGTTATACCACTACATGTGTGTTGCTGATGCTGCTTAATTCCAGCAATTAATTTAAATGTTGATCCAAGACATTAAAGTCGCTCTGAAGCTGCTAGCATCGTAATGGAGGTTTGACTTTCGAGTGCCATATTTCAATGTACGTACACATGTGGATTAGAAGCGTAATACAACTAGTTAGGCTGTTTAGACAATGCAGTGCTCACTAATTGCGTTTAAGTTAAACATATTATATGAATTATACTACGAAATTACATATATATAAAATTAGTTGTTTAGCAACAGCCTTAGTACTGATAAATCAAGTAATCCATGAAGTTCCGCAAACACTTTTAATAGTGTATTAGATTTAAGCGCTCTTGTGTTTTTTTAGACAGATTTTTTTTAATCTATATATTAAGTTTTTCCAGCTGCCGTGATTCTTATACCATCGCCTCCTCTAATGTCGAAAAGATATAAGCAGACAATTAGTGAAGCTGGGAATTCGAACTGTGTGAATCACTTCATTATAAGCATTATACACTAAAAATAAGTGTGTATACTTGTACGTAAAGTGCTATGGCTTTTCGTTCGTTGTATTTCGAAGAAATCATGCCTTCAGGCACTGCAATTTTATCTTTCTAACATACTCAAATTACTTCCATCTCATTCAGTTAGTCTGGTTGAATGCCTTTCCTTCAAACTTCAGCCAACTTGCCACTGGCACCATTTGCTGAGCTACAATTTTTTTTCAAGTACACACACCCACACATACACAGTACAGAACGCATTAAGGCAACTGCCAATTTTGTGGCTTTATGCCAGGCTTTAGCATTTTAACTACTTTTAAACTCATCATTTTATGTCCGTACTCAAAATTGGCGTGCGCAGGCAAAGTGTACAAGCGCACCAAATGCTTCAGATCTAACTATAAAAAATTACTGAACTAATTAAAAATACATTTTAGTTTCTAATTACGAATTCATTTTAAAATGCAAAAATTGCTTCTAATGTTGTTCCTCTTTTTCTACTCGTACTTTACTTTGTGCGGCCCACTGCCATTTACATTCACATCTTTTCCGCCTTTTCTCGCCTCCCTTCGCCTTTAAATGCCTTGCCTTGGTTTGCAGTCCATTAGTAGCGAAACGTCCTTCGGTCGACGCCATCGGCGCTACCAGACACTCAAATACATGCATACATCTATACATTCTTCTATACTTGTACACTTACATACTTATGTACATATACTAAATCTAAATCCAAGAGCAAAGCATTTTAAAATGTTATTACAACAAAAACAGAGATGGCGATGACGGCAACTACGAGCAAACCATTAATGGCTAAAAACCATTTAAAATGGCCGACGGCATTCCACAGCAGCGGGCAAAAGAGAAAACAGCACAAAAGTTTATAACCAGAGCAAAAAAAAAACCAAACCAAAGCTCGGTGGTCACCACAATTGCAGCCATTATCTTTACGGTAATCCTGCGGGGCGACTCGAATTGTCACACACACACACATATACCCACATGCGTACACTTAGAAAAACGTGTGCTACTAAATATTACCACACATATGTAATTATTGTTTCGTTTCCAGTTTTAAAAGTTTAAGCTCTCAGATAATCCAAAGATCTTAGGCCACTAAATTTTCCATTTCTTATTATACAAATGCTCATTTGGCATTTGACGTAATAATACAAGACGAATGAACTGCGTTGAATATAGTTTTTCTGTAGAATTTTGTATCAACGATGTTTACTTGTTTACTTAGCCTTTTCATGTTGAATCGTGGTCAGATAAGACAGATTTGTGTATTTCAATAAATATGTAGCTAAGCTCAGTAAGTACGTACTTCGCTTGGATAGGCCTTTATTGAGGCACGACCGTAACATGAACTCAATTCTTGAGTGTGGATCATACAATTTCTCAGTGCACAAACGATGTACAAGCTGACTGGCCAATGCGGCGTATGAGTGTCGTCTGTAGAGTTCTCGTTGCCATCGTCGTCGTGGTCATGCCAGCGGCGCCTGTCGCGGCTATCAGCGCGTTAATCTCAGTACTTTCGTACTCGCAGTGCGCCATCTTTGTATCTGGCTAAAAGTTTCGTACGTTGTAGGTATAAAACCACTGCCGACCCGAACCCAATGACGACCGCAGGACGCAGGACTAAACCGGCCAATCGCGAGCACAACTTTTTGCTGACTCTGTTTCTATGTGCGATGCTTTGCCCCTTGCTGCTGTTTCCTGCACGCCATTTTTATTTTTATAAATCTAATGAAAGATAATGAAATTTTATTTCACTTCTTTTGATTTCAACGCAGTTGTCGTCAGCGTCATGCTAAAAACTAAAAGCCAACAGCAGTTGAAAAAGAGTCATGTATACTATATGAAAGCCTGAAAGGAGCTGAAGATGAAGCTGAAGCTGTAGCTGAAGCAGAAATAGGAGCAGTCAGTAACATACAATAATAGAATTAAAGTGGTTGTGGCTGCCACTTTGGGCAGAAGCTATGGGTGTGGCCACTGGGATAAAATGGGAGTGAGAGTAGGAGCGTGGGCGCTTGCCGAGTTCACAAAGTTCAGCTGATAATAAAGTTGTCAACAACATTCATTTAATTAAAGAAAACAAAGCCAGAGCACCAAGCACTTTGGGAATATTGTACGATTTCTATGCCTTTGTGGGTCTCAGAAAAGCATGAATAGCTGAGCGTTTCCGTGCTGAGATAGGCAGAGCGAGGCAGAAAGAAAGAGAGACGCACAAACGTAATGTTGAGCTGAGATTTATGGTTGTTGGCTAATATGGCCGCCGGTAATGGTAATGTGGTTTTGGTGGCCTATCCAAGTGTGTGTGTGCTCATAAGTATCGCTTACAGTGGGTTTTCATGGGTGTAAAAAAATATGTGGTTAGTTTAAAAGTATAAGGATATTGTAGTTAAGCTTTAAAGCTCTAGCAGAAATTATTTCCTTAGACATATATTAAATAAGTTTCAAACTATGCGATCTTGGTTATCTTGGATCATTTAGATATAAATAATGAAACATAAGCAAAGAAATATGAAATCTACAAAGCTCTGAGAGAAAGAGACTAAGAGACAAAAAAATCTATGAAAACACAGCTCGTGTACGCTAGTAGTAGACTTCTTTATGTGAGTCATTAGTGTTGTTAAGGAAATCAAAAATTATATTATATTATTATAGTAGGGGCTCGCAAAAAACAACTTTTGGTAGAACTGCCTTACAAAAACTGAAAAGAAATTCAAAAGAATTCATAAAATACCGCCCTGTTCATTTCCATCCATAACAACATACTCTATATATAATTCAACTTTTGAATCCTTTATGTGTCACAAGAGTTCATCAACTCTTTATATTTTTATTGATGTTGAACCTAATTATATTGAATGCTGATTATTTGTTTACTTTTCAGCGCTGATGGCAACTATGAAGTGACAATAATGACTAAAGCAATTCTGCATCATACGGGCAAAGTGGTCTGGAAACCTCCTGCCATTTATAAATCCTTTTGCGAAATTGATGTGGAATATTTTCCATTCGATGAGCAAACATGCTTCATGAAATTCGGTTCGTGGACATACGATGGATATATGGTAAGTATAACAACAACATGTAACCACATTCTGACTCCTGTACTGAGGACTTATCGGGGGCCTTTCGAGTAGCAAACCACGAGCCGTCTGTCAATCAGTGACACGCCTCAGCTGCTCGTGCTTCTGTTGCTGCGCCTGCTGGTAGGAACGCCGCTCAGATTACGCGGCTGTCCCACACAGCTAGTCAACCAGCCAACCAAGTACCGAGCCATCCATCAATACTAAAGGACTCAGTGGTTGGCTGATTGACTGACTGCTAATCAAACGCTACTTTACTCGATTATAAAAGCATTAAATCACAAAATCCAATGACAGCGCAGTTGAGGGGCATCGGAAAGGGGGGTGTGGACAGTGAAGTCTGCACGTGCAACATTCCTTCCTGGCTTCTTTTCCTGCCCCTCTGTAGCATCTCCATGTGTGTGCGTGTGCGAAAAAATTACTATTTAAACATGTAATACATAAAAAATGACAGTGGGCCGTTTGGTATGGGCGTGGTTGGGGTCTGGAAAAAGACATAAAACAACTGAGAAAAGTAAAAACAATTCAAGCTAGCAATTGATTGTGAGTTTTTGGCAATCAAACTTTCTGCAATGAAGCTGCGCTGGGGGCGTGGCAAACTTCAGATATTGTTGTTGTTGTAGTCCTCTCTTATGTGGTTGTTGTTGTTGTTTTGTTGCCGCGCCTTGGCAGTTATATTTATTTCAATACTGTTGTTAATGTTTATTGTATTTTTGTACACTTGACACGTTTGCTCGCTTCCTTTGTGTGATAAATCACATGTCTTACACACACACACACACCCACACTCACACACGCACACATGCAACGTCTGTGCAGCTGTATAAGAGATAACAGCCAGCAGCTGCGTTTAATGAAGCAGCCGCGCCCTTCAAAACTTTTTGGGCTCGTTTGTCAATCCCCAAACAAAACAAAAAACAAGACAAAATGGAGCGAACGCACAAATTCAAAATGGCGGGCTGCCTCCTGCACAACTGTTGCGTCAGCAGCCGCTAGATGGCTCATGAAGTCAAGTTGTGTTCATTATGTGGCTCCTGCCGCTGCCGTCTACAATGGCATGAAAAAAAATGACAAGACATTTTATCATTTACTTATATAAACGTATAAATTTTGTTTTTCTTTGGAAACAAGGCACATTTACGCTTCGAAAGGTTCAACATGCTTCATTGATTTCGACTTCATGCACTCTGAAGCACACACATGAGAACGCACATATGTGGGAATCAAAGTTTGTATGTAATATGTGTATATAGTACATACTACATACGCGTCATGCACATAACGCTGGCCCGTTTGCTTTTGTCCATATATGAAAATTGTTGTCGGCTGATTTCTTTGCTTTCCTTGACCATTCGACAATATAAGCGTAAATATAGAACGAGGTAATAATGGTGGCACAGCCTGTGTTGCATAGCCTTTCTTTTTAATACTCTGCTCTGAGAAAATTGGATTCAATATATGAAGCAATAGATAAAGCTAAAATTACTTACCAAGCTTGCATTTCAGTACATTTAAAATAATATTTGTCACTGTACCTGTATCTTGTTCATTGACAGCAAGTTATCACTTTACTAAATCTATTTGCTTAAACATATTAAGAGAAAGTGCATAAGATGAACTTCTTAAGAAGGTCGCTGCAACAGCTAAAGGATAAAAACCATTCTGAATAATTCACTAAGCTCAATATAACTCGTCCTGTTCCAGTTGGTTCCACCAATGTTCTCAAAAGAACATTACAGCTCGATAAGAAGTATATAGTAATAGGATTACTCTATGTGTGAAAACGCTCAGTTTGTGAATCTAAATATCAATAATATGCAACAAAATACAATGCATTTTGAAAAACTCAACTAGAGCCTGGCAATGCTTAAGAAATTTTTCATGTGAGTTGGATTAAACTGTTTTATTCGTGAACGGGCCCCTGCGTTGATGAGGTTGTTGTTACCAGTAGAAGTCGAATATTAGTTAACGGCGAATACTCATATTTCATTATAAATTCTCAACACACAATACAACAACACAAGTAGAAGTTGAACATGGCAAAATGCAGCTAGTGAAGTGAAATGGAAATGAAATAAAAGCTAGAACGTGAATGTCATTTACATTCGCGAGTACGTGAAAGAAAACGAACACTGACGCCAATTTAAGCTGGAGCACATGAAATGGCAATAGAAATAACCATTCTTTTGCCAATTGACGAGTGTCAGCATTTGTCAAAGGTGCGATTTCCCATCACTTGCCATTTTCATAGCAAATTCGTTCAGCTGCCACAACAACGTCGAACATCAGGGCAAATGATGTTCACGCTGATGAACCTGAAGAAGTGGGAGTGGGTGAAGGTGAGCGCGTAAGCAAATGAAATGAGCCAACAAATCAACACAAATAGCGATATGAGTGGGTTCAATTGTATAGATGTAGGAAAATGTACAACTGAATGCGTGTATTTGTCTTGACAGCCAGCAAGCAGGTGTTGTTACAAACGTTTTGCAGAAGCAGTAAGACAGCGTGCAATAAATCAAAAACTTTAAAACAAACTGTGCAGCAGCTGTTGCCGCTATTTGCCATAAAACGAACCTAAAACTGTCTGACTGCCAGGGACGTGACTCCTTTGACTATCAATGCCAAAAGCCAATAACTTACACACTCCATCCCCACTCTATCTTTATCTTTCAGGTTGACTTGCGGCATTTGAAGCAGACCGCCGACTCGGACAACATTGAGGTGGGCATCGATTTGCAGGACTACTATATCTCCGTCGAATGGGATATCATGCGCGTACCTGCTGTGCGAAACGAGAAATTCTACAGCTGTTGCGAGGAGCCGTATCTCGATATTGTCTTCAATCTGACGCTGCGACGAAAGACACTCTTCTACACCGTCAATCTGATCATACCCTGCGTGGGAATTTCGTTTCTGTCCGTGCTCGTTTTCTATTTGCCCAGCGATTCGGGCGAAAAGATCTCTCTCTGTATTAGCATTTTGCTCTCGTTGACTGTGTTTTTTCTGCTTCTCGCCGAAATTATACCGCCCACATCGCTGACGGTGCCGCTATTGGGCAAGTATCTGCTTTTTACCATGATGCTTGTAACGCTGTCGGTTGTGGTCACCATTGCTGTGCTCAACGTCAACTTTCGGTAAGTTCAAATAGTTCAATATAGTCTTCAGGTTTTATAAGGTCCTCACAATCATTATCTCGCTCAAGAAATAAGACCAATAGTTCCAATAGCTATAGTATTTCATAGAGGGACACCAAAACTGTGTGTATTATTTGAAATATATTTTAACTCGTTTAAATAACAGTAGCAGGAGCTTAACAATAAAAATGCCTAATATTACCAAAGTTGTGTCAAGCAAACATGATCGAAAAAATACAAATTTCAAGAGATAAACACACCACAAATAAATTAAAAATAGACAAAGCGTGCAGCTAAGACTTATACTGAGCAACTTGATTTACTTAATGCAAAAATAATTTAAAATTTTTGACCTAAAGAAACAACTTTTGAAACCTAAAACCTTATACAAACATGGAAACGGGTTTCTTTGTTTTGTATTTGGATTTCTTAATTTTTATTTATTCATTTATAAAAGCTGTTAAAGTTTGCAACTCTTAAAGGAAATTCTTTTTAAATTAAAATATATAGACTTATGTTAAGCGGTATTTATATCAATATAGTATGGTATTTCAAATTGGAGGAGTCTAACTTTGCACTCTGAATGGCTGCCCAAAGCAATAAATGTGATTTGAAATGTATTGCTTCGCAGATCACCTGTCACGCATCGCATGGCACCGTGGGTACAACGCATCTTCATTCAAATCCTGCCGAAGCTGCTCTGCATAGAGCGGCCCAAAAAGGAGGAGCCCGAAGACGACCAGCCGCCTGAAGTGCTCACCGACGTGTTCCATTTGCCACCAGATGTGGACAAGTTTGTCAACTATGACACAAAGCGCTTCAGTGGTGACTATGGCATACCAGGTAAGTCCCTTCCAACCAGTTGCCATACCAACTTGCCTTGCCACATCTAATGAAATCAAAAACAATTTGCGAAAAGCAAGGGCACGCGCTCACGTCCCTTCGAAATCCGATTTACAGAATTCTATACAAAAGGCGCACAGTTCCAATTGTATGCATCTTAGTTATAGTCAACAGAAATCTGCACAAAACAAGCAAAGTTTCATTGCTTTGTTGTTGCATTCTATTTTTAAACCATTTTCTTTTTTTCTTTTGGCGATGTACTTTAGAAAGTTTCTGCAACGACTGCTGCAAAAGTTCGGCTTTGGGGGGCTCTCCTGCTGTCGCTGTTGCTGCTACTGCTGTTGCTGGTGTTATTATTGTTGCAGCAGTAATTTATGCATGTTTTCAACTTGCTTTAGCGGGCGCATTAGCCGACTACTGACTGCTACTACATATATATATAAGTTTTCAAAATATCCATATATACAAATACGCATACTATATATATGCTAGTTTATATTCCGTTTTAAATATGCGCAACAACATTAAAATTATATGCATTTTATACACGCTGCCAGGGGCGAGTTTGCAAATAATTTATGGCAATTAACAGGCAGTGAAGCGGCAGAAGCAGACAGCAAGCCAACTTGCATTTTGCAACAGCGGCAGCAACTGAAAAGTTTGAGAGCCAACAGCGACAATAACCGCCGCCCTCCCATCCGTGCCACAGGAACCAAGTGTTATTAACTGTTTTAAGTCCTAAAATATTGCTTTGTCGCTGTGACGACTTTCTGAAAGTTGATTAATTTTATTTATGAAGTAGCTTAACAAATGCCTAAACTCGCCTTTTTGTCTGAAATATAAACAAATTGAATTCTATCCCTTAAATTATGTCATTACTATACAAACATTTCTGAAGCTTAATAAACTCCTTAATAAAGCTCATTGGGTGAATAAAAAATGAATAAAATAGATTCTTATCTTATCTGCATATATAATATTTATAATCGTATATTATTTAAACATATTTTTATAATCTTGCAACTATCGAAACTTTGTATACAAAAATAAAAACTCATATATATGAGCGATTAATTGGTAGAATATATATATATGCATTTTATAAATGACTATAATGCTAATGCTTTAAATGGCTTTCCATGGAAGATTCCCAATGATTGATTATTCTTTAATTTTACAATGTAGCAGTCTTAATCGAAAAGTAGCAGTCGATTACAATCCAATTGAATTGTAAGCCAAGTTCCATGAATTATAACTAACACGATTTCGATTGACTCTTCTCTCTTTACCAACTCACCTGAAATGTCAGTGTTTTTAAACAGCTTTAAGCACACCTTAAATCTCTCGAAATGCCTGCAACTTTTCTAATCTCCCCACATTACGCACACGACAAGCAAAGCCACTCAAACAGCTACAATTCAATTGCTGAAGGAGGAAAATAAATCCAAATTTAACTTTGAGAAGCCTGTCGTTGAAGTACGCGCGACTGGCCCGGTCTGTCTGATTGGAGCATTGGAGTCTCGCAGCGCCCCCTCAAACTTGTGTTCAGGACAATAGAAAAAAATCTGAATAAAAATTAAGCATTTTATTTTTCCTTTCTTCCGCTTGTCTTCTTGTAGTTACTCTTCATGCGCATAAAAACGTTGCAAAAGCAAATGTCCAGTCAAATAAAAAAAAAGAGAAAGGAAACGAAAATGCAGAAAACTATTCATTGAGTTGCCTTATTGTTTCTGCAGCAGTTGTTGCCAACGCCGGCACTTCCTTTGGGGCATGCCTTGGGTTACCATCGTCTTTGGGTCAAAGACAAGTCACAATAAAAAAGTTACAAATTGCATTTTCACACAAATGAACAGCACAGTTGAGCAGTAAAATACAACTTGTTAACAACTTTATTTGCCTAACGTTGGTAAGGGTGCATACTTGTATTTCTGATGGGCCATAGCTTCAACAATATCTGTAATTAGACAAAATAATATAAATCCTTGCTCCACCAGTATGAGATGGTTAAATTCTTTGTGAATATGTATCTTAAACCTTCTCCCTTTACAAACAAGCTAATATTGTTCTATTTTCATTCACGATTCTAAATTGCTTAGTTAGAATTATATATTCGTCTTTCACCACACAACTGCATATAACAAATACATTGAAGAAAAGCAATTCAGTACAACATTATAATAAATCCTTTAGACATAGGTTTTTAAATTTGAAACTTTTCTAAAGTTTATAAAATAAGTGAGTAACATATGTGCGACTTCCCACATTAGTTTTCCAACTCTAGCTTTGAAAATTTTTAAAACATAATAAAAGAAAGCAAGTGCAATGTTAGAGTTACCAAAATACAGACATATACTTATGTTTATGTGCATTTAAATCACAGCTACTGTCAGATTAACCGATTATAACATCCTTCTTCGTTGTGATTTTGGAATAAAAGTTGCTAACAGGGTAGGTAAGCAAGCATCCGAGAAAATACTAGAATCCCACCAAATGTTTAGAAATCCTCCCGGTGATACAGTCGAATATATGTAGAACGATTCGTTTGGTGGTTCTGACAAAAAAAAAAAATATATATAGATACCTCATCTGCAAAATAAATCATTCAGTATTACAATAACATATAGTATGTGTTGGAGAATTTTATTTGAGCCCCCGCACTATAATATTCAAATAAACAAATAAAATGAACAGAAAATTATTACCAACAAGTCCATGAAAAAATACAACTTTTACATTCACGAAGAAAAACACGACTTTAGCATTTAATATTGAAACTATTTAAATTTTTGGTTTAATTCTGAAACTTATTATTGCAAATACAAAAAAGTCATGTACTATACATATGTGAGAAAAGTAGATTAAATATTCACTCTATTCTTTAGAGTACAGGGACTGTAATAAATGTTTTCGTATTTTTTATTAAGTCTGCACATATTAAATTAAACAATTGCTTACAAATTGTGAGATTCAATAGATTGACATCCTAATTCTAATTGCTTCCCCTGATCTCTATAATTGCAGCACTTCCTGCCTCGCATCGCTTTGATTTGGCCGCAGCTGGCGGAATAGCCGCTCATTGCTTTAGTGAACCACCGCTTCCCTCCTCACTGCCACTACCGGGCGCCGACGATGATCTCTTCAGTCCATCGGGTCTCAATGGTGACCTAAGTCCGGGCTGTTGTCCTGCAGCTGCCGCAGCAGCCGCCGCTGCTGCCGATCTCAGTCCCACATTTGAGAAGCCATATGCGCGGGAAATGGAGAAAACCATTGAAGGCTCACGTTTCATAGCACAGCATGTGAAGAACAAGGACAAGTTTGAGAGCGTAAGTAATTAGCATGGAAAGTGAAAAATGTAATTAATTTTCCATTGGAAATGCAATTTCGCCAAAAAGCCCCCACCAGCAAAGCGCAGACGTAGGAAATGCGTGGGAAAATGTTTCAATTTCTGACATTGCTCAAATCAGCTGCAATCTTTGTTTGCCTTCCTCGGCCTTCCGTTTCCACCCAGCCAGCCTTTCACTCTTTCAGCCAACCAGCCTGTCTGACTATGTCCGTCCTGTTTGCGTGCGTCTGCTCTTGATAACCCGCATTAGCCAACCCGTCAGCTCACATTGAAAGCTCGTTGCTGGGGTTTTCTCTAATCAAAAATTGTAAACGAAAATAGTGATGGCATTGAGAGTTGAGTTGAAGGTGATGTAAGGGGCCGGGAAGGCAATTCCCCTCCTGCAAACATGGCGCATCAGCAGCTTCAGCTTCAGATTTAGCTTTAGCTTTACCAACAACTGCATCATCGTCACGTTGAGTTGAGTGATTGAGTTGTTTGTGCACAAATGGTTCGCTGCATGTGGTTGGAACAGTTTACGTGTGGCTCTGTGTGATGTGAATGTGTATGTTTGCCAATCATGGTGGCGATGTTGCCATCGGATTGAATCAGCAATGTTTGCTTCCAACTTTTGGCTTAAATTGTTTGCGCCGACCACAAAATTGAAACAGATTTGCCAATTGATTTTATGAGATTTTCTAAAGATATTGGCAACGTAGATTATCGATTAGAAAAGTCCACTAAACTAATTTGGAAACATTTTTTTAACAACAATTTTCTTGTTTTCATTTACAGGTCGAGGAGGATTGGAAGTACGTAGCAATGGTGTTGGATCGTTTGTTTCTTTGGATTTTCGCAATCGCTTGCGTGGTCGGCACAGCGCTTATTATTTTGCAAGCGCCCAGTTTGTACGATCAGTCGCAGCCGATTGATATACTATATTCGAAAATTGCCAAAAAGAAATTCGAACTGCTTAAGATGGGCAGCGAGAACTCCTTATAGCGACCACTTGGGTTCGCAGCTGGCTGGTGGAACTTAATCATCAGCTCGCTGCGAACCCTGTTCGCCGCACGTGACGATGATCGTGGATAATATACAGTGAGTAACACCATGAGCATGTCGTCGGCGTTATACAACACCAACACTACCACAGACATTAGCAATGGCAGTAGTGTTGGCAACGCCTCAAACGGAAACGGAAACGTAAACGAGACGACCACGGCTATTGCATCATGGAGTCCATTGTGAGTACGTAGCGAAGCGAACATTGCGAAATAAACAAATGCGAAAGTGCACGTTTTTGGAGCAGTTGATCAAAATATGTATGTAACATAATGAAAGACATGAGTTGGAAGTGTTGGAGTATTCGAGAAAGCCAACTAATGAATTACATATGTATGTATGTATGTACGTTGTATATGTACATTATGTGCGAGTATGTACGAGTTTCTGGCAAGGCCTGATTTTGCCAGCAGCAAGTTAGTGAGTAAGTTTTTGCATATAAGCTAACGAGTATGATGTCGAAAATGGCGTACATGGCTGCAGGGAAATAGAATGCGGCCAGTGTTGTATAAAGCGTGTGTAGTTTTTGTAACATTATATTGTATTTTTGAGCGCCAAAAAGTTCCTTGTTGATTTTTAGTTGTAAAATTTCGAAGAAAACACAAATACACAAAAAGTGTTTTAAATGGCATTTTAAATTCAAAAAAATGACTGCATGTGTTCATGTGTACGAGTATGTGTGCTCTGAGTGTGAGTGTAAGCGTGTGCGTTCGTTTATTGCAATAATGCGAACGAAATCAATTTTAATTGCTTTTTATTTGTGCATATACATATATTTTTCACATCAGTTTTAGGCAAAATGCAACGCAAAGACAGACACAAATTGCATCTTGCGCAGCATTCAAACTATTTTAGCATTAGTTATGTCTATGTGTACGAATAAGTAACTTAATTATGTGGTAAATTAAATTAGCACCTAAGTCGTAATTAGTTTAAGCTAAAGCAAGTATTAAGTAAATGAATATTAAATAAGGATGCCAAGAAAAATTGCGGTAACGCACCTTGGACAAAGAAAGCGCGAAATTCTGAAATAAATTTAGTTAAATGTTGATAAACATACATCAAATTTTTAAAACAAATCTCCAAAAAAAACCCACACATTTTTACTAAAAATAAACCAAATATATATAAACACTCACACACACACACAAACACACCAGAAATATAATAATAATAAGCATATACTTGTATGTATACATTTATATACATAGTATACAATTAGATAATTCCCACGAAATCCCAAAAAAGTTCCAATTGAAAACACTACAAGTAACAAACAATAACCACTTGAAACAAAAATCACACAAATTTCTTAGCCAATAATATTAAATGGCCAATGTTTCGTTTGTGTAATTTGTCCAATTAAATGCATCGAATTTGCTAAAAATCTCGCAACATTTTTATTAGCATTTATACGTGCTGGCACCGCAAAGCTCAACCATACAATGTGCGAAAACAAATTTTGTATTTATTTCATTGCCGAACAATTACAGATTTCATTGGGTGCCAAATTGTTGACACATAATGCCACTTTGTATGCGAGTGTGTGTGTCTGAATGCGTCTGGTGGATGACATTTAAATTAGTGTTATTTATGGGCTTTAAAGAAAATTATTTGGTATGTAGATATTTTGATTATGTCTATTTCAAGCTACCCTTCGCTTTTACGAAAGGGCAGCTTTAAGGCGAAATAGTGCATCATAATAATGAACGTGTGGTCAACTTTATATGCAAAATTTTTCACCTGCCTACGCCCTTGATGGTATCTGGGTTCTCATTTACTTAAACAGACATACATATTACGTTTAAGGGGACTAATCTGGATGTATAGCTTAAGCTTAGCATTTCATACAAATGTTATGAGAAATGTAATATGTGAGACAGTAGAAAGGAGCTGATTGATTACTAAGTGTGAAATATGGAAAAATGACTATGCCGTGGCCCCAAACTCCAAATTCGTGTTTAACATTAGAACGGAAACGAGACTATTTACAAGCTTAGAGTCGTTAGTCATGATGCTCTTTAGTGAGCTTATGCATATTCTTATTGGTGTTTTCTAATTCTCTTATAGCTTATTCTTACTCTTTGCATAATTATTGTTTGTTTATGTAAGAGAAGTAGTAGAAAGAATATTTCCCCAATTCCCACTGCTGGTCACTGATAAAATCTCCGATTAACTCCTGTAAAGAGAAAATACTCTTAATTAAGTAGTCAACATAACTGTTAGCTTGGAAAATGTAATGAGTTACTTTATTTAGCTCTTCACCTGTTTTCGGGAAAGCTGACATCTACTTAACTATCGAATTCTGATTAATTCAATAATGAAAATTGCATTCCATATTTTCATTCCATTTAAGTGGGCATATAATATAATTAGGCTAAAATAAAAGTGCAAGTCACTTGTGATGTGCACAATATTTTTATTTTTTGATTGTTCTCAGTAATTGCCAGCATCTGATAACGAATTTCATACGACTCTCAAAACAGTTGTCATTTGAAACCTTCTTAATTAATTAAGTTTCAGCAAAACTAATTATATTCGCTGACTGTCAAAGTCAAAGCAATTAAACATTTCTACTATTAACATAATTGAGAAAAGACACTATTCAATTTCCAGCCCCGTTTTCGTACTTCTACTCAAGGCTTTTTGTGTGTTCTCGCTCTTTTTATTTTTAATTGATTTTAATAACTTTTGCAACGCGAAAACAACAAAAACTAGGCGACCACAGGCAGGGCTGTAGCGCTGAAGGCACGAAACAAATTAAATGTGGAATGCATGCAATTTGTATGTGCATACATATATAGTATTTGTGAGTATGTGCCCGCTTTCAGTTAATAAAAAGCGAAAAACATGCAAATTCGCACAACTTTTTGGGACCGCCAGTGAGCCAAAGGCAAACAAAAACTACCGACAAGTCCCAGCAACAACTATTGGGCGAGAAATACCGCGCGATGGCGGTGGCTCCCCGTCTCAGCCAGCCCTGTGGATCCAGCTGAGGGGTTGCCAAGATTTTTGCACTCTACCGAAATATAAGTATGTATGTAGTGTTGTGCTTATTATTGTTGCCACTGTTGTAGTTTGGTGGGAAGAGGCTGAAACGCTTGGGGATCAGTGCGTGCGAGGTGGCAAAAGTTTAATTAAAATTCCTAATCGAAAATATTCAACATTTGTGAATGCGAATTAATTAAAATAGTTTTACAAGCCAACGAGTGAGTGAGCCTGTGCGTGAGACGGATGCACAAAGAGAGAAAGCCGGAAAGAGAATGAGAGAGGAAGTGCAAGTACAGGTGCAGTGGTTCAGAAACGATTTATCCGACACAATTTATGCATGGAAACATTTTTTTTTTTTTAATTGTAGAATAATATTTACTTAATTATTTGTAAAGAGAAATGCTAATGTTTTGTTTAACTTCAGAGTTTTCTGGTTTTATACTTTCAAGAAGCAGTCACTTCCTTATTCTTCTATTCTAGACCGCACAATGGCTTAAGGAAGCTTTCTTAGTTCTTCCCCTCTCTAAACAGAATCATTGAATAAAGCAACTGTTAACAATAATGGACATACTTGTATATTTCCGTTTCTGCTGAAAAACAGTTGTGTTGAGACTTTCTTATTCGTTTATTGCAATGATAAGTTCTTCTAAATGAATATAGTACATATAGTGTGTTTGGTACCTCTCCTGGTCACCTAGTCTGTCAAGATGGATCGTGATAGATAATTCATTTGACTTCTCCGTTTCCTACAGCGTACGTACCACTGTTTGCATTGTTATGTGCCAGCTATTTGTATAAATTTGTCTGTGTAAATTAAAGCAAATTTGTGCATACAACAGCTGGCGGCGACATTGCATGTGCATGCCTGTGTGTCAGCGTGTGTGTTTGCGTGTATGTTTGCGTGTACATGTATGTGTGAGAATGAATGAGTGTGCGATAGAAGAGCGAAGACGGAAGTCAAGCACTTTAGCCCAGACATATGCAATATGCGGCATGCGTCGTTGTCGGTGCCACGCCGTCAAGTGTTAATAACAAATTGTGCAAATTGCACAAACGAAAAGGATTCACACGTTGCTGGTGCACACAAAATCAACAACAACAACAACACTATCAACAACAACAACAACACTATCAACAACAACAGTTGAATACAAAACCAACAGCACACCGTAACCGAATCAAATTTAAATAAGCTAAAACCAGTATTTAAATAGCAAAACCAATTTTGGTGTATTAAATTGTAAAATGCATAAAAATCAACAGTTAACATTTTTTAAACATTTAGCTATAAAACTAAATTTAAATCTTAACTAAAAGAAGTGTTATGACAAAACGATCATAAAACACTTAATTATAAAACAACAAATTGCTAAACTAACACACATTAAAAGCAAAAATTAACATTAACACAAAATTTAAAAATAATAAAACTAATAAAAAACGTACACAAAAAAGTATACAAATAAGCCGAGCAACCCCGAAAAATCCAAAAGCTAAACAAATTGGAATTCTGCATTGAAAAACATCGTGCACACAAACAGTATTTAACAGAGCTTATACAATTTTAATAAAATTACACAAGCTGCAAAAAAAAGCAGTCGAGCAAGAAACTAGTATTTGTCAGCTGTCTCGATTTCCGCTACATAACAGCAAACACATACATACATAAATTCAAAGTCTGAACAGAATTAGCGTATGCGCAGCTCATCGCCTACCTATATCCACATACGTACTATATGTGCGTACTATATACATTATGTTTGTGTATATGTACGAAATATGTATCGAAGAGAGAACACACTCGCATAATGCAAGCTGCATTAACATTAATTAATTAAAAAGAAAACAGCAGGGGGCATTGCAATTTCAAACTAAAAAACGGTATAAAATCAATGTGAAACCTGAATAAAGAGAATCGTCTAATTGGCAACAGAATAAATCAATTAAATAGCTGTAGGCAGATATAAAAAAATGACAAAGGCACAATTACACATACACAGACACACTCTCATAAATAACTGAAAAATGATCGTAATTGGAAATTGCTGTACACGGGTTTTTTCAAAGCACTGTGCCACCACAGTATACTCGTACAATCCTTGTAAATATAGCTTAATTTTTAGTAAGTATTTAATAAAAACCTGCATAAATAATTGACTATAACTTGTTATACGTACATGGGTATTTATTGTACAATTTAAAAGAAAACTAAAAAAAAACAACACAAAAATCGCGCAATTGAATGTGTTTGCCAATTAGCATTCCTCGTTTGCATTCCTGTGCAGTTTTTATTAATTTCTGCTTACATTTTGCCGCATTTCTATGTCGTGAATTTTTTATAGAGCTTTTAAGCTGCTGCAATTGGATTTGTGTCGAATCAGATATGGGTATCCTTTTGTGTTTCCTACGAGCTACGAGTGTACAAATCATGTTTATCAACATTTATCGGCATAAAATAAGACTTTGAATAAATAGGAGAACTAAAAATAGCAAAATATTTACTTCAAAAGGCAGTACACACATAAGTAGCTTAACAGGCAAACATCAAACAGTATCAATATAAAGAACGATATAGATTAGATAACGAACTCGAGAGTGAAAAAGTCCAATTATGTGCAAATATTCCCAAAAAGGTTCAGCATTGATGTTCAAGTAGAAATACGAAATATTTCTGAAATGAAGAAGTGACAATCAAAGCATGCACGAAATGGCAGACCAGAACAAAAAATTGTGTTTAGATTTGTTTAATTTCCGAGTCTTAAATTGAAACAATAGTACTTCAATATTCTTTTTGGTTTTCTACCGAACGACTACAGTTTCTAATTGGCAAAGTTTACTCTCCTACTTACCGAACTATCTGAGTGCAGCAGCTTAAGCTTCGATTGTTATCCATTTCAGCTTCATTATTTTAAACTGATTCATGGTAGCTAATAAAATTTCAAGCTAAATAACTTTTTGTTATAGTTTTAGACAATCAAATTAAAAGGCGTACTAAACGCGAGCATAAAAAAAAGAATATATATATAACAACAAAAAGACGAAAAAAAACTAATGACAAGTAAATGGCGTAACTTTTCTGTGAATACATGAAATTAAAACATAAAATTATATTTAAATTCATAGCACATGCTATCATGTGCGTGTGTGTATAGCAAAACTATTTATGGGCTTTAAAAACTTTGTTAAAGCCCCGAATATTGTTTTAGTTTAAAACGAAAACAAAGCAAAATTAATTTCCAACATATACCATTTTTGTAAATTGTTTCACTTGGGAAAATCGACACGCTACTGCAAAATAAATAGTGAGAAATAACATAAAACTAATATGAAGCGGAACGAAAGGGAATAAAAAGAATAAAACCAAAATACAAAATACAAAATATATGCAAAATTCGAAGACAATTCGAAAAAGTCAAATACATAGACGTGTGTATATGCTCTCATTGGTTGTGTTTTTAGGTTATAATTAAACATGCCAGCGTGAGTGTATGTGTGGGTGTGCACAATTCAAATATATACATATATACATATTTATGTGCACTCATACATACACTCATATAGGCAGTCGTTCATTCAATCACTCAGTCAGTCAGTCACTCAGTCACTAAGTACGGTTCATGGTCATACATACATATGTAGTTGTACAGTTCATTTGCACATTCAACATTATAGTATATATATATATATATATATATATATATATATATATAATTACATACGAGTACATATATGTATATATAGTACACATATGCATAAATTACTTAATAATAATTAAACTTAATTAGCAACACAAGCTAAACTGCAAATTATTGTAATGATGTCAAACATTTTGAATTTGCCTTTATTAAAATCATTTCGTTTGTACGTTTTAGGTTTAGCTAAATGTTATTATATTGTGCTTGATATACAGCAAAAACTGCAACAAAAAGCATAGCATAGTTATAGATAAAGCCAGGACATAGAAAGAGAAAACGTGTAATTTAAATACTGCCACAAAAAGACAAAATAAAATGCAAAAAGTACATATAAAAATATATACATATAACTCTCTACATATAGATATACGAAGTATGTAGGCATGAGTATAACTACATATTGGGTGCGCCTAACACATACACCCGCTCACACACAATCACCCACATACACACATCAGAACCTAATGTAAGTGTAAGGCTATGATATTTCAAAAAGAAAAAAAAGAATAAGGAAACCAGGCTCGAAGTTAACATTGTGGTTAAGCTACAACCAAGAAATGCAAATATACTGATACACACACACACACACACACACATTTGTATATAATGACTTTACATATATAGCCGCATAAGCGCGCGCACACACACGCATACAACCCATAAGAAAAAATAAAAAATACAAAATTAAGTGAGACACAGCAAACTAGTTAAGCAAGCCAAAACAAAATGCCAGTTTGAAGTAACGTACGTGAAAAACATGTAAATATTGTCGGCTTAGTTTCTACACTCCATCAATATTGCCGACACACGCTGCGTATGCGTAATGGCATGGCACATAGACTTAGCACTAGGCAATACAGCAAGTCAAAGAATTTATTTCAATGTACGATTGATTTCGGGTACAGAAATCCGAGCAGACAACGAAAACGTGCACTCAAACCTAAAGACGTGCACAAACTTAGTAGCACACACACACCAACGTATTTACACCTTATACTAAAACTTTGATCAATATTAAACCACAACAACTATGCCAGAATGCTGTTTAAATGCCCTTTCCAAAAATTCAATTGTGAGATACTACTTTTAAATACCTACAGTAAATAGGAATCTTGAAAATATATTCAACAATTACTTTCTTAATTACTTCATTATTAAAGACACATTTCCCAATTTTCAATTTGGTAGATTAAAAAATTGGAAGGAACAAATCTCATTCATATATCCTATGATACCAAATGATTTTTATCTCTACATACTTTTAATTACAATTATTTTTCAGAGAGTAAACACTGAGCAATTATATTACCTCAAATCTAAAAAACAAAAAAGATTTAAAAAGATACGCCCTAAAACATAATAAACCGCCAAATTGTTGTTCTGATGGACTATCTGGTCGATTTCTTCATTATTTATATATTTAACAGTTGTATTTATTGCTACTCTATCAAATTCAACTTATATTTTATAATTGTATTTGTTCATACTCTATCATATTCAACCTCTTAGAGTGTTTAATTACATAACGTACTCTAAGACCATATATCCATAGAACTGGAAGTAAACTGCAAAAACCATTTTTGAATGCATTAGAATTCTATTCACTTCTGAAACGTTCGGAAAATTAATAAACTAATGTTGTGTTGCTTAAAAAACTGCTCAGAAACAAAAAAAAACTGCACTGAAGTTTCACATTTGAGCTGACTGCCCTAGAAATTTAAGTACTTATATGCTGCTTCAAGTATTCCATTTATTTGTATTTATATAATTCACAAGTACAGTATTTCACGGCTTTGGAAAGGGTATTAAAAACCACGAAATAATCATAATTTTCAAACATTTTTTTTTATTTTCCAAGTCACACGTAGCACATACAGTAATAATAATTAGTTTAAAAAAGAAATAGCTATTAAACAAAATATATAAAAGATGTAAAAATGAATAAGATCGAAAAACAAAACTATTTGATAAATATGCGGCTTGACCCTGAGATTCAAAAAACATAAAATCGTATGTCTTCCAATCAAAGGTCGTCTTTTGTAGCAAAACACAACAAGAATCAAAGTCTGCGTATTGCTAACACAAGAATTTTGGAAGCGCACTGGCAAGCAAAATCGCAATTGTACTCCACAACAGAATGTTCGTTACCAGAGCCCCACACCCACAGTTACACCATGCACAATACAACACTAAAACAGAGCACACAAGACATTTCAGAGGTATTTAATTACCAGCTTTTAGAGTTATATTAAAAATAAACTAAGCGACTGCTATTTAAAAGTAAAAACTTTACTCAAAATTGTGTGTCAGCTTCTGACTTTTCAATGCTTTCTAGTTAGTCCTACAAGTGCTTACAACTCATTCTCTCTCTCCTTTATAACACCATTTCATTTCAATAGACTCCTCACGCATCAGTTCATTTCATTCTAAACAGTAAGTAATAAAAACTTATCAAGTACCTGACAATAGATGCAATATGTATTCACAAATTCCGTACACAAGCTTCTCCCGCTTCCTCGCTTCCTTATCAAACTTGTATTTAGTCAAGTCATGCACCTGTTTACTATATACTACTTGTATACTATACTTCTTCCGACATGCCAAAACAAACCAACATCGTCTTGTACATATATACAATGCTACTGCAGCTGCTCACAAATTTGCGTAAAGTTTCATCTGTTCAATGAATACAAAAACGGTTTCAACAAGAAAAAATGCAACACACATCTCTTACATATTTCAAGCAGCAACGAACGACTTGGCAATTGCAGGACAGTAATTGCCAGCACCCCCACACGTCCTTTCATACATCATTTGCAGTACCAAAGAACAACAAATGAACTTAAACGAATTTGAAGTGTTTTATTATCCGTACTTACGTATTTACGAAATCAAAACAATTGAATTCTGAGAATCGAAATCTTTTAACTTTTGTAAAATATTTTCAAACACACTTACACACACACTCAAGACAAAGTATTGAATTTCAATTTAATTTCGTCGAGGAATCAAGAAACTACTATTAGCTTCTAATTGGCAAACAGGATACATGAGGGAGTACTCGGAGTATTGAGTGGCCGTACATTTTACAAAATAATTTACCTATTTCCGGAATATTCTTGACTAAATCTACCATCGATGTCTTTATCTTCCTTTTTGAAATATGTATATTTATACAGAAACAATTATTTCAATGATCCCAAATAAGTTTAGTTGAATTAGAATGGAATTTTTGACTTTCAGTCAAATTTTTTCGGGGTTACGTGACATTCAAATTTGCATTTCAACTGGAAAAAGAGCTTCTCACCTTCTTAGAATCATCTGCTTATTATGTTAAAACTTCAATAGCCAATGATTTAGTACGATAGTTTAAAAAAACCCAAGTTATACAAATATACAAAAAGATACACTGCGCAAGCGGCACCCTTCTCGGCTACGGAATATTCAATGCGTTTAAAATATATAAAATTATATACACAAAATTCCGAAAAAAGCCTATAAGTACGGAGTAATGGCAGACACGTTTCGCAATCCTCATGAATGTTACTTTCTAGAAGCCATTTGATCTTCATAAATGTAGATCCTTGTACATATTCTATTCCAGTTGTAAACTATTGATGCTAGCACACACATAAATTAAGGAGACCAATGATATTAAGAATGCTAGTACTTGCGGACTTCTGAGTATTTTTAGTCAAAAAGAGCTACAGAATTTGCAGGTTTGACCTAAGCCAGCTCGACTCCTTAGTATCTACAATAGCAGCTATCGATAGTAATCGGAAAATGTATTTGTAATATCGGCAGTGCGATCAATAGTTTCCCAACAGTACTTCAAATATATTTCTATAGATTTGCATACGCAATAGTACACACAGAGACAAACTTCAATACATACATACATACACCTATAACTTACTATACCTACCACAAATTTATTGTATAAAGTGCATACGGAACACGTTTCGATCATCTGATTTATAGGTATACTTGTATCATCCATTGTTTTATATGCATGTATGTATATGATGTGCGTTGAATGGCATTTGTACTTGTAAATTTGAAAATTGAAAACAAAAACGAAATAAAACGTATTGTATAATGTAAAGCAAGTAGTTATACATCATTTTTAAACTACTATATATTAGTATGCATACGATACATTAGAATTATATTATACATATTTATATGTATGTATGTATAATCATGTATGTACGTATATTTTTTGTATTAATTGTTAGATGCCGTTAGATTTAAGTGCTTCAGTTGCCATTTTTGTGTACATTTTACAACAATAATTTCAATTCGTATTAAGTAATCGATTTTTAAAAACCAACTTTTAGCATACAAGATTTTTAACTCAAACAAAACAAAAATAAAATATAAATAATAAAAAAAAAACAAACAAAACCAAAATGCAAAAGCAACAAAAATCTTGTAACTCACTGGGGAAAACAACACCACGAAATTAAAGTTATAGATAAAAATGCAAACTTGCATGCACCAGCGTCGAGCTAAACTACAAATAAACAAAATACAAGTATATAGTATGTTATAAAAATCCACTATAAAGAAAGAACGAAACCGACTTTTAGTTAGACGTGTTGCGCTCACTAAAAAATATTTGCAAAAGAGGAACGTATGAATAAATAAATAAAATTTAACTAAATTACAAATTTAGTTAAAAATGAATGGCATAGCATAAGTTCCAAAAAATATATAAAAATGTATGTAAAATAATTGCAACTAATAAAGATAAACTACAACAAGAAAAAAAATTGTATGCTTAAGTCTAGATTTAAGCACACTGCAAATCAAGAAGCAACTAAAAATTCAAACAGCAAACAAACATTGCGCATGAGTATTTAAAGTAAATGTCAAAATAAATTTAATTATAAAGTTGCATTTACATTTCACATGAAAGTACATAAAAATACGAAAAATACATACATACATAAACATATATGGATATATATTTAAAATATAGTCAAACTCTTTTGAACAAAAATAAACAGCAAACATATTACATATTACATAACAACTAACAACTACTCGACACTGAGAGAAAAAATTACACGCGCAGCAAAAACAAATTAAGCAGAAATAACAAATTTCCAAACAACAAGTAAAAAAATCTAATTAAAACGAAGCTATGGAAAACAAATTTCAAAAAGAATGCAGCATACAAATTTTGAATTGACACAAAATTTGCGTGTGCAGAAATAATTAAAAGTATAATGAAAGAAATTGCATTGAACTTTAAATTTAAGGCACTAATATTGAGGCGGCAGAAACAACTCAAAGACATACAAGTAAATGCAACATATTGCAAATGAATGAAATTTAAATGAAAAATAATTTAAAAATAAAATATAAAAAACAATTACTATATAAATAAATGTTACGCGTTATTAAATAAAGATGAATGAAAATAATTTGTTTTAAAAAATCGGACGAGTCTTTTTTTAATTGGAGGAACCATCCCACTCTTTATACGAAAGCCCTGAAATAAACCACCTCTCTCTATTCACAAAAATATAGTAAGCGGAAATTAGTCTGCAAATTCTGAATTTGGATTAACTGATCCTAGTCCTTCAGTTTGGTTTCACAACTCGACACGATACTACAGAATCGAGTGCGAATGCAAAAAAACATTTGTCATTTGTAAAGTGATACAAACATTAGACAGAGTTCTTAATTCTAGCTTGTCCCACTAGTTTGTACCCACTTATGTAACTTTCGGATAAATATTAGACGTGTTTGGTCCCATTTCGATTACTAGTTCCATTAAAGCTGTTAAGTCTGCTAGTACTTTGGTAATGGGGAAGAATTCTCTACCAAACGCACGCCTACATACGGTTTCCAACTATGATGCCAATATTTCTACAAGTAAAGTGCTAAATATTATCTCCCATGTACACTGCAAATCTACAATCTTAAAACTTTTGGCATAGCATTTGAACATTTAATTTATTAAGAGGCTATATGAACAGCCAAGCGCCACACAGAAACTAAAGCTGATCTGCCATATAGGCTGTAAGTGCTTACAATCGTAATCAGTTCACTTAAAAATGTTTCTTCCAATCTCTTGAGATTCAAATTGTTCACATAAAATTATAGGAACTAAGCTGCACCGGTGCTGCAGCATAGCTACCCAATGCTAACT
The DNA here is from genome assembly GCF_003285725.1 of Scaptodrosophila lebanonensis. Lineage (NCBI taxonomy): Eukaryota > Metazoa > Arthropoda > Insecta > Diptera > Drosophilidae > Scaptodrosophila > Scaptodrosophila lebanonensis. The sequence continues at coordinate 2,100,777 of NW_022060558.1, forward strand.
TCAGTAATGAGAACTGACATCCCGGATAGGTCAAGCTGCAGTCGTGGGAATCTCGGGTTGCATGCCGATAGATTTGATCGTAATGATGATGCTCATGTGGCTCCTGTGGGTCCACCTGTGCCGCCGGAAGGCTCAGAACGATGCGCAGTAGCTCCTCGAGCATATTGCCACGCCTTGGTCTTTTTAGGTGCATGTATTTGGCACTTTCACAGAGCGCCCGCGCCACACACGCCTGACCATTGTAGCCCATACTGTTGACAAGGAAGAGATGCATGGGAACTTGTTGTTTTTATTTTCGTTTTTGTTGGTCCACTTACTGATGCAGAGCCGTCTGCACTTCCTCATAAAAGCTGCGCCGGTTACGGCGTTGGATCACGGCCTTTGTTAGATTCTTGGCAAATCCATGAGCGTGCTGTCGGACCCACATGTGATTGGGAAGGTCGTAGGCAACGCCCCAGTTAACCGCCCAACTGAGCCAGTCCACATTAGGATTTCCAATAACGCCAATAGTCAAGCAAATGGCAGCCTATTCAAGTAAGAGTGGAAACAATGAACTCCTGAATGTCAACTCCATTCGGCGTGTATGGCAGACTCACACCGAAACCGAAGAGCCCTCCGGAAATGCCAGATACCGTTTGTGTCGACTCAGCACTTTCGTCACAGCCCGAGTGGTATTCGAGTTTCGAACACTGACATCTATGGATGAGGTTTGTACTGTAGGAGCGACAATAACATGCCCAACCAGTGCGATTAGCGTAAAGTCGAGTAAGCACCGACAGCTCATTTTGACAACACCGCGTCCAATTCGAGACTGTCGACTGGCCAGTTAGCGGGCTATGGTAACGATGACCGATTAACTGATTGCTGTGTAAACATATTTAGCGGCTGATTAGCGTACCATTCTCTGTTGGCTGCACTGATTAGCATGGAAGTGCAAACTGGAACAAGAGCTAGCGCTTTATTAACAACCTGTTTTACAATGCAGGTCAACGTCACCACCACTGTTAGTCCGATATTTTTCAGCATAATCAACATTGGCACTGAGGCATGCAAATTTTCTGTCAATAGCCAAACATTCCAGTTTTGAATTAATTTTTTTCTGTTGCCGTGCCATATTAAACGCTCCGACTGTCAACACAGGGAACACAGAATGAATGGTCCACAAATTGCAGCAGAGGCAGTGCTAGCAGTAAAGTCAAAAACAAATACTACGAATTATGGCATAAAAAAATGGTTCGCATAAAACTGTCAATAAAAATTTCAGTTTGCGTATTTGTTTATATTCAATTGCATTTTTTTCTCGTTCTCGCACATAATAAAAATGTTTGTTGTTTTTGGATGCAAACTTGTACGAGCACACTCACACGCACAAGTGAATTTATCTCTCACATTCTACCGAAAAATATTAAATATATTTACTCCGAGCACAGTGCCACACAAACAAGATCGTAACAGAACTTCCAATATCAGTTATTGGTCCTATTGATGACATTTTTTTGGATAATGCTGTTGTGATTACATCTCTCCAGTAGCTGAACTAGAATGTCTGGTATGATCAACATTATACTATAACTCGTATATTTTCATTATCTTTTTATACCCTCTACCCAAAGAGTACAAGGGACTACTAGTTTTGTGCGAATGTATGTAACACACAGAAGGAGGCGTGGCAGACCCCACAAAGTATATATATTATTGATCAGGGTGACAATAGCCATGTCCGTCTGTCTGTCTGTCTGTATCAACGCAAGGATCTCAGAAAGTATACGAGCTAGAATAACCAAACTTGGTAACCCGATTCACCTATGTGCTCCTCGTGCTATGTTTGTGCGTTCCTTAGCACATTTATCAAAATATTGCATTAAAATTTGCAAGTCTATATATTTATTTGTTATGTTCTCTATTTACGATAATTACATAATAACCCCTACTAACAGTTTGATGGTTTCTTGATAGTCTTCTGATACAAGCTGCGTTCTAAAATAAAATTGGTCGTAATGTCTTGAATGACGACAAAAATTTTGGCCAACCAAAGATCGTGATTACCGAAGATGCAGTCGGAAGAGTGCGTGAAATTAATATGAATGGAATTGAGCATCTCAGGAACATAATTTTATGGAATTTTTACAGTTGGGCTACCGAAAAGTATGTGCAAGGTGTGTTTTTGATTCAAAATCGCATTTTAACCATCAACCACTTGCCGTACATTTCCCGTTGAAATTAACGATTATGTAGCCATGTAAGCCAAAAGGCTGAATCTAAAAGTCTTTTACCGACAACATTCTGAAGGCCATGTCGGTCAACGAGCTTAAACACTCCTTCGAGATTCCGTCCAAGTCCAAAGCGTATTAAATATATGGAAGTAAAATAAATTGAACCATGATTATTTTTTTCTTCTTATTTTCACAAGTCCTGTTTACTTTAGTAAACATTTTGAAGAACGAAAACAGTAATATATAATACTTTTATTCAGTTTTCATTTGATTGAAGTGTGTATTGAAGACTAGACTTGTATATGACGGAGCAATTTTTTTGTTGTTTAACTATAACTAAATGAAGTTGGTAAGGAGAAGGAGGACGCCTGTCATTTATTAATTTGGACTTCATGTTGGTTAGTTAGCATAAAGTAATTAAGTGGTGGTAACCAAAGCGGACCACATGTAGCTGGAAAGCAGTGCAAATATGACATGCTGCGACAATTGAACAACCACGTAGTCGCACGAATTGTCATTTGCTGGCAAGTTGTGGTTGGAGAAGCTGCAATTATTTGACTTAAGTCAGTGCCCGATTGGGGTCAATGTTGTAGAACATGAATGCCATTAAAGGCAAATTTGCAAAATGCTGGTGGCTGTTGGTCTTGTTCCTTATATACCATGCGCCTGTCGCTAGGAATACGAGCATGACAAACACAAATCGTGTCAGTTTTCTTCTCGAAAGCCCTCCACATCCGGCACAACTTTTGAAGCGACGGAAACGTTGGTTAGTCTACGAATTGGGCACCTCGCTGACGGTGAGTACGAAAAAAATGAGCTTTGGCAACTGAAACTTGAGAACATTTTTGGCAGTTGACTGTGAACGTTGCAAAATCTATAGTGGATATTACGCCTAGTGGTTTGATATGGATAGCAGAGTATACGCTGGTATATGATCTGCCCGCTGGCACTGCGGATTGGATTCCACGTCGCACACACAAGCCGGAACCGCAGCTGCCATCAATACCTCGAACACCTGCATTAGTGAAGCCACGCATTGTGCCGTACAGCCCTCAAAATCCTATTCAGCCTTTCTTTTTTGCTTATCCCCAAAAAGTTCCAGCTCCTATGCACTCTCGGAAGTCCTTTGCCAAAGTAATACAAGTACAACGAGGCTGTTCGAAACTGAGCTTAGTCCGAGATAAGTATGGCAATTATTACTGTAGCCGTGTTGCTAAGAAATCCCGACGATTACGGCGTCAGCTAACGGAAGAGGGCAAGGTGGTCATAAACCATCAAAATAATCCGCATGGATTGTTATTTGATGTGATCTCGTTGTTATCCATGGCGTAAGTTGCAGTTTATATTCACTTGAAATAATACTAATACTCATTAATAGGTATAGCTACCAGATACGGCATTGTATTATGCGCACGCTCTGCGAATCTCGTCATTTGATCTCGCTACCCGGTGAATTTCTTTTCCATGATATTTTTCGAATTCTTTTGCATCATGTTCAACCGGAAATTGCCAATCAACCATCGTATATAGAGGCCTTTACAGCCGGCTACAGTCTGCATGAGTGTTCCTCATTGTATGGACCACACTGTCGGCATAGCTTTCTGTTGGAGCTCGTGCAACGCTTCTCTCCAAAAAGGCAAAAAATAAAATAATACTACTTATGAAATAATCCTGTAGGAATAATACAAGTAAATTGTAATTGGAATATGTGGAATGAACTAAATACACAACAGAGAAACGACAGAGTTTGTTGGAGTTTTAACTTATACCCGTATATACATTTCGCTTTCCTATCACTCACTCGTATGTTCAAAAATAAATACTTAACCATTTACAAAATAGGGCCATTTGTTTGTGCAATGCATTTTCGAATATATTTGGGCATAACTTTGAAACCTTAGTTTATTTTGGGGCTTTTGATAATTTTTGTAGCTCAGCTAAATGTATAATTATAATTATATATTATGGATTTGATGCAAATCCTAGAATATAATTTGATGGTCCACATTTCTTCTTTTCATTTCATCATTCCAATCATGATAACATTTAAAGTTGCTTTTAAGATAACTTCTTAAAACATTCAGTGTCCTAAGCTAAAGTGTATCTAACACAAGTAATACCCTACATTTATTGTGGGCTTTGATTTACATGACTGGATCGATTTATCTCGTCATGCTGAATAAGAATAAATGGGGGAATACATGGAGGAATACATGGGGTTTAATGGGGTCGAAGATGCCTTTTTCTCCTGTTACATACGTTGCACAAACACGATAGCAAATCCTTTTTATGTGTTAGGTACAGGATATAAAGCAGTACCAAGTGTCGTCACATTTTTAATTACTTGTAAAATGCAATGAGTGGTGGATTTTAAGATATTTAATTCCATATGAACTAATTTTACCGAAGATTTGGACCGATTTTTGGTAAGCCCACGCACTATTTGACTGCATCTTTGATAATAACAAATTTTGGATGGTTAAAAACGATGGTTAGTTTTGTGCGAGTGCACATGGAACACACAGAAGGAGGCTTGGTAGACCCCACAAAGTATATATATTCTTTATCAGCATGACAAGCCGAGTCGATGTAGCCATGACCGTCTGTCCGTCTGTCTGTCCGTCTGTCTGTCCGTCTGTCTGTATGAACGCAAGGATCTCCGAAAGTATAAGAGCTAGAATAACCAAACTTGGTATACAGATTCTCCTGAGCCCGAGAAAGGACGAGTTTGTTCATTTTTTCTGATCCACCCCGCACTCCCCCCCTATTAACGATTTTCTATAACTCCCGTAATTTTGAATAATAATAATAATTTTGAACTAAAATTTGGTAGTCGCATTAGGTTAGTGATTATATATCCGTATACCAAGTTTCATTATGATATAATGATCGGAAAGAAAGTTATAGCAATAAAACCAGGCCCAATGCACACATACATACATATGTACAAGTACACAAACACGCATAAGGCACGATTCTGAGGTAAATGTCAATGTAAGTATGCATGCATGGAATATTTTATATTTAATTTAGTTAATTAATTAAATTAATTTAGTTAATTAATTTAATTAAATTAATTAATTAATTTAATTACTTTTTTGTGGGGTGGTACAGGGTATTTAAGAGTTGAGCCTACTCGACTTTAGCATTCCTTTCTTGTTTATCTTTGTTCGATACTCATTTTAGTACCAATGGCATAAATATGCCCTTACCTTAGATGCAATAAACCCGCTTCCAGTGGAGCAAACGAAATGAAATTTTACTGAATGCCGGTAAAGGACTTATCATCACCAACCAATCGCATATGTATGTACATATGTATGCACATATAACCATACATAGTATTTATTGCATTTTAGTCCAAACTCGAATCGTACCAAAGTAATTTGCTATTTGGGAAATGAATTCTTTAGAAACTTCAGAGAGTGTCAGAAGAGAAATATCATATAGTAAATACACGTATAATTATAAGTACAAATACTGAGCCAGCAAAGGCCTGCTAGTCACATATATGTACAAGTAGATGGAGCCACCAGAAAATGCCTCATTCCAAAGGTCCTGTTTAATTACTATCCTTTTAATAACTGTCTCTTTTAGGAAGCATTTTATTTTGCATTAGGTCATCCATGGTCACTATTTGTGACTACACCTGATGCAATGCGAGTAGATATGGCCACAAAATTTTCAATATCTATGTACGCAGGGGTTATATTTTACTATATTTGTAGTTTATTTTATTTCTTACAACTGAATTACAAAATAAAAACAAAATTAGTTATATTTTTATATGAGTAGAAGGGTTTTAAGAGTCAGGCCCGCACGACTCTAGAATTTAATTCTTGTTTTATTTTTATACAATTTCCTTTTCCCTGTACCTTCTACGTCTTTACTATCTTTATTAATTTTTCAGTATTTCTTTTAACCTTTACGATTAGGTTGAAAATGTTGTACAAGCTCCAATAGGAAACTGTGCTTACAATGTGGTCCATACAATGAGGAACATTTATGTAGCGAATGACCTGCCGTAAAAGCCTCTCGATAATGCGTCTTATGCGCAATTTCTGGATACGCTTGACGCAACAGAATGCGAAACACATCGTGAAACAGATCTTTCCCTGGCGGTAAGATTAAATGCCGTGACTCGCATAACATTCGCATTATACAATATCGTTGATTATAATTGTACCTATTTTAAAAATAAAATACTAAGTATATTAATACAGTTATCAAAGATCTCACAAATATAACTTACACTGTGGAAATCCATGCTATTATATCAAATAGCATGCCTTGCGGATTATTGGAGTCATTAGCCACGTGTATTCCTTCATCCTCCAGTTGACGTACCAGCCGCCGATGTTGTCTATTTACGGTTGAAGGACGACAGAAGTAAGTCCCATATTGGTCCTTATATAAATCGGATCCTTGGCAGCTAAACTGTGCACGATTCGTATTCGAATTGCGACGTCCAGAGGCTACTGGACTCTCTTGGGGATATGCCAAAATGAAGGGCTGCGTGGGACTCGAAGGATTATAGGGCACTATAATAGGTGCCACTCCTACAGGCGGAGGGGGGAGTGGTGCTGAGACTGGTGGGGCTGCTGTTGGTGGAGCAGGAGGTGCCATTGGTGGTGGACTTGGGGGTTTAGGTGGTGGCGGTATCGGTGGGGCAGTGGGTCTCTTCCGCCTACGACGTGGAATCCAATCCGTTGTGCCAGCAGGCAACGAGTAAATAAGCGTTAATTCAGTGGTCCATGTACAGCCGCGTGGTGTGAGTCCCACTATAGGCCTAATAAGGCTCTGTGTCAACTAAATGTGTGATATTAAAAGCATTAATTTTCAGCACTAGTCTAGGGATATTTCCGAACACATTTGTCTTTATATAGATATACAGGCAGAAAGTGAACTACTTGCAATAAGATCATGCTGAAAATCTAACTTTGAACTACAAATACTCATCAGAAACTGTCACCTGAGTTATAGTTGAGCAAAAACTTATTCGATTGCGATCAACAGCTATAAGTTATTTCACATTATGGCTAAAATCACGAGCCACTATTGACAATCCACTAATACTTAAACATTGTTCGATTATTTGATAACCATATGCTTTCTCACTCAACTTAATCGGATATGTACTATATTTCCATGAAGGAAGACAGACAGAGCGACGGATCGTATGAGAGGTAGACAATGCTCTATAGAATAGTCTCGTCGTCATCTTTTTTAATTGCTTCTTCTGGTTTCTACAAACGTTCATTTCCAAAACAGTAGATTTTTCAGTGTAGTCTATTAAAGCATTTCGGCATTCAATTGTATAAGAAAAATCCAAAACAAATGCCCAAAAACAATATATTTTTGACAAAAGTATACGAGTACTTACAAAAAGCATGGAGCCCAACTCGTACACGAGCCAACGTTTTCGTCGCTGCAATAGTTTCATCATCACCTGGGGATTTTCCAACATAAAACTCACATCCTTGTTATTATTACTACTTGTACTATTGCTATTAGCCAAAACGCTATGAAGTAGCATCTGTAGGAGGCACAAACACCATATGAAGCTCTTTGAACTGAAGATCCTCATCTCTTGACCAACTGCAAACGATTAACGACTAAGGCGAATCAATCTGAACACAACATCCAAACTCAAAACATGTTCTACATGTAAATCACGTGTTTATTTGGTGAAGCAATTAATTCATCCAGACAGGTGGCCTAATGAAAAGTTCTAGACCAAAAATTGGGTCATAGCAACGTCGATAATTACACCCAGAGAAAAATGCAATGTAAAACCACAATTTTCTTAGTTTAAAACAAAAAACATCATAAAGTTAGTGAACAAAAATATGAATACAATTTTTATAAAATTCCTGAACAATGCAATGGGAGGAAATGGTTCTATGCACCAATTTGTATTTGCATATTTATAGGTATACACCTATATTCAGCTCAAGTATTTACCACTCCGAATATCCAATGAACTGGCTGGCCGTTCAATAAATCCATTAACCAAGACCCCTGTGGACAAAATATATGGATTTTACCATTAATCGAATATTTATAAGCAAATAAAAAATGGCAGGTCATAAAAATAAACTTAAAATATAAGTATTTGTGAAAATATTTAATTTATTAATTAGAACGTGAAAGTTACTAACCGGAATAACCAACTAAGCCACATTGGTACTGACATCTGTTGTCACTCTGGTACGATATACCTTTCAGTATCAGATCGTTGCTTATTTAAGTATTTGCCGAAAATTCTAAGTGCAAAAGAAAAAGGGTGAAGTGTTAATATTGCAGTAGAAAAATTTTCTTTTAATAATATAACAATGTGGGTTAAGGAAAACTGTTCAACCACTTGCATTCGAAATGTTTTCCTTTCCTTATTTCTCAAATATAATCCCCTTCCTTGTCCTGAACTTCGAACGGTTGTCTTTTACTTCTGGAATGATTTTGATAATATAGGCCCCAATAATATCAGACTTGAATCAATGAGTAACGCCTATCCACACAGTGACTGGCACTGCATGTCCTCTATAAAAAAAATTGAACACAATTACAAGCAATTGATTTAAAAAAAAAAACAATACACAATTTCTTACTTATACCATTCAAATATAAAAATATTTTTATGCGACTATGTATGTTTTTTAAAACAACTGAAAACAATATTACACGATTTCCCACATCTTAAGCTTAAATCAATGGAAGCAATTAAAACGTGAGTTTCCCACTTTTTTTTTCGAAGTGTAAATGTTTCTGTTGAAACAACTTTTATTAATTTAATTAGCACATGTATTGGTATGTAATATTAATTCATATAGCTGTCTGACTGTTCTAAGAAAACTCCCAATTAGCATTAAAATTGTAACTTAAATTTCGGGTCTAACAAATGGAAAAATCTTCAGTATCTCACAAGTTCTCCTTCATGTAAGATCAATCATCGGAAAATACTCAAATGCCATGAGTGGACTGCTGACATGAGGCCTGCTGTTAATGCTTCTACAACAGGTTCAGGACTTAATAAATATTTAAGAGTGAGATCTTAGATGCAACAGCGTCTTTGAAAAGGTAAGCCAATTTTGTCGAACACCACAATGTTACGTTGGCAGCCATCGCTAAGGAACTACCGCGGGGCAAGCGGTTTGTGGTCTTTCTAGAGGGATCATCAGCTTCCGTAAGTTACTAAATTGTTTACATATACACTCAGAGAAAAACTCAAGTACAATGACACACGCACCTATTCGGCTACAACAGATGTCACAAAATATAATACAACTAATTTCAGTTATCACAGATCTATAATATGTAAGTAGCCATATCTTGATATACTAAACACCGAAAATAATAATAATTTAGAATGAAAATTACCTGATGATTTGGTTATTTAATACAAATGCCGGTGAGTGTAAATAGAAGCTTCAGACAATTTTCCTTTTTCTGTACAGGGTGCGCCATCTTTTATGTAGATATGTAGATATTGAATAACTTTATCATTAGTGAACCGATTGACTTGAGTAGGCCAAGAAATTTCAATAAATTGTACAGAACCAAATTTAAAAAAAATAGCTCATACTTGAAAACCGTTTGTTTATTTTCAAGGATATTCAATGTTTGCATACCGACATAAAAGATGGCGCACCCTGTACATAAATAATGTTTTTCCTTTCTATCATACCAGTTACACAAGTGTAAAATATGTAGGCTTGGATTTTATGTACCATATCATATCCTTAATGAAATGTTTGTATTCTTTTAATAATATATACATACAATACAATAATTTGAATAGCTCCGATTAGAGTTTGTTGATTTGTTTTATGTTTTAACAATAAACAATAAAACTTTGTCATAGGATTGATTGCTATGGGAGCTGTACGATTTAAATAACCGATTTGGATCAAACTTCAAATTATAAATACATAAACTGCAAATTTGAATAATTTACATATCTTATATTTGGTTTGCAATAAATTATTTGGGGACGTCAAATCTACATTCATTCTGGAGATTAAGAGTTCAATCGGACGAGCAGATACGTACAATACATGCGTGTTAAATATGGTTGGCGTTTTAGCTTTCCAGTGTACACTATTGGATACAGACTATAACGAAATCACAAAACGTAGATTTAAACCATTCTATTACGTCGTTCCCTGGCTTTGAAGTGATTATCTCTTTCCCGATAAATCTTCACTGAGATATATGCATGTTCATCTGTGTTATCATACACATTTTTGCCAATTAAATGCAAAATAAATTAACAAAATCAAACATTGACAAATTGTTTGCTTTAATTCTATTTTAAAGCTAATTTTAATATTGAACAAACTGTCTTAAGTGAATGGTTTTACTTAACTTAATTTGTACGTATAGTGTATATTGAAACTCCTTAAGTGATTTCTACATCAAAGTTGTAAAGTATTTTTAGTTAATATTTTGATTTACCCTTCTTTAATTTTCTTCTCCCATCGAAAAGTTGTTTTTTTTACCTTTTCAGTATATAATTTTCTTCTTAGGTTGGAAACGTTCTATCAGTTCCAATAGGAAACTGTGCTTACAATGTGGTCCATACAATGAGGAACATTTATGTAGCGAAAGACCCGCCGTAAAAGCCTCTCGATAATGCGGCTTTTGCGCAATTTCCGGATGCGCTTGACGCAACAGAATGCGAAACATATCGTGAAACAGATTATTCCCAGGTGGTGAGATTAAATGGGGTGACTCGCACAACATCCGCATAATGCAATATCGCGGCTTGTAACTGTACCTATATTAAGAGTTATTAGTACCTAATTAGCAATATGATTTATACTGATGATTGGTACTTACACTGAGGACAGCAATGTGATCAAATCAAACAGTATACCATGCGGATTATTGTGATCATTCAAAACCCTCGTTCCTTCGTCCTCAAGTTGACGTCGAAGCCGCTGATGATGCTCAAGAACAGATGAAGGACGACAGTGGGAGGTGCCATATCGATTAATAAATAAGTCAGTGGCTGGACAGCCGGATTGGCCATAATTATCATCGAAATAGCGACGACCGGGGCCCACTGGGGTGCCTTGCGGGTTTGCCATAATGAAAGGCTTAGCGGGAATCGAGAGATTGTAGGGCACTATAACTGGTGCCACTCCTACAGCCGGTGGTGGAATTGCTGCTGGTGGAGCAGGAGAGGGCATTACTGGTGCTGATGGTTTTCTTAGGGGTGGTATTGGTGGTATAGTGGGCTTCTTCCCCTTGCGACGTGGAAGCCAATCTGTAGGATCCGCAGGCAACGAATAAATAAGCGTTAATTCCGCCAACCACACCAGGCCTTTGGGTGTCCCTCCAAGTATAAGCTTAGCACAATTTGCTGTCATCTATGTTAGGTGTGCGATTTTTTTTTTGAAAAATATTGACAATAACAATAATATTAATAATCTGAAAACATTATGCATTTTTACTTTCTTAATGTTTGGTTGGAAATATTTCCCAAAATGTGGGAGTATTGGCTCACGTCATTGACTGCTATCCTCCTATAACTCTATTACCAATTCTATTTGTTGAGGTACCCAGAGACTAGTCATCAAGAAATACAAGAAGATCTGACCATCACTGTGCTACCTGATGAGCTCAGGGGAAAATTCTTAAAAGTTTCCCTCAAGACTCAAACTGATAGCAGTTTCTTCGATATTTCAGATCATAATTTCATGTTCTTGCAATAAAAATGATATGTTTTGTTTACTGATAACTTCCAATCTAAATGATAAAATATATGCTTAAGAGTGACGCAAGTATAAATATAAAGATTTATAAATATAAATAAATTGGAAAAAACTTTGAGATTTTGGGATAAGTGGAATAACTAAGCGGAAAATACACACACTAACCTTTTTCAAATACCCTTTATATTTCAATACTAACTCACATAGACTGTATATACATTTACTAAACTATTCACGAATCTACAATAGTCGTGTAGACAAATGTTATGAAGAAATGTCGAAGGGGATTTACTTTGCCGATATACACACATAAGTACCCTAGTATTCAACGATATATAAAGAGTGAGGCTACTGTGAATTTCTAGTATACCAGAAGTTACGTTTAATTTAAATTTTTAAAAAAAATGAATACAAAACAATAATCTAAGTGCGCTAAGTGGAAGAGTTGTCGGTGTAGATGACATAAGTTCACATTCTCGTAAGGTATGCATCATTTATGAAGGATCTATTTCTAGAAAATTGTTCGTGGTTGAAACACTCTCTACGAAGCAATGCGGGGCTGGGAAGATTAAAATGATTCGTGAAGGTAAATATCTAAAAAATAATAATTTAATAAAAAGTATTTTCAAATAGCTGTAAAGACTGCAGATTTGAGTGATTGGAATACTTTTTTGAGACACACACTAAAGCTATAAATAACCGAGTTGCATCATTTATGAAGGATCTATTTCTAGAAAATTGTTCGTGGTTGAAACACTCTCTACGAAGCAATGCGGGGCTGGGAAGATTAAAATGATTCGTGAAGGTAAATATCTAAAAAATAATAATTTAATAAAAAGTATTTTCAAATAGCTGTAAAGACTGCAGATTTGAGTGATTGGAATACTTTTTTGAGACACACACTAAAGCTATAAATAACCGAGTTGCATCATTTATGAAGGATCTATTTCTAGAAAATTGGTTGAAACACTCTCTACGAAGCAATGCGGGGCTGGGAAGATTAAAATGATTCGTGAAGCTAAATATCTAAAAAATAATAATTTAATAAAAAGTATTTTCAAATAGCTGTAAAGACTGCAGATTTGAGTGATTGGAATACTTTTTTGAGACGCACACTAAAGCTATAAATAACCGAGTTGAACACGGAAAAGATTTAGCAATTTTAATTTATTAATATGAATTTGTTTTTGCGAAAACGACGGCAAAGTTTAGGAATGCAGTTAATAGATTCCAAAGTGGGAAGGGTAATTTTTAAAATTGTGAGGTAGTGTGCCTCGCTTACTGTTAGGTGCAAAGCTCGAGACATCAAAGATGAAATAAATCATTAAATGCGTTTAGTTAGTTATCGGGTTTATTTGAAGCAAAGAAGGGTAACATACGTGCAATATAAAAGAAATGCTGGGGCTGCAGTTTAATGAAGTCCTTTATAAAGGGTCGCTAACAGTTTTAATAAATTTCATTTTTTAAGAAATATGTACAGCAGTTCTATTGGACAAAATATCACAATCAGTAATAGAGTGAGAGTAAGAAATAAATATTATGATGAATACGATACAAGTAGTTCTTGGAACAGAAGAGTAAAATTCTTTATATAAACAATAAATTAGTTGTCAAATAAATATTACTAATTCACAAACAACAGATACAAAACAGTCACTGCTGAATCTTTAGCCATTTCAAATTATTTTTTCTTTTGGATTAATTTATATATATATTCGTACTTACAAGCACAGAGGTCCCTGCATCATAGACAAGCCAACGTTTACGTCGGCTTAACAACTCCATCATATTTTGTGGCCGTTTCAGCAAATAGCTAACTTCCTCGCTATTGTTACTACTAGTGCTATTGCCATTAGCCACAACGCTATAAAGTTCCATCTGTAGTAGCCAGAAACACCATATTAAACTCTTAAAATTAAATGTCTTCATCTCTCTGCAATCTGTTAACAACTAAAGTTAAACGGTAGGAACTGCTCTGTTCACTCTTAGCACTCTATCTAAAGTCCAAATATTTCCTACGCGTGGCAACTTAATTTAGAAACCGTCTAGCATTATTTGATGGCTCCGTATGTTTATTTAGTGAAGCAATTAATTCATTTATACATTTGGCCCAGTGAAAGGTTCTAGCCCAACATCTAGGTCATAGTTGCGTCGATATTTACACCCAGAGAAAAAAAATGTTTCTTCGGGAAAAATATAAGGAGACATTTAAGATAAGGTTTCGAATTTATGCCATTTTATGAATCAAGTATGAATCAACATCTAATTTATAATCGAACTCGAAATTGATTAAAATTCAACACTGTGTATGCGGGGTTTTGAATGTACGAGTAGATATTCTGTCTAAATATAAGTGCTAAGTATCTACCATTTGGTTTCAATTAGTTATTCATAATTGAATATATAAATATTGATAGTGTATCTAGTATCATCCACTCTCAAAAATGCATAGTATTAATATAAATAGCAAATATTTTAGATAACGACTTTCTATTTCTATAAAAGGTTGATAAAAATGTTAATGAAGCCAGAATTAAGCTTAAGTCACGAAAGCCTTGCTCTTGTATACCCTGTCCATGTATGCGATTCGTAGTCCATAATTGATACAATTAGTACAAAATGCTTGATTTTTGCCTAAGTGTAGTATGTGCTAACTATATTTATAGACATGTCCGCTAGTATTTTCCATTCTCAATGTGCGTTTAACTGGCTCCCCGTTGGAAAGACTAATTACTAACACTGAATAAAAGGATAATGGATAAATCCAAGTGGATACACAAGTGAATGGGAACGTATGCCATTTTTTTGGAGTGTACGAGTAAATTTTTTCGTGCACAATGAACTAACCTTCATTAATTTAATTAACACCTTATGTATGTTTTAGTAATTAATGACTGACTGTTTGAAGAGAACTTACAATTAGCGTTCAAATTGTAACTTGAATTTCGGGTCTAAGAAATGGAAAAGTCTTCAGTACCCCACAAGTTCTCCTTCGTGTAGGATCAATCATCGGAAAATACTCAAATGCCATGAGTGGACTGCTGACATGGGGCCTGCTGTTACTGATTCTACATCAGACGCAGAGTTCAGTTGTATCCAAGAGTGAGAACTTAGATGCAACAGCGTCTTTGAAAATGCAAGCCAGCTTTATCGACCACAACAATGTTACGTTGGCAGCCATCGCTGAGGCACAACCGACGAACCCGCAACGCAGACTCTCGCGAGGCAAGCGGTTTGTGGCCTTTCCAGAAGGGTCATCAGCTTCCGTAAGTTACAAAATTGTTTACATATACACTCAGAGAAAAGCTCAAGTACAACGACACACGCACCTATTCTGCTACAACATACTGAACAAAAAATTGGAGTATTCAACCAATTTCAGGGATCACAGTCCTATAATAAGTAAGAAACACTTCGATGATACTGAACAACGAAATCCTTATAATTAGACATGAACAAATGTTCTGCTAATTTGGTTATTTAGTAGAAGTGCCGGCTGTATAGGTGGGTGCAAACAGGAGCTTCAGACAATGCTCCCATTTTCTTTATTTAAATAGTGTATGTCTAGATTTAGAATGCCATCTCTCTAAAGAAATGTTTGGGTCACTCTGCTGGATTTTTGCTTTAAAAATGCATGATAGACGAATAATTTTGATACCAGTTAATTGGAGATTAATTGGAAGAACGGTTTAATAATCTATTATAATATCACTTTCGGTTCCTTGATATGCCACAAATCTGCTAATTTGCCAAAGTTTTGTAAATATGGCACTAGTTTGTCAAATTCCCGAATCGAAACATCTGGCACTGATTTTCTACTCTGAACTGAATCAGACACTGTTTGTTTTTCAATATAAATTTTGCTTTTATCATAACTTCCTGTATTCTTTGTGATCTTTTCAATATATAATCATAAAATGTTCTTTTATGGAGGTGGGTACTGGGGTATTAAGAGTTGGGCCCAATCGGCTATAGCATTCCGTTCTTGTTAAATTTATAAAATATGATTATTTGTTAATTGAAATGAATAAATGAAATGCAGTCGTAACTCGCCTTATAAGGAAAATTATAAGGCGATATCTACATTAAAATCTACATTTTACGTTTCACTACTATATAAATTCCACTCTAAAACTGTGCTTACTGTTGCGTCCATACAAATGACCCAGTCTCCTGAAAATAAATACAATGCACATGGAGCCAAATTAAATTAATGGCCTGCACGGCATTCGCATAATTGATATTATTACTGCTCCTTGATAAAGAGTTTGCAGTATAGATTTACCAATATTGCAACTAATGACTAGTACTATCAGTGGAGACAGAAAATTGATGCTGGAAGCCAGATTGGCTGCAATCGCATATAAATGCCATGCCTTGAGCATACGCCAAAATGAAGAACAGAGTGAGATTCGAGAGACTGTTTGTAGGCAGATGGATGATTTTTTAGTCATTAATTGCATTATTTGCAATATACAGCATTGAAATGTATACTAATTGTGCTGTTCTTGCAAACAATAGCTTTTTAGAGCAGCAAGAATTGTAAAGGCCACCCGCCGCATATTGCATTTTGGAAGTTACCGAAATTCTGAATAAAAATGTCTATTCGTTGCAAATTATGTTTTTAATTGCTGACATTTTTTAATTGCTAGTTCATCTGCCTGATTTTGTCTGTAGAATTGTTTCAAACACAATTCAAACATACAAGTATAACATAAATACTTTGTCAGACACAGCAACATTTTGTTTGCGACTGTGGTTAAATGTTTTTGAAGTGGCGTTTATAAAAAGGCAAGATAGTTTTGTCGAAAAGAAGAACAATAACAAAAGCATCAATATCACATTGGCAGCCACTGGCACTACCGATGGCCACTCAATGCAAATGGTCAAGAGCCAAACAGGTATTATTAGACTCCTTTAGTTAAAGAAATGTGCACTCAAGGAAAAATGAAGGCCCAAAGACAAATTCACTTAAGTCAAAGGTCAAAGGTTCTTAAGCATATTGGTAAAAAGTCCAATTTTAAAACAATATTTCTACACAACCCTAAAATTTAAGTCCAATTTTTTAAATGTACGGGATGTTGACTGATATATAAATGCCCATCTGCCCACTTTAATAAGATTTTGCAAAAATAATACATCTTTTATTTAATATTAGAAAATATTTTCGTTTGTTTATAATAAACCATGAAATTTGTAGAATAACTTTCATATGTGAACTATATTTGTACAGATTCTGAAGTTTCTCTGAGTGCATATGCTACAAAAGCGTTGAATATTGTTTAACCCTTGGTCAAAACGCAGGCTGCTATTTGCTTAACTACAGGCGTGCTCGGTAATCCCAATTTACTCTATTTGAGTTTCGGTCTGAATTGGGGTGTTGCCTATGACTTGCCCAATGTGACGTGGGTACTGCACCATTTGCACGGCTTCCGTTCAAAGAAAGCGGGTGTTATACAAATCAAACGCAGACATCGTAGAGACCTTTATGGACAGCTGGAGGCGATGATGGGCAGGTAAGATGCAGACAAAGTTCTCATAGAAACTCCCTTGTTTTCCTTATTTTATACATATGTACTATGATGACGAGTGCCATTGATTTTGTTTCAATGTAACCAAACTAGGTTTTCTAAGTTCAATTAATTTAAAAAAAAAGTTAATTCAAATAAAAATGCTGCTGTTGGCAACGATGTACATACTATAAGTATAATTTTGTAAAGTGTGAAGTTAATTTCCACTTTCTTCATATTTTCTCGCATAAAAACGGATTAATTATTAAAATGATCAATAAATGTTTAGAAAATTACGCTCCCTTCTCTCCGGCACAATATTGAAATTACAGAAAAATGTTTACCAATTGCCAAGACTTCGACAAAGTAAAGATGGTGGTTAGTTGCAGTTAGCGGTATTTTAAAAGAGCCATAAATACTAATTTAAATAAACGTGTAAATAACGCCCAGAAAGAGGCGTAGCCAACTCCATAAACAAGTCGATTTTAATATGTCCGACGTCAACTTTAGGAACGCAAGGACATCAAGAAGTGTAATTGTGAATTGAGTGTGTGTGTGTGTGGCTATTTGGCCTACATCTCACAACTACAACAACTTTCATACCTTTAGTAATTCATGAGACTTTAAAAAAATTGGGCATTATATCAAGTCAGTGCTTATTTGTTTGTATGTCACAACGCAACAAATTTTTTGCTCAACAATTAAGAATAGTAGTGGATATACGTAATTGAAAAAAAAAGTCAATACATTTAGTTGTTTTTGTTGTATTTATTTCATTATTGTAATTAATGAAATTAATTAATGTAATTAATGCACGACTCAAAACTTTTCGATTTGTATTTCCGTTTATTGGTCTGTGGTTCGATAATGACATTCCGTTTTATTAATAATAAAATAAGTGTCGATGCTATTTTCAATTTGTGTTTATTGGTTATTTTATTGGTTATTTTATTATTTTTTATATTTACTATTATTTAACAAAACAGAACTGCTTGAGCAGTAGTGTTATTTTCTTTAGTTTGAAAAACATAGTAAATGCCTGGAGGTTATAAAGATTCTATCATGCACTTTTTTACATTTCTTCTGTGACATGCTTTAGTGGAACTCATTTATGACATTGTCACTACCAAGAAGCTTCCATTTGCTCCGACTTCTGTCAATTCGAATGTCTTCACAATGTACCTACATATGTACGTACACATATGTATGTGTTCATATAGATATACATACTTGTATGTATGTGTGCATTCATATGTATGGCTTAACAAAGCTCGAACCATTCTGAAGCATATAGGGCAAGCAAGCAACGAAGCTACGTTTACAAAACCCCCACAGCATCGTCTTCAATCCTCATGACAACGCTTTGGGCGAGCATGTGTGCATGAATGTGTGTGTGTGTGTGTGTGTGTGTGTGTGAGAGTGTGTGTGTGCTCACGCTTGTCATAATAATAAAATGTTTGCTATTTTATATTAGCATTTAAATTGGCTTTTTGTATGCGTTCGGAAATAGTTTAATATCCGAAAAAGTATATTTTGGCCTTTGCCAACTTTAACTTCAACCCTGTCTGGCTAATGCGTGACAAGCAACAACAACAACAAGAGGGTGAGAAAATGCATAACAAATTACTTCATAATTGGCCGAAAATTATTTGCAGCATTCAGGGGCGTGACATTCTACATATAACGTTAATATATTGCTCGCACATGCCCTTATCTTCAATGACCCAATCTTTAAAGCTTCTTGGTCCTTATCACAAGGCGGCACACAGTAACACCTAAATAAATTCAGGACTATACTCGTAGTACCCCGCATTGTCATGCTAATCAAAAACTCGCTCTACTATTTGTGTGTCATTTGCAGCGTCTTTGGAGCGCTCCACTTTCATTCTCATTTGTCAAGTGAACCAAAAACTTGGCTTGTTTGCTTAACTTTAACTTGGATGCTGATGCTTCCTTCTTTTAGTTTTGTGGTGCCAGTGTCTGCTGTTCGTGTTGCCTGTCGGCATCCATGTCCCATTGACCTTTGCAGAGGCAGCATCATTCATTGGTCTTATTCACGTGCTTAACACTCATCGTGTGATTTTGCTTTTCTTGTATTTCATGATTGTTTTCTTTCTATTCAATTCGATTCGATTCGTCTGTTGTTCTTGTTGTTCTTGTTGTCCTTGTCGATTGTCTGTTTTGGCTGGCACCCACTACTATTGATGCCTGCCAGTATCATCGTTGACTTTTGCCTTTGGTTTACGAGCATTTTCGATTCAAATGGGTCAGTTGGTATGGTTAGCTAAGCGATTTGCTAAGACCAATTGCCAAGTGTCCATGCCTGGCCCAGGCTTCCTTGTCAGCCTTCTGGCTTCTGTATGTGTGTGCATAAGTGGCCATCTAAGCCTGTGCTTATGTATATATGTCTGCGTGAGTGCGTTGTTTATGCTGCCAACTAAGACAGCAGATATGTGCGTTGTGTGCCCTGTGGGGTTAATGAAGTTGTTTGTTTGTTTGCTTGCTTGCTTGCTTGTTCCTACACCGCTACAATGGCAGCACAACATCCGAGTTGCTTGCTGGAGAGGGTATATTGAATACTTTTGATAATGTATTCTCCGCATTTTGATTATAATCTACGGTTTTAAGCCGAATACTTGAAGAAAATGATGATGAATTTGGTGAAACAAGCGAACATTTTACTGAAATTAATTAATTAATTAATTAATAATAACAATAATAATAATAATAATAATAATAATAATAATAATAATAATAATAATAATAATAATAATAATAATAATAATAATAATAATAATAATAATAATAATAATAATAATAATAATAATAATAATAATAATAATAATAATAATAATAATAATAATAATAATAATAATAATAATAATAATAATAATAATAATAATAATAATAATAATAATAATAATAATAATAATAATAATAATAATAATAATAATAATAATAATAATAATAATTAATAATAATAACTTGTATTAATAGAGTAACTTATTTATTTGCAATAAACTAATATATTACTAATATATTACATTACTTCAGGACAACATATGAAAAACAAAACTAAAAATGGGGAATCCAAATTTATTATGAAAGTTATTATGAAGCTTGGATCTACCATAAACTTTAGTGCTATACTCGTTTTATAAATAACCATTTCAAGTAGCTTTACATTTATAATCAAAGAATCAGTTGCGATTGACAATTTCCCATTTTTCGAGCCACCCTTTTATCTAATTACCCGCAATTTAGCTCATTGTCTAATACGCTTTATGTGTAAGTGACAGTCAGATGCCACAAACCAACAACCATTAAATGTCCTTTGTAGAGGCCTGAAGAGTTCTGTTACTGGAACGACGAAAATCTTTTAGACTATGCCACATAGCCATCGATCAATGTCGCGGCGGATTCTTTGACTTTTCATCGACGTTTGGACGCTAACTATTTTCAGCGCAAGTCATACTTGTATAACAATGTTAGATTGCTCGCACATATCTATACCCACACACACACACACACACACGTATCGAATGGAGTACCGCCAATTCAATTAAGCTGCAGTGCACACCTGTCTGTGTAAATGTCTATGTGGGTGTGAGTCGTTTGTCTGCTGCTTGTCGTTTATTGTAAACGTGACTGCAGTCTTTCTGGCATATGCTATAGGAAGAGAAGGAAAAAGAGAGAGAGAGAGAGGGAGAGGGAGGGAGATGGAGAACAAACTAACGCTAACTGACAATTGACACATTTGCACTTTGGCAATTCCTTCTGGCTGGGAACGAGCACATCTTTTGTCTTTGCGCACGCTGCTCTTTTAGTTGCAGGTAAGGCATCAATCGGCCAGGTTCAGGTGGCGTGGCACGTTCCAGAGCAGTTGTCGCGCTGGTTTTATCATCGTAGCCATGATTTACGCGCATTTCGCATTGTTTAATTATCGTTTAATTGTTGTAAAGTTTTTGATTTACGATTGCATAGCAACGCAAAGTATTGTAAGCGGGACAACGACGAATGCAATGTTGGCGATTTTTATGCCCCATAACAATGTCGGCTATAGCAGCAACACCACCAGCGATATGGACAGCAACAATAGCTACAACAAAAGCAAAAACAGCTATAAAACTGACGCTGCACTCTGTCAATTGGTGGGCAACCAAACGGGCAGCGTTTTAAATGATTTATGGCCGCCAACATTGATGACTATGATGGAACGTGCAAATATGCCAAGGACAATAGCAACAACAACGACTTCAACAACTGTCATTTCGTCTAGCAAATCACGTCAATATGCACAAGCAAGTGGGGTGGCAACTCTGCACAATAACAACAGCACCACGATGCAACAACGTTGGCTGCGCAAGCTGAGTCGGCCCAAGCGTTATCTCAGCTTTCCCGAGGGCTCCTCATTCTCTGTATGTTGCATATTCCCAGGCTCGGTGGCTCATATTCAGCTCGAGTGGGCATTACAATTTGAATTTTATGTGAAGCTAATAGCTCCTAAACTATTAGAGATATAAAAAAAAACACAAATGTAGTCTCATGTGTAATTTTTCTTATAATTTATTTGTTATGTACTAGTATTGCTGGCTTACAGCTTGAGTTTTTTAAAATGACATTGCTTTCAAGCATTCGAAAAAATGTTAAAATCCTGATTTTAAGTTATCAATGTGATCACAAAACGCTTCGCATTAAGCAAACTCAATCCAAATCGGCAATGTCCTGTTAACCATGTAAAAGATTGACGTTATTAAGCCAATTCTGGAACATTCTCGATCTCAAATATATTTTTAATTAAGCACAAACAAAAACTTTAAAAAATGACTGAAAATCATGCAATAGGACACAGTTCTGAACCACCGGGCCTGAGGACACCAGCTACAAAGCCAAGTTCCAAGAGTATCTGCTTTATATTCAGGTGGCCGCTTGTTTTACCGTTGGCATAATAGGAAATCCCAACTACGCATACAATAGCTTTGGTCTCAATTGGGGCGTGGCATATGATCTGCCGAACAACTCGTGGGTGTTGCAACACTTGCATGGCTTTTCAACACATCCAGTGGCACCTTCGGTATTGCGTAGACGCACGCGTCGCGGACTCTTCGATGACATTGAAAATATAGTTAATAAGTAAGATAATAATTAAGAGTAGATACAGTTGGTGGCAAGGCAAGACAGACTTTAAAAGTAGTTTTGTTTCTACAAAATAAGAGTTTATTTAATTTAGCCAGATAATATATTTATTTACCTTTCAAAAATCTAATTACAAACAAGGAATCGACAATAATTTTGGACAAACATGCTCATATCATCAAACATATAGTAGTTATATACTGAAATATTTAAATCGACTTGATATAGTCAAATGATATCTACAAATATTTAATTATACTCATAACTTGATCTTAAATACTTTAAATATTTATTTTTCCAAAAGATTAACCTTTATTATCACAGACCACACAAATAAATACTCAATTATATTTTTCTCTAATTACCACAGCATGGGCTATGATGGACGCGATTGCATTTTGAGAACACTCTGCGAGAGTCGTCAGTATTTTCAGCGAACCAAAATGAGCATGATCGGCGAAATGCTTCGAGCGATATTCAGGTAAATAAAGATCCATATAAAGCATATACTTGTATCCATGTATATAAGTAAATATATCGCCAAAAACCGAATACTGTAAATATTGCACAATAATATAAATAATCTTAAGTAATTAGCAGCAATGCTACAAATACACTTCTATACAAGTATACAAGCATAGTTCTAGTAAAATAGTTGACGTAACAACAATGTTTTAATTAGCCATTTAGCCTTTTATCTTAAACAAGATAGAACGCTACAGTCGAGCAAGCCCGACAGTAAAATAGCCTGTACTCTCCACAAAAAAAAAAATTAAAAAAAAAAATTTAAAAAAAAATAAATTTAAAAAAAATGAATGAATTAATTAATTAATTAAATTAAATTAGAAAACATGTTTATGTTCAGTTTTAACAGCATACATTTACATCACGTACCTATGCGTGTATGTATGCAGCACAAAGTTGAACCAAAGCAGCAACAACAACAACAGCTGCGGGCAGCGCTGCCGACAGAGCTGCAGGCAGCGCATGAGCAGCGATTTTACTTATGGCTATAACTTTCTTCAGAATTGACCTATCATGATGAAATTTGGCACACGGACACATTAGTACTAACTGGATGTACCTACCAAAAAATTCAAAATTCCGAGAATTACGGAAGTTATAAGAAAAAACAAGAATTGCGGGGGAGTGGGGGGTGCATCGAAAAAAAACTAAAACTCGTACTTTCTGGGTCTTAGGAGAATATGGAAACCAAGTTTGGTTATTCTAGCTCTTATACTTTCTGAGATCCTTGCGTTCATACGGACAGACAGACGGACAGACGGTCAGACGGACAGACGGACGGACGGACAAGGCTATATCCACTCGGCTTCTTATCCTGATCAAGAATATATATACTTTGTGGGGTCAGCCACGCCTCCTTCTGTGTGTTACATACATGCGCACAAAACTAGTATAGCCTTTCACCCTTTGGGTACAGGCTATAAAAATGGTATTTGCACTGATAATATAATTTTTAATTTTTTGTTTTTTGTATTTATTCAACTAGCCTTCCGAAGCAGCGCCTCTACAGCCGGGAACTGCGTGAAAACTCTGATATTGTGCATTATGATCGCGCCTATCGGAATGCCTTGGACGATGACTGCAATCGCCAATACAATTGCCCCTTCTCACTACTGGAATTGGCGTTTGGAAAATACTCCACGCCGCCTAAAAATTATTATGCTTAATAAATTTCTATGCAAATATTTCTGTACAAAATCGTTTTAATGCCAACTTACCTCATGCTGTTTGCTTCGTTGACTTACTTGGCTCACTTGTTGCTGCATCATGCCGTTGTTGCGCTACCTTCCCGTAACCCCCAACCTGTCACCCTGCCAGCCTTTATAAATGGCACTTCATTTTTCTTGCTGTATCGCGTTCAGCTCCCTGCAGCGTTTGAATTCGCCTCGCGATGTTGCCGTCCGGACATTCTGTAACGTTGACTTCGTCGTTGAATGATGTGTGTCAGTTGCCTTCTTTTTACCCGCTGCGCCGAGAGTCTCAAACAAGTTGCACAAAAGCCTTAACAATATTTAATTTAAAGGAAATAAAAATACATTTGGCAAAGTTTTCGAAATTTAATTTAATCAACAAGAGAGCGAAATTGCGCTACATGGGTCGTTAAGTGGAAATAGAGTTGGAGGGCAACAGTTGAGTGCCAACTTTTTGGCATAGAAAACCGGCTGCCTAATAGACTTCAGCTGTGCAGAAGATGGCACCGATTTAATGTCCTCATATTGCATAAGGAAAGAGCATTGTCCGAAGCGTTGCTTAAAAGTATAACTACAAGTTGTTCAGAAATAATTCTTTTATGTTTAAAATGGAGTTCTCGGAATATTCATTTTTCCACAAAAGATATTTATGTATATCCCGAGAGAATACAGCGGCTATAGAAGAATCAAAATTAAAACAAATGGAACAGCTAACATCGGATGCCCAGAATTTGAAATACTATGTATCTATATTTGTGTGTTTCTAAAAATATTTAAGGAATTGCGGGAGCTATGGAAAATCACCAAAAGCAGGAGAGTAGGGGAGTAGGGGAGGGGAAAGGAAGAACATTTTGCGTAATCACATAAGACCATATCCCACTAAAAGTTCGTTAGCAGTATAACATAGCTAACCTGAAAACCAGATTCCGTCGATTTCTATCGCCCATTCTGTTAATATGAAGCAATCCTATCAAACAACGGTTAATTTTTTTTTTTAAATATGCTACAATTTAAATGTTACAAGGAGCGTTCCAAAGTAAACAGGACTTTTTGATTCTAGCGCCCCCTGGTGACTGGTGCGTTAGAATCTGCTATCCTTATCGATTGCCCAGTGGGAATTTCATGACATTTCATCGATTGGAAGTGAAGTTATTGCGTTTTAAGTGCCAGTATGTTTGTGTTATCGGTGCGAAAATGAGCTTCGAAGAAAGAGCCAACATTAAATTTGGTTTTAAAATTGGTAAAACTTTTACCGAAGCGTTTCAATTGCTAGAACAAGTTTATGGCGATGATTGCCTATCCCGTAGCAGAGCGCACGAGTGGTTTCAACGTTTTCAAAGTGGTCGTGAGGACATAAATGAGGACAAATTGACTGACGACCGAAAATTGCTCTCATCGATCGACGCTTGTGACCGATTATTTGACCAAAAATCACATTTTAACCATTAACCACTCGCCGTATTCACCTGTTATGGCACCGTGCAACTTCTACCTTTTCGGAAAAATGCATTTGTCGATGAAAGGAAAGCGTTATGCAGACGTAGAGCAAAAAGCTGTAGTGAAGCAGAAGGAGACTATTTTGAATAAAATAAATTGATAATGCCGAAAAAACCATTTGTTCTGTTTTTTTTAAGTCCTGTTTACTTTGGAACACACCTTGTATAACTATGTCTAGATCTCTGACGCATTAAACAAAATACTTTTTGTTCTCTGTCTTTGGAACAGAATTTCGAGCTTGCAACAAGATCTATAAAAGAAAAGACTGGCGATATTGTGGATCTCTTAGAAATGGAAATCATTATATTAGCACCATTGCACAATAAGCTTGCAGTATCAGTCCAATGTCGGCAAGAAATAAGGAAGGCGCATTTTCTGCTGACTCGACGAGTATAGAAGAATATTTCCTGCATTACTTTGTCTTTGGACCAAAACTCTAACAAAACCATTATTTTTTAAACTGAAGGATTATGAAATCATTGTACCAAACATGTCATTAAAAATGAATTTCCTGATCTACACATTTTAGATTGACACCATTAAACTTCTAACTAAACTTAATTCAACAAGATTCTAAGACAAATCTAATAAACACGAATCAACGTAAATTAGTCCAAATATAAGTAGGTTATATTTGTATTCAATGTGTTATTATTTATTTATTCTTATACCTATGGCTTTAGGCTCATCGCACGCTCAGGTAGCAGGTCCCAAATAATTTCACCTCTCTAAGCACACAAGCAGACAAAATTGCTCCACTTTAAAGCCAACCTCCTATTGCTTTCACCTGCTGACCCATTTTGCGGCAAACTCCGCCCATTTTTCACATCTATTTGTCGTTGGATATTTATTGTGCCGGTTGGACAAAGCTCAGCTAATTGTTAATATCAACAAGCATCAGGAGCTACAGAACGAATCTAAGGTAATGAATGCCATAGATACTGATTCAGAAAAAGCTAACAGAAAAGTGTTAACAAGAAGATGGGGTGTGAAGAGCGATAACCCAGATCATGGAGAGGGGACCAAACAGAATCAAGAAGAGACATTCCACGGAATGTCACAAAGCCAAACAAAGCGATAAATAAATAAACAAAACGGCAGCACAAAAAACAAGCTTTTCACGTTGTTTGTTTATGGATTTATGTCAAGCATATTAAATGTATCAGACAACAAATCAACAACAAAAGCAGCAACAGCAATAATACTTACAACAATGTGGGCTTAGCAGGTACCTGGCGTTGAACAGACCAACAGAGTGGCTAGAAAAGCGAACGCGTCAAGTACGTCAAGTACGAGGAAGTTTGTTTCTGAACTTTCAATTATGCGAAAAATTGTTTATAATAAGTGTAGTTATAATTAAATAGATAATTGCGTGCGTAATTCGAGTTGGATGACATTTTGGCAACAATTGTTTATTGTTTTTGCTAATGATGCTGCATGCCAAACCATTAATGAATGCCAGACGGACACAGCAAACGAGAGCAACAGGAGAAACAGTTACGGTAACGGTTAAGGCAACAAGGAGCGAAGCCATCACCATCATGCGCCTGTCAACGTTCGTGCGACCCGTCCATTGCACAAATACAAGCTCAGGGCTCCTGTCGCCATTGTCGCCATTGCGGCCGTTGTTTTTGTTGTTGTCATCGTTGTTATTGTTGTCGGCCACATGCTGTGTCGCTCATAGTGCTGACAACAATTTCGATGCGGTTGCTGATGCGCTTACCGCACAAGCACTGCACACGGACAACAGCAACATTCAGACCTTTGACATGCTGCCTCAGCAAGAACAGCATTATGACAACCATACCAAAGACACATATGACAACAGCAGCAGCAACAATCATTCTAAACGTGCATTGTCCCGTAGGAAGCGGTACTTGGAATTCCCGAAAGGATCGCGTATGTCGGTGCGTAATAAGTATGAACGGTCCAGCTGACTTGATTGATTGTCAAACATTTCATCGCCAACTCATCACTTCACAACTTCCTCACTTTCACTACAGTGGCGTACGAATATACGAAACAACTTGTTGAAAATCAATACGCTTATATCATACGGCTACGGGTTTCGTGCCAATTGGGGATTTCCGGACCTTAAGGAGCAACGTCAGAAGAATCGCATTTTTTTCAAGCGTGATTTGTTTCAGAATGTGGAGACCGCTCTAAATGGGTAATGTTCGGTAATACATTCGTTTATTCGTATATATCTCAATCGGTTATTGTAGACATGGCTTCGATGGACGCGCTTGTATTCTGAAATCATATTGCACTGCTCTTCTAGACGTGGACAACGGCCATAAAAGCGGCATGCTCTTCAAGATGTTAAAGCTGGTATTTAGGTAAATTTTCTAACAAAATATATGATATACTTGTATTACTATATTTCTTACTCCTCCAAATAGTTTTGCCATTTTTAAATTAATAGCATGACCCTTATCTAGCAACGATTGTATGGATATAGAACACAATTATTTATTCCGTGTGTTTTTCCAAATGTATATTAACGTGCTCAAAAAATCCAGTTATTATCATTTGATGTAATAGTTCACTGAATTATAAATTAAATCGTTTTATAGGTTTGGAAAAGAAAAACTCAAAGAAATTATCGACATACTTGTATTCTATGAAATCGATGATGATTTATTTAAATTATTTACAAATTTTTCACTTATTCTGCCTATAAGGCCAACTTATTAAACGGATCTACTTTATTTTCCCATTACATGAGCATAATTGATAATTTTTTGGTTTTTCAAACTTAACTACTTTGCTCTGCTTTATAATAAATTGGTACCTTAAGCAAAATGGTCTTCGATTTACGCTATTTACTATATTTATCCTAAAATCGATCAATTACAAAATGACCAGTTAGTGAAAAATTAGAAAAAAAGAAAACCTTCGGAAATTTGCTTTGAATACGTCTATCCTAGACGCGAAGCCTATCGAATACGATGGTACTTCATATACATATGTTGAAGGCTGAGAAAGGTTTTTTTATAAAAGATTTTTATTTAAGCCCTTTAAATACATGTATGCTTAAATTATATTGCTCTCCCCATTTTCTTGTTTTTATTTTTCAGCCTAGATGAGCAAGAGAAAAGGCATTTACCTCACTTGCGTGAGGAAAATTGTCAACAAATTTTGCACAGTCATTGTCCGTTGAGCTTCGACAGCATTTCACCATATACAGATGATGTCTGAGTGGAGTGAAGCTAAGGAAAAATCGGTAAAAACGAAGAAAATAAGACCTGGAACCGCACGACCAAGATACCAACTGCTATTTCTTTAGTTGTGATGAAAAACAAATAAAAATGAATACCAACAACTCATATGTAGAAGAATATGTGCATGTGCTTATATGTTCTTTCTAAATCAACAACACAACAACAACTGCAACAGGAATAGCTAATGGCCAGAGGCGCAACTTGCTTGTTTGGTTAAGTCCTCTCTCATTTTTTGTTTACTTCTTGCTGTGCATGTTTGGTGTGCTTGTTCCTGTTCTTGTTGTTGCTTGTAATTTATAATTAAGTCGTTATTGTTGTTGCTGCTGCTACTGCTGCTTCTGCTGGTGCTGCTGCTACGATGCGCTACATCATTTGTTCGCGTTTTTTCAGCCATTTAATTGGCAAGTGACATTAAACCAGCCACAATGATGTCCTGTGTATGTGTGCGTGCAAAAAGCGTAGCATACTTTTTGCGGTTGCTTATTGTTGACCTCATTGCATGACAAAAGCTGCTGTTTAATGTCACAAACATGAAGTGGCAAGTGTTGTTAAAATGCTTGCGGGCGCTTTTCACTCATGACACGCCCCCTTGCATACAACACCGAACGCCCCTTCCTTAACTTTGCAGTGTCGTGTGTGCATTGCATGTAAGTGCATTAAAAATTAACTTTAATTAAGTTGAAAACATAAATTACACGCACATATACAATGGCATTAAACAACACACATATACACTTACAAAAGCAGACATGTCGCTGTTGTTGTTTCTGTAGCATGCACTTGAAGCTCGCCGTGCACAAAACTTCCGCTTTGGCGGCGACGACCGCAAACAAAAAACTTTAAGCGCATGTTGTGTTTTTGCTAGGCACTTCACCACACGCACACATCACTTGCACGCACACACACTTTCATACACACGTGTGCGTGCAACAAACGCACTCTACCTCAATCAAGTATTAATTATGTTGCCGGCTGACAAATTGCAGAAACCACAGCCGAGACCCAATGCTGCTTGCCAACTAAAGATGTAAACGTGACAAAAAATATTTAACTATTTATACTTGTATACTTATCTAAAAATGGAAGTATGTATGTATGTATATATATATACATATGTTGTCTGTCCATCATTTCATTCGGAGTTTATATGGATCATATATATATACATACATACGTACATAATGTT
The DNA here is from genome assembly GCF_003285725.1 of Scaptodrosophila lebanonensis. Classification (NCBI taxonomy): domain Eukaryota; kingdom Metazoa; phylum Arthropoda; class Insecta; order Diptera; family Drosophilidae; genus Scaptodrosophila; species Scaptodrosophila lebanonensis. The sequence continues at coordinate 2,130,974 of NW_022060558.1, forward strand.
CCATATAAACTCCGAAGCCGCTCAACCGATGTTGATCCAATTTTGTGGCAATATTCAAAATACTCCCGTGTGTATCGTGGCGATTCGTCAACGCAATCAACCATCGTTTTCTGGCTTATTTCTGCTGTATTCAATCAAGGACGTAATCGAAGCCATAAAAAGCGAAGGACGTATTGGGAAAGATGTGACGTCGGAAAAATTAAAAAGCACTACAATTCAGCATGATAACTGCACATGTTTACTTTGCGCTTCAAAAGGAGGTCATTTCAACATTCCATCGAAACTGCGTAAATTCATCAAAAATCAGCCGAAATCATCATTGAAATTGATGAAAATGGAATTGAACATCTCGAAAATATCGATTTATCGCATTTTGACCGAACATTTGGGCTTACGAAAAGTGTGTGCACGGTTTGTTCCGCACAAATTGACTGACGACCAAAAATTGCTCAGACGATCGACGCTTGTGACCGATTATTTGACCAAAAATCACATTTTAACCATTAACCACTCACCGTATTCACCTGATATGGCACCGTGCGACTTCTACCATTTCGGAAAAATGCATTTGTCCATGGAAGGAAAGCGTTATGCAGACGTAGAGGCCATTCAAAAGGCTTGCACCGGCATACTGGCGGCCATACCGGCCAACGAGCTAAAACACTCGTTCGACATGCTTTTGGATCGTGCAAAAAACTGTATTGAAGCAGAAGGACACTATTTTGAATAAAATAAATTGATTTTGTAGAAAAAAACATTTGTTCTGTTTTTTTTTTAAAGTCCTGTTTACTTTGGAACACACCTATAAAGTGTTTCCTATAGTAAGCTTATTGTTTTTTATCTTATTATAATAAATAGCATGACTTATGTGAATCAACAAATATAAAAATATAAATATATATATATAAATATAAAACGAAATCGAGAAATGGTGCACGCATGTGGAATTTGAGCATCAGAAAACTTGATACGCATTCATGCAAACATATTTAATTAAAACTATTTAATTTATCCAACCTATTCATCAGAATTTTGTTTGTTTATACATTCTATGTTCTAATAATCCTTGGATTATCCATAAAAGTATCGAGTTCTTGCTATTTTGTCTCACGAATTACGCACTTCTCTACTGCCTAGCACCTTAAACCAGGCGAACACAAACTTAAATGTCATTTTGTTGGCCTTACAATTGTGGTTGTTGTATACTTACACAAGAATTTATTTTGTTGGTGCAATTTTTGTAATTACATACGGGGTCGGAGTTGTAGTTACTGTATCAGTTGTCACTGCCGTTGCAGCTATATTTGCAGGAGGAGTTTAATTTCCTCATTATACTCTCTACCTGAAAGGTACAAGAACATAGGTTTGTGCAAACTGAAAAATGTAACAGGCAAAAGAAGGTGTGGCAGACCCCACAATATATTGATATTCTTCATAAGCATTACAAAACGAGTTGATTTGGCCTTGTTTGTCTGTCCGTCATGTCTTTCACCTTTTACGTGAGTTCGAATCCAGAAGGAGGTGTAATCAATCTAAATGTCTTTTTAATTACAATTTTTTTCCAATTTAATTAATTTTATATTTATGTATTTGTTTTACAGATTGACAGAGTCAATCGGGTCTCTCGACTTACAATTTTCCACTTGTCTGTTTTTTACTTATTTTTTTACATTGTTCATTACAGCAATCATAATTAATTGTAAAATATGTGCCCACAACATACATACATCTAAGAGAAGAATTGATATTTTCATTCAGTTGTTGTGCTTGATACAATTCTTTATATGTATATATACCTAGATATATACATATATACCTACATATTTTGGAAAGAACTGATCAAAAAAATTAAATACAATATGACTCGTAAGGTATTGAATGATTTTTTAAAATTGTAACTTTTTGTAAAATTTTGAAACAATAAAATGTTGAATGCTGTTTTAAAAAAATAACACTATTAGCTTAAGATACAAAACTATTCATCTTCTTTGCATTCAAGTATTTTAAAATGAAATCTGCCTTAAAGAAACTGTATTTCGCATAAGCATGTAGAAACATGATATATATTGTTAGTAAGGTTAAAGTTCTGTGGTTCTGCACATCTGTTGCCGCTTCAATTGCTTCATTATAAGCCATCCGCACTTACACAAATGTATCCTCCATGATTAGGCAGCCGCAATCCAAATGCAGAACGCCTTGCAAATCAATTAAATCATAGGCCATGCCTTAATGTTTCTAAGCGAACAAAGCTCCTTCCGACCCATCCCGTACTGGCCAGCAGCGTCTGACTCCTTGTTTGTTCTCCCGCCAGTCTGTACATTGTTACTTCACTAATAATACGTGAGCTTGGCGCGCCTATTACCCAGCACTTAACCAGGGGTTTCCCCTGCTCCACTCCCAGCGTACGTAGCAGTACACCTGGGTTGATTTATTGCCATTAAAAGGTATTCGACCAGCCACTGTTAAATACATGGCGAGCTCATTATGCATGCCAAAGGGCGTTTGCCAAATGCAAATGCACAAAAGTGCCGGGAAGGGAGGCAGAAGAGCAGCTGGGCATGCAAACAGACAATCAGCCCGTTCGTTCATTAATGGCTGCACACTTACCCACGTACATTAGGCGCTGGTGTTGTTGTTGATATTGCTGTTGCTGTTGCTGCATGCTGCTGCATTAGAATGCAAATTGATTTGATGCGTTGTCAATTAAAATGTGCAATTAATTTCATTTGGTTTGGGTGGCAAACGTTATCAACTAATTGGAGCGTGAAGGGGTTTCAAGAGGCTTTGCTAAGAGCAGGGATGAGAGACGAAGAACAATCTACTAATGAGAGCTCAGTTAGCCAATTGTGTTTGTGGTCATCAATATGTTGACTGCTGCCATGAATGCTCGCTGGCATAACTCAGCAAGAATAGAAATATTCCATTTTCCATTTCTATTTCATACCCGAAAGTTTTCTGTAGACAGATTTAAATAACTTTATCATTGTCAGTATTTAACTATCGAGCTTAACATCGGAATCTGCTTTACTTCTTAAAGATAAAACAAGAGAAAATGCTACAGGAGAGCAAGACTGACAGGGAAATACGCTTTACCCAAAAAACTTCGATGACATTTTTTTTCTATGTTTAATAGAAGCATCGAATCCGTGTATACAGGCTTAGCACCTTAACAATACAACAAATATAAATATCCTAACCTCGAGCACTTCCGCGTGAATATTAATAAGTAAGTGGTGGCTTATGCTTATCTAATAGTTTTGAAAGGTCTGGCAGCAATTAGTCCTCTTGCAAGCAAACTGCGGTGCCTCAGTAGCCTGTCACTATATCTACTTGTGGGCATTCCAATCTGTCGATGACATTTAAAACAATTATAGAACTATGTAGAATTAATTACGAGTGCAAAACCTTTTTTAGGAAGATATGTACATACATATTTTATGGGTTCTTCCACCGTTTAATATACTTTAAATAACGCATATACACTTCAAGTACAGGGTATAACAAATATCAAATGAACAATAAAAATGAAATTCTAAAATACGATTAGTGCAAACGAGTAATGGAACTAAATGAACTTTATTTTACCATCTCAAATTAAAAAGCAATACTTTATTGTTTTACTACTAATAATAGCTTTTCAATAACATACAAGTATTAGTATTGGATATTAATAATTGAAAATGTCGGTACGAAAATCTAGCAATGGACATAAAGCAGGACTGGCTAGAGGAGTCACAACAGCACAAATTATTTTACGGAGGAGACAAAAGCTTTTTTTTGCAAACAGTGCCGAAAGAGTATATACTTTGAGAGGGTGAGCAAAAATGGATACATTATATGTGTGTATTTACAATTGCTGTTATGGATGCAAATGCTATTCTGGAAAGAAAATAACCTACGGGGATTCTTTTTCTGTTAAGTAACTAATTAATAACTCAACAAAAGTCAAACAAAACATCAATGAAGAGTCGTGCGCTTAGTAAACGAAAATAAATATGAGGCTACCTCCATCGCTGCACCCACCACAAAAAAAAAAAAAAAACCTTCCCCTATGCTTTAATTTTAACATACGAGTCTTTATATTGTTTGCTTTAAAGTTTTCTATGTAAGTCCTTATGCTCTTTTAGTTGATGTATCAGCTATGTGCAGAGATCTAATGCCATCCGGACCTCACCCTGAGTATACGCAATTAGTTGCGCAAATGTTGATTGCCGCATATAAAGCCAATATGCCTACAGTTCATTTTAAAATTGCTAAGACGCACCAGCACCACTCAAAATTAGTTCAAGGATTAGTGCAATTAAAGCAAAACTAACGTGCCGTCCGGATTTTGAGAAGCAGCCCTTTTTGCAGCTCATGGCACTTTTGTTGACTTGAGCGCTGATTGTCGGCACCTGGGTGTCAGAGGAGGCAGAGCAACGAGGATGGGGCAGCTATGGCAGTCGGCATGTCGCAATTTCCCAATTAGCTACTCATTGAGATAAATTTCTTATGCAAATGACGCCAAGGCCAAGCAGCGCAACGGCAATGTTGCCGTTGAATCGACAAGCGGCTGAGAAGTGGGGGACGCTGAAGTGGCTTGAGACCCCAGGAACTGGGGATTGGGACTGTAAGTGAAAGCAACCTGTAACGTAAGCTTCCAAGGCTTCTTGTTGTTGTCTGCCTCAGTGTAACTGAATGACATTGAGTGACTTGACTTGTCTTGACTCTACATTCTTCGCCTCACTCTCTAATTGGCTGCTGACATTTTGCTGCGTCGAAATGTAGCATAAAACAAAACAAATTTGACATAATTAAAATACAGCTCAGCAACAATAGCAGAAGGAACAACATCAGCAAAAACACGACTGCAAATTAAAGACGTCAGCACGCGCCGCGCTTTAAATCAAATCCAAAGAATTATTTTTGCTAATTTCTTTTCCAGTGCTCCAGTGAAGCAAAATCGAAGCTACATTTTTTAGCACTATTCCAGTGAACATAGTATTACCGTTAAGAGCAACAACACAAATAATGTAGTTCATTGAACGCACGGTTCACACCTAAGTGAGACTTAACAGTGCATTGACTTGTAAATCAATAAGTTCTTAGCACTGCATGGCGTTGAGTCGACCCTGCTAATTAAAAACTCATGTTTTAGAGCGGCACTAGCAAATAATTGGAAGCAGTTCCTATTTGTTCAACTGAACTAATAGAAAAGTTATCAGACTAGGGCATAAGTAAGAGTTTGTTATTATTTTTTTACAATGAACGTAGAGTGGAGAATGTAAGAAGGTTGAAAGACCAATGCAAGAAATCAATGAAATCGAGTTTTATTATACATAATAAAATTATATATTTATAAAATTACATAATTATTAATAACATTATAATATAATTATATTATATAATAAAATTATATATTAATATTATGTTTACCAAGCAAGCTGATGTTTCTATTTCGCTTTTATAACCTATATATGTATAATATTTATATTATTGTGTATATATTTATATTATACATATATAGCTTAAAACATAAAAACATGGTACCACATAATTCAACATATTTCCGTTAATAACTTACTCAACGCAAATAAATTACGCTATTTCAATAAATTGCAAATATTTTTGTAAAAAATATTAAGTTCCATTTATTATAAATAGTGTTTGTAATCAAATTGGTTAAATACAAATATCTTTTAAAAATTATGTTTAAAATACATGAAGACCTGATCTCTCTGACCATTTTACAAAAATCTATAAATTATAATATTAATTATATACAAAATTACCTTTTACCCTTTGGGTACGGGTTATACAAAATTTATTCCGAAATATTTAATTGTTATTTATTATTGCACTTGAGATTTTGGGTTTTCAAATACATATTATCTTGGTTAGCTAAATAAGATTTTATATATGCAAGGAGTGAAACCCATATACTTATTGGTTTCCTGGTCGGTTGATCTCCTAATATATTGGCTTCTCTTCGTTTTTACAAATTTCAGCACATCCACAATTATTATCATCATATAGATTGTGTTGGAAGTCTACATAAGTCCATTATTTTGCTTTATTCTATTTTCTTCCACTTACATCCCATTTGCCACATTTCACAGTTTTAGCCCAACACTTAAAGCCCCCAAATCCACATGCAATCTTCCACAACTTTATACTCACACAACAAATGCTGGAACATACACAGCTGCACGTTTTGCCACAATTATCGCTCACCGCACACACATGTAGAGAAGTAGAAACAAAACAAAAATACAAAAAAGAAATAACATAAATTTAAATTTAAGCAAATTTTCTGCTGCTTTCGGTTTACCATTTCCTTTGTTTTGGTTTTGTTGTGTGACATTTTTGCTAATTTTTACCAAGTTGAACTGTAAACAATGTCAACATAGAAACCAAATGAAAACAAATGCAGCAAACAACCCAACTGTGGTCGCGTGGGGCGTGTAGAGTGGCTCTAGAGGTGGCTAAATCGTGCGCCAGGGGGCGGGGCACACTAACGAACAGCAGTCACAGTCATTGCAGCAATGGCTAAAATTTTCGTAGCATGCAAACATTTGTCAAATGTAAATTAGCAAAAGGGGGAGGTGGTGTTGAATCTATGCATGTGTGTATGAAAGTACATACGAATGTGTACAATATATGTTTGAGTATGTGTGTGGGTCGGCTGCTGCTGCTGCTGCTGCTACTACTGCGGCTGTGGTTTTTTCTTTTGCAACTGCAACACAAGTACAAATCGCATAAAATCACACTTAATGCCCGCAGGCAACAGCATGTATGTAAAAAGCTCAGCGAGGCGTGAATGTCGGCGGCAAACTAGCGTCTACATGAGTACACATCCACACAAAAAGACACACACAGTTGCGTTCATGTAATGCTGCCATGTTGCAGTTGAACGCAAATACGGAAGTATTAACATGCCCCGTACCGCACCACTTCGCTATTGTTCCCAATTATCACACATACGCACCGTTGACAAAAGGCAGCGTTTAATTTTTGTGTTTCAAGTTTTTGCAATAACATTTTGGCCCACTCCTTCCCCTTCTTCCCCTCCTAATCCACCAAAACCTCTTTCTTACAATTCCGCAGTCCTGCATCAGTGCCGAAAATGTTCGCTCGCGAGTACAACTCAAACTTTAATAAGCGTCATTGGGAAGCTGCGTAAGCGTATGTGTGCGAGTTGAATTCCAAAATTTTCCATTCGCTTATGTGTTTGTGTACGGCATGTGAGCAAAGTTTAAGGATGGTGCATCGCCTGCCAGTATACACTCGACTTCGCATCCCCCTAACGTAACTGTATACGCCCTAACATTATGTGTTTCAATCAAATTGAATTCCGCGGAAATCATCACATAAATTAAGAGGCGATAATTAAATATGTGTGTCAGTGGAATTCCGGGAAATATTCGTAAGCATTGCTAAAAAAATTAAAAATTTATCTCTATCTTAATGACAAATTTAGAATTGTGTTCTTTAAGTAAATCTAAAATGTGCTTCATTTATGTACATCGCCGTTTTATCGACAGAGACATTTAGCACCTTTAATGCGGTTTTAAATGATACAAAACGAGTTAACGACACTCAATTGGGTGTTAATTGTACAATTAAACACTACTGACCCACCAAGTGACCAAAGCGAGATGGAAAATAGGACAGCCCACGAGTATCGAAAAGAGTTCGCCATATCATCAGTCCGACACTGACAGCTAGTGGTCCCAACAACATAACGAGTGTACAAAAAAGTAGCCCGCCACTCTCTAATGGTAATTATCTGCATCATACATTTGTGTTCAATTGCGCTTGAGGCATTGAAAATGGAAGCGTTTTAATTGTGAAAGAGACGCAGTGCAGCGCAGTTGGGCAGCAGTGGAGACCAGTAGACAGCGACAGACAGAAAGTTTGAAGAGCGCGTTGAAAATACTTGTACAACGAAAATTGCATTAATTTAACGCATGATTGGTAAAGCGACGCGTTATAGCCAACAAGATACCAATGGAGGACGATGTGGCCAAAGTGCTAAAGTGAAATTATGCAAATTGGTGTGAGAGTAAAATGTAATAAAATAAAGGAGAGGGAAGCGAAAAGGGCATCAAGGCATCATTTACTTGGTATATATCCATTCAGTTTGTATTAGCTTCAAGATTCATGTTATTCCATTTTACTGTGTGAGTATATCTTGTAAAAAATATAGAAAGAACGTTTAAAGCTTTTTCTACAAATTAAGTCCCATTAAAAAGAACCTACGTACACTAGTTGACAGTTAAAAAAAAAATTAATATTTAATTTGGTTGAGTGCAAAAAAAAGCTGCAGCTGCCTTCAAGAAAAAATAATACCAATATTCACAATTCATAAGCTTGTGAATAAAATTGAAAGTTATTATTAAATGTATAAAAAGAATTAGAGCGTTGCACTCAATCGTAATAAAAATGCATTAAGAAAACCCAATAATTCGATATACAAATTTTTTTATTTAAATCAACAAGTGGATCAGTCGATTTATTCAATAACAATATATAAGTATTAACATTTTATATATATATTAAGATTTAAAATTAAAAATTCAAATATGATTAATATAGCATAGTCTCTAAGAAAGCCTACGAAAAAGCTGTACAATAACGTGTATAAATGCCCCCGACACGTTGGGGGAATTTTATTTGCCAGTTGGCTCCATTTACAGAATATTATTGACATAGTATGTTGCAATTTTATTAATCCTGTCGTATGTAGTTCTTGTACACCTATATAATTTCTTTATAACACAACTTATTCTCGTGAGCGAAATTTGAATTTTATCCGAAGCTAAATCCTTCCATGTATAAGTTGTATAAGAAGAACAGATATGTTCAAATTTCTCAATTTCTCCTTTTAATTTTAAAACAACCATCTGAATGCACAGAAAATTATTAGTTTGTTTATTTCGGATAAATATATAAGAATAGGAAGTAAGTAGAACAGATATATTAATAGTTCTCAATTTATATTTTTAATTCTAAAGCACCCTTCTGAGTGGCCAGAAAATATTATATAAGTATAAGTAGTATGAAAAGTAGTATAAGTATACCAAGTATGAAAATATCTTAATTTCTCTTTTTAATTTTAAAACACAGAAAAGTATTAGTTTGTTTATCCGAAGCTATAGCCTCTTATATATAAGTAGTATAAGTAGAACAGATTAAAATTTCTTAATTTCTCTTTTTAATTTTAAAGCAACCATCTGAGTGCAGAGAAAATATTAGTTGGAAGGAACGCGCGCTGCGCAATTACTCAATTATAGAAGTGCCTTTTGCCCATTTCAAAAACAGCAATAAAGCGACACAAGGCCAAAATGGCAAAAACAATCAAAGTAATTGGTTGCGTAATGGCAGTCGTGACACTAGGACTACTGTTCCTGGGGCCTCAACTGCTGCAGCTGCCGAGGGGCAAGCCAAGTGACATTCACATTAATGTGACGCATGAATTAAATAAATTGACGTTGCCGCCTGCAACAAATTTGAACAGTTTTCAGCAACAACAAGAAGAGAAAGAACATGAATTGCTGGTGCGACTGCATCGCCACAAACGCTATCTACTCTTTCCCGAGGGCAGCTCATTTCAACTGGTCTTCGACTTAATCATACCCATCGTGGACTACACGAATTTCGCCATCATGGGCATCACATGCGCCGTGGCCTGGGAGTTGCCCAGTAAGCCGGCCAGCGAACTGATTGAAAATGTGCGCACACGTCTGAACGACGGGACTCTGGGCGTAGTGCGACGCAATGACAGTGTGGCGGCTCCGCCAAAGGATGCCTACTATCGACCGCCTGCTAATTGGCATGCGTTGCACGCGCAGTCAAATCAACAGACAAAGGCGACGCCATCTCCGCCCCCGCCACCAAAGTCCCCTCCATTGCCCACTGGCCACCACTATACAAATGGTTGGCGCGACGCTGCCACTTCCGCTTATGCAAATGCAAATGCACAGCGGCCATGGCAAACGGAGGCTGGTGCCACCGACATTGGCATGGGCCCGGCTAATTGGCATGCGCGACAGCCTGCGGGAAGCTGGCATTGGCAGCAGCCTGGCCAGTGGTCAAGCGGCGCATCGCAGCTCCCCTATAAAAGCAACAGCAACAGCAACAACTACGATAAAAAATACAACAATGGCAAGAACAATTGGTGGGAGCGCAATAAAGCGCGTATCGAAGAAAATTGGCGTGATAAGCAACGCCTGTGGAGCACCTATGAACCATCGTCGCGGTAAGTTTCTGCTCCTTTAAGTCTTTATTAAACAGCAAACTTTATACAAAATTACTTATTAAATATATAAATATATATATACGTGTACATATGTATGTATGCTGCAGCTATGCATTTCAATCTGAACAAAAATAATAAACAATTTCGTAACAGACAAAAAGTTTCGTGCTAAGTAAAATTATTTTTATACGATGTACCCAAAGGGTAAAAGGGTATATTAGTTTTGTGCGAGTGTACATGGAGCACACAGAAGGAGGCGTGGCAGACCCCAGAAAGTATATATATTCTTGATCAGAATCGCAAGCCGAGTCGATATAGCCAGGTCCGTCTGTCCGTCTGTTGTCCGGTATAATTATAAGAGCTAGAATAAATGTAAATGAATGTATGGAATATTTTATATTTAATTTAATTAATTAATTAAATTTATTAAATTATTTAATAAATTTTTTTTGTGGGTTGGTACAGGGTATTTAAGAGATTAGCCGGCTCGACTTAAGCATTCCTCTTTTGTTTAGTCATATGCCTTGCCAAAATGCATTCTAAGTACTTTGTATATTGTATTTTGAATCTGATCATCCTGACTAGACGAATCGATATACAAGTATGTGGACCTGCCGGTCTACGGGTACACGAATTTTAATCATATCAGGTAAGGTCGCTAAACTTGGTGTGTAGACTTTTCCCATACTTATGAAGCGCAAGTTTATGAGAAACCACGGCCAAACATATAGCCTCATTAAATAGAGATTGTGGTAAAAATAACTTCATACTAAGTTTGGTTATTGTAAGCTTTTCTTATATTTCCCAGATCCTCTCTTGCGCTAAACATTACCCTTTTAGATCTAACTTGTAAAACGTGTAATACTTATATCATTTAGAAACTCTAACTTTTAAATTCTGTGAGTAGCTACAAATCGTAAAAATAGGAAAACTGTGAAAAGTTCGACCAAGTTAAAGGCTGAAGCTGCATGTTGCTTAGAGGGGAACATACTTGTAAATTAAATGTCATTAATAGATTACATTATTAATTATTCACAGCAATAATTATTACACCCCTGGACGTACTGGACGTCAAAGAAAACTGCTGCAAGCTCCTCCTACTCATCGCGTTTATCCTGTGTTTGGCAAACGAAGAAGACGACGCCGGAGCTTGGATACAGATGCTGCTTTCGATCGCATTCATTTAAAGATGCATTTGACCTCGCGGGAAATGCTTTTCCGAAAGATTGAAAGGTTATATACGGCGTAAGTGCTTCTGAAGCATAATTATAAGCCAACATTGGGCTTTATCATCAGAATCTCGTTTCAGTCAAAAACTAAATGGCACTGCCTGCGTGCTTCGTGCACTTTGCGAATCGAGAGAAAGGCTTAAGGGGACAGCGCAACCACAAAGTTTTATAATGGAGTTACTATCTGCAATATTTCAGTTGCCAACGCGTGCTAACAATAATACTGATGGGACGGAAAAGTACATTTCATTGCATTACCTGGAGACCCACGCGCAAGGTGGAGACTGTGCACAATTGTACAGTGATTGCAGTCACACCTTCTGGTTGGATTAAAAAATGACGCTATACTACTGTAGGGCATGGGTTGTCGAGGGCCTTACTCCGATTAAATTATACACTCACTTTAGTTTTCTCAATTATTTTATTGTATAATTAACATTAGGTATGTAGGTCTGTTAGATTATTTATTATTTAACATTTATTTAATTCATCGTTTGATTTTAGCACGAGCACACTCAATACCTCTTTCTGCCTCAACAACTCAGGCCCGACTCACTGATCTGATGCTACTTATGCTGTACTTCGTTTTCTTTCATTTCCTTCTCTTCCCTTTTGCATATGCCAACTGTCATTTCCTAACCAGAGCTGCAGTATGGCAGGGCTACTGTGTTATATTCTACCACTCCTACATTCGGCCATCCGACAAGACATTCGTCCCGAATGATGGACACCATCTTTTCATAAATTCTGCAACAGTGTTTGTTGTATTTGGTCCCTCATCTTCTCCTATCTTTTCCACTACATAGCGCCCATGTCGTAACTTTCGAACTACCTTGTAGGGCCCTAGAAATTTCCTTTTTAATTTAAGTCCTGGTCCAAACTGTGTACGTTTTATTGCTACCATGTCGTCGACTTCATACTCATTCTCAGTTTTCCTAGATTTATTATATGACTGTCGATTTTCTTCCTGAATATGTGCAATATTTTCTTTTACAGCTTTACGAATTTCATCTTTTTCGGTTTGCAATTCATTGAGGAGTTCGTCCTCCAGCAACACCTTGAGTTCGGGATCGTTTTTTGTTCTCATATTTATGCCTGTTAATATTTTAAAAGGAGACACTTTAGTACTTCTTGGAGGAGATGTGTTAATAAACTGCTGGACTCTATTGACGTTTTTGTACCAGACTTGTGGATTTTCAGCACATAGCTTACTCAACATAGTAATGACAATTCTATTGATTCTTTCTACCTGTCCATTACCTCGTGGTACACCTGTGGCTATTAATAAATGCTGAATATTTTCTGATTCACAATATTCTTTGAAAACGTTTGAAGTAAAAGCTGTGCCTCTGTCTGTGATCATTCGCATTGGATTACCGAATACTGCTGATTGCTTTTGCAGTTTATCTACAACTTCTTCTGCACCAGTACTTTTTGTTGGGTATAGCCAAACAAACTTGGAAAATGCATCTACAACCACTAATATATGGTTATACTGTTTCTTTGTTGTGTCCATTGGACCAATGTGATCGATGTGAAAAGTCTTCAAAGGCTCATCTGATTTATCGATTGCATTGAGGAAACCTTCTTTCTTGCTATGTTTTTGCTCACCTACGATGCACTCTACGCATGATTTTATAATCGCTTCAACCTTTTTTGCTAAATCTGGTATATAATACTGTTTTTGGATAAGTTCACTGGTCTTTTTAACACCGTAGTGTCCCTGGCGGTGTGCCATTGTAATAATTTCGTGTTCCATCTTTGAGGGTATAACTATTAATTCTCTCACTAAATCCTTGTACAATACTTCGTGTTTAATGTAATAATCTTTATAAATTCCTGTTTCCAATGCCTTAAAAATAGCATTTATCCATTCGTCTTGACATTGTGCCTGTTTAATGCGGTGTCTTAAAGAATCTTGAATCAACAAACAGTGTACTCTGCTCAAAGCATCAACATGCTTCATTTTCGTTCCTGCTCTGTGTTCAATTATATATTCAAAATCCTGAAGAAAAATCGCCCACCTTGCTACTCTTAAAGGAACATCCTGTTTTTTAATGGTCATAGCAAAAGCGTTGCAGTCCGTCACTATTTTAATTTTTCGTCCTAGCAAATAAATTCTCCATTTTTTCAAAGCCTGGATTATCGCGAGAACTTCTAATTCGTAAGACGAGTACTTCTCTTCGGCTGCGGTAGTTTTACGACTCATATACTCGACTGGGTGATAAAGTTGGTCTACGGAATCTTTTTGCATTAGTACAGAACCATATCCATACATACTCGCGTCGCAATGCACTTCGGTACTAATCTTTGGATCAAATAAACGTAGAATTGGTGAATTAGTCAAACGTAATTTAAGCTCCTGAAACGATGCTAATTCTTCTGCTTCCATCCTAAAAGTCACATTGTTTTTCATTAGATTGGTCAAAGGTCTGGCCACTATGGCAAAATCTTGTACAAATTTGCGAAAATAAGAGGTTAAACCTAAAAAACGTTGAACTGCCTTTTTGTCTCGAGGAACTGGAAAATTGTTAACTGCTGAAGTTTTCTCTTTTGATGGAGTTATCGAACCGTTTTCGATTATATACCCTAGGAACGTTACTCTTCGTTTTAAGAACTGACATTTTTCCCATTTAATCCTAAGGCCTGAAACTTCTGCCAAACTCAACACGTCCTTTAACTTTTTTAAACCTTCTTGTTCGTCTTTTGAAGGAATGATTATATCGTCCATATACAAAATAACTGTTCCTTTGTCTATTAGTGGTCTCAATACTGCAAATATATACCTCATGAATACAGCAGGGGAGTTTGAAATACCAAAAGGAACAAAACAAAACTCGTATTGCCCTTTTTGCGTGACGAAAGCTGTATATTTTCGGGAATTTTCATTAATAGGAACGTGGAAAAATCCATTTCTAAGATCTAATGTTGTGAACATATTCCCTTTCTGAAGCTTGCAAAGAACATCGTCGATTGTTGCCATCGGAAAATTATCTCTGACGATTTTTGAATTGAGCTTTCTATAGTCACAGCATAATCTCTTGGTACCATCTTTTTTTGACACAAGTACAATAGGAGAAGCAAATTCGGAAAAACTTTGACGAATTATTCCTTCTTTGAGCCAATCCTCAACCTGCTTGTCCACCTTTTCCTGCTCTTCAATTGACAATCGCCTAGGCCTCTGATAAATTGGTGCTTCGTCTGTTAATATAATGCTCATCTCTACTGGACTACTCTCTGGCTTTCTATACTTGTAACTATCAATCATGCTTTCTACTTCAGTTTTAATTTCGCTCTTTAGATGGAAAAAGTCAAGCTTACTCGACTCTTTAGCAACTTCCATTGTTAGTAGTTGGCTAAATGTATTTTTTAACTCCGGTATTTTATCTTCTTCTTTGTTTTTACTTTCCTGATATTTTGTTGCTTCATTTAAAACATTTTCTCTGGCTTGGCAACTAATGCCTTTAGCTGTAAGGGTCACGTTGACGAACTCTAAGACATCGCTTCCAATGACACCGTCGTATAAAGTATCTTCATTTCGAACTACATGAAAACTAATCGCTATTGGATTAGAATCCAATTGTGTATGTACTCTAAAAGAACCCAATGTATAAATTTTTTTGCCTCCTATACCTATAAGTTCTTTTATGTCTCGGTTTAGAGTAACTGGATGTATCGCTTTGTAACTTTTCTCGCTGATGGTGCATATATCACTGCCTGAATCGAACAGAGCTGACAAGACATGTTTACCTATCTGGACATTTATGAAAACTCTATTAAAAACGCTTTGCGATAGCTGCTGCAAGTTTGATTTATCTTTCTTTACCAATGCATGTTCATTTTTCACCTCGCATTGATTAGCCTTGTGCCCAAACTCATTGCATTTAAAACATTTTATATTTGGTTCTCTGCAGTTTTTGGCTAGGTGGTTTTTCCCTCCGCACTTAAAACAACGAATATCCTCTTTAAACTTCTTTTGTTCATTTGTTTCAAACTTTGTTTTCGGTTTCCATTCTCTACCTGATGCTATTTTCTCATAAATTCTTAGCTTGTCGCGTAACTCTTTTACTGTAATTGCCTGGTATAAAATACTTTTATTTACTTTTGAATCTGGAATACCCTCAATGATATATTCAATGATACTCTCCTCATCCAGTTTGGTTTTATTAGCTAAACTCAGCATGCTGTAATAATATTCATTTAAACTCTCATCGGATTTTTTCTTTCTATTTTCCAATAGTTTATGTATTTGCTTTGCCGTAAACTTTGTGCTGAACTCATCTTCTAATGCATTTTTTAGCGTACGCCAATCGTTTAGCACTTCTTTAGAATTTATAAACAGCTTTGCTCCTCCTTGAAGTAATTGCCTGCCATATATAAATTTTTGCAAATCGTTCCACTGTACAGTAAGAGCATTATTTTCAAACTCTCTTAACCAATCGACAACGTCATAGCTTCCGCTACCATCGAAAGTTGTCATAGAGTCTTGAATATCTCTTAATGTGAACGTCATTTTGTTGCTAGATTCAGATCCTCTCTCTTGAACGTCTTGCTGTATATTTTCAATTTGCTCTGAAATACCTGCACCTTCTGCTACACTCTCTTCGTATATTGAACTTGCCTCAGAATCTCCTCCTTTAGAATAATATCTCGATAAAGTTTCCTGCAACTGAACTTTTAGCCCATCTGTTGGCAAACCTAATTCACTTAAAATTTTTTTTAGCTCTGGAACTTTGAGTTGTGCTATCTCGTGGTACAACATAATACACCTTAAATACAAAGTTAGTAAACTTATTCTATTTTACAAAATTCATTGGAATATTTGTGCTTTTATGGTAAACATATATATTCAAAAATCTTCTTTTGCTTGTAATTTGCCAATTTGTTAAATATAATTAGTGTTATATTTACTTGTTTAGCAAACTTGCTCCACTGTTTGCCGTTGTATGATTTTCCACCCTCTTGGCTGCGTCTTGTTGTTTCTTCTTCTGTTCTGTTCTCTTCACCGCCGGTACTCTCTTATTCTGGCAATAAGACACGCCGCTTACTCTTCTCTCTGTTGTTGCTTACTCTGCTCACCGTCGTCGTCGATCTATGTTCACCTCGCCGCCGTCGCTGCTTACTCTGTTGTTGTCGTAGCTCTCTTGCTACGCCGTCGCTGCTTACTCTGCTCGCTGCTGTTGTCGTAGCTCTCTTGCTACGCCGCCGCTGCTTACTCTGGTCGCTGCTGTTGTCGTAGCTCTCTTGCTACGCCGTCGCTGCCTACTCTGCTCGCTGCTGTTGTCGTAGCTCTCTTGCTACGCCGTCGCCGCTTACTCTGCTCGCTGCTTCTTTTTCGGTACAGTCGATCTCTGCTGTGTAACGGTTGATGCCGATATGAACACCTTGTGATCGTTCTGACCTTCGGTTGTTGCACACTTATGATTTTGTTGCCATCTGCTTGTCTCGCTCGCATGCGTCGGTTTTAAACGTGCCACGCTGCTGTCTCACAGGCTGTCTCACTGGCGCCTTGTTGGTTTGAGTTTCTCAAATGTTCGCCGCTTTCTATGCATTTAGGCGTCCAAAAGAAAAATTATGCCTCGTGCACTCCAAAATTGTTTTTTTTTTTTATGTATTCTGTGCAATTTTACGAAACGTCGAAAAACAAACAATTTAATGATTGTTATGATGCCTTTATGGTATTGTTCTTCGGGTTTCACTGCACAAAAAACGGTTGAGCCCCCAAGATTGTAGGGCATGGGTTGTCGAGGGCCTTACTCCGATTAAATTATACACTCACTTTAGTTTTCTCAATTATTTTATTGTATAATTAACATTAGGTATGTAGGTCTGTTAGATTATTTATTATTTAACATTTATTTAATTCATCGTTTGATTTTAGCACGAGCACACTCAATACCTCTTTCTGCCTCAACAACTCAGGCCCGACTCACTGATCTGATGCTACTTATGCTGTACTTCGTTTTCTTTCATTTCCTTCTCTTCCCTTTTGCATATGCCAACTGTCATTTCCTAACCAGGGCTGCAGTATGGCAGGGCTACTGTGTTATATTCTACCACTCCTACACTACTGTTCTATATACTACACTATTAATTGGAATAGAAAACATAGGTTACAGGGCAAATATGTGATCTGATCGAGGTAATCTTTAAACTTGGACATGGCAAAGAGAGTGAAGCAAGTTTATCTCAGTAATACTACTCCGCATCGGGCAGTTTGACTTTTAACCTATCTATAGCATGTATAGTACATATATCAAATATGATGCATTTTATTTTTCTAACCGATGTGTGATATGCGCGATATTCGAGATTATGGCAATGCCCTGGATGTCTTTACAATATAATCTAAGCTAAGATCTTAAAGTTATTTAAGGGCCAGTGGGTTAATAGACAAATATAAATTTATTTATTTAAGGAATAAATGAGTAATATTTTATAAGGCTCTGTTATAAATCAGAGTGTAGAGCATACAAATAGTTTTAAGGGCAGATGAAAAAAGCTTCTCAGTTCATCTCTTCATACGCTTTGTGCAAACTCCCAAATGCATTCTGTGCATTTCTCAGCTCTGTAGCTCAGATTTACAATTTTAATCAACTGTCACGGACATCAGAGTTACCCGCTCTTCCAATTGCACCAATACTTCTGAACTTCATCATGTTGGACTGTCACTGCAAGTTGTTTCGCTCTTCATAATAAGCAGCAAGCGATCGCATTACCAATAATTCCGTTGCATTTCTGCAGTTTATTTTATTATTCGGTATTCCGTTTTGCACGGAACGCATTGGGAAACGTTAGACAAGACACCAAAAGGGAAACACACAAAGTGTGCCACTTTCGAGAAAAGTTCCAAGCGTGCCAAAGTAATTTGAAGCTTTAAATGGAGCAATGAGCTCTCGGAGCCAAAGACAAACTGCTTGACAAAATAAAACAAAACAGAACAGAAGACGCGGCGGAGGCAGACACAGAGTCAGAGAAGGAGAGACAGAGACAAGTGTGAAAACTAACGAAGAAAGAGGAGAAGGCGTTGATAGATATACGAAAAGCGCTGCTGCCAAGTCAAACTTCGGAAAGTTCTCGCAGCCATGGCGACCAACTAGACCGACTGAAGCAATTAACAGACAGCGAGTGTGCGCCGCTTTTGTAGTCCATTTGCCCATCGGCTTGGAAATGTTTTGGCCAGCGAGCGCACAACTTGGTGCCAACAGTTGGCGCATGAACGAAGCGTGAGCCGCAAGTGTTGGAAATGTGCGTCAGGAACAAAACAAGCTACTCTCATGAAAATGCTTGCAATTGTTTGCTGCAGTTACCAATTGTTCTTCTTCTTCCACTGCTTCTCTCGCTAATATGCCCCAGTCAGGCTGAGCCGAAAGCGGACCCTACAGCTGTCATTGGGTTGGGGACAGCGAAACCATCCCTTGACTTACACACAGCACCGGAGGCCTCCAATTTGGAGCAACTCATTGAATCGAAGCTAAATGAGACAGCCAAGCAACACGGACATGTGCACTCACAGGACGTATTGTCCAGGAAACGACGCTATTTGGTATTTCCGGAAGGCAGCTCCTTTCAGATGGGTAAGTCGTGCTACTCGCAGTCTCCATGCAAATGACATGCTTCTCCTAACGCACACAGTGTACGATGAATACGTATGTGTGGTGGACTTCACCAATTATTTGGTGCTGGGAATTACCGTCGCCTTGGCTTGGGAATTACCGAGTAAGCCGCCCAGCGAGCTCCTTGAAGATGTTCGCACAAAGCTCCTTGACGAAGGCAACATAGAAGTTAGTCGCAATGACACGGCGTCAAATATTACTTACGTGGATAACGCCAAGCAGCCACAACAAGGTTCTCCAGGAAGTTACACTGGCTATAGCCCCAATTATATTAACTTTGCGAAGCCCAGTGCAAGCAATGCCTATTACAGCATGGCGCCTGTTTTTCACACACCCATGCATCCTTCTTATAAATACGCGGACAGTTACTACCGCCGACCAACAGTCCCTCCCGGCTGGCGTAGAAAGGATAATCACTACTACTCCTACTACAATCGGGACAGCAGCAGCCGCAATCCATTCGAGAAGTGGACCAAGCCGTTTAATCAAGTGGCTTCACATAAAATAACTCGCTTTCCCTACTGGGCGTTGGCCTCACGGTGAGTGGACAGACAATCGAATAACCTAACGCAGAATATGCAAGTCCTTCGTGTTTAGCCTAAGGGACACGATGCGCAAACATCATTCTTACTACACCGGGATGCCGAGTCAGCAGTACGCATCACCCCCACTCGAAAGACGTCAGGGCGTTGCGCCAGACGGGGGCACGTATATAACCTCAAGGAAACCGTTTACACGCCATCATCGTATTTTTTCGGTGTTTGGAAAACGCAGTATACCGGATCCAGGCAATCCGCACCATCGCCAGCGACGTAGTGGTGTGGCCAGCGAAAGCGAGGCCGAGCTAAGCAGATTGGATCGCATACAAATCAAGTATCATCGCACTAGTCGACAGGCATTATATGAACGCATCGAAAAGTATTTGAATAAGTGAGTTAAATGAACAAGAATCTTAGTTAGCAAAACCAAAACTAGCCAACCAGTTCAACCATTTCGATTATTCAGAGAACTATTATACACTAATCATTCCCCAGAATGTAATCCCTTGGTTCAAATTTCCCCATCTTCTCTCACCCTATAGACGTGGTCAGCACGGTCATCACTGCGTTTTGCGTACACTATGCGAAACTGGTCAAAAGTCCCATGAAAAGGAGCCGGGCACTTTTGTGGGCGAACTCATGCGCGCCGTCTTTACCATTCCCGAAGCATTGGAGGACGAACCGGTCGCCTATCAGAATGCACGCTATGACAAGGCCCATGCCCACAACGGAGATTGTGCCGCTCTCTATCCAGAATGCAAGCAATCCATGTGGGAGGCAAACTTTGTACAATAAAACGAGTTGAATAAATGGGTTCTGCTTTTGTTCTTATTTTAATGACCACTGAAAAGCCAAGCCAGTATATCTACCTTGCATTGCTGACGAAAATGTTGGGCACAGTGTTCGGGATCCATACGCATTGCCTGACTGTATTCATCATCCACGCCCGTTATGGTGGGCATTCTGTATACATCGTTTAGCGTTTTAAACATGCGTTATAGGGTTAATGGAATAACTTACGTGAAGATCAGTCGTATTATGTCCTGCATCATGGAATAGCCCGGTGGCAACAGTAATCGCTTGCTGTCGCACATGGCTCGTAAAATGCAAGTCTTTACATCGAAGCCAAGTCTGGTCGAATAGAAATTTTAAAATTATTGCAAATCAAATCACATCTAATTAACTGAACAGGCAGCAATAAATCAATCTATTTGCAAATTTACTCACAGACGACTGAAACCAGAAAGTTGATCAAACAACTGTCGGCGATCGCGATGCGCATGATAATGCCGCCAATCTCTAAGAGGGGTCAGATCCGCATAGTCATATAATTCATAAGGAGCACTGTGGGGATCATAAAATTCGGCTTTCTCCTCGTTATTGCTCTGTTCCACATCCCTGTACCAACGATTGCCATAGTTCGTCCATTTGGGGGATACTGTTGTCCATTTCGACCACTTGTCTGGTACATCTGACTTCCACGACTGTCCGTGCTGTCCATGCGATGTCCAATTGTCAATGTAATGATCATATTTAGACGAACCTGTTGGCCTTTTTCGCCATTTCATGTTTGCTGCGGGCTGTTCGACTTGTGCATACTTGTATTTCTTATAATGCTCATATTCTGGCCTCCAATACGTATTATTCTGTCCATATTTAGACCACTTCTGCCATTTGTTGGGGTTGGCATAAGTGGGTGGTGATACATCGATCCTGTGTTTGGGTTTTGGGGGAGGTCTTTCATAACCGAGAGGTTTAAATGGAACGAGTTGATATGGTGGCACATGTTGGGCTTTGAAACGCCAGTTTGTGCCCGGTATCCAAACGTAAGATTGAGTCGTAGATATTTTTGGTGCTTCTGTTGTTTTGGTCTTAAAAGCCTTTGGATACAAATCTTCGCGACTCCGTGGCACAGGATAATAAAGCGCCTCTTCCAGTGCCATGTTAACACCTTTGGGAAAGCGCGCTATCACACTTTTGCTAATGGAACCGGTAAATTTCATATTGGCACCCTTTAGGAAAATCAGAAAACGTTTTTGACGCGTAAAAACGCGTTGCACAACGTGATTCAGTTCACTGAATGCATTTTCAGGCTCTGCAAGAGCCGTCAAACAAATGGCGACAAGTTGGAAAAACAGAATTAAAACTCCCCAGCGCATCGTTGGACCCACACTGATTGAGTTATCGTAGCGGCAAGTCAACCTAAGCAGGGCCAATCCAATTTCGGATGATTGGTTTGCTCTACAAGTTAATCATCATTGATTTGTTGTAAATTTGAAAAATAAATACGTCCATTTGACAAGTATGCATACAAATCCGCACTTAGGTGTATAGCGGTACATTGATTGAAGAGATTATTTGTACAGTGCCCCACTTTTTGATTATTTTTTAAATCTTGTTTTAAAGATAAATAAATTAAAATCCATTCTACTTGTATTTTCCTGCTCTATAAATAGATCTATGTAGAAACATGTACTTATATTTTGCAAAAGTAAATCATGTACCATTTCAACAATTGATGATCCAGTTTCTAATTGTAAAGGGCGCTCCTACAATAATACCCTTTTACGAGCCAAATTAGTCCAGTTACAAAATTACTTCGAATAATCCAAAAGATTACAAGTCTACCCGACTATCCGAGAGATCTTAAAAGCAGCACATTTGTGATGATATTTATTTATTCTGCTTAGCCGCCTGTTTTTTTAATTGTTGCTTTATTAAGGTTTGCCTCATAAGAACAATTATTAAATCAGTTCATGTGCCTTGAATAGTGCCATATTACCAAGATTAAAAGATTAAACAAATGTTGTGATCAAAGATGGGGCTTCGAAGCTTAAAATGAAAAATTATTTGGAAACTCTAATTAGTGGAGTCTTTTGAGGCGTCTGTGATGCTCGCTGTTATCGAGGAGATTTAAAGTTTAAAGTATCTTTTTGTGATCAATAATTATTCTAAAGCAACTAACCAAACAAATTTTTAAAGCAAAGCTGGCACTCAATTTATAAATGGGGACATCATACAGGAATTTAAATCTTTATTTAACAAATGAATTATCAAACAGTCTCCATAACTTCTTAACCATAAAATTTGGCGGTTTTTTGGTTATTTAAAAAATGTGTTATTTTTTATTTTCCCACTTAAAAACCAAATCAACACATTCATATTACATTGGGACTTTAGTTCCTTAACACACTCATCTGCATCTCGCCGCATACTACGACTATAGTCATCGTCTAATCCATTTATGGTTGGCATGCTGCTCAAATAATATATATAGTCGCTTGTTAGATCAATATAACAAATATTTGATGCCAACTTACGTAAAAAGCACCCGCAACATGTCTTCCACCATGGAATAGCCTGGAGGCAATAATAAGCGCTTGCTATCACATATCGTACGCAGAATGCAGGACTTGATATCCATACTGAATCTTTAAAAAAAAACATGCTCTTTGATTAATATAATACATAGTTCATATACTTACTTATAATCATAACTTCGAATATAGTACTTACAACTCGCTAAATCTGGTAAGGTGATCAAACAATTGCCTTCGATCTCGATGCCCATGATAATGTCGCCAATTCGACTGTTTAATATAATTCCTATTGCCAATTTTCGACCAATGGGACCATTTGGGAGCTGGTGTTGTCCACTTTGTCCAGTTAGCAGCTTGCCAGGGAAAACGCTCATAATATTCGGCTTGCCCTGCTCCATATTTGGCCCAATGCTCCCACTTCTGCGAATTAGTGTAACTTGGTTTTCCCATATCGAGGCGCTGCTTTGTTATCACAGTCTGATTTGGGTTTGCTATAACAGAATAGCTAAGAACATTGTTAGTCGGCGGCTTTTTTGTCGTAGAAGTCGTGGTTAAAAAAGATTTGGGATGCCAATCCCGATGCGAGCCAGGTAAGGGAAAATATAAAGCTTCCTCCAAAGCAAAGCTCAAGCCTCGTGGATAGGTCGAAAGTAATCCTCTTGTTAAAGTTCCTGTGAATTTGAATAATGAGCCAGTTGGGAAGTGCAGGTATCGTTTTCTCCGTGTAAAAACTCTCTCCAATGGTGACTTCAATTTCGTGCTTTTGACTTGCATTTTAGCTTGACACAAGATCATAACTAGGCTGCATAGCACTAGCGACGAAAAGATCTTAAACGGTAACATTTTGAGCAACTTAGACCTCTGTTGTCTGCCCACATGCGGATGAACCGCCTAAAGAAATGAAATTTGTAAATTATGACCATGCGTCTAGAACCTTTTCACTCGTCTGTGCATTATTTATGCTGGTAATAAGTACGTTCAATATTGGTTTTTTAACAGATTGATGACTTCATCTATTTGACTTTTCGAAGAGGCCCAGTTTCATTGGTGATTCTGTGAGCTTGTTTACTTGCAATGAGATCAGTTAGCCTTTCTGATTCGAGCAACACAGTTCAAAGATGTGCTTCACTTCTTTTTACTTCCTAGCATTTTGGCTAGTAGTTATAGCCAGTATAACGAATTCCAGTGCTTTACTGTATCCCGAGTCGACCTCAATGTCAGTAAGTTAATGTTTATGAATACAAGTAAAAACAACTAATCGTACAACGGCTTAAAAAAATTACAAAGCTGTCATAGAAATGATAGGAATTTAAATAAGTTTTTGTGGGAAATCTTTTCTTTATTAAGATATTCCAAATATTGTTGTTTCGCATAATAATTATTGATGACAAAATGCGAAATAAGTACATAATATTTTCTTGTGAAAAATCAGATAGTGTACATATTTCGAGTATAAAGCAGACGAAGATAACTGCTCAGCTCGACAAAACTATTTTGACGATCGTGCTGGCTAATTAAAAAATGGGGATACTTTTAATTTTATATCTAATCCGCTCTTTCAAACAGTTAACCTCGTCCGTTTCCATACCAGTACATGCATTCTATCCAGATCGCCGCATTCTAATCGATTGGTGTTTCTCAGTTGGGTACGACTTACCCAATAGCCTTTCTTCTTTCTACAATATACCCATATGGCCGGGTTTCGCGAATTTACCCCAAACCCAAGCTCAAACGAAGCGGGAATTGCCGCGCAATAAAACTGAATTTGAAATGTATGCGAAATATGGACGAGATGGCTTGGCGCAGATGCATCCGCAAGATTTTTCTGCTGGTGAACTATATGAAGCTATAGAGGACTTCTTGACAAGCTATGGATTTGACGAGACATGTTTGCTACGCAGTGTTTGTGAACTAGCTCGACATCCGTTCAACGATCAATATCAATTTATCTTAACTGATTTAGTAACCTTTATTTTGAGGTAAGCGGGCAACGAACCCTCTACAAGCTTCTCATCTACATTTTTCCTCTAGTCCCTCACAGCACAATGGGTTTCTCGATACTGAACACATCTACAAGCAGGCCTATGAAGAAGCTGAACTTAATGGTTTTCTCGGCAAAGACTGTAAGCTATTGTATTCTCATTGTAAGCACGATATCTTACAGCTTATAAGCAAATTCATGTTTCCTAGTAATTTATGAACGAAGTTTATTTAAAATATGAAGTGTATTGCTTTAATTAGCAATACAAAAATTGTAAAATTAAAATAAATTACGAATTAAAAAATAAATAAATTATAGCAAGGATTTACTTGCATACCATGTACGTGAAATGTACAAGGGTTTATTAGGTTCAGGCTGGTATATATATTCTTGATAAGTCGACAAGATGAGCCGATTAAGGCATGTCTATCTGGCTATCGCTTTGTCCCGTTGAACACCTAGACCTGCGAAAGCCAGATAATAAATTTAGCTCGGGCTTGAATCATGGTCAACCAATTAAAATATAGTATGTATTAAATTTGTTGTAGCTTTAACTTTTCTCTTTGAAACTTGTCATGAGAAAATTAGGCATAAAGAAAATTAGCGATATTAGAGGGAAAGTGTATGTGATTATTCCTGATTTGGGCTTATTAGACTATGTGTACTATAATTGGTTATCCAAACCTTTTACCCTGTTGGTCTGGTTATAAAAATGTATCTCAGATGCAGATAAAGGCAATAAAATATAGATTTATTTAACGACCAGTTATTGTCGTGAACAGTGAGATAGCAGATGTGTCTGATCATGTTTGTGCCATTGGATGAAATCCATGTGTTGTTCTATTCTATATGTGATTTTGCAA
The DNA here is from genome assembly GCF_003285725.1 of Scaptodrosophila lebanonensis. Classification (NCBI taxonomy): domain Eukaryota; kingdom Metazoa; phylum Arthropoda; class Insecta; order Diptera; family Drosophilidae; genus Scaptodrosophila; species Scaptodrosophila lebanonensis. The sequence continues at coordinate 2,156,762 of NW_022060558.1, forward strand.
AGAATTAACTTTCGACTTCGATTTATCCAATCTTTTCAAAATATTGAAGACATTTTTTTTATTTGAAATACAAACATATATTTTGTTGTGAAAACAAATTATTTTCGCACTTAATTTGATTGATAGGAATTTTGTATATGATGAGTTTATTCCCGTAGAGCATTAATTGGACGACTTCTTCGGATGTATTTATTGTTTTCTGCTCCACATTTATGGACAACCAGTTTCTAAGCAACAACCAATCGGCTGCGGCTTTCCGCTTTGAGGTTGCGCATGCGCTCCAGTTCTAACACTTTACGTTTCTGATTTCTGTTCACGCATTGTCACCGCCTTTTCATTAACAGCTAACTTAAAACGAAATTAATTGATTAGCAAAATAAAAACAAAGCAACATCTTGGTTTATGTGGCGAGCGTGTCAGCCCGCCTGTTCCTCATACCGAAATGGATCGGACAAGGCAACGCATCATCATTGCCTACGCCATCTCCATTCTTGTTGTCAGCTTACTTTGTACATCGCAGACACATGCATTTTTGCTGTTTCCCAGCAGCTCGGTCTTACAAGTAACATCATCAATATCGATATTAGTGGATCTGATAGATACTCGCAAACTTTTCGTCGATATGGGGCTTCAAATGAATTATGCACTGCCATATACTGTCGATGCATTCTACAACATGGCGATTTGGGAAGATGAATTTGCGCGTGGCAAGCGTGAGTTATATAACAGTACGACCAAGTACTTAACTTCAAATGATCTGGACTCGCATCACGGAAATACTATGCATCCAAATGACATGACCGCCGGTGAGCTCTATGTGGGATTGGAGCGGCTTTTAGAGAACTATGGCATTGATAAAACGTGTCTAATGCGCAGTGTTTGTGAATTGGCTCACCATCCAATTAGTGAAGATAATGGCTATATCGTCGATCTACTCGCCAAGCTTCTCACTTTTGTTCTTACGTAAGATTGTGTGCTTTTGAAGCTGCGAACCTTTTTATTCACGTATTTGTTACAGGCCCTCGCAGCATGATGGTTTCGATAAAAATGAGAAAGAATGTCGGGATAGATATGAGCATGCGGAGCAAGTGGGCTTCCTATCTGGTGATTGTGAACAAGCGTTTCCTAACTGTAAGGTGAATTTGTTGAAGTCTATAACGAAATACATTATATAAAATAAATGATGGTTTGACCTATGCTGCGTTTCTTTTCGGGTCCTTGATCCTACATGAAAAGATTTTGCTAGTTATTAAAACATATTAAAACTGCATTAAAAACTCTCTGAAACCATGATTAGTTAATGTGCGCTCAGCGGTTTCCAATACAAGTATGCAGGTGTTCATCCAGACGGACGGAAATATCTAGATCGATTCGTCTCGTCATGTGGACTAGGAACTTACTTACATATGTATGTATGTATTTACTTTATGGGGTCGAAGATGCCTCGTTCTGACTGTTACATACTATGCACATACCTAATATACTATGTTTACCCTACAAGTAGAGGTATAACAAGTAAAAAAGCAAATGTCGGGTGTCCCGACTTTGAAATACTCTGTATATTTGCTTAGAATAATTACAGAAATTAAAAAATGTAAGAGAATTAAAAAAAAATGTTGAACGATTTTACCTCTTTTTTTAATTGCACATTTACATAGCAATTGCGTCTATGTCAGTGTATGTATGTTTATGCTCGTCTATTCGTGTCTGTGTAAGCATGTTCGTAGTCAACCAAAGCATCAGCATCAACAACAGCTGCGAGCAGCGCTTGGGCAGCGGTTGGGCAGCAAATATATTTATGGTTATAACTTCCTGCTAAGTATGCATAAGTACTAACTGCAAAATTTTAGTTCGAAATTCCAAGAATTACGGGAGTTACGATTTGCGGTGGAGACGGGGGAGGGAGGGAAATTCCAAAATACACATTTTCTGCGTGTTCACATAAGGCATCTGGGACTAAAATTTGGTGTCCCTAGGTCTTATAGTCTCCGAGATATAGCGTTCACACATAAGACATTTTATGTACAGAGTATAAAAATACTTTCAATATTAGTTTTTAATAAATTGATGACTCATGAATTTAGATTTCACGAAGGGATCTAGATTCATTGGTAATTCAGTGAGCTTGTTGACTTGTAATGGGATTACAAGTAGTTGGCGAGTCATCTTGGTAGAGAGTTGTGCTCCACCTCTTACTTAATTTCTTACTTCCTACCGTTTATGCCAGTAACTTCAACATGTATAAGGACTAATCCCATAGAAGTCACCGACCGCCATTGTTTATTTATTTAGATTGGAACCAGGACTGCCTCCCACATAGTGCTCACAGACCTTACATGCTTCCCCTATTCTCTTCTGATACCTCCTTTTCTAAGACTGGGGTATACAATTGCGAGGCTCTAATATTTTGTGTTCTCTTAAGAATAATGCCACAATAACTTATACGTTAGTTTGTGATATTGAAATAAGCGTCTGACGCTTCCACTTGAACTGTCATGTCATCTTTGTGCTCTCTTGTTCTTCCATGTTCAATATGGCGCCCTCCAGGAAGAGGTGCTAGTGTCGAGGGCAGTGGCAACACTGTCTAAAGCGCGCGACCTTTGAAATCAAATGTCTGCCCAAAAAGAAACACAACTCGCCTATATCAACATTTATTTCATATAAATTTTGTTATGGACTCCAACAAGTTCACCTCACAGTAGGGAAACATTTGTTCACAATTTCCAGATAGGAAGCCCACTTGCTCCGCATGCTCATATCTATCCCGACATTCTTTCTCATTTTCATCGAAACCATCATGCTGCGAGGGCCTGTAACACATGTGTTAATTACATAAATGGTTCGCAGCTTGAAAATCACGCAAACTTACGTCAGAATAAACGTCAGTAGTTTGGCAAGAAGATGGTAGCTATAGCCATGATCTTCACTAATAGGATGGTGGGCCAACTCACAAACACTGCGCATTAGACACGTTTTATCAATGCCATTGGCTTCCAACAGATTCTCCATAGCTAAATACAGCTCACCGGCGGTCATGTCATTCGGATGCCTAGCATTCCCGTAACCCGATTCCAGATCATTTGATATTAAGTATTTTTGCGTAGTGTTGTGTAGCTCACGCTTTCCACGCGCAAATTGATCTTCCCAAATAGCCATGTTGTAGAATGATTCCACATCAAAAGGCAATGCATAATTCATTTGAAACCCCATATCGACGAAAAGCTTGCGATTATCTATCAATTCGATAAATATCGATATCGATCCTGTGACTTGTAAGGTCGATGAGGCGGGAAACAGCAAAAAGGCATATGTCTGCGATTTATGGAGTAAGCTGAGAACAGCAATAATGATGGCGTAAGTGGTGATGATGCGTTGCCTTGTTCGATCCATGTTGTTATGAAGCATAAACTGACCGGCACGTTCGTCACAGGAATCGTGAAGTTGTTTGTTTATTTTGATAGTTAATTAAGTTCATTTTAAGTCAGACCTGTTAATGAGTAGGGCGTTGACACTACGGGTACAGAAATCAGAACCGTTAAATGAACTGGAACGCATGCGCAACCTCAAAGCGGAAAGCCGCAGCCGATTGGTTGTTGCTTTGAAACTGGTTGTCCACAAATATGGAGCGGAAAACAAAAGAAACTTAAAGTCGCTTATTTAATGCCCTACGAATATCGATTACCTACTTCCATACACAAAGATCTCAGTATATAAAAATATTTAATGCGTTTGGGTAATTCAATAATACTACCGTTAGTGGCAAAATTCGGTCAAAAGTGATAATGTGATTTTATAACAAGCAAAACTATGTTTGTGTTTTAATTATATAAATACTTTGCTTAATATTTTGAATATAATTGATATATGGAAGCTCCCGCAACATTTCCACAGAAAACGGGTTCTATGATTGCATCAACTTCTGACTTACCCTTATAAAGAAATAGCAAATACATGAATTTCATTCAATGTCACAAACTTGTTGAAAGAACTCTGCGATCTCACTGAACACCTCAAGACCGTAGCTGCAAATTTGTTAAGTAAACCCATTCTTAGGTGCCTGTATTCCTCATTGGATGATGTTTCCACAGTATGGATGCGGCATTAGTTATCCAAACGTGTTTGGCGCAACATGAACCATCAAGTACCACTTGCTCTACTGATGCTTCTTCTGTGTGGTGCAGCCGTGGTCGAGGCCTACACCAACACCACATTCCATCCGGGAAGTCAAGAACTGGCCACGCTAAAACGCAGTAAGCGTGTGGCGATTTTCGATGGTCTGGGGGTCTCGAAGGTATAGAACTTTTATAACTACATAATATAAAAACAAACAATTGTAAATGAGCATTGCAGTTTGTGTTCGGCGTTGCACATCCTGCCAAGTTACCGGACAAAAAGCAATCGTTTTGGTGGTTCTATGTCTTGCAATGGGTATATACCCCAACAACAATCCCCCTATACTGGTGGAGTTTTTGGAATACCTCGACTTTTGTAAGCACGGCGCGCGAATGGCGAATGGACTTGCAAACAACATTGCGTGATGAAGCGCGCAGCTGGGTCTACGACATCATAGAGACATCTTTGGAAAATCTTGATAGCAACAAGAAAGGCGCTACTTGTTTGCTGCGTGCCATATGCGAGATATCCCGATTGCCATTCGACGAGCATCACGTATTCGGCGAACTACTCAATGCAATCCTGGTGTGCGTATAAAATCTATCAGATAAAAAATCTAATTTCGAGAAATCGATGCAATGTTTCTATTTTTTTTTTATCATACAGAGACATTACTTTGATTATTTCATACATATAACACAATACTGATATGCATTTCCCCATCTAAAATAGACCCAAGTTGGACAACGTTTCCGAAAAATATCTGCATGCTCGCGATGCGGGCCGCGCAGGAGCTGATTGTTCGAGGAACTACGTCAGCTGCAGCCGTGATCTCTGGCAATGGATACAAAAGATGACGACTACATTTTGACACGTTATTGTCGAACAAAGACTTTCTACATTTACGAATACAATACCAAATAAAGAATACAAATATTTCAAAAGTTCATCATATTTCTTTGAAATATCTCTACTTGGTACAGTCTTTCTAGATAGTACTCAAGGGCGTAGGCAGCTTTTGCCAAAGGGAGGCCTAAAAATTTAAATTTTGATTAAATAATGCACGATAATGCACGGCAGCAGCCGCAATCCATTTGAGAAGTGGACCAAGCCGTTTAATCAAGTGGCTTCACATAAAATAACTCGCTTTCCCTACTGGGCGTTGGCCTCACGGTGAGTGGACAGACAATCGAATAACCTAACGCAGAATATGCAAGTCCTTCGTGTTTAGCCTAAGGGACACGATGCGCAAACATCATTCTTACTACACCGGGATGCCGAGTCAGCAGTACGCATCACCCCCACTGGAAAGGGGTCAGGCCGTGTAGCATGCAACGTATATCGCTACTACTGTTGGCCGAGCTGATGATGGGTGTAGCGGCTAAGCGAAGCACGCGCTTGTTCCGGCTACGGCGGTCGTCGGCAATATGGGGGTGGTTCTTCTTTAAGGCCGCAGTGCTACTTGCTCGATCACTAATATTTAATGTCATTAAAATTCGCGTGCGTTTCTTTACTATTTTTCACGTATATTTTGTATTTGGTATGTCTGGAGGAAAGTGGTAGATTGGAAATGAAAGCGAGTACGGAAAACTAGATTGTCGTTTTAAAGGGTTCTACCTCTGGTCTCTGCTGCGCTGCTGGTGTTGCGTCAGCAGGTGCTGTGCCCACCCTACCATGATCACCTTTGTATTTCTCTCTCATTTTAGTGATGCCTCGGAACAGTTTCGTTAGCCAAATTTTTCCCTGGTTCAAGTGCTTCTGTATGTTTTATGATCGGTGTTGAAACTGGCTTGCACTCAGCAAATCCAAAACGATCTAAAATCTTTCTGGCGTATCCTGCTTGACCAATCTTGATGAACTGTTTGTGTTGCTCGATGTCTAATCCAAGGAAAAATGTGGCGTCTTTTGAGACAATCTTAAACTCTTTTCTCAACTCGCCTGTGAAACTTTTTAGATCTTGTAAATCCGTTGCTGCAACCAAACCATTATTTACATAGATTACGAGTATTATTTTCTTGTCGTTTTGCTCTTTGACATACAAACATGGATCTGCTTCATTGACTTTGAATCCAAGTTGTGTCAGAAAAACTCCGAAAAGTTTATTCCAGCATCTTGGTGCTTGCTTTAGCCCGTATAAACTTTTTTTCAATAAGCACACCTTGTTTGTGCCATCTTCGAATCCTTCTGGCTGGCCCATGTAAATGGTTTCTTCAAGCTCTCCATAAAGAAACGCGGTTGATACATCAAATTGAGACAGATGCATGACTTCGCTTGCTGCAATGCTCAAAACTGATCAAATCGTACCCATCCTTGCAACTGGACTGAACGTTTGGGTATAATCGATGCATGGTCTCTGAGCGAATCCTTTAATGACAAGTCTGGCCTTAAACTTGTCGATGCTTCCGTCTTCATTCTCCTTTTTACGAAACACCCATCTGCAGGGCAATGCTTTCTCACCGGACGGTAGAGAAACAAGCTTCCATGTTTTGTTTTCTTCTAATGACTTCATTTCGCTCATTATAGACTTCTGCCAATCAAGTCTTTCTTTGCTACTGACAGCTTCTGCAAACGACTCTGGGTTGGTTTCCAAATTGAATTCTTCTGCTTCCATGACAAAATCATTCAATTTTTTTGGTTTGACAAGTGTTGATCTATCTCGTAACGTTCTTTCAGTATCGTAGTTTTCATCTTCTCCAGTCTCGTAATTGTCTTCGCTGTCGCTTTCTGTTAATGTTTCTTCGCTTTCAATCTCATCTGAATTTTCTTCAACTTCTTCGGTCTCTTTGCTTTGTAGCTTCTCTTTGGGTGCGTCTTTAAATATCAAACCCACTTTTTGCTCACAATTACCAATCCTTTCAACAAAATTGACATCTCTAGAAAGTATGACTGTATGCTTCTCTGGTATATAAATTCTATATCGCTCATCACCGTCATATCCAAAAAAATAACCTTTTACAGCCTTCATGTCCATTTTCTTCCTTTTTTGCGATGGAATATGTGCGTAACACGTAGACCCTATGATACGCAAGTGTTTAATTCTTGGCCTTTTACCTGTCCAGAGTTCAAATGGACTAATATCCGGAACTGATGATTTTCCAGTTCTATTAAGAGTATATATAGCGGCGCTAATTAATTCCGCCCATATAGATTCTGGAAATGTGACTTCTTCGTTTGAATATTTAAACGTTCTTGCCATTTCCACAGCTGTTCTATTGTCTCGTTCTATGCTACCATTCTGCTGCGGCGTATAAGGAGCTGTCTTTGCACAATGCCATGTTTCTGTAGAATCTCTCGTACTTCAGCGTTGTCGAATTCTCCTCCATTGTCACTTAGCATCTCCTTAATGTTGTGCCCGTATGTAGCACAATAGGAGATCATGTTACTCAACATGACTTTTGCTTCTGATTTCTGCTTTACTATAAAGCCGATCCGAAACTTGGTATAACTATCCTTGAACAGAATCATATATCGTTTTTTCTTGAACGATTCATGAAATTAGCCGTATATATCCGTTGTAAACAACTCTCCAGGACTTGTTGCTTTCTGTCTGGTTCCAAAGGGTAGGCGATGACTTTTACCATATATGCAAGGCTCACAGATACTACTGTCAAGTTTAACTTTAATGCCGAACACTCTATCAAGCATATTCTTAACGTGTCTTTTATCTTGATGCCCCCATCTTGCATGGTAAAGTTCCAACATTGAAGAATCTGCTACTGCGCTTCGTACTTCTGGATTCTTTTCAGGTAGCATTACTTCAACGCCTGCTGTAAACAACGATCCTCATACTTGTCGTGTTCCCTTAAGCACTATTTGGTCATTCACTTTTAGAGTGTACTCGGTAGCGGTCGATTCAAAAGTGCTATTTTGATTTCTATCTTGAGCCGCAAGCACTGAAAATAAATTTCTATTAATATCTGGTACTAGCCACACATCTTCTAGTCTAATTTCTTTAAATGGTGACTTAATCATGATGGTTCCTTGACCAATTGCAGAAAGAGTTTCTTTCCCTGCTGCCTTAATACAACATGAACTCTTAAACTTGTGGAACTCTGTGAAATACTTTGCTGATCCTGTGACATGCTTAGTTGCTCCATTGTCGATCTACCACTCTGTCAATTCCAGTTCTGCTGCGTTAACTTCATTGTCAATTGTGACAAGACTAACCACAGGCTCCGCTGAATTGCCTTGTGCAATTTTAGATCGATTTTCTTTTGGACAACCATCAGCTTTCCACTTCTTGCAATAGCGAACCCAGTGCCCTTTCTTCTTGCAGTAATTGCAGGTATCTTCTTTGTAGCTGCGATTACCATAACTTTTCTTCTCACTTTTAAGCATAAGTGCCTCCTGATCTCCGGTTTCGCTGGTATCATTCTTACGTATATTCCTTTCAAACATACATATCTGCATTGTGAACTCATCAAAAGTCTTTTCTGTATCCTTTGTCAACAACATCCAACTGTGTCGGAAGTTTTCAAACCTGCTAGGTAAGATGTGTAAAGTTTTACACACTAAAATTAAATCGGGGAGCGGATGTAGTTATTTTGCCTGTAGCCCATTGTTAAGCTCGACCCACAAACTTTTGAGTTTCGCAATGTGTGATGAAACATCACTACCTTGTGTCCAATTAAATGCAAAGAAATCTGAACAAATCTTAAATAGCTGATCCTTGGACGTGGCTTCGAACTGCTGCTTTAGCGCTTCCCATGCTTCATGCGCTGTGCCTTTGTCCATAATTTTTTGGTAAACTTCGTCTGTGACTGCACTTGAGATCAACGTCTTACCATAGCTGTTTGCTTTTCTATAACAGTCACTTTTCTCCTTATGTCTTTTAACTTCGGCCTCACTTGCGTTTTCCGGCAGTTCCTCTGGCTTGACCAACTTGCCATCCAGTACATCTAGAGCACCGTCATGATAATCTAGCATATCACGAATCTTCCGTTTCCACAGTGGCCAATCTGCTTCACAAGCCAACAGCTTTATACCTGAATGCTTTAAATGATCCATATCTCTTGCTTATGTGTTGCGCTGTAACACGTGGCTGTTCCCATAACCTATTAAAGATATGGAAGATATTGTGCGTCTTTATTGAATCAATACGAAGTTCCCAACTATAAGGGGTGAGCGCCAACGTGAAGCTAAAGATGGACGATTAACAAACTATCGATATTTTTATGAATTAACACATTCGTGACTTTAACACTTTGGCCGCAGGTCGAGACCGGTGATCCCTAATATTACCAGAACCTACGTCAAAAACCCACCTCTCGTCATGACTTAATTTACTAGAATTACGGCACGTTAAAACATCGAGGTGTAACTAGGTGGACTAAAATTCATTTAGATACCTATTCGTGGTGATTAACCATACAATAAAAATAATTTCAACTTTGCTTATCAATCGTAAAAATTCATATAAAAATGTATATAATACTAGCATGTATTGCCCGTCTTAACCAGGCTCAATATAATGTTTCCAATTGTATTTATTTTGTGTGTGCATAACCTACCCATATGTTTTCACCTTATAAGTTACCAGTAGGAAGGCATATAAGGTATTTCAGTTCAGTAGTCCGTTACATTTTTGTTCTTGCCAAACTATTTCGTTAAACGAACATGACCACTATAACTACTTGTAATATTTTTATAGCCTGTACCCAAAGGGTGAAAGGCTATACTAGTTTTGTGCGCATGTATGTAACACACAGAAGGCGGCGTGGCAGACCCCACAAAGTATATATATTCTTGATCAGGATGAGAAGACGAGTCGATATAGCCATGTCCGTCTGTCTGTATGAGCGCAAGGATCTCAGTAAGTACAAGAGCTAGGATAACCAAAATTGGTATCAAGGTTCCTATAAGCCCTAGGCAGAACGAGTTTGTTTATTTTTTCTGATACACCCCCCACTCCCCCGCAATTCGTATTTTTTCTTATAACTTCCGTAATTCTCGGAATTTAATGTAGAACTAGAATACATGTTTATGTTCAGTTTAAACAGCATACATTTACATCACGTACCTATGCGTGTTTATATGCGTGTATGTATGCAGCACAAAGTTGAACCAAAGCAGCAACAACAACAGCTGCGGGCAGCGCTGCCGACAGAGCTGCAGGCAGCGCATGAGCAGCGATTTTACTTATGGCTATAACTTTCTTCAGAATTGACCTATCATGATGAAATTTGGCACACGGACACATTAGTACTAACTGGATGTACCTACAAAAATTCCGAGAATTACGGAAGTTATAAGAAAAAATACGAATTGCGGGGGAGTGGGGGGTGTATCAGAAAAAATAAACAAACTCGTTCTGCCTAGGGCTTATAGGAACCTTGATACCAATTTTGGTTATCCTAGCTCTTGTACTTACTGAGATCCTTGCGCTCATACAGACAGACGGACATGGCTATATCGACTCGTCTTCTCATCCTGATCAAGAATATATATACTTTGTGGGGTCTGCCATGCCTCCTTCTGTGTGTTACATACATGCGCACAAAACTAGTATAGCCTTTCACCCTTTGGGTACAGGCTATAAAAATGAATAAATATGAAAACCCCAATAATTCAAGATCCAACACAAAAATCTGAGTATGCAGTTTTGTTTGTATTCTTTGATTGATTTTAGAAACCAAGTTTTAAGTTGATCGGTTGAAAATGCGGATTTTTCAAACAAACTTTGGACCTCGACTTCCCCCCTTTGGAGCTCGAATTTTCCAAAAACCCTTCTTAGTGAGCACCTACATTATGACAGGATACTTGAGCCTAAATTTCAGTTTCCTTACTTTTAGCGTTTGGGCTGTGGGGTGTTGATTGTGTTTCAATTTTTCTACGGAAAATCCCCCCTTTCTCATGCCCCAGGAAAAATGGTGAAAATCCAAGTATACAGTTTTTCTTGTATTCTTTTTGAGAGTATACAAACTAAGTTTGAAGTTAATTGGATGAAAATTTTAGATTTTTTAAACAAACGTTGAATTTTCCAAAACCGCTTCTTAGTGCTCACCTACACTACTGAAGACAACATGTGTCCAATTTTCAGCCTCCTAGCTCTTACCGTTTGGGCTGTGCGTTGATAGCTTTTCGTTTACCGAATTTTCCACCGGAAAATCATTATTATTCAGGCCGCAGGAAAAATATTGAAAATCCGAGTATACAGTTTTTATACCCTGTACCCGTAGGGTAAAAAGGGTATATTAGGTTTGTGCAAAGTATGTAACCCCCATAAAATATATATATTCTGAATCAGCATGACGAGAGAAATCGATCTAGACATGTCCGTCCGTCTGGATGAACGCGAGGATCTCAGAAACTATAAAAGCTATAGCTATAGAATAACCAAAGTTGGCATCCAGATTCTCCTAGGTCCGAGTAAGGACGAGTTTATTTTTTTTTTTTTTAATTTTCCCCCCCTTCCCCCGCTACAGAATTTCGTCAATAGCGTCCACATTTCAAATGCTACCTCAACCAAACTTTGCACACATAATTTATATATAATTGTCTACTGTCGTTTTTTTTTTTATCCAATTCGGTCAATTCTGAGAAAAGTTATTAGCGAAACCAACTTTACTCTAGTACATCCCCACAAACTGCAGCAACGAGTTCGCTCTTCTTCTTCCTCTTTTTGCTGCTGCTATGGGCGCATATAACTCAGTGACGGAAGTTTACCTGGGTACAGGGTATTACACTGTCGGGCTTGCTCGACTGTAGCGTTCTCTCTTGTTTTTGTATTCTTTGTGAGAGTATACAAACTAAGTTTGAAGTTGATCGGATAAAAATTGTAGATTTTTCTTAGTGCTCACTTTCACTATAAGAGGGATCTTGTGTCCAAATTTCAGCTTCCTAGCTCTTACCGTTTGGGCTGCGCGTTGATTGCCAATCAGTCAGTCAGTCACAATTTTAAAATTTAAAGCAGCGGTGGGCACGAAATTTTAGTTTGGGAGTCCTACAACAACATCTACAACAAAAACTACCGTTTGGGTTATGAGAACATCATAAACTGCGAGCAAAAAATTAGGAAAAACAAGTAAAAAATCTAAAGTCGGGTGTCTTTGAAATACTCTGTATGTTTATAGAAAAAACAAGAAAGGAATGCTAAAGTCGAGCAGGCTCAACTCTTAAATACCCTGTACCACCCCACAAAAAAGTAATTTAATTAATTAATTAATTTAATTTAATTAATTAACTAAATAAATTTAATTAATTAACTAAATTAAATTTAAAATATTCCATGCATGCATACATACATTTACATTTACATCAGAATCGTGCCTTATGCGTGTTTGTGTACTTGTACATATGTATGTATGTGTGCATTGGGCCTGGTTATATGGCTATAACTTTCTTTCCGATCATTCTATCATAATGAAACTTGGTATACGGATATATAATCACTAACCTAACGTGACTACCAAATTTTAGTTCAAAATTATTATTATTATTCAAAATTACGGGAGTTATAGAAAATCAGTAATAGGGGGGGAGTGGGGGGGTGGATCAGAAAAAATGAACAAACTCGTCCTTTCTCGGGCTTAGGAGAATCTGTATATTTTGTATGGTTATTCTAGCTCTTATACTTTCGGAGATCCTTGCGTTCATACAGACAGACAGTCGGACAGACGGACATGGCTATATCGACTCGGCTTGTCATGCTGATCAAGAATATATATACTTTGTGGGGTCTACCAAGCCTCCTTCTGTGTGTTACATGTACACTCGCACAAAACTAATATACCCTTTGGGTACAGGGTATAAAAAGATGATACTCAGGTTTAATTAGTAAATATTGTTGCCGTTCCAATTAATAATGGTCAAAAATATTTCGTGTATTATGAAAGTTGACTTATTTAAATTGATTTTTTGCATTATTGTTTGTGAAACGTGCGCATGTTTTGATACGAAATTAAGGGTACTTCAATTACCATTTTAAAAAGTATAAATATGTTTGGGCAATAATCACATAAAAAGAAATATAAGTCATTAAAAGTTGCCCTATCGAAAAAAAACGTAATAGTGGTTAGGGCCCATATAGTAATGAAGTGAAATTGTTTCGCTAATAACTTTTCTTATAATTAACCGATTTGGATGGAATTTGAAATAAAAGTAGATATTAATATATAAATTATGTAGCTTTTGTAATGTGGACAGTATTTACGAAATTTTGTAGCATCAAAAAAATCCAGGCGTTCATCTAGACAGACGAATGGACATGTTTAGATCGACTTATCTCGTCATCAATAAGTTATATGGGAGATGCTTTCTTCTGCCTCTTACATACTTTGCATTAGGGTATATTAGGTTTGTGCAAAGTATGTAACATGCATAAGGAAGCATCTCCGACCCCATAAAGTATGTACTTGTATATTCTGAATCAGCATGATGAGAAAAATCGATATAGACATGTCCGTCCGTCCGTCTATCTATTGATGGCGAGATAAGTCGATATAGACATGTCCGTCCGTCCGTCTGGATGAACGCAAGAATCTCAGAAACTATAAAAGCTGGAACAACCAAAGTTAGAATCCAAATTCTCCTAGATCCGAGAAAGGACGATTTTTGGGAATTTTAGCCCCTTTCCACGCTACAGAATTTCGTCAATACTGTCCACATTTCAAAAGCTACCTTAACCAAACATTGCACCTATAATTTGTTTATAATGATCTTCTTTCGTTTCAAATTTCATAGTAATCGGTTAATTCTACGAAAAGTTATTAATGAAATAATGTTACGAAGAAATGTTACCTGCACAAATTGTACCTGATAAAGTGACTGACTGGCAACCAAACTGCAAAAGTAGTGCCTGACAAAGTGACTGGCCAGTAGCTGGCAACACAAAATAGGAATAAAAATTGTGGGCGTGTCGATATGTGGAAGCAACGGCAGACAAAGCGTTCGTCCAGCAGGATACTCAAGCAAAATGTTATGCGACGCATGAAACAAAAGCGCAACAAGTAAGCGTAGAAGAAACGACGTATAACATCACTGTTTGCACAGTAACAGCAGCATCACAAACGAACAAGTGTTAAAGGATTTTCCATACAAAAGGTACACTGGTCTTTGGCAAATATTAAGCAACGCGTACCGTTTGCAAATCAAAAAAAAAAAAACAAGTAAAAAAGCTAAAGTCGGGTGTCCCGACTTTGAAATACTCTGTACATATGTTTACAATAATTATAGAAAATAAAAAAAATTAAGAAAATTAAAAAAAACAAAATTTGATCGATTTTACCTCTCTCGGTATTCGAACTCACGTAAAGGGTGTATAATTGCACATTTACATAGCAATTGCGTCTGTGTGAGTGTATGTATGCCTATGCGCATCTATTCGTGTCTGTGTAAGCATTTTCGCAGTCAACCAAACAGCAACATCAACAACAGCCGCGGGCAGCGCTTGAGCAGCGCTGCAGCAGCGCTGCATCAGCAAATATATTTATGGCTATAACTTCTTGTTAAATCGGTCTATCATAATGAAATTTGGCATACGGACACATAATAACCAACTGGGGGTATTTCCAAAATTCCAAGAATTACGGGAGTTACGATTTGCGGGGTAGAGGGGGGAGGGAGAGGAATTCCAAAATATACATTTTCTGCGTATTCACATAAGGCATCTGGGACTAAAATTTAGTGTTCCTAGGTCTTATAGTCTCCGAGATATAGGCGATTATACGAATGGAAAATCGGGAAAACCCCCATAGGGGGGAAGTGGGGGGGAAAATCAAAAAAATAAAACAAACTCGTATAGAATACACACATAACGCATCTTTGTGCAAAATTTGGTGTCTCTATCTCTTATAGTCTCTGAGATCCAGGTGTTCATACGGACGGACAGACAGACAGACAGGGCTAGATCGACTCGTCTCGTCATGCTGATCAAGAATATATATACTTTGTGGGGTCTGCCACGCCTCCTTCTGCCTGTTACATTTTTCAGCTCCCGCAAACCTAATATACTCTTGTACATTTCATGTACAGAGTATAAAAAGATCTTGCAAAAGTAGTGCCTGACAAAGTGACTGACCAGTAGCTGCCAACACAAAATAGCAATAACAAGACAGAACGCTTCAGTCGAGCAAGCCCGACAGTAAAATAGCCTGTACTCTCCACAAAAAGGAAAATTAAAAAATAATTTAATTAAAAAAAAAATGAATGAATTAATTAATTAAAATAATTAATTAAATTAGAATACATGTTTATGTTCAGTTTAAACAGCATACATTTACATCACGTACCTATGCGTGTTTATATGCGTGTATGTATGCAGCACAAAGTTGAACAAAAGCAGCAACAACAACAACAGCTGCGGGCAGCGCTGCCGACAGAGCTGCAGGCAGCGCATGAGCAGCGATTTTACTTATGGCTATAACTTTCTTCAGAATTGACCTATCATGATGACACATTAGTACTAACTGGATGTACCTACCAAAATTGATTTTAAAATTTCGAGAATTACGGAAGTTATAAGAAAAAATACGAATTGCGGGGGAGTGGGGGGGTGTATCAGAAAAAATAAACAAACTCGTTCTGCCTAGGGCTTATAGGAACCTTGATACCAATTTTGGTTATCTTAGCTTTTGTACTTACTGAGATCCTTGCGCTCATACCGACAGACGGTATAGTTATGTGTCCGTATGCCAAGTTTCACTATGATAGACCGATTTAACAAGAAGTTATAGCCATAAATATATTTGCTGATGCAGCGCTGCTGCAGCGCTGCCCGCGGCTGTTGTTGATGTTGCTGTTTGGTTGACTGCGAAAATGCTTACACAGACACGAATAGATGCGCATAGGCATACATACACTCACACAGACGCAATTGCTATGTAAATGTGCAATTATACAACCTTTACGTGAGTTCGAATACCGAGAAAGGTAAAATCGATCATTGAATTTTTTTTTATTTTCTTAATTTTTTGTATTTTCTATAATTATTGTAAACATATGTACAGAGTATTTCAAAGTCGGGACACCCGACTTTAGCTTTTTTACTTGTTATACCCTGTACCCGTAGGGTAAAAAGGGTATATTAGGTTTGTGCAAAGTATGTAACATGCAGAAGGAAGCATCTCCGACCCCATAAAGTATATATATTCTAAATCAGCATGACGAGAGAAATCGATCTGGAAATTTTAGAAAATTCGAGCTCCAAAGGGGGGAAAAGTAGCTCCAAAGTTTGTTTGAAAAATCCGCATTTTTCAACCGATCGACTTAAAACTTAGTTTCTAAAATCAATTAAAGAATACAAAGAAAACTGCATACCCGGTTTTTTAAATTTTTTGTTGGAGCTTGAATTATTGGGGTTTTCTTGGGGCACAAAAGGAAACCGCGTCAACAGCCCACAGCCCAAACGGTAAAAGCTAGGATGCTGAAATTTGGGCTCAAGTATCCTATCATGGTGTAGATGAGCACTAAGAAGGGATTTTTGAAAATTCGAGCTCCAAAGGGGGGAAAACGAGCTTTAAAAAATATTAGTTATAGTGGTCATGTTCGTTTAACGAAATAGTTTGTCAAGAACAAAAATGTAACGGACTACTGAACAATTTTTTGTCAAGAACAGAAAATGTTCATTTAAATACCTTAAATGCCTTCCTACTGGTAACTTATAAGGTGAAAACATATGGGTAGGTTATGCACACACAAAATAAATACAATTGGAAACATTATATTGAGCCGGGTTAAGACGGGCAATACCTGCTAGTATAGTATATGTATATTGCTTGCCGGTTTGCAGCACACGCGCTTTCGCAACTCATACACGAAAGAAAAAGCTCTCTCAGAGAGGCGGAGTAAATAAGTAAAGCGTGGTACTTACATACAAAGCTGGTGGATCCACGTCCAAAAGATCTTTCGAGAGTGGCTGCCAGCTGAAAACAAGAACAATATTACGCGAGAGAGGCGGCGGCGTCAAAGCAAATTGATGTACATTTTTTTCCCCACTATTTTGTTGGTGGTTTTTTTTTTCCTTTTGCCTTGCGCTAGCATATATTTTGGCTACTGCATATACTTGTACATATGTAATATATCACACATTTTCAGCGCAATATATGCACTATAACAAAAAAAAATAAGCTGCACTTGTTCTAAGTCATAGAACAAAATAGCACTTGAGCTTGAAATTGCACTTGTGGTGCCAATTCTAAATATAAGAGAGCCTTTGTTACAACAACAACAAAAAATATATATACTTGTATATACCCTAACTGGAACAGCACCACAAATTATGTGAACTAATTTCCTCGGTTCTGGGTGGGGGCTTCTATTGCTTCAATCGCTCGCTCTAAATTAGAATTTAGAATTTCCACTAATCAGCATATATGGAAATTGTTCGCACAAAATAAAAGTCAACACCAACCTTGTATAAATTTGTGTGCTGGACACAAAAAATATAGGACAGCGCCAAATCCACTATTTTGGGTTATATAAACGTAAACCACACTGTGCAATAACTTGTATAATTTTCTTTTACTTTCTAAGTATTTCAACTAGAGCTCAGCGCGCACAACTTTTCACTAGTAGAGTCACTACAAGAAAAAACGAAAGAGCTTAGTTGGCGGCGAAGACATCCGTTCGCGGACATTTCTCCTTTCTTCCGCCCTTTGACGGCGGGTGTCAGCCAAAAGAAATTAGTAAC
This sequence comes from Scaptodrosophila lebanonensis, assembly GCF_003285725.1. NCBI lineage: Eukaryota > Metazoa > Arthropoda > Insecta > Diptera > Drosophilidae > Scaptodrosophila > Scaptodrosophila lebanonensis. Next base: position 2,174,502 of record NW_022060558.1, read on the forward strand.
GACATTACATCTACTTTCTCTAACCACCAGAGGGCGATAAATCCTCCGAACTAGGAACAGACATATATCAGAAGGGAACCAATATAACTTCTTTGCCTACTTCTGGGCTCATACAAAAATTTAAAAATCTGTTCTGCTACGCGAGGCAAGCGCACTACAGGCGTTGCGCCAGACGGAGGCACATATACAACCTAAAGGAAACCGTTTACACGCCATCATCGCATTTTTCCGGTGTTTGGAAAACGCAGTATACCGGATCCAGGCAATCCGCACCATCGCCAGCGACGTAGTGGTGTGGCCAGCGAAAGCGAGGCCGAGCTAAGCAGATTGGATCGCATACAAATCAAGTATCATCGCACTAGTCGACAGGCATTATATGAACGCATCGAAAAGTATTTGAATAAGTGAGTTAAATGAACAAGAATCTTAGTTAGCAAAACCAAAACTAGCCAACCAGTTCAACCATTTCGATTATTCAGAGAACTATTATACACTAATCATTCCCCAGAATGTAATCCCTTGGTTCAAATTTCCCCATCTTCTCTCACCCTATAGACGTGGTCAGCACGGTCATCACTGCGTTTTCCGTACACTATGCGAAACTGGTCAAAAGTCCCATGAAAAGGAGCCGGGCACTTTTGTGGGCGAACTCATGCGCGCCGTCTTTACCATTCCCGAAGCATTGGAGGACGAACCGGTCGCCTATCAGAATGCACGCTATGACAAGGCCCATGCCCACAACGGAGATTGTGCCGCTCTCTATCCAGAATGCAAGCAATCCATGTGGGAGGCAAACTTTGTACAATAAAACGAGTTAAATAAATGGGTTCTGCTTTTGTTCTTATTTTAATGACCACTGAAAAGCCAAGCCAGTATATCTACCTTGCATTGCTGACGAAAATGTTGGGCACAGTGTTCGGGATCCATACGCATTGCCTGACTGTATTCATCTTCCACGCCCGTTATGGTGGGCATTCTGTATACATCGTTTAGCGTTTTAAACATGCGTTATAGGGTTAATGGAATAACTTACGTGAAGATCAGTCGTATTATATCCTGCATCATGGAATAGCCCGGTGGCAACAGTAATCGCTTGCTGTCGCACATGGCTCGTAAAATGCAAGTCTTTACATCGAAGCCAAGTCTGGTCGAATAGAAATTTTAAAATTATTATAAATCAAATCACATCTAATTAACTGAAGGTAGCAATATATTTGCAAATTTACTCACAGACGACTGAAACCAGAAAGTTGATCAAACAACTGTCGGCGATCGCGATGCGCATGATAATGCCGCCAATCTCTAAGAGCGGTCAGATCCGCATAGTCATATAATTCATAAGGAGCACTGTTATATCATCGTTATTGCTCTGTTCCACATCCCTATACCAGCGATTGCCATAGTTCGTCCATTTGGGGGATACTGTTGTCCATTTCGACCACTTGTCTGGAACATCTGACTTCCACGACTGTACGTGCTGTCCATGCGATGTCCAATTGTCAATGTAATGATCATATTTAGACGAACCTGTTGGCCTTTTTCGCCATTTCATATTTGCTGCGGGCTGCCCGACTTGTGCATACTTGTATTTCTTATAATGCTCATATTCTGGCCTCCAATACGTATTATTCTGTCCATATTTAGACCACTTCTGCCATTTGTTGGGGTTGGCATAAGTGGGTGGTGATACATCGATCCTGTGTTTGGGTTTTGGGGGAGGCCTTTCATAACCGAGAGGTTTAAATGGAACGAGTTGATATGGTGGCACATGTTGGGCTTTGAAACGCCAGTTTGTGCCTGGTATCCAAACGTAAGATTGAGTCGTAGATATTTTTGGTGCTTCTGTTGTTTTGGTCTTAAAAGCCTTTGGATACAAATTGTAGGAGCGCTTGTCGCAAATATTAATAACTTTGCTTTTATTTATTTTTATTTTGTAGTAAAATTTTATTTTTTTTTTTGCCTTTGTATTTAGTAGTAGATTCGGTTTTACATTTAGTAGTAGAATCTACGGTTACTCTTAGTAGTAGATTAGTTGCATACGAGCGCCATCTATGGTCGTGGCAAGGTTCATTTCTCTTTTCCTTTCTTTTGGCTGAATTGTCAATGTCAGTGTTCTCCTTGCACCTTTCTTTTGACAACTGCCACCTCAACCACTTCCGTGGAAAGGCTAATGAGCCTATGTTGGAACTAGCCACTTTCTTTTTCTTTGAACCGCCGAACGGAACAGACGTACTTTTTCGCATAGCAAAAAGAAATGTGCTTGCATTAAAATTTTAATTTGGGCAAGAAATAATTGCTCCCGTGCAACAAATTTACAATAAAAGAACAACTTTTGTTAAAAAAAAAAAAAACAAATGTTGCTATAAAAGTGAACGCCTGCGTTAAGTGCAAGTTAGAGCTACTGCCTATTTTATTTTTTTTGCATGGATGCCATTTGCGTTGGCAAAGGAATTGTTCTTAAGTTGATGCCGAACAGGGTAAATATTTTAATTTCAGGCTTGTTTTTTTGTGCCTATTACTTAGTTGCCGTTTTTCTGTTCGCTCACATTTAGATTCGGCACTAAGTCTGGAGCCTATATGCCTATGCATATACCTATGTACGATGCATTCTACTACGTCTGGAGCTATTTATTAAGCCGCTCTTAAATTTTTGTCCGAAAAAACGAACTATTTTCGTACTCACTGGCGGACCCGAGAACTCTAAGCCCAGCAGTTGATGCGCGGATGTATACGCCGGCGGACCCTGTGCTTATGGCCAGTCGCAAAATAATTACTTTCGGGGTTAATTTAAACGCCTTCTAAAGTGGACAGTGCGAATGGAAAAACCGCCGAATTAGGTTTTAACGTTAAATGTTTTCCTAATGATCCGGTTTCTTATATTTTTTTGGGTTTACGCCGCAGAAAAAATATTAATTTACCAATAGGTTAAATTACCTTTAAAATGTGCCTGCAGTGAAAAGAAAAACAAGAAAGGAATGCTAAAGTCGAGCAGGCTCAACTCTGAAATACCCTGTACCACCCCACAAAAAAATAATTAAATTAATTAACTAAATATTAACTTATTAAATATAAAATATTCCATGCATGCATACATACATTTACATTTACATCAGAATCGTGCCTTATGCGTGCTTGTGTACTTGTACATATGTATGTATGTGTGCATTGGGCCTGGTTATATGGCTATAACATTCTTTCCGATCATTCTATCATAATGAAACTACGGATATATAATTACTAACCTAATGTGACTATCAAATTTTAGTTCAAAATTCCAAGAATTACGGGAGTTATAGAAAATCGTTAATAGGGGGGGAGTGGGGGGTTGGATCAGAAAAAATGAACAAACTCGTCCTTTCTCGGTCTCAGGAGAATCTGTATACCAAGTTTGGTTATTCTAGCTCTTATACTTTCGGAGATCCTTGCGTTCATACAGACAGACAGACAGACGGACAGACAGACGGACAGACGGACATGGCTATATCGACTCGGCTTGTCATGCTGATCAAGAATATATATACTTTGTGGGGTCTACCAAGCCTCCTTCTGTGTGTTCCATGTGCACTCGCACAAAACTAATATACCCTTGTACCCTTTGGGTACAGGGTATAATAAGAGAGTAAGGTTAGGCAGTGCCGCAATCTGTAAGTTGTATTTATTTTTGGTTGCTCCTGCCTACAATTAACGAGCTTAGATATTGTAAATATTTTTATATAATATTTTTTTTTTTTGGTTGCTCCTGCCTACAATTAACGAGCTTAGATATTGTAAATATTTTTATAGCCTGTACCCAAAGGGTGAAAGGCTATACTAGTTTTGTGCGCATGTATGTATCACACAGAAGGAGGCGTGGCAGACCCCACAAAGTATATATATTCTTGATCAGGATGAGAAGACGAGTCGATATAGCCATGTCCGTCTGTCTGTATGAGCGCAAGGATCTCAGTAAGTACAAGAGCTAGGATAACCAAAATTGGTATCAAGGTTCCTATAAGCCCTAGGCAGAACGAGTTTATTTATTTTTTCTGATACACGCCCCCACTCCCCCGCAATTCGTATTTTTTCTTATAACTTCCGTAATTCTCGAAATTTTAAAATCAATTTTGGTAGGTACATCCAGTTAGTACTAATGTGTCATCATGATAGGTCAATTCTGAAGAAAGTTATAGCCATAAGTAAAATCGCTGCTCATGCGCTGCCTCTGTCGGCAGCGCTGCCCGCAGCTGTTGTTGTTGTTGCTGCTTTTGTTCAACTTTGTGCTGCATACATACACGCATATAAACACGCATAGGTACGTGATGTAAATGTATGCTGTTTAAACTGAACATAAACATGTATTCTAATTTAATTTAATTAATTATTTTAATTAATTAATTCATTCATTTTTTTTAAATTAAATTTTTTTTTAATTTTCCTTTTTGTGGAGAGTACAGGCTATTTTACTGTCGGGCTTGCTCGACTGAAGCGTTCTGTCTTGTTATTGCTATTTTGTGTTGGCAGCTACTGGTCAGTCACTTTGTCAGGCACTACTTTTGCAAGATCTTTTTATACTCTGTACATGAAATGTACAAGAGTATATTAGGTTTGCGGGAGCTGAAAAATGTAACAGGCAGAAGGAGGCGTGGCAGACCCCACAAAGTATATATATTCTTGATCAGCATGACGAGACGAGTCGATCTAGCCCTGTCTGTCTGTCTGTCCGTCTGTCAGTCTGTCCGTCTGTCAGTCTGTCCGTCCGTATAAACACCTGGATCTCAGAGACTATAAGAGATAGAGACACCAAATTTTGCACAAAGATGCGTTATGTGTGTATTCTATACGAGTTTGTTTTATTTTTTTGATTTTCCCCCCCACTTCCCCCCTATGGGGGTTTTCCCGATTTTCCATTCGTATAATCGCCTATATCTCGGAGACTATAAGACCTAGGAACACTAAATTTTAGTCCCAGATGCCTTATGTGAATACGCAGAAAATGTATATTTTGGAATTCCTCTCCCTCCCCCCTCTACCCCGCAAATCGTAACTCCCGTAATTCTTGGAATTTTGGAAATACCCCCAGTTGGTTATTATGTGTCCGTATGCCAAATTTCATTATGATAGACCGATTTAACAAGAAGTTATAGCCATAAATATATTTGCTGATGCAGCGCTGCTGCAGCGCTGCTCAAGCGCTGCCCGCGGCTGTTGTTGATGTTGCTGTTTGGTTGACTGCGAAAATGCTTACACAGACACGAATAGATGCGCATAGGCATACATACACTCACACAGACGCAATTGCTATGTAAATGTGCAATTATACACCCTTTACGTGAGTTCGAATACCGAGAGAGGTAAAATCGATCAAATTTTGTTTTTTTTAATTTTCTTAATTTTTTTTATTTTCTATAATTATTGTAAACATATGTACAGAGTATTTCAAAGTCGGGACACCCGACTTTAGCTTTTTTACTTGTTTTTTTTTTTTTGATTTGCAAACGGTACGCGTTGCTTAATATTTGCCAAAGACCAGTGTACCTTTTGTATGGAAAATCCTTTAACACTTGTTCGTTTGTGATGCTGCTGTTACTGTGCAAACAGTGATGTTATACGTCGTTTCTTCTACGCTTACTTGTTGCGCTTTTGTTTCATGCGTCGCATAACATTTTGCTTGAGTATCCTGCTGGACGAACGCTTTGTCTGCCGTTGCTTCCACATATCGACACGCCCACAATTTTTATTCCTATTTTGTGTTGCCAGCTACTGGCCAGTCACTTTGTCAGGCACTACTTTTGCAGTTTGGTTGCCAGTCAGTCACTTTATCAGGTACAATTTGTGCAGGTAACATTTCTTCGTAACATTATTTCATTAATAACTTTTCGTAGAATTAACCGATTACTATGAAATTTGAAACGAAAGAAGATCATTATAAACAAATTATAGGTGCAATGTTTGGTTAAGGTAGCTTTTGAAATGTGGACAGTATTGACGAAATTCTGTAGCGTGGAAAGGGGCTAAAATTCCCAAAAATCGTCCTTTCTCGGATCTAGGAGAATTTGGATTCTAACTTTGGTTGTTCCAGCTTTTATAGTTTCTGAGATTCTTGCGTTCATCCAGACGGACGGACGGACATGTCTATATCGACTTATCTCGCCATCAATAGATAGACGGACGGACGGACATGTCTATATCGATTTTTCTCATCATGCTGATTCAGAATATACAAGTACATACTTTATGGGGTCGGAGATGCTTCCTTATGCATGTTACATACTTTGCACAAACCTAATATACCCTAATGCAAAGTATGTAAGAGGCAGAAGAAAGCATCTCCCATATAACTTATTGATGACGAGATAAGTCGATCTAAACATGTCCATTCGTCTGTCTAGATGAACGCCTGGATTTTTTTGATGCTACAAAATTTCGTAAATACTGTCCACATTACAAAAGCTACATAATTTATATATTAATATCTACTTTTATTTCAAATTCCATCCAAATCGGTTAATTATAAGAAAAGTTATTAGCGAAACAATTTCACTTCATTACTATACGGGCCCTAACCACTATTACGTTTTTTTCGATAGGGCAACTTTTAATGACTTATATTTCTTTTTATGTGATTATTGCCCAAACATATTTATACTTTTTAAAATGGTAATTGAAGTACCCTTAATTTCGTATCAAAACATGCGCACGTTTCATAAACAATAATGCAAAAAATCAATTTAAATAAGTCAGCTTTCATAATACACGAAATATTTTTGACCATTATTAATTGGAACGGCAACAATATTTACTAATTAAACCTGAGTATCATCTTTTTATACCCTGTACCCAAAGGGTATATTAGTTTTGTGCGAGTGTACATGTAACATACAGAAGGAGGCTTGGTAGACCCCACAAAGTATATATATTCTTGATCAGCATGACAAGCCGAGTCGATATAGCCATGTCCGTCTGTCTGTCTGTATGAACGCAAGGATCTCCGAAAGTATAAGATCTGGAATAACCAAATTTAGTATACAGATTCTCATGAGACCGAGAAAGGACGAGTTTGTTCATTTTTCCTGATCCACCCCCCCCCCACTCCCCCCCTATTAACGATTTTCTATAACTCCCGTAATTCTTGGAATTTTGAACTAAAATTTAGTAGTTACATTAGGTTAGTAATTATATATCCGTAGTTTCATTATGATAGAATGATCGGAAAGAATGTTATAGCCATATAACCAGGCCCAATGCACACATACATACATATGTACAAGTACACAAACACGCATAAGGCACGATTCTGATGTAAATGTAAATGTATGTATGCATGCATGGAATATTTTATATTTAATTAGTTAATATTTAGTTAATTAATTAAATTAATTTAGTTAATTAATTTAATTAAATTAATTAATTACTTTTTTGTGGGGTGGTACAGGGTATTTAAGAGTTGCTCGACTTTAGCATTCCTTTCTTGTTTTTTTTTGGACAGCATAATTTATATACAGGCCAATACCGAACTTCATTAATTTTTCTTTGCTATGCACATCTATATATATAAAACAGTTTGTCCTGACTGACTGACTGATTGGCAATCAACGCACAGCCCAAACGGTAAGAGCTAGGAAGCTGAAATTTGGAGACAAGATCCCTCTTATAGTGAAAGTGAGCACTAAGAAGGGGTTTCGGAAAATTCGAGCTCCAAAGGGGGGAAAACGAGCTCCAACGTTTGTATGAAAAATCTACAATTTTTATCCGATTAACTTCAAACTTAGTTTGTATACTCTCACAAAGAATACAAAAAAAACTGTATACTTGGATTTTCAATATTTTTCCTGCGGCCTGAATAATAATGATTTTCCGGTGGTAAATTCGGTAAACGAAAAGCTATGTGCAATCAACGCACAGCCCAAACGGTTAGAGCTAGGAGGCTGAAAATTGGACACATGTTGTCTTCAGTGGTGTAGGTGAGCACTAAGAAGCGGTTTTGGAAAATTCGAACTCCAAAGGGGGGAAAACGGGCTCCAACGTTTGTATGAAAAATCTACAATTTTCATCCAATTAACTTCAAACTTAGTTTGTATACTCTCAAAAAGAATACAAGAAAAACTGTATACTTGGTTTTTCACCATTTTTCCTGGGGCATGAAAAAGGGGGGGTTTTCCGTGGAAAAATTGAAACACAATCAACACCCCACAGCCCAAACGGTAAAAGCTAGGAAACTGAAAACTGGGCTCAAGTATCCTATCATGGTGTAGATGCGCACTAAGAAGGGATTTTGGAAAATTCGAGCTCCAAAGGGGGGAAAAGTAGCTCCAAAGTTTGTTTGAAAATTCTGCATTTCTGAATCGATCAACTTTAAATTTGGTTTTTATAATCTATAAAAGAATACAAACAAAACTGCATACTCGGTTTTTCGAAATTTGTGTTGGAGCTTGAATTATTGGGGTTTTAATATTTATTCATTTTTTCAAATGAAAAGTTTGTGTTATAAATTTTGTCCGATCGATTTCAAATTTGGGTAATATAATCTACGTAACTAAAATTACAACTTTGCATTTAACGATTTTTAAAATATGTATTTTACAAATGCAGGCAGAACAAACAATACAAAATATCAAACAGTTGGGGACAACTAAGTATACATACACACACACATACATACATACAAGCAGCTGTTCGTGTAGTTGCGTGCAAACGGTTGAAGTAGCCAAAGCAAAATGTGAGACACTAATGTGTGAATGTTCATTTGTACAAATGTATGTACATACATACATACATATGTATAAAAGTACATTCGTCTTGCACTGACAGGGCAAGAAATGTTAATTAATTAAAAATTATTAACATTATAACATAAACATTTTTATGTTATTTTTTCTTTGTTTAGTACATTTGGCATAAGGGATTTTAAGACAACGGACTACAAGGGCGTACGCAGGTTGGGCAGGGGGGACATTGCTCCCCTTAGAAAGAATTTCGCATTATGAATTACACCAGCACCATATGTATTACATACGTACATACATATATACATACGTCTGTATGTATAGTATGTACATATGTACATCAATAAGTATGTATGTACGTACATACATTCTTATATACATATATAGGTTTGTATGTATGCAGTGGGCCATCGAACACTGTTGTTTAATTGTAATAAATAGTGTTCTATGTTTTCAAATCAAAATTTTTAAAACAACAACAACAAGTTATTGGCTCGCAAAACTTCTTTCGTTTTGATAATTTACGGCTGTTAATTGCATACGAAAAATGCCAAAAGTTTACAGTTACCGTACACACACAAATACATTTGTATGTATGTATGTACATATGTGTACAGTGAACAATCGAATACAGTATTATAATCAATAACTCTCAAACGATGTTTTTCGATGTATTTGTATTCGACATGTATTACGATATATCAACACAAGTATCGATATTTTCGATATATCGCATTTAATTTTATTATTGGGGTTTTAATATTTATTCACTTTTTCAAATGAATAGTTTGTGTTATAAATTTTGTCCGATCGATTTCAAATTTGGGTAATGTAATCAACATTATATCAACAAATTGGCATTCAACGATTAAAATATAGCAATATGTTTTTTACTTGCCATATATCAAATATCAAATAGTTGGGGACATCGCATACACACACTAACACATACATACAACAAGCAACAGTTCGTGTCTATGTGTGCCCCTGCATACATACATATGTACATGCATATGCATGTATGCCTGTATATGTATGTATCATGTACATACAAAACAACAACAATAACTTTAAGTTGTTGGCTCGCACATCTTCTTTCGTTTTGACCATTTAATGTTAATTGCAAAGGCAAAACGCCAAAAGTTTACAGTTACCGTCGCTAAGCAACGACTGCGTAAGCGATAGTAAAGCAGAAACCGAATAACGGAGCTACGCATATTCTGCTTCGCATTGCGGGCAGATGTATGTATGTATGATTTGTTCTTATTGATCTCAATAAATAATTAGATTTTATTATTTGAATATTCTGCTTATTGCATTCAAACTTCGATATTTTGATGGTATCGGTGGCTTCAACTATCGAAAGTTTTACTCTAGCAAATTGAGATGAGAATTGTCAGTGCTTTTTGATCGTGGCTCATCGCTGCACGGCATTGACACCAGTGCCGTGTTTCATATTCCGAGTTTGTGCGTGACCGTATTGACTCAATATGACACGAAAAGGCTCAAATGTGAATTTAAAATTAGGATATACCCTTATAATTATTCCCCCTTTTTTGCAAATCGTCTATCTTAAAACGTTGCGTTATCTCTATATATAAAACAGTTTGTCCTGACTAATTGGTGATCAACGCACAGCCCAAACGGTAAAAGATGAAATTTGGACTCAAGTATCTTTTCATAGTATCCATCATAGTGTAGGAGCACACTAAGAAAGGCTTTTGGAAAATTCTAGCTCCAACGGGGGGAAAACGAGCTTTAAAAAATATTAGTTATAGTGGTCATGTTCGTTGAACGAAATAGTTTGGCAAGAACAAAAATGTAACGGACTACTGAACAATTTTTTGTCAAGAACAGAAAATGTTCATTTAAATACCTTAAATGCCTTCCTACTGGTAACTTATAAGGTGAAAACATATGGGTAGGTTATGCACACACAAAATAAATACAATTGGAAACATTATATTGAGCCGGGTTAAGACGGGCAATACCTGCTAGTTTACTATATATACTGTTCAAATTCTTTCGTGGAATTTGTATTTAATTATTGTATTTCCTGTTATTATTATTACTACTATTATTAATTATTATTGCTATTACTTTTATTATTGTGTTTTCCTTTTTATAGCCTGTACCCAAAGGGTGAAAGGCTATACTAGTTTTGTGCGCATGTATGTAACACACAGAAGGAGGCGTGGCAGACCCCACAAAGTATATATATTCTTGATCAGGATGAGAAGACGAGTCGATATAGCCATGTCCGTCTGTCCGTCTGACCGTCTGTCCGTCTGTCTGTATGAGCGCAAGGATCTCAGTAAGTACAAGAGCTAGGATAACCAAAATTGGTATCAAGGTTCCTATAAGCCCTAGGCAGAACGAGTTTGTTTATTTTTTCTGATACACCCCCCCACTCCCCCGCAATTCGTATTTTTTCTTATAACTTCCGTAATTCTCGGAATTTAAAAATCAATTTTGGTAGGTACATCCAGTTAGTACTAATGTGTCCGTGTGCCAAATTTCATCATGATAGGTCAATTCTGAAGAAAGTTATAGCCATAAGTAAAATCGCTGCTCATGCGCTGCCTCTGTCGGCAGCGCTGCCCGCAGCTGTTGTTGTTGCTGCTTTTGTTCAACTTTGTGCTGCATACATACACGCATATAAACACGCATAGGTACGTGATGTAAATGTGTGCTGTTAAAACTGAACATAAACATGTATTCTAATTTAATTTAATTAATTATTTTAATTAATTAATTCATTCATTTTTTTTAATAATTTATTTTTTTTTAAATTTTCTTTTTTTTAATTTTTCCTTTTTGTGGAGAGTACAGGCTATTTTACTGTCGGGCTTGCTCGACTGTAGCGTTCTATCTTGTTTAATATGGATTATAGTGATTATCGATGAAGCGAGAAACTCCCTGAATTTTTATACCCTGTACCCAAAGGGTACAAGGGTATATTAGTTTTGTGCGAGTGCACATGGAATACACAGAAGGAGACTTGGTAGACCCCACAAAGTATATATATTCTTGATCAGCATGACAAGCCGAGTCGATATAGCCATGTCCGTCTGTCCGTCCGTCCGTCTGTATGAACGGTAGGATCTCCGAAAGTATAAGAGCTAGAATAACCAAACTTGGTATACAGATTCTCCTGAGACCGAGAAAGGACGAGTTTGTTCATTTTTTCTGATCCACCCCCCCACTCCCCCCCTATTACCGATTTGCTATAACTCCCGTAATTCTTGGAATTTTGAACTTTGGTGGTCACATTAGGTTAGTAATTATATATCCGTATACCAAGTTTCATTAAGATAGAATAATCGGAAAGAAAGTTATAGCCACATAGCCAGGCCCAATGCACACATACATACATATGTACAAGTACACAAACACGCAAAGGGCACGATTCTGATGTAAATGTATGTATGCATGCATGGAATATTTTATATTTAATTAGTTAATATTTAGTTAATTAATTTAATTATTTTTTTGTGGGGTGGTACAGGGTATTTAAGAGTTGAGCCTGCTCGACTTTAGCATTCCTTTCTTGTTTTTGTTTATTTACTTATTAGAACTAGTTTTTTTGTTAATATGAATAAATTTATAATGAAATCGACGTAAGTGTCTAAATTCGGGAATCATGTGTGCCGTCCGTGAGCCAATTTAGGAATCCGTTGTTGGCTTAGGGATCGTCAATAATTGTAGATGCAGCATGACGATCATGGAAGGGTGGGGTTACTCGAGGCGCTCATTACCACCATTGCGAGCTCATTTCGCCACTATGGCTCCTAGCGTAGCAAGCTTCTTCTCTTAATACTTTCTGCCCCCCTTTTCCTTCTTTTCCTCCCTATAACTGATCGCTGGTTGATAGAACTTTATTTCCCTCCTCCCATAAAACAGCACGCGAATTTTAAATAAATAAAATAATATACCTTTGTGAGCACGCAGTGTTGCGGTACCCTCAACATAACCCACTCCCACCAGCCAACTAAACTGATGCCTGTATGCTAGCGCGTGCTCCGTTCACACATCTGCCCTACCATCAGCTCACCCAAAAAGTGTACGTTGTATGCTACAGTTCTTACGTAAGTTTGTGTGCTTTTGAAACTGCGAACCTTTTTATTCACGTATTTGTTACAGGCCCTCGCAGCATGATGGTTTCGATAAAAATGAGAAAGAATGTCGGGATAGATATGAGCATGCGGAGCAAGTGGGCTTCCTATCTGGTGATTGTGAACAAGCGTTTCCTAACTGTAAGGTGAATTTGTTGAAGTCTATAACGAAATACATTATATAAAATAAATGATGGTTTGAGCTATGCTGCGTTTCTTTTCGGGTCCTTGATCCTACATGAAAAGATTTTGCTAGTTATTAAAATTCCTGCATTAAAAACTCTCTGAAACCATGATTGGTTAATGTGCGCTCAGCGGTTTCCAATATCCAGGTGTTCATCCAGATGGACATAAATATCTAGATCGATTCGTCTCGTCATGTTGACTAGGAACTTACTTACATATGTATGTATCTATTTACTTTATGGGGTCGAAGATGCCTCGTTCTGCCTGTTACATACTATGCACATACCTAATATACTATGTTTACCCTACAAGTAGAGGTATAACAAGTAAAAAAGCAAATGTCGGGTGTTGTAGTGTGCGGGGTGTTATGTGTGCTAGAGAACATGTTCCACAAAGCGCGCCACGGGTGCAGCGTGCAGGTGTCAGTGTTTTTTTTTTTAAGCAAGCCCCAAAATTTGGAGCTATTTTTGAAGAGGGAGCGTGAGTACGAGTGTGCACTACGTTCTCTCACTGTGATATGGAGGATTCGAGGCGTGCACTTCTTGCACTTCGGACAGGGTGGGGTTCTTTCTCCTCCTACCATAGCGGACACACCACTACAAGAAATTAAGTGCACTAAACAAAACTAAGCTTGTTGACTTGTAATGGGATTACAAGTAGTTGGCGAGTCATCTTGGTAGAGAGTTGTGCTCCACCTCTTACTTAATTTCTTGCTTCCTACCGTTTATGCCAGTAACTTCAACATGTATAAGGACTGATCCCATAGAAGTCACCGACCGCCATTGTTTATTTATTTAGATTGGAACCAGGACTGCCTCCCACATAGTGCTCACAGACCTTACATGCTTCCCCTATTCTCTTCTGATACCTCCTTTTCTAAGACTGGGGTATACAATTGCGAGGCTCTAATATTTTGTGTTCTCTTAAGCATAATGCCACAATAACTTATGCGTTAATTTGTGATATTGAAATAAGCGTCTGACGCTTCCACTGGAACTGTCATGTCATCTTTATGCTCTCTTGTTCTTCCATGTTGTTATGTCCGCCTTTGCCAGTGCATCCCCTGTCGTTACGCCGGCTAGCCATCGGCTCAGGGTCAGATTCGACCGCGACAGGGGTGCGGCAGACCAACAATGAATTTATATTTTTTTATCAAACACACCTACTCATATTGTCGGCTGAGGGACGCCTGTGGAATTTGGGTGGAGTTGTGGCTACTTTGGTGTCATGTAGCCGCGTGGCCCTCCCTACCTTGAGCCGGTTTTGGCATTTTGTTGCCGGCTCCCTTCAACATGCTCACTTTGGTTTTCCTTCTGCTCCGGGACTTTAGTCACCCCATCTCACCCCATAAATGGATTCTACTCCAGATTCATTTTCAAATTTTAAATTTTATTACAATAAAAATATATTCGGGTATTTAGGCCATTGAGTTTTGGGACGCTGCAGTTTGTTGGCTCTTTGTGCCTATTTATCTTATTCGATTTTCGAACCTCCTAACCTACCTATACTCGAGTATGTGGTTATGAGGGGTGTAATGATATGTAATGACAAGGAGATAAACAAAAAAAAACTGCGCCGCTCCAATACACATTCCAACCTCTTTTGCTTATATTAGTTTTTATACATTTTCTTTTACTTTTCTTTTTTTTTTTTTTTTATGTTCTTTTTTCTTAAGTATACATTTGAATTTTTGTTTACAATATGGTTACTTGTTTGGTGTTGTGTTTCTGTTTAATGTTTTATATTATGTTGTGAATGGTTTGGGCTATGTGTCTAACAGAAAATTGTTAATTGTTTTGTGTGTTGTTTTTTTGTTTTGTATTTTACATTATGTGGCTATGGGCGTGTGTGTATTACAATATGGTTAAATGTTTGGGTGTTGTGTTTCTGTTTAATGTTTTATATTATGTTGTGAATGGTTTGGGCTATGTGTCTAACAGAAAATTGTTAATTGTTTTGTGTGTTGTTTTTTTGTTTTGTATTTTACATTATGTGGCTATGGGCGTGTGTGTATTACAATATGGTTAAATGTTTGGGTGTTGTTTTTGTTTTGTATTTTATATTATGTGGCTATGGGATGAATGTGAGTCTGAGTGCTATGGAAATTCGGTGTGTGTTTGAATATGGTGTATGTGAACATGTATGGAGTGTATATAAAGGAGTGTGTGGTGTATATAAAATTTTGTGTTCTATGTTTGAGCGGAATATGTGTGAGTATTTAGTTGAATTTTGTGTTATATGCTGCACTGGTGTATGTGAGATGGCTATGTATATGTATGTAGGGTGTATATAAAATTTTGGTTCTATGTTTGAGCGGAATGTGTGTGAATATTTAGTATTTTAATGTTGAAGGGTACTTAGCCCAGACTTCCAGTTGCATGGAAATTGGCCTGACTTCCGCTAGGGCCGAGGTCCGGCCTAAGACCCAGTACTGCCGGTCGGTGCTGACCCGCGCACAGCGCACTTCCCAGAACGCCCGCAGTTACTGCTACTCCTATTACATATAGTAAGAAATTAGTCACTGGCACACTGGCCCCTTTTTAGACCCTTACCTCTGCCTATGAAGCCTCGCTGGTGTATATCCCAACCCTCCTGTCGTCACTCCGGTGTTTGAATATTGTCTTCCGCTTATTTTGTCTCTTTTTTTGTTTTTTCCCGCAATAGCACGTGTCTCTCGCTCACTGTCCACAATTGATTTTTCTTCTTCCCTAAGGCCACGACTTGCCATTCCCCCGGAATTGCTATTTTACCCACTTTGCAACCCTCCTAATTGGTAGCACTGGTCCTCACCCCTCACGCACGAGTACTTGTTATCGGCCCGCTCCAGCTGCCAATCGCGCGAGTTGCCACTCCTTTTGTCCGACGACATTTGTGGTTTCCCAATACTGCCGCGCCGCACATAACACCACACTCCGGTTTTATTTTGGTGCCAAACGGAAGAAACGGGAGTGAGAAGCGCCGCGGTTCTTTCTCTGCCCAACGTAGGCCACCGCCCACACCCTGAGATGGGTCTCTCGGTCTACCGACGAACAAAGCCGGGCCTTAGCTATTGCTTTAAATCTTTGGCGTGGAAGACTCCCAACCGACGCCCGTGCATGTCCTCCAACTCGTACAGGCTGTTGCCCACGCTGCTCCGGACACGGCATTTCACATACTTGTGGCACAGCTTCGCGTTCACGTTGTCCTTAAAACGACTGAGGACAAAGTTTCGCCTGTAAATCTCCTGGCCAGGTACGTACGCTACCATCCTCGCACGCTTATCGTATTGCCGTTTCGCCTTTTCATATGCCAGGTGGACACTCTGCTGTACCTCATCCCGCACTGCCTTCCGCTGATCCGATCTGGGCAACATGCGCAATTCCGCATCCTCCAGCGCCCCCAACTTGCGTGCCAGCTTGTAATCCTTCCCGCTGGTGAACATGTGCTGCCCAAACAAAACGAAATACGGGGACGTGCCGATGCTGCCATGGATAGCACTGCGTGCTGCACACTGCACGTCCGAGAGCTTCTCGTCCCACTTCGTGTGGTCGCCCTGTACATATGTCCTGATGGCCGCTAACACTGTCTGGTTCACGCGTTCCGCCGCATTCGCCTGTGGGGCATAGTTCGCCGTGCGTACGTGGGTGATGGTTGGCTTGGATTGGTTGGCCACAAATTGCTTACCGTTGTCGGTATGGACGGTTTCTGGGACTCCAAATGCCGGAAACACCTCCTCCTGCAGAAACCGGACCACTGCCGCCGCGGTTGCTTTTGGCATCGCTCGCAACCACACGAATTTGGACAGATGGTCAAGAACAACCAGAATGGTGGTATTCCCTCTCCTGGACCTCGGATACGGCCCCAGAAAATCCAGATACAGCCTCTGCATTGGTCGGAGCGATACGGTTTCGGCGCCCATTACCGGCCTCGCTAATTGCGTGCTGTGCTTTGTTGCTTTGCACGTTTCACAGCCGGCAACGTACCTCCTCACCTGTGCCACCATCCCGGGCCAGAAAAAAAACTGCCTGAGCCGTTCTATGGTCCTCTTCATGCCCCCATGCATAGCCGCGTCGCTCTCATGGGCCTGCTGTATAAGGGCTGCGGACACAGGACGCGGTACCCAGAGCTTCCAGGAAAATTCCTCTCGCTCGGGCCGCGTGAACTGCGCCCGCTTATACAACAGCCCATCCTCCACGCGTAAATCCGGAAATAGCTCCGCGTTCTCCCGCACTTGCTTCAGCCGCTCGGTATACTCCGCACCTTCGAACTCGGTTGTCTCGAAATCAAAAAAATCAACTTCCTCCAGTTCGAAAGGCCGTGAGAGGGTATCGGCTACAATATTTTCCTTGCCTTTCCGATGCTCAATATTAAAATCGAACCTCTGCAGGGCCAACGACCACCGCGCTAATCGACCGTCCAACTCCTTCAATGACATCAGCCACCGCAGGCTGGCGTGATCAGTCACCACCTTAAACGGCATCAATTCAACGTACGGCCGGAATCTTTCGACCGCTTTTACTGCAGCCAGGCATTCCTTCTCGGTGACACTATAGCTCAGCTGAGCGCCCCGAAGCTTCGCTGAAAAAAAAGCTATCGGCCTTTCGGCCCCGTCTGCATCGAGTTGGAACAAAACCGCTCCTATGCCCGCTTGGCTCGCGTCACATTGGATCACGAACGGCTTCCGAAAGTCTGGATGCACCAACACTGGCGCGCAGGTGAGTGCCCCTTTCAACTCCTGAAATGCCGCAACCGCTTCGCCCGATAATTGGAACTTTCCTTTGCCTTTCAGGCAGTCCGTTAACGGCGCGGAAATCGTGGAAAAATTCCGAATGAAACGCCTATACCAGCCAGCGGTCCCCAAGAATCGGCGGAGCTGCTTTGCGCTGGTCGGCAAGGAAATCGCCCGAATCGCCTCGACCTTCTCTGGATCCGTCCGCAACGCACCATCGCCAACCACAAACCCCAGATACTTCAAGTACTTGTAGCAGAACTTGGATTTTTTTAAGGAAATCGTCAAATTGGCTACTTTCAAAGCACTTGCCACGTCCAGCAGCACCTTGCAATGATCCTCAAACGTTCTGGATATTATGAGAAGGTCGTCCAGGTACACGAATACATGGCTTCTCAAACGCTGGGGAATCACCTTATCCATCACCCGGCAAAGGCGCTGCGCCGCATTGCACAACCCGAACGGCATGGCCTTAAATTGATACAGTGGCCTTCCTGGTATCGTAAACGCGGTGTACTGCCGGCTTTCCTGATCCAGTTCGATCTGCCAAAAAGCATGCTTTAGATCCAGGCCGCTGATGTAAATGGTATCCTCCACTCGGCTCAAGATCGACTCAATGCTCTGGAGTGGGTAAGCATCCTTCACCGTGAGCTGATTTAGCTTTCTCGCGTCTAAGCACAACCGGTTCTTTCCAGGCTTCCTCACCAAAGTCACTCGGTTGCTCCATGGACTCTCACTTGGCTCGATAACCCCTAGCCGAAGCATCTCGTCGACTTCTGCAAACAATAGCGCCTGCACTGCCGGCGACACGGGATAAAAACGCTCTTTCACTGGCAGTGCCCCCTCCGTCAACTGAATGTGGTGCTGCTCCACTGGCGTCCTACCCAGACCGTGCTCCTCGAAGGATCTGAATTGGGCCACGACTCGCTGTAACTTCTCCTGTTGCCACGCCTCTAAATCGTGTGGCTCCGTTGGTGTACCATTTCCTAAGCGCTCCTCCTCCAACTCAGCCACGTGCTGTCCTTCGTCCACAGCCGGGATCACATTCGGAGCCAAACCGAACTTGCGCCAAAAATCCACGCCCAGATAAAGCGGTTGGCACAACGACGGGCAAACGTGGAATACCATTTCCGACTCTGTTCCGTTATACCTAACGCGCGCCATCACGCTGCCCATAATGCAATGTGGCGCGCCGCCGGCTGTCCTTACCGCGGATTTGTTTTCGCGTACCACCAAACCTAGTTTTCGGACCGACTCTATGTCACCACTTCCCAGCAAGCTCACCGACGCCCCGGTATCCAACAGACCGGTAAATTCTCTGCCTTCAATCGCTACCGTAGCATATGGGCGGCTATCGGAACGACATGCAGAATTCACCGCGGCACACACCGCCTGGCGTTTCTGTCGGCGTTCGCGGTGTCTCCTACGCGCCCGCAAGGATGTCTTCGACGCCCCTCTCGCATCCGGTTCGTGCTGGCTACCAAATATGCGGTTCCTGGCTACTTCATAGTCGCGCTGACGCTGCTCCAAGGGTTTCCGCTGCGACCATACTTTCTTCGGTGGGACTGCCTGGTTGACTTTATATATCTGTGAGTAAATATGACTAACGGTACTATCCTTATCGCTACTAATTCCTATCCTAACTACTGTATCATCGGAGGTACGCGTTTCACCGTCTACCGAGAGTGCGACTCCTCCGGCTGCGTCGGACTCCTCTCCGAGTTTCCCGGACGGCATTTCGGGCATCTTGGCAGCACCACGCCTGGTTGTCCGCATTTGAAGCAAAACATATTGCGCACCGCCGACTCGCAATCGAAATATGTATGCCCTGGTTGTGCACAATTCCAACACTTGAGATTCGAGCGGCTCCCACCAGTTTCATGTGGCCTATATACCGCCTCCAAATGCTCCAGTTGGCCGCCTTCTGTACCTTCTGCTACCACGTCCAGCTCGTGTACTCGATGCTGCTCTCGCTGCTGCCCGTAGTTGGTATTGGCTGAGGGCCGCGCCCAACGCGTTGCCAGCATCTTTTCGGCGTCTTGGCACTCCTCTCTCAGCTTCTGCAGATTAGTTATATTCATCGGATAGATGACCCTAGACACGGTGTCTTTAATATTCGTCTTTATCACCTTAATAAGGTCATAATCCGAAAATGGACACACCAACCGAGAACGCAACACCAGCATCGCCTGAATATACTCTTCTATGCTCTCGCCATGCCGCTGCTTCCGCTCCCTCAGCTCCTGCTCTCGTTCAAACTCCGATCTTCGAGTCTGAAATTGCTGCTGCAGCCCATATCGGAGATTCGGCCAGTCCGGCACGCCCGAGGTACGTATGTACATCCAATACCAATCTTTCGCTCTCCCGTTCACCAGGCAGTGGAAGTCTCGCAACACGTCGGCCCAGGGCACCTGATACAAGGACTGCAAATGCTCCAATCGAAATATAAACTCTGCCACCGGCATTCCTTTGGTTTCGCCATCAAATACAAGGCCCCACTTTCTGATGTGGACGACGTCGGGCCGGGAGTCTCCCATCGTGGTTCGCCTTAATGGCCTGTGCACGTCAGGGCCCAAATCGCGCATCCACGGATCGGCTGAGAACTGCCGCTGCTCCACATGTGCCCGCTGTTCTGCCTCTAAAGTTCGGTTGTCGACGAACAGGTGAGTCGGTGCTGCAGCTGCTGGTCTACTACTTACAAAATCTCTTTCTTTCTCTGCCGGCTCGTACCCGCCTAAGGCTGGCCGCTGCATTTGCGCGTGAGCTCGCTCTGGCCTGCCCACCGGCGCCTGTGCTACAGACGGAGGCGCGCTATGCGTTTTCTCCTGCCTCAGCGCTGCCACTGCCTCATTAATCTCGCGCATGAACGACAGCATGCTGGCCTGCATCGTCTCTCGAATGGCCTCTACTTCTGACGACAACGATGCGCGATACGTCTCGTGGGCCTGTGCTAATGCCACGTTGATCGCTGACCGAATTTCGCTTGGCAGCGCAGACTCGGCTCTGCCACTCTGCTCTTCACCGCCATAGTCATGCGCGCGTGCGCCGGCTGTTGCTCCGGAACTGTTCGGAAATTCATCCCCGAATCCTCGGAACGCTGCCTCGTTTACACTCGGCGGCGATGCGTCATCATGGAGTGCTTCTGCTGGCTTGCCCGCCTCACTCAATCCTACGTGAGGAGGAGAGTCCAAGTGAACCAATGGCCTATTTCTAATAAACTCCTGACTCCGCCTGACCTTCCGGGTAACATTCGGGTCAAGATTCATTTCCCAGTACCTTGTTAATCCAAACCAAAAAAAACCACTGCTAGTACTCGGATCCGTACCCGCCGATTATAATATCAAAAAAAACTATATCTATATTATAAACGAGCAAACTCCGAATAAATAAATAGATCGGTCCACTCGTATGTATGTGTTTTCTTAAATGATAAGCGGGGATAATATCCTTAGCTAAGTACCCGTTGGATTATTTAATCCAATCAAATGCTTATGTATATATATATATAGGAATACCATCAAACACACAACCAAAAAAAGGAATAAATAAATAAGAATAAATAAATGAGAATAAATAAATGTATACCAAAAGACTTAACAAAAAAAATACTAAGTGAAAAAAATTACTCCAAAAAAAAACAAACTAACGATAAGTCGAACTTCAAATTCCCGCCCTATGCACAGACCTGCTAATCTGTGCCAAAATACCCTGTCGATACTTATTAATATCGATGGTTCAGCCCAGGAACAGCTGTGCTTGACCGGGACCATTCACAATGGACTCCCTGTCTATTGATAATTTATTTGCTGCTACGCAAATAAATAAATAAAAGGTAATTAACACTAACAGACAATAGCATAAATCAAAACAATCTTTCTTTACTCTCACAGGCTCAACACTAGACATGTAAGGGTGAGATGAGGATCCTCAGTATGACGCTGCACCACGGCACGCAGTCACTGTAGAAGGTAAACAACCAAAACAAACACATATGTATCGCACGCTTTACACCACCCAATTTCTTCCAGGCGCCGACTAAAAACTCAAATCTTGCTCGGGCTATGGCGAATTGCTGCTCCTATGCTCTGCTACGTAGGGCAACGATGCTCCTTCCGCTTGGGACAGGACATGGACCTACTACGCAACCATTCATAAGAACCACCAAACAACCACAAAAAAAAACGGTAACTAACACAAAAAAAACATAAGGCAACTAGACTATTCTTTACTTAACACCTGACAGACATTACTCTCTATCTTTCCAGCCTCAGAGCACCCTGTAGGGCAACAATGAGTGGGCACCAAGACCCCTCACGGACCTGCTACACTCGCTCCTTCGCTGCGCCTATTCTGCTGGTTACCAACCTACACCGCGCTGTAAGAAAGATGCAACTGCGGCAACGATGGGCTGAGCCCTAGTGAAGCTCACCCACGGACCTGGCAGTTGCACCGTTTCCCGCCAGCTCAGGGGCCGCCAGCAGCTATTGCTGTTGAAATTTACATGTAAACACTAAATAAAGAATACAAATCAACAAAAAAAACAAACAACAAGACTCTGGCTTTTAACTTCGCTTCGAACTGGGGCAACATTTGCTAAAATGTAGACCCAGGTGTATTTATATTGGGCGCCATCTTGTTATGTCCGCCTTTGCCAGTGCATCCCCTGTCGTTACGCCGGCTAGCCATCGGCTCAGGGTCAGATTCGACCGCGACAGGGGTGCGGCAGACCAACAATGAATTTATATTTTTTTATCAAACACACCTACTCATATTGTCGGCTGAGGGACGCCTGTGGAATTTGGGTGGAGTTGTGGCTACTTTGGTGTCATGTAGCCGCGTGGCCCTCCCTACCTTGAGCCGGTTTTGGCATTTTGTTGCCGGCTCCCTTCAACATGCTCACTTTGGTTTTCCTTCTGCTCCGGGACTTTAGTCACCCCATCTCACCCCATAAATGGATTCTACTCCAGATTCATTTTCAAATTTTAAATTTTATTACAATAAAAATATATTCGGGTATTTAGGCCATTGAGTTTTGGGACGCTGCAGTTTGTTGGCTCTTTGTGCCTATTTATCTTATTCGATTTTCGAACCTCCTAACCTACCTATACTCGAGTATGTGGTTATGAGGGGTGTAATGATATGTAATGACAAGGAGATAAACAAAAAAAAACTGCGCCGCTCCAATACACATTCCAACCTCTTTTGCTTATATTAGTTTTTATACATTTTCTTTTACTTTTCTTTTTTTTTTTTTTTTTTATGTTCTTTTTTCTTAAGTATACATTTGAATTTTTGTTTACAATATGGTTACTTGTTTGGTGTTGTGTTTCTGTTTAATGTTTTATATTATGTTGTGAATGGTTTGGGCTATGTGTCTAACAGAAAATTGTTAATTGTTTTGTGTGTTGTTTTTTTGTTTTGTATTTTACATTATGTGGCTATGGGCGTGTGTGTATTACAATATGGTTAAATGTTTGGGTGTTGTGTTTCTGTTTAATGTTTTATATTATGTTGTGAATGGTTTGGGCTATGTGTCTAACAGAAAATTGTTAATTGTTTTGTGTGTTGTTTTTTTGTTTTGTATTTTACATTATGTGGCTATGGGCGTGTGTGTATTACAATATGGTTAAATGTTTGGGTGTTGTTTTTGTTT
Organism: Scaptodrosophila lebanonensis; assembly: GCF_003285725.1. Taxonomy (NCBI): domain Eukaryota; kingdom Metazoa; phylum Arthropoda; class Insecta; order Diptera; family Drosophilidae; genus Scaptodrosophila; species Scaptodrosophila lebanonensis. The sequence continues at coordinate 2,197,866 of NW_022060558.1, forward strand.
TGTATTTTATATTATGTGGCTATGGGATGAATGTGAGTCTGAGTGCTATGGAAATTCGGTGTGTGTTTGAATATGGTGTATGTGAACATGTATGGAGTGTATATAAAGGAGTGTGTGGTGTATATAAAATTTTGTGTTCTATGTTTGAGCGGAATATGTGTGAGTATTTAGTTGAATTTTGTGTTATATGCTGCACTGGTGTATGTGAGATGGCTATGTATATGTATGTAGGGTGTATATAAAATTTTGGTTCTATGTTTGAGCGGAATGTGTGTGAATATTTAGTATTTTAATGTTGAAGGGTACTTAGCCCAGACTTCCAGTTGCATGGAAATTGGCCTGACTTCCGCTAGGGCCGAGGTCCGGCCTAAGACCCAGTACTGCCGGTCGGTGCTGACCCGCGCACAGCGCACTTCCCAGAACGCCCGCAGTTACTGCTACTCCTATTACATATAGTAAGAAATTAGTCACTGGCACACTGGCCCCTTTTTAGACCCTTACCTCTGCCTATGAAGCCTCGCTGGTGTATATCCCAACCCTCCTGTCGTCACTCCGGTGTTTGAATATTGTCTTCCGCTTATTTTGTCTCTTTTTTTGTTTTTTCCCGCAATAGCACGTGTCTCTCGCTCACTGTCCACAATTGATTTTTCTTCTTCCCTAAGGCCACGACTTGCCATTCCCCCCGGAATTGCTATTTTACCCACTTTGCAACCCTCCTAATTGGTAGCACTGGTCCTCACCCCTCACGCACGAGTACTTGTTATCGGCCCGCTCCAGCTGCCAATCGCGCGAGTTGCCACTCCTTTTGTCCGACGACATTTGTGGTTTCCCAATACTGCCGCGCCGCACATAACAATGTTCAATATGGCGCCCTCCAGGAAGAGGTGCTAGTGTCGAGGGCAGTGGCAACAAATGTCTGCCCAAAAAGAAACACAACTCGCCTATGTATATCAACATTTATCTCTATATATATAAAACAGTTTGTCCTGACTGATTGGTGATCAACGTACAGCCCAAACGGTAAAACAGGCTCCAACGTTTGTATGAAAAATCTACAATTATCATCTGATTAACGTCAAACTTAGTTTGTACACTCTCAGAAATCTCAGAATTCCAAGAAAAACTGTATACTTGGTTTTTTGAAATTTTTTTTGGGGACTGAAATATGGAAGTTTTCCTGTAAAAAAAAAGGGACACAAAAGGAAACCGCGTCAACAGCCCAAACGGCAAGAGCTATGAAGCTGAAATTTGGGCTCAAGCATCTTATCATAGTGAAGGTGCCCACTAAGAAGGGATTTTGGAAAATTCAAGCTCCAAAGGGATGATTTGATTTTTATAATCTATAAAATAATACAAACAAAACTGCATACCCGGATTCTCGAAATTTGTGGTGGAACTTGAATTATTGGTGTTTTAATATTTATTCACCTTTTCAAATGAAAAGTTAGTGTTATAAATTTTCTCCGATCGATACATTCGTATGTATGTATACATTGGACAATCGAGCACTGTTGTTTGATTGTAATAAATAACGTTCTATGGTTTTAAATCAAATTTTTAAAACAAAATACAACTACAACTGTAAGTCATTGGCTCTCTCTTCTTTCGTTTTGATCATTTACGCCTGTTAATTTCAAAGGCAAAATGCCAAAAGTTTACAGTTACCTTCGCTAGGCAACAACTGCTTAAGCGATAGTAAAGCAGAAATGAAAGCGGACCTACGCATATTCTTCTTCTTTGTATATGATTTGTTCCAAATGATCTCAATAAATTGTAAGATGTTATTATTTAAATTTTCTGTTAATTGCATGCAAACATCGATGGAATTGATTGTATCGACGGATTCAACTATCGATAGTTTTGATACTCTAACACATAGAACATCCGACACATGCCCATCTCTAGCATCTCAGCTGATCGCATATTTACAGCGACTTACCGTTTTAGTGTTAGCTAACAACGCTACAAATATACTCTGAACAAATCTAAAAGTCATTTATCGTTAAACCTATTTTGTGAGTTTATTCATGCGATTTACAAAAGCAGAAACACACCTTTTACATTCACAACAATCATGTTTGGAATTGAAGACACAAATTAGTGTTGAATTAAAAATTTTAATACATACTTATATATGTATGCATGTATGTACATATATAGGCGGATAACGCCTGCATGAAAAATTTAAATGTATGTACATATCAGCGTTGCCGAACGCTCCAATTTTGGCGGGACGTCCCGATTTATAAATCAAAATTAAATGTCCCGCGTTGGACTTTTCGGGGATAACTCGACCGTGCGTACAACGTGCTGAGGAAGCACACAGTTAAGTCAGGACTGGCAGTCCGCCCGGTGCGTAACGAAGATACATATGTGCATATGTATGTATGTACGTATAACATAGTACATATAGTACTTATTGTACTAAATTTGCTTTTTGGAAAATGAACTCTTTAAAAAACTTTTAAGAGCGTCGAAAGAAGAATATCATATAGTAAATAAACTTATAATTATAAGCACATTTTACTTAGCCCAGCAAAGACGGGCAAGACCTGCTAGTTTCATATAAATTTTGTTATGGACTCCAACAAGTTCACCTCACAGTAGGGAAACATTTGTTCACAATTTCCAGATAGGAAGCCCACTTGCTCCGCATGCTCATATCTATCCCGACATTCTTTCTCATTTTCATCGAAACCATCATGCTGCGAGGGCCTGTAACACATGTGTTAATTACATAAATGGTTCGCAGCTTGAAAATCACGCAAACTTACGTCAGAATAAACGTCAGTAGTTTGGCAAGAAGATGGAAGCTATAGCCATGATCTTCACTAATAGGATGGTGGGCCAACTCACAAACACTGCGCATTAGACACGTTTTATCAATGCCATTGGCTTCCAACAGATTCTCCATAGCTAAATACAGCTCACCGGCGGTCATGTCATTCGGATGCCTAGCATTCCCGTAACCCGATTCCAGATCATTTGATATTAAGTATTTTTGCGTAGAGTTGTGTAGCTCACGCTTTCCACGCGCAAATTCATCTTCCCAAATAGCCATGTTGTAGAATGATTCCACATCAAAAGGCAATGCATAATTCATTTGAAACCCCATATCGACGAAAAGCTTGCGATTATCAATCAATTCGATAAATATCGATATCGTTCCTGTGGCTTGTAAGGTCGATGAGGCGGGAAACAGCAAAAAGACGATTCTGCGATTTATGGAGTAAGCTGAGAACAGCAATAATGATGGCGTAAGTGGTGATAATGCGTTGCCTTGTTCGATCCATGTTGTTATGAAGCATAAACTGACCGGCACGTTCGTCACAGGAATCGTGAAGTTGTTTGTTTATTTTGATAGTTGATTAAGTTCATTTTAAGTCAGACCTGTTAATGAGTAGGGCGTTGACACTACGGGTACAGAAATCAGAACCGTTAAATGTGGAAAGCCGCAGCCGATTGGTTGTTGCTTTGAAACTGGTTGTCCACAAATATGGAGCGGAAAACAAAAGAAACTAAAAGTCGCTTATTTAATGCCCTACGAATATCGATTACCTACTTCCATACACAAAGATCTCAGTATATAAAAATATTTAATGCGTTTGGGTAATTCAATAATACTACCGTTAGTGGCAAAATTCGGTCAAAAGTGATAATGTGATTTTATAACAAGCAAAACTATGTTTGTGTTTTAATTATATAAATACTTTGCTTAATATTTTGAATATAATTGATATATGGAAGCTCCCGCAACATTTCCACAGAAAACGGGTTCTATGATTGCATCAACTTCTGACTTACCCTTATAAAGAAATAGCAAATACATGAATTTCATTCAATGTCACAAACTTGTTGAAAGAACTCTGCGATCTCACTGAACACCTCAAGACCGTAGCTGCAAATTTGTTAAGTAAACCCATTCTTAGGTGCCTGTATTCCTCATTGGATGATGTTTCCACAGTATGGATGCGGCATTAGTTATCCAAACGTGTTAGGCGCAACATGAACCATCAAGTACCGCTTGCTCTACTGATGCTTCTTCTGTGTGGTGCAGCCGTGGTCGAGGCCTACACCAACACCACACTCCATTCGGGAAGTCAAGACCATAACACCACCCAACTGGCCACGCTAAAACGCAATAAACGTGTGGCCATTTTCGATGGTCCGGGGGTCTCGAAGGTATAGAACTTTTATAACTACATAATATAAAAACAAACAATTGTAAATGAGCATTGCAGTTTGTGTTCGGCGTTGCACATCCTGCCAAGTTACCGGACAAAGAGCAATCGTTTTGGTGGTTCTATATCATGCAATGGATATATACCCCAACACCAATCCCCATATACTGGTGGAGTTTTTGGAATACCTCGACTTTTGTAAGCACGGCGCGCGAATGGCGAATGGACTTGCAAACAACATTGCGTGATGAAGCGCGCAGCTGGGTCTACGACATCATAGAGACATCTTTGGAAAATCTTGATAGCAACAAGAAAGGCGCTACTTGTTTGCTGCGTGCCATATGCGAGGTATCCCAATTGCCATTCGAGGAGCATCACGTATTCGGCGAACTACTCAATGCAATCCTGGTGTGCGTATAAAATCTATCAGATAAAAAATCGAATTTCGAGACATCGATGCAATGTTTCTAGTTTTTATACCCTGTACCCAAAGGGTGAAAGGGTATACTAGTTTTGTGCGAATGTCTGTAACAGGCAGAAGGAGGCGTGGCAGACCCCACAAAGTATATATATTCTTGATCAGGATGAGAGACGAGTCGATATAGCCATGTCCGTCTGTCCGTCCGTCCGTCTGTATGCAAGCAAGGATCTCAGAAAGTATAAGAGCTAGAATAACCAAACTTGGTATACAGATTCTCCTGAGCCCGAGAAAGGACGAGTTTGTTCATTTTTTCTGATCCACCCCCCCCCCCCACTCCCCCCGTATTAACGATTTTCTATAACTCCCGTAATTCTTGGAATTTTGAACTAATTATAACTATAACTGAACTATTATAATAATTTGGTAGTCACATTAGGTTAGTGATTATATATCCGTATACCAAGTTTCATTATGATAGAATGATCGGAAAGAAAGTTATAGCCATATAACCAGGCCCAATGCACACATACATACATATGTACAAGTACACAAACACGCATAAGGCACGATTCTGATGTAAATGTAAATATATGTATGCATGCATGGAATATTTTATATTTAATTTAGTTAATTAATTAAATTAATTAATTAATTTAATTACTTTTTTGTGGCGTGGTACAGGGTATTTAAGAGTTGAGCCTGCTCGACTTTAACATTCCTTTCTTGTTTTTTTTATTTTCTTAATTTTTTTTATTTTCTATTGTTGTAAACATATGTACAGAGTATTTCAAAGTCGGGACACCCGACTTCAGCTTTTTTACTTGTTTTATAATACAGAGACATTATTTTGATTATTTCATACATATAACACAATACTGATATGCATTTCCCCATCTAAAATAGACCCAAATTGGACAACGTTTCCGAAAAATATCTGCATGCTCGCGATGCGGGCCGCGCAGGAGCTGATTGTTCGAGGAACTACGTCAGCTGCAGCCGTGATCTCTGGCATTGGATACAAAAAATGACGACTACATCGTTTTGACACGTTATCGTCGAACAAAGTCTTTCTAGATTTACGAATACAATACCAAATAAAGAATACAAATATTTCAAAAGTTCATCATATTTCTTTGAAATATCTACTTGGTACAGTCTTTCTAGATAGTACTCAAGGGCGTAGGCAGCTTTTGCCAAAGGGAGGCCAAAAAATTTAAATTTTGATTAAATAATGCACGATGCGTTTAAAAATAACTTGTGCTCATGATCAATAGACAAATTTCAACAAATCCAACTCAGTTCCACATTAAGGCGAATTAGTACGCCATAATAATGAATGTGTTGTCGAATTCATATGGCCCTCCCTGCCTCCGCCCTTGATAGTACTATATAACCTTAAATAGCAAAATACATAAAGTATTTTATAGTCTTTATTCATTTTCTTAATGCCAAATGATCCAGAGACTGACCGGTTTAACTTGGAGTTCCTTTAAATGTCTCGGGGTCACTAAAGCTCAAGGCTGAGATCACCGTTTTCGATTTCGCCTATTTGATTTTAGAAGCCATGTTACGCTTGCGCCACTCTGCCCAAACTTCACAAAGTGCAGGTTTATTCCAGCAAAGACATTCGCTAAGGGGTCTAGCATTCGATTTAAGACGCTTGCATTCGGAAAACGCCGGATATGGTGTCAGCGGTTTTACACAGTCCTTAGGAGTTGGCAATTCTTTACAGGTGGGAGGTATACGACCAGCCTTGTGGCATCGTCGCTTCAAGCGCAGACACTTGTCAAACTTGGTTTCTCTACAGTCTTCGGGGGGTACTTCGCAGGCAGTTTGTGGCTTTTTATGCGCTCGTCGCATAACCGGCGGCAATGTTGTTTTCTCAAAGCAGCAAATTTTCTTCTTTTTTATTTGCACAGGTGGACACGAGACCCAAGTCTGCCAATACTTGCGCTTCGCCTTGTCTGACTCAATGTAGTAAAGATCATCAAAACGCGGATTATATGGGCAAGTCGGATCATCGAAGTCACAGAAAGGGTTAGGCCACATCGACTGGAACTTTTCTTTTGGTTTGGGTACGGGTTTCTTTTCGGCTTGCAATTTTGGCTTGCCGCACGGAAAATCTTTACCCACTTTTTTGCACTTATCTGCAGGTGGCTCTTCACAGCCAGCCGAGTATAAGCGCACGGTGCTCGATACGCGCGGACAAAGACGTATCACTTTACGCGTCATGCCTCGAAAGACACATAGGCACGACCCCGACATTTTAATGCTTAGAGGTTCTCAATTTTGTTTCGATTAATTTAGATGCTTCCAAAACAATTTTGTTCAAAAAAAAATAAACAAATTTGTATCAAAACAATTTTTTTAGAAAACAAAGATGTTGTGAACCGACCAGTCCCCTGCCTAAATTTCGAATGAATGAAAATCTAACTACTTAAATACAGATGGATTGTTTTAATTTTCACAGCCTTCTCAGCTTTACATTTTTCATTTTGCTTATACATATCGTGTAAGAATAAATTTAACACATTTTTGGGAAATTTTTCGCCCATAATCATATAATTTATAATAATACATCATTTACAAAAGAGTGTAGCATTATCTTTTGTCAAGCCTGAAATAAAAAAATTAATTAAAAATTAATTAAATTACAATTTTTTGTGAATGTGGCTAATATAGTATTTCCTTTTCACACTTCGGGTACATTTCATAATAAAAGGAGAAAATATACTTTCAGTACAACGATTTAGATCATAAGTTAGTTAGAAAATTTGCAATATTTTTCTTTTATTTCTAATATCCGAGAGGCATACATTTAAAGGTTCATTTTTTAGTGTACAAGTATACCGAAAATATGTATATATATATATATATATATATATATATATATATATATATATATATATATATATATATATATATATATATATATATATATATATATATATATATATATATATATATATATATATATATATATATATATATATATATATGGATTCAGTACGAATATTGAATATACATCTCTAATAGCAGTTCCACTCATGACCGAATAGAATTTTCCGTGCAAGCGTTATTCTATTTATCCTATACATTTTACATTTGACTATTATTTAAAGCTTGTCATTAATATTCTTAAATATTAGTCAGCAAATCTCAATTGTGCCCTCGTTTCTTTCCCATGGCATATACATACCAGATTTTACGCTGTACTGGATGCAGTTGGTACTATAATTGCTGATATTATAGGAACCGAAGGATTATTTGGGAAAAGCAAACACCACAAACGGCAAATGTACATAGAAGATGCATGTTATTACAACTATCATGTCAAACCCAACTTGACTGGATGTTCATCAACATCATTTACATCTGTATTAACTGTTTTTTGTAGATTCTCAAATTAAGATAAGCCAATCGAAATTTGTTAAGCTATCATAAAAAATATTTTTAAGAACATACTTGTATTTATTTGAAAACCATTTTTTTCTATTAACTTCTAAATATTGATTGCTTGGATTCATCATTAGAGCTCGGATAAGGGTGTAACAATGCAGGCCTTTATTACTGTGCAAAAATAGTACACAAAAATCCTGTTAACAAAAATAATTATTTAAGTCAACACAGTCGTTTCGATTTTCATGTCATTACCATATTTCCCAAACATTCATTCCGTTCTATAGCATGTTTTAGAGCTGAGCATTTTTTTTCGGCTAAATTTCCTCAAAAAATTTGTAAAAATCATAAAAAAATCTACTGTGAAAATTAACAACAAAAATTTTTACAATCTTTTTTTGGTTTTCCAGAATACGACAGGCAATGGCTAACATCTTGGGGTGTTCTAAACTAATGATGAGTCGCTGCGTTCAAATGTTGGGCGGTGCGAAACCACGTGTCCAGATGCGTCGCTTCGCCAGAAACTCACGCGGGTCGTTGGTAGTGCGTCCAACTAATCCGCAAGCTGAGCTTGAGCTTGAGAAAAGCAAAGTTTACAAAGACAACAAGCGTCGTTCCATGTGGCAGCAGATTGGCTTTGAGGCTCCCCAACCAGAAAGTACGGAACTGCCACAAAAGCGTTTGGATGACGAACACTACAAGCATAGAGATATTTACGAACGTGAATACCAGAACACGTGGGCCAGTTATCCAGAACCCGAAATAGAACCGCCAAAGATACAAATTGACAATGTTATTCCACCAGTGCAACGTCGACGAAGCAGAGATCGACCAACAACAGCCAAACCCGTTTCAAGCAAGCCCAAAGTGGCGTTTCCGGAGAAGAATCCACACTCTGTTCCACGTAATCGCATTGAAGAAGAAGAATCGGACTACTGCCCTCCTCCAGCAATGAGTAGGCTAAGGCTGATGGACAACGAAGACGGCAGAAGGAGGCAATTTCACTTTTAAGTGTTTAAACAGTACGACAACGTGTCAGGCAATTTGACTTTCCGAACTTAATACCAACTCTTGTATTTTGCGTATGTCTCCGAAAATCAGTGAAGAGGAGCTGGTCTCGGAGAATACTTGGCACTTTTAGTTTGTCGTATATGTCAGAGCTTTAGACTTTTTATATGCTAGTTATATTAACAAGCATTTACATATATATATTGTGGAAATGGAAATTTCAATAGTAATAATTAGCAGTGCCTGCAATACAACACCTAGTAATATTAGTTTTATTGTGGGAATTTGAAATTGGAATAAAATTACACACTCTTTCAAAATCTAATACATGCTGCTACTCTACAGACACGAAGTATACTTAACGGAAATGGTATTCATATCTAAAACGCTAAAAGGAATATTATTAATATAATATAGAATTGCAGAAAATCCACATTGCTGTTATCTTGCGTTTTTCAAAAGCTAAAGCATTTTCGAAAGTAAAATAATAAACAAAATTTTAGCACTATATTTCAATATATTAATTGTATAAACTTAAAATTTATTTGAAAAACTAATCTTTACCACAAACTTGTGTTAAGGTCAACAACGCTCACTATATCGGTTTATTGTTGCTTGAACCTCATATCTGAGAGCAAAACGCTCTGATTCTCGCGCTTGATTTTTTTTTCAGTTGTTTGTTCTGGCCACTTATGTGGATGTGTCAGAAACATAGCCAAAAAGTTAGATGAACACAGGTTGAACATTACATACATATGTATGTATATATAAATGTCGGAACCGTCGGAACAATTGGGTGTTATGCATTCATTTCAACTTAGAAATGTAATTGATAATTATAATTGCGTAAAAATTGATTCCTTACTACGAAATTTATTTCAACAATGTAACCAAATAGAAAATTCTACAGAGCTATGGGCAGCCCTATGTAAGTCGGAAAACCAACTGTCAAAAAATATAAATAACTCATAGTTTTCTAAAAAATCATATAGTTTAAAACAACTTGGACAAATTCTGAATGTCGCCATGGCGTTCACAAATCTAACAAAATTACCGACCTTTAACAAGTTTGTGTGTATGTTCTCTAGCAGAAGAAATAGTCCGATGCCGAAAATACCAGCGTTACCCCTAAAAGGTCCACGAAATTATAAGTACCTTCGTTATTTGAAGCGGAAACTGGAAAAGGATCATAGATCCAATACGCATCGGCCTGTAAGGAGACTACGTAGAAAAATACGAAAACCCAAAAGAAAGGAAGAAAAGCCATTTAAATAGACCAAATTTAAATATTTCGCAGATGGGCAGCACTTTAAACGACTTGGCAGCATTCGCACCCACACAGCTGTTTAATAATCTTCATTAAAATACTCATTTATAGTATCGAATATCATCTGTTTTTCGCAGTTTGTTTTGTGTGGGGGGTGTGGCAGGAACGCTTGTGTGTTATGGCGTTGCTTAAAAGGTTTGCAAATAACTGGAGCAGATTCTTCTGTCGTAGCTATATGAACAGCTCGGGTTGCACAATCTACAGCCTAAGCTCGGGACATATAAAATGCGGGGTCTCTGTAATTCGTGTTTCTGGCCCACAGGTTGGATCTTAGAACATTGTGTTTTTAAATACATATTAATAAAAGCCCAAAATTACAGGCAAAACATGCGCTGCGTGCACTAGTAAACAATGAGGAATATGAGCCAAAACAGAGACTAGCTTATCTAAAGTCGTTTTATCATCCCAGCACAAAGGAAATGATAGACAAAGGCCTGTTGCTATGGTTCCCTGGACCAGCATCTTTTACCGGTGAGGATTCATGTGAGTTCCAAGTGCATGGCTCTCTTGCCGTCATAGCAGCCATGTTGGATGCACTCGGTCAGCTTCCGGGCCTCAGACCAGCGCATCCTGGCGAATTTACAAAACGTGCCTTTTTTGGTGGTAAACTGGATTTGACAGAAGTCGAGGGCTTAGCTGATTTAATACATGCCGAGACCGAGGCACAACGAAAACAGGTAAACTAACTTACATTTTGTATGAATTTTTAGATACAATGGTATTCTCAACAGGCTCTCCTACAAAGCACGGGCTCGCTCAAGCGCTTGTACGACAGCTGGCGAATGCGCATGATACGCTGCGCTGCGCATCTTGAAGCCTACATCGACTTTGCTGAGGAGGAACAAATCGAAGCAGGCGTAATAGTCCAACTAACAAGAGAACTGAAGTCCGTAAAGCGTGAAATACACGAGCATCTGAATGACCAACGGCAAGGCGAACTGCTGCGTGATGGAGTACGCACTGTTATTATTGGAGCACCGAATGTAGGCAAAAGTTCGTTGCTTAACTTGCTTTGCCAGCGGTCTGTGTCTATTGTAACCGAACAGGCGGGCACAACACGTGACATTATTGAGGCAATGCACAACTTTGGTGGCTACCCGGTTATATTTTCCGACACTGCTGGTCTACGCAAACACACAAAAGACACTATCGAACTGGAGGGTATGGCGCGCGCCAAGAAATGCCTGGAACAAGCTGATTTAATATTGCTGCTCACTGATGCAAAAGCCCTTCAGCAGGTGCAAAACGATGCGGATGTGGACAGCTATATAAAAAGTTATCTGGAGGAACTGGACCTTCCCGTCCAGATGTGCAACGGCAAGCGCTTACACCTCATAGCCAATAAGTCGGACACATTATCTAGAGAGGAACTAGAACGTTTGAGTAAAATTAATGCCATGCTCACCATCTCCTGCCAGAAGCAAGATAACATACCTGCCTTTCTAAGTGCACTAGAGTCCATTTTGCAGAAACTATGCGGAACCCCGCGTGCCGAACATCCACGTATAACCCACATGCGTTATCGGCAGCAATTGGTGCGTTGCATTGAACACATTGAGATTTTTCTGCGTGAATATAGTCCAGATGTTTACCCGGACATGGCTATTGCAGCCCAGAAATTACGTCTCGCTGTTCGCTGCATAGAACGAATCACCGGACACGTGCACGTAGAAGACATTCTAGATGTTGTATTTAAAGACTTCTGCATTGGAAAATAATTGAGAATTACAGTTTAGATTACTCTTATTTTTACTGACAATTATTCGCGAGCCAAATAAATTCGTAGGCATATGTGTATAGTACATCTTTCGAAAAATTAACTGAATGAGTAATTTTTAAAACTCGCGAACTGTGCCCTCATTATGCAGCCCTGTAACAGCTGTGACGTCGCACAGCGAATGGCAAATGAACGCGAAGTGGAGGTGGCAAAAGATGGGGCACTGATTTTTGTTTTGCGAGAAGAATAATTTAATAGGTTATTCGACAATAAAGTGAAAGCCCAGATTGTTGTGCATTACAGCCCGTGGTGTGGGTCGTGTGTTGGCAGTGAGTGAGGCGTACAAGCGTCTGCAGCAAGATGCCTGGCAAAGTGGGAGTTAAGATTAAGGCAGCAAGGAACTTGCCTGTGATGGACAAAGCTTGCGACACCACGGATGCGTTTGTTGAGATCAAATTGGGCCCAGTTACTCACAAGACAGATGTCTTTAGAAAAAGCTTAAATCCAACGTGGAACACGGACTGGTACTTATCGCCAGGGCGCACACACTATTGCACTTTATCAAGGTCGCGCCCAATTAATACAAAAACACATTTCTCATACATAGGTTTCGCTTTGAGGTCGACGATGCCGAACTGCAGGACGAGCCGCTGCAAATACGTTTGATGGACTACGATACATATTCGGCGAACGATGCAATTGGAAAGGTTAATATAAGTTTGAATCCTTTGTGCCTGGAGAGCTCTAGTCAGACAGTGCATGGCAAGGGCACCGTGCTCTCCGGCTGGATACCGGTCTTTGATACCATGCATGGCATACGCGGCGAGATTAATGTGATTGTTAAGGTGGATCTGTTCTCGGATGTAAACAAATTTAGGCAAAGCTCATGCGGCATACCATTTTTTCATTGTGAGTGCCGCTGTAATTAGATATTTCTATAAAACAAAAAGCCTAATTATGCTTATATTTGTCTCTGCAGCGCAGTGTGTGCCATTTGGATATCGCGCTCAGGTCATTCACGGCTTTGTCGAGGAGCTTGTTGTCAACGACGATCCCGAATACCAATGGATAGACAAGATACGCACGCCCCGTGCTTCAAACGAGGCGCGTCAGGTCGTTTTTTTAAAGCTGTCGGGGCAAGTTCAGCGCAAGATGGGTCTCAAAGCAATCAATATGGGCGCCAATGCGGTCATTGGTTATACACAATGCTTTGATTTGGAAGGAGATGTGGGCGTTGTGGCACGTGGCGTTGGCACGGCGGTGACACTAATTAAGGACACGAGCAGTCAGCCAACTAGTGCAGACGTAGCGCTTATTGAAGAGTAAGTATATACGATGAGTTATAACTAAGCAAATACATATCCTTTGGTAGTATACTATAGTATGTGTAGGTTCCAATTTAGGTAACTTGAATTGTTAGCCAAACATGTTTCTAAAGCGAATTATTTTCTTCTTTCGAATGTTTTTACCACCCACTTCAAATTACACTCAACGTTCATACGCAACCAAACAAAAATTGTTGTTATAACGCGCATATACGTTGTACAAATATTTCACTTTGGCTGTTTATTGTCGTATCCTATCGTACCGTATCGTTTTCGATGTAATAATTCAACACTCGATCGCTGTTGTGTGCATAACACATTTACGCCATCTAACGAACACTACGAACCCAAAAACATTCCTACCCTATCCTCACTTCATGTGATCAGTGTGGTCAAAAAGTATTTAGATTTCCTCAACTGTGCCGGTGCCAGCAGCAACAGCTTGCCTCTAATTGGACGCACGCCACAGTATCGGCTAAGTATCAATAGGGAGAGTAGCAAAGCAGCAGCGGCGTTGTTCTATTTGGAGAGTGCTAGCAGTGACAATGATGATGTGGAGATTATGCACAATCTCATACGACAAGAAGATGAACGCGGGGAACGTACGCGGGAAAAAAAGTTGCGACATCGAATGCGTCGTTTGACGCTGTCATCACGAAATGTATTTAGCGAAAAATACGCTACGCTTATTCGGCGTATCGAGCCACGAATACCGGAACATGGCACCCACTCATTAAGCAGTATTTTCGGAGGCACCTACGATTTGCGACCACGACGATCGACAAGGAAATCGCGCTTTTCATTAAGCAAAACTACGCCTGCTATTGTGCGCTCCGTAAGTAATGACACTGGCGTGAGGGCGTCACATGGAACCACCATGAATCTATTGGCAGCACCCAGCATGGCAGACTTTCAAGAGAACACACGCTCGGTGCCGAATATAAATGCAGAGCAGCGTCATTTGATACCAGCGGTGGGCTTTGGACGTAAGTCTTCCAGCTCTTCCTACTCCATAGAGACGCAATCGACTTTATCATTAAATGAAACGCTTGACATAGGCCTAGGAACAGAAGTGACGGTCAGTGATAGCGAATCCGAGCTGCATCTTCAATTAGATGCAGATGAAGACAATTTACAGGACAATTGGATAAAGCCGGGTGAAACGCGCAGCTGCGAGCAGAGTCAACAGGATTTGACTCCCAAGCGTAACACCTTAATGCAGGATTTGAAGACATTCTCGCGGCGCTTACAGCAGCTTATACATTTAGCACCCAAGAAGCAGCCGCGCCAGCAGTCTCTGCGTTGCCTGCTTGCCCTGGCGCCGGCACAGAGCAAATCGTATTACTCCTCCCACCCTGAGCTGCCGGTGTGCAGTCAATGGCAATTAAATGATACGCCTAGCTATGATTGTAGCATACGCCGCAGTATTTCGTTTAGCAATTTCACTAGCGCTAGTTATGCAGGACTGGCTGTAGTTCCCTCTGATCAATCGACAGCACCTTCACTAGCTAGCATCACACCTCCAAATACGTTGCTGCTGAATGCGCCAATCCTGCGCATTTGTCCCTCAACGCCCACACCAACTGAATCCGATAAATCACAGTTTTCGCCACTAGCAATTCTAGACGCGCAGGGTGTCATTGATGTTAGTACAGTAACCACCCCTGAAATAACCCAACATGATCCTCAACATGTTGTAAATATCTCTAATAGTACTAACCATAGTAACAACAATAATGAATCATCATTGCTTGCTCCATGCTATTCTGTTTCGCCATTTGCCATACAACAACAAAAACGTCAAAATAGATCCAATACCGAGCTACAAGCGCATGAGCTACCAGTAACAGTGGCGGCCCTAAACGCGAACGTTGCAGCAGCAACAACAACCACGGCAACAGACAGCAGTCCCAGCTTGAAGCGTTTCGCTTCACCAGCAGGCAGCAGTCGATTGAAGCTAACGCCCAGCCCATCCAAGAGCGGAATATCGGCTACAAATGCGGACAGCGCGTCAACATCGACCACATCGACGGCTACCACAATGATTCCCAAAGAACTTGGCGAGATATGTCGTCGCTCGTCGGACTCTGATTTGAGTGTGACCCCAAAAGGTATGTAAAAACCATAGCATAGACTTACCATTAGGCTTACCATTTAGGCTTAAACCCGAATTGGACTTGAAAGGTTAAGATCAAACCCTTATACTAAGTATGTCACTACTGCCCTTGTGAAATGGTGTGTCCAGTCTCTACCTCTCTCTCCCAATCTTTTTCTCTAAATATATATGTATATATATGTATGTGTGTTTTGTGAAATCGCAAAACTTTTCTAACGTTCTCTCTTTGTGCCCTGTTGCTGCTCTTGCAATCGCCAACAAATGTAGCGTTTACATACCATCGCAAGCGTAAGTAGTTGCCGCCAACCTCTGTCCAACAATCTCGATGTAATGTGTGTCTCTATGTGTGTGTATGTATGTGTGTTGTTGGGTGTGTTAGCAGCCAGTGCCAGTATCACCCGATCCGTGACCCTTCGTCTAGCAACGTCAATGAGTAAAAACCAAATGGAGTGAAAAACAAACTCGAAAAGGCTTTAAAATGGTGGCTACCTTAACATAATCCCTTGCTACAACTATTGAGGTAGTCGTCGGCCTTCACAATTGTAACCAATCAATCATGCGATGAGATTATATTTTCCACTCTATATGCTTTATACTGACTGGCGGGTTCTATATGTCCTTTCTCTAAGTATTTCTACAAAGTTTTATTCCACGCGTGTACCAGAAAGAGAATTTTTAGAGAGATCAACAAATTACATTTCCGTCCCCAATTGAGAATATTAATTTACTTGATAAGGGAAATATAAAATAATGGAAACATTGCAATTTATGAAAAAGGAATTTCAGAAAGCAGACAAGAATATGTTCCAGAAAATATGCATTACGTCTCTCTGATACACGAACCGCTTAATATAAGATTTTCTTTTCTCTTTCACTGTATCTCTATCTTGATGTACTTGATACTTCTTCTAAGTATTTCTACAAAGTTTTATTCCACGCGTGTATCAGAAAGAGAATTTTTAGAGATATCAACAAATTACATTTCTGTCCCCAATAGAGAATAGTAATTTACTTGATAAGGGAAATATAAAATAATGGAAACATTGCAATTTATGAAAAAGGAATTTCAGAAAGCAGACTAGTATATGTTCCAGAAAATATGCTTTACGTCTCTCTGATACACGAACCGCTTAATATATGATTTTCTTTTCTCTTTCACTGTATCTCTATCTTGATGTGATCATAAGCCTTCTTCACATTCTCCAACGCTTTCCTTAAATATATAAATGTATTTGCATAATTTCTTTAATTGTCGCATGAGCCACATAACCAAGGACTATAACTTAAGAAGATATTCTACAATCAAACAATACCATTATTGCTTGAAGATCCCGAAATACAAAATCATGATACATACTATATGTACACCTCTCTAAACTTATAATGAAATTCTATCCAAATACTTTTCGCTGTAAATATAATTCCTCTGTTAAAATCCGTGACCCAGCATATACTGATAGTAGCTATGTAGCTAAAACACAATGCTTCTATTCACAGGCAACTCGATTTGTGTGGCCAGCGAACGTCTAGTGGCTGCCACAGCCATGATGCGTCTGACTCAACCAGCAGTGGGCAATAAGGCCACAGATAGTTTGGACATGTTGGAGTATCCATTTCTGACAATGACGAAGTACCCCACAGGCTTTATACTCCATCTAGGTGCTACTGTAGCAGCACGTTCTGTCAAATTGCTAGAACGTGTTCCAAATCCTGATGAACCCGAAGTTCGCGACTCATGGTGGACTGAGCTTCGTATGGAAATACGCTCCCATGCTCGTTCCTTAGGCTGCAATGTAGTTTTAGGATATGCAGAGACAACAACTATATCGTAAGTACTTAATTTTAAGAGCTATCAAACATCACAAATCATAATCATAGTGATGCTTTTATAAAGTGAATAAACACTTTCAATCTAGGCAAGTAAGCCTCTTAAGCTAACATCTTATAATCCCTCATTGGCAATCCTCCGTTGCAGCGATGATGTGTGTGTTTTGTCG
This sequence comes from Scaptodrosophila lebanonensis, assembly GCF_003285725.1. Lineage (NCBI taxonomy): Eukaryota > Metazoa > Arthropoda > Insecta > Diptera > Drosophilidae > Scaptodrosophila > Scaptodrosophila lebanonensis. Next base: position 2,215,357 of record NW_022060558.1, read on the forward strand.
GCCACAGGGACAGCTGCAGTTATAAATATGGTATTTAATCGATCAGTATCACAAACAGATATATTCACCATATCGAAGGCATCCAATAATGTGGCCGTCATGTCCAATTCGCTAGAAGAGCGCGAGGCTAGCGTAAGTACAAGCTGTGCCGGTGCTTCTGGAGATGCCGGGAGTAAAGATAATGGCTCTATCGGCACGGGCAATAATTCAAGTGGTAAGCGGTATGGCCTGCCTCTAAATGCCCCACGGCACGCATGCGCTATTTGCCATATACCCTACAATTTAAGCTCCGTGCCCTTCAATGTGAAGATGAAAAAATGCGCAGTTTGTCGCAAAGGACGTGTACCAGATGTTTTGTTGGCCACGCTTGAAGTGCCAGAATACCTGCAAGTTACCGGACGCGGTTGTTTTATGCAGGCGCAGGTGGTGCGAGCCAAGCGTGATCTTCGTGCCGAACTCAATGCCAAAGAGATATCCGATGGCTTACCATTTTTGGAATACGAACTTCATCGTGTACTCATCAACAAACTGAAAGCAAAGGGAATGAATGCAATATTTGGTCTGCGCACGCAGGTGGCTATTGGCGAGCGCATGATAGCTTTGATAGCTACGGGCACTGCGCTGTTTTTAAGCGCCCTACCCGTACCTCAAGTTCCAAAAATTGTCGCAGGTAATTCCTGGACTGACAAGCAAAAGCTCAACGAGCTGCAAAAGAAGCTGCAAGAGACATTTGAACGGAATCAGGAAATCTATCAGCTCAAGAGCATGGATCCAGACGCGACCACAGGTGGCAGTATCGTGGTGGACAAGCAATCAGATACCGATGATTCAGATGATGAAGAGATGAATGAAATCGATTTAAATTGCGGCAATAAAGAACTGTGCGTGCTGGAAGTTGATGACATAGAAGATTTGGAAATCATATCGTTGCTGATGGAACCATATCCGCCCGAGGGCTTCCATGTGGTCAACACTCAACAGGTGCCGGGAATGGTAGATATGGAAGCAGTCAAGAATTTGCAAATGTTTACGCAGGTTTGGCGTGCGCGTCTTGAGGTGGGCCAAAGCATCAATGGTTTTCCGAAACATTTTCAACGGTAAGCCCTTACAAATATTAATTTATTAGTGTCGATGATCTTTAATTAATCTTTCGTCTCTTGCAGCTTACTACAAACAATTTACTTCAAGCTGCGCACCATGATACCATGTGCCATATGCGATCTACGCTTCCGACTCGATTTGCCCGAAACCGTAAGTTAAGAAAACATTGTCATTATTCACTAATTGATTTATTATTCCAATAATAGGATCAAATACAATTGCTGGTCACAGGCATGGCCATGGGTCTAACTGATGCCAATAAAATGAAATATCGACGCAAGCCGGCACAGCAAAACGGCGTCAATGAGACAGCACAAGCGATGCATACAACGCAGTCACAGACCGAGCTAAATGGCAAACGAATGTTGCAGGAGGAGGATTACATTTTCCCACTGGACGAGGATCAAATGGTAGATACACCCACGCCTACAAGCACCGCTATACCGCCTTTTGGCTTGAGCTCCTTTAAGATACGTAAAAGTTCGCCATCTCGCCTGAGCAATTTGGCAGCACCCTCCGTCAAACCGCTTAATGTTAACGCCGCACCTCGCAATCGCTATGTAAGATAATCCATCGCATATTTAACTCATGCTTATAATGCTCGATTTGTTACAGTTTCCACTACGCGATCGCTATGGAGTGGACTTGACGCCGCTCAACTTTATACCCGGCGCTCGCATTGAAAAGTATTTGGGCAATTTGAACTTCTTCTTCATTAGGGAGAGCACCTCCATACGAGAAATTGGCGGCATTAGCGGTTTTGTGCATGGTTTTATCACCGAACTTTTAGCAGTGGTTCGCGCGCATATTGCTTCATTGGGTGGTAACGCTATGGTGTCTTTCTATATGACGGAGTTAATATTGTTTGATAACCAGCATAAAAATCAAGTAAGTAACTTAATCAGCTGCTCTGTATATACATATTTCTAAAAGTTTCGTATCACAATATATGAAAAGCAAATTCGATTTTGATTAACTATAAAGGGTTGATTGTATTTTTGATTGTTAAATTTATAGAACATTTTTAAATTAATATAATTATGTATGTATGTATTTTTGTACACTACAGGGTCAGTGCCTGATTAGCATCGGCGGCGATGCGGTCTATGTGTCTTACTACGCTGACGACTGATATAAACGTTTGCGGGGCATCTAGCGTTTATTCTATGCGAATCGTCCCAAAAGCCTCTGCTACTGAAGAAGGCGTATTAAATGAGCTCTCTGCTCCAACTTGAAATCAATTAGACTTCCCAACTACTGGCTGGCTCCAAGGATATGGGGACTCAGCAATTAATTGCCAATGCTCTCTAATTGCATGACTAACGTGTACTTAATGCGCTTGTTACGTACTTAATGTTTTTAGTTGCGCGTGTGCTTATATACTTACATACCTAAACACACAGCCATACACCCCTAATTATGTACGTGTAAACTAAATGCAATACTTATACTGTGACTTCAACTTTCTACAAGTAGCAGATCGTTAACTTTTGAGTAGGAAGTAAAATGCCGTTTTATTGATTGTTTTCTTTAAGTTTAAAATTAGAATTAGCCGATTTTTCTTCAACGTAGTTTGTACATAGTTGATGTTTATTTAACTTACCAAATATACAATTTTTTATAAACGAATTTGCAATTACAACAATTGACTTCACAATATTTACATGTGTATATTATACAATACAATAATGTTTATTGTACAAATGTATATGTATACCATTCGACAACACAAAATGCAACCCACAATATCTGCAAATAAATACACAATTGCTCAAATTGAGAAGAAAGATGATTCCCTTTTAATTTGGGGTCGTTGAGAGCAGCACAAACATGACCCATAGATGTAGTAGTGCTACATACATAATAACGCTTATCCGCATTAATGGATAGCGGCGCAGAAAAGCGCCGAGACGTATGCCAGCCGAGTCTAAGGAGGAATAGGCACGCTTTACCCGACGCGCCACGCGATTGTCAAAGGGGCTTGGATGCATCAGAAGCGGAAATTGCGACTTGGCTGTAAGAAAAAATAATTTATATGGTTTAGTCATGGATTAGTCAAGGTTTACTGGCTGCAGCCCAAATATTTTTCCTTCGATACACATAGAACATACCCCAGAAAATTCTATGCTAAATGGACACAAGTAGTTCGGAATTCAAGATTCTTTGCTATCCATTTTCAAAATGGGTCTAATTTATTTTGCTTACCATCATCTGTGCTGTTTGAGAGCAGGGCATTACGTGCCCCACCACGCTGACTCTCCAGTTCATTCAAGTGGATAGATTGCTGTAATTGCATCTGTGTTTTTTCATATTGCAACCTCAATGCGTTGCGCTCCGCTGTGATCCGTTCCAGTGTGCTCTGACGCTCGACCAACGACTCAGTCAATGCTTTTAAACGTTTTTCATAGTCATTTTTGTCGGTATTGAAGCCGTCGATCGAGAGACGGATGTTTTGTTGCTGACGCAACTGCTGCAATTGTTGTTCCTTTTCCTGCAAACGCGTGGCAGACGCTGCCATATGATTGCTGAGCTGTTGACGCAGCGAATTTAGCTCCTGGGTTAAAACGCGCTGCTCAGATTCCGTAGTCAGATTGTGTTCACGGACCGACCGGAGCTCCTTGGTCAGGGTTTCTTCGCGGTGGCGTGCTGTGCTCAACTCCAACTCACGTTGCCTTTCCAACTCCATGTAATTTTCCATTTGCAAGCGTAGTTTCTGTTGCTCCTCGTTGGAATGATGTAGCTCTTGTTTTAGTGCATCATGTTCGATTTGAAGAAAACGAGTTTCGCTATCCTTGGCTGTCAGTTGTGTGCCCTGTTCGATTGGATTGCCCTTTAGTTCAGCTATCAACGTGTCCTTTGCTTGTAGGGCACGTTGTGCCTTGGCTCGATATTCCTGTAGCTCCAGACGCTGCTGTTCCGTCTCTTTAGTTTGCATTTGCAGCTTGTGGGCCGTGTTGAGGTACTCCTGCTGCAACTTGGCGAGATTCGTCTCCAGCTCTGATATGGAGTGCACATAAGCCAAGCCAGCTGTCTGCGCTTCATTCAACTCCTGCACAGCTTTGTCTCGTTCCTGTGACAAGCTCTGCGACAGTACCTCCAATTCTTGTACATGTTGTTTTAGCGAAAAGTTCTCTGTGTCTTGGTTCATTTCGCCGAGTCGTTGGTGCAGCTCATCACGCTCAGCTGTGATTTCATTTAAGGCTATCTTGAAGGCCGCCAACTCCTGTGTGTCCATGTTGTTGGTAAATGTGCCCAGTGACGTGGAAAAGCTTGCTGAAGTAGGCAACGTTTTGCGCATTTCCATAGTTTCAAGTTGGCCAACACCTCCGTATTCGCTATTGGCGCTGGACGCACTATTGCCTCCAATGGAGGTGGACATGGACATTGATGTGCTGGCGCGTTTTGCAGGCGAAAATGAAGACTTTAATGACTGTGTGCTGCTTGTAAGGCTTTTCTTCATAGAGTCCAAAGAATTTGGTTCAATTTGGAGCGCTGTTGCAGCATTTTGGTCGATCTTATTCAATATATTTTCTGCCCTGTCCGCGAGTCCGGTAATCCATGACGACATTTCAATGGGTGTGCACTAGCAGCTGTAATATCAACTATAATTTGGTTCGTAAATGTAACTAACATCGAAATGTATTAGCATGTCAGCAAAACAAAAGGTTTGCAAAACACTAGAGTTGCCACCAATAAGAAAGCTGGACAACAGTTCAATTTAATGAATTAAAAAAATGTATTTATGCATTAAATCACTAATCATTGATTTAGGTACATATACAAATATGTCTAGATTGATTTATTGCAATAAATGTCTAAGTTGGAAGCTTTCGTCAGTGTACTTAAAATTAAAAAATTAAAAATGTTAACGTATAATAAAAAGCGCCTATTGGTAATCTGGCAGTTTTAAAGAAAAACACATCTCTAATGTGCACCTGCAATGTGCCTATCGATGAAATGATGTTGCCCGAAATCTGTCCATGAATTAGGGATGTAAATCGAAGGGAAAACATCGATGTTGATGTACATCGATGTCTCGCTATAAAAAATCGATGCATGGTCGATGCATCGCAAAAAAACATCGATGCATCGATGTTTTAAAAAATTAACTTTCCATAGAAAAAAAGCTATTATTAGGGAGCTAACCAGCAGAGAAGCTTGAAATAAAAAGTGTTTATATATCAAAAGAGACTGTCATAGCATTTTACTTAATGTTGTTAATCAAAATAGTACTCGTAATATTGACTTTTGATGAACTTGTATGGCTTACTTAAAAAAACTTATTATAACAGTTTTTAAAATAACGACGCGTTGCAGCTACACCTCTTAGGCATATTAAGTGTGACATTACATACGAAAAAAAGAAGATCAAATACTTAACAACCTAAAATTTATATTATAAAATACACATTTTAACGAAAACATCAAATAATTTATGATATAAATATACATACCATTTTCGGTAAACCACACAAAGAAATGTGACCGTCAAACAAAACATGAATAATGTTCGATGTTTGGACAAACATCGATGGATCGACGATGCATCGTTAGCAAAAAAAACATCGGAAAACATCGATGCATCGTGGTAAAAACATCGTCGATGCTCGATACATCGATGTTTTTTTACATCCCTACCATGAATTAGTTAATAGTTTTATAGGACTGCCAACCCTACATTAAAATCAATATTTGCCGCCATATTTGTACACTCGCACATCGATAAGCTACACTACTTCCATCACTAGAATTTTCTTCGCTTGGAAAAAATCAATTCACCGACGCTTTGGAAATAAGGGATTTAGTTTGATTGTGAATATAAAAATGCTTTGCTGAATACAAAATATATTACAATTCATTGAAAAGTGTGTTCAGTACGTTGGCGCATATAAATGCAGAGGTAGCAAGGGTTCGCATTGTATGTTATAAACGTTAAAACCGAAGCGGCGTTCGTGTGTGAGTGTGTATCCTAGTATTGTGTGTGTGAAATAACCTATCTAGCAGTACTATTTAGAGCATGGAAGGAGCAGCACAAGTAGCTACCCCACCAGTTGGGGGGCCACGTGGTGGCTTTCGTGGTCGAGGTGCCGGCGGGCCGATGCGCGGGGGTTTTGATCGCGGGCGTGGACGTGGTGTTGGTCGCGGACATTTTATGGGCGGCATGCGAGGTGGAATGGGCGGTGGGCCACCAATGCAGGGCATGATGCAAGGACCACCTCGTGGTATGCGCCCCAGAGGGGGTCCGGGTGGTTTTCAAAGTCGCGGTGGCTTTCAGCCTCGTGGCGCACCTATGGGGATGAGAGGTGGACGGCCGCCTATGTATCAGCAGCGTAAGTGATATCATTGTAGGTATATTTAAAAATTACACTATATATCAATTCGCCCGCGAAAATAGCACCCAAACAACACACAGGTGCTGAAAACAACAAGACCGTTTCACCTGTTCCGACAACAACAACTACTAGCGAGCAGCAAGTCAGTGAGGTAACCGGTGAAGAGACCACAGACGCAGGAAGCTCGGTAATCGCGGCGCCCGGCACTACTGCTACAACAACAGCCAGTAACTCGCAAGTAAATAATAACGGTGGACCACCGCCGTACATACGTGGTCGTGGACGTGGCGGACTATATGGCGGACGAGGACGCGGCGGCTACAATGCTCACATTAATGGCAGCGGCGGTAATGGAATGTATGGTGGCCCACATCATGGAAGCTCAATGGGTGGACCTGGGGGCGATCACAACCAGATGAGACGTGGAGCACCTCGCGGACGTGGCGGCTATAATCAAGGTATGAGTCGGCCACCCATGCATCAGGCACATAATGTCAATACACAAATTGCACCGGTACCAGCTATGAAACGTGGCGCACCGGGCGGTCCAGGTCCAAAGCGTGGACGCTACGATGGTGGACCCTATGGCCAACGTCCGATGACACCGAAGTACCACACAGCACCACAACATATGGGCGCAGGAGGGCTGCCCCCGCAATCATCTTATGGCTCACCTTCAAGTCACCATGCCCCGGCTCAGAGGTATGGATAAAGAAATATTTTATTATATATCACACACATATGTACATTTGCTTGTCATTTGACACCCACTGCAGTCATCATGGCTATCAAACGCATGACCAGTCGCAGCAAGTTGATCCCTACGCACATACCGGGTACAGTACACCAGCTGCCCAGCAAAGTTACAATGGTTATGGTCAGAGCACCGGCTATGCAGCACATACAACCCAAACCAGTGCTCCGGCAAACAGCAGCTATGCCACCCATGGCACAGAATACGATCAGAGCCAGTATCAAGGCTACAAGTGGGTCTTAACCAGAGGCGGAAAAATCCTCTATACGAATAACTTGAATTTTTGTCATTCAACAGCTCAACGGGATATGCCACTCAGCAGGATACCCGCTATCAGTCTTATAGTCAGGACTACAGCCAGCAATATGGTTCAACAGCTGTTGACTACAACGCAACTGGACAGGCAGACTATAGCCAGCATGGACAGCAGAGTGGAAGCTATGATGAACGTGCCTATACAGGCTATGGTAAGTCACATAATCTCATTGACTGTCCAAATGGTTTCGTAATTACGTTAAGATTAGAAAGTGGGGTTAATCATCTTTTGTTTTATAGTAAACGAAATATAGTTAAATATTCCATTGCAGTGCAATTATTACTTCGTCAGTAATTTCGCTCATTTTCTATATATTTAACGTACATTGTATTAAAAGTTATTACGTAAACTGTTATATATTTTTGAACTATTTATATTTATCTTAAGTGGGCTATATAATTCCAATTTTATTTATGTACCTTGTACCCAAACGGTAGAAATTGCGTTGACTTGTCTTAAATATTTTACTTAGGCCGTACTCTCATAATAATTTATTTTTACCCCATGTGTAAAATCTAAAGTGAGTTATCGCCATAAGCAATTCTTTGCTGATTTCGTTCAATTCTGTACTGCACACATAAGCATGAACACAAACCCCTTTCTAAAATATAAATAACTAGTATTAATTATAATTATTATATCTTATGTAATCCAAAATTTATGTAAACTTCAAAAATCTATAATTTTAATGTGAATACGGCATTCCAAATAGTCGACACATGCTTATTTTTAACATTATTAATAAGTCTCACGAAATTTATTTGCAACATTTCGCGCAGATATTTTTATGATAAACGTACGTAAAAAGCTTCCAAAACTTATGTAATTTTATTTCCTTGCCTCGTAGATTCTCAGGCGTATCCGCAGAGCTATTCGAATGCGGCTGCTTATTACTAAAGTGTCGCCATCTACACACAAGATGATAACAAGAGTAAAGAACGCTGCGCGTGCTTCAATCGTTTAAAGTTTGCATGCCAACAGAAATGAAGGGAAACGAGAAGTAAATTGTATGTGTAATACAGAAAATGGCTTGCTAACCCAAAAACACAAGAGAAAAACACAGACACACCCACATAAACTAAATAATACAATTAAATTTAAGCATAAAGTTCTCTTTTTTCTAGTAAATAAGCTGAAATCGTGTTGCTACGTATTTTCCCCCACCCTATCCAAACCTCTGTTTTCGTTCTGTCCTTCCTTACCTTTCGCTCAAAACTGACATTGCCTGTGTTTTAATGTTTTGTTAGATGACAAAGGGAGTCTACACTGCATTGTACTCCAGCAAAGAATGATTATGTAAATTTCTTTTATATTTTTTACACACATTTATTTTTCAACTGTGACCAAAGTCATCATAAATACTGTACACATTTTGATGAAAATAATAAATGTATAATGTAATTCATGCCAGATTATATACATGAATGCGATGTATAAACTTTAGTTGATAAGCAAAAAAAAAAAAAAAAAAAAACAGAATTCACACTCTCTTCAAAGGAATGAATCATTTTGTTAATGAATATCTGAAAAAGGAACCATTAATTTATAATTTCAAAACATTGTAAATTTCTACTCTTCTGTGGCATGAACTAATTTTTTCTTTTGTTTTCCTACCCTACTACTATAGCAGCAATTTAATTAACATTAACTTATATAAATTAAGCATAAAATCAAGATTACACAAAGATCTATTAGCAAAAAGAAAAACAACCATAAATATTATCCAAGTCAATAAAATAATGTTCAAAAATGTGTGTAATGCATTAAATTTATTTGAACTCAAAAATTATTATTTAAAATATTTTGTTTAAAATCAAAAGTAGTACAAAGCAACTACATAATTAAGCCAAACGCAAACAAAATGAGTGCAACACAAAAGACTGAACATTTTTATGAAGCAGCAGCCACTAAAGCGAAAGAAACTTAAGCAAAATGATGCAACACCCAAGCTTAAATTTACAAAAGTTAAAAGCTATACGAATTATTTAAAAGCTAAATCCAAACAAGACAAGTGCAAAAGTACCTGAAAAACTTAAAAAGAAAAACCAAACAAACAAAATTACGCCAAAAATGTCCACGATACTCTTTATTTAGACAAGTTTAAAAACCAAACTCGCGAGCGAACAAATTGTTGACAGGCAAAAACAATAAGAACGAAGAAGACATGAATACAAAGCAACGAACTTTTTTTAAAAAAAAAAAAAAAAGAAAAAAAAGCTGTAACATTTAAAACAAATACCAAACCAGCTAAAGACTGAAAATTGAAACAATACGAAAAATACATTCAAATAAGAATGTTGGTAAGTTAAGTTGATTGGTAAAAGTAAATTACTACTGCAATTATTACATTACCCGAATACTCAACATGCTAGAGAATTAATTATAAACATCTAAAGAAGTCAATATTTATCCGTTTTGTCCGATTTCTAAGTTATTTTATTAACAATTTATTTGCTTAAAAACATGTAAATGAATTTATAATTGCACAGCTGTTGAGTTTTCTGATCAAAACTGCGTGCAATCCACGCATTTATTACAACAAATTCACGTAGCATTTAGTTATTTTTTTACAGGAATGAGATATGAGAAAGCTAAGTTAACAAATTGAAAACGTTTTAAACGTTTAGCAAGTGTGAAGGAAACGCACTGAAATGGATTTAAGAAATGCTGGTAATATCAAAAACCAAGTAAACCACACGAAAATAGACATAAATATAAATACATATATACAATTTTAATTTAAATTGTTGCACTTTTATGTTATTTACATTTTTATTTTATGTACAAACATATTTTATTAAAATTTTCAAAAAGCAAATATGAATATGAAGCATTGAAAATGCAAGCCTAAAAAATTGATTAACCCTTTATTAAAAATAATGCGGATTCTAAAGAACTGAAAAGTACAAGCATTTAAAATATAATCGCATTGTATAACAAACAGAACTTTGAAAAATCTAATAATAAGAGTAATTTCATATTTCGAAGTTCAGGACCATATTTTGAAACGATAGTAGATTTCTTGCTTATCGCCCCTCGTGTACATTATTTATTTACAAAAAGTCAAAAACCGTAATACAATAGTTATTTAGATTTGACAATCAATCAACAACAGACCTAAAATTTGATATGGGTATTGTTCTATGCTCTCTGACGTTTTTTGAAATGAAATTATTATGCTATCACCACAAGGAAATATTATTGATCTCACTTGAATACGAACATTGACAATTGTACTATTTAAAGAATGAAAAGGCCGAAATGCCTTCAAAATATCTGAAATAAGTAATAAAAAAAACAAACTTTAAGAACCAAAAGTGATATGCCAAAAAAATAATAACTTTTGTTATTTATTTATTTTATTTTATGCTTTTGCAGTTTAAAAAAGTTTATACAGACTTATAAGCAAACAAATTTTTTCATCCTTTTAAGTCAATATTCATTTACGTTGTATAATTTGTTACATTTGTTTATTTTCTATGATAATTTTGATAATAAAAATCGAAAGCAATATGCTCTGAATGCAACTCGTAAATAAAACTCTTTTACAGCCCAAACAAAATGCCACCTACAAACCGACTAAATGAATTTATTTGGATACGAATAATTCTATGTTCTAATACAAAAGGCATGTGACAATATATTATACACCTTAATCGATTAGGATTTTAAAAAAATATACAACTTAACAAATATAAAATGCAAATTTCGTAACTATCATTTCGATTAATTGATTTTCTATCCACACTTATCAAATTATATCCTCAAAATTTAGGAAGAATATTATATTTTCTACATTTTGTGCTCCATGTTGCAGTTTTGATTCTCCGCTGAAACAATAAGAAAAATAAGAATATATCAATAGGGTTATACTGAATATAAATGTTGTTCGAAACAAAATTAAGAGCGTTTTCTAAATCTTTCGTTTGAGTTTTTGAGTACTTTTCTGCATTCAACATGTTTCATGGATATTTTAAAAATATATAAAATGAAAAATGAGAATATTGAACCAGTTTTTTTTTTATACAGAGCTATCTTTTGGAAATTCTAAAAACTAAACGAATAATGTTAATGTCGAAACGTGTACGAAACATTTTGGGGAGAATTAACGGATAATTAAAATAAAAAACTCTATTTTGAAAGAATTATTCGAATAAATCTTGTTAATTTCCTTATCAGTGAAAAATTAATACAAAGGTCATCTACATAGGTCTGCCTGTCCGTTCAAAAATTGTTCAAGTCGCCGGAGCTATCGTTATACTAACCAATAGTGAGACAAAATTTAAGGCATGCTTTCCGAATTTTAATTATAGCTATTCAATAATCTCTGTCGAGATAGCCCCAAATCAGCATATTTATAGATAGGCCAGAACCATAGTTATACCAGGGGTCTACCAAAAAGTTCTTAAATTTCAAATATACATTTAACATAACATTTATCAGTGCTGATTCGCATATATATTGTTCGCATATATGTATTTCAAATGACCGCTTTAAGTAATTAATGGGAAATTTTGCAAAAAAAAATTACAATTAACATTGCAAAGCACACATTTACATAAATTTGATATTAAAATTAAATGTTTTTATTCATCTTCGCAGCTCTACGAATGACAATAAGACTTTAATTTTAGCTCAGACCCCTTCGCAAATTTGCGTCTTGTATATAAAAGAGAAGCTACAAAAATATGACTTATAACAAATTGTAACTCACATTCTAAAATTGAAATAATAAAACACGCAATATTTATCATTAATTTGCAGCTAAGTAATTTTTATGCATTATTATTGTGGAACTATGCGGTTATGCGCGCCACGCGAGGTCGGCTGGTAAAATCGGTACAGATACATTTCTGTCTTGACCGGTGAATAATGGAAGCCAACAGGGAGAATTGAACTCCTATAAATCACCCCAATCTACGGTTGAATAGTATATGTATGCCTAGAAATGCATGGAGGAGGGGATGTCGACATTTAGATTCCAATTATCGTTTCCATCGTTCCGCGTCTGCTCTCCTTTAAATCTAATTGATCTATATTTTCAAATATGTGATATGTAGATGCCACTGCCTTCGATCTTTCAAACAGGGACGATGTGAGGCTCAATCCATGCAGACTCAAAGAGAAGCTTATACTACATACATAGTGACAAATATTTCGCTATTCAAACAAATTCTTTGAGGAAGAGCTAAATGAATCTTCTCGCAAGGATATTTCCTATCGGGTGTTATGTACCCCTAAGACAGAACGAATATTCTGCAAAGGCTCAATTCAACTTTGGTCTCTCAAGGAGTAAACCCCATGGGATCAATCGCTGGAAAGTGGAATATTACGAAGCTCTAATGCTCCACCGAAAATACGAGACCTTCGGGAAGTAAGCGACCAAAAGCCAGAGAGAACCTACATTACATGCAATGAATATCTTATGGGACTCCAATGAGTCACCACCGACTCAGGTCCAACAGCTTATCAAGTCCTGAAGTAGCAGCCATACCCAGCTCACCATACGATCTACGGACAGCAGTGACGTCAATAAACGTAAATAAACGCTGTCTAAACAAGTAAAGAAGCTAAAGTCGGGTGTCCCGACTTTGAAATACTCTGTACATATGTTTACAATAATCAAAGTAAATAAAAACAAGAAAGGAATGCTAAAGTCGAGCAGGCTCAACTCTTAAATACCCTGTATACGAAAAAGTAATTAAATTAATTAATTAATTTAATTTAATTAATTAACTAAATTAATTTAATTAATTAACTAAATATTAACTAATTAAATATAAAATATTCCATGCATGCATACATACATTTACATCAGAATCGTGCCTTATGCGTGTTTGTGTACTTGTACATATGTATGTATGTGTGCATTGGGCCTGGTTATATGGCTATAACTTTCTTTCCGATCATTCTATCATAATAAAACTTGGTATACGAATATATAATTACTAACATAATGTGACTACCAAATTTTAGTTCCAAGAATTATGGGAGTTATAGAAAATCGGTAATAGGGGGGGAGTGGGGAAGTGGATCAGAAAAAATGAACAAACTCGTCCTTTCTCGGTCTCAGGAGAATCTGTATACCAAGTTTGGTTATTCTAGCTCTTATACTTTCGGAGATCCTTGCGTTCATACAGACAGACAGACGGTTATGGCTATATCGACTCGGCTTGTCATGCTGATCAAGAATATATATACTTTGTGGGGTCCACCAAACCTCCTTCTGTGTGTTCCATGTGCACTCGCACAAAACTAATATACCCATGTACCCTTTGGGTACAGGGTATAAAAATTAAGAAAATAAAAAAAATTCAATGATCGATTTTACCTTTCTCGGTATTCGCACTCACGTAAAGAGTGGATAATTGCACATTTACATAGCAATTGCGTCTGTGTGAGTGTATGCATGCCTATGCGCATCTATTCGTGTCTGTGTAAGCATTTTCGCAGTCAACCAAACAGCAACATCAACAACAGCCGCGGGCAGCGCTTGAGCAGCGCTGCAGCAGCAAATATGTATATTTATGGCTATAACTTCTTGGTAAATCGGTCTATCATAGTGAAACTTTGCATACGAACACATAATAACTAACTGGGGGTATTTGCAATTTGAGTTCGAAATTCCAAGAATTACGGGAGTTAGAAAAAATCGCATTTGCGGTGGAGAGGGGGGAGGGAGGGAAATTCAAAAATATAAATTTTCTGCGTATTCACACAAGGCAGCTTGGTGTTCTTAGGTCTTATGGTCTCCGAGATATAGACAGAGTGAAGAAAATATAGTGTATACAGACAGGCAGACGGACTTCCTTGCTTTTTGACGCACCTAAGGGTACGTATGCCCACCCTACCATGATCCTGATGTTCCACTGAAATCTTCAGGATCCCTACGAGTAGTCCACGGTAGCCTAATCTATATCATTTTTGCGATGCATGGGTTCCCTAGTTGGCGTAAACTAACACATGTTAAACTTTATAATTCATTTATTAACACAAATTATTGGCTAAGACAATATAACTATAATAAGAATTCATATATAGTATGGCTTTGATATTATTATTTTATAGGGTATTGAAGTTGACAAAAGGCTTAAGCCGAATATAAAAACGTGTATCAATTTAATAATTTCAAAAGATATGCCGCTATGCATTAGCATTAGGCGTTAGCCGTAGTAAACATTTTTGGCTCTTCGGCCTAGTAATTTTCCATTTATAAATTATGAGTGCGATATTTGAAAAAAAATAGTAACATGCAAAAAAAACAAAGGTAGGTCAGTAGCAAAGCAACAGCTGTTTACTGCACCATTTCCCAGGTTACGCAGTCATCATGGGCAAAAGATAAGCTTTCGCACCCAAGCCGCAAAGAAAGGGGGAAAAAATAATAATAAAACACTTACAGTTTGCTGCATCCCACGGCGATACTAATTCTACTACTAATTCAAACGGGGAGTATAGGCTATATGATTTGATTTGCCTTCACTTCATGTTCAAATAAAATGGGTAACAAAAAAAAATTCATAATTTTTAAAATTATGTTTTTGCCAGCTTGCACATCGATATGTAAATTCACAAATTAAGCCATTATTTGAACATGATTGAAGTGCATCACTTAGACCATTGAAAGATTATGTAATCTTTTCAGCAGCTATCCACATGGACAAATTCCATGGTGCAAATCCTGGGGCGACGGCATAGGTATCCACCTATAGTCCTCTAAGGGTTTCCCGCCGACCACTGGTAGTCCAAAGACAATCAAAATCGGGGGTCGTTTAATTTTATCTTCTTTAGGCTGATCTTGCAAGCGATGCAGCCATATGTAAGTCCGCGTTTTAATGCTCGCCTTGGCAGACTGAAGTTACGAAAGCTTTTAACTAAAAGCACCTCGATGACCGACCACTTCGCCGAGACTTGAACAATAATGTCCCGAGCTATTGCGGCTAGAAAAACGTCCGATGGCAATTAGAAGTCGATTTAAATGCGCGACTTCGGCCGATCCAATTTAAGCCACTCAAATTTGGGTTAAATAAGGCACAAATGAATATTTTTGCAGGTATTTAATGTAACTTAATTAACAACTCAGTTAATTTTATTTTATTTTATGTGTATTTTATTTTTTGGTACTGACTTTATCAGAAATAAAACTTGGCGCGGTTGAATATAAGCGATCTATGCGCACATCCGACTGCTAGGGCGACCACGAGGAGAAAGGCAGACCTAGGAGACTTTCACAAACAGGAAACCTCGTCTTCCGGAAATTTCTATTACCTCCTTCGTATTCAGCCTTGACCTGTCATTTCTTTCTAACAATCAGCCGAGCCAAACTCCCAAAAATAAACCAACGTACCTTTTTTCTTACTCTTTCCGTCAGCGCACTATTTTCGCCACACTATTAATAGTTGGCGTTGCATACTTCTACGCTGATAAATTTAAGAAGAAACAAAAAAAAATCGTTCAAACGAAAAGCGGCCCACTACAACATTTCATGTACAGAGTATAAAAAGTCAGGCTTCTAATAAGGACCATAGAACAATTGTTCGATTCGACAAATATAGATTAGCTTTAAGCTCTTTAGCACCCTTCAAGCACGAATATATATATATATATATATATATATATATATATATATATATATATATATATATATATATATATATATATATATATATATATATATATATATTAAATTTCAATTGACTAGAATCCTTAAATCGGTTTTTAGCGGTGTAACCGTTTGACATACAAATATGGTCGTTAGGTATGTATCAAGTAAGCGTTATTCAATCAACTGGTTCTATAGAAAAACGAGAGAACGCTAGAGTCCAGCAAGCCCGACAGTGAAATACCCTGTACCCAGGAAAACTTCCGTCACTGAGTTATATGCGCCCATACCAGAAGTAAAAAGAGGAAAAAGAAGAGCGAACTTGTTGCTGCAGTTTGGGGGGTTGTACTGGCCAGAATTTGTTTTGCTAATAACTTTTCTTAGAATTGACCGAATTGAATAATTTAAACAGATAATTACATATAAATTATGTGTGCAAAGTTTGGTTAATGTAACATTTGATATGTGGACGGTATTAACGAAATTCTGTAGCGGGGGAAAATTCCAAAAAATAAAATAAACTTGTCCTTTCTCGGACATAGGAGAATGTGGATACCAACTTTCGTTATTCTAGCTTTTATAGTTTCTGAGATCCTTGCGTTCATCCAGACGGGCGGACGGACATGTCTAAATCGATTTCTCGTCATGCTGATTCAGAATATATATACTTTATGGGGGAGCTGCTTCCTTCTGCATGTTACATACTACAAACCTAATATACCCTTTTTACCCTACGGGTACAGGGTATAAAAAATAAACCTTTGGCGTGAGTCAAGTCCACGTCTCCACATCATCCCTTGTGATTTAATATCGTCACACTTTAAATTTAATATTTTAATATTAAATTTAAAATTTAAGTAACTCCAAGTCAAACAGAGCAGACTTGCTTAAATAATTGCCCTGAAGACGGTTACCGTGGCGTAACCGAAATATATCGGAAAAAGAAAAGAAAATTAAATAAATTGGTTTTTCTTACTCTGACCTCGAGCCGGCCAAACAATAAAAATAAATTTAAAATTTAAGTGTGCACACTTCATATTTACTATAACACACGATGGTACAAAATCGATGGCAAAAATAGTTAAGTCTACGTGTAAATATTGAAATTTCCGTGGTTTTTTATACTCTGTACATGAAATGTACAAGAGTATATTAGGTTTGCGGGAGCTGAAAAATGTAACAGGCAGAAGGAGGCGTGGCAGACCCCACAAAGTATACATATTCTTGATCAGCATGACAAGACGAGTCGATCTAGCCCTGTCTGTCTGTCCGTCCGTATGAACACCTGGATCTCAGAGACTATAAGAGATAGAGACACCAAATTTTGCACAAAGATGCGTTATGTGTATATTCTATACGAGTTTGTTTTATTTTTTTTATTTTCCCCCCCACTTCCCCCCTATGGGGGTTTTCCCGATTTTCCATTCGTATAATCGCCTATATCTCGGAGACTATAAGACCTAGGAACACCAAATTTTAGTCCCAGATGCCTTATGTGAATACGCAGAAAATGTATATTTTGGAATTCCCCTCCCTCCCCCCTCTACCCCGCAAATCGTAACTCCCGTAATTCTTGGAATTTCGAACTAAAATTTTGGAAATACCCCCAGTTGGTTATTATGTGTCCGTATGCCGTATTTCATTATGATAGACCGATTTAACAAGAAGTTATAGCCATAAATATATTTGCTGATGCAGCGCTGCTGCAGCGCTGCTCAAGCGCTGCCCGCGGCTGTTGTTGATGTTGCTGTTTGGTTGACTGCGAAAATGCTTACACAGACACGAATAGATGCGCATAGGCATACATACACTCACACAGACGCAATTGCTATGTAAATGTGGAATTATAAACCCTTTACGTGAGTTCGAATACCGAGAGAGGTAAAATCGATCAATTTTTATAGCCTGTACCCAAAGGGTGAAAGGCTATACTAGTTTTGTGCGCATGTATGTAACACACAGAAGGAGGCTTGGCAGACCCCACAAAGTATATATATTCTTGATCAGGATGAGAAGCCGAGTCGATATAGCCTTGTCCGTCCGTCCGTCTGTCTGTCCGTATGAACGCAAGGATCTCAGAAAGTATAAGAGCTAGAATAACCAAACTTGGTTTCCATATTCTCCTAAGACCGAGAAAGTACGATTTTGAGTTTTTTTTCGATGCACCCCCCCACTCCCCCGCAATTCGTGTTTTTTCTTATAACTTCCGTAATTCTCGGAATTTTGAAATCAATTTTGGTATGTACATCCAGTTAGTACTAATGTGTCCGTGTGCCAAATTTCATCATGATAGGTCAATTCTGAAGAAAGTTATAGCCATAAGTAAAATCGCTGCTCATGTGCTGCCTGCAGCTCTGTCGGCAGCGCTTCCCGCAGCTGTTGTTGTTGTTGCTGCTTTTGTTCAACTTTGTGCTGCATACATACACGCATATAAACACGCATAGGTACGTGATGTAAATGTATGCTGTTTAAACTGAACATAAACATGTATTCTAATTTAATTTAATTAATTAATTCATTCATTTTTTTAATAATTTAATTTTTTTTATTTATTTTTTTTTTTTTAATTTTTCCTTTGTGGAGAGTACAGGCTATTTTACTGTCGGGCTTGCTCGACTGTTTTGTAATTATTGTAAGCATATGTACAGAGTATTTCAAAGTCGGGACACCCGACTTTAGCTTTTTTACTTGTTTTATCAATGAACAATATCTTTGTCAACAGCTATCGGAGAATAGAGTTACCAAAACCCAGAGACGGAGCTCTCACTCATCATCTCCAACATCCGTCGAATTACAGGTCAAACTTAGCACCCATTGACACATTTATACCCAATGAATGCTTGGAGATTGAGTGGAAGCTGAATTTTTTCCAATCTAATTTACAGTATAGAGAGGTCACCTGTAAATGAAAAGACTACAGATAAAATAATAATGGATATGCTTCCTTCTCTCTGTTACAATGTAGCCGCTTAAATCTTCGGGGAATTCGTACAGCTTGTACGATTCCTGATAATTGAAAAACGAAGCAATCGTAGCGTTATTCAAACTTAAATATTTTAAAAGACTGAATATTAAAGAATTAATTAAACCTTGTAACATTAATCAAATAATAAAGTAATTTCCAACTAATTTTCCAATTTGCAATTTGCGATGTGCGAAGCAAAATGCTGCACATGCTCACAAGTATAAACGAGTTTTCTTGCATTTTCGCATGCTTCCAATTTGAGAGGAAAAGTTGTCTTTATTATGAAAATCAATATAATATTATAATTGTCGTACAAAATTCATTTTAGTATTGTGATTATAGTCTTAGACTTTGGGGTTATTAAATTTGAGTGCTTCATGTTAAGGAAATATGTGCGATATATGTATCTATGTAGTATATGTGGGTTTACTTTTTAGGTCTAAAGCAAAAATGTTGATGTGAAAAGCCCGTTAAATACCAAAAATGGACTACAACATTTTTATTTAAAGATGCATTAATAAACAATCGCAATAATAAGCGTTATGCACAAAGAGATCAACTTATTTAGAACATTTCGGGGGTCCTTTCTAAGTATTTACAATAAGAAAACATTAAACATTTCTATAAGTGTGTTGTTATTATTAAACTAGAGAGCTTCCTTGGAGTAATAATAAAGTACACAAAAACTGGTAAACACGATTATGTTGCATTGCCATAATTATAAGTACTATTTATTTGTTTAAATTGTTGTTGCTGTTGTTGTTCCACCAAATGCGCGTGCTTGCTCGTTAGCCATGTTCGTTCTGTCAGTCCGTCTGAGGGAAGGGAGTCGGTGAGTCCTTTAGTGTCGATCTAGCGACGCTTGCCGAATCGCAGGAAAACGTGATCCACATCGGTACGTTTGTTGTAGTTTTTCAGCAGATCATCAGAGTTGGTCATCAGGGCTATAATATGATGCTGTACACATTCCCCTATTAGAGTTATCAAAATATATATGCTTACCTGATGCTTCATTATTGATGTAGGATTTGAGGGCCGTTGTCAATTGATCTGAATTCTCTAGCGCCATGCAGACTTTCTTGATGTGTGTGGGCATCTCCTCGAGAATGCCGGGCTGGCAAAGAGGAGCCTGTGTCGCCGCCTCCGTTGCATGCAAGGACACGGAAATCAGCACAATAGCAAGGCAGCTGGCAACAAAGAACTGTACGTAGGACATGCTGCAAAGGCAAAGGAGAGAAATTTAATATAGGACAAGCAACATTCTCAATTATCGACATTGTAGCAGCAACAAGAGTATTAAGTTATTCACAGGGAGGTAAGATTTATCTCACTGTCCCCCCACTTCGTTCAAAGAGCTCCCTCACGCCCGCTTCACTCTCTTCACTCCCTCAACTAATTTTGATTAAGTGTGATGATCCTTGCCTTAAGGTACGTGACTGCCTTTTAGGGCTAATGCTTCAAGTGCTGCCCCTGTTGCCATGGCAGTAGCAAAATGAGTTATGCGAATAGCTATAATATATATAATTTGCCCTGCAGCCGGGATTGCTTTATAGCTCCGTGTTGCAGCGTTCAATTTAATATCCATGCTGCAACTGCTGACAGCAGAGCTTCGCTGTAAATATGAAAGCAACAGGTAAGCTGACGCTGATGCGCGCTAATAAGTTTGAACGACGCACAATTTGTTTCTATTAGGCTCTGGGACAGTGATAAATCTTTACATACTCGGCTATACGCACTCTGTCGGGCATTGCAATTTGAAGCGGTTGCTATGCTAGGGCTGGCGGGTGTGCCATGAAGAGGGTTAGGGAGTGATGGGGGTTCGTAACATGCCTCTACACGCGTACGTGTTGCTGGTACGTTTGCTTAGCTTAGGAGCTCATGCATCCATGTGTCGTTATTTTCTGAAGACTTAGGGACAACTCCAATTTTGCAGTGTCAGTCACGCATGCAGTTCGCATGATTGGTGGGTTAATAATTTCCAATACTATCAACCTATTGTTAACCAAGATCGCGACCACTTACAAATACATTCTCCCTCTAGCACAGATGAGTTCGCATCAATTATTTGAAACCATTTAAATGGTGTGGTGGAAATAATCTGCATTGAGCAGCTTAAAGTTTTTAGCATTTAATCATCATTTTCATTCATTTAAATGGAATCATATAGAATTATGATAAGAATGAAATAATAATGAAATAAGGAGAATTTTCGTGCTAAAACTATAAAACCTTCATTATCTCAATTGAGTAGCTTAAAGTTTTGAGCATTTTAAAGTAAATAATCATAACTTTCAATATGACTGGCATTCATTTAAATCGGCATATAGATTATTATAAGAATGAAATAATGAAAATTTTCGTGCTGAACCATAAAATCTTCATTATCTCAATGCAGATATTGAGATATATTAAAGTTTTGAGCATTTAAAAAGTAAGTTATCATAATTTTTAATATGGCTGGCATTCTTTTATGATAATAATGAAATAAGAAAATGTTGGTGCTGCAATTATAAATGCAGATATTGAGCACCTAAAAGTTTTAAGCATTTCTTGGATTGTTATACCTATTTATTTCTCTAATAACTAAATGGTAACTAAGCCATATGATCGAAATGTTGACTAACTACACAGAGAACAAAGCCTGGAATGGAGCTCTGATAAGATATGATTGGTTGCGATAAAAAAAATAAAGGGACATTGCAAAATTTCAGCTTCATATAAGAAAATGTGAATGAATATAATATAATAATATATAATATTGCTTGGATTAACTGGGCAACTGAAACATGAATCATTTTGAGCAATTTATCTTTATACAGAGCTTTGTAACATATAGATATTATAAAACAGCTCCATTCTTTCGGAAACCATCACAACAATCTATACTGCAAAAGCTACAGAAGTTTTCAAATTTTGTCGATTAAAAAAGCCTTGATAGCCATTTTTATTATATGACAAATATTTTTGTTCAACGATTTTATGTTTTTTTACTTACATGTTTAGGGATAGTTTTGGGTATCTGGTCCTGGTGGATAAAGTAGAATATCAAGTATTGATAAACTTTAAGAAATCACACACGTATCGCACAAATTTCTTCTTACTCACAGAGCTCACTAAGACTCGAACTTGTTGAACGCTAGCACTCGAATGACAACTGCCAACGACAGGACATCCGCTTTTATTCACTTCCGTTGCGCTGCACAGAGAGTAAATGCAAAGCTGCCATTGGCTAGACAGACACGCACACACAGACCACATGTTGCGCTTTCATATAAATGCACATACACAGACACATTAATAGGAGGGGACGAAGGGCAGCCATATGGAGGGCGTGCTCAAATATTGCTCATACGCCAACCTCTAAAAGGACATTCACGGTGTGATGCTTTGTACTTAGCCGCTGTTGCAACTTTCAGATAATAGGCACACATGCTGCACATGTGGCAAGTTTTCAATATGATTATCTATTATATAACTTTATCAACTTTTATCGATGTTGTTAAAGCCAGTTCCACCTACTTGCTGCGATGTTTATAGGTAGTTATTAATGGAGCATTTATGGCCATCATTCTCTCCTCAGAGTGACGCATAACATCGAGTGGCGCGCTTAAAGAGTACGCTCTTTAAGTCCATCCTAAAATTTCAGGATACCCAGGTTCATGGCACGGCTGTTGATTTGCGTAAGTCAAGTAATCTTCAGTTTATGATGCTGGGATTTGCAAACGAACTGTGGCAATTAATCTGCCATGGAGCGTGTTCGGCTTACAAACTATTCGAGAAGTTAAAACTGTGACGTGTCACGCGGATTGAAAGCAACAGGCGGCAGTGTGGGCGATATCTGCGTTTTTAGCTAAATTGTGAAAATTACACATTAGATAAATTAAATTTGGCATATTAGAGGCCATTAGAACGACTCGTGCTAGCATGGAAACCACATTGTATTTCAGCATAGCACAGTGGGACAATTTTTAGATAAGGGTGCGAAAAATATGTTGACCAACTTCAGAAACCTTAAACATTTTTAAGTTGTCGGTCTCTCCCGTTCGAAGATTTGATACAAACTTTTTGTGAAGTTAAACCTGTTACGCATAATGTGGATTGGAAGCAACAGGAGAGTGGACGATATTCCCGTTCTTGGTCTATGCGTATACCTAATGTGTATAAAAAAATACTCGATTTTATTAAATTCAATTACTACATGTTTACTATTATTTCTGTTCATGAACAAATACTGTGGTGGCATTTAAACCTTTCCGGAGTACGGCCTACCTACTTAATATAAACTACCATAATCACCTTAAGTACGAGTACATGAAACAGTCCGTCGGCTAATTGTAGTTTTTTAAATATGTCCTTGCATCTTAGATTTGCAATTAATATTTTATCTATGAAGTTTCTAACTACGAGAAGAACTGATCGGTCCCGTGGCAATTGTAAGGGAAACCAAATATAATGGTACGGTTGAGAAAGAGAGAGAGAGAGAGAGAGAGAGAGAGAGAGAGAGACAGAAATGTAAATGAAAATAATTAAGAAAATCGGTTGATACTACTAGGAAAATGTGTGAATATATTAAATATGACCTGAGTCAATTGTTTAGAAAGATAAATATTTGAATGAACTGCAGTGCGAAGAGGATAAGAATAAAAATTTTGAAATACACTTGAACTGATAAGACATACTTAGTACACATAAGGCTTAAGGTCTTAAATATTAACAAGAGAGAACGCTACAGTGAACAAGCCCGACAATGAAATAAACTGTACCCATGTAAACTTCCGGCGCTGACCTCAGTGCTTCTAGCAGAAGCAAAAGGACGAAGAAGAGCGAACTTGATGCTGCAGCTTGTGGGCGTAGTACCGAAGTAAAATTGTTTCGATAATAACTTTTCTTAGAACTAACCGAAAGTTTGGTTAGGGTAGCTTTTAAAATGTGGACGGTATTGACAAGATTCTGTAGCGGGGGAAGGCGGGAAAATTCCAAAAAATAAAATATACTCGTCCTTTCTCGGACCTTGGAGAAACTGGATACCAACTTTGGTTATTCTAGCTTTTATAGTTTCTGAGATCCTTGCGTTCATCCAGACAGACGGACAGACGGACGGACATGTCTAGATCGATTTCTCTCGTCATGCTGATTCAGAATATATATACTTTATGGGGTCGGAGATGCTTCCTTCTGCATGTTACATACAGCCTGTCAACTAATTGTTTGCAAAATGAAATATGTCACAAAAATTCAACTTTGCACAAACCTAATATACCCTTTTTACCCTACGGGTACAGGGTATAAAAAGTCGGTCTTGGGAGTTCAATTTATCCCATTTTTTTTAGCGAACTATATTATTTCCATATTTTGTTGTGAACAAAACTACGACTTGAGTTAGTTTGTATTTACACAATTACAAACTGAGGGGACATTTTACCTCAATTAAGCACTCCATTTATTTAATTTTCTTGAAATCACTTTCAAACAAGAGAGAACGCTACAGTCGAGCAAGCCCGACAGTGAAATACCCTGTACCCATATAAACTTCCGGCACTGAGTATGCACCTCTAGAAGAAGCAAAAAGAAGAAGAAGAACGGCAGTTTGTGGGCTTAGTATTGGAGTAAAATTGTTTCGCTAATAACTTTTCGTAAAAAGAACTGATTTTGGTGAAATTCGAACGAAAAGTAGATAATAATAATTGTCCGCCCAAGGGGAGTATCCGCTTAAGGGGATACTTAAATACT
This sequence comes from Scaptodrosophila lebanonensis, assembly GCF_003285725.1. Taxonomy (NCBI): domain Eukaryota; kingdom Metazoa; phylum Arthropoda; class Insecta; order Diptera; family Drosophilidae; genus Scaptodrosophila; species Scaptodrosophila lebanonensis. The sequence continues at coordinate 2,240,155 of NW_022060558.1, forward strand.
TTATACACCGATCGAATGTTTAAGAAAAAGTGTCCGCCGAAGAGAGTGTCCGGATAAAAGATTGATTGCTCGTTTATGTAGCATGAAATGTGGACAGTGTTGACAGTAATGAACTTATGTAGCGGAGAGAGGGCGAGGAAAATTAAAAAAAAAAAATAAATAAACTGGGGGCCAGGGTATACAAATAAAAGTAGCATAAAACTATTTTCAAACTAATGATAATTGGATCGCGTGGTATTGAGAACAGCAACTTCATAAAATACTCGTATTCGGCATACATACTTGTATATTTTGAGTTAAATATAAAAAAAACGTTTTTGTTTCCTTGCCCTATTATCGCAAACCACTGTGGCGCAACATCCTAGGCAGAACATATGCCCACGCTAATTGGGTTACACATTTGCGGCCTTTTGATGTTGAGTGCACAAATCAGGCCAAATAGTGCAACTGCTGTGGTTTCTGGTACACGAGTGTGGGTCTACAAGTATTTGGTTGGGTGCGCGTGTGTGTGGGTCTGACCATATGAAACCTCTGTTCCGGCCATCGAAAGTGCCGACAACAATGTCACACGAAATTTGCACATCATTTGAATAAACTGATTGAGTTTTAGTTGCGCCCGTGGCAAAACCGAACGGCGGGCCATAGTTCCTAATCATTGGCATTTCGATTTCTGGAGACTTCAATCAAAATCCATGAACATACATTAACATTTAAATTGCGAATCTAGCGGCCTACGCACCAAAACTGTTGGATAATATGTCTCTGGCAGAGGACTGTCATTTATAAATTTATTTTAATTGAAACTCATGATAGTACATACATACATACATACATACATATACGTGTATGAATAAAGCCAATAATATACATATGTATGTATGTACAAGAGGTATTCAGAGTTTTTTCAGAGCTATAGTTCCAAATATATTTCTACTTCCATATATTAACAATGATACTAGTTCGATAATTTCATAGCTCTTTTATAGCCATTATAGTGATGTTGTTTTATTCGTTAAAAATCACTAATGAAATAATTTTTCAATGTAGTTACCAGTGTATTATATATGTATGTATATGTCTATATAGTATATTCTTTGAGCAAGTCCTGCATAAATACCCTAAGGGCAATTAAGATTAGCAACTAGTCCAATAGCTTGGCCACAATAGGGTCGGGGGCACTCATTGCATAGCCCAAGTGTTGCAGGGCTCGTCGTATTTCAATGAAGACACTAGCATCATCGATAGTCGCTGGAAGGACGACACGTTCGTTCTTGGCGAAATCTGCCATAGCCTTGCGCATAGTTTTCCCAGAACGCGTCCGTGGCAAGTTGTTCACCGATGTAATCAGACGAAATGCCGCTATTGGACCCACAACATCCCGTATAAGTTTGATAATCTCCGCTGATAGCTTGGCATCAGTTTTCGTGCATCCCTCGACGGGGATGTACAGACAGAGCGGCACTTGGCCCTTGGTTGCTTCCGGTACTCCGAACACGGCAACATCCACGACGTCTGGATGGCGCAGCACAGCGTCTTCCAAGCTAGAAGTGGATAGCCGATGCCCGGCCACATTGATGACATCATCATCGCGAGCGGTTACGAAGACATAGCCCAGCTCATCCCTATAGCCAGCGTCCATGGTATCGTAGTAACCCTAGAATATATGATTCTTTAAACACTACATCCACTGTGAAATATATTTAATGAGCAATACCGGAAACTTTTGAAAGTATAGCTTGCGGTAGAGGTCATCACTTCTATAAAGAGTAGCCATATTTCCTGGAGGAAGTGGCAGTTTAAGCACAATACGACCCAATTCCATGGGCTGCGATTCCGTGCCATCGGGCTTGAGTACTTTGACTGAAAAGATAGCGTGTTAAATGAGCAACTAACAGATCAGTAAGAGGTACAGCTTTAATGTAGTTTACTTACTGTCGTAGCCAACTAAGGGTAAGCCGGTGGAATACATTGGTGGGTCAAGATTCTGGTTGAAGCCTAAACAGGTGGCTGTGACCGCCGAGCCCGTCTCCGTCTGCCACCAATGATTTAGCACCGGCACCTTGAACGTTTTCTGTATCCACATCTTAGTCTCGAAGTCACAATGCTCGCCAGCAATGAAAATAGCACGCAATGATTTCATGGAATACTGGCGACCATAGCTAATATCTGGATCTGCGCGGCGAATGACACGAAAAGAGGTCGGCACCGAAAAAATGGAGCAAACCTTATGTTGATCTATAATTCTGTAAGTATGAGCAAATAATTATCAGAACCTAACTTAGAAAATGGATCCCAACGGACTCACCTAAAGTACTGTCCGGGGTCTGGAGTGCGATCCGGTTTTCCTTCATACATAACACTGGTAGCTCCCAGACACAATGGACCATAGCAAATGTACGAGTGACCCACCACCCATCCCATATCAGAGGCAGCCCACCAAGTGTCTCCCGCATTAACACCATAGATCTTATTCAAAGTGTACATCAAAGCCACCAAGTGGCCGCCAATGGTGCGCAGCACACCCTTGGGTTTGTTCGTGGTTCCTGAGGTGTAGAGTATATAGAGCGGATCGTTTGCCTCGATGGGTACGCAAGGCACCGCCTGACCGCCCTTGCCCATATTGAGCACACTGGACCACAATAGATCGCTCTGCGCATCCAGCACACCAGGAGATGTCACTTTTTCGCGCATATAGATAATGTGTTTTTCTGGCTTCCAGCGAGACATGTTGATTGCTGAATGCATAATATCCAGGTAGGGCACCACCTTCCCCGGTTCTACGCCCGCATTGGCTGCTATTACTATCTTCGGTTCCACATGTTCAATGCGAGAGCAAAGCTCCCGGGCCGCAAAGCCGCCAAAGACAACGGAATGCACGGCACCGAGTCGCACAACGGCAAGCATCGCGATTATCGTTTCCGGTATGAGAGGCATATAAATGACGACACGGTCGCCCTTCTCCACTCCCAGTTTGGTCAGCCCACCGGCCAGCAATATTATTTGATCGTATAACTCCTGATAGGTCACATGTCGGATGGTGTCTGTCAGCGGACTGTCGTGAATAAGCGCCACCTTATCGCCCTTGCCGGCCAAGATGTGACGGTCGATGGCATTATAGCAGGCATTCAAATAGCCGCCCACATACCATTTGGTAAAGGGTGGGTTACTATTGTCCAGGACCTGTTTCCAAGGCCGGTCCCAATCTAGTAGTTTGCCCAACTGCTCCCAGAATGCCGCGGGGTTTTGTATGGACCGACGATATGCGTCCAAGTAGCTCGGATCGTGCGCTTCGACTGGCATTCCATTTATTGAAGCACCTGTGGACAAACACACACACATAATATACTATATAATATATACATACATCGTGAATAGTTTTCATTTTCTTTCACAATGTAACAGTTCATTGGCCTTCAAGTGAAGATCGTTCGTAGAGTGGGCTCATTAAGTATATCACTGCATAAATTTGGGCAAACGTAGAGCTCCAAATCAACTAAACTAATTTATACTTTAAGCGATCGCCGGAGCCCGTGTCTACTTACACCGATTAGCAATTGAATTTAAAATGCTTTATAGACAGTCTCGGTCACCTGCCCGATATCACAAGGTTTTCGTCAATGCATATATATACATATAATATATATAGTATACGGGTTTAAGCATTAAACAGAGCATAATTAAGTCGCCATTTATATGATGCAACATATTATTTGAATTATTTTTTAACTGTTTTATAAATCATAGTTTAGAATGGAATTACACTCGAGAATAACAAATTGAATTGAAAATTCCAATGTATTTACAATTTTACTTTGCCAGACTTTTGGGCTATGACGCAGCAGTATCAGGTGCGCTATATAATTCATTCATAGCCACCCAGTTCGATTTTTCAATATCACACTATTTATTGTTCAGTTATTTAAACTTACTACCTGAATCACTGACATTATTCGTGGCACCTAGCTCCATTTTTTTAATAAACTTGATTTACTAATCGGTTTATATATATAAGAGGCTTTTTATATATATGGATATATAATATATGAGTACTATATTTTTTGAATCTATCCAAAACTCAGCGCCACACAACCGTCGTATTTTAGTCGAGACTTTGCAATGAATTGAAAAAATGTGAGCAGCACATAAAAACCCAACTTAAAGCCCTTTCTGTATGGAAACGTTGGTACAAAGGTTTTTTCACTCATTCCCCCAAAGAGAAATTGAGAGAATCGACGATCCAATCAAAATAAAGGAAGAGTGATTTCATGGGGTACAATTTGAATTTTTCTATCAAAATACTACGTTTTCTCCAATACAAAATTTACTCTTTAAGCAAACCAATCCAATAAGAATGTCGAAAATATAAATCAACTTGCCTAAATGATATCAATTAAAAAAGCAAGCCTAAAAATCGTACATTGAATTAAAAATGTAAGACTTAATAATTTTCTGATTATAGTACTTATATTCTTTGCAATCATACATGTTACGAACATTTATTATATTTTGTTGGCTATTTTTTCTTCTGGTTCTTCTTAGTCTTTTTTGTGGGTGGCGGAGCAGCAACATCGGCGGCACTCTCCGATCCTGTTTCTACGCTAAATCCCTTGATATAGGGTTTGACCAAGCGGAATACCAATTTCTCATGTTGCACATTGCTCGAGTCCAGACTTAATCGGACAGTAACCGGATCAAAGGAATGGAAAACAACGTTTCCACAACGCTGCGTATGATCTTCTTCACTGAAAGTGAACACAACTGTGCTCTTCGCTCGCTCATGTCCATCCTTGCCGTCTTTGTCGGTCTTCAGATAGAGTGTACCCTCCAGTCCATATTTAGGTATGAGTACTTGCAGAGCATTTTTACGTACAAAGAGCACATAGCTTCAAAATACAGAGAATATACAGAGTAACAGTTTTGCCCAAGAGATTTTTTGAACAATGACCTACCCCTCCTCATCCTCCTCCTTGCCACGGAAAAATAAGTGCGTGTTGAGCCCGACTGAAGCTCGTCCGGCGTATTGCGCCATTTTATGACGATAATTCAAATTGTGGCACAGTTCCTCATTCGATTTGCGTTCAAGCAGCTGTGCATAGGTGCTATCAGCTCCAATTGAAGCGGCCAGCAAGCGGTGCACCATAATGTCCGAGTATCGTCGAATAGGTGACGTAAAATGCGTATAAATCGGCGCAGCTAACCCATAGTGGAAAAATTCCTCCTTCTGCAAGCTGCCGCTAATAAAATAGACGGCCTGCATCATGCAACGGGTAGTCAGTATTCGTATCATGGTATTGAAATACGGATTATCCGCCTTCACACATTTATCCAGCGAATGGGACAGTGACAGACCAGTTTCCGTTTCGATTTCAAAGCCCTGGTAACGCGCTGCCTTGATCAGCGGGTCAAAATTCGTTGTCGGTGGTTTTGGATGGCGACGCAGCACCGCGCACTCTGAAAATTCGGCAGCAATATGCTCCGCCACGGATATATTTGCCAACAACATAAACTCCTCGACCATGGAATTGGTATCGCGCAGCTGTTTGACCTCAACTTCAAGTGGTTCATGCGTTTCGCTGTCCACCTGGAACCGAATCTCTGGGGATGCCAATACTAGCGCGCTAAAATCGAAAAAAGTTAATTAGTTGCCTTTCCAGAACAATGGACTTACCCATTGTCCATTCGTCGTTTTTTCAGAATCTTAGCTAGACGATTCAAATGACGCAACGACTTGGCAATTTCGTTATCCTGTGTGCTATCATCGATCAGAACCTGGGCCTCTTCGTATGTCATAGCGCGCTTCGATTTGATGACACTCTTGTGAAAGCGTTTCTTAATAATATTCGCTTCCTTGTCCATTTCCCACACGCATGAGAAGGCAAAACGCTCCACACCGCCAACAAGCGAGCACAGATTGGAACTCAAAAGCTCGGGAACCATGTCAATGCGTTTGCCAACCAAATAAACGGTAGTACCGCGGGCAGCAGCCTCCTTGTCCAGCGCATTACCAGGCCGTATAAAATGGCTCACATCTGCGATGTGTACGCCCACCTCAAGATTTCCATTTTCTAGCTCGCGGCAATGCAGTGCGTCGTCGATATCTGTGCACCCTGGCGGATCTACAGAACAGATGTACAGGTCCCGCAAATCCACTCTCTTAGCATAATCCTCTGGCGTGATCGTCCAAGGCATTTTTGGCAAAAAACTCAGTACCTCCTCGGAGAATTTGCAATGCGGTACATCGTGCTCCAGCAATATGACTTCATTTTCAGTGTTCATGTCACCCAAGGGACCCAGAGAGCGCACAAAGTGCCCATGCGGATATCGAGAATTTCTTGGCCAATTATCAATGGTTACAATGATACGTTGATTTTGCAACGTTGCCGCTTGGCGTGTCTCTATCCGTATCCGCGGAATTTTCCGATCAGCAGGCACGAAAATATGCCTGCTAGTATCCTCTATCAGGCTAGGCTGCAAAATGCCGCAATACTGACGCCACTTTCGTCGAACAATGCCTACAATACGACCAGTAGGAGTGCGTTCAGCATCGACAACAGCTGCAGCGCGCACCTGCTGAAGCATGACCTTCTCCTCTTCCGTGCGCTCCTCGCTGGGCAAGTCGTCTGCATAGACATTCTTTTCCTCTAATACAATTTCACTGGGAGCTGACCATTCGCTTTGGGGCAATAGCTCAATAGCTACGATGTCGCCGTCGACTGCGCGGTTGAGAGACTCACGCCCTTGTATTAAAATCTATATAGGATGTGAACGTATATAGTAATGGAATAATGGAATAACATCCATATTGCTTACCCCCTTCTCGTACTGCTCCACGTTGACATTACCTTCCAAGTAATTCTCTCGGGAGGCCTGAAAAGAGCCTTGCAGCAACTTCTTTTGCTTTAGCCCCTCAAGTATTTCTCGCAAGCTCAAATGAGGCGGATACTGTGGCAGAGCCTGTTTCTCATTTGCAAATGTCTTGTGCGACAATTTATCCGCTAGTAGCGGATGATCAGACAGCGACTTCACATATTCCGATGCTGTGGCCACCAAAATATCCTCCGCCTCAGCCTTGGCACGGTTTCCAGCATCGTCAGTCAACAATACCACACGAGTCACTTGCCGACCACTTCGTTGAAAGGACTTCGACACTTGGGAGGATTTCAAATGGTTGTCGTACCATTTAGTAGCTATGCGTATGGCGCGATCATTGCGATCGTTTGCTGTCTCATCTGGTTCGCGGTCAGCATATGTGTCCCTTTTAAAATGGAGCATATTCATATATTAGCGCATAGCGATTAAATATATATAACCACTTACTTGTGATGTTCATTGACAAACACGTAAAAGTTGCGACGACGATCATGAATGATTTCATTAATTCGCTTGTAGATTGACGAACTCTTGTGCTTCACTTCATTCAGAACCGTTGTCAGGATAATTACATTACGCAGCACATCCTCCTCCAGCACATCGATTTGATCCAGTACCACATTTGTGTCCAGGACAAGATAATGTGGATATTTGAAGAGACTACTTTGGAGATCGTGGTCCGCAGTCAAGGCGTAAACATCGTTTTGGAAGCAATGTTGACAGATATCTGAGCCGCATCCGATATCATCGCGAAGATAATGTTCCCGTACAATTTTCAGTATGTTCCCGCGTTTTGTTTTACGCGTAAATTCGCGTAAAGTTTGCATTTTAACTGAAAAGACTTTTAAATGCACGCAAACTCACATGCGTACCGAAACAAAGGGTACCTTACACGTTCAGATGTCTATAACGTGCATCAAATCACTTAGAAATCTCAAATACTTTATTATGTCCATCATAATTTACAAGTATTCTGCATAATATCTACTTAATATAATTTAATTTTTTATATCCAATTGGTTTGCGCTTGCTTTTCATAAATTAACATTTATAAACGTATGTAGGTTATTTATTCGTCGCGTTTGCGCGCGCATGCTTCATTGTGTTTATACTTATACGCCCCCTATTGCTTACCTTTAAGACGTTGCGCAACACTAGTAGTCTTCTATTCGATTCTGCACGTGTGGGCACGTTCTTGGGCCTTTTAAACATTTTAAATTGCCGCATAACTTTTATATAAAATGGCTTTGGCCGAGAAATGTTTCCCGCGAGGCGGAACCATTCATAAACCTGCTAATACCATAGATGGCACTTCAAATATCGTAAGTAAATGCCTAAATTCTCCTGCACAAAATTGTGCCGTTTAAAACGTGTTTTGCGCCTTCCAGATTTTTGGTGCCACACAAAAAAAGACGAAAAAGACACCAAAATCCAAGGACAACCATCTCAAAGGTCTTAACAACGATGAAGGCGAGCAATTGCAATCCTCTTATGCGGAAACGCTCACATTCGATACTCTTCAGGACGATATGCTGGTTATGGGCGTTGTAAAGAACACCAGCGCTACATCCTTGGACATTGCACTGCCGGGGCGCTTGACAGCACGAACTCTTGTCGCTGACATATCTGATGCGTACTCAAGAGTGGCAAAGGCAGCCATGGACGGCGACTTAAGTGAATACAATGCACTGACAGAGCTTTTCGCCGTGGGTCGCATTGTTTATGGTCGAGCTATCAAAACTGAAAAGTTTAATAACAGTCGCACAAGGCTGCTCTTAAACCTTAAGCCCGTCGATGTGCACACTGGCTTACTGCATACTAACATTAAGAAGGGCTTCATCTTTACGGGCGCTATACATGAAATTCAGGAGCACGGCTACGTTATTGAAACGGGAATTGAAGGACTGCATGCTTTTCTAGCAATGGAAGAGCGAGCGTCAAAAGAATTGCGCCACATGGGTGAACTGGTGTCCTTAAAAGTCAAACAAATTCATCATACCGATACTCAGAGTACTTGCACATGCGTCGCAGTGGACCAGGCTGGCCTGAAGATCAAGAGCCAGAATGAATGCAATTTGGATTACATACTGCCCGGCAGCATACTTAAGTTTAAGGTGGGCAAGCATATTAAGAATGGCTTGCAAGGCACTATTATGCATGAATCGTTCACGGCCTATGTAAATGAACATCATTTGGCGGAGGCCTTGCACGTACCGGAGGATTATGAATTAAATGCAGAGTACGAGGCACGGGTGCTCTATATAATGCCATTGACGAAATTAGTCTATTTAACTCTAAATCTGAACATTGAAGTTATGAATCACCTGTTTCCCGCAGGCGGCGAGGATGAAGAAGAAGACCAAACCGAGCAGGTAGAAGGGGAGCCCCTGAAGAGGGGCAGCGTCGTCGAGAAGGCCAAAGTGATGCGATTAGGCACCGGCGGTGTTATATTGCTACTTAACAAAAAATTTAAAGGTCTTATTTCCTATGGATCCATCAAAACCAACTACAAAGGCAATTACGATAATGATGAAGTGTTGGCAAAATATGCACGCAAATCCAAACACAAGGTTCGCATCCTGGGCTACGATGTAATCGAGGCTCTCTACTACTGCACCGACGATCAGAATGTAATCAATGAGAAATATTTCGCCCTGGAGGACATAGAACCTGGTGAGGTAGTGACCGCAAAGATAGTTAAACTTGACGAAAAAATTGGTGGCTATGATGTAAAGATTGGAAACCTAAAGGGCGTCATTGAGAAACTGTTTTTGGCGCCCAACATTAAATACGATGTTGGTTTGCGCCTGCGTTGTCGCATTGTGGACGTAAATATGGATCGCAAGATTTGCTATCTGACCAATCGTGCTGAGTATCTAGACAAGAGTGTGAAGGTGCTGACGTCGCTGCAGGCAGCACAGGTGGGCAATTCCTACATGGGTACCATCGTTAAATGTGACCCAAATTATGTGCTAGTCAAGTTCTTCAATGGCATCAAGGGTGTGCTGCATATGCACCGACTTATTGGCTTCGTGGCCACCGATCCGAACTCGTTCGTCGAAGGACAGACCACCAAGTTCCGAATCTTCAGCAGAAACGACGAACAAATTGCCCTAACGCTGCCTGAGGACAAATTCCATGTGGGCGAAATATGTCCCACAGAGGTGACCAACACACTTGATGCTGGTCTGGAAATAAAAATCACCTATGCCGGCGATGAGGAGCAACAGGAACAGGAAGTTGAAGAGTTCATAGGTTTAATTCCATTGCGCTTACTCTCCGATCACTTGGACCTACTGGAGGCACAGAGGCGTATTCATGCCGCGGGCTCAAAAATCAAAGCTGCTTGTATAACGCAAAACATATTCAGTTTACGGGATGTGCCCTATTTCAGTGAAAACTTGACCAAGAATTGGCAAACCGTCCAGGTTGGAGATGTCCTGCGTGCCTATGTGAAAAATGCCACCGACAAGGTTATCGATCTTTTGGTACCCGTCCGCAATTACAACAAACTGGTCAAAGTACATGTAAAGATGTTACGCTTGAATGCTGTTCGTCATGTGCCAATTGCATTGGCTCCAGAACAGGTGCTCTACGTGAAGGTCCTCAGTAAGGAAGTGGAGACCCACACACTCACAGTATCCGCTAAACTGACAGATGTGTGGAAGGGGCAGTTGAACGAGACGGCACAGTTTGTGGAAAGGTATGTGAAATCTAGCCAATGCTCGGTGTTATATTCTAGGACACCCATTTGTCCTTTAGTTATCGGGTGTGAAAAGTAAAAAGTACCTGAAATGCATGATTTAAAATATTCTTCAGTGTATTTAGTCAGCAATTATAAACTTGTTATAAATTCATCGACGCTAATGTATGTTATATTTGCTTTGCAGCTATCTCAAGGAAGTGGCAGAGATAAGGAAGGCATTGAAGAAACAAAACGCTCCCATAGCCAAGAACATCATTGGCGAGCAAGTAAATGTAGTATTCAAAGGCGTACATCCCGAGACCAATGACTGGATTTATACAGTGGAAGGTTCTTCTCTAACAGCAATACTTAAGTACCACTTGGCAGGTTTGGCGCCAAAAACACCTGAAATGGGTAAGAAACAGCAAGCTGTTGTATTATGGATTGATTACGCCAGTGATGTGCTTTTTATAAGCATAACGAAGGCGGACATTGAACATATCGTGACAAGCACGAAAATAGCCGAAAATCTTGCCGGTAAAGCTGGCATGAAAGCTAAGGTATTGCTTAAATTGGAGTCCATATACATATGCTCGCTGAAAAAAGGTACCAATCCATTGGTAGTCTGTCCAGTGCGCTTGCATCACAATGATGTTGAGAATTCGGCTAGCGTGGGTCTAAATGAAGGCGAATTTTGTAATTTGGCAATTATACACGATAAATTGCCTATCGCTGTGCCCGAAGCTGTCTGGAAGCTGTGGCGTAATGTGAAGCGTCCAAAAGTCGACAAGGATGAAGTGTTAATAGAGACTAAGAAACCAAAACTAGAGGAACAGCTTTTAAAGAGCAAGTCCTCGAAAGTGAATGATAAAACCTCTGTAGTACTCAATGGCAAGGAACCACAACCAGAAAATGTCAAAAAAGTGAAGCTAAAAAACGGCCAGAAAACAGAGACTCCCAATAGTAAGAAAGCTAAGCTAGAAAAACTAGAGGAACAGCTTTTAAAGAGCAAGTCATCGAAAGTGAATGATAAAACCTCTGTAGTACTCAATGGCAAGGAACCACAACCAGAAAATGTCAAAAAAGTGAAGCTAAAAAACGGCCAGAAAACAGAGACTCCCAATAATAAGAAAGCTAAGCTAGAAAATGGCAAAGTTCAACAAAACGCTCAGCTATTTTTCGAAGACAAAATTCCCTCAAAACCAGCAGGTCCAGTCCAGCCTGCACCAAGTAAGGAGCGTCTACCTGGAGTTTCCAGTTTTTGGACCACGGACCTAAGCACCCTAAATGGAAACAAACAGCCCGAATCCAGTGATGACGACGAGGAAACCCCAGATAATGAACTGAACGCTAGCAAAAGGAAACGTCTGAGTGCCAAAGAAAAGGCGAAGGCGCAGATTAAAGAAGAGCAACGCCTGCGTGAAATCGAAGAACGCAATGCAGATCCCACACAGCGACCCGAGACCATCGATCAATTCGAACGTCTTGTGCTGGCCGAGCCGAATAACAGCAAGTCCTGGATTGAATACATTGCCTTTTTGCTCTCGAACACAGAAATTGAAAAGGCCCGCGCCGTGGCACGACGTGCCATAAAAACAATTGCGTTCCGCGAGAGTGGCGAGTTATTAAACGTATGGAGCGCTTTGCTCAACCTGGAACTAATCTATAACACGAACCAATTTAACGATGTCCTTAAAGAGGCGCTCACCTGCAATGAGCCTATCGATATTTACATGCGTACCGTCGATATATTGAAGCGTGCTCAACGCAAAGAACAACTGATCGATATGCTAGGTCTAATGCAGCGTAAATTTAAAACACAACTCAAAGTATGGCGTCTAATCGCTGACGCCTACTTTTCCTTGGACATGAAGGACCGTGTCCAGCCGTTGCTGCAACGGGCTTTGGCCGTATTGCCCAATAATGATCGTGAGTAAAAAACTTTGCTAGAAAACCTTCATTAAAGGGACTTTTTTGTTCGCATTCGGTTGTACACCTAATTCGGTTTTTACACGACTTTATTAAAATAATATGTAAAAACAGAATTTGGTGTATATATATTCTTATAGACTCTAGTGTAGTATAACAATATGACGAATCCAAATCAAATCTAGTTCCAGAGGTTTTCTATTTAAAATAGAGCGAACTATTAAAAATAAAATATACTAAGATATATCATAATTGAAGAAAGTGTTCGGTTGAGGTCAGGTGGGAAAAACATATTCAGTTTAAATATAAAAAGGATTAAATGGGAATGGGTCTAAGCAGTTGTAAGTAGCTCGTCAACCCTGATGATTAATGTATGTGTCGAAGATACCTAAATACAGGCCGATAAGTTGTGATCAGACAGGAAAATAATTTGCTCCCAAATTTTTCAAGTATTTGGGTGATTTCCATAAAAATAGTTTTCATAAAGATGAACAACTTTGTCGGGGCTTAGTTAAATATATTTTTGTGTTCAAATTAATTGCTTATTAGACCGTAGATTTAGGCTCCATTACAGTTTACGTTTAGATTTTTAGATCTGATATAGCTTGGTATAATTTTCCTATTTTTACTTTCATTCTCACAGACATAAATTGCATCGTTGCCTTCGCGAATTTATACGCCAAGAATGGGGATAATGATATGGCACAAACGTTACTGGATGATATAGTGACCTCTTATCCGAAACGCATTGATATATGGGTGCTCTATGTTGATATGCTAATTAAAGCCGATCTCATTGATTCGGCACGGTGCGTATAATTACTAAAAAGAGAATGAACAATTATTCCTTCTCTTTACTGATTTGCTCCTTGTTTTCCCGCAGGAATGTCTTGGCACGTGCAGTTTTACATAAGCTGCGGCCAAACAAAATGGTCGTGATATTCAAGAAATTCCTGGACTTCGAGCTTAAATATGGCACGGATGAAAACGCGACGAGAGTCAAGCAAATGGCCGAAGATTATGTAAAGAATTATAATAAATCGGCTTCGTAAGACACAAAACACAAGTCAATGCCTTTAAGTCTTATGTTAAAAGCTTTGTTTTTTTTTTATGATGCACACTTTATTTTAAAAACTATATAGTTTAAATGAAATGTGATTTTTCACTGCTACTTTCTTTTAATAATGTATAAGGAAATACATACATACAAACGTTGATAAATGTGTCTATGTTATTAACATTTCTAGCTGCCGTACATAGGAACAGCATTTACACTTAAAATTAAATACGATACCATGTTATTCGCAAACTCGAAACTAAACTTAACGCAAATTTGAAAGAACTGAACATTTTAAACATTTTGAAGTGTGGATGCTTGTGTATGTATAGATGGGATGTGATAAAACATGAGAAGCTTTGTTTTACTTAAACTAAAGGGACTGTGGGGCATCATGAGTGTATTGGGCCGGTAGCATGAGGTTCTGATGTGGCTAATACGGTGAATATAAATGTCAGAAATTACATTATATTAAATGTTTTTTTTTCCTGCTCTTACATATTAATCAATAAATTGCCAGTTTAGAAAAATTGTAATTTCATGTTTGTTTTTAAGAATTAATTTATACATAAACAGTCTTGAGCGCGCAAGGCCAACGCCCAATTTCATTCCTTGAATAGGCCGCGCATCTTGGCCGATATTTTGCGTACACGACCGCGACTACTGACACTCACAAGCTGCTCGTCGCTGTCTATGGCGCTGCTGCCCTCAGCATTCTCCTGATCCTCATCGTCGGGGTTGTCGTCCGTGGGTTCATGAGATGTACCAGCGTAGGAGTCGCCGCCTCCGTTGCGCATTCGTTTGCGACTGCTCTGGGCATGCTGTTCCTCCTCATCGGACTGCTCATTGTAGCGGGGGCGTTTCTGATTCCGTCCGCTTCGAGGATTTCCACGGCGTTGGCGTGGCATTTTATAATCTTCATCGTCCTCGTCATCATTGATGAATGAATTTTCAGACAACGCGCGACGTCGACGTTCTCGGCTGCTGCGCTGTGGCTGCCTTGGATTTTGACGACGGGTTCTGCGATCTCGCGGGGGCGTTTCTTTTCTTTTGCGGGTGACCCGTCCGTTTCGCGGGGCAACGTAGGAGGTCAGGGGTTGATTGTCTTCCGAATCGGTGGCAGTAGCTTCTTCCTCATCATCATCGCTTGCCTGCGTACTAGAGCCGCCATCGGTTCCCTCGTCCGAAGCTGCATCATCGTCGTGCTCCTCGTCCTCTTCTTCTTCGGTGGCCTCGGTCTGCGACTGACTGTTGCGCACACGCAGACGTCGCGTTCGCGCGCTAGGCGACGGATTTGTTGTGCTTGTTGTAGTGGCGGTTGTAGTAGTCGATGTGGGGCGACGGTGATTTGTGATGACTGCCAGCAGGCGTGAGTTCTCTAACGGATCCAAACTAGAATCCAGTTCATCTGCATTACGTTGATGACGCGAGAGCACGCGACGTGGCGCTCGTGCAGCAGCCGCAGAAACGCTGCCTAGGTAATTGTGATCATGGGTGGTCATCCCGGGCTGACTGGAAGGGGGACCAGCGACTGCACTCGATGAAGTTGTTGTGGAGGTCGCATGGGAACGAGTCATGTGCGTTGGTGTTTGCGCACGTCGACGCAGCACAAGTGGATGTGGCGCTGCTGGAGCGTTCGTTCTAGCTAATGAGGAGGCAGTTTCTAGAGGAAAAATAGGTAGATACAATAAGATGAAATTGATGGTCCAAATTAAAGCAGCTACTCACTCTGTTGATTACTGGCCAAAGGCGCATTGTCACTGTCGTCATCATCGTCATCGCTCTCGGCATGACTGACGACGGTGTTGCGATTGGTGCGTAACTGGCGTGAGCTAGGCACTCCGCTGGTAACTAATCCCAGGGCGGCACGACTTGTCGAGGGCATGTCATCTTTTGTTGGGGTGGGTAGAATCTTGAAAGAAGAAAATTCAATATGATTCCATTACTGCCTAGGTGCCTACTACTTGCTCCTCATCTTACCTCTTCAGCCTCTTCGCTTTCCTCCTCTTCCTCCTCTTCGATATCACTGCCACGCGCCCAATCCATGAGTGCACGCTTGACACTCTGTCGCGTGGGTCTGGCCATTTGGCCATGTGAGTCCGTATCCGATTCGATAATGCGTCCATTGCGTACAGGCAAATGATAGCTGTGATCGTTCTCAGTTGCAAGCTGCGGACGACGTCCACCGTTCAGACCAGCGCCACCATTGGCGCGCGTATTGCGGGAGGGGCTGGCGTAGTTAAGAGTCTCGGTAACTGCTGCAGCGGCCGCTGCACTTGTGCTGGGTCCATTACTTAATCTGGCCGATCTTCCTTTTTTCCGTGGCGTGCTGGTCAATGTGTCCTGTGTGCTCTCGTCTGGCTGTGAATATGAGGCTGACTTGTGGGCTAAAGCATGAGAATCCTCATCGGAGCTGCCCAGCAATCGACGTGTGCGACGTGTTGGCGCTCCCGTAGCGCGATTGTTGGACGTTTGTTCTTCCTGCCGACGTCGCTTATTGCTACGACGAGCGCTATCAGCTTTGCGTTTTCTACCACCTGCATTGCTTACGCCTCCGCGACGTCTGCGTCGGCGATCATTGGGATTGTAGCTCTCTTCAGAGTCATTTGCAGTTTCTTCATCGTCACTAACTCTCCGGCGATGGCCTCCTCCCCCACGACCTCGTCCGGGACGGCGTGTTCGTTGTTCCGGGGAGTCAGCATGTGCTTCTTCCTCATCGTCCTCATCGCTGCTTGCATCAGAAGTGGCCTGTGCACTGGTTTCCTCTTCTTCGCTCTCAGAATTACTGCTGCTTTCATGAGTCGATGCATTATTCACATTGGCGCCGTTTCGGCGCTGGTGGGCTGCCGCTGCTGATGACGAGGATGTGACGCGATTGGAACCTGAGATGCTGGCAGTGATAGTCGCTCCATTGCGACGGCGGGTGCGCTGAGTGCCGCGCGTAGTTGCTATAGCTGCCTCCGCCGCCACCTCCTCATCATCATCATCATCGTCATCATCTTCACTGTGTGTTCTGGCAGTGGTTTTCTGATTGCGGCGCGTGGAGGGTCCAGCTGCACGTGTGCGCTCCGTAGGAGTGCGTTTTGCTGGACTGCTTGAGCCACGTCCACTGCTGCCGGATTTGTTTTTATTGGCTCGTCGGCGCGCCGCCTTCCAATTACTGACCACAGTCTTGATGTGAGACTCGAACAGAGCGCTCAGACGCAACGTCATTGAATAGATCTGCAAACAGGTTGAATGCACAATTGGATATCAAGTTAGTAAGCCAAAGTATGATGCTCTATTATAGAATTATGTATGGCGGCTAATTCTTATATTGGTCTAATATGGAATTGTTCGCAAACAGATCAAATAAACTTGATTCCCACATCTGAGATTGAAACTGTTGGGGATTTATTTTTCTTTCTGTTTGGCAATTTAAGGCAAATGTTAGGCTAAGTAGACCCATATAAGAATACGCTCTATTCTACTTTTTATTCAGAAGTGCAACCTTACCGCTATGTTATCCTATTAATTTAGTGATGAAAAGTCACGGATCGTCATTCATTTGGTTTGATAGTTATTGAATGGTAAATGGATTTCATTTGATTGATCGATTCGATTTGGTTTGGTTTGATTGGTTAATGGTTTGATGAGTTGGGTGGTTGTTAATTTGAAGTTTGAAGGCATGTTACATAAAGGCGAAAGAAACGTAAAGAAGAAGATGAGCATGTGTGGATGTAAGGCAGAAACAGAACATAGAAAGCAGCAGCAAAAGCAATAATAACAGCTACAACAGTTAGAGAATAAAGCATGTGCTGCTCTTTTGAATATTTACCATAAATGACGATCTGCAATCACAATGACTTCATTCAATCTGTCGCAACTTACCCGTGAACGTTTATTGGTATTGTAGTTCTTCGAATTCTGGAAAATTAAGCGCACATCCTTGGCAAAGTCTAGCGGATCATCATAATTGCCACCAAGCAAATCCTCTTTGACTGTGCGCAAGTCCATAGGCGTGGCAATAATTTCCAAATAGTCGGGAAACTCAATTGTGTCAACAGGCTCACGAAAGGGCAGTGAGTCCGGACGAGTCCACATTAGATCCAAAAGCTGTCGGCAATCGGATCGCCAATCGCCATCGGAACGTATACGATTTGAGCTGCGAAAAAAATAGAGGTTTATTAGTGAATACTATAAACTGCAGAAAGGCGTTCTATCTATATTTACCGTCGCGTTGAGGACACACGTTGTCGTGCTGCTGCTGCTGCCGCCGACGTAGTGGGCCCTGTGCTAGTCGATGGCACAACATCAGAGTCGACCTCATTCTCTGACTCTGACGAATGATAAACGTCTACGAGCTGGTGGTAAACGGCAGCCACATCAATCTCATCCGGTTCCCTGAAAGGAATACAAATATTTATCTAATATTTTATGACCCATCATCATGTTTACCTTATGATGCGCAAGCACAAGTCCGTCACAATTCTGGCATGCTTGACAATACTTGTATGACGGCGGTTATATTGTTCGGCGTTGGTAGCAAGGTATCGCACATCGAATTGGGCAGTTGTGATGCGCCTGTAGAAGTGATTCTCGAAACGAGACTTAACGGTCGTCAAATCGATGGGATACTCAATCAAATAAGCATAGTCGGGATATATGTTTAAGTCCACGGGTGCAAGAAAGTGCTCAGCAATGGAAAGCCGCATGACCTGAGCAGAGAACATTATTAAGTTGGTTAATTTAAAATATGCAAATTCTGGCATACCTGCTCAAGTCCATTGATAATGCGTCGACAGGTGCCATCGCGATCACCGCGATGCCATTCCTCTGACTTCGGCTGATACAGTGTGGCACGAATTTCCTCCGGTAGAACGGGTACCGCACCTCCCACCTCATCGGGCAGTCGCTCCTCATCTACTGGTTCCATATCCCATGGACTCATATATTCGTATTCACCATTATCCCAACGCACGCGGAAGCACATGAAAAAGGATTCGGGAAAATCGGCAGACAGCGCACGGCGTGATTCAATCTGTCCCATCCACCATCCGTCGCCGATCATACAACGAAACCGATCGCCAATGCTCCAATTACGCTGCACCGCCAAATCGAAGGTCTGACGCAGCACCAAAAAGTCCAGTACATCGGGCATATCGTGATATTTGATTTTAAATGTAGTACCCGTCATATTGCCGTCATCATCGATCATGGCCAGCTTCAGGCAGCACAAACGTGGCGGACGTATCTCGTATTTAATGCCAATCACGCGAACTAACTCGTGATCACGCAAAGTGCGAAAGTTCCAAGGCTCCGAGCTGTGTGACAGTTTATAAACCTTTTTCAAACGCACTGCCTCCAAATAGCGTTGATGGCCCTGTCGAAAGTACACCACCTCGTCGCCCATTTGTGGATAGTAGGGCGCCTTGCGTGGTATCACTTCCGACAGCCATTCGGCAGGTCGATAAAGCTCGGGTATTTCGCCATTCGGTGCCGCAGGGGGTATCAACACACGTTTGCGGCCACGCTTTCGTGATTGAGCCTGCGTCTGTCCCTCACCAGCAGCCTCGTCATCGCTGCTGTCATCACTGACAGTCCGACGTCGTGAGAGAGGCTTGCGTTTCGAACGTTTTGGTGGCTCCAAATTTGGTCCAGGTGTATCAGCGACCCAATCGGAATAATCTGAGCTATCTGTTTCGGATTCATCGCTAGAATCTTCTAAATTTTCTTCAACATTCGAATAACTGGTATCACCAGATGAGTTCGACGTGTCCTCTTCTTCCTCCTCCTCATGCGCAGGCGCCGCATCATCATCATAATGTGCCTCTTGATCCCGAACAGCACGGGTACGATATGCGGGTTGTTGTCCACTCTGTGCGCCACGCCGGCGCCCTGGACGACCGGCACCATTGGACCGTGTATTTCGTGGACGTCCAACTCCGGCTTGTTGTGCCGAGGCCGCACTGGCAGTGTTGATCATAATCGGCCGTCGACGCATCTCACGCTTGTACTCCTGTATCTCGAACTGGCCGGCAGAGTAGATGGTGTGCTTAAGGGCTTGTAGTTGTCCATATTTAAGCGGACGTACATAAGTACGACGCACAAATTTTATTGGCAATGGCTGCGCTGGAGGTTGGGGGGTTGGCGGTTGCTGTTGCTCCGATGGAGGACGGCCCCATTGTACACCTTGGCGTGGCGTACTGGCGGCTTCAGACATGTGGCGTCGGCCAAACGCGTTACTGCCGCTCGCACCACCAAGTACATTACCAGCTCCGGGCAAACTACCCCGCGATGGGTTCCTGCCATTCGAATCTGGTAGTTGATCCTGTCCCTGCCGCAACACCAAACGTTCGTATGATTGATTCGCATTGCTGGCTGCTGAATCATTAGTATTGGCATTACCCTGACGATTGGCTAGAGCGGCAATCATGCGATCAATGTGCAAGAAATTCGCGTTTGCTGCCGATGGAGCCGGTGGAGCACCCGCATTTACAGTGGCATTTACGTTATCTTCAATAACAATGCCATCGATACCGACTGTTAGGTTGGGTATCAATTGATCCGTGCTGCAAGTCTCCCGGCCTGGTACAAAGCGTTGATACTTGGCCGGGTGCGGATTGCCATCGGCATCGACGAGAAATGGTGGTGGCATAAGATGCGGCATAATCTGCGTTTGTTCGTCTACAACGTGGTGTTGGGCATCGCGAAGGAGTGGACGAAAATCCGTGTGAAAAAACAATTCATTGGGCAGCTAGGAAGGAAGGAAAAAGAATTACATAAATTGAAAATGGAATAAATCCTAATACTTACAATTTTGTACTTCTCCACCCCAATACCCAGGCCAAAAATTAAAATGTGTCCGTGTGAATCGGTGGCTGCAATCATTGTCCCGTCCGGCGACCATTTGGCGTCGAATACACTGCCATGGCCCTGGCCATCAATATCATTAAAGAATCGGGCCACACTTATGCCCTGCTCAATGTCCCAAAGAAATACTTGGCCATCATGACCGGCAGAGAGCAAGACGTGTTCATCTTTTGGATTCGATTCAAGTACATACAATTCATCCTTGTGACCACGCAGTACGCGATGAAGCTTGGCAGTTTTGGATTCCCATATTTTAATCTGTTCGGAAAACGCAATAGTTTTTTGTGCTATGGACTAGGCTACAGAATTTAACCAATAATACTAACAGTAAAATCATTGACGGCAGTAATAACATATCTGTCCGATGCATCCCACGCAACCATGGTAACTTTTAGTTTTTTGCCTTCCTCTGGCTCTGGACAACTATAGGGAACATTCGTTAGTTCACAAACTTATTATTTTTTATCCGACTTACCTTCGGAGCCGTTCGGTCATACACAGCTTTACGCTCTTCCACTGCTGCGACTCAAAGGTCCAAATGTGAGCTGTGCCATCCTTGCTGCCAGATATGAACCGCAGTCCCCGATGTGACCACTGTACCGAATCCACAGCATCTGTATAGGCTTCCGTTTCCAAAATGCGCTTCGGCCCATCCTCTCCCATCATATAGACACGTACATGATGATCTGCCGAACCGGCGGCCAAAAACATGCCCCCCGGAGAGAAAGTTGTGCACATCATTTGCGCTTGTCCCGGGCGCAACTTCTCGTGATATTGTGTGGGTTTTGGAGCAAAAGTTATTTTCTGACCACGTGGCGTCGAGTATTGCCAGAAAGCAATTGAACCATCTGTGCTGGTTGTTACCAAGTACTTCAGATCGCTACGAGGAGAAGGACAGAAATTTACCGAGGTTACCATGCCAGTGTGTGCAGCTAGCACAGCAATGGGCGATGTGGTTTGCATGTCCCAAACCCGTAATATGCGATCCACAGATCCAGCAGCAAGCATGGTATTGTCCAAATTAATGGCAATATCTGTAATTTCCGCGGAAGCGCCTCGCAGAGTGGCCAACAGACGTCCATCCGTAGCAGACCAAATTTTAATGAGTAAGTCATCAGCTCCAGTTATAATGTAACGACCGGTTCGATCGAAGAGCACACAGTACACCGAGGACAAATGGCCAACGGTACGACGCAAAAGTTTAATCTTTCCATAGAGACCCGTGGGCACGAGTAACTTACGACGCACTGATCCTCCATATTCCCGCCCCGTGAGCACTTTAGCTGTAATTAAATAAATTATTTATATTGGAACTTGTAAATATAACCGCAGGTTTTGGACAAAACACTTACTTAGATTATGTGGGGTTAGTGTGATTGCAGAGTCTGGCAGTGAGACGGCATTGAGGCGTGTGATATAATCCAGCTGAGTACGGTGTTTGTAGACGGTGTCTTTTGTGCGTAACAAGCTCTGCCGCCCAGAGCCTAGAAGTGAACTTATACCTAGCACGCTTGGGGCCAGCTCCCGATCCATAAGTGGTCCCAGACGACTGCATAATTCCAGCAAATGATTTGAACTGATGTGCCGGTACTTATCTTCCTACAATATTAAACGGATTTTTTCCCTTTAAATTTCATCATAATCGATAACAAACCGTCGATAACAAATACGGTGCAGCTGCTTCATAAAGATATAACTATCTCACTTTAACATACGTATAAATGGCTTCCAGAGCAGTGGCTAGCCTTGAAATGCCGTTTGTGACTATGCCTGTGTGCTTCGCATGTATAGAAAGTGAAGCGGACATCTTGCTTTCACAGAATTTGTTAAAAAAAAATTACTATGCAAATTTTCAATTTTGAATATTTTTCAAAATTTCTTTTAAATTGCAAAATTATAAAATATTTGCACATCAGCTTAGTTAAAATTACGTTTAAAATTTTTCATATTTTAAATTTCACTTTTCTTTCATTATATTAATCATTTATATCTTAATTTCATGTTTATTGCCCACCTTTAATTTCAATTAATTGCAAAAAGGTAATATTTTTAATTTACACACCGACACACATGTACTGACTTTTCAATCAATCAATGAACGTGACGTCACAAAGCAAGCACACACGCGCGCACAAAGCAGCGAGAAAATTACACCAAATTTCACTTACGCAAGCAGTACCACCTTGCAAAATGAAATACAATGCTTAATTAACACACAAATATTTATACACTCACCAATTCAGCAAAGGTCTGCTCGTGCTCATTGCCCTGCCAGTCAATGCGTCGGGGCAGAACCTGTAGCAAAGGAAATAGGGAAGTCGTTATCAGTTGCACTCACAATGACGTCGCTGCTGCCGCCGGGGACACCATACAATCATAGTCATCCATTTGTTACCTACTTTTATTACGGGGCAGACGAAGGTTCGGACGGACGTGATTCAGGCAGACTGACAGACTCCCATGGCTAGCACACTACATTTCAGTTTTCAGTATAGCTTTGAACTCTGAAATAAGCAGACGGCTGGCTAGCTGGCTGGCAGGCAGACGATTGGACTTGTCGCACTGCCGGCTGCGCTACAACAACAACAACAGAAGCTGCGAGACCAAAACAAAATAAACAAACGGTCATCAAGTTTTGCATAATTCGTAATGAGCTACCAAATCCTTGCCCATTCAAATCACACCTCCTGGTAGGAGCCCTAGTCGACACACCCACAACAGCCCACTTACCTGCTTTTGCTCCAACTCCTGAACCAATACCTGTTAAGTTAAAAACAAAATTCAGTTCGGTTAGCAAAATGTTTGTAAACAAAACAAATTCAAACATTGAAAAATGCACGGCGGCTCAAAAAGCGCATCCGATCACCGACCTTTGCTGTCTCTTTCAGCGGTCCCGCTGCCAGATATTTGGATATCAGGAAGTACAATTCTGTAAGAAAGACAATGTCGCACACATTTAATGCAACAAGTTGCTATGAAATTGCATATAAGTATGGTAAAAATGCAATGTTTTCACTGGCAATGTTTGGCAATTGTATTCTCAGTTACGAGCAAGGCAACTGAAGCCAACCAGCCTAGCACCTCCCCAGATTCGAGGGTCACAAGCCAGGCAATTTGTGAAAATGGCCTATTTTTGGAAACTTAACGCACCTGGCACTAGTACATTATTTGAATGGTGCTGCCTGTTATCCATTATACATTTCGAAACACACTTTAAATTATTACAAAATTGACTTGTACTTTCTCACAAAAAATTCTTTTTTTCTGCTTCTTCTTCTTATGCGATTGCTACAAGCTGTCATTCAGCATGCTACAGAAATGTATCGATATGAGCCTGGGTATCGAAACGATATCACTTCGATATGTGCGATAGTGGTATTTTTTAAACTATTTTAGGTATTAGGTGCGACGGCCACCTTTACTACGTCAAAAGACGTCTGGACCGACAGCCGACATACACTCTTGGTGCCAGCAGATGCGATATTATATCGGATTTTCACTGCGCACAGTGTTTTTCATGTTGCACATGTAACGAAGGCTCCAGCAGAAACAAAATAATTACGACTCGGCGAAGTTAAATGTACGCACACAACTTTAAGCTGCAACGGTAGTTCACAATTCGCTACTATGGATTGCAATTTGGGCAGCGAAATAGGCCAGAAGATGCGCGTAAGTATGGGGCTTATACGCGGAAAATCAATGAACTCGTAATCTACTTTTCAATAAATTATGGCATCGCTTTCCATATCCACATTCCACACTTTTGCGCCCACAGAGTGCCGTAAAGGCTAAGCTCCTGGAACTTGGTACTGGCGGCTCGGCTGGTTTTATTGACGACGAATTGCCGGACTACGTCATGGTGATGGTCGCAAATAAGCGCACCAAACAGCAAATGAATGCAGAACTCAATCTGTTCTTGGGCGATCAAACGGACCTCTTTGTTACTTGGTTGCACGAAGTGCTTCAAAAGCTGCAGGAAGTGACACTGCCTGCATCAAGTGGTAAGCTTAAGCTTAAAAATATTTGTCATTTACATGCTAAAAAATTGGGTAATTTTGCAGCAGCCAGTAAAAAGCGGAAATCAGAAAAGGCGAAGGAGAAAAAAGTTGGGAAAAAGGAAAAAAGAGGCCATAGGAAATCGGGCGATGATGCACAGCTTTATCCGATATCCAACGAGCCGGCAACGTCAGATGGCGTTCCGGTAATTAACTCCATCACTGACGTGTTCGCCGAGGAACTTTTGGAAAAAGCTAAAAAGACCTTGGATGTGGATACTGATTTGAAGGATGAAATACTGCAAAAGAAAAAGAAGCGCAAATCTTGCGATGAACAACTACATCATATGGCGGGTGCTTCAGAAGAAGGATCGACAAAGCAAGATTTTGATATACCAACTATGTCGGAAATCTCGTCGACCACTGCTGCATCCAAAGACAACACTGACGGAGCAATCTCAAGTGGCAATCGTGAGAAAGATCTAGCTGAATTAGCCGAGATACAGAGGAAAATTTATGCTGCCAAGAAACACCTGCGCAAAATTGGTGAACTAGAAGCCGATGAAGAAATTGATGATGATGAAGATGAGGATTTTATAAACTTGAACGAGCAAGAAGAATCTGTGGGCAATGACGACGAGGAGTCCCAAAAATCAACACAAGAGACGACGCGAAAAGTCAGGAGTCCTATTATTTTCAAAAAACGAGCAAAGACTCCCGAACCAGCGGCAACAAGCAAAGAGCAGGTCCCAACGACACGTGATAAAGAGGTGGAGCGTCAGCCAGAGCACAAACCACGTGAACAGACCGAAAAAACTTCAGAGGAACGCAACGAACGGCGACCTGTGCACGAGCGCCTCGGTTCTAAGCCCCAGCCGCTGGAGCGAGTGCAACGAGTGCAAAAGCAGCTCTATGTGCCCGCCCATCGACGCCGCACCGAACAGGAGGCGGAAAGGCAGCGGAGCAGAGAACGCATTCAACGAGAAAGGGAGCGCTCACGCGAACGTCGCAACAGTCGCGAACGAGAGCGACAAGACAGTCTGCGTGAATCAGCCAGAAATAGACGCTCTTCGCCGCTACCGCCTCCAAAGGACAAAGTTGTGCAGCGTTCGCTCTCCAGTGAAAATACTATAGTAAAGCAACGAGTTGTTTCGCGTGTCATTGTGGCGCCCAACAAGACACCAGAACCATCCGATGATGAGGATTTGCTCGAGAAGCCTGTCAACTCAGTTATCAAAATTAAGCCCAGACCACAAGTGTCTCCTCGGCGACAAGCGTGTAAGAATTTGCTGCTGCGTGCTGTAGCCGATGCACAACGCTCAACAATATTGGCTAAGCCCTCCCCCACTTCAGCATCGAAAAAAGACAACGATGAGCCTGTGCTCATAAGTGCGACGCTGGGCAAGCGTAAAGCCACTGAACGCTGCACAAACCCCACAAATTATCGTGAAGTGGAACGGGAACGTGCCAAACGTAGTGCACCCAACAACGAGCTCTTCAGACGTACCACGCGGGAGCTCGTCGTCAATGTGCTGCAACACGATAAGCGTTCAAGGGGTCGTGAACGTGAACACATAAAAGCCAAACTAGTGGAGGAGGAATATGTACCGACACTGGGTAGGGACAAATACAGTGCAGACCTTGAGCCTTATGTACCCCAGATTATAGATCCAACGGATATTGATATGCACCTGACTTCCAATGATGAGTCCAGCATTGTTGGAGCTGGCCCAAAGACACAGTTCGTGGTCACCTTAAATGGTAAGCGCCAGCCTTTCAGGCCCATTGAGGCCAATCAAATCGAGATACAGAGATATTATATACGAAAAGAAAACATATATTTTAAAATATTTGTATCCTGTGTCCAAAGAAATGTTTGTAACACTTTTTTTTAACCACATATGTTTATATCTATGTGTGATCTCTAATGGGATAGGGTTACAGTCCTCGATCTATGGATTTAGCATTTCTTAAACCCCATAAAAGCAATGTTGTCAATGTCAATGTCTGTCACCAACTATATTAACTAACTGTTGTCCTATTAGCTACTATTAAGTGTATTTAATCTGTTTGGTTAAAATGCTTATTTAATATTTATATTACATTTCCAATAGGTGAAAAATCATTGGGTCCATACCGGAAACGTTCAAGTGCCTCACGCAAACGCACACCCTCGCCCACAACGCCACAAGTGTCCTCATCTTCAGCCGCCCATAACAGTACTGAGCCTTCATCTACCACATCGTTGGGGGGCAACAGTCGTCGACGCAAACCCGATGGGAAATCCAGGGAGCGCAATTCATCGCATTCACCGACTCTGAGCAACACGCCGCCGCCTTTGATATCACGCAGTCTGAATCGCAGCGAAGTCTTGCGGCAGCCAACAGAAATTAAGAAGATCATCATAAAAAGCGATACGGACGAGGAAGATGAGCCATCGCTACAATCAAACAAGGGGAATGGCTCGCCAAGAAAGCGCTCGGTCACAAAACGTCTGGGCTCCTCTGTGGTCGCTACTTCCTCATCATTACTAACAGTGGCGGCGACGGCTGCTAATGGCTATAACAAATCTAAAACTAAGCAGGAAGAACGATCAACTACGCCACCACTGCCACCCAAAAAGCTGGCTGACAAACGGAGTGCCAGCAAGGAGGAATTTCTGACGGCAGCAGAGCCAGCACTTCCGCAGAAAAACAAACACACGCCAATACGTTTCACCTTAAAGAATGATGAGGAACTAGTGCCGCAGAAAAAACGGCGTTCCGATAGTCAGGAGGAGCGTGACAAGCCTGTCCGTGATACGTCAACGGAACGCCGCAAAATTTCAATACGCACAGCCGAGGACCGAAAATATGATAATCTCCCGGCATGTAAGTATCATAATAGACAAATATCTATACTCTACCATACATTTTTACTCACTCCCTTTCAACTGTGAATTGGTTTTGCAGTAAGCGCAGTTAGTGTGGACTCTACAGTTTTGAAGGTGTCTAAACCGAAGGAACGCTGCATATATCATCCGAATTGCACTAAACAGTTCTGTGAATACTACCATCCGACGGCGCCCTGTAAATCGTTCCCCAATTGCAAGTTTGCCGACAAGTGTATGTATTCCCATCCAAAGTGCAAGTTCGACATGGCTTGCATGAGCGTCGACTGCAATTATGCACATAGTGGCCCGCGTGATCTCAGTCACGTACAGCTGACAGCACCGCCTTTATGTAAGGATAAAACATGAATATCCCCACCGTACAATTTAGATGATAATAGTATTATTATATTCACCTTAGCCTCACACGTTATACCGGTGCAAAACTACAAATCTATCTCGGCACCAATCACCACAACTACGGCGACCACGATGTGTAAATATTATCCGAACTGCACCAACTTGGGGTGCACTTTCTATCATCCGAAGCCGTGCCGGTACGGCAAGAACTGCATCAATAAGCTGGAGTGCGTCTTTTACCATCCGGAAATGCAGAGCAAATTCAAATGGGTCGCCTCATTGGGCTAGGATACGACCATAATTTGCGTTCTCTAGACCAAAGCACCAGCCAAGCTCGTTGAAGCCATCTTGAGCGAAGGGCCTTTTCAGCAATTATGGATATTATATTATTCGTTTTGAGCTATGTTTTTAATTTATCCACGGAGAGTTATACTGGAATTATGTTTTCAATCATCCATGATTGATTAGGCATACAACTATTTAATATTTTATTTAGAAGTTAGTGCACGCATCTCCTAACATTGTTGTAAAGCGAATAGAAGATAAAAGAACTGCATACGTTTTACATCATTTAAGCAATTATAAACACGTCATGCTAAAGTCGACAAATAAAATTAGAAAAAGGAAAGAAAGAAAAACGAAATTGGTACAAATTACAAATAAAATTGGTTTGAATGTGGGGGCTTGAAAATATTCACTTTGGATTTTAAATTTTTAAATTAGGTATTTTTAATTGAGTAGCAAACTAGCATTCATACCTTTTATAAATAGTGTGGGACTGGAACTATATCTTCCAATTTTCGCAGGAATCTTGAAAATCGATTCTTGAGAAAATTTCTTGCAATATATCCATTTTGCTGCTTTTAAAATTAAACAATATCATTCTGAATAAAAATACACAATTATTGGTGCGATAAGTAATTAAGATGTTTAAATTTATTATGCTGGACAAATATATCCCGTATAGGATTTCGTTAAATAAAATAATTCCAATAAAAAACTAATTTTAATTTAAAGGGCCTAATAATTCCATCGCTATAGAACTGATATTGATAGAAGGTACACCATTTGGATTTACAATATTTTAAATTTTGCAATTCTAGGCATACTCTAAAAGTATTGCGGTTATTTTTAGGTTGGTTTTCACGCTTTAAATAATCGAGAAAATACATTATGTTTCCTAATTTTAAAGCATATTTTATTACACGGGCAAACACTGAGTGTTCAAACATTTGACCACCAACTGTTTTGAAAAAGATTTAAAAAACTTTAAACGCTATTTATGGAAAACAAATGGGACGCCAAAGTAAGAGCATATTCAATGGTGATTTGGTGCTTAAAGACTTCTTAGACATTTACACATAAATGTATAGCACAATAAAAGTTATTGGGTTTTAGGAAAAAGTCAAAATATTTCATATTTATTATTATGTATAGTACAGTCTCTTAATGTTACACTTAAATATGCTAGAGCAAAATATTTCGTTTACTTAAGAATTACATTCGTACACAAAAAATACAAATACGATTTCATAAGGCCACATTAACTGATATATGTTTGTATGTATATTCGCATATATTTATAGGATTTTGTTTAGCTCAGCTAATTATTTTTAAAAAGGCATACAAATTTATATACAAAATACTCGGATGCGGTCCATCTACGGACTATTATTGCGTTGCCTTGGAATGTGGGTGTGTATGGTGCATCTCTACTTTGTTCGTAGCTTATAGTAGATATGATCAAGGAATTGAGAGAACGGGGCGCATAAATACTGAGTGAATATCTAGATCGCGCCCTGCCTCTGAAACTATATAACGACTATATAGTGATTGCCATATTTATATATATATATATATATAACACTACAATAAATAGACAATGGTATTATATATATTATAAGCTAACTAAAGCGTAGGCATTCAAGTGTCGTTAGTTTAACTAATTGTATGTGGTTTACATTCGTGTTAATTAGGTGGTCTGTGGCTGTGGAAGCACCTTAATGGGTAACGAAAGTAAAAGAGGTTGGCTTAGTACACAAAAGAGAAAGTAGCGAAAAAAGTCTGTCTCTTTGTATATTAATATGGGCGGATTGAAAATATCTTTCGTTTGCTTTGCTAATCAATCTTTTGCGTTAACTAAATAAGCCGTTCCTCTGGTGGAGGCTTCAGCACATTGTCCATTTCAAGTCGTGGATTGCAATACTCCTGAGCGCTAGGACTGTAAGTTCCGCGAGTGGCCCTCTTATTTCTCGCCATCACCAAAAATGTGCCCAGGAGAGCCCCAGCAATAAGCAAGAGGACTACTACGACGGGTATTACAATGATGGCAATATCTGTGGTCGAGGGGCCGTCGTCCTTGGCAGTGATCTGGGGAGTGAGCGGTTAGGACCAATTAGTCAACTCACACAATCAGATATAATGTTTGCAAATAGCTTTACTTACCGTAGCGGTGCAGTTCTTTCCGGTAAAACCTTCCGTACAATTACAATAGTAGTCTACCTCTTCGCCGCAGTTCTCCTTACACTGTCCACCATTAGCGCATACATCCACGGCGTTACAAGGATCGGTGAAATTACAATAGGCACCGCAGAAGGGCTTCTGACAAACACACTTGAATGTGCCCGGCAAATTTATGCAGCGACCGAGGCCGCCGCAATATTCTACACTGAGATTACACTCATTAATGTCGGTTTCACAGTGGGGACCCTCGAATCCGGTGAGCGAACAATTGCATTCGTAGCCACCAACTAGATCCTTGCATGAACCACCGTTCATGCATGGGTTTGAGGCACATTCATCGATTTCCTGCTCGCACAGACGACCGGTGTACCCCAAGCTGCACTTGCAAGTGGGCAACTAAAAGAAAGAATTAGTTTGTGAAAGTCCAGTTGACAATACATATGCCACAGGGTTTTATTTACCATATCTGTGGTTAAGCACAGACCACCGTTCTCGCAAGGCGTCTGCTCACAGAAGGGAATATCACAAAGTGGCCCCTCAAAGCCCGTAGAGCATGTGCAGGTAAAGTTATTACCCGTTTGAGCATCTGTGGAAAAAAGATCAATTAGAAACAGCTCCATTAGCCGTAGGTAGAGCATCTTTTGTATTAAAGATCACATCTATCTAAGGTACAAAATTTTTTAGTTCTATATTAGTACTTACTGAATCCATTCTCGCAGCTCGAACCATTGCGGCACGGTTGATTCTCGCACGTCATTTGCTTGAGGACATCACACTGAGGGCCGGTGTAGTCATCCGTGCACTCACATTTAAAGGCGGCAATGAGATCGGTGCACTTGCCACCATTGTGGCAAGGCTGGGTAGAGCATTCGTCGATATTTTGTTCGCAGTACCGGCCCTCGAAGCCGGGCTGACACTGGCAATAGAAGTCAGCCACCTGATTGAGGCATGTGCCATTGTTTTCGCAGTGCGCATTCAGACACTCATCGATGTCCGTGCCACAATCATCACCTTCGTAACCTGGCAGGCAGGTGCATGCATATTCTTCGGAGGGTGCATTACAAGAGCCACCATTCTTACAATCCGTGTTGAAGCACAAGGTGCATCCCTCCGCTGGTCTCGTAGAATTTAAACGGAACTGAGCTTGTAATTGCACTGAAACATTCTCCGTGTGGGGATAGAGCTCTGCATTGGAGAAGTACGGAAGTAAAAGATCTCCAACACGTGCCTCACCCAGGCAGCCCTTGAATTGGGAGCCTTGTTGTGCAGAGACTGTGGTTCCGCGCGCCTGACGAGACTCCGGCATACCACCCAAATAGACTTGAGTGCTGCTTGAGAGCAGTTCCTGGAAAGCGGCCTGATCAATGTCTACGGAGAATCCGGGAGTGGGATCCACCATGGATTCCCAGCCTTTCCAGCCACCCTCTAATTTACCATTATGTGCCCGCAAATAGATACGACTCCATTCACCATCGGTGTTTTCCTTTTCAAAACGTGAGGATTCGCCAATATGAAGCTGCGTTAGCTTCCAGGTGACGGTAACACGTCCCCCGTTGACACCAATTTCGAAAAAGCTATCGTTGTTATCAATGAAGAGGAGAGTACCACCAGCCCGCGTACGATAGGCAATCTCAATGACCGGTTTAAGCAACTGCTTGTTTCCATTAGGCACGCCAATTTCTTCGGCCACCTGCTCCTTGAAGTACGAGAAAGCTAACGGTGCACGTTCTTGGCCAGTAAATGTTATATTAGTTAGGCATTCGTAGCCATCGTCCAAGTTTTGACACACGCTTGCACCTGGACACAAAATCAACTGACAGAATTCGATCTCCTGACAATCTTTGCCCTTATAGCCATTGGGACACTTGCAGGTATAGTCATTCCAGGTGTTGCGGCACTCAGCATTGTGCCTGCAGGGGTTCTTGCGACACAGGTCATCGGAAACCTCACCGGGAAGCACCGAAGTGCGATCAATGCTTACTGCTCCGAAGGGCTTAGCATTAACATTCACGTCCGTCACATTCAGCGGATACATTTCCACGATCATGTTAAGCGAGCCGTTGCTTACTTTGACATCCTGTATAATACCCTTGAAATAGTCTTTGCTGTCATCCTCCTTCGCTGTTACACCGCTGCCCAAGCTTTCATCTAAAGTTATTAAGCCGGGTTCCGTACTTGCCGGCAACAGAGATTCCCGCGTGGGTGCTGGACCTCCTAAATAGAGAACCTGAGCATCCAGTAGTCCGGTCGTTGACAGGGTCTTGCGGAAATACTCGGTTCCATTGAGCTTGACCTGCACCAAAGTTTGATTGCGTACCACCTCGATGAGATGATTGTAGCCATTGTCCAATTTCTGTCCTCCTACGGTGTAAGCCTCTGGGGTGCCATTGAATTGCATCCTCACCAACAGTTCCCCGCCATGCAGTTTGGCAGCCACATAGGAGTCACCAATGTCTTAAAACGAGACGAGATTAGGTGTTAAGCTAGCTCAAAATAAATTCCTAATACTACTTACTTTTCGTAGGCATTTTGCGAGGATCGCTGCCTAAGTAGAAGACCTGACCTGTGGGTTCACGAGTGCGTATAAACATCGAAATGTCTAAAATGGAGCGTATGGCGCGTCTAGCCACATCAGTAGTTTCTACTATGACGGCAGAGTGCGTGGTGTTTTCATGGCCAAAGGTGGCAGCTGTCATATCTACGAGGAAAGAGAAACAAGAAAAGAGGTTAAAAGTCCGTGCTGGGCATTAGTGTCGCATGGAATACTTACTGTGCTGACAGGTATGCCCAAAGAAGGGTCTTGGGCAATGGCAGGCAAAGGTGTGCCACAGATCTGTACACTCGCCATTAGAGTGACACGGATTGGGTTTACATTGCTCTGTGCGCGGACAGCCGCTCTGCACATAGGAGAGCTTTGTATCCGCGTTGGTATCGTTTTCATTTTGCTCATCCGGAAAGATCCATCTACCATTCACCACAACATCCTGCATGCAGCCGACAAAGCTGGAGGGCTGATGCGTCAAGTGGCGCAAATATGATTTCAAATTAGGTATGGTTCCTCCCAGATAAGTCAATGGGAACGATGGCTGACTGTTATTTGCCGTCTCGTAAGAGCCGACTGGAAATATGGCCTGCTCATCGTTTGCTGACAGAACCAAATGGGATGTATTAATGGCCACAAAGACCTTGTGCCAGTTACTATCGTTCAGCTTAGATCCGATGAAAACACCCTCCCATTTATTGAGCAGGGAAGAGTGCAAGTTGAGGCGACCATTAATCAACTCAAGTATGTAACTGACGGGCTCATTTTGTCCACCCGAGGTACCAAAGGCCAAGACGCCGTTAGGCAATGTGGTCTTAAATTGCAAATTGATGTCGTAGCCTTCGTCGCGTTGCGTCTTCACCGTTATTAGACTGCTAACCACCATGGAGAGTGTGGTGGTCTTCTCGCAAGTTTCTCCTTGGAACCCATGCTCACATGAGCAGTTGAACAAATGTATCGTTTCATCAACGAGATAGGGACGACAGGTGCCGCCATTCAGACAAGGCACACTGGTGCATCCAATCAACGGAACGGAGCAGTTCTTTCCACCAAAGTTGGCATCGCAATCGCAATCGTAGTCATTGATTTGATCGATACATGTGCCATTTTGACAAGGATTATAGCGATCGCATTCATCGATATTCATCTCGCAGTGCGTTCCTTCAAAGCCCGGATCGCATTCGCAGGTATAGGCGCCAATCTATGGAAAAACCGGTTTGTTATTCGCGCTCTCACGTCCCTTTAAAGTGTACTATACATTGTATGCTTATCTATCATTATTTCATTATAGGTTTGTATAGTCAAGCACACGACTACACTTACCCCATCATTACAGGTTCCATGCTTGCTGCACGGATTACTCTCACACTCATTAATGTTGATCTCGCAATTTTTGCCAATAATACCAGGAACACAAACGCACTCATAGCTGCAATAATATCCATTAGCATATCAGCATGTAAGTAGAGTAAAATTTGAATTGTTCGCTTACCCGCTGGCGTTCTCAAAACTAAATGGCTGGCTAAAAATCTTGGGTAAGTCCATGACTCTACTTAGTTGATACAGCGTCGTATTGGATCGCTCCAGACAGTTGCTATTATATTGACAGGGATTGCTTTCGCACTCATTAATGTCCAGTTCACAATTCTTCCCCTTGTAGCCGGCGTGGCATTGGCAATTGTAGTCCTTGACAAGGTCTTGGCACACTGCACCATTGGTGCAAGGATTGGATGCGCACTCATCGATGTTCAGTTCGCAGTTCTGGCCCTCATAGCCGGTACCACTGCAATCGCAGTGGAATCCTCCCAACTCGTCTATGCACAGACCGTTGTTGAGGCATGGTGCCGAAACGCAGTCATCTATGTCAATGTCACAACTACGACCCGTCATTCCAGGAATGCAGTTGCAGGTGAAGTTGTTGATCATGTCTATGCAGGTGGAGCCATTCGAGCAAGGATTGCTTATGCATTCGTCAATGTCGATTTCGCAATTGTAGCCCTCGTAGCCGGGCTGGCAGACACACTCGTATGCATTGATCTAACAGGATAGAAATAAAACCATTATGTGTGTGTACGAAAAACGGGTTGACTTCATCCAATGACTAGATCCAATTCTATATTCGTTCAATAGCTCTAATTTACTTCTAAGTAAAGCTGAGCATAGACATCAAATGCGAATTTACATGCAAGGGGTAAGCTTCATTAGAACAGGACTCTCTACATAGAGGACTCACGAACTCACTTGTCTCAAAATCCGATGCTTTCCGTATTTAAAGAAAAACAACTAATTATACTTTATTAACTGTATTGGATCATTGCCCTCGCAATCTTTATTTCCATTACCCACTTACCTTATTGTTACAAGTGGCGCCATGCAGACACGGATGACTCAAGCACTCATCTACATCGGAGTCGCAATGGATGCCCGTGAACCCGGGCGTACAATAGCATTTGTAGGATCCCTTCTCATTTTTACAAATGCCATTGCCGCATATCTTTGGCTGAAGTACACATTCGTCCACATCGTTGGCGCAATTACGTCCCGTCCAGCCACGTGCACACGTGCACTCGAAATCCCCATTGGGCAGATCTGCACATTCGCCGCCGTTTTGACAGGGTTGGGTGGCACATTGATTGCAGACCTTATCGGGCGGGCATATGCATTGATTTTGGGCGCATATCATGGGCTCCTGACAGTTGAGGGGACTGCAGCTCTCGGCCTTTTCACAACGATCACCAGAGTAGCCGACGGCACAGTAGCAATGGGTTCCATTCATGGAGCAGGTTCCGCCATTCAGACACTTTCCATTGGTGGCATTACAATTGATGGGCGTGAGAGCCAAGGCAGAGGCTCCGCTGGCGTCTCCTACGCTTTGCTGGCAGTTGTAACCTAGAGGTATATTACTTTTTAGTAACGTTTCAGGACTCTGCGTATAAGGATTGCAACTGTACTTTGTTCGTTATTTTTAGTACTAAATGCAAAGCATATAAAACAA
Source organism: Scaptodrosophila lebanonensis (assembly GCF_003285725.1). Lineage (NCBI taxonomy): Eukaryota > Metazoa > Arthropoda > Insecta > Diptera > Drosophilidae > Scaptodrosophila > Scaptodrosophila lebanonensis. The sequence continues at coordinate 2,275,772 of NW_022060558.1, forward strand.
TACTACTTCACTAGGTACGATATACTATATTATATATATATATACAGTTAGAATAGGAATATATGCCAAACCTGTGTATCCACTAGCACATATACAGGTATAATTGCTACTATATCCTATACAGGTGCCACCATTCAAGCAATTTTCTTGGGGACATGCATTCAGTGGGGCTGAGCGTTGACTGGGTGGAGGTGGTTGTTGTTGTAGTTGTTGTGGTACTGGCTGTTGCTTATTACTAACTGTTGTTGTTGTTGTTGTTCTTGTTGTAGATGTTATTGGAGTTTTTGTGGTTTTTGTTGTTGGAGTAATAGTAGTGGCTGAACTTATTGAACTATTAGTGATAAGCAGTGGAGCGGTTGCTGTTCTTGTTGTTGTGGTTGTTGTTGATAATAGTTCTGGTGTCGGTGTGGTTGATATTGGAACACAATGGCCAATGGGGCCTGTTTTGGCGCACATTGAAGTTGGTAGTAGCAGTATAGCCAATAGATGCATTTTGGGGCATACCAAGAGAGCATATACAATTTATATATTTATAAAGGGATTAGGTATTATTAGTGAGCAGTTCAATATATACAAATAGTAATGCTATTGGGGGTTTTTAATGGAGTGTATACGGATGTTTGCCAAAGCTATGCAACTTAAGACTAATCAAGCGCCGCCGCACCACCTACTTAGTTTTAGTTCACAGCGCTTGCGTTTAAGCCACTCGGGCGATATGTAACGCTTCTTCTTCTCGCTGGCACACAGCGTGGACGTGAATAGATCCTCGAATGCAGTTGGCAGTTCCGTAATAGCGGTAGCTTTTAAGTTAGATTTCAATTAAAGCCCATGCAAACCCATTCATTGTAAAGATAAACCCAGCAAAGCGAGTCATGCACACCATGAACCCAAATTAAATGCAATATCTCTAAACTAGAACTAAGAAGGACTTACCCGTGGTGCCTGGCTTACACACACAAGTGCCGCCAATGCACTCCGAATCAATGGGACACTGCTGTGCACAGCGGGGACCCAGTTGGCACAGTTCGCCATTGTATTCTGGAGGGCATATGCATTGAAAGCCAATTGGTTTGTCCACACAGGTGCCACCGTTCAAGCATTGTTGGGTCTGGCAGCTGATCGGCTTTTCGCAGATCTCTCCACCCCATCCATCCAGGCACTGACAAGTGTACCATCCATAGGTATCAAAGCAGCGGGCTCCATTCAAGCACGGACTCTTCTCGCACTCATCGATGTTTGTCTGACAGAAGGCGCCTGTATATCCCGTGCCTGTGCAGTCACAAGTGAATCCATTGATCCGATCTATGCAGCTTCCATTGTTCTGGCAGGGCTGAGATGCGCACTCATCCATGTCGATTTCACAGCGAGCTCCCGCATAGCCTTTGGGACACTCACAGGCTATGGTGGAGATGCCAGCGAGCACAACACAGGCACCATTATTCAAACATGGATTATTCTGACACAAGGGATGTATGTTGACCTCTGTCTCGCAATGCTGCCCACTGTGATTGGCATCGCAGAAGCACTGATAATCTCCACGAGAGTTTTCGAGACAGCTGCCACCATTGGCACAGGGATTCTTAGCGCAGGGCGAGCCATTATCCTTCTGACAGTTCTTCCCAGAATAGCGCGCCGTACAATGACACTCGTAGCCCTCGGAACTAGATGTGCAGGTGCCATGACCCATGCACGGATCGTTCAGGCAAAAATTGTCCTGTGGGCGGGTGAGGAGGTCGTGATCACTACAAGGTCCTTGCGTTAGCGGACAAGGGCCAAAGACGGCATTTTGCACTGTCATGGAGCCATTGATAAATTGCAGGCCGGGTCCATCGAGCAAACAACCAGAGAAGGAATTGCCCAATATTAGGATGGCAGCTTCGTTACCAATATCCTGATTGGTAAGAAACTGACTGTTGTATGTAGAATTGGCTAAAAGAATAAACATGAACGTATTATATTAAATAATACTCGCAGAAGGAAGAATGTTAAGCCACACAGATAATAGGGTTAAATTTCAGATTATTATCTAATGCGGGATAAATTAAAAAGGATTTTTTTTAATTAAATCTTGCATATATATAGAAATTTTTTAACCAAGTTATGTAGAATATTTTTGTCGCATAAAATTATAAACTTAAGTTTTTAATCTGGATGTGCAGGGTAAAATTATAACCAAAGAGGGTGCAAGAGTCCATACAGAAAGCAAAAGTAAAGGAAGAAACAATGGTTCTTGTGCTAAAGCCTGTATACTAGACACATAGTGGCAGTTCTTAGATAGTGATACTGGATAAAAGCAAAAGATCTCTTAGCTATCTATCTTTTGCTTTTTATTTCGATAATAGAAGATACTATTGAGTGCGGATGTTTCGATAGGCAATGACATCTTTTAGAATGGAATCAGTGCAGCCGAAATATTAAGAATATTGCAGAACGCTTTTGATAATTATATTAATTATGTTATATGTCTTATGACCGAAGAGGCGTTGAAGACGAACCACATTCGAGACAACCATCAGCTGATGTAGTAAATCTAAGAATTGATGCTACAAATGTTCGATTGAAAATTAGAGACATTGCTAGGTAGTCTTTTTATGGGATCGGTCAACGCTATTTAAAAAACGGTTGTGACTCGTAAAATTCAAATCTCCAAAAACACTACCAAAACTCATTGACCTCCGTGTGAGTTCTGATTATTTAATAAATTGACACGTTTTAGGAGATTTAAGCCGAATCGAAGAATTATTTCGACGATTGAAAAAAGCGTTGTGAAATATATAATAAATACTCTTAAGTTTGGTTTGGGAGTTTTATAGGTGCACTTACCAAATATGGTGGACGCACGATCCACATGCAAATACAAATTTCCATATTCGTATTTGAATTGCAGCGTGTGCCAGCGATTGTCCAACAGCTGATACGACATCTTCACATCCAGTCGATTGTTTGGCCCAATGACAGCGGGTCCGGCCAAAGATACTTGTAGAAAATCATTGAGCACTGAGATTACAATTGAGTTTTTATTGTATTGCTGAGCGAGTATTTCGCCGCCGCGGCAAGATCGAAAACTAATTGCCGAATGATCCCAAATGGGCATAGGAGTCAGCAGGCGCAGGTAAGCGGAACCATTGAAGTATGCCTCCTTTGTGTGCACTTCCACCGAGGCGACATCTGGAAAGATAAAAAGAAAGCCTTAAGTTTGAGGAAGTCACTAAAAAGTACAGAGGCAGCTGACCCAATGCACCTAAAAGGTTGACAAGGCCAGAAGTGGCCAACCGAACCGTTTTGCTAATCGCATTTGATTGCAATACGTTTAGCAGATACACACACACACACACACAGACAGACAGACAGAGAGACAGACAGACACACACCAAGTGAGAGACCCTCACCGTATTTGTAACCGTAGACTTCCTCATTTGGCGTGTTTTTTCTTCATTTTTTGTGCCTCGTCTTATTGGGAACAGTTGCGGCAACGACAATTGGTTTACTTTGGCTTACATTTGCAGCTTTTTACGCGGCTAAGAAAGTGTTTGAACTAGCATTGACCAAATTAGTCAAGTTGCCGGCACAGCACTCTGAGCAATTGGAACCGCCCCGCCCCGCCCCACACCCACCTCCTCCAACCGCCACTGCCCATTTCATGGCAATGATTCGGATGTCTGTGCCCGCGCATTACAACTTTCATTTGCGCTGGCGGCGACGCAGAATCATTTCCCTCATGTGCGTGTTTTGGCACACAACATAAGCGGGCAACAACAATACATCATAATAACAACAACAACTTGAAACAATGCCAACAACCAAGTAGGTATGGATTTTTCAAGTGTTTCTCTTAAGGTTTTTGCTTTTCAAAATAAACAACAAAAATTAACGAGCTGCTGGCTTTGGCTTTTTGAAGTGCGCAAAGCGTAGAAAAAGTTAAATCAAATATAAGCGGCCCTGTAAACGATCAATTAAACGAACTTTATACACCCTAATATAATTTACCACAAATATACGATTGGAATACTTGTAAAAGTCATGCTAAAAAGTAGTTTCACAAATCCATTCTGAATCCACTCTGTGCTTTAAAAAATCTTCATTAAAAATAGGCACACTTATCTAAAATTTATAATGTAAATTCTGTTTACTTAAGCTGGCTTTTAGACAGGGCTGGGAAATGAAAAAAACATTCAGAATTTATTTAATTTAATTTAAAATACTCTTTGTTTTGTTTACTGTCTAATAAGACCGGTTGAGTGAGAATTTCGCCCCACGAGGTTAGCCCACATTATATATTTTGCTTAAAATCAAACATTTTTATTTATTTTATATTTATATTTTTTCAAAAAATATTAATATAGCTCAAAAAGTATTAAAAAAACAACTTAAAGCATTTTGTCAACATTTTATAAAACAAATATAGAATTTACAGGATACTTCAATATTAAATTTTCCTGATTAAGTCGTTTGAGCTGTTATAATTTTTCGAATCGAATCGAATTTAAGTTCATCTTGGGTTTTATAAACATTTCAAAAATTCAACAAAACGTTTTTTTTTTCGACGAACACTTATAATAGGTCACTGGCATTGTCATATAAGTAAAAAAGAAATGATTTTAAAATAATTATCGTAATATAAATTATTTTACTTTTAAAATTATTACAATTGAATTGCAGATTAAGAATATTGATGATCATGAATGAAGCAAAATTAATAAACAATTATTCCAATTAATAGTACATAAGTAAAGATAAATAATATCCCTCACAATATCGATGATACCTTTATAGACACACTCAAAGTTTCGCTTAATCACAGACGAGAGTTATAAAATATAAAAAAACTGAGTTATCATTTGTCATTCAAAGAAAAAATTGACTTTATTTGGTTTTGATATTAATTGATCATACGAAAGAGGCAAGAGCTATGTTTGGGGACTTCAATGATTGGTTTCACGTTTTTCGTTACAAATACGTTCAGCGAGCGCTTGATTTGTATGCGTGGTGTGGCTTCTACTGGACTATGCCAAGGTATGTAATATGAATTGTGAGTATATGGATCTAATTAAATATTCTCATCGCTGAACAAAAAATATCATGTATCAAATATTAAGAAGACAGTCTATAACAATTTCCGGCCTGACCGAACTTTTTTGATTATTTTTAGTCTAAAACACAAATTTCCGGTATGTATGTAAAACTAGAGTTGTGTAACCGATTTTATCCCTTTATTAGATCAACGATTAAAAGTCAATTGAACTATTAACAAAATACTATTCTTCTTTAGTTATGATAAGAGGGCTGAAGAGTTGATTTGATAAACATATATTTATATATTAGTATCAAAAGACAATATTTTGATGAGTTTGAATGTATTTGCTTTCCAAAAACTTTTGTGTGCCGAGAAAGTGGAAAGGTACGAGTGTTATATTAAATAGTTAGAAAGGCTTCATCTGTTTTCTCGGTTCGCACTTTTCAATAAATATCTTAAGGTCAACCTGAATGCATATTATTTTTGAAATGCTAATTATTTTTGTTCATATTCAGCCACAAATTTAATACACAATGCTGAGCGTTTTTCCTCTTCCTGCTCTTTGGATGGCGTAACGAAAAAACAAACAAACAAACAAATCAATCTCTTAAAGATTTACGTGCAGTAGTGGTTTATTACTTGTATTATAAAATTGTTGCCCATTTCAATGGCAAGTTAGACAAGTACTATATACAAGGGCTTTCACATGCGAGTGTGTTTTGTTTGTTTGCCAGAAATATTTTGCCATATAGTATGTTAAATGTACATACATATATACATCGGAACGAGTATGTTGTATGTAAATAAAAAGATGAAACGAAGAATTTGTGGTAAGTGCTAAGTGGCATTGGTGCTAATAGGCGTGTGTTTTATTATAAATCTCAAGTACAAATACAAGCGTGTACATATAGTATAAAAATGAAATCAAATACACGTAAACTTTATGCAGTAGTAGATGTGCATTGGCCATGTCGCAGCCCTCAAAGAAATCGCAAAACCTTCTGTTCACTTCAAAACAAGCATTTCAACACCTGCCGAGTGAACCCTGCGTTGCCCTTTGAGCTGCCCCGAGCATCTAACCCCGAACCTGGTCTCCCGACTGCTCGACTTGCGTTAGAAACCGCTTAGAAAATGCTCGCGAAACGTTCGGCAGATCTCGAGTCCGCCAACACCCCACGCGTACTCGTAGTACGCTGTTTGAAAACATTATGAGGCCATCGATTTTGTCGCGTCGTTTTTCAAAACATTTTATTTTGTAGTTAAAGGCGATTTGGTCTGCTGCTATGCATGTGCACCGACATGGGCTTGGGCAGCATTTTGTTGCCATTGGGTTTGATTGTATGTCAGATCCGTGCCCCTCTTCTGACCAGTCCGTCCAAGCTTTATGCGCAGTCGTCGGTAAGTACGAGTAAGTAAGCCGTAAGTAAAGTAGCTCATAATTATATTATACTCACGTACGAAACTGTGCAGAAAAATTAATACTTTTTAAACAGTCAGCGACAAAAATGCCATTTAAAAAAGAAAAACAAAAACTATTACTCGCACATATGAGCGTATGTAGGAATGTATGAACAAGATTTATATGTAGACTTGAGCTTTTGAATAACAGCATTGTGCCTTTTGTGTGTTCGGGCCGTAAACGAACGGAACGGAAATTTCATAATCGTAAACGCACAAAATGGCAAAAAGAATTTTTTTTTGTGCAAGTCTCGTTTTTAGTCGACCAGCCGGGCGGGCAGTTGCGGCAGTTCGACTTATGAATGACTCGACGAGACTTTTAGCGGGGCTATAAAAAGAAGCTAAAGCAAAAATACTGTGAAGAAACAGTTGTTAATAGCTTTTGAGCCAGAGCGTAGAGGCGGAGAAGAGACATTGCTGCTCAGACATTTTTGAGCGCTAATGATGTATATGTATTGTTTATTATTATATGATGAGTCAAAAATTGTATGGTTTTCGTAGAAGTTCAAAAAATTAATGCCCAATAGAGTCTATCCTAAAAATTGTTCACAACCAACATCGATTTACTTCAGTCATATGAGTTTAATTCCTTATGTACTCTTTTCTCCTCTATCGTATGCAAATAGGATGAAGTATAGTTAAACGGTATTACATTTTAGTTATAATTTAGTGAATGTGTCTTACATAAAATTAATAAACAATAAAAATAATTTTAAATCGACTTGGGGCCAAGAAATAAATGTTGTATGCGATTTAACATATCTTACATTATCAAAACCAGATAGAATGCTATAGTCGAGCAAGCCCGACGATGTAATACACCTCTACTGGATGCTGCAGTTTTCGGGATGAGTATTACAGTAAAATTGTATCACTTATAACTTTTTATTGACTTTATTGACTTGGGTGAAATTTTAAAAGGAAAGTCAAGAATTGTAGACACTATTGACAAATGATTCTGTACCCAGGAAAGGGGAAAAAGACAAAAAAAAAAAAGAAATAAAATAAAATATATACATATGTATATACCTGTATTATAACATTTTATTCCTCGATTGTCAGCCGAATGATCATTATTAAACTAGTATGTACATACTTTTACTTTTTGGGAAAATTTTATAAAAAGCTGCTTAGGACATGAGCAGTCACTTTAATTTTGGTTGGAGTTGTAAATAAATTACAAGTTCATTTTCCATTTTTCCTGGTACTATTAATTTTATTGCGTTTATATAGTCTACTCTCTTTTTCTAAAGCAACCGAAAATGTTCATTTTATGTTGATAACCTCGAACTTTATAGGGTTCTTTGTATTAGAAAGCGGCTGAAGTGGAAGTGTTTGCTTGATTTCGCCAAATAGTTAATGATCTCAGGAAGTGCAATAAGTAAAGTCGAATGCAGAGAATGACAAAAAGTTGTTACGGATGGCAATCCACAAAATCTTGATGATGAAATACGATTTTACAAATGTTAAGTTACATCATTAATCAACGTACAATTGTTAGTTACTTTCTACACATTATTGTACCTATATACATACTAATTTACGTTCACTTTATTGGCTCAGCGCTTAGTCTATTTAACATATGCACGAAAGTACAAACTACAATACAATGTTCATATGGAAAAGTGTAAAAAATAGAGAAGAGATTTATGCAAATGTCATGCCAAGTTGTGCCAAATACAAATACAAATACAAATACAGAGCGCATGAGGCACAACACAAGTCAGGCTCAGAGGCTCCTCCTGATACGCCTACGAACGTGCGAGAGACCCACTTATAAAACACCTCAATTCAAAACAAACACACACACACACACACACACACACACATTTGCAAGCACACATGGCTATGTAAATTAGCTCAGCTTGGCTTTGCATTGCATTGCATTCTATATGACTAAGCCAGCGGCCAGCCAACATATGCAAAACAACAGCAACACATACATATGCACAAGCGAACATGTACGTTGCTTACAAATGGGTGACCATAACCTATTGACAAAGAAAATACTGAAAATGTTCTTCACATCGGTAGGAAAATTTTTGGAGTCAACAAATGAATGGTCAACAAATTTAATATTTAAAAATAAACGCAAAAAAAATGTTTTTAAAAATAGAAGGTATACAACATATGTTTCAGTTGCAAAACAAAAATTTCTTAAGTAAATCTTCAAATTTAGAGAAATGAAATATTTTTTTAATGATTTTTTTAATATAGTAAGTATTTCTGGTCTGGATATTTTGTGCTATTATGTTAATTTTTATAATTATTTCGAAAGCAAGGCTAGTTGTCAGCAAAAGTTTAAAGAATCAAATATGGTAGTAAGTCTGTAAAACAACATTTTTTGCCATTAAAAAATATAAATTGTAAAGCGTATAGTATATAAATAATGAAAATTTCAAATTTAAGAGCAGCAGGAAATGTTCGTGTCGGAATGTCTCGTTAAATAATGACAATGATAGACTCAGAATACATAAACAAAACAGATTGACATCCGATTAAAATAAATTACTTTGTTGTTGTTTGAGTTCAGAAAACTAATTAATAACATATTATGAAAGTAAAATTCAAAGAAAATGAATAATAGATATGACCTTAAGTGCATTTTTTGCTGTTCCAGGTGTTTGTAATGCCAGTAATTATATAATTCATAAACTCCCTATTAAAAATAAGAATATATCACAACTAACCCCTTTTACTCTTCTCTTGAACCTAAAGTAGTATTTGTACATTGTTAGGCTTTTAATAGGGATGCAAAGATAAATCTACAATTAAACTTCAGGCTTCAAGAATAGAAACTTCTCAGTACAGCTTGGGAGTAAACAAAAGGCAAAGATTTGACAAATAAATTAGAAAATAACATTGAAGGCACGGCGATCTAAAAAGCTCCTGAAATCGTATAACACCAGAGATGAGAAGAATACCCCATTGTGGTGAAAGAACTTGGTGATTGGCGAGCTAACTGTAACTGTGTAACGTTTGCGAAGAGTTGTGAATTGATTTGTTGAATATGGCCACCCTAAATGGCTTGGTTTAACATTTGCTAGTGGGCTTATGTTGCATGTTTGCCGCGCGTTTCATTAGCTGTTTTTGTCTTTTTTCCTGCAACGATTTTCTAGCTGTTTTTGCTTTTATTTTCGCTGCATTGGCGTTTTTGTTGTTTTGTCTTTTGCATTCGCCGCTCATCCGACAACGGTAAACTTTCCAAGCAACTGGCCGCCCATTTGCTGTCTTTGTTGTTGCATTAAATGCAGCACCCACCACCCTTTTAGCACTCCCCTCCCGATGCGGCACAATGTTTGGCCACAACAAATACTTTACAGGTTGCTAACTGGCCGTCTATGTTGATGTTGCTGTTGTTGTTGCCCCGCTATACATTTTTTGTCACACTTCAATTATTTTGCCATTGTTGCAACAACTCACCCACACTGTATGTGTTCGTGTGTGCGAGTTGTAGTTGTTTTCAATTTTTGCCCTAAATAGTTTTTATTTCGATGTTACACGAACACCCACAGAGAAAAATCCATTTACGGGCGCTTTTTGTTTCATTTTTCCGTTTTTAATTTTCATTTCAAATGTTCACAAGCTGCATAAATTATTTTTGACATCTTACTTTGCGTACACAATTTATTTACAACAAAGTCGTTGTCTTAATTAATTTCGAAATTTTTTAATTGCCTTTTAATTGTTGTATTTTCGTTTCTGTTTTCGTTGTTCAATTCTTTCCCAATTATGGGAAAGTGAAAACGTGTTGCGATTAAATGGTAATTATAGTTGGCTGATAATGCGATCATCGGAACGTTCAGTGAGTCTAATATTTAATGTATGGGGTTAAAAAAAACCGAATGAATAATTAAAAACTGCGAATCTTGGGCAAATATCTGAAAGTTGAATGAGGCAGTTATTATAAAGCAAAAATTAAAACAATTATAAGCTGGAGGTATATAACCAATACTTTTATATTATTCATTTGTTATATGGTAAAACAACTTATTTCTGTTTCAGCGATTTATGTAATCGTATTGCAGACGTGATGTGTGGATTGAATACCATATAGTGTTATAAAACATATTTCTATATATTTATATTGAATTGGAACATAAGTTAGCTAACCGAAGGACAGTTCTTGATGTTGTGTGCTTCTAAAGAAATTTGATGAAAAATGATTATGTAGACTCCGTTCTTTTACTATCCAGACACCAACCACAGCCCTTTTGTTTCTTCTGCTCAAGCTGCACCATCCATTTCGGATGTTATGATCCAACTATATTAAATTTGCATATGTGCATATATTTTCAAAGTCGGGGTATAAGTTGACAGATTATCTACCAAGCCTTATCCCACCGAAACAGTGATTTTGCACTACTATTTAGACAGCTGCAGGTGAAGCTCTGACAGTTGGCTCTCATAGTTGGCCGATGAGCAAATAAAATTCCCCCATCGAGTCGGATTTTATTAATATTATAGTTAGTTCTCTGTGTATTGTTTTTGTAAGTTTGCTCTGTTTGACTTATTAATTGTTTATCAATTTAGTAAAAATAAAAATATTAAATACATATATTGGAAATCAATAATGCAAATCTTGCTTCAATTTACAATTACTTAGGATTCCATGACTAATAAAAAGCGTTAAAAGACTATATGTGGAATACTAAACTTGGACTGTTCCCATCATCTTTACAAAATAAAGGAATGCTTTAGAGCATTTAACACAAACTGCAATATAACAAGTGCTATTCATGGCCACAGGTTTGGGCTTCTATAGTTGCGCGAGAGAGGCTTAACACATTGAAGTATGAACTATGTACCCGTACTCCTCCTCTTTTCGAAAGTACTCTACTTTGGAACTTTCCCATGTTCCACTGCATTAAATATCATAATCATTTGTGCAGACACCTCATGCCTCTCAAGTAAGCAGCATAAAGAACAAGGCTACGAACTGAAAGCCAGTTCCCACACTAATTTCCGCACTTCTGAGAAAATTGTGAAGGCGTTTAAAATATATTTAAATAAATACGACGAATTATACAACACAAGCGTCTTTATACATGCATATGTATATGCATAATGTGTTTTGTACATACATGGACACAAAAGCAACAATACCGAGCTAATTAATTTAGATGAATAGATGCTTGGCATGAAAGGCAGTTAAATATTAACAACAAATTAACAAAACCGCTAAGAAAACGCGCACAAAACGTCCGAGAGCTTACACAAAATGATAAAAATGGGCATTGACTGCCAGGGTCTGGGCGACAACTCTAACAGTTATTTAGCACAACTTCTATTTAAGCTTAAAATGCTAAGTTACTGGGAATATGAGAAAACAAAACCAACAATAGCAAAAGCGCCGCATACATAAATAAAGCCCGAAAATGTAGAATCCGGTACATAAAAGCCGCTAGCGCCACACAGTGGTCACCATTTTTCAAATAGAAGCGGACAAATGTTTGGCATCATAAAGTAGTATAGTAGTTGAGCTTTATCATAACTGTTTCAATTGATAGAATAATATCATTTTGGGTCAAAGAAATATTGTACAGCATTTCAATTAAATTCAAAAAACTCGCGGTTCCCTAAAACTAGAACGAAAATTAATTCATACAGTTTTGTTCAAGCTATACATTTTTTCGTATTACAATATCTTCAACATTTGTGTATATGGAGAGAAGAAGCTGCAAAATTAGCGTTTGGATTTAAAAAGGATTTTCTTTTATTTTAAAACCCTTTGTAAATAAAGTGTAAGTCTGTTTTGCTTTAAAATCAATTGCAATATTTCTTAATAAATGGGTATGTTCAAAATATTTGATTAAAGAATATATGTAATCCCAAATGTAACTAGGGTTTTAAAATGTCGAAATACTTAATATTTAAACTAATTTTTTTCCTCACACCAGAAGTATATTGCTTTCTTGATTTTTAGACTCTATTACAAATACTTCATCCTAATGTTTTTGATAATATTTAATTATACCTCGGGAGTACCTTTACATAGTTCAGTAAATATAAAGCCCACAATTTGTATATCAAATTATATACAACCAGTGAGATCCACTTGGGAATTTTAAGTTCAACCCAAGTCGGTCCTAAATTCTATATTTTTAATATATTTTTCTTTTAAAAGAATCCCAGTCACGATACATTTCACGATATATATTAGCTGTGACTATTTGAGATTTTAATCGATAGTTCGAACCACTGTGCGGCGCGGCGTGGCAACAACAGTGTTGCGAGTGTGAGGGCGCGGCTGCGGGCCAAAACGAATCTGGGAACCAGTTTTTAGTGGCAACAATTGTTGCAGCCCTTTTGCTCAAAACATGGGCACTAAGTAGCACAAAGCAATGAACTGTTGAAAAATACCTGAGAATCTTTTCCGGTGTGACTCCACAGACCTGTCTATACGAGTATGTGTGTATGTTGATCATTGTGCGTGTGTGCTGGTGTGTGAAGTTTTGTGTGGGCGTGTGTGCCTAGTGGTATGACTCAAAAACCAACAATGTTTTTTCGAAACTTGAAACTGCCGCAGCGTTTATGCAAACAACAACAGATAAAACGCAACTACGTGATGTTATCAGACACAAAAAAAAAAACACAAAAACAACAGCAAATGCCACAACAGTGAATACGACGCCCACAAATTAAACATTTGTTTGAAAATACATTTCATTTAAAATGCACAAAGCAAAAACAAAAAGCAAAAGTATTAAAAAGTATAAGTTGGGTAAAAGTTTTGCGGTTTGCGGCATTTCAAGGTACACATGATTGCAAATCGATGCAGCCCAATGCTGAAACTTGGCAACGTTGCCAGCGCAATAGAAATCGATAAGCAAATCAGTGCAAGCGTGAGAATCATACTACGAACACAGCAAATATTATAACGTCAGTTATAAACCACACTTTCAAGTAATAACTCAATTTTATACTAAACTGGACTATTTTCAAATTAAGATATTTTTAACTGAGGTTTAGATATTCTTTGCAGCGCCTTATAAGCAACTACCTACATACATCTTCCCAAATCGTACGTATTATTTGAGTGAAAACAAAACGCTTAGGTATAGAACCGAAGTCGTTTTATGCTATGTATTTGAAGGCTGAAAGATATACTAAAAAGTATATTTAGACTTTTCTAAGTGTAGTCTTGTCTATCCCCATGCTGATCAACATATATTTATTACAAACTATAGATATGCAAGTATATTCCCATTATTTTATATGAGAGTTTCAAGTCTATGGGTTTAGCGAAGCAAGAAAAATCCTCTAGCTTCGTACTATGAATAATATGTCGGAATACTTGTAGTATGATACAGCTTTTTTGTAGTACCTTAAGATAAATCACTAAAAAGATCGATTCTTGCCTTATCCAGAAAGTGGTTATATTTATAATTGAAAAAAGGAATATTTTGCTTAAGGCTTATGTAAACGCCTCCAAATTTGTAGAACAATTTATCAACAACGAACAACGAACATACGCTTGTGATTGATTGACTCAAGCTGCGATCATCTCATGCCCTGAGCGTTGGAAACTTTAACAAAAAGGTAAAATAATAAATAAATATATTAAATATTTCTCGAGAAATCAAGAGTCTATTGCTGTAGTGTTTAATTTTAGTTAGTTTGTCGTTATCGAACTTTTTGGGTTTTATTAAAAATATGAATAAATATATCATTATTTTTTATGAAACGCCCTGCTTTTTGAACTATGTTTGAAATGAAACATTCGCCGTAATCACCTGTAAAGCACATTTTCTTAATAGGTGCAGTTGGTCTAGTCTTAATCGTATATGCTATATATAAAGGCCCAGTTAACAATGCCCAACGACTTGCACTAATAGCCCGCAACATGCCACGGCTTTGGTCATCATTGCGTATCGCAGTGGTTGCCTCTTTCCGCCCCATTGCACCTTAGCACTTGACCAGTTACAACAATTACGGACACGCCCCACAACCTGCACTCTGTGCCCCACGGCCCACGCATATAGCAAGTATTTATGGGAATACTTGTACGTACATATAATCGTATAATATATATTATGTATGGTCTGCCTGCATTAAAGCTGATTTACAATTAGGGGTCACGTGTTATTATCATTAACGTTGCCGCGGTCGTTGATGGTGGTTGCGATTGTTGGTGTTTCTGCTGCCGCTGATGCAGGTAACTAATTTATTGTATACCTGCGCGTTGCGCCGACGATTTATATTTTCCATGAAAATGATGTATAATTTCACTTTGAGAGATTTCAATGGAAAACGCACAACAAAGCCAAAACGCGACACGCGGGCTTAGATGATTGCCTCTACAGAGGTTTACGATGCACAGACACACACACATTCCCGCTCAGGGATGCAAGGAAAACCAGTTACTTCTGCTAGGTGTGTGCGTGTGTGTGTCTGGGTGTGTGTTGAGGGCTTTTCCCAAGTGCAACATTGCTGGAGGAGACACACACTCGCACTCCGCGCACTCTCTCTTACATGGGTGTTGCAATTGGCCTCCAGCGTCTGGGGCAAATGCTTATCAAATTACCAACGTCGCGTTTCTGATCGTTGCTGACGTTTGCAGGGCCGCTCTCTCCCTCTCTCTCGCTCTCTCCCTATATATATGGCTCTTTTTCTGTTCAGATAAGATTGGCGCATATAACAAACTATATAGGTATGCGCATAAACACGTACATATATCAAGTACGGGTATTATAAATAAACAAAAAAACATTTTGAGGTCGTTTTTGCACAATTTCATATGCAGGGGTGGGCAGAAAAAAGATAAAGCCATATGGGAATACGTCTTCCATTGCCGGGTGCCGATTAAATATTTGCTCTCAAATATGATATCAGCTAAATTAAGATTAAGAATTACCTAAATATTAATGACTTAAATGATTTTATTATACTCTATACATGAAATGTACAAGAGTATTTAGTTAGTGATTATGAGTGCGTAGGTTCTTCATTCGTTTTTGATTACGATTTAGTACTAAGGTATTTATAAATATATTTGCAAGTCTCTCTCTCTCTCTTGCCAAATTCGACTATATATAATATTTGGAAGGACAAACGGAAATAGAATTAAAGGGAATTATTAAGATAACACAGATCACTGGTAAACATTATTCCCATTCGCACAGTATCCTGGAGGTTGTTAGATCAGTAGCATTTGGTCAGGAATCATAATTGTGTTCGTTACATTTTTAAATCGCTTTCTATTTGTATACTATTCAAATTTTAATTGATCTTCGCCTAGTCTGTTTTAAATGGTCTATAATTTGTCAAAACTTGACTTATATACTTTGTTGTAGTATAGTTGTAAGTAGACGAACAAAGGCGCTTTCCTATTAGTAGAGTAGTTAGAAGTAAAGGGTACTTACAGGCGTAATAGTGGAGACGTGCTGGGTCGATTCTTGTATGTCCTAAAGCCTATGATAAGATTTCAACGGAGCTATGTCTCAAGCATTCGTAACATTTGTAGCTTTCGAGAGCTCAAAGTCTTAGATCATTAAATAAGTTTCAATAAAAATATGGGCTGACAAATTTGAACAACTATTCCGATTTTGAATTGGTATCCTTAATTATGCCTGGTTTCTACAAAGTAACTATGGTTTTGTTCAAAAAATGCAATAAACTGAGAAAGGTTATTCAAATAAATGTTTTTTACAAAATGCTTTCGATTCCTCAGAATCACAATCTAATCAAAAAATAAACTTTATCTTCAATTAACTAAACGAGCAAGACAGCAGCTGTGAGGAGGACATAAAATCATTCTCGAGTGCTTTCATGATTTCCGTAATTGGGAGCTGCAATGATTGACTTTTAATTTTTTTGATACTGTGGTGGCCTATATGCCCGAAGCACCTTTTTCATAATCGCCATGGCGATGGATTTGAAGATTGAAGAGAATCTTGTATTCCAAATTAAGCCGATAGGTAATTACCAGTCTTTATTTCAGATACTGGAAAAATATACTTAAAATAACCTTTTTGTAATTGGTATACGAATTTCCGAACAAACATTTGTTACAAAATTATATCTCTTGAGTTTTTCTATGGATTAATAAATAAAATATAATTTATACGTAATATTAAAATTTCAGAAAGAGTGAGTCACAATTAACATAAAACTAAGGAACATTTCATTAATTTTATCAACATATATTTCAAGAGAGACAACACACAACGCATTTGTGGAGCTCGTGGCATATGGCAAGTAGATACATATTTCAGTTGCGATTACGACCTCAAATGCAGTTAAAAATTCTTTGCACTTGTTGCTTTTATCACAGTGTGTAAGACAAGTTTCAGCAATAATAACACACAGGGCCAACAAGCCAGCGAAAATGATATGAAATAACACCAACAAGAATATCAACAATTGGAGCTCGCGTAAAAATGCATCCAAAAAATGCAAGTGGCTCAGCGAAAAATTAGAATGTGCAATGGTGTCAAATGCATAACTCAATGTTGTTGTTGTTGTTAAATTGTCACTCGTCCTCTCCTTTCACACACTGCCACTATCTCTCTCTCTCTCGCTGGCGCTAAAAACATCCTGCTAATGCTAACGTATGCATGTACAAGTATGTGTGTGTACTCACCTGTTGCTAAATAAATTAATATGAAGAGAAATATCCATTGGGGCGCTGAAATGGCGCGCTTGAGCATTGGCTTCGACGTAAACGTAAACGCTGACGGCGACGGCGACGCAGACGCTGAGGCCGACGTTGATGTTGCCGTCATTTGAGCTGCGCTTTTCGTGCGCGCACGACTTAGCAAGCGATTTGTTGTTTTTTGCTGTTTTTGTTGCTGTTGTTGCCGTGTGACGTATGATGTCGCTGACGCATAAACGGCCATAGTCGTAGTTACCTTGTTCGGAATGGTTATATCGGAAAGCAAAGGGCCTTTTTTCTAGTCAGTCAGAGGACCCAGAATTCGTATTTGGATTCGTTGATGTTATTTTCTTTATTGCTTTTCGTTCGCTTTTCTCGCTTTCCATTAGTATGTGGCCTAGAACAGGTTTTAATTTTCATCTAGCCATGAACAAAAAAAAAACTAAACACACTGTCGCTGCTTTTGCTTTAACAACAACATACACTTTCATGCGTGCGACACTTTTGAGCTTTAATTTGAATATATTTAAACCACTTTTTTCAACTAGCCATTTTTTTTATACATATGTATGTACATGTATAGTATATTGGTAAGAACACTCATACACGAAAAACACTCGCGTATAAATGAGTTGGCTTCAATGCTGAGGCAGCGGCTGTTGGCTTTCTACTATTGTTGTTGACTGCCCTTTTGAACTGCAGGCAGCATTGAGCCCAACCATACATTGGAGCCCAGTTGCATTGGCTAACACGCACACACACATACACACTGAACGCTTCTTTTCACTTGCATGCGCGCATAGAATGACAAAACAACAACAATGCCTGGAAAAATGCCCGTGTTGTTGAACGTGCCGTACGCACGTCAGATTCGGCCGAGAACAAAATGCGAACTAAAATGCGCGCCGTGTTTGAAGTAAAGGAGGGCTTTGAGTCAGCGCTCGCTTGATGCAGCGCTCGTTGTCAGACCTAGACTGCTTGGCTGTGAGTGCGAGCGAGCTAAATGCTATGTGCTGTCAGCGGGCGCAGGGCGTGTGGGTGTAGAAACAACAGGTAGCAAAGGCGCGTGAGTTGGGATTTTGACAGGTGCTAGTGCTGCCAACTTGTTGCGAATTTTTGGCATTTTCTTGCGCCAAGTACAGATCGCTATTAGTTAAAATTCTAACTAAACAGTAAAGGTATTCCTTATGGCTCATCATTATTTGATTTGAGTACACAAAATTACAACTGAATCAGAACTCGGGACGACCGCTTTTAAAATGTGCACTCTAGTTGATTTATTTGTGGCATATGTACCTTACAAGTTTAATGAATTTTACAAATAATAAGTGAACGTTTTACTGGACATCAATGTAGCATTCGCGACACAAGCAATAAAGGTGAAGATTACCGAATTACAGCAAATAAATTGCCCACTATTATTTTCCGCATTTCGAATTCCGGGTATTGCGAATAGCTGATCGGAAAATCAGCTAAAAATCTATTGAAATTGTATGATGTATTAGAATAACCGTTATCAATGCATATTTGGCCACTTCATTCCATTTATTCGAATTATCAATCACTTTATTTTACTTATTCAAGCATCTACTTGTATGTATATTTGATTACAAAAAGAAAAAGTTACATGAAATATATTGTTAGTTCATTGAAAAATACTATAAACAAGTGTACATACATTTTTACCAATCTTTCAAGTACTAAAATATTGCGAGCATAATGGAACTAACTTAAGGGAGCTAATGAATAATGAAGAATAATTTATCTATAGTCTGCTCTTATTATAAATTTATTCAAGTTCCTTTATTTTTATAACCTGTACCCAAAGGGCAAAAGGGTATATTAGTTTTGTGCGAGTGTACATGGAACACACAGAAGGAGGCGTGGCAGATCCAATAAAGTATATGTATTCTTGATCAGCATGACAAGCCGAGTCGATATTGCCATGTCCGTCCGTCTGTCTGTCCGTCTGTCTGTCTTCCTGTCTGTCTGTATGAACGCAAGGATCTCAGAAAGTATAAGAGCTAGAATAACCAAACTTGGTATCTAGATTCTCCTGAGCCCGAGAAAGGACGAGTTTGTTCATTTTTTAAATAATTTTTGTCTTTTTGTTGGGGTGGTACAGGTTATTTAAGAGTTGAGCCTGCTCGACTTTAGCATTCCTTTCTTGTTAAATAATATTACATTATTGCAATTTGTGCTAGTGTGTTCTATTCAAACAAAAAAACAACGCATTGGATAATTGTGAATGGATGGGAATATTGTGAATTGACAATTAGCGCTTCGATTCGTTAGTGGATCATTGTGACTGCGCAACGAACGTTACAAAAACAAAAAATAACGTATATAAGTGCTTGTTAATTTTCGATTATGTGTTTAGTTTATGCATTTGACACAAATATGCACATGAGCATTAAACGCATTGCATAAATGTCGCCATAAATCACAGCACACGGGGACATGGATAATGCAGTCCATATGCAAATCGACCGGCGATAAAACAAGCGCTATCATCAGTTGCCGCAAGTCGTTGAATTTTTGGAGGTCTAGGTCTGTTTACCTATAAATGGGCAACAACCGGCCTCAAATGGCAACATTCGGAATCAGTCAGTCACGTAATGGCAAAGTTACAACGAGCGCTGGCAATTTTACTTTTGCTCTTCGGAACGACCTTTGCCAGGCCCAGCGACGATTATGGCGATAAGGATACAGACGAGCTGATCGATCTATCCCGGCTGGGCACGCGGGTTTTTGGCAATCCGGATAGTGAGACAACAGGCGCATTGGTAGAGGCACACAACGAGAAATCCTCACAAAACCCCGAGGAGCTGGGCACTTACTACGAGGGCGATATACTCATACCGCTAAGCAATCGCGAGCCGCGTTATAATCTCACACGCAATGGCATTCGAACGCAAAGTTCTCGTTGGCCCGGTGGTATTGTGCCCTACGAAATCAAAGGTCAGTTTAGCACGCAGGAGCTGCAGAACATTCAGCATGCGATCAACGAATACCACAGCAAGACCTGTGTGCGGTTTAAGGCGCGTTCCAACGAACGCGATTACATTTCGATTGTGAGTGGCAGGACGGGCTGTTGGTCCAGCATTGGGCGTTTGGGTGGACGCCAAGAGGTGAATTTGCAGTCCCCCAACTGTCTGCGCACCCGCGGAACCCCCATTCATGAACTCATGCACGCCCTTGGTTTCTTTCACGAGCAGAGTCGTCACGAACGCGACAGATACGTCAGAGTGCTGGACGAGAACGTCAAACCGGGCATGTTGGTGAACTTTGAAAAGTCCAGTCCGAGCAAAGAATACGGTTTTGGGGTGGAATACGACTACGCCAGCGTCATGCATTATTCTCCCACCAGCTTCTCGAAAAACGGCAAACCCACATTGATGGCCCTTCAAAGCAATGCCAGTTCTCGTTTAATGGGCCAACGCAATGGATTCTCCAAGGGCGACGTGCAGAAGATCAACGCCATGTACAGATGCAAGCGATGAATAGTTTGATTTGGATTTTTATTTCGAATATATACAATTATATTTTGCATATTTATATTTATTCTTGTACGCTACGGTTGCTGCTCCTCTATTGGTGCGCTTCATCTTTCCTAGCAGTGCTAGCGCTCCTTCCTTACTAATGATGCGGCAGGTTCTTGTTCGTCTCGAAGAAGACGTTGCCCTGCATGTTGAGCTCCTTGCAGAGTGTGGAGAAACGTCTGATGGCCGTATACGTGCCGGCATCTTCAGATTTATTGCATATAGAAGTACATTCATATATAAAGTGCTTGTAATTGGGAGGGGGGCTTAACACAAAATCCTCATGCATGCCGAATCTAGTGTTAATTGATTGCGTTAGTTTTGTGGTTGTTTTCTTTTTTTTTTATTGCTCCCACGCAGCTGATCATGTTAGTCGGGGGCTTAATGCGTTCTATATGTGTATCAGTGCGGACGCGCTTTGCGTAGTAAATGGGGCATGTCCTTACCTCCTGCCATGGCACCACTGCTGCCGCTGCTCAAATCAAGGTTCATAAAGAGCGACATGTTGCCTGTGGAGCCGTATAGCGAGCGATTGTTGAGGAAATCGCGAATATGCTGGACTATCAGATCGATGGCCACTGAAAGTGTATAGGAAAAGCAAAATACTTGACAATGGGTCTGTGAAATGTTCGAACTGTTCAGTTGTGATTAGCAAATGATATCTAAGATTGCAACATAATCAACAAGAAAGCTCGAAAGTGTAGCTCCAAAATTTGAACGTACCTTTTATGTAGAGACACTCGATTCCCACAGCTCTCGAGAGAATTCAATACAAGTCTGATATCAAACACTTACGCTACATTTCAAATGTGTATAGGTTCCTATACGAGTAGGTGACATCTCAAGGTATTACGGGCCGGTATTTCGCTAAGTTTTCTTTGGTGAGTGTGTGTTGTGTGCTTAACAAAAATTGTTAGCTACTTGCGTACTTATAAAATTCTTAGATAATACATTAAACTAATTTTCTACTACTAGGTAACGCCCTTAATTACAATGCAGATACAACGTATTATTCAGTAGACTATTTTCTTTAAAAAGCTTATCCATTAGGAAATCATTGTTGCTATATATGGCTTTAACAGCTTGCCTAGTAAATGATTTACTCGGCCGACCTTATATTATATGACAATCCATTCTATATAACACATAACTGTTCTTCAGAGTGTAGGTATGTGTTACAAATTTACCTGTAAATTGGAAAATATATTCCTTGCATTACATTGGAATCTCAGTTTAGTTACATTATTTAAAAATAACTCTCAGAAATGTTACTTTTTGAATAGAATGGCCTTTTCACATGATTCCAGCGCATTTACTTTCAATGTGGTCAACAATTAAAACTTATTTAAACTAATTTTCAGCATTAACTATTGCATACCTTATTAATAAAACCATTAGTTTGAGTGCCCATTGTTAGTAGACACGAAGGGATAACAAATTATTTGCGTGTTTGTGAGTTTTATTGATTTTGTTTTGTGTTTATTAATATACTAGACTAACCAAGGTTAATAGTTTGAAGAAACATTAAGGAACTTTTGCATCGAAATGTGCAGACTTTCCAGACAACAGTCTGGGTCTTGAAATTGGGGTCGTGTTATGATAGTTAATGGCGCTTAGAAATAAACTGTAGACGTTAGAGTTAAATACAGGTAGTTAGGCATATATATATATACCTGGTTTTTGGGTTTTCTGTATAACTAATATTTTCAATTATAGTGCTTACAACAATAGATTAAATGAATTCAATAGAATGAATCGAAGGGATAGGGTACCAAGGGACAGTTATTGGTAACAAAAGCATTACAAAGAAACGCATTTAGTACAATTACAATACATACCACAATGTATTATCATTATTATCTGGATATTATTATATTTGTTTTAAACTTATGCTTAGTTAATGTAAGTTGTGACGATCGAGAGGGTCGACGTTTTGTGGGGCACTGAAGTAGTAACTAGCGCTGAATTGCGATTAGTACAAGCATTAAAGCCTGCTCTTTAGCACTTGGATGCTGGTTTTTGTTAGATTAGATTAACAAATAGGTTTGGTAGCTTTTGGAAATCGCAACAAATTTAATGATCACGCTTCATTATGGACGGCGTAGTATAATTTCTAATTGTGTTGTAGAGTTGTGCGTTGTTGGTGGCGGCGAGAATTTCCCCAATATGATGAACAATGAGATCAATGGCAACTGCAAGAAATACAATAAAACAACAGAAACAAAAAACAAACAAGAAACGAAAAGTAGAAATGTGGAAAGTAAAACCGTCAAGCAATATTCAAATAGAAAGATTATTGTCTCAAATAGGTAGTAGTAATAGGGGCGTTCGGCCAGCCAGTTGTTAATAATAATAGTTGGCAATAAACAATAAGACCGAACTTTGTTGCATTGCAAGTTAAAGCTACAGCATTGGAACTAAACCATACATACAAGGATATATCTCACATAAAAGTTAAAACCAACTAAACTCTACAAAACGCTTAAGTTTCGTGTATAAGTGAATGAGTGTACAAATAATATGATAAAACTAAAGCGTTGCGTGTAGGCGTAAGTAGACAAAGAACAAAGGTCGTACCTGTATTATCGGCACCGCGTGGTATAATAACGTCCGCAAACTTTTTTGTCTGCAATCAAATTTGTGGAAACAATAAGAGAATCGAATCTAAAATGAACAGAAATTGCAATTTACCGGCGAGCAGAACTCTTCAAAGGCGGGCTTTACGAAAGTCATGTACTGAGTGAGCACAGCGTCCAAATCGCGACCTCGCTCGTTGATATCACGTGGCACTGCAATAAAATTCAATTAATTCTGATAAAATAATGCGCACCACCGGCCATATGGCTGTTAAAATATGTATACCGCGACGTGCCAGACGCGTATCCGAATCGGTATCCACAAACAACTTCATATGAAACAGATCGCGAATTTTTGGGAAGTAGAAGACCAATATGCCTTCGAATAGGACAACGTCCGCCGGATAAATGACCAGCATGTTTTCAAAATCCCTGAAGTAAGATTCTCATTACACACAAAAGAAAACTGCTTGTGTAATTGATTTGTGCACTTACAGCGAATTGGTGCAGTAGTTGTAGCTAGGAATTTCCACCTTATTGCCCTTCAGTATGCACTGCAGTGTCTCGTACATGAGGTCCTCATTAAAAGCGTCGGGATGATCGAAGTTGAACATTCCCCTCTGTGCCTTAGCCTTCTCCGTTGGTGTTAATTCGCGATAGAAACTGTCCTGGCTGATGGCAACCACCTGGCGTTGGGTATGATCCATTTCAGCCTGGCCCAGCTGTTCCATAATCTTGGTGCACACACTCTTTGGAGAATAACAATGCGTTTTTAGTTATTAAACCAAACGAGAGCAATATGCTTAGGAAGGGTTTGGTTTTTACCGACTTGCCGCTGGCCGTGCCGCCCGCCACCCCAATAAGAAAGGGCAGGCGCTGGGATTGAGTTTTGTTGAGCTGTTCCATGTGAAGGCAACGTGCTAAAGAGGCAAATGCGATGGTAAACTACAAAAAAATAAATTGAGAGAAAACCCTTTGTTTTGCGCGTGGTAAGAGACGAAGTATCGGTATCGGTTGGCTAACAGCTGTTCGTTGGCAGTGCTGCCAAGTTGCAGCGAAACGCAACAAAAGCTGCCTGCTATAAAAATGATTTAACGTATTTTGTTTTTTCAATTTCTAGCAGCTACGTTTATTTGCACTTTTTTGATTTATTATCTTTGTATAAAGCCGCAACTAAAGCTGCCCCACGCCCAGAGCCATCATCAGATGTGAAAAACTGCACGCAGACATCTGTTCCAACATATTTCTTCACATTATCCATCAGCAAGTCGTGATATTTTGGATGACGGCGGTAAAGACTGCCGTCTATGCCCACCGATAGATCACAAATTTCCATTTTATTTATTAACGTAACAAGACCACATGCAACTAGTTTGGCCGACCGCGTCGAAATCGTTTCGCATATATAACGCAAGCAGGCTTTATCTTCATCGGACGCATCATTTAGGCAGCACTCATTCAACACCTCGTTGCATTTTTCGAATATCCCGGGCGGATCAGATTCGACTGCCGAAATGAATTTCGTTTCAAACTTCCAATTCTCATGCATAATGGACGATTCTATGCCGTTAAAAAGCTTCCCCTCTTCCATCAGCTTCACAATTATGATGCGAACCAATTCTCCCAGATACATACCCGAAACGCACTTCTCAAAGATCTGTTTCCCTTGATTGGGGGTCTGCTTGTCGACCATTCTGTCGAACGACGTGAGTATATTGTCAAGCACGCCATTGTCTCCAAATGCACCCCACTCGCAATTAATGATCATGTTGGGCTTTTGGCTGGTTTGGTAGTCCTCGAACATCTCCACATTACATGTCTTCTCCACGTAGCAGGCGTTGCAACCTGTCCCAACAATGAGGCCTATGCGACAATTCTTGTGGTTGTAAGCGCATGATATAAGCGCGCCGGTGGTATCATTAATTATGGCCACGATATTGACTTTAAGGGTGCCACGACGTGAAATGGACTCTTGCAGCAGCTTCGTTACATTTTTCCCCACAACTTCGTCGCAGCTAAAACCTTTCGTCCAAGTCACCAGATTAGCCTCCGCTAGACTCAGTTGCCTCATGGGAAACGAAAAGGTAAATCCCAACGACAGTTCCTTATCTGAAAGTTGTTTCTCTTTCACGAAATTGTCCAGGCATTCAGCAATAAAATCAAATAGAGCAGAAGCTGGACACGCCATCAATGGTTGCGCGATTTGAAACGCTTGCGTCTGAATATCTACATCGTCCGGTCCGTTAATGCTGACCAGGAGCACTCGAAAGTTTGTTCCACCCAAATCGAGAGCTAAGTACTTTCCTCGTTCATTTTGGGTCGGCAGATCCTGTACATAGGTGGGCCAACATTTTACTGTGGACCGGCTATGCATTTGCTTTGAGAGTCCCTTTTGAATTTCATTCGAGAGTTTATCAATAACTTCCTGCATCTGGCATTCCGACAATTGGAACTGCTTGCAAACATTGTGTACATCTGGAAATTTGGATTGAAAAGATTGCCCGTTCCATAAACTATAACGAGCTCTCAGATGTTCGCTGCTTCTAACCTGAGGTGTTGAAGAACACGAATTTGGATTTCGGATTTGAAATTGTAAACGATGGCAGCCGACGATAAATTTTGATAAAATCATAATGATTATGACAAATATTTGACTCAAGGCCTTCTGGGATCGATTTCGGAACTGAGGAATATGGTTAAACTCGTGCACTTTCCATCCATCCGATAGTTTGTCCGCCTGTGTGATGGTATGAATAAAAAATATTGAAAACTCTACGATCTTGCAAGAGATCCCAAGCCCAAGAAGGGCTGTTTTTCTCTATTCCAATTCACTGGATTGTAGCTACAAAAAGATACATAAGTTTAACTTTTCGGAAAACTGTCGGGTTGACAAGGCATTCAGAATTTTTCATATTCGATTTTCTTTGCAAAATCCCTTCACTTTAACAGCTAAAAGAAAACTGGAAGTAGTATTCATTAGTCTAGGCGTTGTTATAGTTTAAAAGTTTTTTATTTCTTTAAATATTGCACTTCTCCCAGCCCTATTCTATAATCTCTCGGTTTTAGTAATTAATAGCTTTGATTTGGAAGCAAGAATTGTTGCTTAGACAGTGTACTTGGGTACTATGAGGCCGTTCCTTTATTCCTTTGTTCTCTACAAAACATAAAGGGAGTAAAAGACGAATGTATAAATTGTAAATAAAATGTATTTACTCTTCTAAAGTGTATTTGAACTCAATACTTCGCTTCTTGGCGTATCTGTTTGGGAATTGGGTTAGCTGATGGAGTTACTTTTGGGCTGCAACTGCTGCGATCAAAGCTGCGCCACGTCCAGAGCCATCCTCAGAGAGAACAAGCTCAAAGTTAAAACACGGGCCCAACAATTTCTGCATAAACTCGATCAATAGGTCGTGATATTTGGGATGAAAGCGGTAGACACTACCATCGATGCCCACAGATAGGTCCTTGTTATTCATTCGTTTTATGAGGCAAGCCAATCCGCAGGCCACCAATTTGGCTGAGCGACGGGATATAGTCTCGCATATGTATCGGACACAGGCCTTGTCACTATCAGGCGCACATCTAATGCCGTATTCATCCAAAACCTTGCTTGTCTTACAGTATGAGCAGGGCGGATCGGCCTCCACCTCCGACAGGAATCTGGATTCAAAGGTCCACTTTTGTTGCAGCAATTGCGAGTCCACGCCCTTAAAAAGTACGCCTTGCTCCTTCAACTCGACCATGATGAGACGTACAAGCTCTCCCAGATACATGCCCGATATACATTTCTCGAATGTCTGTCGCCCTTTATTTGGTGTCGATTTATCCACTACCTTGTCGTACGGAGTGCGGATGAAGTCAAGGACTCCGTTGTCTCCGAATGCTCCCCACTCGCAATTAATGATCATGTTTGGCTTTGAGCTCGTTTGATAGTCCTCATATACCTGGGCATTGGCTGTTTTCTCCACATAGCACGCATTGCAACCTGTTCCCACGATCAGTCCAATGCGGCAGTTGAGTTTTTTGAAGGCGCAGGACATCAGAGTGCCTGTCGTGTCATTTAAAATAGCGACGATGTTAATTTTCAGATTTCCGCGGCGAACGATAGCCTCCTGCAGTAGTTCGACAACATTTCTGCCCTCCACACCTTCGCAGCTGAACCCTTTCGTCCAGGCAACTAATACGCCGTTGGCCAGACCCAATTGTTGCACCGGAAATGAGAAAGTGAATCCCAATGGCAGTTCCTCGTTTTCAACCTTCTGCTCTTGGACGAAGTTCGCCAGGCACTCGGCTATGAAGTCGAATAGGTCTTTACCGGGTCCCTTCATCAATGACTGTTCCATGGCATAAATTTTCGACTGAATATCCACTTCGGTCTCACTTTTCAAGTCCACAAGCAGGACACGGAAGTTTGTTCCGCCCAGATCAAGTGCCAAATACTTTCCACGTTCCTGTCCTGTTGGCAAATCCTGCACGTAGGTAATCCAGCACTTGACAACGGCACGAGGATGAGTATCCTTCGTTAGACCCATTGTCATTTCCTCAGTCAATCGTGAGACGACCTCTTGCATTTGCGCATCGGATAAATCGAACTTCTTGCAAATGCATACTGCCTCCGGGTAAACATTAGCCATTTTATCGCGCAAATCTTAGCCAAAACGGTACTTTTAATTTAGAAATTTTTTTGTATTTTATAATTTGGAAGTTAGGGCCAAATTTTTGAATTGTGCTTGACAAGCTAATAATTCTGATACTAATAGAACTTGATATAAAAGTCGCAGATACGTCGATTGAAACTTTGGAGTATTTTCAGAATTCCGAATTGATGTGGCTATTGACGATATACTCGTACTATTTCAACTTCTAAGATCCTAAATTTGTTTGATTCACAAATCAAATACAGTGCAAGCCAGTTCATTTGTTATTAGAAAAAAGCCAAATTCCAACGTCCAAAAAGTTGTGGCAGTCCACATACTATATGATATGATATGATATAATATGATATGATATGATATGATATGATATGATATGATATGATATGATATGATATGATATGATATGATATGATATGATATGATATGATATGATATGATATGATATGATATGATATGATATGATATGATATGATATGATATGATATATGATATATGATATATGATATATGATATATGATATATGATATATGATATATGATATATGATATATGATATATGATATATGATATATGATATATGATATATGATATATGATATATGATATATGATATATGATATATGATATATGATATATGATATATGATATATGATATATGATATATGATATATGATATATGCTATATGATATATGATATATGATATATGATATATGATATATGATATATGATATATGATATATGATATATGATATATGATATATGATATATGATATATGATATATGATATATGATATATGATATATGATATATGATATATGATATATGATATATGATATATGATATATGATATATGATATATGATATATGATATATGATATATGATATATGATATATGATATATGATATATGATATATGATATATGATATATGATATATGATATATGATATATGATATATGATATATGATATATGATATATGATATATGATATATGATATATGATATATGATATATGA
Organism: Scaptodrosophila lebanonensis; assembly: GCF_003285725.1. NCBI lineage: Eukaryota > Metazoa > Arthropoda > Insecta > Diptera > Drosophilidae > Scaptodrosophila > Scaptodrosophila lebanonensis. The sequence continues at coordinate 2,304,628 of NW_022060558.1, forward strand.
TATATGATATATGATATATGATATATGATATATGATATATGATATATGATATATGATATATGATATATGATATATGATATATGATATATGATATATGATATACGATATATGTTTGGTTTTTAAAAAAGCCAAAATCTCTATTCCAGGGGAAATGTATCAGAAAATATAAGCCGCCAGTTTAGCCGAACCTCCAGTACGAAAGCAATACTCCAAAAAAGACAACATCTATATTCCAGGGGAAATGCATCAGAAAATAACAGCAACTATCAGAAAGTCTAAGCTCCAAGCGTATATAACAGGCAGGAGAAGGCGTCGAAATCCACATATGATCAGATAGAGGTAATGTTAATAATATGTATACTTCTTGCCCTCGCTACGGTCTAACACAATTTGAAATTGGCTCCACTCTGATTGTAGTTGAGAAATATTTAATAAATTAAGAATTTAGACTTTATAGCCCTATGTTGTCGGACAATGCCCCAAAAACTTAAGCCACCCGAATGTTTAAATACAATTTTTCCCCCTAATGTAACACCACTTCTGTAGCGAGTGGTACATCAAAGTATAATTCACATTTTCAGCAGTATCTCTGCTCAACTAACATTAAAAACAATTATTATTTAACCACAAAACCAATTCAGGAAGGATTCGCATATGTTAGCAGCTTGGAATCGTGTTTTGTAAATTCGGATTAAAAGACTGTTAAAGTTTAAGAGAGCTTTTATCTTAGGAGTGCTATAAAGAAACTTTAAAAGTCGCTAAACAATCAACTGATATGAATGCTAATCCTCATATTCGGCTAATGTTAAATATTTGGGACTTGAGGTTAATCTTAAAAATATTTTTGAAACTTAAAAAAAACAACGCAAGTTTTAAAAGAAAGGCTATTTTTTTGTTACTTAGGAACGTTTCATATAATGGAAGCAACTGGACAGAATCCAATAAGTGATCCTGTTTTAATTGCACACAACACGAAAACACGCCCTATCCTGAAATTAAAAAAAACCATAGGTTTTTGAGCATTAGTTGGATAAAAATTTCTCTAATTAGTTTCAATTTTTGTTGTAGGCAGTTATGGACAATACAATATCCTTCTATAAAAGGCACTTCAACGCTGGTTGACGAAAAGACAAGGATGCGGGTGGCATGAATATATAGGAATATGCACATGATGAAGTTATTGAAATGCTTCCGATCTTAAAGAAAATACAATTCTAGGCATCAATTCAAATAAAATGGAATGAAGTAGAAATCACTTTGAAGAACTTTTCCAATTATTGACATTTTACTGGAAGGCATGTTAGTTAAAGGGCTCAACTGTGACCTAATTAATAAAACAAGATATTAGGTGTTACCCTCTTTTTGTAACGTGTACTCTTAGGGTAAAAAGGGTACATTAGGTTTGTGCAAACTATGTAACATGCAGAAGGAAGCATGACGAGAAATCGATCTAGACATGGCCGTCCGTCCGTCTGGATGAACGCAAGGATCTCAGAAACTATAAAAGCTAGAATAACCAAAGTTGGTATCCAGATTCTCCTATGCCCTAGAAAGGACGAGTTTATTTATTTATTGTTTTTTTTTTTTTTGATTTTCCTCCCTTCCCGCGCTATAGAATTTCGTGAATAGCGTCCACATTCCAAAAGCTACCTAAACCAAACTTTGTACACATAATTTATACATAATAATAATCTTTTGTTTCATCTAATCGGTTCATGCTAAGAAAAGTTATTAGCGAAACAATTTCACTCCGGTACTACGCCCACAAGCTGCAGCATCAAGTTCGCTGCTTCTCCTTCCTTTTGCTTCTGCTAGAGGCGCATATACCTCAGTGCCGGAAGTTTACCTGGGTACAGGGTATTTCACTGTCGGGCTTGCTCGACTGTAGCGTTCTTACGCATTCTTCTATACTAATGCCCCAATTCTAAGCTCAAGGTTTTTTGTGAAGAGACAGAACTTGACAATGCAAAATGGATTCTTTAAAATAATGTCGAGATGTACAACGCCTGCGCCGGATGATTAGGTCGTTCATGGAAACAGGGCTGATGATCTGAGCCTGTTCTCAACTAACTTGACCTTTCTTTTTTCCTTCACATTGTGAAGGGATCATTACATAGTATCATTACGGCTTGGAAGTATAACTTCTTCTTGAATACCTATGATTTATGACTGGAACACACTGCAGTGATCCGTAAGCCTGAAGGCTTTTTTGATGCCAAGTTCTTCGAAAAAGACGCCCCCGCCTACGCGGTTGTCTAGGTTCTAAGATAAGCTGAATAGATTTTGATTGAGTTGATGTGGTCTGGAGGGCCAGAATCCCATTCTTCCTTAGAGGGAATGATGGTGGGAAAGGGAGTGTGGAGATACTGCTTGGGGGTGCAGTAGTCAGTGACTGAGCGGATAGTGACATTTCCTCTCAGGATGTGTGGAGATACTGCTTGGGGGTGCAGTAGTCAGTGACTGAGCGGATAGTGACATTTCCTCTCAGGATTTTGGTATGACCACTAGTTGGTTTCTCTCATGCGAAGAGCCGCCAGCATGACCAGAGTTGTCCTCAATATCAATAGTAACTAGCTGTTACTTTATACTTGTCATTAGTATGCTTGGGAAAATGCTTAGCCTATCTACATACATTCCTTTTATTGCGCGCCTACCAATGGTGTAGAGCAGAGTATTCACTTTTATTCCTTTTTGAGCTTCTATAAAGGGAAATTTGTTGTTAGTCAGGATTGTAATAGGTACTATGGCTATGGCTCATAGATATGGGGGACACTCTTGTGAAATTTTCTGGCATTTATGATACAGAAACTTCATATACGGTAGGCAAGCTATAACTAAAGCGGTTTTAGAACTAAGTTACTCTTAAACTCAATAAGTACAATAAGTATGCAAAATATATGCCCATATGTATGTATATAAAATATTTAAAAGAGCAGGTAAAGGCAATGCGACATTTTTACGTATGAAATAGGTCCAATGGAAGGCCATCCCGTTGGCAGAGGCGGCTTGTTATCTTCTATAGAGTTCAAGTTGGCTTCTACTTTTGAGATGCGACTGCTGCAATCAACGCTGCGCCACGTCCAGAGCCATCCTCAGAAAGGACAAGCTCAAATTTAACAGCCGACTTTAATAGCTTGTTCATATACTCCGTCAACAGGTTATGGTATTTGGGATGAAAGCGATAGACGCTACCATCGATGCCTACGGACAGGTCATTGACACCCATTCGATTTATTAGGCACACTAGCCCACAGGCAACCAATTTCGCTGATCGACGAGATATGGTCTCGCAAATATATCGCACACAGGCCTTGTCACTATCGGTTGCACCTCTAATGCCGCATTGATCCAAAATTTGGCCCATATTACGAAATGAGCCGGGCGGATCGGACTCTGCTTCTGATAGGAATTTGGTTTCGAATTTCCATTTTTGTTTTAGAACTTGCGAGTCGATGTTCTTAAAAAGTATGCCCCTCTCTTTCAGATCGACTATGATTAGACGAACCAACTCGCCCAGATACATGCCCGATATGCATTTCTCGAATGTCTGTCTCCCTACGTTGGGCGTCTGTTTATCCACTATCTTGTCGTACGGAGTGCGGATGAAGTCAAGGACTCCGTTGTCTCCGAATGCTCCCCACTCACAATTAATAATCATATTTGGCTTAGCACTCGTTTGATAGTGTTCGAACACCTGGGCATTGGCTGTTTTCTCCACATAGCACGCATTACAGCCGGTTCCCACGATCAGTCCTATCCGGCAGTTGTGTTTTTTGAAGGCGCAGGACATCAGAGTGCCTGTTGTGTCATTTAAAATAGCGACAATATTAATTCGAAGATCTCCGCGCCGGACGATAGCCTCCTGCAATAGTTCGACAACGTTTTTTCCAACAACACCATCACAGCTAAAACCTTTCGTCCATGTAACTAAAATACCCTTTGTGAGACCCAATTGTTGCACCGGAAATGAGAAAGTAAATCCCAAAGGCAGATCCTCCTTGTCAACTCTATGCTCTTGAACGAAGTTTGCTAGACACTCTGCAATGAAGTCAAACAGGTCCTTGCCGGATCCCGTCATCAAGGCCTGTCCCATAACGTAACTTTTCGACTGAATATCCACATCGTATTCACTTTTCAAGTGTACAAGTAGGACGCGGAAGTTTGTACCGCCGAGATCAAGTGCCAAATACTTTCCACGTTCCTTCCCGGTTGGCAAATCCTGCACGTAGGTAATCCAGCACTTGATTACGGCTCGTGGATGAGTCTCCTTTGTTAGACCCATTGACATTTCCTTGGTCATTCGTTGGACAACATCTTGCATTTGCTCATCGGACATATCGAACATCTTGCAGATGCTTAATGCCTCCGGGTAAATACTTGTATTAGCCATTTTATCCCGCAGTGCTTAGCCTAATTGGTTTTAAAAACTGTTAATATTTATTAATTTAGATGTTGAGGCCAAACTTTTGAATCGTGTTCGGGAAACACAAATAATTTCGAAACAATAGTACATGATATATAACTCAGAGATAAGTCGATATAAGAGAGATAAGAAAGAGTGATCGAGTGATTTAAGAGACTTGCATGGTTTCACGGGCTTTCGAAGTGCTGCGGTTTTTGGCCATGACCGCCAGACCGGCGACTATTGCGGCGCCCACACCTGCGCTATCTTCTGCCACAATGATCTTAAACCTGTTCGACGGATTGACCAATTTTAGCGCCTCCTTGTTGAGTGTTATAGAGTAGGTGGGATGCAAGCGATAAACACCGCCATCGACGGCAACAGATATTTCCGCATAGTCCATTTTATGGATAAAGCACGCCAAGCCACAAGCCACCAATTTGGCTGAGCGAGCAGTAATTACCTCACAGATATAGCGCACACAAGCCAAATCCTTTTCCAGACAATTTCGCATCCGAAACTTGTCCATTACCTCTTGACATTTGGTGTGCACACCAGGCGGGTCACTTTCAATCGCTATCAGAGACTTCATTTCCATTTTCCAGCGAATGCCAATGTACTCGAGGTTGTGCTCCTTGAATATGACGCCCTGCCTCATCAGCCTGACTATGACGGAGCGCACTAGTTCGCCTATATATAGTGTGGATACACATTTCTCGAAGAGCCGGTAGCCGGGGTTGTTGGTTTCGAGATCAAGCGCCTTGTCGAACTCATTGCGAATAAAGTCGAGATGAGCATTCTCGCCATACCTGGCCATGTCGCTGTTGATAATCATATACGGCTTTGTGACGTCCCCTTCAAACATTTGGCAATTATCTGTTTCCTCGACATATGCGGCATTTGTAAAAGTGCCCACAATTAGTCCAATCTTGCAATCGGGATAGGACCATGCTAGTGCCATCAGCGAGCCAACGGCATCGTTCACGATCCCCACTATATTTACGGCGATATCTTTATGCTTTGCTACGGCCACACGCAACAGATCCACAACATTCTTACCCACTGCATTCTCAGCTCCGAAGCCGCGGGACCAAGCTACTAATATACCCACATCCAGGGCGAGCTTTTTCATAGAAAATGTAAAGGCAATGCCCATGGGTAAGTTTTCCTTTTCTACCTTCTTGTCCCTAACAAATATAGCAATGTTCTCGGCCAAAAAATTAAACAACTCATCTCCCCGACCGGCAGCTACAGTGTACGGTATTACAACGGCTTTGGATGACATATATACATCCTTTTCGTTGCCAAACTTGACAAGCATGATCCGACAGTTGGTGGGCCACATTTCAAGCGCCAGAAAGCGACCACGTTCCCTACCCGTCGGCAAATCTTGCACGTAGGATAAGTGGCAGGGTATCGACGCGCGTGCATTCGTATCAGCATTCAATCCAGCCTTCACCTCCTTTGACATGCCGTTCATTATTTTGACCAAGTCCTCATCGCTAATAATGAATTGTTTGAGGATTTTATGGGCTTCGGGGAAAGCGGTTTCTGGATCTTCTACAGTAGCCATATTGGCGCGACAAAGGAACAAATAAATGAAAACAAATGACAGCTGCAGCGAGGACAACTTTTTCTAAAAATCCACAGGCCACATTACAATAGGGTTGACGTCGGTTTAGATATGCCAGATATTACCATATTGACATTTTTTGGCTGGATCTGTGGTTAATATAATAGGCAGAAGAAAGTGTGATAGGCTCACTGACAAGACAATGTCCATTGATCTGTTTGTCCGTTTCGCCATAATGGTCTTTTGACCAAGCCAATTCGAAGGTCAATTTTTATTTTTTTTTATTTTTTTATTTTTTTTTATTCCAAAAATTTTATTATATTCTTCCGCAAGCTTTTATGCGACTTCTTCATTTAGATTACCTGCAATTGGCAGCATCAGTTCATATTCCTTCCTAGTGGTGAAGTTTATCGAAAATTTCAGTGAAAGGCTTTTAGTTAAGCCGTTGACAGAACGATAAAGGGAAGACTCAAGCAGAAGAAATGAAATTTAAGCGGTCGCGGTTGATTTCGATATTAGTGGAGTTGTTAAAGAAAAGATAATGTTTTAATGGAAAGAAAAAGTGTTGGAACATAGTCTCCTATAATTTCTTAATGATGGGTGGACAAACGGCCATTGTCATTTGGATTCGCCTTGGCACGCTGATAGATACATATGAATGTAACTATAACACGTGATCTTCCATTCTTCCTTCTGGGTGTTCCGGATGTACACACCAAAAACAATATGCCCTTACCCTTTTCAATGAAGAAATAAGTTAAAATAAAATAAAAATATAAGCAAAAGATTTTAAGAAACTTAAACTTTTCATACTAAAATCTTTGGCGATTATATGAAAAATCACTAATCACCGAAACAGCTTGCGACAATCAAAAATTTCATGGGGATTATGAATAAACGTATCCAGAAATTAAGAAAATCTTACTCTCAAAGAAATCGGAAATATAGTTTAGGAGATATAAGCACTTGAAACTCAATTTTATGCAAATACTTCATCTTTCAAATATAATATTAGCTGATGTGTTGATTTGTATTGCTAGGCGTATTAATTTCATGAATATTTCTTTACAATATAAGTTTTAGCAAACTACCTGTTTTTAGGGTATATTTTAACCTTGGTGGAAAATAAAAAAAAGTACCCTTTAATACATCGCCCATATTTTCACAATATGTTCCCGAGTTATTCCTTCACCTATCCCTAAAAACTTTCACCCGCCCGGATCCGCCGGTGGCAAAGAAAATCCACATATTTGAGCACATATTGTACAGTTCTTGGAAATCATGGCACAATTCGGGTTTGAAGCTTACGAATTTCTCTTTCCAACTAAATTTGCTTGATGAAAATATCTTTATCCGTTCAGGAGATATGATTTTTGCAACGAAAACAGTCAGAAGGCCCCACTGTGCGACGGCTACGAGTCGTTCTACCATCGTTCCACAATGCCAAAGTGAGGTCCATTATCGGCGAGGTGCTTCATAGTTCTCATCGAGATTGTAAACTTTTCCACGGAAATATCACTTCGCATCTGCCAACAGTGAGGAGAGGAGAAGACAACCTACCTGTGAGCAGAAAGTCCTTCGATTACACAATTAAAAGTTGTTTGATTTTTGCAATGAACGAACACAGTGTGCTTTATTTACATACGTAACGAAAATGCTATAGAAAAATGCGGTTGCCACAATATACTTGTAAGTAGTAGTTGAGGCCCTACTAGATTAGTTAAGAAGAACATAGACAAATGGGGCTGTCCGAGCATAAGAGACTTGTGCAATTTCCAGCTATTTATGACACAATGAATTCCGCCGTATGCAAGCTATAGCTAGCGTGAGGTTAGGAGACGTACTACTTGTATTACTAGGTTACTCTTAAGCTCAAGAAGTACATAAATATAATCCTAAATTTATTTATATATGTATATTTCAATAACAATAAATATAAGTAGTAGGGAAAGGCAATGCGACGCGGTCACGTGAGAAATAGGTCCAATGAGCTAGCTTCCGGGAAACCTGTTTGCAGCAAATCGCTGAATGGACTGAAATTGTCCAAGGCAGCGAGCGGGCTAATGCAGGCGGATGGCTGCTGATCGCTTCCAAAATCAAACGAATCGGCCGAGGAGTCCAACAGACGTAAGCTCAGCTCCACATCTGCCTTGTCTAGGGAGCTCACGGATATGGGCATGTCCCCGCGAGAGGGTAGCAGAGTCGGATGTGCTGTGGCGGTGGTTGTTTCGAGCAGACTATGGTAATTGGGGCTGAGGCAGGGCAGCGATTCGCCATCCGATTCGAGCAGGAGCGAGTTCAATTCGGAAAGCTCATGCATGCCCCCTAAAATGCTGTCAGCATCGACCGCTGGACAGCCATGATCGCTGCTGGTGGAGTTTGAGGAGGAGAGCGAGGCATACGCCGAGCTGGGCGAGCAGGCAGCGGTGCAGGACACGGGCGAGCCTATGGAGGAGCTGGCGTAACAGGATTCAGGGGACCGTAGCGTCTGCGTCTTCGGCTGTTTGGCCTGACGTTTCGCAGCCGTCTTTTTCGTGCTACTGCTCTTGGGTGGCTTCTTTGTCTTCACGGGGACGGGTTCGACTTCTGGCTCGGTGGGTACGTGAGGCTCCCTTGTGGCACTCTCCTTCAAACACTCCACAATGAAGTCGCTCTCATAGCTGGGATTCTCCAGCGACGCATTCAGCATGCGTATATACTTCATGGCCAGTCGGAGCGTTGTAATCTTCGTGAGCTTCTCGTTGGCACTGGCGGGATCGTCGCCTGTGATCGCCTGCGGCACACAGTGGCGCAAATGCTCGAAAGCCGTGTTTATTTCGCGCATGCGTGTTCGTTCACGTGCATTCGCCGTCTTGCGACGGTATTTGCTGAGTGGTGCCGCTTTCGTTTTGGCCTTGGGCGTGGATTTGTTGCGCGAATTCGTCGTCGTTTTCGCCGTCGTGACTGTCGTCTGTGCCATTGCCACTGAGCTCGCTGTGGCCATGGTGGGAGCAGCTAGCGTGGGCAGATCAGCAGCTTGGGGCATTGCCTCGTTGGGATTACGCGACGCTGGATTACGTCGCTTCTGACGCAACGAGTACTTCTCATTGCGCCGACCGTTGGATGTGTTGTTGGCCTTGCGCTTGTGCCCCGACTCCTTGAGTAGCGTTTCCGGGGTCGTCATTGCAGTCGTGGGCATGGACAAGCTCAGATCCGCGTAGTTGTGCAGCTCGTAAGTGTTGGACTTCATCTGTAAATGAAGGCAAGGCATAAATCTGTTATTAGTCTTCAAACTGACATCATTGGCACTTCCCCAGCACAAAGGCGTGCCAGATCTAAATACTAAATGGTGCCTAAGAGTTGTAATGGGGTCTTAGATGCTTGACTACACGGCCACCACTTAAAATGCCATTTCGTTCAATTGATTAATTTGATTGCTGTCTTGAAAAATGTTCCCAGCAACATTCGCTGCTGCGTAGGCTTTGCCAACCAAGCAAGCAATCAAAAGCAATTAACAAATTGTTCAAGTTGCCCAAAAAATACAGTCTCCGATCTAGACTGTTTACGCTGCACACAGCGCAATCGTCTTGCCCAATGATGCGTAACAACTGTTAAGCCCGTCGGCCAACTTCCGTAAACGGTAACAGAATTGGGGCTTTACGCATGCGCCGCAGCGTGCAGTGAACTGAAGTCTTTGGCAGTGGGTGGGTTTTGTTTCCGTTGTCATTGCGACGACTAGAGCCATAAAAGTTACTGAAGCCGAAAAACCAAATAGTCATAAACAAATTTATTCTTTGCGTCGGGGTGCGCTTTATTTGAGTTGATCACTAAATATTGCGCAATCCCAAAAGTGAATTTCAAGCAATCGTGTTCGTTATTCATGGCGAACAAGTACGAGCATTTATTTGCCTCTTAAAGAACAGAAGTGCTGATTGAATTTTCAGTAATGCTTTGGGAAGATAATTTTCAATTAATTCTCATTTCTAGCAAAAATAAAACAAAAATTTATTTTCTTAACAAATCAATGCAACTAACTAAAAATGTTCACTGCTGGAAGAAACCAACTGTTTTCATATAAAAGCATTTGTTGAATTTATGTCTACATTAAATAAATTTACCTACACAAACTAGCCTGAAGGCCTTAGTTGCTTAATGAATGAACATTGCAGTTTATGATTGATTCTAAGTTACAAATGTAAATAAATTCAATCAGTTTATTGTTTTCAGCTTAGCAGCCTTCAATTAATATTAAAATATGTGACTTCAATATTCCAAAAGTCGAAAAGTCGGTCGCAAGAACATTTCTGCAACAGAATTTATGTTACATTCTGTAAATGATGTATTTCAATATACACGGACATGATGTATTTTCTTTACACACTTTGTTCTTTATTGAATTACTTTTGTTCTTGTGTTCAACTATTTTCTTTTACACATACAAGTACAAGAATTTACATACACGAATTTATATATTTATTAAAAGAAAAACGCACTAAAAGCTTAAACTTCAAAACACTGAGCTATACTTTAGTTGTTAACTGAAATCACAATACACATGTCTGCATAACTCTGCGCACACACCAAAAAACAAAACTTATTTCAACTGAAACTGTTTTTTAATTTTTTTTGTATATTAAATATATTTTTTTTAATATTGAGTAAGCATTAAATTTTTTTTTAAAAGAAAAATTGAATGAAAAATGCACCCACAAAATTCTGCGTACACATGGTTTTTAATGCAAATTAAATGGTTAACTGAATTTATAACAATCCCTCTCTTTGAAGGACATTTGCCAGATGTCCAGGCATAGACTACACGAACTGTACATACTTGTACATAGTCGTACATCGTATGTATAATAGGTGGAGGCCCTCAAAAGAAACACAGCATTACTAAGAAGAATCTGTTGGACGAAATTGACTACAAATCGAAATAAAAGTAGCAAGAGTTCCAATAATGTGTAAAAATAAATCTAATGTTATTTTTATTTATTTTATTATTTTAATTCAACATTTTAATAATGGAATTAGAGATATGCATATATTTACTTCTAGTTTTATTTTTTTTCTTTGGTTACGAATCCAGGTAGACCAAATATTTGACATGCAATTCATTTCATTACAATGTTGTTGAACAGTGAGAAAGTTTTGCAACTTGTTATGGGTCGGTCGACTGTACTAAACATTGTATTTTCGTCGTTACTTTTTCCCCACAATGTTTTTGCGGTTGCGTTGGTGAAACTGCTCGCAGCAACAGCAACAGTAATAGTAACAATAGCAACAACAACAACAACAACAACAGCAAAAACCATTAATGAATGCATTTAATGCAAGAATTAAGTTACATGAAATGTAACATGAAGCCGTCATAGCGTCATCGCAGCCACTACGACCACCTAGCTACATATACATATAGAAATATATACGTATGTGTGTATGCATGCTTGTATGGGTAGTAACATCAGCAACAGCAACAACAACTACAACAACAACTCGTTGCCTTCATACTTGTACAAAACGTCAAACGTCAAATGTTTCTGCACTGATGCTAACGCCCTTGCCGGCTTGTATTGCGCCTTGGCCTCATAAATGTTGCCCCCCTGAGCCTGTTTCAAAGAGGTGTGAAGAGCTTGATTGCATGGGTGTAGGGGAGTGGGCGCGGAACGGATTGACGGACAGAGAGAGAGAGAGAGAGAGAGAGAGAGAGCTGGTAATACATGCCAGCCTCACTTAAATGGACAATTTAGTGCATGCTGCCAAAATTGGCATCAGATTCTTGCAGTTGGCCTGACCAACAATTGCCCGTTTACGACCTGCTATAGCCCGCTTGGCACTTGTTGCACTGTTTTGGCCATTCAAGAACTTGCGCCAGCAACTAGTTGTGAGACGTCCATGCCGTTGTTGGCGTTCGAATCGCTTTGTATCTGCACTGCCAGTGCAGCACTTTTATTCGATTACCGTTAATGTGTCTGAAATGTTTGCCCGACAACTTCTCGTCATCGACCAAGTTGTGGTGTTGCTTTGACTTAAGCCAGAATAAGCCAATTGCCACTGTTTCGAGTTGAAGTAGTCGCAATGGCACCCAAATGATCCACAAATCAAATAACTCAATACCAATTTCATATACACAATCGAATATATATACTTAGAAAAGTTATACAGAATTAAAACTACGGCTGTTTTAATTTAAGATTTTAATTTTCAACGCATTAAATACAACTGGTGTGGTATGGTTTATAGGGATGGATAGGAAGTTAAGATTCTAATAAAACCATTCTATCTGGAGACCATTAAATATATTACTATAAGCTAAAGAAAAGCCGAACAAATCTAGAAAGAATCTATGAAACAGCTGTACCGATCTGCTAATACTTGTATTAAGCAACTGTTTATTTATTTATTTAGCCAGATAGCTGAAATCAACCAAAACTGGAACTGTAAAGCCATGAAGATTATTCCCCCACTTCCGCGCAACACATACTGCAGCAGTTGTCTATTCTGACACAGATCTGATTTTGAAAGCAAACCATTTGGAATGTAAAGTAAATTGAATCTTATAGAATGTGTTCTACACCCACTCGCTCGATTATACGTTTCCCTAACACATTAGAAATTAGACTAATGGTCTTGGCTCAAACCGAAACAAAAATGCCAAAAGTGACAAATATTATACCCGTTTGTATTTGAAATCTTAATGAAATATATTACGTAGAGCCGCAAAACAATCGATGTTGACTGCATCTATCTTTTTCGATTTTTATTCCGATTTTCTCAAAAAAAGGAAATCGTTAATTAAATTAAATTATTGAATTAAATTTTATTGTCATTTTACATGGTATTCTACATTACAAGTACTAGGTCCATTTCAAGTAATGATATGACTTAATACGATTAATTGAGTCTCCAAGATCACATCGATTTTTTATTAGCCAAGACTTAAATCTATTCTTTTTGCAACTCTAGTGCCACAGTTAATTAACTTTTCTGGTCTTCGTAGATATTGCTACAATTTTTAAGAGTTCAACTACAAAAAATTTCCTTTGTTTCCATTAAGCTTTGATTTGACAAATAATTAAATTCTGTTATTTTAGCGCCGTTATTTTGTCATCTCGGCCGTTCTGTAATCTTACCCCACAGGGCATGCAATTTTTCAACACGTTCAGGTAGAGATTCAGTTTGTGTTTTTAAGTGCCTGCTTGGGCTGGATTTTTTTTGCTCGTTTGCACAATTAAATGTTTGCCACGCGACGTTGTAATAATAAAACCAAACCAAATGGAGACCAATCGGCTTGGGGATACCCTGTACTTTCTATAATATATATGTAATTTAAAAGAATATATACTGAACACTTACAATATTATAAAGAAACTGATACATTAATAGTTATAAATATTTAAAGGACTGATATGGCAGTACGAATCAAATCTGGCAAACTTTTGCAAAGAAGCGTTTGAATAATTTGCTAAATGTGGGCCGACCCTTTCGTTGATTGGCTATGAAACCCTTCCATAAGAAAAATGCTATAACTTATTTCTATTCATAAAAAGTAGTCTGATGTATAACAAAGTTTCTCTTATCTGCTAAAATTATTTCTATTCCTAAAAAGTAATCTGATCTCCAAAAGGACCCTCTTACAAGATGTGGAATATGATCATATCTTGGGGCAATTAAATATGCTTCTTCTAGACCTTGCTCAATAAGTCATTCTATATTTAAAATAACCAGGTTATTATGAGGTCTGTGTGTGACAATAATTGCCACAAAACTGATGTACGCTTATACCCTTTGAGTGTGGAACGAATAAGCTGCCGTGCGACTTGTGCAACATGCAACAAACAAGACGTAATTAACAGCACAAAATAAAAAATAAAAAAATCGCCTTGGCCCAGCGCCTTTGCTGAGTCCAGAGTTGGGTTCTTACTTGTTGCAACGTGAAAATTGCCAAGTTCCGTGTGGCGAGAAAAAGCGCGGCAACAACTGCTGCAACAAATTGCATGTGATTAAACGTATTCGCGGCTAATAAATGTTGTTCAACAACAACATCAACAGCAGCAACAAAAGCAACAAATCGTACACATACTACAACAGGCAACAGCCTGCAAATGGCGTGCGTGGGCGTAGCTGGCAGGATGTGGCCAGGAAGCGGCACAGGAAGCGGCGCCAAGCTTGCTTATCGACGCCTCCGTTTTGATGTTGAAGTATTTTGCCTTTTGTTGATTGGGAAATTTGAAATGAATTTTCAAGGGGTGGTGCACCCGCTGCTTAATTTTTCAATTATTCGACGGTGGCAGATGCACGACTCTATAAGCGGATGCACAATACGAAACCAATTGAAATGCTAAGCTTTCTGCACACAACAGACAAAAGCAGCCAACAGAGTTGTGCGTTCTGGTTCAATTAAACAAACAAATACAAGATGGGCAGAAAACACATTAAAAAATCATTGTGAAGGATATTTATCTTGATACTGAAAGCAAACTTGGAGCGCGAACTATGAGTATAAATACATTATTCGGATTTCGTTACATTATTTAGGAAATTTATTACTACAATAGCATTGGACTAACTACATAAATATACTTAATTCCGCTTTACACGAATTTGATATAACAAGGTTTAAAAATTAAAAATATAAATATATATACTTGTATATGCCTTTAGAGATAAGGAACCAATCATATATTTTTGCATATGATCAATGTCTTTTTTTACACTGTTGTTTCTGGAACCAATCTACCGTGTTAAAACAGATTTAGGTGTAAATGTTAATGATCATATTTTTAGTATCTTAAAACAAAAATTGAAAATAGGCGCGCTTAAAACATAGCTTGCAACGCAGGCACTGTCGCATAATTCCAAATGCTCAGTAGATGCCAGAAATCACGCCACGGAAACGAAATTATCCGAATGTTGAACATGAGTTGAATATTATGCCAGTAGAAACTTATATTATAAATTGAAGCATAAACATATGTTCTTATATTTATTAGAGGTTCAATGAAAGTAAGCGAAGGAAGTGGAATACAAAACATGCCTGATGATTTATCTCTAAGCCATGAATTCTCTATTGAGCATATTCCAATTACATAAGTACAGTTTTAAAGATTGAAATAAAACCCATATTTTGTAAGGATGTAGTCTTCTCACTTGGTTAAATATACATATGTATAATCGTCTATAACTAAAATTCGATCTCGATTTAATTCCTTCTAAATTTAAAATCTTTTTTGCTTGTTCCTTTCTTACCGTCAAGTAGTCCCATTTGTGTTAAAGTTTCCCTTTGAATCTTTTATTCGATCTCCAATCTACATTTCGTTTTATGATAGAACGCACTCTTATTTTTGATATTTATAGTATTATTACTCTTTCTAAGTATTCAGCCTATTTCATTCCAAACATTGAAATTAGTTGGTAGTATGACTAAAACTTGTCCTGTTCTATTAAATTTGTATGGATTTTAAACAAATTTTGTGAATGAACATGTTTTCCGCACTGTAACATAATGCTTGCCAACTCTAAGAACTAGTTCCAGGTGAACTCGTTCCAACATGAGCATACGCATGCACTCTCGATTGAGCAGACCAAAGGCGCGGCGCGGCACGGTGCGGCCCGGCGCTGTGTGCGTGCGGCCAGCCGTGAAGAGACAACACCCTGCCTCCCCCACCCAACCGACAAGCTGCCAGCCCATCTGCTTGTTGTGGTGGGCGTTCAAATTTGGGCGCTGCTGGGTAACAGCCTACGAAAAGTGCACTTGAAACTGATGCCGCCAGTGGTGCTGTTGTTGTTGTTGCTGCTGCTTGGTTGTTTTGTTGTTGTCTTTGTTGTTACTGCTGCCGTTGCATTTTTAGGTGTAGCCATTAAATTTAGAACTTTTCTCTTTTTTGCCAGTCAGTCGGACGTTTTGGCCTGGCATGCCATGCCACGCTTGCCTGCACGCCAGACAGCCGGCAAAAAGAAACTGCAAAAGTATGTTCGGCTGCAACGAAGCTATGTACCCTTCACTAAATCCTGGATTCCAGATAAGCTAAACTTTTTCATTTAAATTGATAATTTGCAAATTGAAAATAAATCGATCAAATAGACTGCTCCCCATTCAATAGGCTATACAAATTAGAGGTTTCGAAGGGTTTCAAACGGTTATTAACAGTTTTTACACGCTGTTATATCACACAGAATATACTTCCCAGGTTGAAGTGAAGGGTGTTATAATAAAAGCTGGCATGGGTCATACAAGTAGATAGATAGTCGGACGGTTGTGCGGTTAAATGGAAAATGAAGCGTCTGCTGCACATGAACATCTACTCGTATGCACAAGTATATGCATGAAAACAAGCGCTTGAAAAAGCACAAATACACACACAAAAACACAAACACACACACATACACACATACATGCGAAGCTTCTGTTCTTGGCATGAGTTTTGCCACTGCTCTAAAATTAGTTTTTATTGTAGTATGATTTTTCTCGATTTGCGATTTTTAATTTGCTTTTTACCGGTCTGCCTTCGTGAAAAGCGTCAAATCCTGTGCCGTATACGAGAAAATTTATTTAGTCATCGTTGTTGCTGTTGTTGTGGTTGTTGTTGTTGATGTTGTTGATGCTTCTGTTGCTGTGTGTCTCGTGCCGATTACTTCTTTGTTTGTCTCGTGTGCCGTGCTGCTCACTGCCTTTATTTTTAGCAGCCCTGTGCTGTTTCTTCTATCGTGTGTTTCGTTTTTCATTCCATTTTGCATGTATCTTTTAATTTTTTATACTATTTGCTGCCTGCTTCAAATAAATTTGTTTGATTTTCCATTTACGTTGAGTTTGTTTATTGAAATTGGCACACTGTGCGTATGTGCGATGTACGATGTTTGTGTTTATGTTTAAGGCAGAGTCGCACACACACACATATGCCTATATGTGTGTGTGTGTGTGTCTGTATACTCGGATATTTTGGTAGCACGGTACGGTTTTGTGTTACCCATTCGCTTTTGATTTGTGCGATTTTTGACAGGTTTTCGTCTTTTTTATTTGCCTAATTCATTTTGATCTTTAGGACAGCTGGTTTCCCCATTGGATTTTTTTACACACACAAACAACAACTATACATATATCAAAGTTAATATGTGCCAATGTCAGCAGCATCTGCTTAGATAGTATGGATTTAAAATTAAAGCTTTTGGCTGATTTATGCATGCCAAATTATAATATCGGGCGCTTTTGATGGTATTTTAATGCTTTTCCCAAGCACCATCCGTAGATAATTGAATGAAAGTTGTCCTGAGACCTTGTGCTATTCAAAGTATTTGTTCGATGTCGCAGTTAATCATATACTAACCATTTATTTTTCTTATTTATGCAAATTGATGTGTGAAGCTGCCTTGACTAGTGTGTGCTGCCACTCTGGCTAATAACCTCTATAATCCATTCAATTCATTGATATGAAACAAGGCTATAAATACGGTGCACAAGGCTTTTATAAGTAATATTATTTCATTATATTCACTACTCTTTCGATTCTTGTGTGCCAAAAGGATTTATTCATTTGATCTGTGCCGGAGCACCCCTTAAAAAAACTTTATTTTATGCATCAGTATGTAATTTTGGGCTTGCAGATTGAGTTCGAATTTGGTAGCTGTGTTTAAAAATATTCCAATAAATAGTACTGTTTATTTAGATAAATAGTACTTTCATTCTGTATGACATCCGATCCTGATTCAATTCTAGCTTATTTGAAAGTAATTTTCTAGTTCTATCAATATCCTGATTTTCAACTAGCTTAAGCTGCCATATTGGTATCAGAATACTAGTATATTAATATAATACATTGTACATATATAAATGTATATAAAAAGAAAAATCAATATCATGAGCTATAGTATATCCCAACATTTTTAAAAGTTATCTGCTAGTTTTCGGTTACAGAGAAAGAATAAAGTTTTTAACAAAAGTTATATTCCACTTAGCTATTTCCAAATAATAGCATTATATTTTTGAGAACTGAAAGTTATTCAATTAAATGCATTAAAATTATCCAATAATATAAAAATTTTAACAATTAATCGTATTTTTTTTTTTTTTAATATGACTAGATGCTGCTGAAGCAGAATAAAATGAAGAGAGTGTTTATCAATTATTTACTTCCGTTTTCTTCCTCTACACTCTGTACTTATGCAACATCGGCTACGAACTTAAATTCGATGGTTATAACACAAGGATTTAATAGTTTGATGAGTTGCTTTTGCAGGAGTATGATTTAATGGGACGTATGTAAAATGTATGTGAATGGAATAAAATTTTACCCTATTCCGAGCAGGTTTAATCTTAGATAGAAATAGTGGAATCTTGAATCTTTGAAAAAAAATAGACACTAGTTTCTGGGGCTCCTGCTCTATGGAATTAACTATTTACTTGTGAATATTTCCAATTATAATTATACATAGTATAAGTAGTAATTAAAACGTTTTAAAATACACTCATAAAGGAGCATTTATAGATCTCATTAGGAATCCTAGGCTGGTTTAGTTTCTGGCGCTTCATCTCTACGCATAACAATTTATAACAATTTTAAATTACTAAGTTAACTATGATTTTATAAGATTAAAATGTTAAAATGTTTTAGTATTTATTGCTGGTTGAGGACGAAAAAATTGGCTAGATATCATTTGAAATTGTCTGGTAGCATATAAGAAGTATCCTGCACTCATTTTTCCATAATTGAAGAGTTTTTGTAGAAAACCTCACATAAAATGTGATGTTTTAACATAAATACAGAACTTGTTTTAATATAGTAGTTGAAAAGTTGCTGTCGTTACCGATTTGTAAACAATTAGACGGCAACGAAGTTGCAGAGTTCTCATCCCCACCCTAGGCCCATTAGTCATCTATGCAGCGGTCCGGAGCACGGACAGTTTAAGTTATTGCAACCTGACAAAACATTTCGGCACCTCAAACAAATAAATGTGTTCGACGTCTGCCCAAAAATTGACTCAACAAGAGGGTGACTGGGCCCTGATCTGCTTCCCACTATGCGGGAGGTGGGTGGCAGCCTCCGGCACGGCGATTACCCAAGCAGCGATCTAAGATGCCTTTGTCTATTTTTATTGAAGAAATAACAGAGTCGGAGGAATTTTTATATTTACCTTTTTGATTTCATAAATCCAAAAATATGTGATGCTGCTACTGGCGCTGTTCTTGTTGTTGTTGCTGCTGCTGCTTTAGCGTTGGGCGCCTGCTTTAGTTGTTGTTGTGTTTATCTCTTTTTTGAGATAGAGTATGTGTACGCGTATATGGGGGGATCGTGTTGTTGCAGTTGACGTTTTTGATTTAAGTATGTATTTATGAAAGACTTTTGTTATTATTTTAGCACTGCTATCAGCTGGGAATGGCAAACTGATGATGATTTGCTGGTATTTTATTTTAATTTCTTATTCGGTCAATTTGCTTATACGAGTTAGCATCAAAACGCGCTTCTATATATGTATATATATGTATACAAGTATATGTATTTTTATAATTTCTGGTTCAATTTAAATTCCGCCGAAACGACTAATTAGTCACTCGGCGAGTCACACTGCTCGTCATATTAGTTTTTTCATTAACTTTTTGTATTTGTGTATTAAAATTTAAATTTAAATTAAGATTTTCGCTTTTTTGTTTGTTGTGTTGTTTGGTTTTGTGACTATATTTCAGATATACGCTGGTTTCATGCATAAATTGAACACAAACAAAAAATTTGTTGCTTATCTGTGCTTTTATTTCGGAATTTTTTATTTCCTCGAACGTTGATTTATAAGCAAACTTGTTTATTGTTTTGCTGAATTTTTGAAAATCAATTTAAATGTAGCTGATTTTCGATACTTGATAAATAAAGCTCGTTGGCATAATGGTTTTTTGATTGGCAGACTTTGTTTTGCAATTGAATTGCAAGCAAGTATCGTGCCCACTCACACACACACACACACACACACGCGCGCGTTTAAAATTGATATAAATATGTAGAGGGTATGTGGATGCTTGTATTCTTCCGGCAATGCGAGCCTTTATATTGACACTCGGCGCACTCGGCAACAACAAAATGCACAGAGAAAGCATAAAAACGTTCCAAAACGTGGGATCTCCGAAGATACGTTTGCAGGCCGGCAGCTAAAAATATCTATGAGTATGCGCCGCATGCGTGTACACGACGATGTTGCTGGCGATTCCTCAGCTACTTGTGCTGTATCTGTATCCAATAACCCGAGTACAAAAATATATATTGCCCGCCTGCTTGGAGAAAAGTGCGTTGTTTCTAGAGGAAGATGCCTCTGAGGTATTGCGTCCGCTTGCTGCGCTTGTCCGCTGTGCACTGAGCACTCGGCGCTGCTGCTGATCACAGCCAATGCCGTCAACTGTCGCCTCTGATGTTGGTATGTTGTGCGAGTATAGAAGTACTATGTTGGCGTTGCTGCTGTTACCTTTGCCGGCATCAAGCAGCACTAGCCTGACTTTGACTCCGTTAGCCAAATTCCAAGCTATTGCCGCTGCTGCTGCTGCTGTCCAGCTATATTCTGTCAGTCAGTTAGCCAGTCAGTCAATCAGCCAGGTGAGTAGGTGAGTAGGCTTATTTGAAACGCTGGTTGCCCACACACGCGCACATACAAAATATACGCTTTGGGGCACTTGTTGACTGTTGCGCTTAGCGTGCGGTGCGCTATTGAAACGATCAATGAATGAAATGCGGCATTAAAAAGCACCAACTTACGTATCTTTAAGATACGACTTGAGCCAGCTAGCCAGCTACCCAGCCAGCCAGCCAGCCAGTCAGTCAGCCAGCCAGCGAGCGTACGACCAATAAACCGAGAAACCCACATCAACGACAACGCTCGTTTGCAACGCCAACACAATGTAACGTCATTGAAAGCGAGCAAACCAGTTCTCAGCTCTCTCCGCGCTCCATGCTCACCCACTCAATGTGTGTGGGTGTCCCCTCTCTGAGCTGTTTGCGTTGGCGCCCTGCCTTGCCTTGCCGGCTGATCAAGCTCTTGAGTGAGTTTTTTTTGTGTGTTCCTGCTGCTGTTTGTGCTGATGTTGTTGTTGTTGTTCGATCTGGCATTTGAATTTCGTTTTCATTTCGAGTCGTTTGGCATTTTCTCAATTTGTTTTTTATTTTTTCATTTTTGTGCTATTCACTGAGATTTGTTTGGCGCTCAAAGCTGTTTGAGCGCATTGCAGCATGATCTAATATTGCCAGGCAGTTATTTATTTAAATTTATTGCTAATTTTTTATTTATGCTGCTGCTGTGGCGTTTGACATTCATTTATATAAGTCAAACATTGTTAAAAAACACATTTATACGCATGTATATTCCATACAAGTATCACTCTGAGCATTATGTCCATAGACGTACTAGTTGTGATGACACCCATCAAGTACTACTCGTATTCGTTGTGGCTGTGCTTGAGGAAAATTTTGGAGAAGAGCTTCTTAGTTCACTGCGGCACATGAGGAATTTAAATATTTGAAAATGATTTATTTTAATAGTATTACGCTAATGCTGGTTAGATATGATTTCATATAACCATATTTCATATTTCCAGAGGTTAAGAAGGCAAGCAATTCAAATTTAATTTAGCAAAAATGAACTTAATATCTTCATTAACAAACAACAGGGTTAGGTTACTAATATGTCCTGCCTATATACTAAACATTATGATTACTCTAAACTAGACCTTTCCAGCTAGCTTGCTAATCAAATACAATTGACAATTATTAATTTTGAGCTGAATTGTGATTAAAGATTGTGATAAAAAACATTAAAATGTCTTTTCTCAATGAAAAGCATACAAGTATGTAGCTGTTGTTTTAAAGCGAACTTGTTGTATAGAAATCTATATTGTGAAAACACCAAATAATCAAGCAAAAAAAAAATTTGTTTTCCTCAAATTATGTTTACTTTTGTAGTATCTTAAAGATTTAATTATGTAATATTATTTAATCAGTGGTTTTGTAGCTGAGAACTTTTTAAGTATTTAGAGAGACTGAAAAGTGGGTTAAGCTGCAAAGAAAATATGTTTTTGAACTCGAGTGAATTTGTTAAATGTGGTTTACATATTATTGCTTTTCTAAATATTCAGCAGGCATAAGAAGAAGCAGAGCTTGTTGACGGATTACGAAACTACTCTGCAAACAGATCGCCAAAAGCCGGTAATACTGAGGAACAATTTGTGTCCATGTGGGGTTGTCAATGACGGTCAACTGGAACAACCCAATCTAACCTAATTAGTAATTGTAAATAATTTGAGACTTACATTCATAGTTTTTCCATATAATGTCAATTGCACTTTTATACAGTTACAATTTTTAAACATTACTTTATGTACAACTAGAAATACAAAAATTCGTAGTTGAAACTAGTCTGTCGACTTCTAGAGATGAGATTTGTTTTGTGCAACTTTAACTTTTTATTGACTAATATTTGTGTAAGTATTCTATTTGTGGCATAGATTGATTAAAGAAGCAAACGAAGGAATGAAAAGGTACATAAAAAATGGACCAAATGAACTTATGTTTATCAGTTGATTAAAGTATTTAAACTTATTTTATTTGGTTCACACGTTTTTGTATAAAACTTGAACTTTTAATGTAATACTAATATTTAAAAACATGCAACCTCACTAAATGTGATTCAACACGTGCACAAAGACTTAGTTTTTCGAATGCATTATGTGCATTGTGTTTGTTTCGTTCTTACAACCGATTGTTGAGATGGTATTCAGTTATAGCTAATTAAGAAACACCTCGGAAAAGTGTAGGATTAATTGCTATTAGTATTTAGGAATTTAGATTCGTTTAATGGTATAATGCTTTTAGGTGAAATACTGTTCGGCATATCGACCTAATGCGTAGTTAATTTTTCAATCTCGTATGCGCATTTGTTTTGTAATCTATAAAGCTGTCATTTATTTAATATGAAACAGAGCCCGATTTGTTTATTAGTTTCCCAGCTGGTGGTGATCGATTCTTGAATTTATAAGTTTGCTTCTAAGCTACAGTTGAGTTGATTGCTTGAGTTGTCTTTTGAGATATGGCGTTCCGGTCGCTTATAATTTGTGCTCGAACAATTACAATTAACAGACAATACAACAATTGCAAAATAGATTGGCTCCTGCAGGCAAATCAAGTTTTTTTGTACTGGTATACGATGACATGAGCAGTTATAGTCGTCATCGTCGTCATCATCTTAGGTCGTATGTCGCTCAACTCGATAATTTGTTCAACTCGAAGTCGGTTTGTTATTGTTGTCGTTTTTTGTGTCTGTGGCTGTCTGTGTCTGTCTCTATGAGCTGTGTGTGTGTGTGTGAGTATTACTTTTGGTGTTTTTTTTTTCTTAAGCAAATAAATCATGATGACAACAGTTAAATTAAATAATAATTTTTCAGCAGTGTTATAGCATAAATTTTCATGGCACAAGGTCAGAAATTTATGTGGAAGTCGAGTGTAAAATATGGCACGCAACATTAATTTGATTTGCGTGCGAAGTGTTTTTTTTTTTTCGTTTTCTTGGAAAGGAAATATAAGCTAAAACGCTACAAGATTGTGTATGTACGTATAAGTTGGCTAATACTTGTGACTGCTACTGCAGAGCTATAATTTGTTGACAACTTAATCAGTTGCCATTGAAAGAAGCAGCTAGCTGTAGAAGTTCGACTCTTTTTTTTTAGCTCTTTGTAAATTCTCTATAGAAACATGAGCAAGCGCGCCATAATTAAAAAAACAAACGTCACTTTTTAATGTTTATTTTATGGGAAACTATTAATACCATATCAACAACAACAAATTGTTGTTGTGAGGTAGTAGTTGTTGCTGGGGCCCGCTCAGTCGCAGCGCAAATTGCTTATGCAAATGTTCTTTGTGATCATTTGAATTCACTACTCGCTGTGACTTTTAATTACCAGCGGCTCACAAATCGTATTTGCCTTTATATGGTCAAGGCGCAAGATGGGGTACTCGTACTGAACTGAACGTTCGAGCTCTAGACCGAGTCGGGCTTAAAAGCTGAGCTGCCTTGCCCGCTTAGGAAGTCTGAGAAACGATTGGCCTTTTATGGACTGCATCTGCATTGAGAAAGCAGCAATGGGAACACACTGTTTGAGAAAGCAACCATTGAGTCAAATGAGTTAGCCAGTCAGAGTCAGAGGCAGAGTCAGTCAGCCGCTAATTGTTGTGAACTAAGTTTGTTGTCGTTGCTGTTGTTGTTGCCGTTGTTAACTGATTTTGCGTTGGCGCTGCCGCTGCTGCCGCCTCTGCCGCCGGCACCTTTTTGTGTGGGCGTTTCCAAGACGTTTCGTCGTTGAGTTTTATTTTCATTTTACGTAAATTTATTATGAAAAATATTGTTATTGCTACTTTCAAGCGGAAATACACTCAAAATGCCAGCGAAACAATAAAAACTAACAGCGTGTAGAGTTGCCACCTACGCAGAACACACACACACACACACACATCCACATAACACATAAGCACCTGCACTTTAGAGTCATTCCGTGTTGTGTGGAAGTGGGCTTAAAGTCTTTGTCTATATACACACTACATACTTATGTAGGTACATGAGTGTGAAACGAGCGGAAATGCCGGTCGATTAGGCTGTTTTTAAATTAATTTTGTACGCATTTCTATTTTAATTTACATAGATGTCGGCTACAGATTGAATTATTAATGCTGAAATGTCTGCTAGAATAGCGAGAAAGTGTTATTTGGGCTTCTGTGTGTGGGTATGTGACTAAGAAACTAGTTGGCCCATTCACAAATGACTAAGCTGCGCTTCTGAATCGTCTGTGGAATATATAGTATATTTAATAATTAACGTGGGTAGACGTTTTAATAATTATAATAATATCGAATTAAATCAGATCATATGTTGAATGTTAAGCAACACCAGAATTGATCATAAAAGAGACACTCGTAAAGGGCCAAAAACAATATCCATGAATCAGCCAGTACAAGAAGATATTTCCGTCAAATTAGATTTACCATAACGAGCGAAATTTCCAAGAGATCGCTGATAATAATTTAGTTAGATACTTCACATACACTATTCATGGAACATCGGTTTTTGATGTAAAGTGAATTAATTTAAATCAAATTTAGTAATATATGTATTTTCTATTATCCCCCTTAGCAATGCTTATGGATAGAGCGATATCGATATTAACTCGATATCAAGAAGCAAAACTTGAGTAAATCCGATATGATATTCAATGCGATATGCGATGAATGGAGTTTTAATACGATATAAGAGAAAATAATTTATTTAATTTATTTTCCCGCTTTTTATCTCCGTCACGGTTCACTCATTCGCTTGTTTTGGTTTCGCACTTTATTTTTGAAACAGATCTTTTTACAGAGTTGAAGTGAATACAATTCTTTTGTTAATTTGATTTCTATTAATGTAGTTTAATTAGCCGAGCTATATTTAAACAAAAATGCTGAAAACAATACGCAATACTAAAGTAATGTTCTAATGTTTAATAAATGTATGTATATGCCATTGATGTTACAAATACTTGTAGTTAGTTCTTATTTTTAAACATCTTATATAATTGTTTTACTATGAACAACAAATATTTGTATTGGTTTACATTGACTTCAATCTATATTCAATTGGATATGACCGACATTTATCACGATACTATAGTTTTGAAATGATATTATATATAATATTTTTTTTTAATAAAGTCTCCCATTAAGGATCGAACTTTTTCTATCACAGTTTCTTCAGGAATACACTTTTACATTTCATGTTTATGCGAAAAGAGTTATAGTTTATTTCATTTGTTACAATTACATTACTCTCTATTTCTGACAATAGTCTAACATACTACATTTATTATTACAAAATCCAAACACGGGCATGTAACGAAAAACCTGTAATATAAAAAGTGCTCGTTTTAATGTTGTGTTCTGCAATTATCAATCCAAATTATTTGACGAGCACATCACTGTTTTTTTTTTTTGGATCCCCAACATTTAAATAGTTTGACTCTGTAAAACTAAAACTCGTTAACAGCGTTACAGTTTAAAGATTTGTTACACTAGAGACAAAACGCCAGTCAAAACAAAATAATGTTTGTCTAAAAATAACTAAATTATTTTGTGTGTGGAGCGTTTTGGGACACCTAAATCTATTTTCAAATTAATCAATAAATAAAAACTTTTTTATTTAATAGTTATAGTAAACTATTTTTATAGCCTGTACCCAAAGGGTAAAAGGCTATACTAGTTTTGTGCGAATGTATGTAACAGGCAGAAGGAGGCGTGGCAAAGTATATATATTCTTGATCAGGATAACAAGGCGAGTCGATACAGCCATATCCGTCCGTTCGTCTGTGTGAACGCAAGGATCTCAGGAAGTACAAGAGCAAAAATAACCAAACTCGGTAACTAGATTCTCCTAAGTCCGAGAAAGGACGAGTTTATGTTTTTTTCCTGATGCACCCTCCCACTCCCTCGCAATTCGTGTTCTTCCCATAATTCCCATAACTCCCGTATTTCTTTTGTACTCAAATTTGGCAAATAAATCAATATAGTAATTATGTGTCTGTGGGCCAAGTTCATAATGATAGGTTAATTATGAAGAAAGTTATAGCCATAAATCTCCGCCCAAGCTCTGCCGGCGGGGGTTGCTCCGTTGACTTATTTTTTTACTGCATACAAGCACGTATAGACACGATTCTGATGTAAATCTATGCTGTTGAAATTGTACATAAACACTTATGTATATGCATTAACTCAGGATTTAAATAATTTTAAATTTTTCAGAATTTTATTTAATTATGTTTGTGCGATCTTTTAATTAGGCTTATTAATTTGATTCAGTTCGTTTATTAAAATACTTATTTGTTAGAACATATTTAAATATTTGTAAAGAACATTTCTTTAAAATGATTCTCCTTATCATGTGTTTCATTTTAAATATTATTATTATACTCTGTACATGAAATGTACAGAAGTATATTAGGTTTGCGGGAAGTGAAAAATGTAACAGGCAGAAGGAGGCGTGGCAGACCCCACAAAGTATATATATTCTTGATCAGCATGACGAGACGAGTCGATCTAGCCCTGTCTGTCTGTCTGTCCGTCTGTCCGTCTGTCCGTCTGTCCGTCCGTATGAACACCTGGATCTCAGAGACTATAAGAGATAGAGACACCAAATTTTGCACAAAGATGCGTTATGTGTGTATTCTATACGAGTTTGTTTTATTTTTTTTGATTTTCCCCCCCACTTCCCCCCTATGGGGGTTTTCCCGATTTTCCATTCGTATAATCGCCTATATCTCGGAGACTATAAGACCTAGGAACACCAAATTTTAGTCCCAGATGCCTTATGTGAATACGCAGAAAATGTATATTTTGGAATTCCCCTCCCTCCCCCCTCTACCCCGCAAATCGTAACTCCCGTAATTCTTGGAATTTCGAACTAAAATTTTGGAAATACCCCCAGTTGGTTATTATGTTAACAAGAAGTTATAGCCATAAATATATTTGCTGATGCAGCGCTGCTGCAGCGCTGCTCAAGCGCTGCCCGCGGCTGTTGTTGATGTTGCTGTTTGGTTGACTGCGAAAATGCTTACACAGACACGAATAGATGCGCATAGGCATACATACACTCACACAGACGCAATTGCTATGTAAATGTGCAATTATACACCCTTTACGTGAGTTCGAATACCGAGAGAGGTAAAATCGATCAAATTTTTTTTTTTTATTTTCTTAATTTTTTTATTTTCTATAATTATTGTAAACACATGTACAGAGTATTTCAAAGTCGGGACACCCGACTTTAGCTTTTTTACTTGTTTTTATTTGTTCCCCTCCTAAAGAATTTCGCCCATATCTCGAAAGGTACACAAACTTTGTATCCGTAATTAATATACATATATATTTTTCGATACTTTTGCTTCCAGTCCTTCTTTTTCAACTTCCTTTGAAATCGACTTCCTTTTCAAATTCCAAGAAAAGTTATTAGCGAAGCAATGTCACTCCAGTACTTCTCATTTTCTCCTCCTCCTTCTGTGGCGGAAGCTTGCTTGGGTGCAGGGTATTTCCTGTCAGGCTTGCTCGACTGTAGCATTATATCTTCTTAATGAAATGCGCTTAGTTTATTAATTGCATTTAATTAATTGGGTTCGGAACAAGCTTATATCTAGCAGCTAAGGTTCTAATTAAGTTAATTAATTTGGTAGCGTTTAAGCTTATACGAGAAAATAAATTAACATAAATTCCTTAGTTAAATACACTTGAGAAGTCACTCTTTTAAGATGTGCTAAGCATATGTATTTTCGGATCTTTATTTGACACCTTTCGTAACTTCTGTTTAACTATATTTTTCGTTTTTAGAAATAGCTCACACTTTTTTATATGCCTTTTTTTACATCCTATTTACTTGTACATTTATATTATATATACACATGGCCCCCATTTTGAGCAAATGCCCGCTAAATTTATCAAATCTATGGCCCGTGCCAACTTAACCCAATTTGCTAAGCGCACTCACTGCCTCTCCGCCCTTACCAGGAAGGTGGCAATCTGATGGCCAACTCACCTGGCCCACTGGCAACTTATCTCTTTATTATGGCTATTTATAAAAACAGACACGCACGCCGTCAAAAATATAATGTCGGCTAACGTTGTCGGTACCAATAGCCACCAACGCCATCGCCACCGACGCCAATGCGTTGGCGCTTTGTCAACTGGGGGCGCCCCCAAAGACCCAGTTGCCATTGCTGCTCATAGAACACCGCACCACACAACAGAAATCACTTTGATGAGCATCAGCATTGACATGTTGTTGAAATTATTGCCGCCTGTCAGTTCTCATACGCATTTATTCACTCATTGGGCCGTTGGCCACTGGCAGTCCGTCGCCGCCATCGTCACCATTGCCACCAGTTCCGCGCCTCCCGCAACGAGTGGCCTTTTGTGCACCAATTATAATTGGCAGTCGGGCGAACCGCGTTGATCCAATGGCTCAAAATCAATATTTATACATTTATGCATGCATGTACATACTATATATACGTGTGTATGTGTATGTGTATGTGTGTGTGGGTTGGTGAGCTGTCTTCTCAGTGACAGCAGAGTGCGGTTTTCAGGGGCAGCTTTCACTGGATTCTGATTGTGCACTGCCGTTGATGAGTTAATGCCGCCAGCAGCCATTAGCTGTGACAACACACCATGGCACACACTCCTACACTTCACCAAATAGAGGACTCCAATATTATTTGATTTTCTGATTTGATTTTTATTAGACTAGCAAGTTTGCTAGTTAGTCGTTTTAAATGTTATACTTGTATGCCTCTCTGCAGTGTCTGCAGAAATCATGCAAGTGGAATGCCATTGGGCAGGACACATAGATACTTGTAGCTAATGCGGATATTTCTAAACTATTCTTCAAGCCCACAAATTTGTAATTTCCAAAATCCACTTTGCGTCTGAAGGCTGAAGGACATTAGTGGTATATGAATTCCCTACTTATCGATGATGACTTTACAGCTTTCATGTCAGTGGATGGAACTGAGCGGTATCGGGTTTGTTTCGAAGAAAATTGAGTAAGCCGATCAACTTTTGAAGTAATGAATGGAGTTTATACTTATGTTCCAGCTATACACGCGAAGCTTGATCCGTCTTTGACAAATGATATGGTGCAGGAATATGTAGGAACCTTTTTTCACCATGATTGAATTAAAATTTTTAGATTTTAGTTTTCATAAAATACAAAGAGTACAAACGGTCTACCTGTATCGTCGCGCTGATCATTTACTATACCTATAGCAAGGAGAATATAAAGCCTTCTTCTGATCGTTCATAAAAAGTGTTTTGAAAACTCGAACTCAAAATATTGTTTTTAAATATTTACATTAAATTATTATTTTCTAATAGTTTCGAAACTTTATAGGTGTTCCTAAAATTTATTATCAGCCGTTTTAACTGTTTTGGTTTTACTAAATTTTTCTCTAAGTGTATTTGTCTGCTCATATACAATAAACAATAATCTCCAGCGGGTTGCTCATGTTGCTGTCTATAGAGATTTGCATTGCTTATTTAAGCGGGGGGATGGGGATTTGGGCGCTTTGCGGTTTTCGTTTTGTTGACAATTTGTACCGTAATTGATTGAGCCGAAATTAATAAAAACAACAATAACAACATCATAAGCAGCAGCAGCAGCAGCAGCAACAACGAGGACGATGGTGGCAAGGCGATTACAACAGCAGTCAGTGATATATAATGTTAAATGACTTAAATGTTGACGGCCAGTTAGGCAGTCAGCAGCGCCTTTCTTGCTATTTTTTGTTGTTGTTGTTGGTGGTGTTGCGCTTTCGAGCCAAAAAAGCAATCAGAAGTCAAACTCACGTTTGAATGAACAACAACAACACAAACAACGACAGCAGCAGCAGCGGTCGCCAAAGGCAGCACTCCGACGCAGCCGATGACGTCCACGTCCATGTCCACGTCGACGTCGACGCTGACAGCGGCATCGCTGCACATGATTTGCGGCAATCCGCGCTGCCATTTTGTAGTTGGTGTGTGCACGTGTGGTTGTGTGTGTGCGTGGTTGTGTGTGTGAGTGTAGATTCGGGTTCATTGCTTTGACTTTTGTGGTTCCACTTTTCGCTTTTTATGATTTGTTATGCTTTGTCCAATATGTATGTATGTATTTACATGTATGTTGCCTACATTCGCATACACTTACATACATATTTATCTGTGTACATATGTATGTGTAAAAGTAGTGTGTGTGTGCGTAACAATTTTTACACACGATTAGTTTTTGATGTATTTTCGTAATGCACCCATGCCAAACAGACGTGGATTTGGTGTTAAATTTTTAACAGGCCTTGGGCAATACGTCCAGTGTTTTTATAGTGGGTGCGCGTCAATCGAGTAGATACAAAGATATTGGCTCTATTTCTGATTTATAGGACAGTTAATGTTTTACTATTCACTGCACACTTTTATTTTTGCATAACTTTAAGGAAAACTATTGTAGTTTCCAAAAGTTAATTTATTTGTTTTAAATGCTGACATTTAAAAGAATTTTTTAAACAGCAATTTTTATTATATTAGCAAGGGCATGATATTTGTAGAAACGGCATTTTGTGCAATGTTTAATAATACAAGTAGTATCAAAATTTTTTGTTTGTATCTCTTTTTACTCTGCTAATTGGCATTCATAATTGTATTTTAAAGGAATACAATACATACAATGTCTACATGATCCAATATAAAGGGGAATATTGTATAAATTGTTATTTAAAAAGATAAATTGTTCAAAATTGTTCCACCATATCCATTTGTAGCATGCTTCTTTTAAATACCCATTTATTTACAATAGCAGCTTACATTTTTGTTCATCTTTGTAATACGAGTATTAATAAGAGTCACAGAGAATATGAAATCATATTAAAAAGTAATTTATATTTATTTTATTTAAGGGAACAATTATGTTTCAATAAAATTAAACTATTTTAAATATTTTTAGCGTCATCAGAAATAATTTCAATAATGGGTTTCATATTTTCTTAAACGTTACTAAATTTTTGGAGGAAGAGGAGCAGAGCAGGAGTAGGTTCTCTGCACTAAGGCGACCTTTTTTGAAAGATCTCTCTGATTTAAGAAAAGAGGTCTTGAACAACGCCACAGCGTGTTTTTGATCCCGGAATTCGGACTGAAGTTTGCCAAACTTCTGGTGATTGAAGGCGATAGATTAAACCAGTCAAAAGTCAAAATTTTGGAAATTACGCCAACATGTTTTTCATATTCATATAAAGATGTTTCGGAAATTGTTCACCAAATACTTTTTTTTATCAGTTACTAATGTCCCTCACTATGACGTAATTACAATTGCTGACATAATAGATACATTTTTGTTTAATTCACTCAAATTAATCCCGTGACCGATTTAAAAGCAATTTCGTTTAGTAAGTTGCTTTTTTTCCAGCTGGATAATAAATGCTAACAAATTTGTTAGACTTTGATGTCGAAGTGAACGTGCAGCTACGCTCATTAAAATTCAATCAAATGAAAAATTGACAAAAATTTCATTTGATGAATTAAAATTTCTATTAAATTATTGTAGCGTCTATATTTAGATGTCAGGCGTCAAGCAGAGAGCGGCGCGAGAATTGCGCGGGTGGCTGGTGGCTGGGAGCTGGGAGCTGCACGAATGTCGTTTTCGGTTTCTGGCTGTAATTGCAGATAATAAGCGCAATTTAACTTGGCCAAAGCGGCAGTCAGTTCGGAGTAAGCCAGACAGCCAGTTAAGCGGACAAGAGTTGGCATAAAGTGGCCTACGCACACAAACAGCCAGTTCGGCAAACACCTACATGCCCGCTGCAACATAAAAAAGCGTTTCAATTTCAAATTGATTGTCAGTCGGTTGTTATTATTTGCTTTTTATTGTTATTTTATTTTCGAGCTTGATGCCATTGTTATTGCTGTTTGCTTGGTGTTAAATACTCGTGCGAATTTTTGTGGCATTGGAGGCCACCACCGAAACTTGCCGCACATGAAGCGCCACCCCCACATTTTGGCACGATTTTCTGTTTTGATATTTCTATTTCTTGTTTTTCTTGCTTTCTCATCGGAAGTTTTGCCTTCGGCGAGGTAACAAACTTGCTTCGCCATTGAGTTGTGTGTTACTCAATAGCGAGATAACGTTTAATCGTACAAGAACTGGCTGTAGGTCGATCACAATAACTGTCACTGAGAAATATGTATAATGATCGCTCATTTAGAGAACAAGTGCCTGATAAAGTTCTTCGAAGCATGCGTTTTGCATATCATAGAGGGGCGTCTAACGTTTTTGCACTATTAACCGATATACTTATGGTGTACTAGATATAACCAGCCCAGATGTGAAAGTTGTGCTTCCTTGCTTCCTCCTACATAAGCTATTTGGCAAGATGTATAATTCACACGAATAAAGCAATTCCCCAAATGATTTCAATCTTGATGACTTAACGGCGTAACCTTCATAGAGTTTACCTGTGAGATTCTGCTGATAGTGCATTTCTACGGATAAAAATAGTCCTTTCCTAAAACGATTTCCACATCGGTTTTTTAGCGATTCGTCAAGGCTTGGGGCTCCTCATTGAACTATGGACCTAAAAAAGTTATTGACAGGAGAAAAATATTCAAATGAGAAGACCTTCCAAAACTCAAAACGATACCTCTATCCCTGAATGCGGCTGCATTAGAGGCACAAACTATTATTTGTTGGATACAAGTTTCAACTAGGGGGTCATATGCCATACTCTCTCTTTTATGCTGCCATAAAATGTCCTTCAAATATAAATGAAGCTTTTTATATATATTTATAAATATTTTGTTACATTTTTTAACATCATTGTAAAAACAGAATATATCTTATATTAAACAAAAGCAGAAGATTTCCTTCACACAGCGAATTTTATAAGAGCCACGTGGATTTTCAAATGAATGCTTGATTGCACTTTTTTGGGATCTTTCTAATTGTTATCAGCAGCATACATGCTTGTTTAATTTGGCAGTCGTTGTACAAAGCTTTTGTTAATCAAGGTATGTTTGTGTGTGCATTTTTGTTGGCCAATCGACTGCCTTGACTCTACACTTTCCCACAATTCACAGAACACTTGAAACAAATCAAAGTTGGCTGTTGTTGTGGCTGTTGCTGTTGTTACTGCTTTTGACACAGGCACTAGCGCTTGAGTTCTGACCAGTTCTTATTACCTTGTTCATACAGTCAATGTTTGTTTAAGTTGCTGTACCCTTTCCTAATATGGCCAACGCACACTTGTACACTTGTTCATGTAACCGAGATTGTGTGCGCTTGTGCGTTTTTGCTGTTTCGCTTGCAACACATCCAATTGGAAATGAAAAACTCTGACCTACTAATCACCGAGCCAAAAAGCCAATAAGAGTCAACAGCGAGCTACCCAACTGAAACAGCAACAACAACAACATGAACTCCAATAACAACAATAAAGACAGCAAGTGAAGTGCCACCAACCAGACGACGACATCGTCGACGCCGTCAGTCGACAACCAAAGAAATCAAAAGATGGACAATAACTTTAAACCAGTTTGTGAATACGAGCCTTGTTGCTTTTTCTGTTTCTGTTTCTGTTGTTGTTACTCTGTTCTCTGGTTCACTGTTTGTTACAATCGGCTAACGCTTTTCGCATGTACTGAGAATTGTTTGTACAAGCCAGCGCACAAATTTGTTTTGAATTTGATTATGTGAGTTTTGGGCTTTGCAGGTTGCCGAGATTGCTAGTCCATGTCAGACAGTAAAGACCGTCAGCCAGCCAACCAGCCAGCCAGCCAGCCAAGCAGCTAGCAGCCCAATTGACATTTCATGCCGTATTAAGCGACAACTCGAATGGGCTAAAACAGACAGGCGCAGGCGGGCAAAACAGCGCACAATTTAAGCCGTTTTCTTGTCGTTTTTCTTTTCACAAAAATTATTATGTTAAAAAATCAACTCGAAATAGCACACAAGGACATTTGCGCATGCGCAAAAGCGCGCTCCAAACCCAGACGCAGACGCAAGCGCAGACGGCGCCGGTAAGTCGTCGTTGTCGTCGCCGTCGCCGATTGTTGGCTAAATTGATGATGATGACGACAGCGTCGACGGCGCTACGACTGCGTCTCAGATTATCGCAGTTTTGTTCGGTTATTTGGTTTGCATAAATTTCAATTGCTCGCATTTAAAAACAATTTAAAGCAAATTATTTTTTGTGCACTCGCAGCAACTGCTGCAGCAATAACAACAACAACAACAACAAAGACAACAGGAGCAACAACAACAACAACAGCAGCCACCAGCGGCGATTATTTCTTTCTGATGTTGATAGGCGTGTTTGTGCAGCGCGAATGGCAGCGCGCAGCAATAGTGGAGAGAGCGCCATCTATTGGCGCTGCCACGAGCACATAAAGTAATTTTCTGCTTCATTAGGTTTGCGTTCATTGGCTATAAAAGCATAAGGAAAACGGTCGTCTGAGTGTTGTTGTTGTTGTTGTTGTTTTTGTTGCTGCAGTTACTGCAAATGCCGACATTTGAATGCGCTATAAAAGCATCGCCTTTCTATGCAGTTCTCATTGAATGCAACGAACCAGTCTCTGCTTATGTTATGACCAAGCTTTACATTTCTTGATTTAGTTGAACCGAATCTGAGAATAATTGTGAATAATATGTATTATAGAATGTCATATACTGTCATATATTTCGTTTTATATTATCAATATGCAGGGATTAAATTAAAACTAGATCATATAGTGCGTTTCCGTATAACGTTATTTAACGCTTCCCTTTTGAGGATGTATCTGAACACATCGAAGCTGCCTTTTCAGTGTCACATGTTCCTATATATTTTAGTAGCTTATGCTATTTTAGTTTCTTTTATTTGTTTTATTTTTAATAAATATTGTTAGAGATAGTCTAATTCGAGACTGGATTTGGATTTGCAAGCCTTTATAAAGGAATTTTCTGCGCCCCATTCAATCACAAAAATACAATTGAATATTGCTTCTTAGATCAACTCTCAAGTGATAAACCACTTCTTTTTCTGCTAAGAGCCTCCAATTCGTTTCAGCTATTGCAGATCAGAAGACCTAAGATAAATATTCTAGGATGAATTATAGAAAATCCAAATATGTTCTCGCCTACAAACAAGTGTTTCAGAGTATGTGAATAGCTACCTTGTAACTAACGTGTGTGCAAATACGTAACTCCATGGTCACGTATGGCACAATTAAAAGAAATTATTACACATTTCGTTGGAGCACTAAGCAACTGTATATGTGACTTCTTCTTCATCTTGGTTGGGCGCTCCAGAGTTGCCCATCGACCCACCTAACAAGCCAACCCACATTCAATGCTCCACTTAGACGCGCTCCATTGTTTCCGCATTCGATTAAAAATGATAAATGCCTGGCTGCGTTCAAGTGAAAACAAAAACCACAGTCGGCTGGAAATACAAGTAGTCATGGTCTGGGCCGGGTTTCTTGCCGGCTATTTGCTCATTTTCTTGACCATTTTTAATGTCTCGTTTATGGGAGCTGATAAGTCAAAAGCATTTTTTCTCTCTCTAAGTATTCCATGTCTTGTTTTCTTGCTGCCTGTGCCATGCTTAGCGTAATTATTTGATTAATTTTATTGCTTGTTCAGTTTGGCGTGCTTTTTTCCAGAGCCATTGCACAGTGTAAACATTTTGTCAAACTACTTACTTGTATGAAACACTAAAGAAGCCCAGTAATACAGATATTATATAAACATTTTATTTATTTACCAAAAGACAGGGCTCGAGTGAAGTTTTTCAAAAAAGTTTCAAACTTGGTGCTTTGGTTATTTCAACACAGTTTTATTTTTGTGTTTTTGTACAATTAAGTCGACCTAGTGAATATTTTGCTTCATGTTCTTGGTATGTCAGCCATCAAGGATGTTATGGCTACAGTTGTTGTTATGTTGGTTCAAGGTAGTAGTGTACATAGACAAAAATTCAATAAAAAAATATATTCAAAAAATATCATAAAAAATCAAGCTAAAAATTTATATTTTTCTGAGTCAGGCTTTTAAGCAAATTATTGTTCTTTGTTGTTGACACGCTCATACAAAAATGAATTGTTTTTCTTCAATTCCCCTTCAAGCTTTCTCCTTTAGATAAAGGTAAGGTTGACTCCCTAGAGAATCAT
This sequence comes from Scaptodrosophila lebanonensis, assembly GCF_003285725.1. Taxonomy (NCBI): domain Eukaryota; kingdom Metazoa; phylum Arthropoda; class Insecta; order Diptera; family Drosophilidae; genus Scaptodrosophila; species Scaptodrosophila lebanonensis. The sequence continues at coordinate 2,341,277 of NW_022060558.1, forward strand.
CCCAGTCCCAGTGTGCGATTATTTTCAGGGGCGTATGCGTAGGCGACAAAATATATCGTTTATGCTTTTATTAAATTGTACGCATTAATTAACTGGAGTGCAAGGCAGCAGCAAACCACGAACAAACACGGGACCGTGTTAAGCAAAGTCAAAGCATTGCCCGATATAGATGTCGGAAGAAGGGAATGGGGTCTCACAACACGCATCTACTCTTATATGGCGACCATTAGCCGGCGGGCGTTTTCATTTCAATTAATTGCCTCGGCGTGGAAATTAGCGTTTTCTCATGATTGTTGTAATTATTGATTATATGAGGCACATAAATCTATGCTAAATTGATGCCCCCGAGCTAAAATACAAGTACTCGTAAAGCGCATATCGCAAATCGCATTGCTTGACTTAGTCGGCGATTACTTAACGCCACTCAATCGGGGTATACTATATACGTATGTTTGTAAGTATATCGTGTGCACCTTGCCAATTAGCTGTGATATGTGCCGAGTGCCATTGGCATGTCATGGCTTAGTCTTACAAGCGACTTGTGTCGCTTATTGTCGTTGTTGCTGCTGCTGCTGCTGCTCTTGCTGTTGCTGTTGTCAGTTGCTGTCGTTGAAAGCCAACAAAAGCCGCAAATGAAATTTTACAAATGTTTAACATGTTGCGGGCTCGTGCTCTGGGTCAACAACGTTGTGGCTCCAATGCAAATGCGCCAAAGCGACCACAAATAGGCCAAAGTAGTGTTGTTAGGAGGTTAGTCCGGGTTGACAGGAAAATAGAATAAATCCCACAATTTAAGTGAACCAGAACGTTGCTTGCTTGCCCTGTTGCTGGAATAAGCTCATTAGCATAGTAGCTTAGTACAAAGGGACTATTGGTTCATTATTAAAGAAGAACATGGTTACATTTAATATTGAATGGAAATAACAAAAGATAAAGGGGGATGGGGTTGAGCTGGCTACTCAAAGACTAAGGCTAATAATGGCCTCCTTTGGTGCATTATAAACCATAGTAAGAACGGTGGCAGAGAAGGAGCTCTACTTTCATGATTTCCTTTCCTATACTCTTTTTTTTGTGAACAGATTATGGATCTCAATGCCTCAAGTTGTGGTGGCTTTTCGGAAATTTAGGCTAATAAAGGCCAGTTATGATCGTGCTATAGTAGAGAAGGAGCTCCTCTTAAATATTTTCCTCCCACCAAGCGCTCCGATAGGCATAGATATAGAAGCTTATCCATAATAATACTCTTCTTCTTGGACAGGCTCTAGACATGCGACACGTTAGGTTCGAATATTTGAATAACAGGCAGCTCTACGTTTTAACAATGTGTATTTGAGCGTAATCAACATTTTCCCTCGCGGCAACAACTTCAAGAATATTGAGGGCTTCGATCAAATTAAATAAGGGGCTTTAAGTAAAAGCAAAAGTTTATATTGGTATTTAAAATAAGTAAATTAGAATTTAAATCGTTTTTTTTTCTTATACTGTATAAGATGCTAATAGAAATACAACTGAAGACAACTAAATAGTACTACTATATATAACAAAACAATCATTTTTCCAACTTGTAAGCTTTTGTTGATATGGCGCAACATCTGGTTAAAAACCATGAATATTTGTAATGAATATGTTTTCTCATAAATACAAATAAAGAGTGCTGAATGCATTAATTAAGAAAAATTGTTCCCAATAATATGCAAGTGTTATGTTTTTAGTTGCAGGGTGTTCTTAAATATAATAGTTGTTCTAATTGTTGATAATTGACATGTAGAAACCAGGCACTTAACATTTTATTAATAATTAACTTAATTGAACAATGAACTGATATCAATCTACATGTCTTTATGCACTGAAGCGATCACTTCTACTCGCATTTGCATATTTGCGCCATTGTTTAGGATTGTTAACAATTAGGTAGGTAGGTGTGTTTAATTTTGGATATACATCCACAACTTTACAAATGATTGAAATATTCCTCGATATGGTTATGAAAAATGGAAGAGTAAGTTGAGTTTTTTGTGCAATTATTAAAATTTTGGGAGTAAAATTGTGTTGGAAATGACTTTATCTTCTTCCCAAATACGCAAATGCGCCTCGCAGAAGACAGATTCACGACGAAGCAGAACAGACAATATTTTTTGAAAAATTGTAACTAAAACTATCTAACTAAATCTAATGTGGAGTGGAATTTCTTGACTTTCAAATGTCAATAAAGTCACCTAAATAGCAAATCAATAAAAATAAACAAAAAGTTAAAGAAATTGCCGACGGAAAGGGTACGGCCAAAAGAGTTAAAATATTCACATTTGAATTCAATTTAATTTTTTAACGAATATGTGGTTTGATACATAAAATGAAATAACTTGAGCTTTTAAATATAATAAAATACCAATTCTATTTAGCATCCATTACGTTTGCGTGTTAGGTCTGCCTCCGAAGAGTCACACGATCCAACGATTGTCTACTTACTATTGTTTACCCATTAACGCGAATAGTTTTTTTGTAGGCATTTTTATCAAGAGCAACTCAATTATCACGCTGCAACAATACACGAAATGACTTAATTTCACTTTGAAGCCGCAGTGCCAACATTTTGCGATGCACAGTTGGCGTTGGCGTGTGCAACATCATTATCATTATCATCATCGTGATCGGCAGACTGCACTAATAAACATAAACAGTAAACAAGTCCATATAGGGAGAAATCGGTCAGCAGTTTCTTCGCCCACTTTTTTTCCTATATAAAATATATAAGTACAATATGTATATACTTTCTGCTTTGCCATCATTGCTTTTGTTTTTGTTTTTTTGTCACATGCATTTTTCATGGGCCGCCAACGAGCGAACTCATGCGCGTTCAGGAGTAGAAGGATGGCACTGTTATTGGAGGCATTGGAGAGTCCAACCATGTGTCTGGCATTTGTGACTGACAGGCACATTGCAAATTCTCAAACCGTTATGCGATACCGGAGAAAGTCGAAGCGTTGGCGTTCGATTTATTGTGAAATATTGAAATTACACATCGCAGTTCCAAAATTTGGGATAACAAGACCCAAACTCCGTTTTCTTCACTCCGGTGCGAAAATGAGCAATTCCACAGTTTCATCTGCATAACGATGAAAAAAGAAGGAATCAGACAGACAGACAGACAGAGAGACAGACACACAGACAGGGACAAACGAAATCACATGCAATTGGCGGCCCGTCAGTTTCTACTTTTATCGCTCGGACAGCTGTCAATCAATGGATCGATCGTCTTATGTACACAAAGATGGAAGGAAAGGAAGACCTACACAGAGTTGAGTGGAGCGAGAAAGTTGTGCTGGCTCATTTTAATTGTTCTGTTCGTGCCTCTTTCAATTAGTGATACAAGTGATTTGGTAGCGCCTGTCTGCAACATCAATTTTCGACTGCTTAATAATGCATTAATCAAGTGCAGTTGCCCGTTAAGTACTCCAAATGTGGCAAGTGGCAACTGCAAAGGTAAAAGTCAAGCATATATTTACTCACAAAAAGCAGCTGGGTGTTGGCCCAGAAATTAAGTGCTGCAGTTGTTGCAAACAGCCATAAAAGGATACCGCCAGCGCAAGACAAATCCCTCGAGTGCTGTCGCCAGTGTGCAATGCGGCAGGGAGACCGAGGAAAAAAAAACAAGTGGGTACGCATAAGTCAAGTCACTGCGACCATTGGATAACCTGCTCTCAATTGAGTCCAAGAAAATGTGTTAGATCGTGAGAAATCTGAGGCCCTGTTCAGTAATCAAGTTGTTATTTTCTTGACTTAATTAGATATGTGGTTATGTACATTAGTCGAAATAACATTTAAGATATATTTCATGCTTCAAAACTCCTATATTTTTGCTATTGCTTAGTTTGCAGTAACTATAGTCTGGAGCTTAATAAGTAGCCTAATTTTTTTTAAACTGCTGATATTTTGAGCATGCCATCCACACGCAAATTTGTTTGTCGAACTTGTTCGTCAGAAAAAATGCATTTGCCACCGAACGAGGCGAATGGAGCTCGCGAACATCATTTACATAAGATTTCAGCGAGTAAACAGGAACGAATTGATGCGGAAAAGAATACAGTCGTGGATGCAAATAAAAATAACAAAACGTAGAAAACTAAAATTTAAAGCAAACACCTCTAATAACTACGAATATTTCAAAGAATCGAAGAAATTCGTGTGTAGGGGGCTTGCTTAGCGAAGGAGCGTGTTTGGCATATTTTGATTGTAATCCGCTCAGGTTTATGTATTGCATATTAGAATAATTTTTATTAATTGTTATTTTAAAACATGAGTTCAATGTTGTCGATAAAAAAAAATATATATACATATACAAGTATATGAACAGTCTCAGTATGGCCACACTCATGTCTGTTCTCCTTTACCCGTAGGGTATTGCAGCGCGTTAATATGAAGAGCACATTGACAATTACTTTATTTACGCAAGGACTGAGGTGAAGCAATGCCAGTGCCTTACTTTGATTTATGCACCTGATAGTCGGCGCTCTCGTTTGGCCATCCTTATGCGCTGTGTGAAGCCTCTGGGAGACAGCACAATGCACGTCCTCTGCCTTTCTTCTCCAGTCGCATGTGGCCCAAAATGTTAATTGCACTAAAATGCAGATTTTTGCTGCCCATTGAAATTGTGTTGTACGTCCTCTTTTGTTTTTCTTTTTTTCTTTCCTTTTTTTTGGAGTACGCCAAATGTCGCGCCAGCTTAAAGTTTTTATCGCCGCTGCAATGCCAAGCAGATAAATAGTGACAGTTTTTACAGTTCGATAAAACAACGGGTCAACAGGCAACCTTGTCGCTACCGTTGCTGCTGCTGCTGCTGGTACTGGTGGTGGTGGTGGTGGTGGTTGTGTGGGGGACGCGAAACGAGATCGCGAACAACCACCCACCCGTTGGCCGGTCATGTAATGTGCAAAACTCATTAAAACGAATCTTTTTTAATGGCCAAAAGTTTTCTGGTGTGTCATAATCAGTAAAATTAACGCGACAGCAGCAAAGTGCAGGGGCGGGCTTGCAGCAGCAGCAGCAGCTGTAAGCTGCCAATGTCAGACAAAGTCGCTTGGTTGCACGGTTGCATGGTTGCATGGTTGTTGGTACTCAGTGCTGCCCATAGTGGCGTTTTCCCTTTAGCTAAATTTGGCTTTATTATACCCTGTACCAGTAGGGTAAAAATGGTATATTAGGTTTGTGCAAACCCGACCCCATAAAATATATATATATTCTGAATCAGCATGACGGGAGAAATCGAACTAGACATGTCCGTCAGTCTGCCCGTGTGTGTGTCTGGATGAACGCCTGGATTTCGGAAACGGTTAAGCATACCATAACCAAACTTGGTATGTAGTCGCTCCTAGTCCCTAGTCTATACGAGTTTATTTAATTGTTATGATTTTCCTCCCCCTTTCCTTGCTTCAGAATTTTGTCAATGCTGTCCACATTTCAAAAGCTACATAAACCAACCTTTGCACACGTAATCTACATACATTGGTTTGAAATATTCAATCCGAATACATTCTACACTAATTCAGACTCGATCTAATTTTAGTTCCCTTTCGATTTTGTATATGTTCAAATTGTTGCACATACTATTTATATACGATATTCAAAACTACAATTCTGTTATGCTTCTTGGTTCATATCGCACATGCTGTGGAAGAAAATAAAGGGTGCCTCACAAATAAACATTTGCAGCTCAAAGGCTTGCATTATTATTATTCGAGAAAGTAATTGCCGTTTGTAAGAGAACAGGTTGTGATAGAGGCAATTACCCTGCTACTTATAGTGAAACAATACTTAATTGGAAAATATTTTAATAACTGGAGAATAACTTTAATACAATGTGAATTTTCACAATGCAATTCAATCATTTCAGAAAGTACAAGTACACAGCTTAATTATAGCAGTCATATGTTGGTAAATAAAGTAAAGCATACATAAGTGTGCTTCAACAATAACTGTTGGCAGTTTATTAGTTTGAATGAAAGGAACGTAGGTGTTTATTGGTTGAATTCATAAGGCGAACTGCGCGCGATTTTCACATACAATCGACGCGCATCTTATCGATAGATTACAATATATATCAAACTTAGTATGACAGGGTTGCTTAGTGCAAATTCAAATTAACTGACATTTATGTTGCTTATAATTCCAAATATTTCAACACCTCATCTCAACAAAAATGTTACTTTAAGCCTGTCATGTTTAACAACTTCATATGTTTTTGCTTACTTAAATTTTTAGTACAAATATCTGCTATCATATTTGTTGTATCAACATACTTTAAAATAATTTCATTGTTATTAACTAATTCTCTGATGAAATGGTATCGTATGTCGATGTGCTTGCTTCTTGCGTGGTACATGTGATTCTTGGCCAAGTGTTGCGCGCTGAGATTGTCGCCATATACACATATCGGTTGATCGGTTTGGAAACAGTTGAGCTCATTCAAAAGACGTCTGAGATACACCGCCTCTTTAGCCGCTGCTGCCAACGCCATGTACTCCGCTTCAGTAGTACTTAGAGCCACAGTCGTTTGTTTATGTGACTCCCACGAAAAAGCCGCTCCAGCAAGGAAAAACATATAACCTGTGAAAGATTTACGATCAATCAAATTACCACCCCAATCTGCATCAGCGTGGCCTTCCATGGGTCTTCCTGTCAAATGGTAATGTAACTTCATGTTCTTCGTGCTTGACAAATAACGAAGAACGTGTTTTGCTCCTACTTCGTGCTCGACAGTTGGATTTTTGTTCATCTGGGATAGCTTGCATACCGAGTGCAGTATGTCGGGTCGCGTGGATATCGCTATATACATCAGGCTGCCAATTAACGCCTGATACTTCGTCGCATCCACCAGTTTTGAGTCGTCTAAAGGAGCTTTTATCTGGTATCCTGGTTCTAGTGGTGTTGCTGCTGCTCTACAGTTCTGCATATGGTATTGTTGCAACAACTCTTCAATGTATTTTGTTTGGCTCACAAACATCTCTCCAGTTTCTCCAATGCGCTCAACATCAAATCCCAGAAAGTTATCTACTTTCCCTTTGTCGATGGACTTAAACTTTTTACCAATGTAGCTTTTGATGCTCTTCATGTCTTCTTTGCTTGTACTTGCGATTAGTATATCGTCCACGTAGACTGCAATAATGTTTAATCTGTTGTTCACCATTTTCGTATACAAGCATGGCTCGCTGGTACATGGAACACATCCATATTCTTTAAGAACCGCATCCAATTTCGCGTTCCATTCTCTGCCAGACTGCTTTAACCCGTAGATAGTTTTATTTAGTTTTGCTACTTTATTTGGATATTCTTTGCTTATGAACATCTCCGGTTGTTTCATATAGATTTCGTCGCTCAGCTCACCGTTTAAATAAGCTGTACATACATCCATTTGATGCAGATGTAATTTTAGTTCCGCCGCCAGAGCAAATACCATGCGTATTGTCGCATAACGTACAACAGGTGAATAGGTCTCTTCGTAGTTGATTCCATATTGCTGGCTGCAACCTTTTGCAACTAGTCTTGCCTTATATCGATCGATGTTGCCGTTAGGTGCTCTTTTTAAACTGTACACCCATTTGCTGCCTATAGCTCTCTTGCCAGGAGGAAGGTCCACCAGTGACCACGTTTGGTTCTCTTTTAGTGAATTATATTCTTGTTGCATTGCTTTCCTCCATTTATCCGATTCGTTGCAAGTCATCGCCGATTTACAATTTGTAGGTATTTGTACCTCATCTATTTCCTGTATGACATTAAGCCTGTGCTTTTGCTTTGCCGGTCTACCGCTTGTGCCAGTTCGAATGATACGTGGTCGCCCTGGACCATACCTTGGAGTGTCGATGCCCTGGTTGCTTGCATCTACCATTGTATCATCCTGGTCTTCATTCTGTGAATCTTCTTCTGATGGAGTTTCATCTTCTTCATCCGACTGGATAAACTCTTCAGCATCTTCATAGTCTGTTTGTGGGGAGGGAGTGCGTGGTGGTTTTTCCATAATTTCTGACCCATTTTCTCGCCCAATTATGTAAGAAAAATCAATGTTATTTTTGTTTCCCATAAATAAATCTTCATCAAACTTTACATCTCGCTTTATTACCACCGTGTTTAGTTCTGGATCATATAACCTATATCCCTTTACTTGACTGCTATACCCCATAAATATGTATTCTTTGCCCCTGGCCTTGAATTTCCCTTTCTGCGTCTTATCTAGCCCAATTGCTAAACATCCGAAAGTTCTAAAATGTTTCACCCCTGGTTTCCGACCATACCACATTTCAAAAGGTGTAGTATTTTCTAACGCTTTTGTTGAAGACCGATTTTTAATATATGCTGCACAATTAATTGCTTCAGCCCAAAACTTTTCTTCTAATCCTGCATGTATCATCATTGACCTAGCCATTTCTACAATTGTTCGATTGTACCGCTCGGAAACACCATTTTGTTGGGGAGTATGAGGCACTGTAAGTTGTCTTTTTATACCTTGGGCACGCAAAAATTCACTAAAATCTTTGCTCACATATTCTCCACCATTGTCACTTCTGAGTGCTTTTATTTTATAGCCAGTTTGCTTTTCTACCTCATATTTGTATGATTTAAAATGCTCAAATACTTCACTTTTATTTTTTATAAAAAACACCGTAGCATATCTGGATTTATCGTCAATAAATGTCAAAAAATATTGCGATCCACCAATTGACTTTACGTTAAAAGGTCCACACACATCTGAGTGTATTATCTCTAACAAATTATTAGCGCGATATTTTGATTCTTCGAATGGCTGAGAACAAATTTTACTTTTCATACATGATACACATTTAAAGTTTTCTTTTGCTTGTAGCTTTTCCATTCCATACACCGTTTCATTTGACGCAAGTTTATTTAGACTTTGTGTATTAATATGTCCGAATCGATTATGCCATTTCACCATGATTTTATTCGCTGCTAAATTCACCGAATTGTAGATATTTTTGAAAAAATATAAACCATTTTGTTTATTTGCCACCGCTATAACAAAGTTTTCATCGATTATTTTTAAAATCGCACATTTATTATAAAAAATTACTTGTAGTCCATTTTCAGCACCTTTAGCCACTGAGAAAAAATTTGTTTGCAACTCCGGTATGTGTAAAACATTTTTAAGGTTAAATTCCGATTTATTAGTTTTTATATGCACCGTACCAATTCCGATTGCATTCAACATTTGATCACCCGCAACAACCACTTTTTGTTTTGTTCCAGTGTAATTTGTGAATAAATCACGATCGTTTGCCATATGGCAACTAGCACCACTATCAACTAACCAACCCTCGCGAATACACGGATAATCACCACAAAATAAATTGACGTTAGCTGCTGATACACCCAAAAACGATCTTTCGTTTTTTTGCTTATGCACATTCTTTTCTTTTTCGTTTTTTACGTTGCTCGGCCGCTGCCGACACACTGCTGCATAGTGACCGATTTTGCCACACACAAAACATTTACCGTTCTTTTTCCGTTGGTCATTTTCAAGGACAGATTTGCTATTCCCTTTTATCATGTACGCTTGTTGTTCACCGTTTGACCGTTTATCTATTGTTGCTTGGTTTCTACGATTTGCTTCTTCCAGTAATTTATTTCGCAAGTTAATGTAATTTGGAAGTTCATCTCTTGTTTCAATTGCAATTACAAAATTCTCGTAAGATTTTGGTAAACTCGATAATAGAATAATTACAACAATTTCGTCACTTAGCGAAATTCCGACTTCATTTAATTTATCTACTACGCTTGAAAACTCATTTAAATACTGCACGACACACGTGTTCTCTGTTAAACGAAGGTTTACTAAACTTTTATACAACAACACTTTTCGAGCTGGCCCTTTTGGCTCATATATTTCTTTTAGTTTATTCCATGCCTGCGCCGACGTTTTACAATGCTTTATATAATTTAATTGTGTTGGTTTCACAGATAAAATTATTGACGCGAGTGCTTTCTCGTCTGCCTTTTGCCATATCACTCTATTTTCCAATGTCTTTTCATCTTCGCCACTTGCGATTTTCCATAACTCTGAGTGAATTAACACGCCACGCATTTGCACACACCATACGTCATAGTTATTTTCGTCTAACTTCTCAATTGCGTACAAATTGCTTGCCATTTTTGCAATTTTTTTTTTTTTTTTTTTAACTAACAACACCGTATTAACTTTGGACACACCAAGAATTAATTTTTATTCTTTATTGTTTAACACCGAATTAACTTTGGACACACCAAGAATTAATTTTCTGTATTATTTAGCCGGACGTATCGGACGCTAAATTAACTTGTTTAAAAACACCAGTTTCACCGAAGCCTTTCATTCACCGTGTGTAACTGTACCTGGGCCCATAACCACTGTTGGCAGTTTATTAGTTTGAATGAAAGGAACGTAGGTGTTTATTGGTTGAATTCATAAGGCGAACTGCGCGCGATTTTCACATACAATCGACGCGCATCTTATCGATAGATTACAATATATATCAAACTTAGTATGACAGGGTTGCTTAGTGCAAATTCAAATTAACTGACATTTATGTTGCTTATAATTCCAAATATTTCAACAATAACTATCCCCAAATAGATAAGCATTTGCGCATTATTCAATTTAATAAAAACTTGTTCCAAAATTACACAAATATTTATTTTTTATTTTATTTATTTATTTTATTGCTAAGCCGAGCTGTCAAAGCGAAAAAAAGGACAAAAATACAGAACTTATACTAAATAAAACTAAAGAAAAGCAAAGCCTGAAGAAATAACAACAATAACTAATAAATATTTCGACTCGGTGGGGAATTTTATTTGCCAAACGGCCAGCTAGCATTCTTGTCTGCTGACTATTTGTCTCTGCTAGTTGTATAGTACCATTGTTTATTTTAATTTTAATTTATTTAATTTTCATTCAACTTTTTTAGCATATACAAAAAAGGCTTAGAAATTATTAAAGCTTCATAAATATTTAGGCATTTCAATATAGCATTTATTCATGTTAAATTGGTAAGAACTTGTTAAAGTATAAATATCAGTATTGTGTACCTAACGTACCCCACTCGTCCTTTTTTAAAGCATTAATTCATTTTGTTTTAGGATGGCTTGGGTTCCTTAACAAATCTGGGGCTTATTGGTTAATTTTGTGTTCACATGTCTGTTGTTATATAGAGGTTGCTTAATAGAGGTTTTAGGCTTTTAGTTTGCCCAAAACTCCATTTTAGCTCATTCGATGCAGAACTTTTTTAATTTCCAAATAACTGGCAAAGGAACAATATTTATTAATTGTGATTAATTTTAATTATTAAATATTTATTATAATTTATTATTATTGATTAATTTTACCAACAGGTATACATATTTTATACGAATACATACATATATACATATATGCGCCTTTTTAATCGGCTTCGGCTTCGGCTGCATACAGGTTTATCACCTTGTTTAAAAATTTGATGTAAGGTCCGATTACAGATTTTTAAACCAATTCCTTTGCATTGTCTAAAATTTCTCCAAGTTTTTGGAGTAATGTATAGTATCACATGCTTTACCCCTTTAAATTTAAATATTTGTGTATTTTTAATTTTAAATTTTCCATTCCAGCTTTTTTAAAAATTTATTTGCAAATTGAAACTGCAAAAAATACTTCAAAATGTTTATTTCATTTAACACAACGTTTTTTAAATAGGTACAGTTTTAAAGTGGGTAACTGATTTTATCCTTCATTGTTATTATAGCTGCTGTCTAAGCAATACACTTTTGACATGCTTTTATTAGTATTAGTATTCATATTTTGTTTTTGTTCTTATGGAAAGTTAATCAAGAACTTGTCGTATAACTACAAGTATGTGCCATAAATTTGCACCAAAATGACGTTGAGATTTACTGCAGTCGCGTAAAATGTGGCAAGTTCAAGTGCTAAGGAATTAAGCAAGTTGCTTCTTAAAGCTTAAAGCGATTGGCAAGCCAGAAGGCGCTAACTTGCCAGTCGCACATACAAGCAACTAACAACTTACTTAAAACAGCACACTTACTATACACACTCGTACACTCACATGTTGATACTTACGGCAGTAAACAGAGTCATGTCACACTCAAAGGCCCAATCCTTAGCGGCAGCTCCAACATAAACGTGCGGTTACTGAGGGGTGCATAAGTTGTTGCTGCTGCTGCTGCTGCTGCTAGTGCTGTCGCTGCACGTGGCCCATGTTGCACTCTTGTGCACTAATTACGAAAACTCAGCACGTTTTACTATGCCGTGCTGTGGTTGCCTGAGTGGTTAAATGCTGCAGTAATAGCAGCAGCAACATGCAACCGGGCTCTGGATTGGGCTGGGGCGATGGTATTGGGAGCCGCAGTGGCAGTGGCAGTGGTAGCGGCAGTGGCGGTGGCGGTGGCGCTGGCGATAGTGGTGGCATCACAAAAGTTAAAACATTGCGGCAGCAATAAAAACAACATTGCTCTGGGTCTGGCTTTGGCTTACAGTTTGAGTTCGGGTTTGGGTTCTGGTTTGGCAGGCAATGCCGCCGGTCCACCAACTGCGGTGCGCTCTGTGGGTGGCTGGCCATGGGCATGTGGCAATGGAACTGTATTACTGATGAGCGCTGCATGTTGTGCCACAATTTCGCCAAAGTCAATGCCTGAGGTTGCCACAAAACCGCTGCCACAGCAAATGTAACGCAATGATCAATGGCATAAAAATGAAGGATTTTCATTTTGTTTTTCGGCAATTGCCGAATCAGCGTGGGATAATGGCGAGCCAGCAGTTGACATTCTGCAACTTTGTAAATATTGTCAAGCACAAACTTTTCAGATATGTTCAGTCGAAGGTTTAATATTATTCACACTGGAGGGCTAATGATTGCTGTAAGGCTAAGAATGTAAGCTAATAGAGATAACAATAAAGGTTAAAGATAAGTACATGCGGATAAGTCATTATTTTCTCAATATATTTATGAGATTTTTAACAGTTGAATGAACTGTCGGGCTTGCTCGACTGTAGCGCTCTCTCTTGTTCTTTTTATATTGCTAGATACATACCACACTTGGCTTTAAAATAATATACCCCCACCGGGGCGTAGGTGTTTATTAGATATTACTGTAATTTGAATTGAATTCTCCTACTTAGGCTTTCATAGCTGAAAAGATTTTTTCTTATTCTAGTGGCACAAAAAAAAACACGTTATTTTTAAGCAAGTTGCAGTCAAAAAAAAAAAAAAAAATAATAATAATAATAATATTAATAATTTTAAATAGTCAGCTACCGAAGTAGATTATATTTAAGATACAATATAATTAAACGGAAATTATGTGAATTCAATAATTAATAAAGTGACGAGCAGTGTATGTGTCTTTGACGCGTGCAACAAACATTAATCGTATTAATGGTAATTTAAAAAAAATTTGTATTTCTTTTACTCTGAAAATGATGATATAAGTATATGTGTTAAAGGAAATGGCAAATAATTTTTATTTTAATATGCTTTAATATTTGATTTTAATTAGATACTAGAAATCGTACAATGTTTTAAAAAAATTAGGTGATATAAATGTAATTATCCGTGAGGATACTTGACTCTTTACTTACTTAGTACTGGAGTTTTGCTTTATTTAAGTTTATTTTTTAAATTGTTATATTTTTATAATATTTTAAAATATTGCCTTGAATGGGTAATCAAATTATATTAAAAAAGTTAAAGAGAATTGCACGTCTAACAAGATATTTAATAATATTTTCGATACTTTAAGGTGCTGCCCTTAAATATTTATTTCCTTTAAACTCCAACTCTCAAGCGAAAAGTGTCCTTTTCTCGGATTTTCAAATGCATCAAATATAAACGTGGCAACTCTCGACTCCTTCCTTTTAGGTACACTTTGATTTGCAACTATGACACCAACATGGAGCATACCAACTATGTATTTGCAATCTTTACGTCAGCTACATGGCCATAAAAATAAATTACACTAAGCTTAAAACTTATGTGCAGGCTATAAGAAAAATGGCTTATAGACGCGCAGCGTTTATGGCCAGCGACCTGGCGACCAAATGACCAATCGACAACGACCCTAAAAATGCCAGTGATGGACGTTATTGCTGTTTTGTTCCTGTTTGCGTGTGTGTGTGTGTGTGTGTGTGGCGTTCAATCGAAGCCAATCCTAATACAAAATGCTGGGCACAATATAAAAAAGGTGTCCATGTACATACATGTAATGCTAAAAACAATAACAACAACAAAAACAACAACCACTACTGCAACAGCAACAACCACGACGACAACAACTAACGGTAAAGGTAAAGACCCATAGGAGTCGAAGCTTAAAGCCGACAATGAAGACATTAACATGAGCAACGACGATGACGAGACGACAAAACGCAGCGCCGTCTCCGTCTCAGTCGCTGCTGCTGCTGCTGCTGCTGCTGTTTCTGCTGAGCTGCGGCTCATCACATTAATCTTCTTAATACGCCCATCAATAATTCAAAACAACGGCAACGGCAACGGCATGAGCATGACCAAGCGGCTGAGTGAGTGAGCGACCAAGCGAGTGAGGAATTGAAGTACGAGTAGTACCCGTACAGGCTAGCCAAAGTGCCAAATCCGAACCCAAGAACGCCTTCGTTTTACACTATACATCAAAAGTTTTGTGTCTTCGCACTTAATGAGCTTCATTAAGAGAGGGTTCTCCTGCTTTTTATAGCTATCGATTGGCTTAATAGTTTTAGCTTAGTTTCAGGTTTCAATAAAAACTTAGTTTTTTGATGTTTTTGATAATATAACTATTTAAGTATATTCAAAAACATATGGTTTTCCGCTGGACCAAAAAATGAGTTCCAATTATAGCTTGTTAGGGCCGTTTCTTAAAGGAATACTCGGAACCCTTTTCTTGTTTGTTTCATATCAAAGTATTGTTTTAAAAATGTAAACATGTATGTTTATTTGATTATGGTTTGTTCATTTTTGAAGTACGTTTTTTAAATGACAATTTATAAACATTCTATATATTGATGATTTACATGGCCTACAATTTATACATTTTAATATTAATGGTTTTTATTAAGTTTTTTATGTTTTCTTAATTGGGTAGGAAAGCCACAATTTATTGACATTTAAAGAAAAATAGAGGGATTTTAATATTTATATATCAATTTACCTTCTATTATACTTGTACTATTTATTTAAAAGTACGTCGAGAAAATGACATTCATATAAAATGTGAAAGTATATTTTTGAAAACAGATGACACATATCTTGAAGCTGGAAAATGGAACCATTTTATTACGAACAATAATTTATAATCTTAATAATGAATCATTTTATATGCAGGTGCCCCTATTTGAAGCAATACATAATTAACTAAAACAAAAAAAAAAACTTTTAATTAGTTCCTATTCTTCATTTGTCAAATTTATAATGAAAGCGACAAGAAAATTATTTAAATATAAATAGAATTAATTACATTTTTATTAATTGTATTTTTATTATTTTATTTTTAATTTTTTTATTTTTATTTTTGTTTAATATAAGCATCGAACCCGTACAGGTTTAGCACCTTAACAATACATGTTAGCAAATATAAATAGCCTACCTCGAGCACTCCCGCGCGAGGATTAATGAGAATTAATGACTGAAAATATGTTAATAAGAAAAAGAATGCAAATTGTAAGATTTACTCAATGATGTGAGATTGGAACATTCGTCGGTTGTCTTCTCTTTAGGCATCTGAAAAGATGATCATCTGGAAGGTGCCTAGCTAGTCTGCTGTGGTGAGGTCTAAATCGCTCGTTGTAACGACTGGCGTGCTTGTTTATCTGGAACGGTCTCCTAATTTAGATCAAGGTGCAGCATTGGATCTTCTATAGTTGGACTCTGCAGTCAACTAGAAATCTGGATACCGGAGCTCCTTTTCGCCACAAGTGCAGTTCAGAGCCATTGAAGATTGGACAATTTCCAGCTGCATAATCAATAACAAGAGCTGAGTATGCGCTTTAAAAACTCCAGTGACAAATCGATGGTAACATATTAACCAAAAATTAAGCTTGTCAGTATACATATGGAGAATAGTGTAGGCAAACATCAAGCAGGCATTGTGAATGACTTGAAGTGTGTTGAGTGAATTATGACGTACGTTTGCCAGTGCGTGTTTGGTTGCGAACAAAAACGCAACCGAAAAATAAAGAAAAAAAACTGTTTGTCGTATATCAAAATCAAACTATAGTATAAGATACAAATATTGAACTCTATTCCAATGGCTGACAATGAAACTTTATGGCTCTTTAGCCATTTGATTTATGCGCCCCCACAATGAATTACAAACGACACACAAGTGAAAATGCTCCTCGTTATGTCTCCTATCTTGGCCATGGCAGCAACGGTAACGGCAACGGCAACAGCAACAGCAACTGCCGAAACTGTCCAAACTGTTCCAAATTGTAGGCGTAATTGTATTTGAATGACATATGCGACGACGTCGCATTGTGCGCGTGACAAGCGACAGCTCCATTGTTCGGATCGGACAATGTGCAACAACAACAACAACAGCAAAGCGTGGCAAGAGCCTTTGATTCTCTGACCGCCAGAAATGTTCAACCTGGCAACCCGGCAACCTGGATGCCCGAAAAGCATTCAGCCTGGCAACCTGCGTAACTTGTGTCCCGTTGCGATTTTCGACACATTTGGTCCCGCTTGCATTGGAATTTTGAACTGGCTGGCTGGCTGACTGGCTGGCTGGCTGGATGGCTAGCTGACTGGTTGGCAATCGGCGCAAATTTTCACGCCTACTTCGGCGCTTATTCGTGCTCAATGGGAATGCTTTTAAAAGCCATGTAAATGCCTTTGTTCATTCAACATTGGCAGTCCGGCAAATTGGTTTTTTCTTTTTGACTCGACTCTTGTATTGCTACCCAAAATTCCTTGCACGCACACACGAGTACTCGTACGGCTTTGTGTTGATAAGCCGAGCTCAGCCGTAGACAGACACTTGTGTCAACTGGTTTTTGTCGAAATTCTGCTCAAATTTTTCGAAACCTTATCTATTGAAGCACTCAGTGAAAGTGTCACTAATTGTGTCAAAGGTTTGACTCCCGTTTGATAAGCCCTGATATACATTTGCCAGAACTATAAAAGACGCTGCCAGCTGCCGAAAAACGTTTAGTTTTGACAAGTGCTCATCAAAAACAAGAAGTAAGTGTGTGGAAGTGAAGCTGAATAAAAGAGGTTTAGCTGAATAAAAATGAATTGAAGGATAACGACAAATAACAAAACAATCAGTTAGCTAAAAAAAATATCGCGAAATATTGCTAAAGATTTATGTGAAAGTGGTCTAATAAGAAAGAAATTATTAGATCTTCAGATAAAATTCATTCAAAATTTCTTGTTTTTGCTGTTATAAATAGAGAAATTTATCTTACAAAGTTAAAATTATACTCCTACATTTATTTAAATAAATTTATATATTGGGTGTTTTATTTATTGGAGACCAAAAAAATATTTAGTCAAGACGGTTCTACAAAGATAGGTACCTTCTTTGAAATTCCACTTCCTTTTTTATTTTGCGTATAAAATTCATATTAAATACGAAAACCTGGCATGGATTGCAAGGCACAAGAAAATTTGAATATACGAATTTTTGAATCCGATATTGCCTTCTCCTCTGAAGCTACGGCTTGTGATTCAAATAAAAAAAAATGAATCTTTTTATATTTTTTACGGTTTACTAACTATGCTTTACTTCTTTGTGTATGTAAAAAATTTTCAATTTATTCATTAATTTATTAACAATTAATTCTATTCCAGTAGTTTAGTTTTTTACAAATTTGTATTGTCTTTCGTTTTAGCAAACATCCACCATGAACTTCTCCTGGTTCTCTGTCCTGATCTTTGCGATCTTCGCCGTCGTCGTTTCAGCTGGCAACTGCCCAGCCCCCTTCAAGGTCGACAGCAACCGTCTCTGCACAGCCGAGCGCACCATCAGAGGCGAATGCCCAGCCGGATCCACCTACAGAATCAATGTTAACAAGTGTGTCTACTCACGTTAGAAAGATTTAAGGCGAGACATATGGTGACTTGAACTGAATAAAGATCTGATTAATAATAAAAACAAACAGATGTGTGTTTTCATGGCCGCTCGACGAATGTCAAAGCGCATCAGTCGTTCTTTCCTAATCAGTGAACTGTTTTGCTATTTGCTGCTGTTTTCACTATCAGCCTACACTGACCTCATAAACAAAACTATTAAATGGCATATTTTCAGTTGAAAATTCTGCGATTGCATAAATAAAAGCGATAAGCCAGGCATTGCTGCCGTTGTCTATAAAAGCGCCAAAGGTATTGCAATGCAACAAACAGTTGCATTTCAAAATCAACTTCGGTGAGTGTTGAGCGTGGATTAACAAAAATTAAAATAAATACTTGGTGGCTTACCAATAGAGTTTTAGTTAAATTGTTCAAATAAAAATAAAATATTTGGAATAGTATTTGACTGCTCTTCATGTAAAATGCATTATGGGTTTGAAAATTACATGTTTCTTTGTCTAAATTCTACTCGAATGTAATTTACAGAGCAACAAAAATCCTTTGAAACTTTTATATACTTGTATAAGCTTGTGAACAAATCGTAGCCGAGTTTTCGAATGATACCCTCGATATTGAGACTAATTTTGTTTCTACATTTTAGATATTTAAAATGAACTTTTGCTGGTTTGTTTTGATTTTTACGGCCCTGATGGCCTGTGTTATGGCAAACAGCTGCCCCACTGGCTTTTCTGAGGAGCAGAATCGCTGCATCAAGGATCGCCCTGTGCATGGCACCTGTCCGCCCGGCTCCAACTATCAGCTAAATATCAATAAGTGTGTGCTGGCTTAAAAAAGATAAATAAAGCGATTGGACAACTATACACGTACTTGGTACATATACTTGTAGTATACGAGTCGCATACTACCAATTAATGTAGAGATTTGGAGGCGTTTGGCAAAAGTTCAACAAGTGTTAAAATTAACGAGCATGTCACGTCGAGGGGGCCAAGTGTTGAATGTGGATGCTGCAGCTGTGGGGCCATTAGTTTATTACCATGTAATTGACTCAACGCTTGTCAGACGCGTCAACAGTGTTGACTGTCGCTCCTGCCGCTTTAATGTGCTGCATTTAATGCCAAACGACTCGAAACCGCGACACCACGTCGACGGCTCAACACATCAAAGTCAAAACAGCTTTGGATGGTTGATCTGTCTGTGTGTGTGTTTGTGTGTCTCTCCTTCTGTCTCTCTGCCTCACTGTCAGTTCATGTATTTGACGTGATTAGCGTGATGGTCTGACTGTCTGACTGCCTGACTGGCTGACTGGTGCACTTTGGCCTCAGCTTGTTGTGCTGGTGTCTTATCACTTGGGCGGCTTTGATTTCGTAACATCTCACGACCACATACATAAACATATGTGTGTACAGCATTCATTCATACTCGTACACTCAGCGACTAGAAGAAGGAACTTAAAAGAGCCAACTCAACCTTTTCCGTGTAAATTTAAATACCAAAGCATTAATTTCCTATTAACGAGTACTTCTTATATCTTATCTTATATATAGAGTCGAAGGCACATTTTTTGATGGTCAAGCTATAATTCAAATGCAAATAGTTTGGGCCATCTGGCTGTTATAAATGTTAAATGGCAATTATTAATTTAATTAAAGTGATCAGAGGCCGCTTCATAGTAATCATGTCTTTTCCAAAATAAAAAACATTAATTTTTGGCAGATTCAGTTATATTGTTTTCTAACACCACACGGTCCAAATCATATTTTAGGTCGTTGCCCAGCATTATCTAGAGTATATCGGCACAAGCGTTTTGTATAATGCTTTTCTTTGATCAGAAAATGCATTTTCTTGCCAAATCAGGCAAATACGCAGAGTGGTTGATGGTGAAAATTAGATTTTTTGTCAAACTAAATCACATGTAATTAGTAATTGCTCTTGAATTGAGTCATCAGGTGACCACATATTCTTTCAGTGTAAAGATAATAAATACTTGTATATGTATTTGTCTAAACAATGCTCTTAGCTTGTCCGGTGGCTGTTCTAAAATTCATTAAAAAGTTTTGCAGCACCTAAAAAGAGCAATCTAAAACGTTTAATAGTAGCACAAAAAAAGAAACAGTTCACAAAAAAGGCACAAAAATAAATGAAAAGGACGAAACTTCCGCAAGTCCAAGCTGACGTCAGGATGTGCAGCAAACCCAATTGCATATGCCAATGTAACAAAGTTTCCAACTGCCGGCCAACTAAGGCCTGGTGGATAGGGGCGGGGGAGAGGGGAATACACAGGCTGTAAAATACAACCACTGAGCGTCTACCGCTTGTCACTGGGCCTGTAAATTTCAACGACTTGTGAGCGCGCGCCTCATAAAAAAGAAGGGGGGCCAGGCATCCGTTGTCGCTCGGCGCTTCCTTTGGCCTAAAAGTTTCCTGTCGTTGGCGGCAGGAAATAAGGAAATGTTCTCAGCAGTATTTGTTGCCTCACCAGCGACATTTATCAGTCAGTTGTTGTGTGTATGGGAATACGTGTGTGTGTGTGTGGTGTTGCTCAATGCGGTGTGTAGCGGTGCGGTCGGGCTGGCCTGCTTTACAATTTTAAGACTGTCGCAAGTTGCTGCAACAGACAGCGGCCGCAATGGCCGCATGTTTTTGTGCATGACGATAACCGAGTGGCACAGTGGCTTAAACTAGGGATACAGCTGCTATATATTTAAATATATTTTAGCTTTTTTTAAATGCATTTTTAGAAGTATACATATGTTGAATTAGAAATAGCGAGTATGCTTGAGTATCAATTAAATAGTTTTTTTTTATTTTTTCAATTATTTTTGTTTTACTTGTTTTAAATAAAAACACGTTTGCAAAGAACGAATTCATGCACACTAAGGTTTCTTTTATGTGCGAACGATTGCCAAAATTACTCTCAGCTTTATCTTTTTAGCTATACGTTTGGCAGCATATTTTGTTTTAGTTAAAGACACGATGATCATATTTCAGATGTGAAGTAAGTTATTCATTTAATTAATATCTTTCATTATTATTATATTTTCTATATTATCAACTTCTTCAACTTGAATTTTTAATTTATATAAACAATATAAATATGATTTATATATTTCTAAAACAAACTTTATGTACATTACGCATTTTAATAATTTCATTTAAGTTCTTGAAGTTTAATTTTATTCGTTTCAAATGTTGTATTCAATTTTAAAAGGCCTTTTTTAGAATAATTTTATTTGTTAGCGCTGTAAATTCCACGTATATGTACTATATAGTAGACATGAACATTTTAAATAAGCAACATATTTCACAACATAAGATGAGAAGCGTGAAAGAGACCGACTGCAGTAGTCTCTTTCCCCTTAATGTTCCAGTGTCCCTGCACTCATATGAGGCTTATATTGACCTGCAGGACTTTCTCGTTCAGAATTGATAAATATTGATCTACTGCTTTTAATGGTTGGGGATATGTAATCCAAAGCATCTTGTAAAGCTGCTGCTTCAGCTCGATCGACAATACATTGCTCCAGGAGATGGGTGAGAGTCTCTACTCTACCATCCAGCTTAGAACGAACCGTGAAAACGTAAATTTCGTTGATTCGGAATATATGCGGAAGCTTCCCTTTCTTTTTTTGTCGCTTGGGGATCCCTACTTTGCATGTAATTTTTTGAGTAAAATGGCATGCCCTGTAGGTGCGTCTCTCCATACAAGTGACCTTCTGAGCCCCAAGGCCTTCTATTAATTATTATTAAGCTTATACGTCGCTTTTCTACACAAAATAAATATTGACATAAAGTTACTTGAGGATTGTATTTTTGCAATTCAAATAATGTTGGTTTATAAGCAGTATTTTCTTCTTACCACCGCTTTTTCTAAATTTTTTCACTCGGTCTGGGCCTGAAGGCCATGTTCTTGCTGAAGTACTGCAACTCACGCGTAAATATGACGAACGTAAGCAGTAAAGTTCTGGCCAACTGATAGCTATTGCCGTCGCCTTATAAACACAACGCAGTGCTGGCAAAAAGTTTCTCAAGACGAACGTTTGTCCTGCTGCCTCACGAGACGAGGACAATGAAAATGACGGCACAAGTTTTTCTGCCTCTGCTGCTAACGTTGTTGTTGCTCTTGGCTGCATTTCAAGAATGTTGCGGCTCACTCTTATCGCCGGAGCGGCGGTCCGCCGCCATTGTCCTGCCGCAGCAGGATGCTCGCAAAAATGAAAGTGTGTCCATAATTTCTGCTGGCGGTGGCCTGTGGTGCTTGCTGTTGCTGTTGTTGCATTTCTTATTGCTGTTTCTGTACTTGTGCGTGTGTGTGTGTGGGTGTTGGAAAAACTTTAACGTGCCATTATAGTTATTGACGCTGTCAAGCATTTACTCACAGTTTATCCTGGAGTGTTGGCAAATCGTTTAAATTGTAACGCCTTAAGGCCATTCTTCTGCTGCCATAGTTGTGGCTGCTTGATAGAAACTTAAAGCCAATGCGGCGTATGAGTAATTGCGACCAATTTTCTGTGGCAACCACAGCGCGGCAACATCTAATTACAAACGCATGTCTCATGGTAACCACCTCCCCCTTCCCCCATCCAACATGCATGGTGCTTGTCTCCGCTTGTTTTAGCCGTGCATTCAACTTTTCAACAAAAACGACAAAACTAAAAACAAGATGGCGGTTTCACGTACGCATGTAGAAGTATGCGTGTGAGGATGCGTTTGTGTGCGCGCCCCAAAGGCACAAAAACTTTAATTTGAGTTATTTGCATGAGTAGTTGAAATTATATTATAATTTTACCGCCATGCCAAAAACAAAAACTTTGTCATTGCCATTAGCGAGACAGGCAGTGCAATGAATAAGTTTGATAAGAGGGGAGAGTGTGGGCTGTGATGGTGGACCCGGGATGGTGTGACTCGTTATTGCATAGCTCATAGCTGTGGCTGTCGCATTCAGTGTTTGCCAAATGCTTTTAATGTGACGTGAAATGGGCGCTCTGGCAAAAGTTTTGCAGACAAATGCAAAAATTTCGGGGCTACCACCAAAATGCATGAACGAACTTGTTTGGGGAAAACACATGTTTCATCAATGCAGAATCGATGTATGTGCATTTCTGTGCGGTTGCCGCGTGTGCCAAACTTTTTGCCAAATAACTTTAAATGGTGTATTCAAAATGGTCGCATAAAGCCTCTCTATAAATACTGACTATTCTATACTAAGTATTTGTAAATAATAATAATTGTAAATAAATAGAATACTGATTTTTATATTAACTCCTATTAAATAATATAGTACAATATATTGCAAAAAGGACTGAGACATTGCAAAATAATTTAAATGCTGCAGAATTTCAACTGTTTGCATGCTACCTCGGTGTTATAAATGCAGTTGTTATTTTATGATTTGATTTATTTCTGAATTATAATTATATTATTAAAGTAAGCAAATATTTAGAATTGGTAAAGGCTGGTTGACGACGTTTTGTAACCGCGGACAGAAAAACCGTAAAGTCACGCAAAATCAGAGCATTCGTTTAACAGAAAATTTGGTATTATGTAAATTAAGTATTGAAGGAATGATCCATATTGCAGGATTATACAAATAACAATCCCAAGTAATGGTGGTATTACTGCAAGTGATTTGACTTTATTAGATTTCTTTCAGAACGGTTATTTAAAAGTCTGCACGGTCAAAAATTGGGGGCCAAGCCACTTTCCCAAATACAAGCCTTACTGAATTGGGTGGATAGAAAAACGAAAATATCAACAACTATCATAAGAGCTACTTTATAAAAGTATATAACGACTTCTTTATGCTTTGCAATATGTCTTCACCTCTATTTATTTTTTTAAGCACAAAACTACAATTTCGAATTGGTGTTTTGAATCCGAATTGGCGCCGAATATCGTGAAGAAGGATGTTGGTGATGCGCCGTCTCATTGATATCTTGTGACTAACTTCTTGCCAAAGAAATTGATTCTTACTTGTAATAAGGAATTACCATATTCGTCTTATTTGTCGGTATGTGAATATTATGTTTTTAGAATATTTAATATGCCCATGAAAAGAATACACTAATAGGATGACAAAGCCATTCGAGAGTATTGTACCACCATTTTGATAAAGATGTTGGCCAAACGCTTTTTCGTTGTTAAAAACATCGTATTTTGTCGGAAGGTGATTATATTGAATAAAATAAATGCATGTTGCCAAAATATCAATTCTGTATTCATTTTTTTAAAGTTCTGTTTACTCTGGGGCGCTCTTTTTAGTAACCAGCTCACTTTCAAAGTCTGTAAACATGCATAATTTGTCTTTACCACTAAATATTTTTAAAAATTCTTCTATAGATTTCTAATACATTGCTTACAATTAGCGCTAATACTATCAAATATTATAACACAAATGAAATTCTAGTTGATTACAAGTTTGCAATCTTAGTGGAGGTAGTTGACTAAAGTAAGCACTCTATGTATATTTTATCCTTCCTGTCCAATGTCGGTTTTTTGTCCATTGGATTGCAAGTACTCGTATGGGTTTGCGAGAGTCCGTGCTCCCTAAATCCAGCACATCACCAACAGCTGGCTTTTAATTGCTTTTCTACTATTTTATTACAACTGCAGTTCTGCTGCACTTCAAATCTTCTCGTTGCGCCTTTCATATTGTTCTGTTTTCTTTTTGTAATATTTTATTATTTTGCTCACTTTGTCATCAAAACTTATTTTGGCTTAAGTTTTTATCTTTATTTCTTGCTTTGCGGATTAAAACAGAAACGAAAGAAAAAAGAAAACAATGCACGGCAGCGGTAGCGGCAAGCAAAACTTTTTATTTGCTGTGACAAATTTTGAGAAGATAAAACTTAAAACTTGGGCACGGGGTTGCGGCAAAATAAATTTGTGCGACGTTGCACCTCTTTCCATCGTCCGAATGCCGTTCTCTCTACCCCCTTGCACTGTTTGGAGCAATAGTGGCGGTATATTACGAAATTTTTGGCAGAACTAATGTTCGGCATTAGTCAAATGTCAAATGGTGCATGTGGATTGAGAGTTCCAGAATTGGGGAATTGCAGGTGAGCGAATAATGCACATATTTTGACATTTGTGGAAGAACCGCACGCCACACGCCACCCCCCTTACACACCACTCGAAACTTTCAGCTTGTTTGACTATTCGTGCCACATTTTGTTCCACTCTGCATTTGCATGCGGCACAGTTTTAATTTGCGATTTGTGTTAATTGCCCGGAAGCTCAAGTGCAGCTGCCATGTTGGCATGCAAAGGCAGGAAGTTGCTAAGGAAGTGTAGAAGAATTTATGGGAAAATTTCGTGGCGATATTTTTTGTTCACTTCTGCACAGTCTGAGGCCTGAAACCTGTCGGGCAGCCAGCGAGTGACATGACTTATGAGCCATCGCTTCAATTTTTGTGTTTTGTGTGTCAGATTTGGCTAATTGTGTGTACTTTGTGGCCATTCCTGGATATGCGATGGCGATGCGCAATAAATTTGTTGCAATTAATTAAAAATGGCAGCCATAACTAATAAATTCAGCTCATAATAGAAATATCAAGCGCCATCTAATGTTTGCCAGCTGAAAGGTAACCATTGCGGCTATTTATTTATATTCCATTAATTGATTTATTGACAGATTTTTCCGATGACGAAGACTGCGTCAGCGTCAGCGTCAGCGCCAACGTCAACGTCAAAGTTAATGTCTGCATTCGCAGTTTGTCGGCCATTTAAGGTCTTCACTTTTTTCCACGCACCTTATTTGATTAACGTTCGATTTTTACAATTTATGAAACTTCATTAAAAAGCGTGAAATACGCGAGAGGCCACGCTGCTCGGCTGCGACGCACGTGCAACATGCGAAAAATGTTAATAAAGTTTTCCATTGACTGTCCTGCTGTCAAACAATGGGCCTAATTCTCTGCTAAGCATTAACAAATATTCAAATGCGAAATGCACATCATTCGTAAAACAATAAGAAAGTAACAAACAATTTTAGAGGCTGTCAAAAACAACTTTTGAAAAATCGCATTTACCCATTCTCCTTTTAAATGAATTGTTTAACCTTTTATTTAAATGATTTAATACTCGACCGGGAAAAGATGAATGCACAATATTAAAGGGTACATCACGTATATACTCTTACCACTTATCCGATCGGTTATTGAATCGCAAAAATGTTGTTTTCGAAAATTCAAACCATTAGATGTGTGAAAAGTCAGTAAAAATTGATTGCAAAATCGGAAAAATAGGTACTTAGCTAAGTTGTAAGCATTTCTATATCTGTTACTAATATTTTAGTAGAATTTGTGAGTGACAATACGCGGAATGAAAATTAGAAGAATATTTGTAACTTCAAATAAACTACATATAACTGGCAATCAAATTTCCCCCACCATGGGCACAATCCAATTAGCTATTAATTATAATTTAGTTTTCTTCTCTTTTTTCTATTTTATATAGTTTGTTAGGTCTAATAAGGTCTCTAACCATCTTTCGCATTGTTTCGCATGTTTAATTTGCAAAAAGGCTAAGAAATTAATTTAAAAAAAATAAAAATGTTTTAAAATCGTTTTAAAATGTGGCTACAAATATTGATTTATGGGACATTTTTTGAATAAGAACGTTTGATTTACTGTTTATTTCAAATCATATTCCAACACACTTTTTGTTAATGTATAAGTAAATTATCTGAACACTTCGTTACTGATCAGCTAATATTGAAATTTAATATATAAATATAGATATAAATATTTAAAAAAGTTCTTATAAACAGGCATATAATTTTGAAATCATATAAAATTTGGTGGCTGTAGGTATTTATTAATTAATCAAACTCTCACTGAAGATATCCACATTTTAAAGAGAGAAACTGCAATAAAAAGTAGGATTGGCTTGATTTTTGGATGCAGTAGAATATAAAACCTTAATAAGAAAAGTCTTTTAGCTATTTTGAATCGGAAATGCTGTAAGTTTGCGTACTTTTTTCTTTCTAAAGACAAATGGCTTTGATTACAGTTTTTACTTTTTGGTTATCAGTAAATTCGATTAAGGCTGTATTGAGGCATTTATTTAAGTGAAATGAAGCATTTCTTTAAGCGAATTTATCTTTACTCTGTTTTAGAGCAAAATATCCATATCTGTTCCACTGCACTTCGTGACGGCCACACCTGTATATATGTTTGTATATCTGCAGATGTATATGTGCAGATGTGTGCGGGCAACGTCGTCATCTTCATCATTGCCGCCATTTTTCATTCGAAATTGAATTTATTTGCTGTCTTTTGCGTGTATTTTCCGGCCTGCCGGCCTCTCCGCCTATCTTGCGTACGTGCTGCCACGCTTTATGCTTCATATATTTACTCGTATATATATATTTGTTCATATTTTCCTTATTTTAAGTATCTTCATTCGAATAATGCCAAACGTATATGAATTATGTATACGTCGCGTGGCAACTCGGTGCGTGTTATTATTGCTACGGCTTCTTAATTATCTATGGCCAACAGCTGCCACGCCCCCACTCCATTACAGCCGCCCGCCCCAGCTCAATATGTTTGGCCATGTGGCGATAGCTATGCATATGCCATGGCAGCCAAAAACTGAGCGCCTTTTATGGCATGCCAGAGACGAACGGCAGCTTTAGGCTTCACATAAAAATGTCCGTTAACATTATTTAAATTGCAGATTTCTGTTTATGCCTGTCTTCACCTGCTTGCAAATTTTGTTTTGACGAAAAACATTGCGCAGCATCGAATTTGTCGAAATGTTGTGTGTGTATAATTTATTTTGACTGCAATTGTATACAATTTAAGCAGAAATGAAAAGTTGCACATACGCCGCTCAGCTCAGGGCTGTCCACGGAGCTTGAGTTGTTTTTGTTTTGTTTTTGTTGTCTGTCGTCTGTCGTCTGGTAGTGCGCCTGTCTGTCTTCCGATTGTCAATGGCTGCTTAGTTGCATTTGTCACAAATGCCATGCGATTGTCAGGCAGCTCTTGAGGCTAAAGGTGAGGTCTTTAATGTATGGCTGACATGGGCTTAAGCAATGAATCAGGGATGCAGGAAACGTCGCGCTGCCATTTATGCTTAGTTTTGATAAACAACGTTTAGAATTCCTTCAGTTGATCGAAATGTTGCAATTTTTGTTTAAGATTATCAAATCTAGAGTTCATAGATCTTATGCAATATCATCAAAGACGCAAAATGCGAGATATGATTCTAAAATTTGAACTATGCAACACCCTTCCTCCCAGCCAAATGTAATTTGTCCATCGACATTCGACGAGGTGTCGTTAACAATTTATTAAAGATTTTCTTTAGTCGCAAAGCACAATTGACACAATTTTGAACAGAAATAAGCTCTATATGGCCTTTAAAAAATCTTAAATTAATGCGCATAATAAATAAGTCTGTGGCAAAATTTATAAGTATAACATTTTTCAAAGACTGTTATTGGGAAACGCTGGATATTTTTCTTTTGGGTGAGTTGGTTGAAAAAGCTAAACAGAGCATACAAAGAATTTTTATCGAAAATATTCTCTTGATGCTGTGATTTGTTATGTTTTGATTTATTCCTATCGTAGCACTTGAAGAAAAAGGTGTATTTAAGTATGTATTTCAAAGCCTAATAATTGCTTTTCTTATATCACTGCTACAGTCTAATTATATGCTGTATCTAACATACTAGGAGTACGTTTAATCGAATGTATTGCCAACTTCTTTAACTAGTCTATGCATATTTTATCCAATCCTTTCAATTGTTTTTCCAGCGTTCCGAAAATGCTGCAGTCTTGGTTAAATTGTGTTTTCCATCCCTGCCAAGAAGTTGGCCGGGTTGGCTACCTTTACTCAACAGTTAGTTGTTTGCCTATCTAATGAACCGATTACCCAAGTTTCTGCTTCTGTTTTTGTTTCCGTGCGCCATACCACGCCCCACTTTCAACGCATTGTAAATTACGCAACATTGCCACAAGGCTGCAGAAACGTTTGCAAATTGTATGCGGCATCGCTGAAATCATTTGCATAAAGGAAAGGTAGACAAATGTAACGAGTGACAGACAAACGAGCCTACACCTGACCAAACAGCAAGCCAGGCTTAAAGAGCTCTGTCTGCCAAACACGCCTGCTGGCCAACAGTCACAACAACAACAACAACAACAGCCACAGCAGTCATCATCAATAAATATCCAAAGTTATTTGCAAAAGAAAAACTTTTGCTTTTGCTTGAATTTCGTTTTATTTCTTAAATAAATAACAAATATTTTGCCGCAGTATTGACGGTGCTTTCTGTAAAACGTTTCTGAATTGACACTTTGACATTTTTGCACAGCAGCCGGCAGTTGCTGCGGTCTCTAGGTGGTCGGTCAGGTGGCAATCACCATTTCAACTTGGCCAGGATACTGACACGATGGCATCTGAACAAGCGCTGATGGACACCAAAATAATCAGACACCTACAGTGCTGGCCAGCAGATTACGTTCAACATTGGCTTACTTGTAAACAATTTTTTTACATTGTTTGGAATATCAGCGCCATATTAATTATTTTGTTTTTGCATTGGCCTTTTTAGCTGAAATTGGAGCTCTATTAATCAAAAAGAAGAATTACAATGCTCATATTTTGACAACGAGTACTAAAAGTGTAAGAAAACTACACAAAAATATTATATTTATTTATAAAAATATCAAGTATCTATGCTAAATGCTAAAATGAAAGCAACGTCAATAACCAAATTAAAGTATACCAGTTATCTTGATTAAAGTAGTATTATTGCTATACCCTGTACATGAAGGGTGTATTAGGTTTCTTAAAAACATTCAACAGGCCAGAGGAAGCATCTCCGATCCTATTAAGTGTATACATACATATATAAATATGTATTCCTACCCATCATGGAGACAGAGTAACGGCTGATGTCCCAAGGAAATAGGAATTTATTCATTCATTAATCGATGTTTTAACGGTATTTAATATAGACTCCGTATCCGTAATTTAATTCTTTACCTGTATATAAAATTGTATTACAAAACTTATTAGCGAATCCATTTTAGTACTATCGCCTGAAATTCAACGCACATACGAGTAGCACAGCGGCGAAGTGTTTTTCGGTAAAGGGTATTTCATTGTAGGGCTTGGATGACTGTAATATTATTTTTTGCCGTTTTTGATATTATTTTTCCACGGATACTCTTTTCAATCATGATGACTGTAATATTAATTTTTGCCGTTTTTTATATTATTTTTCCACGGATACTCTTTTCAATCATCAATTTTATTTCATTAAAAGTCACTATACCAAGAATATTCTTTAAAGTAATGTTTAGTTATTTCTGTAGTTATTTATATTTAACTGAGATTTAGAGAATATTGTATTTTGAAATACTTAGCAATAGGAAATAAATTCTTTACCGAGTTAGCCTCATAAAAGTTCTATCAAATATTTCTGGTAAATTTGGTTAGGTTATGTAGATATGACTGAGGTGTTATACACACTCCGTACTTAGGCCACGAAAGCCCATTGTGGTGCCGTTTAATCCGCTTTGGTTTTTTGATCCGCCAGCTAATTATACAATTCCCAGTTTTTTAATGAAGGTCGTAAAGTATATTGAATAAAATGGTGCGTATTGCGTTCTTCTATCAAATTCCTTGCCTACTCATAGCTGCTATAAGTCTTAATAAATTTTAAATTGTTACTAAAGGACTGATAGGTCGAACCAGTCCTTGAAGAACTAAAATCATATTTAACGGCCAAATATGACCCGACTTATAATTTGTATGGAAAAGGTCTACAACAAAAGCGAAAGGAAATATATACATAGAATTACGGAAAATGATAGAAAAACAAGTAAAAAAGCTAAAGTCGGGTGTCCCGACTTTGAAATACTCTGTACATATGTTTACAATAATTATAGAAAATAAAAAAAATTAAGAAAATAAAAAAAAAAAATTTGATCGATTTTACCTCTCTCGGTATTCGAACTCACGTAAAGGGTGTATAATTGCACATTTACATAGCAATTGCGTCTGTGTGAGTGTCGCAGTCAACAAAACAGCAACATCAACAACAGCCGCGGGCAGCGCTTGAGCAGCGCTGCAGCAGCGCTGCATCAGCAAATATATTTATGGCTATAACTTCTTGTTAAATCGGTCTATCATAATGAAATTTGGCATACGGACACATAATAACTAACTGGGGGTATTTCCAAAATTTTAGTTCGAAATTCCAAGAATTACGGGAGTTACGATTTGCGGGGTAGAGGGGGGAGGGAGGGGAATTCCAAAATATACATTTTCTGCGTATTCACATAAGGCATCTGGGACTAAAATTTGGTGTTCCTAGGTCTTATAGTCTCCGAGATATAGGCGATTATACGAATGGAAAATCGGGAAAACCCCCATAGGGGGGAAGTGGGGGGGAAAATCAAAAAAATAAAACAAACTCGTATAGAATACACACATAACGCATCTTCGTGCAAAATTTGGTGTCTCTATCTCTTATAGTCTCTGAGATCCAGGTGTTCATACGGACGGACAGACGGACAGACGGACAGACGGACAGACAGACAGACAGGGCTAGATCGACTCGTCTCGTCATGCTGATCAAGAATATATATACTTTGTGGGGTCTGCCACGCCTCCTTCTGCCTGTTACATTTTTCAGCTCCCGCAAACCTAATATACTCTTGTACATTTCATGTACAGAGTATAACTATTTAGTGTATTTTTCTGTATCAAATTTGATTGAATTTCGCAAGTTTATTTTACACTTCAATATACTGCTATACTATTTAAAGAGTTTATGGCTTTATCAAATATTATCTTTGTCTTAAAAACAACAAGAGAGAACGCTACAGTCGAGCAAGCCCGACAGTGTAATACCCTGTACCCATGTAAAAAGAGGAAGAAGAAGAGCGAACTTGTTGCTGCAGTTTGGGGGGGTTGTACTGGCGAGAATTTGTTTTGCTAATAACTTTTCTTAGAATTGACCGAATTGAACAAAAGTAGACAATTATATATTAATTATGTGTGCAAAGTTTGGTTTAGGTAGCATTTGAAATGTGGACGGTATTGACGAAATTCTGTAGCGGGGGAAGGGGGGGAAAATTCCAAAAAATAAAATAAACTCGTCCTTACTCGGACCTAGGAGAATCTGGATGCCAACTTTGGTTATTCTAGCTTTTATAGTTTCTGAGATCCTCGCGTTCATCCAGACGGACAGACGGACAGACGGACGGACAGACGGACGGACAGACGGACGGACATGTCTAGATCGATTTCTCTCGTCACGCTGATCAAGAATATATATACTTTATGGGGTCGGAGATGCTTCCTTCTGTATGTTACATACTTTGCACAAACCTAATATACCCTTTTTACCCTACGGGTACAGGGTATAAAAACCATAAACCATGTGTTCCAAATCTTGGCCGTGTGCTTAAATATATGCGCGACAGTTGCGCTCGAGCGAATTAAAAACAATTTAAATGGCGAGCCACATGCATTAGAAAGCATTAGAAAGTTTAAGAAAGTCATTAGGAGGTCGTGCTGAAGATGTTGAGAAATGTTATAAGAACAGGTGTTTTTGCTCCATTCTTTGTCGGTTCGTTTCATGTTTCCTGTGAACTGTAACTGTCGCATATCATGTACAGAGATGGCCCGAATTCGCCGGCAGTGAATGCCAAAATTGGCAACATAAACACCTCTAATTTAGGCAAATGATGTTACACGCTACACAAAAAGAAACCACACATTTCCCTTTCCGCAGCAACTGCAACTACTTGTGCGCAGGATAGGTAACTAGCAGATACTCCCCATAGCTTAGATACTTCACACGCTCAGTTTCTTTACATGTGCATGCGCTTCTTTTAGCCGCCATTTGTCCGTCCAAGGAAAAACCTGGCGACGCGTGTGTTGCCTTTTATGGACTGGCCGAAAACCAACATTTGGCTATCAGCAGCCACAAACGAATCGCGCTTGTGGTGCGGGAGTGGGGCTGTTGTCTCTCTGCCTATTTGAGGTGCAAATGAATTAAATGCTCTGGCCAAGTTGCCAACAGACAAAAAGCCAAAACGAGATACACGTCTCTGACAAATATGGTCAATCAAACTTTCAATTAACAAAAAAAGCGCATCCTCAGCTGCAAAATGCTTTGCACGCTCTCTGCCCAAAATTGGCATTTGTTGCAATACGTTGCAATACGCTGCTGTTGTTGTTGTTTTTATTGTTGTTGCTGTGGCAACGTTGCTGGTCTGTGGGTCTGTTGGTCTGTCTGAATTAATTGGCGCCACAATGTAGCGTAAGTTTTGTCTTGGGCACAGGATTTGCGGCCAAGCGGCGTTAACACCAAATTAATCAAGCAAGCGTTTGACAGGTGAGTGATTTGTGCTGCGGCATTGCAAATTAAAGTTTGGCGCCATAGTCTTGCAATTTCTAATTATGTCGTCGCCCCCTCGGGCCGCGCCCACTTGTCTGCCGTTTAGTTGGTTGGTTTGCATTTTAAACAAGCCGGCGTTTTGTCATCGTTTATGGCCAACAGCAAAAGCTCGTTAAAAAGCTGAGCGGCCAGTCCAGTTGTCGGCATTTTTACTTTGATGAAATGCTTAAGAGTTTGTCTCTAAAAGTTGCTGTAAACGCGTGCCGACCACGCTGCCAACATTTCTGAGCTTTATTTTTGTTTAGTCAAGGTTTTCATTAAGTTTCTCTGCACTACGAGTATAGTATTATTAGTATGCGGGCACGCTAAAAAGAGGCGGGGCGATTCGATTGCATTTTACAAGCGGCTAAGGGAGGCGCGCTTGCGCTTTGCGAGCTAACCATTCTACCATAAATCTTTGACGGCTAATTGAAAGTGCTGAATGAGAAATGACGCAACCACAAATATGGTCGACCAAACCCCTGGCTGCAGAGGGCAATGAAGAACGTTGCATGTCATTAAAAACGCCTTTTGTCACACGCTGCGTTAATTTGGCTTTAATTGGCTTGACGTTGTGCTCGCGTCGTTTAACAAACATGAGCATAATGGCAATTTATACATACACTCGAGCACACACTCATGTCCTTACACATACATATGTATACTATGTATATGTACATATATGCGCAATTAACATGACATACTCTGCTCCGTACTTCTTCGGCACACGCCTCGCCTGATTGGCCTCGGCGATTTCATTAAGCGTCGCGCATAACCACAAAATTCACTTCGTCCAGGCGGCAGGTGAAAATTAAAACCGAACTACAGATATCTGTCTATACATACATATATATATATCGGTTTATACGCAAGGCATACACCTGGAGAAAAGTATAGTTAGATGTTCCGAATATTCTGCATACATAAATTTAACGGATTTTGTATAAATCAATCGTATTTTAAGCGGACCATTTAATAAAATTTTACATTTAACTACAGATGTCTGTCTATACATACATATATATCGATTTATGTGTAAGGCATACACTTGAAAAAAAGTATAGTTAGATGTTCCGAATATTCTGATTTTTGTATAAATCAATCGTATTCTAATCAAATTTAATATTTTCAACAATAAATTGCATACTTGAAGTAAATATTCAACATTTTTTCCAACTGAGTACGAAATCTTTCTGATTATTCTGATTCTTACTTAGGTTTGAACTGATATAGGATATACAGCGGTTGGGAAATCGAACTCTATTTATTTGTTTTTTCTAACTGTTTTATATAAAATATTTGTATTTATTTTTATTAAAACTCAAAATACATACATACATCTATATTATACATAATATCCGCAGCAGACAATTTTCAAGCGTAAAGCTTTATATTCTTTACATATTTATCGAGTCTACATGTCGTTTCTTTAAAGCAGACTGTGTTAAGCGACTTCATGTGCTTCTTGTTGTAATAGACATAATAAATGACCCCAGCTCCCAAAAATGTTAGTGCAGAATACCAGAATTGATATTGCAAGCTTATGCGTCACATAATTATCTTAAATAAGATACAAATTTATTAAATCAAAACAAATTTAGAAGCCATTTCTATATTTAAGTAATCTGATTATTGATTCCCCAGATACATTTTGAACTTGTAGGTCTATGTGGAAGTCTTCAATAAGTTAAGCCGAAGCAAAGAGCTTGTTGCCAATTGTCTGCAATTCATTTTTAATAATCTTAACAAATCTTATGATGAAAAAAGTTTCTCAATACATAAGTATTAGTAGTATGACTTCCTTAGGTGCATTTTATTATCTTATTTTCGTTTGTTAATTGAAGCAGACATTCATACAACTTTCCCAAATTTTAATTTGGCTTCCACTCTTAAAATATAAGCAAGCTTTTGTTACACATTATTTTAAAATCATAATTTTTCTATGGGAGCTGTATTATATAAATCGGTTTTGTGCTGGCCAAAGCGAAAGACTCAGCAGAGAGATTTATTGCGATAGCTCCTAATCTATGGGAGGGGTAGTGATTGAAACAGACAGGTGGGCAGTTTATCTCATCAGGCTGATTATATATAGTATGTACAAGGGCGTACGCAGATTATAACAATTTCGCAATATAAAGTCGTCCACACATTCATGATTATGCGTCATATTTCGCCTTAATTGAACTGAGTTGGATTTGTTTAAGTTTTTTATTAATCAAATGCATAAATTATTATTTTAACGCATCGTGCATTATTTAATCAATATTTTAATTTTTATGACGCTCCCGTTTGGAAAACCTATAACTACCTATAAAATATACCCTTACGCAATATTTTTATGGGCCATGGCATAGCTCAATCCCACAATGTGGCGTCGTTCCTTGAGTAGGCACACGGTTCATGAAATAATCATGATTAAAAATTGTCAAAGTTATCATCCAATTTAATAATTATCCAACATATGACAGATCTCAAATAAAGATTAAACATTTAAAACATATATATACATACTTTTATGAACATTGCTTAAATTGATTTAAAAAATAATCAGAATTATGTATGAATTAAATTTAAAAACATAAAACAGTGATTTGTTACAAAAAGGGGGTACCTGTTGCCTTGAAATTTCCGGAATACCACTGGCTTTTAAATTATTGTTTTAAAATTGAAAATGGTTTTTGGGTGACCTGGCTACTTATTCAAACACGTACTTATATCGTTTACTATAGCACCAAAAAACAAAAAAAAAAACAATTTGTTTCTCTGTGTGTACCTGTGTGTACGTATGTGTGTGTGCGTGCCAGCAGCTGTGCGTGACAGTTATGAGCAACTTGGGAGCCCGCTCAACATAACTTGGTCACTGTGCTTTAATTTTAATTATTGCGATTTGTATTCACAGTTTCCCATCGCGCTCCCACCGCGACCCGCCACCTACTTCCCACAATTTGTCCGCTGCGTTACGCACGCGACTAATTTGCCAGCAACATGACACTGACATCCGACATCCGACATCCAACATTCAGCATCGGTCGTGGATGTGGACGTGAACGACAACGACAATGTTCGACGATTTCTCGACGCGCTTGATTAAGTCCAAGCTCTTGGCTTGTCGGCTTCGTCTGGCACTTGCTCTACATGTTTCCCTGGTTGGTTGGTTTTGTTGCTCGTGTTGTTCTTGTTGTTGTTTTCGTTGTTGGGCTGCTGATGCTGTCGCCTGTGCGCCGTGCGTTTGCGTTAATTAAGCGGCGTTGGCTACGCGTTGCATGCAACCCGCATTGGTAATCTCTGCGGATTAATGTGCGTCACTATTGCTGCTACGAAGAGTTGCCACTGTTCGCTTTTTGTGTTGTAAGTATTTGCATGCATTTTGCACGCTTGTTAACAATATTTCGACTTGTCGACCGGCAGCACTGCTCTGAGCCCATGGGCACAATTATTTTATGGCTGAAACATCGATGATCGGGAGGGAGGATTGTTAAGGATATCGGAAAAATATTTGTTTTTAAATGTGACAACTTTTCAGTAAAGAGTTTAAATATCCAACATTCAGAAGAATTTACATTTTATAGCCGGTGCGCAATCTTAGTTCTCAGTTTCATAAAAAAGCTTAAAGGAAGAGACTATTTAGTTTCATTTCAATTAACATTTTTGATATAATAATCAAAAATTAAATCCGGAAATTAGTTGTAAAATAATGAATGAATAATTTTTTTTTTTGATGATTCCTTTTCAAATTTGGCATTGTATACCTTTCGGTTGAAGGCTAAAATCGGTGGACCAGAATGGAGTTATACCACATTGCATGATTTTATGAAAATTGATTTCTGGCTAGTGAAATGGACAGTGCAGACATTTGTAGTCCTTTTTAAAATGTCCAAATCAGAGCATCCAATGCATGTAATAAGCAATTTTGTGAGTTTAAATTTAGTTATATTTTAAAAACGAATAGAACGTTAGTATTGTGTGAGATTGACTTTTATATTATGAGAGGAACATCCTTCAAAATAATAATACTTGATAGTTTAAGGTTTTACCATTTACATATTTCTGGAACCTTTTTGTAATAGAATTCCAATCCGAATCTGAGTCAATATCCGCTCAGAATCAGATTTATAATAATATAGGTGAACAAATTTGATTGCAAAAGTAAATGAAAACGGAATTCAAGATTATTTATTTGTTTAAATAACGTTTTGTTACTGAAATAAATCCAGCAGCCTGTTTCTATAAAACTAGTCCCTCAGTTTGAAACACCTAGGAAGGTTTTCATATCTACAATCCCTTGCTTCCACATGGCCAACACAAAACCCAAACCTCTACTGTCAACGTTTCGACCGTTTGAAGCTAACAACTGCCAAGAAACGAATAGAATTGATCAAAAGTTTATGTTTTAATTTAAAGATGAATAAAATAACATGTCTGCTTTAATAATCTTATGACTAAGGCTCTTACCGATAAAAATTAAAAACTAAATGAGGAGTCACCAATTAATATCTATATTTACAATAATTAGTATAAAGATGAGTGAATGTTTTGCATACTCGTAAGCTCAGACTATGATATCGAAATCGTATAAGCTAAGCTTTAGCTGTCCTCTACGTATTTCATGACAAAATTCTCAGTTAAGAAGTTAGTAAAGTAAAATTTTTAGTTTTTTTAGATTTTTGTTTTTGGAAACACTCAAAATTTTATATCAACATGAAGTTCGGCTATTTAATAAAAAACTCATCAAAATTATGCATTTCTCCACGCTTTTTTCATACAAATTCGGTGGCGTTGGCGCGCGTACTACAAAGATCTCGAAAGATGACCACCTATTTCGATTATCCCACGCAGGAAATTCAGGACGAACTGAGCTGCATTGCCAACGCAATTGTTGCGCCAGGCAAGGGTATTTTAGCAGCTGACGAGTCTACGGCCACCATTGGAAAACATTTGAAGGCGATAAAGGTGAAAAACACTGAGAAAAATCGACGCGCCTATCGCCAGCTTTTATTCACCGCAGGCGAAAAGCTTGGTGATTCGATATCAGGTGTGATATTGTTTCACGAAACCCTATATCAGAAAACAGATGATGGCAAAAAGTTCGTAGACGTCTTGAAGGATCAAGGCATTATTCCTGGAATTAAAGTCGACTTGGGCATTGTTCCGCTGTGGGGCTCCGAGGGCGAGGGAACCACTCAAGGTCTAGACGATCTGGCTCTGCGTTGCTCTTGCTATAAAAAGGATGGCTGTGATTTTGCCAAATGGCGTTGTGTACTCAAAATTGGCAAGAATATTCCATCTTACCAGGCAATTTTGGAGAATGCAAATGTTTTGGCTCGGTACGCTTCCATTTGTCAGTCGGAACGCATTGTGCCCATTGTCGAGCCAGAGGTTTTAGTCGATGGTGATCATGATATTTGTCGCGCTCAAAAGGTTACTGAGACAGTATTGGCCGCCGTTTACAAGGCATTGAATGATCACCACGTATTCCTGGAGGGTACTCTGCTAAAGCCGAATATGGTTACCCCTGGTCAAAAGTCAAAGAAGAAGGCGAAGCCCGAGGAGATTGCTATGGCTACAGTGAAAGCATTGCGACGAACTATGCCAGCTGCGGTGCCCGGTAATTTTATAGTTTAAAAATTAAGTTCTTATTTATGAAAAGAATAGGACAAACTAGATTACTTTCCGATAGCGATGCCTGTAGCTTAATGAAAAAAATTGATTTAAAAACTAGCTTGCAGGAAGCAGGGTATTTTGTTGTCGAACAATCTTTAACAAGGTGAAACTTTCTATCTATGTACAGGTGTAACTTTCTTATCTGGAGGTCAATCGGAGGAGGTCGCAACTGTGAACCTGAATGCCATTAACAAAGTTGATCTTGTCAAGCCATGGAAGCTGACCTTCTCATATGGACGTGCCTTACAGGCCTCTGTTCTGAAAGCCTGGGGTGGAAAGAAAGAGAATGTGAAGGCCGCCCAAAAAGAGCTGCTTCAGCGTGCCAAAGTGAGTTAACAAATCGACTCGAGTTGCAAATTTTCGATCAACTTTTTGTCCATTTCAGGCTAATGGTGATGCCAGCCTCGGTAAATATAAGCCCGGCTCTGTCAAGAGTGCAGCTGGTGGTGATACTTTGCACGTTGAAAACCGCCAATATTGAGAGGAAAGACGTGCTGGAACAATACAGTTGTAGTTAACATTTCGGCTTTCAAAACAAATTCTAAATTTCTGTTTTGGCGACAAAGTAAATAATTTTTATAATAATTTGAAAATATTGTAGAGTATTTATTCAGTGTGTGGGGTCTGCATCCTGTGTACGTACAGATACAATTCTTTAGAACATAATAGCAGCATTAAATCAAAGGCACTCGAAAGGTTGGATGTAAAGGTATATGTAAGTAATATACATAGTAGTGTCCTTGACCAAATACAGAAACTGAAAAATATTAGCCACTATGTTCTGAACAAAATACATAATGGATACCAATACATACCCTGCTGATAGGGAAGCGATATGTATGGTCAAGCAAAGCTAACTTGACCAACTCCGGACAGCAGAAGAACTGAATAGGACTGAAGCTTTTGAGATTGTGGGGCACTGAGAAGTTTTAAAGATAAAGAGGAGGAGGGTCTCTTCAGAGTGTGGATGGGCACCACCGCTTCAACCAAACCTGAGCTAGCCAAGTCTAACTAAACAATTGCAAGCAATCACTTGATGCATTAGACAGGGAGGATAACGAGTATCTCTGAGTTTTATGCATTTCTGTGCAGAGGCACATCGTGGTTTGTTTCCTAGATTCATTTTAGGCAATATGTGAGGTTGCAATAAATTCAAATCAAAAATTGCAAAATAGTGATACTTAAGAAAATCTTGTGGAAATTAACCTTCTCTCATTCTATGGAAACTGTTAGCAAGCGAGAACGTGGAATTGTTACTGTTGAATTCCAGGCTATTAAGTTATTAGGTAGTGAAGAAGAGTATTAGAAGGTTTACACTAGGCTAATTTGACCAATTTTTTTTTTTACCTTTTCCATTCAGTTGACCAACAGCTACAAGTACTTGGGCGTACACTTGGACACCGAAACCCTTTGCTTGATAATTGGGGGCCCCTGGTACAGGAGAGCGGCGAAAATCAAAAAGTACCTAGACGTACTTAAAAATAGACTCAATGACCAGACTGCGCAGGCCGGCTGCTGGCTCATTATAGTATTAGATTGTTGTTATAAATAATAACATCAAAATTAAATAATTAAAAAAAAACAGTTTGAACTAAGTTTAGGATTCTTAGTGTATTTTAATTACCTATGCGGATATCAGCTTATATATTTCAAACTCTTAAACAAAATTTAATGAAATAAAATTCAATGAAGTAAAATTTAATGAAATACAATTTAAAGAATGTGATTTATAATTAACATTTATTTTCAATTCATTGTTTTGTCCACATTTCTTTAGGTTTTGGTTTTTATATTTTCGGGGCATATGTATTATTTATAATATTTTTTGGTTGAATATCATCGATGCATTCAATTGACTCATGGATTATAAAATAAGTGAATAATTTAAATTGTTATCAGACTGTCTGGACCATGGGCTATTAATTGCAACCGCAATAAATCATAATTTATGCTCTAACTTTTCACCTCTAAGTTTAGCACTTACAACTTAATTGCTGACCATCGTGAAGCGGTCTCGACCAGGCAGTCCTAATGGCATTCTAATTGGACTTTTAATTGCTTTCTTTGTTGCGTGCGCTAAACTTTTGACTTCTGCTCACGCAGATTTGCATTTAAAAAACACTTCCCGATAGCTGCAGATTAACCTGAATTCGGGCCGTGACCGAAAGCGGAAATAAGAACAAAAAATAATCTGGATATGCTTATGTCGCAGATAAATTCTCTGTGCTATTAGAACAACAACAGCGGAAATTTATAATGGCATTTCGTACTTTATGGCTTCGAAGCGAGCGGCCAAATTTTATGGCCAAAGTTTTTGGCCAACACAAAAATTCCCTAATTCGGAGCAAGAGGACTGCCAAATGTGAAATCAACGCGCAACCTGCCATTTGGGTTTGTCATAAAAAAATTATAAGCACAAGCTTGGCGAGCAATTTTCAGAGCATAAATTGAATGTTAAGTATTTGTCGAAACAAACATTTTTCGCAGCCCAATTATTTGAGTTATGAAGCACATACTTGTAGAAGAAAATATCACACATAATGCACATAATTCTAATTGGCGTGGGAAATGACTGCATGAGCGGGGCAATGGAATGACATCGAATGCCGCTCTATACGAGTACTGTTTTGTATTGTATTTAGCTTTTTGTGTATTTTTGTTTGTTTATTTGTTTGTTTTTGTTTTTTTTTTTTTGTGTGTGGTGTGCTGGAGCTGCTTTAAAAGGATCGCTGGCGAGACACTTGCCTAATTTTGTGTAAATTATCGCACGAATTATGAGTCTCGTACGTGAAATTTGCCAAAAATAGTCAGCAGTAGTGGCAGCAACAGCAACAGCAACAAAATTAAACACGATAAATATCACACGCAGCCGTTAAAAAAGCAACAAACGCCAACGTGCATTGAATATGGATGTGAGTATAGTGCGAGTATGTGTGTTTGTGTGTTTGTCTGTGCAGCCTCGCGACAACAGCATCAATATTCAAGTTTCGAGTCGATTTTCATTGCGGCTGCTGTCGCTGCTGTTGTTGTTGCTCTCGCCATCCAATTAGGCCAGTCAAGTAGTTGAGCTTAAACCGCACTGCCAATAAATATGATCTACTGCAAATCTTCAAAACAACTCGACGGTCAGCACTCGATGGCTCCAAGTGTCTTGGCAGCTAATTGAGCTCAGCTCTGACTCAGCACTTTAAGCAGCACTGAGCACTGTCAATGCGACTTGAAAAATATTAATTGATTATCTATAAACGTTTTAATTGAAAAGCACTGCTCACAAAAAATTGTCAAAGTCCATGCGATTAAGCCAAATACGACGTTCTGCTACTCTGAAAAGATATTTTGAAACCATTCATATAATTTCAGCAATTTTTAAACATTTTTACGACTAAAGCGAAATGTTCTGGGCCTCAGTGCTGTGTACAGTGAAAACTCTCTTGGCCGGACACTCACGGTCGGCCAATTTTCGTCTGTCCAAGGGACTTCCGCCCGTTTAAGAGCATATATAAATACACCGATTGAAAAAGTGTCTGCCGAAGGGAGTGTCCGAATTAAAAGGTTCCGATTTATTCCTCAGACAAAAAACGTTTTCATCTTCTTTGGAAGTACTTGTGGACTAGTATAAGGTATCAAAACACAATTTTTTTTTTTTATATTTTCATAGCAGCCAAGAAATTGAGTAGCCATAGTCGCGATATACTGACTGACTTGACAGGCATCGTAGCTCAGCTACGAAACCGAATAGTGCCGGTATCAATTCAAAATATATTGCATTGAGAAAAAATAAATTTAATTTAATAATAGTTGCATTGTCCGATTTAGGTCAGATAAGTTCCGTTTTGATTAATAATTTTAAGGATCATATATCATAAATCTGCTCTAGCCCTCACTACTGAAATAGTCACCAGCAGACGATCCCAGCCGGCTTAACCAATGATTCGCAGTAATTCGTAAGTTTGGAAGTGCTTTATAACTGTTTTGTGGTCAACTTTAAGGACTGGACGAATAACATGCTTTTTAAATAGTTTCTACGATGAGGGGGGTACCTGTGCAAGGTGTATCTTTCACATCGAATTTTCCGGAGACAGAATTGCGCATAATTAGCTGAGACTGTATCGGAGCCATTAACATTATTCACAATTTATTTATATTTTCGTAACTATCACAGGCTTTTTGTTCTTCTTGACACCCATATGGAACACAAGTTATCTGATAAATAAATCGATATATCAACAATTTAAAATATCACTAGTCTTTGAGAGAAATCCCATGTTTTCTATAAACCAATACATAAAAAGATGCTTATAACTCTTTATTTCTCAACCCAATACTTGTATTTAAATCAATTCTGCAAAATAGTTGAACATTGTTTATATTTTTCATTCTATGCTATCTATGCTAGTCAAATTGTGTATAAGTTATAAATACTTATTAATAAAGGTATCTCTGCAGATTGCAGTTTTACAAATAAATTAAAAAATGTGAATGTTTTTGTTGTATATAATTTTTTCTAAACAAGAACACGATTTTAAAAATTGTCAATTAGAAATATGAGTAGAGTAGTAGCCTTTAGATAAACTTAACATTTAGTTTATTTCGGACTATTTATATTAGGTTTGTTCTTCTGCCTAAATTGAACGCATTAGATATTACACACTTGTTTCATTCGGTCATAAAAATATTTAAAAAGAATTTTATTTTATTATAATTTTCACCTATAAAAACGAACGTGTAATAAAACAAACGCTTTTGAATGAAAAAATCAATTGTAAAACTTAACCAGTAAACATGAAATTCAATTAATAATAAAAGTATTTCAATAAGTGGAAGTCGCGCTATCTTTTCGGTCAATACTTGTACAACCAAGAAATGTTTGCTACAAAATTCAATGGCAAGCAAAATATAATGCATTATTAATATACAAGCTGTCATATTTTTAGAGTATCGCAAGTCCCTCTAGCCTTTAGATTAAATCGGAGCCTTCAATTTTCCCTCCCCAGTTTCTTAAGCTGCACGGCACAATTTAAACGTTTAGTCAGCCAGGCGTAATTATTGTTATTACCAAATTAAGTAGCCAATTTTTTCGACTCTTTATCAGGCTAGCTGTCCATTGACTGCGGCGACGATGGCGATGTCGATGGTAATTGCGGCAGCTACTGTGCTGCGCCTGCTTATAATCCGCCAACTACTACTTACCACCAAGCCGAGTACGAGTATCATAAAAGTGTGTGACCGTCTGTCCGTCTGTCTGTCTGTCTGAATTACTCATGCTGTTGCATATTTTTTTACGATTTCGGATTTCAATTTTGCAGCACAAAAGTCGTTTTGACCAAAACGCACACTCACACTTGTACGTATATACTTGTGGGCATCATTTTCAAGGAAAATCTCTTCATTTTTAATGTGCTTAGCAGGCAAAGCCGCAGTAACTGCTCAGATACATATGTTGTCAGTACTGGCTGACTGGAAAAAATCGATAGGGGAAAAAAATTATCAGAAAAAATAATGATTTAGTCTGATGACGAAGACAGCATCAGCTTTTGGTTGACCGTTCGACCTGCGTGGTGGGGCGGTGCGGGGCGTGGGTAGGCGCTTCTAAATCGGTTGAGATTAAATCGAGCGCACATAATCATATTTAGCTTTTGGCTAACGTTTTCGTGGATGTCAACCACAGGCCAGCAGCGTGGTCCCGTCATCGTAGCACGAACGCGTCGTGCACTGCATGCAGCGAGAACAGCAACAACAGCAACAACAACAGCAACATCAACAGCAACATCAACAACTTTAAGTACAACAGTGGCGGCTGGTTGCAATATGGCCAAAACAATGGCTAAGCGCCACCA
Source organism: Scaptodrosophila lebanonensis (assembly GCF_003285725.1). Lineage (NCBI taxonomy): Eukaryota > Metazoa > Arthropoda > Insecta > Diptera > Drosophilidae > Scaptodrosophila > Scaptodrosophila lebanonensis. Next base: position 2,386,230 of record NW_022060558.1, read on the forward strand.
TCTATGAATTAATCACGTTCATAATTTTCGTCGTGTTTTTGCTGTTGTTTTTCTGTTTCTGTTCATATTTTTGGCTTGGCGCAAGTTTCTTTTGTTGTTAATTTGACTAAAAAAGGACATGTGCGCATATTCGGGCTGTAGTTAGGAGGTATACAAAAAATAAAGCTCACAAACAAAATATCGTTATCCCAAATCAATGAAATCAGTGTCGCTGTCTGTTGTGTCTGTGTGTTGCTGCTATTGCTGTTGTTATTATTGCAATTGTTGTCGCTGTTGTTGCTGTGCGTTTCATCTTGTACATGCTAGTAGGTATAAACAATGGTGGGGTTTGAGCCTGCAGATCTCAACAATATTGCATAATTAGGCAATGTCTGATTGCGAATTGCGACGGAGCTCTTGGGGTGTTTGTGGCGGCGCGAAAATGCTTGTGTGTGGTCATGTCGTAACAATCCATTGTTTGTTCCATCCATTTTGCATAACTAGTATGTAGATGAGGTGTTTTCGTTGTCGACGCTATTTTGGCTGTTCAGATGCCAGTTGATGGATTTACGAGCGCATGTTTTCCATGCGCAAGGGATGTGCAAACGAGAATTTTAGTTGCAGTTTGAAAACTCTACTGGGATAAACTGCTTCGACATAAGGATGATATAATGAATCAACATTTATTTAAATATCGGTGAGATTTCATTGTATGTGCACTTCATCTCTTGGATTTCTCAGTTTCGTTTTCCGCAATAAGGTGCCTAACATACATACATACTATGTATGTTTCTATAGGACACCTACCAATATTCTGGTACAGCTTTTGCTTAAAAAAATCTAAGAATAATGTAACCTTAATTACGACGAGGAACTAGAAATGTTTTATTTTGAGCTTTTTAATTGTAATTATATGTAAATGTTTCAAGAAAATCTTTTAACAAGTGTGGAAAAATAGTATTATTGTTGACTAGCTTTTGATATTATAACAGTCAAATTTCGAATTTGTTTGCCTAACTCATTATGTAATCCGAAGCTACAATGAAGAGGGCTACAAAACTTCTATTCCGCCACAAACAAAAATTTGTAAAACTCCTCGGAGTTTAGTCAGCCTTTTTAAGCATTCCAATCCTAATTCATATTATTTTATTTTTATCATAAATCTTAAAAAAATATTTCGTTATCTAAAGTCGGCCATACATTCATTATTATGGCGCTCTATTTCACCTTAAGGTGGAACTGAGTTGCATCTTTTAAAGTTTTTCTGTTTATCATATGCGTAAAGTATTATTTTAACGCTTCGGGCATTTAATGAAAATTTTATTTTTTTTGGCCTTGATATTAAAATGAACTTATGCCTCTAAAATAAAATAGAAAAACAAATAAAGTAGCGTAAAAATATGAAACCGTAAAAATGTTTTATAAAGATTTTGTTTTATAAAGAAAGAAAAAACAATTTATACAATTTTTAATATTGCAAAATATGTTATTTTTGTTGCATTCATATACTTGTAAATGGTTATCTACTGGACCGATTTAATGGATTCTTTTACTATTGGGAAGCTACACTATCGACGGTTAACATGGACTATATTATATTTGCAAAAAAGAATGGAATCCTTACTAAAACGCCAATAATCTATCCAAAGGTGTAAAAAAAATTACCTTCAAAAACTCCTGAATAGCATAATCATCCTCGAAGCATTGTCACTTTAAACATTAAGGCAATATTATTCAAAAGCTTCCAGCCAAATAAAAAATTACAAATCGATAGACACCGTGATTAATATTGAAGACATTTAAATTCACTAAACCCTTCTGGGCTGCCGCCACATGAAATTAAGAAATTAAAGCCTTCCAGGTATGTGCGGGGGGACGAGGCTGCATATAAAGGAATTGCAGGACAATTTAAGTGTAGCTAACTGGTCAACTAGCTCATATAACGAAGATACCGAGGATACCGATGATCGCATTTGATCATTTATATGGCTTCAATTTCCGGTAGTCCCAAGGTCAAGCCTTCGAATTAGTAGGGATCGACATACGAAATCGATGTTTTATTGTCTGTTCTCCTATCACGCGTCCGAGCCCCTGAAAATCAATTTATTTTGCTAACACAAAAAAAAACATCAAATATCTTTTACAGAAAACCTCTGACCTAATAAAGAATAACAAAAAAAAAATCTAAAAACGAACAAAAAATCATTAAAATAATAATATCCAAAATAAATTTCAATCCTTCTTAGTAACTCATAGCAAAAAGAAGGGTTTATGGTGTTAAGTGTGTTATAAAATGTATAATTTTTAAAATTTGTATAAAAATACCCGTGCGAAGCAGGGGCGGGACGCTAGTAGGCATATATTAATCAAATAAAAAAGTACATAAATAAAAGCGGCGTTCACGTATGCTAGGCTGAAATTAGTCGATTATTTCGATAAATAAGCCATTCCCGCTTAAATTGTATTGCACTTGCCTTAATAATAATAAAATATTTCATGATTGTTTTCAATACATATCAAATGAAATAATAATTTACTCGCATTTTATAGAGGAATATTTGTTTTGAGAGAAACCAAATTATTTAATTTAAATAATTTTACCTGGACTCTTTAATTTAGCAGAAAATAAACAATTTTTGCAATTTAATTTAATTTCCTGCCAAATTCATGTTTATATAAAATTGTCGGTCATTAACAGCTAAGTACTCAGAATTTCATCATATAAATGATAAAAATTTTTGATTGCAATTGATTACATATTAATTTTATTAGCTTTTGCTACGATTTCCTCAATTTTAAGTTTAACTTATATCTACTGTTGTTTTTGGGTCACAAATTTGTTCATAATTTGAGAAAATCTAACGTTCAAAGCTGTTGTTTTATTTTGTAAATTTATCTTAATATCATAAAATTTTTTTTTAGCATTTCAGACGGGATTGCTGGTGAAGCTGCAAATCTTAAAGTAGTCTCAACTAAAGAGCGTCGCATTCATAAGAAATATTCTTGCGCACGCACACACACACACACACATGTGTGAGTCCATGCCCATGGAATGTCTGCCACCAAACTCAATGAGGGAACATGCACACATCCTCACACATGCACACAAATATGTCTCAGCCACATGACTAGACGCAGTTGCACGTGCGTTTCATATATATTTGCTCTATGTATATGGATTGTGCGACATGTCAGACGAGGCTGACGGGGCCGCCATTTTGTGAAATATTCATTAAATCAAATTCCAGGCGATTGCACAGACGCCGGGTTGTTGCCATTGCTGCTGCTCTTGCTCTCGCACTCGAAGTTTACGATCCGCAAAACAAACGTTTCTTTTCATTAAAATTTGAACATTATCTCATAAATATGTGCCTGTGCAGCTGAAGAAGAGGAAGGCGCTCAATTTTTACCAATTAACAGAGGCGCAATCTCACGTACATCGGCCATGCGTTTCTCACTGCCAGTTTTCAGTTTCAATTTCGCGTTGTTTTTTATGATTTTATGGAGCGCGTTGTTGCTGTTGATGTTGTTGTTGTTGTTGTTGGCATTGCCATATCAGCCATATCGGTGTGCGCACATCAGTCGTTAACATTCTTGTCATAATTTCGCTTATGTGCCTAACATTTGGCTGTTAAGGTCCTTTCGGGTGATCCAGCGATCCTGCGTAAGGCGCAGCGCAAATAAGATTTTTATCTACACTCGCAAAATATTTACGACGCTGAGCGCCAATTATTTTAAACTGTGCTCATGTATATGTATGTTCGTGTCAGTATGAGTGTGTGTGTGTGTGTGCAAAATGGCGTCGCTTTTCATGGCACGTTACGCATTTGTTCGTAATGGAGTCGCTGGCAGGTGCCGACTCCTTCGTTTGGTGTTTGGGTTTGGGGTTGAAATTGTGAAAATTTTAATTTATTTTTCACACTCAATAATTTAAAATCGCTTTTCGTAATGTGTGCCACACACACACACACACACTCATTCATATATGTATGTATGTATTAAAAACAAAACAACGCAATGTGTTTTTGCCATTAATGAAAATTTATGTCTGACAAAGCAACGCTGCGTATACGTAACGCAAGGCATGCCAAGAATTTTTTCGAGCTGGCATGTGGGCATAAAATGTTAACCTACAACCTTGCCCGCCAAAAAATCAGCAGTGAGAAAAATTCATGTGCAGGCGTTGCAGCCAACCTGGTAATTGACAAAGTCGGCGTTGGTGTTAGCCTGAACGTTGTCGGCGCACGTTTCAATTGACAGTCAATGAATGTAAATCGTGTGATACTCTTAATGCACTTCTAATAGTAGAGTCCGAAGCATTTCCTATGAAAGTTGCAATACTTGTTGGTGAAAAAAGAGCACCATGAAGTAGTATCAAGTCTGATAGAGCGAAATTAACAAAAATAAAGTCTCATAGCTGGTTGGTAATAAAAGGTGGGAAAAGGAAACGTGTCTTTTCCTTTTAACTTTTTTCAAATTTTAATTTTTCAAAAGAGTGCTAAACCTCATACTTCCAGTATGATACGAGCAAGCAAAATAGAGTAAAATAAAATAAATAAATGTGAGGCTTGAAACTGGAATAATAAGAAGTTTACCAACAAATTGATTGGTATGAATCGTAATCAAATCGATACGTTCTTAGTATGCTCTTCACACGTGATGGAAATGTTTCTAGTTGGCTTTGTTAGCATTAACATTGTTAAACAGACGAAAATAAAAGGCTTTTTATTCTACATTTACAAAAATCTCGTGGCACAATGTCCTCGATAGACTCCGAAACTACTGAACCGATTTTAATCAAATTGCAAATGTATCTGTACTTTGGTCTAACTTAAAAGATATTCTATCTTTATCTCAATTATTTACTTTAATCGCGAATTTAGTATTTGTCAGAAATTCGTACGTATTGTTTCATCAATTTATTTTGGATATCGAATTAGTGTTAGTTCTTAAAGTGTTGAACGAAATTGTGTGTGTTTGCCGCTAATAATGAGTATTAAATTATGATAAATACTAATTTCCCTTCCTTTCATTTAATTTCCCATAATTTCAAAATACTTAGTGTTGTAAATAAAAGGCAACGTTCTAAAAAGCCGTTCTCCACTTAATGAACTCAGCAGATATGCTGAATATTCTGATTGCTACAATATTAGGAAACAGCAACAATGGCATAAAAGCAAACTGTCATATTGTTTTATTAGTTAAATCTTTTTACATGTGTAAATGGTAACCACATTTTATAGCTTTATCTCCAAGAGCATTTCATTTTCGTCGAGTCAATAAATTCTTTTTTTTAGTATTTTTATAGCTTGTCTATTTAATTTGCATTCCGTGTAAGACTTTGGTGTTGGCGTGCTGACCACCCACACAGATCAGAGTGCAGTAATCCGGCGGCTGCAGTGATTCACATTTTCCATTCATAAAAGCCCCAAAAAGCTGCGCGCAGGTGGCCCGCCAAGTTGTGAAAAGCAGCAGCCTCATTTCGCATGCAAACGACGCCAGTCGCCAAGTGCAAGTCAAGCCAATGAAGTTGTTAAGGAGACAGCAGGCAGACGTATAAGTTGGCAGTGAGGCAGTCAGAGTGTGAGCCAGACTGACAGTCAGACAGACAGCAGATAGAGAGAGTCAGGCGGCAGCTAGGTAGTCACAGTTTTTGGCAAAAGTTCAGGCCAAAGATGTGCGCCAAAATCAATCAAAGTGCAATTTGGGTGCAGTACTCATGATTGGCGACAGGGACTTAGGCGGCAAATTCAATTACCATGTCGACTTGTTAGGCGAAGCGTTTTGTTAAACGACAAAACATTTATCAATTGCCTCAGCATGATGGGCATGACACTCGGATTGTGGTGCTCTTGGTTGCTTTTATTGCGCCTTAATTGCCCAACAGTTACACAAACACAACTGCACTGAGAAAAATAGTACTTACATCAATTTCTTTAAAGTGCATAGATAATGCAGCCAAGTTTTCTGCTTTTATACTCACTTGAATGGTATATTTTTATTACTAACAAATAAAATAAATAAATCAATTTTATTCATAAATGTAAGCGATCTTTGACGGACGTGCTATAATGTTTTATAATAATACTAGCAGGTATTGCCCGTCTTAACCCGGCTCAATATAATGTTTCCCATTGTATTTATTTTGTGTGTGCATAACCTACCCATATGTTTTCACCTTATAAGTTACCAGTAGGAAGGCATTTAAGGTATTTAAATGAACATTTTCTGTTCTTGACAAAAAATTGTTCAGTAGTCCGTTACATTTTTGTTCTTGCCAAACTATTTCGTTAAACGAACATGACCACTATAAGTAATATTTTTTAAAGCTCGTTTTCCCCCCCTTGGAGCTCGAATTTTCCAAAATCCCTTCTAATTGCACATTTACACTATGATAGGATACTTGACCCCAAATTTCAGCTTTCTAGCTCTTACCGTTTGGGCTGTGGGCTGCTGACGCTGTTTCCTTTTGTGCCCCAAGAAAACCCCAATAATTCAAGCTCCAATAAAAAATTTAAAAAACCGAGTATGCAGTTTTGTTTGTATTCTTTAATTGATTTTAGAAACTAAGCTTTAAGTCGATCGGTTGAAAAATGCGGATTTTTCAAACAAACTTTGGAGCTACTTTCCCCCCTTTGGAGCTCGAATTTTCCAAAATTCCTTCTTAATTCACATTTACACTATGATAGGATACTTGAACCCAAATTTCAGCATCCTAGCTTTTACCGTGTGGGCTGTGGGCTGTTGACACGGTTTGCTTTTGTGTCCCAACATTTTTTTTACAGGAAAACTCCCATATTTTAGGCCCCAAAAAAAAAATATCAAAAAACCAAGTATACAGTTTTTCTTGGAATTGTTCTAAGAGTATACAAACTAAGTTTGAAGTTAATCAGATGAAAACTGTAGATTTTTCATACAAACGTTGGAGCCTGTTTTCCCCCCTTTGGAGCTCGAGTTTTCCAAAATCCCTTCTTAGTGGGGACCTAGACTATGAAAGGATACTTGAGTCCAAATTTCAGCTTCCTAGCCTTTACCGTTTGGGCTGTGCGTTGATCACCAATCAGTCAGTCAGTCAGTTAGTCAGTCAGGACAAACTGTTTTATATATATACTTGTAGATTAAATTCGGGGGAAAAAAATATAAAAGCCGTAAACTAAATCGCTTGGAAACATTTACATCCATTTCATTATTTTAAAAGTAAGTGTACTTATGTATTTACTTTGTTATAAGTATGCGGGCATTTAGGAATAAAACGGATGAACGATCAAGTGAATAAGGCTAAGCTGGCACTTGGGTTCAAAATACGTTCGCCCAATGCCTACAATCGGGCAAAGGAGACTTATTAATTATAAATCCGTGTAGTTTGATTTTGTTACTCCACAAAACAATTACTTTTATTATACATTCCTGCTAAATAAACACTCAAAAAACAAATACACATAAAATGATGTCAGGATATTACTTGGAAATTGATTCTACATCCTGTGATCTTTATTTTCCATACTTATACTTTAATTTTTAATCATAAAGAACAATTTTCTCCGATTTGCAAATGCCAGGACTGTCGCCGATCTGCTGAGTTAATGAGCGTGCCAAATTAAAAAACGAAATCTTAAACAAGAAAGGAATGCTAAAGTCGAGCAGGCTCAACTCTTAAATACCCTGTACCACCCCACAAAAAAGTAATTAAATTAATTAATTAATTTAATTTAATTAATTAACTAAATTAATTTAATTAATTAACTAAATATTAACTAATTAAATATAAAATATTCCATGCATGCATACATACATTTACAATTACATCAGAATCGTGTCTATGCGTGTTTGTGTACTTGTACATATGTATGTATGTGTGCATTGAGCCTGGTTATATGGCTATAACTTTCTTTCCGATCATTCTATCATAATGAGACTTGGTATACGGTTATATAATTACTAACCTAATGTGACTACCAAATTTTAGTTCAAAATTCCAAGAATTACGGGAGTTATAGAAAATCGTTAATAGGGGGGGAGTGGGGGGGTGGATCAGAAAAAATGAACAAACTCGTCCTTTCTCGGTCTCAGGAGAATCTGTATACCAAGTTTGGTTATTCTAGCTCTTATACTTTCGGAGATCCTTGCGTTCATACAGACAGACAGACGGACAGACGGACAGACAGACGGACAGACAGACGGACAGACGGACAGACGGACATGGCTATATCGACTCGGCTTGTCATGCTGATCAAGAATATATATACTTTGTGGGGTCTACCAAGCCTCCTTCTGTGTGTTCCATGTGCACTCGCACTAAACTAATATACCCTTGTACCCTTTGGGTACAGGGTATAAAAAATATATTTTCTAATGTCTGTGGGTGTCTATTTATTGAAATTGTATTTATATCCCAGCAATAATTTCATAATTTTTTCGATTTTATGCCGCCGTAGGACCATTGTGTGCTTGTGTACTCAAGCCTTTGCTGCCCACAATACAGAAAGCACTCGGCATATTTTTACACTCCATGACAACATTCGCTTGCCATCATAATCTAGGAGGTCCTTGATTTTAAAACTACTTTAGTGTAGAATAGTCTGCTCTCTTAGGCCGTCTTTACTTTTCAGTTCCTTGTATACCAACAAGATAATACTTTCCATTTATCTAGTACAGACAACTATGCTTTCGTGTTTTGTGTTCAAAATGTAATGATCTTTTGAATTTAGTTAAATCAAAACATTTATATACTGTATAAAATCGGATCTATGACCACATACGGCTGTGAATTGGACATAGTTGTGGCACAGCTTGCTAGACTGACAGTTAAATCTTCCCCCACCGGCTGCGACATAAACGATCGACAATGGCCTCTTGTTTTATGATATTTATTAAGGTTGCAGTGTATGCGTTAAGGATGACAAGTACACATAGATAAGTACGTATGTGTGTATAGTCCTACTACGTACGGGCAAGCACACCTGCCAGACTGGTGCGAACAAGCAAAATAGCTGGCTGCCTTCAATGGTCATCAGGTTGGGAGCACGTTGATTTTAGTTGAAAATATAATCGGACTGCAGCACTTGGTCGTTACCTCATCCCCCCTAGTCAGTGCCCTGCACCACGTTCAAAGGGTTTTGTGTACATTTTGGTTGTTCGGCGCAGTTATTACCTGCTGGGTGCTTGTCCAACGACTAACGATGAAAGAAAGCGGTTCCATTGCCTGTAAAGCTTTTCACCTGTGCAGGCGTAGGCGTTGCAAATGTTGCTGTAAGTACAGCACTTTGCATCCTGAACATTTCACAATCCGAAGGCCCCCCAGCAGCGCCATGAGAAATAATTTACCTGCTGCCTCCGAAAAGGTGTGCGTGGGTGTGTGTCTGGGTGCACATTGTGCTAAGAGATTTATGAGCACTGACAGGAAGTTGTTGATTAATTGAACTTTAATGAGAAGATTTATGCGGTTTCCTTATTAAAACGCAAAACAGAGTATTTGGTTTTGGGCAAATTGCCTGCATTGGCAATGATTTCTGCATTCGCTAGAGGGGGAGACTCTACTTGTGTGGTGTGCAAGGACGTACTATTAGGCTAAGAGGCTTTAGGTGTAAGCCTAGAGGCAGGCATTAAACACACACAGTTTTCTCACTGCAAACTCTAAAATCAAATCAAATAAAACGAATCGTTTTCAAAAGTGAGATGTTTATATGGAAGACAATGGATTTGATATCAAGGAAGAAGATATTCTAATCAATCGTTTCTATTTCAGAGTATAGTGAGTGAAGATCTGTGCGATCGAACTTCTTAATATGATATGCGGTTCTGATAAGAAATTCGTTTGTTAACCTCGTCGTTCCCTTGGAATCTTTGTCCCTTCGAAGTATAGACTCTATTGAGGAACGATTTTCAGCAATACCTTATTAAATTAGAATGCGATATAATACATTATCTTCTATGCGTTGTATGTTCACGGCTGCAGATTAAATGCACACAGCTCAACAGAAATACAGTCCACTATTAACACAAAGAAATAATAATAGTGACAATTTAAAGGCATTTAATTGCATTTAAATTCATTATCATTTACGAACACAGTCTAATTGATGAACTAAGAAAACCAGAGTGATTTGATAATATTAATGAAGTTGGTGAAATTTGTTAAATATAAGCTGAAAACTAAAATAAATATGAATCCAAATGGCAATATTCTTGTTGAAATTAAGCATATGGATACAATTTAATATTGTTTCGTGCTACTTCGAGCGTATTCTTTGAGAAACTGATGTCTTTACTCGAATAGAAGTATATTGATAGGAGTGGCTTTGACATTAGAATTTCATAAAACAAATTTAATACCATTAATACAAAATTTTACAGAATTTTATTTATTAGTTTCAAAAATAAATACATTATGTAATTGGTTTGAAAATCATCAAATCACAGTAACCGTTCGTATAATTCGGGGACTTTTTTTAGCGCCTTCAACATGGGTCTGAGTCCTGGACACGAAATATCGCGTGAGTTGCTTTTGCGTTTTAATGTTTTGTGGGCAAGCGAGGCTGGAGGTTTCTATACAATTTCTTTCACCATTAAATTCAAATTAGTAAATTCAACGATTTCAATTACAAATGGAAACTGTTGCTGTGACGTTTAGAAAATCAAAGTTCATAAAACAATCGCATGCAACCATTCCGTCGACTAAATGAAAACGAGGTCATGCAGCAATTTCAAAAGGGAACTCAATAAACTAACAAGTGTATAAGTGCATTCATATGTTGTATTAAAAATATCATAAATATTTGAATTTACCACAAGCATTCTTGTATACAGAAAACAGGCCTTTATTTTTAACCATTTTCCTTACCGGTAGACAGCGTGTCTTTATCGACTAAAGCTCAGCAACTCTTGAACCAGCAAAATAAATTTCGCCATTGTTCATTTGATTGATTTTGGTTTAATATGAACTTAAGCAGCTATTGTTGGTCAAAGTCAGATTTTTAAATTTGTTGCAAATTGCTGGCTAAAATCGGAGATTTTTACAATTTACAACGAGATTGAAAAATCGGAATTCAGTTGACTTAAATACTTAATATACTCAATACAAACTTTGCTGAATTCCAATCATTTTTAATGAAAGATTTATTAATAAGATTTAAAGCTCTTCACTATAATCCTTCAACTAAAACATTGACGTACGAATCATTATTATGTCAGCTACACAAATACAATACAAAATCTCATAAATACGAAACTTAGATACGATATGCTTATAAAAAAAAAAAAAACTATCGGGAGGATAGATATAGTTTCCAGTTAAGCTGACCTGCGTATTGTAAAGACAATTATACATACCAAGGTTATATCCATAGTCAAGGGCGTACGCACCTTTTTTAAAAAGTGGGAACATTTTCGAATGTGTGGTCGACTTCATATATCGAATTTTTTATAGGGGACCTTGCTCTCCTCTGTCTACGCCCTTTTCCCCAGCTGAAATGGCTCAGGAGGACTCGGTGTTCATGTTTATATGGACTCGTCCCTTCTTGCATATTTGTATGTACCATTTGAATGAGGTCTGCACCCCTTCTGACTACATACATATATTTATTAACCCTTTGGGTACAGGTTATGCAGATTAGTGAAAAATATGTTAAGTTATCGTCGAAAGTTTGTATAGAATGTACTCCCAAACCACCGCTTTGTAATATGATGGCAACTTTTTTGCATACTTTATTCTTTGGTTTAAAAAAGCTTACAAGCCGTCAAAAGTTTTTGCTTTCGTTTTCTACGATGGATCCCGACCACTATTGGTTAGACAATATACATACGTATATTTTAAGTTTTCTAAATTCTACGCCCCTTTTTACCTGACTTGAACTAAGCTAGTGTGATGTCGAATGTTTCTAAAAGGGCCGTAAAGGGTCACGTGGGAAAATAAAAACACAGTAACAAATTACTCATAGACTTTCCAGATAAAATACGGCATTGACTATTACATGATCTGCAAAATTACTGTGATCATCGCTGGAAAATATTGAAAATGATGTAATAAATGTTTTCAAAGAAAGGGATAACTAATAGACTTACATATATTGTATTGCCATTGGACATACGAAAAATGTGAACATTAATTAATTTAATTATTGTCCCACAATGTTAAAACTTTTTCAAAACAGTAATATCTTACATATTATATTTTGGCAAAACTATTTATTTGGAACAGAACTAGATGGCAATGACAAATTAAAGTTAGTACCATCTTAATGTTTTTTAATTACCAGCTAATGTCTTTTATCACACAGTATACCGATAAAATAAAACGAATGTAAAATCCCCCAAAATTCGGATAATATTTTGAAGTTGGATTTGGTTAGAGACTCCCATGGCACCTACTATAGTACAATTGCTATCAGTGTATACAGTTTGCATAAGTGGAAATTTATGCGCATATACTATATTCTATATACGTTTTATGTACATGAAAGATAAAACGAGTATGTATAATTCGACAAGTTTTGAGACCAATTGTTACTACATATTATTATTTTGTAAATTTTAAAATTTATGGATGTTTAGTAATTCAAATTGGAAGAATATCGAATATCTTATCGCTGCCATTTTCCCGATTTCAACTTTCTTTTCTGCCGTTAATATTAATAGCAATTCGAGTACTGTTGCTTTGTCTTTATAACCAAGTTATTGATGCTTCATTTTAGTCATAAATTCTCTTGAAATATTCCATACTTGTAGAACTATTAGAGTGAAGCAGCTCTTTTATGCATTTATTCACGTTTCGTCATATTTCTTTCAACATTTTGAACTACTTTAATGCATTTTAAATCTAATTCTCGGTAAATTCTCAATGTAAAATGCTCGACTAGCGCTCGAGTGCGCCAAAGCAATTGTAAGGCATGCAGTAAAATCCCATTGATATTCTATAGCGATAATCATCAAAATTTATGCGACAATATGTAATATATTTCATACAATTTCTTTTGCCTTAACGTCGGCGTCATCTTTGTCAGTGTTGTTGTAGATGTCGTTATTTTTCCAAGCGCTTACAACAAATTGCCAAGGCAGCAGTTTCTGCATATTAATTTCCACACTCAATTGCCGCTTACGGCGACATCGTCGAGGTGCTCATCGTTGGCACGCGCTGCGCTACAATTGCAGTTGCAATCGTGCCTCATGTCGCTGCTGTTGCTGTTACTGCTGCTAATGCTGTTGTTGTTGTTGGCATCTTAGAGTCGTTGAAAATGCAACGCTTGCTACTTTGGTGGCGCAGCCGCCGCTGGCGCTGCTGCTCATGACAACTGGAACAATGCACTTTCAAATGATAATTGTTACAACTTTTATCGCTGATATTGCCAGCAACTGTTGCCGGCTGTTGTTGTTTTTGTCGTTGTTGTTGTTGCTGCTGCTGCTGTTGCTGTGGCAGTTGCGGTTGCCGCTATTGTGCAGCCTGTGCAACATGGCCGCTTGCTTTGTTTGCCGCCGCTGTTGTTATTGTTATGACTATTGTATTGTTATTGGCTTTTTATTGTATTTACAATTGTTTCTTGTTGCCTCGTTTTGGGTTCTGCAAGTCAACAATCTCATGATTGTTGCAACTGCCCCAACCTCAACCCCAACCCCAACCCCAACCCCAACCCCAACCCAACCCCAACCACAGCTTCAACAACTGCAGCTGTTGGTGCCATTTAACGCTATTGACAAAATATGTTGAATGCATGTCATAAAAGCTTAAAGAGGCGGCAAAATGGATCTCCACCCTTTTCTACACCAAAAAATTGCCAATTGTTTACGTGCCGATGACAGCAACAGTCCCCACACCGTGGAAGAATACGAGAATATGTGACCGAAATTAGATAGTAGCTTCGGCTAATAAGACTCCTATATGGATTAGTTCTAAATATACTGCAGACCTTCTTAAATGAACTATGACACTTTACGAATATTTTGTGTGTTTTTCTCTACGAAACTCGAACTTCAATTAAAATGGTTCTTTTAGCCAAATCTCTTATGTTTGATATATCAATCGTATTTCTATGGATACCAATTATTCGATCTTTGATTGCTTTTCAGAAACAGATGGGTCTCTGTTGACACCTAGCATTTCCTGCAGATTTAGCTGTGAAATCTGATGTAAGAAATTGAATTAAAGTTAATTTCAATTGATTGTTGACATCATTATGTACTCGTGAGCCTTCATAAGGTTTTGTCACAAATACGAATATCCTTATTTAATCTGAAAACTGAAGACTTTTTGGTTGAAATATTCAGTATAATTGAAGCATAAAACTCGAAAAGGATTGTGCAAAGCATATTTAGCTGTACATATATTAAAGGTAAGATAAGATAAGATATTTTCTTGTTCGACAAAGTCCTAAAAAGAAAAAATGTTTGAAAATCCCGACCATCAACTTGTGGAGGAACACAATTCCAAGGACAGTCTTCCGATTAGCCAGCGAAGGAAGATTAATGAGCAGAACTCTTTATGAGTGGGGTGGCCAATAAAGATTTGGATTCCAGCTTTAGCTACGTAGACCAAGTATTAGGATTCACTTGAAAATAAATAGATAACGAAAATATCGTATATAATATTTTATTTAATTCCCTCATTTGTTCAGTGGTCGACGATTAAATGTTGCATTTACATATAAAAGCCATAAAATACAGTGCTCCAATATAAGATATAAAACATATATTAAAGAGATAGCTGCAGATAAAAGTAAATTTATCTTCTTACTGGAAGTCATCTATTTAAAACTGTCATATGGAACCTGAAGGACGGACATATGTATGTATATGGATTGACCTCAACCTGGTACGCCTGTTACAATATTATACGAATAAATTTTATATTTACAATTTCTGATATTAATTTGCCCACTAACTATCCACTGTGCATCCAGGGCTTCTACTCTTAACACTCTCAATAGTCCGTGTTACAAATTTTCATCATAGATTTTGTTTATACTTTGGTGTTTGTTTTTATTTTTTAGCAGTTTTGCTTTTAGGTTCCTTGCTGGCTGTTGACGTTTTATGTAAACCAGTAACCACGTGGCCAACATTGCTGCAATATTGTCAGCGCATGTAAACACAAACAAACAAACAACAACATTTTGTTTGCATAAGCGACCGAGGCAAACATGCGGGCCATGGCCCCGAAGCTCGTCATCATCATCCATATTCACATCTACGTCCAAATGGTTGCTCCTGAAACATTTTGGGCGGCCCAAAAAACATGAGGCGCCCCGACGCTGGAACACGATTTTTACTTGTTTTTCCAACTTTTGTTGCTGCTGCTTTTGTTGTTGCTGCTTTTGTTTTGATGTTGTTTTGTTGCTGGCCATTTGGTTGTCCACATTTATTGTTTGTGGTTGCCCATTATATTTGGGCAATTCATGTTTTACCTACATAATTTTGATTGTTATTGATTTAAGATTTATTTCCTGTGGTTGCCATTTATGGTAATTTTGTTGTTGTTGTCTATACTCTTTTTTGTAGTCGCATAATGGAATTTCTTGCATGGGATGAAATATTAAAAACTATGTGAGTTCAGCCAGGAGGGCAAATAGTTTGCAACAATGAATGTTTTCGCCAAAATTTTGCAACTGTGGCTTAGTTCCACAGTCTATTTTGGAAGAAAAAACTGAATTTAAATGCCACAAAATGACTGAAAATCGCCACGTTTTCTTCTAATATCATTCTCTGCTATTTTCCAGTGTTCTTTTCATTATTTTCTCACATGAATTATTTCCTACTCGTTCTATTTATCCGTCAATCCTATTTCAATTTAAGGTAGAATATGAGTATTCAATATCTCTTGAGTAGAGCTAGGACAACATCGATCTTTAAGAACATTGATTTCTGCTATCTTCGATATTAATAAGCATTGTATTGATTATATTTTGCTTGAAGGAGCCTTTGCAGTCAGAAATGTGTTAGGTTATGAAAAGAACATACAATTGAAAAAGCTTTCAGTTAGTTAAGTTTTGGCTGTCGGAAAGGATGATGAGAAGTCTGTCGTGAAAGGCATTTTTAATAACAAAATAATCTCACATAACAATCTGAATTTTATCTTTTGCGTAAATGCCCTAACACTTACTATATTCATCTTTATTCTATGTATAATAAATACATTTCCATTTACATACCACACAATATTGAAAAGAGTCGGCTTCTTCAGCTGCATTTTGTTTTCAGAAATATTGCCTTTGCATTCGATTTGCATCTGACATCTTTACAGAGGCTTTAGCTTCAGGATTGGACTCCATTTGTTTAAAGCCAGCTTGCTTGGTATATTCGGGTGGCGTTTGGTTGACAAATCTGGAGAGACCAATGAAAGGGAAGTGTTTTGCAACAATTGATGACTAAAATCAAAATCGAAGAACGCGCAGATGGCCATACCAAAAAGTTCATTTCACAAGTGCTTCGAGGATTGGAAGAAGCGCTGGCATAAGTGTATTATATCTGAAGGGGGTTACTTTGAAGGAGACAAAATGGATAAAGAAGAATAAATAAATAATATAAAAAATTCAAAATTAAAAAAAAAACACAAATTTATTTGAACCATGTATATTTATGGAACTTCTCTTTCTTCCCCTCTTTTACTTTCAACTGTGCGCGTAGAAAATTGCAAAAACTAATCTTTTAGTTGTGATGAAGGCCTTTTCAACTATCTTAGCTACCGATAGTAAATAATCTTATTGCTAAGTGCATTTATGAAACTTTAACAGCTGTCTTTACAATCGTTTCAAGCCTATAATCAGAGCTTACCATATCATACCACACAAATCGTATGAAATCATGTCTTGCTATTGTCATGTATTTTATGGGGTGTTGCAAAGTTTCGAGCTATATATTACTAGCAACTAAAAAATGTTGCCTTCAGAGTTGGATAAAATGATCTTGATATTAGCTTTAGGAGTGGCACGTGGTACGAATGCAAGAAGAGGTGCTCTAAGCCCAAGGTATACAAATTACAATAACAACTACAAGCAACAACATAAAAAGTGAACAAATTTAAGCAAACATTAACATTGACTTTTATTGCAATAGCTTCAAAGAGTCTTGCGCTCTTTGAACGACATTATACAAATGTTCTGTAGAGTGGCTGCTATTCACAAAAGATACATTTTAAAAGATAGATGTTAAACTAAATGTGTGTAGATACATGTTATACATAGCTTCGTTGAATGTTAAACACTTCCGCTACACTTGTTTGGCACACCAACTACTTAGCACAAGTCTATAAACAGAGTCGCTTTATCATTGGACAAAGTTAAAGTATAGTTCATTTCAATATTTTAGCAATGTACAGGCAATTCCGAGAGACCATTAAAACAACAACAACAACAGCAACAATGAATTTCATTCATATGCTAAATTGCGCTACAACTAATTGACACTTAACATGGCTTGGAGTATTTGGAAGTTAATTGAGTGTCGACGTCAACGGCGATGCATAAATCCGCATGCCGCGACCCCCGAAACTCGTCTCTCTCAACACTCTACACATGTTTGTTTGCAATTTTGTTGTTTATATATTTAAATTGCCTTCCCGCTTGTTTAGCTCTTGTACTTGTACTTGTTGTTGCTGATGTTAGTTGTTGTTGTTGTTGTTTGGAATACCAGTGTTGCTGCATTTGACATTTTATCGATGCACCTGCAGAATTGGCGCTGCTCACACACATACACACAACTATATACCTGATACCTCATACCTATTCATATTTAGAAAATGGACAGCAGCAGCAATAACAACAACAGCAACATCAGAAATCAGCGAAAATAAGCCCGCTGCCAGCCGGAAAGTGTAACGGAACTGCGGTGCACACGAATCGTTGGCTTTGATCGAACAACATTGCGTGGGCGCCACGCAACGAAACAACAGTAATTACAACACAACAAAATCAAGCCACCGCACTGTGGATCAAATTAACAACATGGTCGCGAGCATTAAAAATTTAAGTACTGGAGTCAGTACGGCCAGCTAAATCAGTACAGGAACCACTATTAGAATCAGTGAGTGTGCTAATACCAAACCAGAAACCTGACTCATCATTCGAATCGAAGATAAGAAACACCGAAATCTATACCGAACAAAAAGCAATTCTGCAACCAAAACCCGAACAAGAAACAGAACCGCAATCAACAGGAGCCAGTACGTGAACGTGCTATATTAAGAAGCTGTATTAAAGAACACCTTGACACAGGATTAATACAGAAAATGTTTTTTTTTGGGCAGAGATAAAATAAAAATAAATAAATAATGAAATTGAACAATAAAGGAACGCTAAAGTCGAGCAGGCTCAACTCTTAAATACCCTGTACCACCACACAAAAAAATAAATAAATTTAATTTTATTAATTTAATTAAATTAATTTAATTAATTAACTAAATTAAATACAAAATATTCCATACATGCACACATACATTTACATTTACATCAGAATCGTGTTATTGCGTGTTTGTGTACTTGTACATATGTATGTATGTGTGCATTGGGCATGGTTATATGGCTATAACTTTCTTTCTTATCAACCTATCATAATGAAACTACTGGTATACGGATATATAATTACTAACTGGATGTGTCTACCAAATATTAGTTTAAAATTCCAAGAATTACGGGAGTTATAGAAAATATTGAATAGGGGGGGGGGGGGGGGGGGAGTGGGGGGTCGCATCGGGAAAAATGAATAAACTCGTCCTTTCTCGGGCTCAGGAGAATCTGTATACCAAGTTTGGTTATTCTAGCTCTTATACTTTCTGAGATCCTTGCGTTCATACAGACAGACAGACAGACAGACAGACGGACAAACGGACAGGCGGACATGGCTATATCGACTCGGCTTGTCATGCTGATCAAGAATCTATATACTTTGTGGGGTCTACCACGCCTCCTTCCGTGTGTTCCATGTACACTCGCACAAAACTAACATACCCTTGTACCCTTTGGGTACAGGGTATAAAAATAAGTTCGTATCATACCCATTTATAAACAGGAATTCTCATCTTAGTTGCAAAAAGAATTGCTCGGCTTCATATACAAGTAAGTTTCATTAAAAGGTGTATAAAGAATATATTAATTATTTTTCAACTTTAGCCGAGTATTAAGCCACATGCATTTTTGTGTATTTTGTATAATTTTTCCAGCTTTACATTGTTAATTGTTGTAGCAAATTTATATTTGTTCATTGGGCTTAATTAAGTACTAAAGGCTAAGCCAGCAGTACTCTAGCAGTCACTTAAAAATATCCAATATCATACTTAATTTAAATTTATTATACTTAATTTAAGTAAATAGATTATCGTGTAAGTCTTATAAGCGCTTTGATTTATCGAAGAGAACAAGATTTCAAAAACAAGCATTTAAAGTTGTGAAAATCTTATAAACGGGTCCTACAATACTACAAAATACTTGTATATGGTAACAAGTGCTTAATCTCTGTACCCAAATAATAGATTTCAAGTATGTAGTTTTGTTTTTAGAAATAAGAGTAGTTCTTGTCTATTAAACGAGCTGCAGACTTTATTCCATAATGTTAGTTGACTTCTGCTTTTTTGATGGGGTCTGAGGAACTGGTTTAATAACACGAAGAGGGTGTCTGATTGAGTTTTATGCCCATTGTGCATAGCTTGCTTGCAAAATATTTCACTGACTTTTAACGCTTTAATATTTTGTATTTATTTATTTAATTTTTGTGATACAAGTGGCTTTAAATTTGTTGTTTCTTATTTTGGGGCCAACGGCTTCAAAAATTTCGCCAACAATCGAAATTATTTTGAAGTGCACTTCACATATATTTTTTCTCGTTTGTGGCTCATGACGCTTTGTTTATTTTTACAAATACAAATATGTACGAGTATTTATGGTTTCATATTTTTGGAAGCGCTCCTCTTGTTTTCATTTCGCTTTCAATGCACTACATAAAATGTACCAAAAAATATGATATCGAACGAGACTCAAAATTAATATATGCATACTGCAGTATGTATAAATATGACCTATATATTCTACAACTTTGTTGAAGTTCCAGTCGCACATGACTGGAACAGTTGTTAAATGTAGAGCATGCATTACATACTTATGTTTGCAAGCGCTTTTGTAAAATTCTACTCTATCTAAGGTCACATCCGTTACTTAAGTGGGATAAAATTTAATAATTTAGCTTAAAATACCCTTATATATACCCTTCAATGAAACAATTTTGAGGCAATCTTCATAAGGCCCTTATTAACTTACATGACTGATATTCAATCAAAGTAATAACCAGTCAACATATTTATATATACGTAGATGTATGAATGTGTAATTTCAATAATAATAATAATATAATAATATTGCGATAATATAAATGCAATAATATTTTTGTTTGGCTTGGATTCGAGGGAGGGACAGCTAAAGTCTTGACCCCACATCGCTACACCCATCCGACTTCTTAGCCATTAACCTAATAAAGTTCCAGTTGCAAACAAAAATTTAACAATAAAGTTTGAGCTTAAATTGTAATGTGTGCTGTAAAGCAATGCAATCGGAACTGCAGGTCAATTGAAGCAAAACATTTTAACTCGACCCACAGGGGAAAAAACTTGAAAATACAAATACGCGAAAAATGCAACAAAAGGCAAAAAATATATGCATAAGCCGCTTTTTTGAAGGCGTCAGCTTTGTGGCTGTTGGCTTAAAAACCAAAAACCAACCAGAGCACTAAAAAAATGTATAAAATAAGCCAATTAATACAAATACTTGTAATTGCATAGCCGAAGCTCTAATACCGTTCCCATGAAGATTGATAAATTATTATTTATTTGCTGTATACAGAATATAAAATTCAAGTACTATTAGAATTATTAAAAAATGATTGTTTATATTGGATGAATAGGTAACAATTTTTTTTATTCCAAAATATAGGTAAATAATATAACAATCAGTGTGGCTTGTGTACTGTAAAGTTTTAAGTATGAGTTGAAAACACATTTTTTAGAACTGTTTTCTACACTTTAGACTATTTTCTAGCACTTTATGCATTAGATCCACAGGAAATATTTTGTTACCCAAAAATCCGTTGTTTTAATTTATTTATTTTAATTTGTGAGAAATCGCAAAGACCTTTACGGCGAAGGGTATACAAAACCAAATGGTACTCGAAAGTACAACGGAAAAAAAAAACAATGGAGAGGTATTGTTTGATTGAACACATACATAGATTATGAAAAACAATTTTCATGCATGTTTCGCCGCATAAATAATTAAAATGTTGACATTAGATTCCATGGCATGCGGCAAGTAAAACGAATTTTGTGATTCGCGTGGGTGAATGTTCTTTATTGCAGTTGACATTGCTTGGAAATTTTATTAAGTACCTTAATTGTTTTTTAATGTTTTGCCAGATGAATGGTGAGTGTATAATTATATTTTCGAGTTCTAAACACCAGCGTCCACTCATTAATTAATAACAGTAACGAGGGCTAATGTGTGCGCTGTAATTAAGACTATGTGCCAACTTGCACTTTAATGTTTGAAATATGCGTTGAATAATAAAATGAAAGATACCATTAAAATGGAGAATAAAAAGACTTACTTACACTAATGATAATAAAAATAATAATAATGACTTAAATAATGACTTTAGCAAGTAGGCATTTAATTATAAAATACAACAATTATTTTGAAAATCATTTCAAGAAACTTATTTAAAAGATTGATAACATTTTTTTAATTCATTATAATATTAAACTAAAAATTTAGGGAGAATGTTTCCAACAAACCAAAACCAATAACATAATCAATTGATTCAAAGATAAGTATTGTATACAAATTTCAAATCGCTCCTGTTCTTTTTAAGGCTATATAGAATCGTATGGAACTGTAACATTCAATAGAAACAGCCATTAGATGAATCATTTTTCTGACCTATTCCTTTAACATATGTAACCAAAAGGTTTTTTAAAAGGACCACCACTAATGTCCATTATACTGAGATAAAAAGAAACCAAATTTAACAAAGGATGTTTAAGAAATGGAATAAATAACAAATTGAAGACTTGCACAATTTGTGTTACATATATTGGGTATTTTTTGACCTATTTTAGGATAACTTCTTTATTTTGCAAGCTTGATGGGTTCTGTAGTTGTTTTATTACAAAATATATCCGAGCTTGAATAAATTTCTTTATAGTATAGCTACCATAAAATTGATCAGACTTGAAATTAGTTTTGGAATGCAACGATTTTGTTCAGAAATGAGCAATATATTTACATGATTTTTAAAGGGGAAAGTTATACTCCACTAAAGAAATAAAATAGAAACAGTGGAGATAACAATGTAAGAACTTGTACCTGAATTAAGGACAGATTAGATTGGTATGATTAAGCGAGTTCATTTAGCTTGTGTGACGTATCCGTAAATAAAGAATAAAACAGTTTCTATTTTGTCGTTCTCTATACCGTGATGCTTTTAAACGAAAACAAAATATTTAACCTTACATCGAATTTGTGACCGATATTGTAAGTAAAACATTTCAGCCACAGCTTTCTGATGGATTCTAAATTCTATAAGTTTTTAAAAATTAGACTACAAGTATTTGCTGAGATACAATTGTTATAGAGTTCATTTGGTAAATTTTAAATGCCAAAGGTCCTTCTGACTCTCCACATACTCGGCCAGATAGAGATCTTTCAATTATTCTTGAAGTCTGTTTGACTCCCGTCCCACTAGCGCTCTCATGGCTCTCGTGCACATTATTGGCCGCTGTCGTTGCGTGTTTGTGTGGGTTTCTGTGTTTGTGTACATTTAAATCCTTATTGCGACACCTGCACATAGCAAACACCAATTAAAGGCTGTTCGTATGCACTACCATGCCTTTGCCAATGCGATTGTCCTGCTGACTGCAGTCATCGACCACACCACAGGACACACACACATGTCCAGCACGCTCGCTGGCAGGCTTGTCGGGCTTGCCAGGCTTGGCACACAGCAACCGCACTCACATGCTATTAAGTTGCCTACAAATACTTTGCAAACTGCAGCAAACAAATTTACAGCAGAGTTGTTGTCGTGCCGTACCACAATGTCCATTTATATGGGCTATGTTGGCCAAAAACCCCAACCAGTTGCCTTGCGACTGCGAAAGCCAGCGAGCCAGAGTGCGATCGGCTTATTGAACAACCGACAAAGGCGGACGGACTGGGCAGCCATGTCCAAGCAAATTGCTCACGGCAACGTAGAGAGGCCGCAGGAACAGAGTTGGGCCTGGAAATTGGTTGCCTACTTAAAGGATTACTGCGCCAATTGTACCTTGGTCGGGTTTGCCTACATTGCCAATCAGAAGTAAGTTTATGTATATGGCGACAGTCACGGCCGGTTGCGCGTCCGAGATAAACAAACAACCCCATACCAACCACTATCCCTACTTGCTAAAATATTCCATGCCCCCCAATAATAGTCTGCATCCATTGGAGCGCATCTTTTGGGTGAGTTGTGTCCTGCTCTCGGCCATGGGCTGCTATCATTTGATCAGCGAGTACCAGCGGGACTTTCCCATACGAGCAGTAAGCATTGTTTACGAGAGCTTGTCGCCATTTCAACGCGTGAAATTTCCCACGGTCAGTGTGTGCGATTTTATATATAAAGACCAGGTTGGGGCAGAATTGGAAAACTTTATTGCAAGGTGAGTGTTAAGTGGTTGTTGTCACCATTACCTAAAATGATGTTAAAACAAGTAGAGAAGCCAAAGTCGGGTATCCCGACTTTGAAGTACTGTGTACATATGTGTAGTATAATTATGCGTGTATGTGTGTGTTTGTGTGTATCTGTGTGCCTGTGCAAAGCAGTAACAACAACAACAGCTGCGGTCTCTGCTTGGTCATATATACACATATGGATATAACTCCCTGTTAAATAGGCCTATCATTATGAAACTCGATACACGGATTCATAATCACTAATGGAAGGAATTTCAGAATTTCAAAAATTCCAAGAATTAAGGGAGTTATGGATTGTGGAGGAGAGGGGGGAGGGAGGGAAATTCCAAAATACACATTTTCTGGGACTAAAATTTGGTGTCCTTCAATATTTAAATCAAATTGAGGTCTGCTTAGTATGAATCTACTTGTAAATGCAGCACTGTTTGTTCTTCATCTTTTTTTTAAATATTTTAAATAAATATATTTTAAATATTTTATGAAATTATATATGGCTAGGCTTTGCGCGTAAAAGCGTATTAAGAACCATTCCAAAGGTGTTTCAAAACATACATGTGTATGTGTGTTTGTATAGCTTTTCCAGAATTTCAGGGTCTGATTGTTCCGGGCTATATATGTTTTCATTTATTTTTTTGGGTGATTTCAGCTACTTATTATTATTATTATTTGTCTAACAATGGGTCACATTTTTAACACCAAAAATTAAATTAATTGCAAATCTAAGTTAAGTACTTCAGGGACTACAAATTTGTAAGTAGAGCAAATTTAAAGAAAATTAAGTAATTTTAATTGACTTTATTCATTTATTTATAGTAAAGGAGCTGGCAGGTCTTTAATGTGAAAAAAAAAGAATTATACTTAACTATTTATGTAGTTGTGAAAGCTCAACTTTTGCACCAAATTAAAAAGTTTTCTTCTGCATGTATTCCAATGCAAAAATATGCGAAATGCCAGTTTGTCACTACATGTTTGGTAGTTAAGTAATTTTTGGTTGATTTTATATACACAGTAGAAGGTAAACGAGAAAAACATTAAAGTAGCGCCAGCTCGACTTTGAAATATCATCTACCCGCCTTGATATACATATATTTGTATTTTAATATTTTTATGAAAGTAAGAAATATGATGATCTCTTCATCACTTAGATTTAGTCAATATTAAAATCAATAAATTAAAAAAGTTATTCAACTAGGTGTGGAATTATAGTCACATACAATAACAACGCTGTAAGACAGGACTTAAAAAAGCTTACGCTTTCTGGTGGCGTACACTGTTGATGGGTTAGTTAGATTCACCTTTTATCGACATACCCTCCAAGATTCATTTAAATTTAATTGAGCCGATCTATCGCATGCAAAGCAAAACTGTGTTTGTGCTTTTGGTAGAAAAATGACAAAAAATTGCTCAGAAAGAAATCGCCGAAAGACGTAATTAAAGAGTTGAAAAACATTATTGTGACTAAAGATGAAATGGGGTGTTTTCCATAAGATCCTGAAACCAATTGTTAAAGTGCGGAGTAAAAGAATCCAGATGAGCCAAAACCTAAAAATATGTGTATTGTAAAGTGAAGACAAAGCTGATTTGGTTCTAAGGTTCAAAGGGAATTATTCATCAGGAATTGATTTCCCTGGCGAAATGGTTGCCAAAATATCAAGTATGTCCGTCAGCATGCCGGTGCAAGCTTTTTGAATGGCCCCTACGTCTGCATAACGCTTTCCTTTCATGGCCTACCATTTTTCCGAAAAGGTAGAAGTCGCACGGTGCCATATCAGGTGAATACGGCGAGTGGTTAATAGTTAAAATGTGATTTTTGGTGAAATAATCGGTCACAAGTGTCGATCGATGAGAGCAATTTTTGGTCGTCTGAACAAACCGGGCACGCACAGTTTCGATGGAAATTTGATCGTCACATGTTGATCGTCATTTATGTCCTTACGACCACTTTAAAAACGTTGAAACCACTCGTGCACTCTGTTACGAGATAGGCAATCATCGGCATAAACTTGTTCCATCAATTGAAACGTTTCGGTAAAAGTTTTACCAATTTTAAAACAAAATTTAACTAAATTAATTTAATTAATTAATTAACTAATCTGGATACCAAGTTTGTTTATTCTAGCTCTTATACTTTCTGAGATCCTTGCGTTCGTACAGACAGACAGACGGACAGACAGGCAGACGGACAGACAGACGGACAGACGGACATGGCTATATCGACTCGGCTTGCCATGCTGATCAAGAATATATATACTTTGTGGGGTCTGCCACGCCGCCTTCTGTGTGTTACATGTACACTCGCACAAAACTAATATACCCTTTGGGTACAGGGTATAAAAAGATGATACTCAGGTTTAATTAGTAAATATTGTTGCCGTACCAATTAATAATGGTCAAAAATATTTCGTGTATTATGAAAGCTGACTTATTTAAATTGATTTTTTGCATTATTGTTTGTGAAACGTGCGCATGTTTTGATACGAAATTAAGGGTAATTCAATTACCATTTTAAAAAGTATAAATATGTTTGGGCAATAATCACATAAAAAGAAATATAAGTCATTAAAAGTTGCCCTATCGAAAAAAACGTAATAGTGGTTAGGGACCGTATAGTAAAGAAGTGAAATTGTTTCGCTAATAACTTTTCTTATAATTAACCGATTTGGATGGAATTTGAAATAAAAGTAGATATTAATATATAAATTATGTAGCTTTTGTAATGTGGACAGTATTTACGAAATTTTGTAGCAGGTGGGGGGTATATCAAAAAAATCCGGGCGTTCATCTAGACAGACGAATGGACATGCTTAGATCGACTTATGTATCTCGCCATCAATAAGTTATATGGGAGATGCTTTCTTCTGCGTCTTACATACTTTGCATTAGGGTATATTAGGTTTGTGCAAAGTATGTAACATGCATAAGGAAGCATCTCCGACCCCATAAAGTACGTACTTGTATATTCTGAATCAGCATGATGAGAAAAATCGATACAGACATGTCCGTCCGTCCGTCTATCTATTGATGGCGAGATAAGTCGATATAGACATGTCCGTCCGTCCGTCTGGATGAACGCAAGAATCTCAGAAACTATAAAAGCTGGAACAACCAAAGTTAGAATCCAGATTCTCCTAGATCCGAGAAAGGACGATTTTTGGGAATTTTAGCCCCTTTCCTTTCGTCAATACTGTCCACATTTCAAAAGCTACCTTAACCAAACATTGCACACATAATTTGTTTATAATGATCTTCTTTCGTTTCAAATTTTAAAGTAATCGGTTAATTCTACGAAAAGTTATTAACGAAATAATGTTACGAAGAAATGTTACCTGCACAAATTGTACCTGATAAAGTGACTGACTGGCAACCAAACTGCAAAAGTAGTGTCTGACAAAGTGACTGACCAGTAGCTGCCAACACAAAATACTGTACTCTCCACAAAAAAGAAAAATTAAAAAAAAAAAAATTAAAAAAAAAAATAAATTTAAAAAAAAAACGAATGAATGAATTAATTAATTAAATTAAATTAGAAAACATGTTTATGTTCAGTTTAAACAGCATACATTTACATCACGTACCTATGCGTGTTTATATGCGTGTATGTATGCAGCACAAAGTTGAACAAAAGCAGCAACAACAACAACAGCTGCGGGCAGCGCTGCCGACAGAGCTGCAGGCAGCGCATGAGCAGCGATTTTACTTATGGCTATAACTTTCTTCAGAATTGACCTATCATGATGAAATTTGGCACACGGACACATTAGTACCAACTGGATGTACCTACCTATTTCCAAATTCCGAGAATTACGGGAAAAACATGAATTGCGGGGGAGTGGGGGGTGCATCGAAAAAAAACTCAAACTCGTACTTTCTTGGTCTGAGGAGAATATGGAAACCAAGTTTGGTTATTCTAGCTCTTATACTTTCTGAGATCCTTGCGTTCATACGGACAGACAGACGGACAGACGGTCAGACGGACAGACGGACGGACGGACAAGGCTATATCCACTCTGCTTCTCATCGCCTTGGTAACTAGGCAGATATTCTCTCGTGGTTTAAAATACAAAAGTTAATTTCATTTTATACCCTGTACCCAAAGGGTACAAGGGTATATTAGTTTTGTGCGAGTGCACATGGAACACACAGAAGGAGGCTTGGTAGACCCCACAAAGTATATATATTCTTGATCAGCATGACAAGCCGAGTCGATATAGCCATGTCCGTCTGTCTGTCTGTATGAACGCAAGGATCTCCAAACTTGGTATACAGATTCTCCTGAGCCCGGGAAAGGACGAGTTTGTTCATTTTTACCGATGCACCCCCCACTCCCCCCCTATTAACGATTTTCTATAGCTCCCGTAATTCTTGGAATTTTGAACTAAAATTTCGTAGTCACATTAGGTTAGTAATTATATATCCGTATACCATTATGATAGAATGTTCGGAAAGAAAGTTATAGCCATATAACCAGGCCCAATGCACACATACATACATATGTACAAGTACACAAACACGCATAAGGCACGATTCTGATGTAAATGTATGTATTTAATAATTTATAATTTAGTTAATTAATTAAATTAATTTAGTTAATTAATTTAATTTAATTAATTAATTAATTAAATTACTTTTTTGTGGGGTGGTACAGGGTATTTAAAAGTTGAGCCTGCTCGACTTTAGCATTCCTTTCTTGTTCATATTTTATTCCATTAAACCGTTTTTTTTTTTGGCCATATATCATACTTTGTTTGCGGTTGGCTCATTTAAAAAATGTATTGCAGTTTAATTTAGAGCTAATTAATATAATTGTGTAGCAGTTATGGTTTTTGTTGCAATTGTAATTACTGTTTGCTTTTTTAAACTCTAAAACCTTTGTAGGTTGTAAATAGGTTGCACTTTCAATGAATTAATTGCAGCTTGGGAACTGGATTGATCGAAGAGTACAACTATGAAGTGGAATCGCACATGGAATTCATACTTTTTCCGTATTTATATCATGAGGGTGCCATTAGGTCGAGCTGCGAGCATTATGAAACTTGTGAGCAGTGCGCCAAGTGTCAAAAAAAAAACTATCGCGATTTTTTAACAAGGGTAATACGAGGATGCATGGATGGTCTGTAGAACTGTTGAACAATTCTGATAATCGTAACTTATTATGCAGTTTGGTGCCAATTGCTCGGACATGTTTATCGAGTGCACGCTAGCGGGAAGCACCTTTGATTGTTGCAAATATTTCCTGCCGCTTACTACGCCATATGGACGTTGCTTTCTGCTTAATTCACTTCAAAATAATCAAAGGTGAGTATTCCTTTAAATTTCAAGTTTTTAACTTTTTTTGGTAACTTTTTGGTTACCTGTTTTAAAATGTTGCACCTCCGAATTCGAAAGTTTTCGGGCACTTTCCTATACAAGCAGCTGCAGTCGTTAATTCGACTAAAACTTTGTAAGAAAATTTGTGTGCATTTGCTATATAACTTTTGTAAGATATGACAGCATCAAACGTAGTTGTTATTGTAAATTGAATCTTTGTGTCTTGAGATCACAGGCTGTTGACTTACAACGGAATGCTGGCAAATATTTTATTTAACAAATAGAGAAAGTCGGGTATCCAGACTTTGAAATACTCTGTACATATGTGTAGTATAATTATAACAACAACAACAGCTGCGGTCACTGCTTGGTCATATATACATATATCGCTATAACTTCCTGTTAAATTGGCCTATCATTATGAAACCCGACATATGGACTCATAATCACTAACGGGAGGTATTTTTCGAATTTCAATTAAAAATTTCAAGAATTAAGGGAGTTATGGATTGTGTGGGCGAGGGGGGAGGGAGGGAAATTCCAAAATACAAATTTTCTGCGCATTCACATAAGGCATCTCAGACTAAAATTTGGTGTCCCTAGGTCTTATAGTCTCCGACATATAGGCGATTGTACGAATGGAAAATCGGGAAAGCCCCCATAGGGGGGAAGTTGGGGAAATAAAGAAAATAAAACAAACAAACCTTTGTGCAAAATTTGGTCTCTCTAGTCTCTGAGATCCAGGTGTTCATACGGACGGACAGACAGACTGACAGGGCTAGATCGACTCGTCATGTCACGCTGATTAAGAATGTATATACTTTGTGGGGTCTGCCACGCCTCCTTGTGCCTGTTACATTTTCAGATCCCGCAAACCTAATATACTCCCGTACATTTCATGTACAGAGTATAAAAATTTGAACAACCGCCTTCGGATGAATAAAGAAAACACAACTTTGCCCTTTTTCGGACTGAAGCTAAATGTAGTATTTCTAGTTTCTTTGGTTTCGGTATCATTGGGTTAAAAATTGCGGAAAGGCGGACAGGAAGACATAATTTATATTGTCTTAGTCAGTAATACCGATCAATACAATATATATTTTTTGGGTTATTCAATCTAAACGCGGTATATGATTAAAGTCTTGTTGTATAAATTTTCCTATTAGTGCGCTACTTGCTTTCCGCTTTACTTGTGCATGCTTTTCGCAAGAGGTTTGTAGTGTACCTTAGTAATTTCATTTATGTATTGCTTTTATGCATACATTAATAGAAACTCAAAGCACTGGTTGCCCACTATGTTGGATCCGGGCAGTCAGAAGGCAATTATGCAGCTACTTACATATCGGTCAATATATGTGAGTTTAATGGACGAAGAGGACTTGCCACATACAGCCCTTAGTGGCGTTGGTGTAA
This sequence comes from Scaptodrosophila lebanonensis, assembly GCF_003285725.1. Classification (NCBI taxonomy): domain Eukaryota; kingdom Metazoa; phylum Arthropoda; class Insecta; order Diptera; family Drosophilidae; genus Scaptodrosophila; species Scaptodrosophila lebanonensis. The sequence goes on from NW_022060558.1 coordinate 2,416,619, forward strand.
GCATCTCAGCCCCTGGACAACAGAAGACGATACAATTTTACTTGGAAGCCATGGACAATGATGACGATGTGCGTAATATTCCGGGAGAAGTGCGAAAATGTTACTTTCCCGATGAATTATTGCCAGGCAGTGTATACAAAGCCTACAGCTTTAGTTCTTGCATCAGTGACTGTGCTCGTCTTATACAGCTGGAATTGTGTAATTGCACATCTTATACCTTTAATCCGTTTAATGATAGCCGGTTTCCCGATTGCGATATGGATGGATATCTATGCTTGGAGGATCATTCCATGGTCAAACCGGATGCCAAGTTCCTTATGCAATTGAAAAGTCCCAAGCTCAGCTGTAGTTGCCTGCCGTCCTGCAATGAGGTTGACAAGCGAATGGTCTATGAATCAGTATCGTCGTAAGTTTTAACATACAATTAATATGTGTAGTATGTATGTACATATCGAATGGATGATATTATTCTAGAAATTGATTGACGATATTGAAATGTTTACAAAAGTTATGCCATTCCTGAAATTAAATTGTCCCATCTTCAATCAAATCAAAGGAACAGCATATAACTATTGTTCGTTCACATTGCCAGATCTTGCTATTGCATAGATTTGAAGAGTTAAATAATCAATTCGATATTGTGCACATGTTTTCTGAGTGTATGGACTTTAACTGATTTTTCGGTTTCCTGTTGCAGATATAACTTAAGCAGCCAAGCGCGAAACATAACTCTCTCAATGCCTATTTGGCCTACGGATCAATATCGCCGACAAGCGCTGCGCACGCGGCTTGACGTTGTGGTGACCATGGGTGGTATGCTGGGCCTCTTTCTTGGCGCCAGCATACTGAGCGGTATTGAGTTTGTTTATTACTTTACCCTACGCGCCGCCAATACGGCCCTAGAAGAGCGTCGAAATCAAAGCCCCAGGCCAGCACGCGCAAGCTGAACTCATGTGAATGCATAAATATGCAAAATGCTGACTGCGACTAAAGGTCAAGTCATGTGTAATTGGTCGCTTGCCAGTTGTGCGAATTGTACTTGTTAAATTATGGCATTCACCAGTTGACAACGTCGCATGGGGCGCAATGTTGCATTTTTATTAAATATTTGCGCAAAGGCTCGCCAGCCAGCCTGCCTACTCATCCCTTAACACTGTCCTTTCGGTCTCACTGCAATGCGCATTAAAAATGCAGCCCCAGCAGCCAGCCAGCCATGTCGCAGCGCAGCCAAACACAAATATATATTGCGTATACGCCACCCTTTACTCCCATTGCAAGTACAATATGAAGCAAAAATCAATGAACTACACAAATGGCACTTGGCACTTGCAACTTTCCACTTGGCACTTGGCTTCATTTAAGGCTTCTGAAAGTTTAATAAGAATTTTCATTTGCTGGCCAAGGTGGAATATCGTATGAAGCACGTATTAAAACCAAAAACTAACAAAAGAAGCTCTAAGAGCAAGGTAAGCACAGAATAGGAAAATATTGATGTAATCAACTTGTATTGTTGCATTGCACTCAATATTAAATAAGTTATGCCCTAACCCAATTAAAAGTTGAAAATAGTCGTATGCTTTTTGGCTAAAAGCTAAGTAACATTTAAAATAAATATAACACAAATTATTCGGCATTTCTTTTGATTTTTTTCAAGTAATAAAGGTATGTTTTCTAAAAATGTTTATGGTTTATTCATTGTATTAGAAAATAGTACATTTTTTGCAATAGTGTTTGAGCTCTTTACATGCATAGTAAGCGGCAGATCGCTTTGGCGCACATGCACATAGGTGCTTAGCTCGTTTAATAAGATTTGTTCAATTCAGACATTTGTATATGTTGTATAAATGCACTAATAGTTCATTATGTTGAAATATATTCATTTATCTTAATCATTTTCGACTTTAAATGTATGTATTTAAATGTATTCTTAATTATTATATTATTTTCAACTCTATTATCTATTACCGTGAATTTTGTTGTTCTCTGTCTGCAGATAATAATTCTTTTGGTAAGAATTGAATAATATGAAGCTTAAAGCTATTTCAGAATAGTATTTTATTATAACTATGTACTGCATTTTCCGTTCAGCTGGAAAAATTAATAAACGGAAGATAGAGAACTTTTGCTTGCCACAAAAATCGCCGCCACAAAAGTAATAAATAATGCTCGCATTAAAATATTTATGTTTGCTTTTTGTTTGCATTTCATTTGTTTTCATTTCTTTTATGTTTCTGCTTCGTAGCCATGATATGCGCACCTCTTTTTGCTTCACCCTTTTCTTGTTTTTAATTTTACGCATTTCTATGGTACATTCATAACCTTTGTTTACAGTTGCCGTACTTATCAGCAACATCTTTTTTATTCACTTAAATGTTAATATAAAAGTTCAGCGAAAAAAGTGAAGCCAGTGAAAGTGGCGGCAATAACAGCAACAGTAATTCCAACATCCAACATGTACAGTTGCGTCCACTATAGTGGGGAAACTTTTTGGGTCCATATGGTTGGGGGGCATGCATACAAACTTTCTTTTTTTACTGCTATTCTGTTGCTTTGTAGCTCGTATCATTTATCAAGCTCACAAAAGGGAACATTTTTGTCATGTTGAACTGTCAGAGTGCGCATTTAGTCATTACTTACATTTTGCGCTACGCTCACGCGCGCTCTCCATCCCTCTCTTACTGTTCTGCTTTTCCTGGCTGGCAAAGGTTGTCAGTCAGTCAGTCTGTCGCGTCTGTCATATACATGCAAATGCAGCTGTATATGTATATACGTATATGTAGAAATACACATCCCCACACACCCGCATTTCACACACTTGTACAAAATGTAATTAAAAGTTGCCATGCAAATCTGCGCTTGAGTTTTCTAGTCATTAGCATAACGCGTTTTATTTTTCATTTTTTTGTTGCTGCTACTTTCTACGCACAGCTAAAAAGTATGCTACACTTTTCCTCTGCTGTAACGAACGCCTTGGTCACCATTTATCACAAATTCTTGAACAGCTCACGGCACACAAATGTTAATTATTATGTTTTATTACCGCAGCTACCACAGTTTTGTGTTGGCCTCTGATTTAGGCCGTCATTGAAATATGCGCACAGCTTGAAGTCAGTCACGCGTATCCCTTAAATCACAATTTTTATTGCACATATACATACATACTATAGTATATAGTATATGTCACAAACATACTTATATGCAAAAGAAAAAATTGTTCTGTATTATCAATATTTTTAGAAGTAATTTTGAAGTAGTAATTGAAGTTATAGAGTGTTTCTTGATTTTTGAAGTCAACGGCTGAATACTTTTATTTGAACACTTGAATAAAATGAACTTGAATTTATTTGCTTTTGTTTTACGAGAAGTACTTGTATTTTGAATGTACGGGTGAAAAATAGATGAAATAATTTTACCAGGATAAGGTAATGCAGAATGAGAGACAAAAAAAAATATTTATTGAAAACTACATGCGCTTAAATCAGAAAAATAATATGTATAAATGAACAAAGCTTACCATAATTATTTTTTCAACAATTATTACACTTTTCAACAATGATTGATTGCCTTAAAAAAAAGTAGAGGTCTATATCTGCGGAAGAAACGAAAGGGTATTTCCAAATAACAAGCGGCTTTTTATAAAAAAAAAAAATAAATAAGAATAAAATAATCAATTTCTTTCAATTTTATTTGTAAAACCGAATAATTGTTTTAGAGAGAATGAGGAGCATTGCAAGATAACTTTTGGGCATTGTTTGAATATTCTGCTGACCAGCTCTAAAATAGATGGGTCTACCATTTATGGGCATAAAGTTGCGATAATTGTTTATCAATAGCTTATTTCTTGAGTCGCGCAAAGCCCAGAATTTTTCTATGTGCGTCCTTTTCACGTCCAGCACATCAGTGAATATAGTAAAAGTTACAACTTCATTGCAGGTTGGAGTGGTCAAGGAGCCTGAAATAATTGGAAGTCAGATAATTGAGATGTATTTCTAAGAGGCATGGAATCTCAGCCTCACCATTGTACGTGTAAAACTCATCGGTGTCTAAGTTTCCCAAAATGTCTTTCAAATACAACTCTCCGAAAATGGAGACGAATGAGTTTGGTTTTAGAAGCCGCGGTAATTGGTTGAATATATTATTCAGGCCATAAACCTCAGAGTCTGTATCAGAGGAAGCTCTGAGAAAGATGCACAGCACAGCCAGTCCACCATCTTTAAGCTTTGCAGCTGCTACAGAATAGAAATCTGTTCTCTTGTGCACAATATGCATCTCAACGTCGAAGCGCTCCCTGTTGATAGCATGTTCTGATCCTTTTCTTGAGACTGACCCCCAATGGAAGTGAACTTCTATAGCTTCAAAGTCACCAGTTAGCATTCCGCCATTTATATACGGTTTTTCGCCATTTATTGTATCTGGTATATGCATATAGACTATACGAAATTCGCTATTGAATTGCAGAGTCAAAAGCCAGTTCTCAGAACGCACCTGAATGCCCGTTATTGGTTACCTTTATTGGAGTTTTCAGCGGTACGTCATAGCTGACAAAGTTAATTGGCGATATTGAGTCCTTAGTAGCCTGGCGATGAAAATAAAGCATTACATGGTTACAGGGCTCATTTAAAGGATGTATTCCTTTTGCAAACATTACTTACCTGTTCAGAATCGATGTTTATGGGTGACTGTCTACGACCATTATGACATGCGTCATGCCAATCGGCGCCTTGATTGTCATAATTAAATTCATGCGGACCACGCTGTTTTATCTCAGGTTTCTCTGCGCATTTAAAAAACTAAATGTTATTTTCACTTAAGGCACACATATGTAAGAGCGAAAGCTTACTTTTACATGCAACTAAAGTTAGACATAGAACATAAAAGCCTAATAGCTGGACTAGTTTCATTCCTCATCAGACGTTTCAAATACCCCCAACGATTTTTTCCGAAAACTTTTGTTTATTTATTATCTCATATAGACACGCAGTAGAATTTGGTTAGTTAAGTGATGGAACTAACACAATTAAATTTCGGCATTCAAATATGTAAAAGTAAAATAATTATGGAACCAAACATAAAAAAGCTTAATTTCTATACAGATAATGATAATATCGGACAAATATTCCATAGTGTACTGATTAGATTTTGATTTGTTTAAAAAGTATTGTGAAGAGTAAGACGGTTATGCCCCACCAGCAAAATACTGAGAACGCTTCAGAAGTACTAATTTTTCAGATTATTGAAGGCTTTTAGTAGACGGGGTACATATGATCTTGGAACACCAACGTTTTAGCTCCTAACGTGAATGCTGTCTTACCTCACAGTTCTCAATTCTCTATGGTTCGCAACATCTTGAACAGATTTTTTATATCATACGAGTATGACCATTCTTATCCATAGTTTATCACAAGCTATATTGTATTTTAGGGTTTTACAGCGATAATTTTTTTTAACAATAATTTTTGTGCACATTTATTTTCTAATCCTCATATTTATTATGTTCGAATAGTATGTCCAGTGGGGCCATACACCACAAATAGAAAGCAATAATATTTAATAGCATAATGCATATGTATAAATGTATAAATATGCCATTATTATATCCTGTACCCAAAGGAGCCATGGCAATCCACAAAAAGTGAATGCATATGTATTCTAGCCATATTCACCTGTTCGTCTATATGAAAGTAACTCGAACAACGAAAGAGCTAGACTAACTATTCGGGGTTGTCTCTTTTTCATATTTATTGACTGCTCCCAACATTTCTTAGTTTTGTTCCAAAATTGTACAAATACTGCTGAAATAAGTATTAGTCTTATTTAATTTGATCGGTTTTATTAACCTTTCTATTTATATCTACTTAGTTTGCGTTGCAGATCTTTACATTACGTTGTAAAATAAAGGAATAGTTTTTCTTCTTGTGCGGAAATATTAAAGTTCATCCTTTTTTTTACTGATTATAAGTTTCAAAAGTTGTTATTGTCTCCATTCGTTACACAAATCTTTTCCATCTTGTGCGGCAATGTCGTAATCTTATTACGAATGCAAGTCCCTTTTCACTTTTTTCATGTGGTAATTGAAGCATAATTTGCCTAACAACATTTCATTTCTCTGTAGCAAACTTATATTTGCTAGCCACCATTTTTTATTTGTTTGTTGGACTTCAATAAATTCCGGTCAGCGCCTTACATCAAGCACAACGACTTGGTCTGGTCTCGACCGTCCGCAGGAGCAAAATAATTAAAATTCAAATAACTTCATTAAGAATTGACTGCACAAACAGGATAACAAGGCGAGGTAGGCTAGCGTGTCGGCTTGCATTTCAATTGGCAACAAGAAAAGTCCATAGGGCGTAAATGGGCGAGGATCCTGAGGTGGGACGCAGCACAAAGCAGTCGGTTAAAGCAGCAGAAGTAGCAATGGAAACTATTTTTCAATTACCTACTTCGCACGCACGCTTGCTTAGCATTTCGTGCTTTTGTGCAGCGTACACGATGTTCCAAAAGAGAAATTGAAAATAAGACGTCTGATCACATACCACATAAGAAATAGGGAGTGTTCAATTGCTAAACTATTTGAGTATAATAGTAAGTCAGTAGATTTTCCGCCTATCTGCCGAAAAGCAACATATGTACGCTTTTAAAAATGGGAGCTAGACTTACATATATGCAATTGCGTTTTTATAAGCAATATAGTACATCTTATCAAAACCTATTTACTACCCAAAGGTGTCTCAGAAAAATTTATTTATTTATTGTTTCATCGAACATCATAATATTTACACTACATATGTTATGGCGCCATGCTAATTAATACTAGAAAGTCTCAAAGTTAATGCAATTCACGCTACGCTACCAAGCCAGCTTAATATGTTTGTAGAAGCATTATTAATTAATTATGTATTATAATTATAATAATTATTAAGAAATTGGCAAAATGTGGACAAAAAAAGAGCTCTAGTGATCAAAATATTGAACAAAATGTGTTTATTCTTAAAATCCAGTACAAATCGTGTCTGTAGGAGATTTGGCCAAAAATAAACACTTTTTAAATTTTATGATAACTTTTACAATTTTAAATCATGCTTCTGCGTAATTCCAACCGAGTGCTTACTCAAGGAACGAACTCACATTGTGGGATTCCTGCTAGTTCGTTGAGCTATGCCAGGCCCAAAGGGGTAAAGTGAAGACATAAACAACAAAAGGCAGCAAAATTAACTAAAAAATCTAGTTCGCAAAAAATGAATTTTATGATTCTGTTGAATAATAATGGAGAACAAAGCATATGTAAAACTTAATTGGCTCACAGGTTAATACAAAACAGATAGGTATTACTGTCGACCAATCGAAGGTAGTAGAAAATTATAAATTTGGCGAGAAGGTATTTATCTGCCTGGCTGTTACCAGAAAAGTTCTGCAGACCTTAATAAAGACAGTGAAATAAAGAATTTCTTCATCAAAGTAAAATGGATTTGAATTTGAATATCGTGTTTCTTGTTTATTTATTTATTTATTATTTATATAAAATATCAAATTTAGTGTTTTTTTGAAAAGGTTGTAGAATTTGAAGTAAAACCCAAATTTTTAGGAACACAAATTGCATTGGCTTACAAATGAATGTAACAACTATACGGTTTTAGCTATAAATATAATTTTATTGCAATTGCCATATAGTTTTAAACTATGATCATTATAATATGTTTAAAAAATGCCAGTTGATGATACAGTATAACAATTTTGTGTGTAAATGGCGTTCCATAAAGTGGTTTCTTGTTCCATCCTATCGAGGTCCTAAATAAACGTAAATTTATTGATAAGATAAGATAGATTTTCTCGTATTATTGTCGCGTATTACTGTCCGTGCATCAATCCTGCTCTGCTCAATACATTTCTACTTAGTCGTCCATTCTTTATAAAAAATGCAAAAAAAAACTAATTATTTTTCGGTATGTGATTGGTTTATTTGAAAGAGTAAGCATTTCCAATATTTATGGAACATATATTCTATAATTGGTATGGTGCACCATTCCGCTGAAATCATGATTCGCCCAAGCTCTTCTTTCAGAAAAAAATACCCTATGATTTTAAAAAACATCATTTGTAGTAGTATTCTCGACAGACATATGTATATTGAACTGGCAAATAAAATTCCCCCAACGTGTCGGGGGCATTTATAGACGTTATTGTACATCTTTTTCGTAGGCTTTCTTATCTTTTAAGTTGAGACTATGTTATATTAATCATATTTGAATTTTTAATTTTAAATCTTAATATATATATATAAAATATTACAAAAAAAATTATAAATATATTTATTACAATATTAGAACAAATTTTGTTACTTCATTTGGCGAAATGTATATATCTAGAAGTCTCTGATAAAAATCAAAAGCCAATCAATTGAATCTTACAGATCTTTCAGATCTAGATTAATCTACTGGATGTTTTATCATTTTTGAAAAGAGCATTTAATATTTTTCATGCTATGCTCATCCTTTTCTTTGGGCTCTCACTTCAATGCATGACTGTTGCAATGCGTTCATTTTCAATGAGACCTGAACATTTGTGTATATGGCTTGTCTATGTATGTACCATGACGGTGTACATATGTGAGTGTGTAGTAAAGAGTTTTTCAATCAGCATGCCACGCCCACACACAAACATACGTTCCGTAGCTAGGAGTGCTAACAATTGCCTCTTCTTGCACTTTTTTTTTGTCTACCTCTCTCTCTCCCTCTTTTTTTTTGAAAATTTCCTCTAAGCGGAAATCTATTTAAATTGAATTCTTTCTTCTTTGCCAATGCAATTCATGCTAAGGTGCAGCGCATCCTTGTCATCGCTGCTGCTTCTGCAGATGGCAGTGGAAAAACTTTTGCCAAACAGCAACACTTTACGCGTTGGGAATCATATTAAATCCTTGCCTTGCATTTCCATTTCAATGGATAATCATTATGAAAGGCAACGAGGGGGACGAGCTGGAGACTCCAAGAGTTTTCCTGGCAGAACAAAGTTGCAAACGGCACTTGGTGACGGCCTTCTTGTATGGCTTAAGCCATTTTGTTACGCTTTGCACATATTTATGGCATATTCATGTATACATATTATACATTTTTCACACATTTCATAAATGCTGCTTTTGATTGTGCTTGGCCGCCCATGGAGGGCTATTATTATTATTATTATTGTTGTCGTTGTTGTTGTTGTTGTTCTTGTTGCTACGTGCATTGTAGGTGTAAATATTTGGTTCAGGCATTTCACAATGTTGCATAACATAACACCTCACCGCACCGCAACGCATCGTACTCCCCTTTCCGCTTGCACCACTGTACGTATGAGTAATATGCATTTATTTACGCTCTGCTTTTGTCTGCCTTGATGCACAGAGAATTGCAAGCATACTATGGGTATGGTGGTGTTGAGCAGAGAGAAGTGGGAGTGGGAGTGGAGAGGGGCGTGGTGTCGAGTGGAGAGCAGCATTCAACATATGCCAAGCATAAGCATAAGCAGGAAATTCATTTTTCATTTGTTTGTTCAAAGTTCTGGGAAGAAGCTGAACCAGAAGAAGATGCTTACGCTTTTGTCAGTTACACGTTGGCGTTGCTTTCTTCAGCGTCTCCTTTTTGTATGTGTGTGCATGTGTGTGTGGGCTTGCACTATAAATATTCATCATACGCCACCGTGCACAAGCAGCACTTATTATACTCAAATTAAGGCGCTCTTCTACAGTTTTTGGCTTGCCATATGAATATGTTGATGAAGGTTGCACACCACGTAAAAATAGAAAATGAAGAGGCGGAAAATAAAACAACGGCAAATATTTGAAATTCCAAGTGCAGAAAAATTCATTGCATTTTGTTTTTCCTTGCCGCCGTATTCAGTTCCGGCCATAACACATCAGCTGTTTAACGCTGAATTGTGTGGGGTGTCTAAGCACATAGTGAGGCGGAGAAGCAAATGCACGGCATTTTGAAAATTTATGTCTTGGGAAATTATGCATACATGTACTCGTTGGCGCTAGTATGGAAGCGGTGCGATATGCCGGTTGCCTGCTCGAGACAGTCGACGGTGGTCGTTCTGGCATATCATGAGTGGGCAGAGTGCGAGGCTTGTTTTGGCAAGTGTCTTTTGGTGGAGAGGATCTTGGGCTAAACGCTTGCTGAGCAGTTGGGTTCGACGGAATATGTAATAGGGTGCTGAGTATGCAGGCGTTAAGTATGAATGAGTTAAGCAAGAATATAAAGGACTTACAGAGAAAAATTAGATAAATATTTTAAGACTTTAGTTTTATAGAAAACTTACAAATATTATTTACTTTGGTAAAAGAGAAATAAACTGGACTGATTTTAAAAACAAATTTGAGTTAAAAAAGAGCCAAGAATATTTAATGCTTTCTGTTTACTTTCCTTCAGGTATGAGATTGGTTTATCAGAACATGTATTTTCAATAAAAATGCCTAACATATATGTATACATGTATATAATGTACTAGCGTCCTGGTCCTGCTTCGCTCGGGTATTTTTACAAAAATTTTAAAAATTATAAATTTTATAACACACATACACCCTTATTTTTGCTATGAGTTACTAAGAAGGAGTGAACTTTTTTTTGGATACTGTTTTAATGATTTTATTCTTTATTGGGTCAGAGGTTCTCTGTAAAAGATATTTGATGTTTTATTTTGTGGTAGCAAAATAAATTGATTTTCAGGGGCTCCGACGCGTGATAGGAGAACAGACAATAAAACACCACCGGAAATTGAAGCCATACAAATGATCAAATGCGATCATCGGTATCCTCGGTATCTTCGTTATATGAGCTAGTTGACCAGTTGCTGTGCCGTTGATAATACTTGCTACACTTAAATTGTCCTGCAATTCCTTAATATGCAGCCTCGTCCCCCCGCACATACCTGGAAGGCTTTAATTTCTTAATTTCATGTGGCGGCAGTCCAGAAGGGTTCAGTGAATTTAAATGTCTTCAATATTAATCACGGTGTCTATCGATTTGTAATTTTTTATTTGGCTGGGAGCTTTTGAATAATATTGCCTTAATATTTAAAGTGACAATGTTTCATAGATGATTATGAACTAACAGTAGTTTTTTAATTAAATTTTTGTTACACCTTTGGATAGATTATTGGCGTTTTAGTAAGGATTCCATTCTTTTTTGCAAATATAATATAGTCCATGTTAACCGTCGATAGTGTAGCTTCCCAACAGTGAATCCATTAAATCGGTCCAGTAGATTCGGAGCCTTTTCAATTCAAGCAAACAAACAAACAATCAAATCTTTCCTCTTTATAATATTAGTATAGATATAATAAATAAATGGTCTTATTTACTTAAACATTTTGGAGTTACCTATACCTATACCAATAGCGGACTTTCCAAAACACAACTCCGATTAATGTTTATGCGGCTTCGGCAGTATTCGTGATTGATCCATGAGGACCCACTGGCAGGTGATTCTTTAAACAGCTGTTCCTAAGGTGCTACACCATCACTAGAGCATATAATGGACACCTGTGCTGATTGGGCGAAAAGTATAGCCATTTTTTAAAGCTAAAAAGCCACCACACGTTTTGGTTAAAAATACGTTAAATTATAATATTTTTATAACTGGTTTTCCGACTTTTGGAAAATTTAATATTCATTTACAAGGTTATGCTTTAAACTCATGTTAAACTATACGAGATTTGCAACTAAACGAAACATTTTTCTGTGAACTCTACGATTTCAAGCGGTTTGAAAAAATGTGCCTGACAGCTCTGATAGAATACTCGAGTTGAATGATGTACTTGAGAGTAAGGAAAATTTACAAAAAAGCTAAATGTTGTTGACAGAAAGCACATATCTCCACAATTAAATAAACAATTATCTGTAATAGTTGATAGGTAAAATTACTATCAGATAGTGGTCACCTGATAAAAAAGCCACAGCTCTATTAGAGAGTTTTTTGTGTGAAAGGGTGGGCCGAAACGTTGGAAATAGTGTTGAAGTATCTAAATAACTAAACATTTAATTTCTTGTTGTAATTGACTAGGATCTTTTTAACTTTGCTGATGGAGATGGGCAACTGGAAAGTTTTTTGCTGGGGCGGCGTTTGTATTAGTTTGCGCTGGGCTCACTGCTGCGATGTTACTTTGGGTTAGTCCTACATAAATATTCTACTAGTATTGTGCAACATACAGAACAACTAAGTGCTGTAATGGCTGCAACCCAGCTTAAGCCACAACAAAGCATTGTCACGCTTCACACCGCAAGACCAAGTAAATGACATACAAAAGCTTTGCACGGACTAAATCTTATCGTTAGCTATTAACGCAGCAATCCAAAAAGCCAACCTAAAGCCAACTGAACGAACACGTGGTGGTTGGCTGGCTGTCATCATTATCAGCAGTGGTAGAGGCGGTAGGAGCCCCAGCCCAAGAGTCCACAGTCCGCAGCCCGAAGCTCAAAGCTCAAAGCCAAGGCCGGTCACATCATCAGGTTGTAAACTACGAGCAAGAGCGATTCAAATCCAAACAAAATAACCACGACAAATGTTTGCACGTGCTTACCTTTACCCATAAAGCAGCAGCGACAGCAAAAAGATACTCACACACGCACACACACACACACACACCCACACACATACACATAAATATGTAGAGTGAGACAAATCCCTGCCAGGCGTTCAACGTTTCGCCTTGCCTCTAACTGATGTCCTGCGTTTAAGTTTCGAGCAAAAAAAAAAAGAAAGTTGAGTGCGCATGAATATAAACGCAAAAGTGGTTTTTAGGCCTTAAATTGGTTGTCCAATTTATGCGCTCCCTAGGGGTGGGCACTGAACTGGGAAGCCAAAGTGGTAGACTTCTACAAAACCACTCTTGTTGTTGTTGTAGTGATTTTAGCTTGGCTCGCTTTCCTCTTTTGTGCATTGGTAACAAGTAAGCAAATATTTTCAAGAGCAAGAGCACAAGTTTTCAAGTTACAGCGACGAAGTCTCTTAACCAGCTTGCTGATGGCTTTGGTTTAGTCTCTGCCAGACGTCGCTATAAAACTTTGGGGATTAGAAATGATTTCTTATGGTTTCTTTCCATAGTTGTGTTCTTTTTTCTTCTATGCCTGCAGGATTATTCGTTCGTTCGGACTTTCCTTTTGATTTATGTTGACATGCATTGGTATTTCATGCTGCACAGCAAAAAAATATTGTCTTATTCGTTCCAAACAAACTTCACTAACAAAGTTGGAAAATTGTCAAGGAAATTCCAAAATACACATTTTCTGCGTATTCACATAAGGCATATGGGACTGAAATTTGGTGTCCCTAGGTCTTATAGTCTCCGAGATATAGGCGATTATACTAATGGAAAATCGGGAAAACCCCCATAGGGGGAAGTGGGGGGGGGGAGTACAAAAAATAAAACAAACTCGTGTAGCGGCACCTTTGTGCAAAATTTGGTGTCTCTATCTCTTATAGTCTCTGAGATCCTGCTGTTCAGGATCTATCCAGTTAGTACTAATGTGTCCGTGTGCCAAGTTTCATCATGATAGGTCAATTGTGAAGAAAGTTATAGCCATAAATAAAATCGCTGCTCTTGCTGCTGTTGTTGTTGTTGCTGCTTTTGTTCACTTTGTGCTGCATACATACACGAATATAAACACTTATAGGCACGTGATGTAAATGTATGCTGTTAAAACTGAACATAAACATGTCTTATAATTGAATTTAATTAATTAATTAACTCCTTTTAATAATTTAATTTTTGTTAAATATTTTTTTTTCCATCTTTCCTTTTTTGTGGAGAGTACAGGAGAGCGGAGAGTTATTTTCTTAATTTTTTTAATTTTTTATAATTTTGAAATACTCTGTACATATGTTTACAATAATTATAAAAAATTAAGAAAAAAAATAATTTGATCGGTTTTACCTCTCTCGGTATTCGAACTCACGTAAAGGATGTATAGAAGAATAGAATATAGAATAGTTAAAGAAATTTTAAAAATTAAGAAAATACAAAAAGAGTACGACAATTTATAATTGGGTTTTCCTGCTTTGATATTCGGGTGTATAATTACACATCTTTTTTTTCACATTAGTAGTTTTGAATGCGATCTATCATATTCTAATCCTTTTAATTTTTACATTATGTTCTTTAGTTTATTTTTAAATATTTCTTAGTAAATAGTCTGCTCATTTGAAAACACAAGGAAACACCGTATATAGAGGAGCATTTGATTCGACTAAACTAAAACTATGATTTTGAGAGCCTTGGAGCACCCGCTTCTTTAGTCGATTAAAAAAATCTGAAATTACTTCTTTAAACTTAAGATACCTACAAAAACGATCGACTAGGCAAAGTTTGGAGTAATTTTGTTTTACGTGTTAAACATTTAAATGAAACTAAATACACTTTTTCTCCGAGTGTGTAGTGTTTTTGCTGCCGCTGCCTATATTCGATTGCCGACCCAACTGCACGCCTCAATGGTCAGGTGGTTGCGGTTTTTGTCTGGCCCCATGACTAACACACGCACATACATACAAGTAAATATATATGTACATATATATATATACAAGTATATGTTTGTATGTGCACAACAAAAATGAGGAAAAACCTGACCAAACATTTCTTGGCAAACACTTGGCCACCATTTTTCATGGGGTTCATTTCATTTGAGTTGCTTTTTATTGCCAACCAAACGGCGGCTGTTGGCCAAGTTTTGCCAACTTTTACGTGGCTGGCACGTTTTTGCGGTCGAACTCGTAGTTGAATGTCTTGGAATTTGTCACAAAACAGTAGCAACAACACACGAACGGCAAGTCAAAATGGCGACCGGAAGAGGGCAACATTGTTGCCTGTCGCTTTCATGGCTGACAGGCAGGCAGATGTTTTTGGAGTTCTGTTCGGTAAGTCCGCTATTGTTGTTCTTGTTGTTGTCAATCGAAACCGCATTACATGTCAATTACCGTGCACTAAACCATAAGAGCGCTTAGGCCAAGTACGCCAGCTTCAACTCACTCTTTGACATTTAGCAGCCGTCCGTCCAGGCATTGTATGTATGTGTATGAGTGTGTGTGTGTGTGTGTGTGTGTGAGCGAGTGTATGCCATTTGGCAAGTCAAACTGTGCGCTTGACTTTTGGTTTCGTTTTAAAAGTGTTTTCACTTTGAAGTTTTCACACAAGCATACGCACGTTTGAGAAAGAAGCAACCTGTCTCGTTGTCTGCTTTTAACCGAGAGAGAAAAACGAAATTTGTGGCACATGAGTTTAATTTATGGCGCTCGCAGCTATTTTGGCTGCCAAAGCGGAAGTGCTGCTGTCAATAAGGATTGGATTGGCAGCCAGCAAGCTGGCTCTTCGGCTTTGGCTGCCTGGTTGGTTGCCTGTCGGGCATTTTGGTTCGTACTCGCCTTTTTTGGCGCTCATTCACATTTGATAGAGATTGACATATGTATGTGTGTAGGTTGGTGACTTTTAAAAAATGTCTAAGCCTGTGCAAAAAAAGTCATAACATCAAACTGACAGAACGAAAAAATAAAGTCGACTTGAAAGTAATGCGAAAAATTTGTTAAAAGGACAAGCGTAATAAATCCTTTCAATGGCAAACATTCCTTGATAACATTAGGGTGCTCGCCCGCACCACAATTGCCACATTTTTCTTCAGGTATATAAATATATATGTACATTTATAAACATCAATCTATGTATGTATAGTATGTATGTATATGTTTGCTTGTATGTGCGGAAATGAGTTGCTGCCGCTACATAAAAACGTAATTTATATGGAATGTTATTTGTTGACGCTTGTTATGAATTCAAAGCGGTTATGAAATTTGATTTGAATGATGTTGGGATTGTATTGTGACTTCCGTTGAGAGAAACCTGCAGAAAGATTTATTTATTTTATGTTTGTATATAAATAAGGACATCAGGAATGAAGGTTAATGAAGGCTGCTTCAGTTCTAATGCAATGATATTCTCGTTGTGACTTCAATCAACGACAAATGGACAGTTCGTGGAGTACGTGGAGGTGGAGAAGATAGTAGATACCAGTATACTCGTACATTTAAAAAATATCTTAGCACAATATACAAGTATATGTCTATATTATTCATATTTTATAATTTTTAATATTTGTATTAGAAAAAGTTTTCTCCAAAAATTCAAGCTTCTTTGGAAGCCTAAAATTAGTTTTTAAATTGCCTAAATTATTTCAAATTACATACTTTCTTCCATCCGTGATTTCATCGATCCTATCTTCCATTACGTATGGAGTGAGAATAAGAGGAGAAGAGTCTTCAATTGCGGACTGATACGCTTTATTGAATTTTAAGATTAAAGTAAATGTTATTTTTGTTGTCGATAATATCATAAATGTATTCTTCTTTCTGCAATTTCAGCTTTATTGATTGCAACGTACTTTATAAGAGTATAAGGCTAAAAAAATTATGATTACATAATAAAGAAGTTTAACTTTTTAATAACTGGCCTTTACAAATGTTAGTTACTTTTCAATTTGGACCAATTAGTGAACTATTCTTTTTCAACAAAAGACTATTCAGGGACCAGTTGAATAAATTACAAGTAAGAATAGCATCACTTCAACCATCTACATTTCAATCAAATTAAATCCGTGCCATAATGGCTACAAAAGCTATAAAGTACACAAAAACATTTAACTTTACTAGGTCGGCCAACTTAAATACAGCTCAATAGTTGAAATGAATAATTTGCTAAACCAAATGTTATTTCTGAATCTGAACTTTGAGAAAACTTTGTCTGGCAACAAATTACGATGTTGAGCACTAATCGAATTTTGTAAAAATGCTTGCAAAACCATTGCAATCAAATTCCATACTTACTTACTATACATACTTACATGTATACATACATTCCTACACTTACATACGAGTACACATATAGGTGTGTTTCAATAAAATTTGTAACGAAAATATTTACACAATTTTGCAAGCTGCCGCCTCCACTGTCATATGCGACACACGTTTCCCGACTTGTCAGAGACTAATGCAACTATCAGGGAGGTGCCAATGTCACACCAATCTCGGGACTTTACAGCTGTCAGTCAGACATTCGGGTGAAGGGATTAGGGGATAGGGGGGAGTAGGTGGTGTGCCAGCAGGTGTGTCAAGCAAGATGAGCGATCAGCTTGGCATATGCAATTTGCGCACTTTGCAAAAAAGATGAGGTTTTTCTGTTTCCCACACACACACACACACACACACACACACACACACGCTCAGCCACTCCAACGCATGCATGAGCAATATTTGTTGCATACGCTGGGGCGTCAACAAAGAGGGAATTTAACCAACAACCGTCTAATGCATAATTTGTCGAAAGTTTTTATGTGCTTGCTTACGTTACTTGCCAGGCGCTAAGGCGACAGCTTAACACCCATAACTAAAACTAAAACTGTTAGATTTACAGGCCGTTCTGGCCAGGCAACGGCTCAGCACAGGCGCAGATCGTCCCTGCTGTCCTCCTGTGTGGTGGCACACCAAAAACTTTTGCATTGAATTCATTTTCATTTTGTGGCTGGGCCTCAGCCGTCGTCGTCGTCGCCGTCGTCGCCGTCCTAGTCGAGAGATGTTCATTTGATTTGAATGTGAATGAGGCAAAAAGGTATAAAAGTTCGCACATGAACTTTGCGGGTATTGGGTATTAAAAACTCTGGCCGTTAAGCCAGGTGCAAATACATGAATCCTTCCTTACCTTTCGCCCTGTATCTCTCTAATGCGTCCTCTCTTACGTTTATTCTGGCTGCCTTGTGTCTTAATTTATGCGTATTTAATAGAGTTTTTATTGTTGTTCGCAGTTTTTGGGGCAACTACTACGAGTGAACTGAAGTTTGTGTCTTTGGCTTTGATTGAATATTTATGCAGTTAAGTGTGACTGAGTAGATGTGTGCAGGTTTGCAGGTCTGTGAGAGTTTATATATTTGGCTATGAAATTCTGGAACAACGACTGGCTTCACAATTTTCCTAATGGCGCTTACTTCCCCACACACTCGAACACAAACACACACTTAATTGCACTTATATGTCGGTGCAAATTGCTTTGTGTACGAGTATAATTGAAAATTCTGTATGTTCAGACAACCTATATACACGCACATGTATATATGTATGTATGTTGTCTGCTGGGTCTATTAGGCAACTGCAGAAACCACCTAATAGATGCCACAACGATGATGATGACGACGATGATGACGATGCTGATGATGATAGGCCTGGCATACGTGGCCCTCATGCTTATGTCAGCCATGTTTCTCTATGTGGAAAATTAAAATTACCGAAATGCGTGGAGCACAAAAATTAAATTTCCTCTGTGCAAATATTCGAAACTAATTATACCCAATAGAGCGTGTGGGTGCTGTGCGGTGCGTACGAGTCTAACCAAGGTACGGGCACGTCGCACATCCGTTCGTGATTTACGCGAGTACTGAACAACAGATTAGAAAAGACTTCACATGTACACTGAAGGTCAACAGTATTTTGACAAAATGAAAATATGGAATGAACAAACATAATTAAATATATTTAACACAGACTATCATAAGGAGAAGCGCATATAGCACGTGTCATATATATTCCAATCTATTTTGCTTGCTGTGGGCTGCTGTGGAGGACCAGCCTGAGCCAAATCAATATCAGATGTTTATAAAGTAATAAATATAATATGTTGATACCAGCTGTAGTCGCGTCTTTCTTACAGTTTGGTTCTAAATGCTTCACAAGATGGCTTCTAAAAGCTGTAAAAACTGAGATGCGATGCGTTGGAAATAATCTTGAAGCGCAATAAACGCGCTTGTTTTTAATAATTCTTAATCTTTCACTGATATCTAGATTTTTTAATTTAGTGATGATTGCGGGTGGTTTGGAAGGGCAGATGTCTTTATATTATTTAAATTTTTTTCAGGAGATTTATTGGAATCTTACAGTACACATTGTTCGCTTTTCACTTTTTTAATGGAACACTAATCTTATTGATTTTTGTGTTGTTTCTCTTTGTAGAAAATTAGTGTTGTTTTATTTGAAATGCCTTTTATTCATACTTGTATATTTAGAAATGAAATGAAAATAATTCAACTACTTATCTTATCTAGTGTATGTGTATGTGTTGAAGCAAACATAAATATCCGCACAGGTGGCATGACGCGTCAGCCACAACAACACAGCGTAGGCAGTGTTAAGAGTCTTAAGTTTAACATTAGAGATCTCTAGTGGAGGTAAGTACGGGCTCAAGGCTCATGTTATAAACGAAATACGCGTGACTTCCTTCTGAAGGCATTTGAACGGCACATCCGTGCTGTGTGTGAGCTTTCGGTGTGTAGGCCTGAATGATGAGCAGCCAAGCAAATCACCAGACAAACAACAACAACAAAAACATCGGTTGAAACAACAATGGCGGCAACGGCGCAAAAGTTACGAACAAAATGGATTTAAATTGTTGATTAGTGCCGCCAACAATGTCGACAACCTAAAATATGGCGTCCCACACATAAGTGTATGTAAGTACACACATGTGAGTGGTGGGTATGTGTGTGTGATTTTGAAAAATAATCGTAATCATGACAGGCATTGTTATGAAAATTTGAATGCACCACAGAAAACTGCTCTGCCACATAAAGGAACTAAGGCAACAAACACAAAAGCAATTTGTACCTTTGTAGACTCTACTCTACCTATAAACAAATGCCTAAATATGTTTTTATGGCTGCGTGTATGTATGTATGTACATGTGTGCATGACCTCATCCTTTAGCCCGCCAAAAACAACATCAAAAACCAGCACGCACACTTATGCCCATGCATTAGGCTTAAGCTTTATGTTGCTTACGCGCTTAAAAGCTGGCACGCATTGTTTTTGTTTCGTTTCGTTGTTGTTTTTCTTTTGCACGCGGAAAAACTTAAAAATTTTATGAACTCGTTTAGAGTTGAAAGTGCAGAGTGGCAGGCGAAAGCCACTGTCTTCCCCAATCCTCACAATGCCCTCAACACCCAGTTACATGCGCAATTGGATGTTAATCCTGTTTGGTTGTAAGTCAAAAGGAGCAGTGCCAGATCAAAGGACAAAGGCATGGCAAACGGCAAGCAGGCAGTCAGGTTCAAATGCCATTTACCGAGTGCCCTCTGCTCCATTTGTGTTGCATGTATGTGTGTGTCTATGTGTATAACTGGTGTGTGTGTGTGTGTGTCTGTGTACTCTAAACAAATTGCGCTAAAAATGAATTATTAGCGCTCAACAAAACGAAAAATGTTCGCAGTCGGCCGTTTTCTAAAATTGCGCCACTGAACCTTTTTACTTCTTGCTCATTTTTGCAAGAATTATGGCATCCAGAAATGAAAAGTTCGTACATAATGTTAACGATAAGCAGCAGATGCCCTGTACAAGCACATACAAACGAGTATGAGCACATTGAAATAAAAAAAGATTTTGGGTCTTCGAAGTAAGCATCATTGCTCGTTCAAGAAGCACTTGAAAGATAATAAGCACAGATTTCGATTTTGTTTTGTTGATATTGGAAGACATACTTAAACTACATGACTACTACAGTTCAGTTGAATTCAAAGGCCCATTTTGGAATGTTGAGCATTTGTTATGATTGGCTCTCACAAATTTATCTTGTGCCTATTTGCACGAATTTTAGAAATTATACAAATATTTAAAATATAATTTGTCTTTACATTATTCAATGTTATTATATTTTCGCTTTAATTTTCTGTTCTTATTAAATGCCAAAACATTTTTAGTTTTATTTTCAATAACTTTTTAAGATAACAATGTAATACTTCTTTTAATTTGATTGATCAGGGTATTTCACAGAGTATTTCACTGTCGAGATTTCTCAACTGTAGTATTCCGCCTTGTTGTTTTTTAAATGTTATTATTAAACTAGCTTTCACCTACCTATCTTGACAGTTTAATCTAGTTGTCCATAAATGAAAACAAAAAATTATGATTAAAGGGCACATATATTCGAAATTTATCACATATTTACATACATAATTTTCCACATACGTATTTAAATAAAAAAGTTAGAGATGTTTACTTATGAGCAGACTTTGTTAGGCAGACCCTCTTCAATTAATCTTCGCCTCATTGCTTTTGCACTTGGGTGAAGGTCAAGGCGCTTAATTATTTTTTAATTTTTAGAGTCAAGAGTCAAGAGGCCAAGAGTTTCTTAAGCCTTATATATATAAATATTTTTTTTAATATTATTATAAACTTATTGAATCGTACTGATACGGTTTAAAATTGGAGCTTGGTCTTATCTTAACTTAGTATTATTTGTAGAAGTTATACTATATTTTAATTAATTTTGCTCGTGCCCACGAGAAGATAAACATATATACATATCGTGCTTAACAAAATTTAATTATACATAGGTATGAATATATATATTTAACTCTTGTGCCTCATTTTTCTATAAAAGATTTTAAATTATGCTGAGAACAGCATTTGGTTAACATTTCCTGCAGAGCTTTCTTCAAACCCAGAAAACCCTTTAAATATACTCTGGCGTGGCGTTCGCAAAGTTTGTAATGTTTTCTGTGGCATTATTTTGTGTACAATGGCGTAAAATTTTTTGACAGAAACGAATGAAAATACTGATGATGTCATTTACTAAATTGAATTTTAACAAAAATAACGCACACACGCCCAAAGTGTCGACATACACGCATGGTTGCATAAATATATGTACGGGTACATAAGTACTTACATACGTGGAATGCATATAAGAGTATGTACGTGTATATGTGTATGTACATTTTATTTGGAACAAGAAAATGTGCGAAATTTTTGCAGCTTAATGCAGACAAAAGTCTTGCCATCATTTTTAATATGGTAAGCAAAAGCATGCACTTTAAGACAATCTAGATTTGTATACTTTAATATGTCAGAAATGGAAGGCAATAGCGAGAAGAAGGAAGAATAAGCTGTGGTGCTTATATCTGTTTACTTTTCAGTACATATTGTAATAAATTGCTTAATTTGGAATAGCCGGGAGCAAGGAGTCAGTTCATGCTTCCAATCTAAAGGGACCGCAAACCCTTACCAAGTGCCGGAACTGTATAAGAGAGCCACAAATTGGAAAACAAAAAGAAAATAAACATACGCTTAAATTTCAAAATTCATTCTGATTTTATTTGGTATTTATGCAACATTTATTTTATTTACTAGGTATCTTCTCTTATTCAAAATTACAATGTTTTACTCTTTCTTTTCTCTACAAATTGTACTCAATCTAAACTAATTCTTGTTGCATCTTATTCTATCCCATATGTTATTGAGTGGTTGTTCAAAGTATGATTATATACTAAACCTTGCCTCTATCTATATTCATTTAATAGCTAGGTGCAGCCCTATCTTAAATGCGATTGCTAATACTGTTTATAGCTTTGGAATTCTTTAGCTATTGGGCTTTACCCTATGTTACTTATTATGGTCACTTTTATGAACACAAAATGATTTGTATCAATATTGTTAGGGATCATTTGCAGATTAATGGCAACTGAAGCAATTTAAAATTAGCCAACTCTTACCTCGATCTTGAGTAGCTCACGGTAGCTTCAACGTCTTTGCTACTTGATGCTTCCTTGCATCATGCAAACATTGTTTCTTAAGTACTTATCTATAATTAGGTCATGGTTACAAGATAATATTCACCTGGTTCTGATTTATGCTATCCATATTATTATTACCAAATCTTTCAAATGTATCCAGAAACTCTCTTTTTTTTTAATTACACTGTTGTATTTATAACTTAAATTAAATTAAATTAATTAGTTAAATACAAATACTACTTAAACTAGGTGTTTAGTCTTAATTACAATTCAACATTTATAATTTATATAATTCTGTTGACAAGGCCAATAGGGGTGGACTCTTCAGCCTCCTTCTCACTATTCTTCTTCCTTTTCTTTGCCGAGAAACTCTCATTGGAATCTAATGTCAAAATGTAAATTTTTAAATTGTATGTTGCATACTTTTGGGGTTGGATAATATATCAAAAATATGAGTTAATTAAAAGAACATTTATAAAATGTTTATTCATTCTTTTAAATGGAAAATATTTACACTCTAGATGAAAACAAAAAAAATTTGTGTTTTTCAACTGCACATATATATCTAATGAATAACAAATTATAAATTTATATTTGGCTTAGCTGAAAGAATATCGATTTGTTGAAGTTGCCAGCTCGCAGCCTAGGCTTACATCCAATGGAGAATCTTGGGAGGATCTTTCATATGAGGTTTATGCCAATGGAAGGCAATTTAATATTTTTTGTGCCAGTTACTTATTTCGCTCTAGAAAACTGCAAGCTATGTTCAGTTATAGCTGTATAAATTGACGGTCATTTTCGGAGTGTACTATTAGCAAGACAGAAAATATATACAAATATTGGAGAAGGATAAAAACGTAAAAATATGGCAGCATATGTTTGTAAGACCAAACAATAATATATACATATAATATATTTAATGTCGTTGAAAGATATGATTTTGCAGGTAAAAATAATTGTTTGCTAATTTGTTGCGTTTTAAATGCACGATTTCTTATGTTTTTTCAAAAATTTTGTATTTCATGAATTTATTTATTTTACAAACAGTCTTTTGTAATTTTCTAAATCTCATATAATTAGAGAAAATATATATCTACTAGCGAAAAAAAAAAAACCAAATAATAGTATTTAATTCCAAAGGTGGGGTTTGCTATGAAAACATAAATAAGTAACTAACCAATATAAAAATATAAATTTAAATATAACAAGAAAATATGTATAAATGCTTAATTAATTGCTCATGCTACAACACATGCAATAGTATTCAAATATATTTTTTCAGATGTCACATTTGTGAAAAATGTATTTTAATGTGTTTTTCCTTATTATTCTGGTACTGAAAATTTTAAAAGTAATGTTGCTTTTGATGATTAAGTTTATAAATCCCATCAGAATAGAGAAACTTCTTGTACATCAGCGAAGGCACAGTGGAGGGTATATGTGGTATATCTTTGGCGCCGATGAGCTAACTCTTCATTCCTTATATACCTATTATTATTAATATTTTCGCAACCGAAGGCTTTAGTTCGGGCTATAAATAAATATTGCAAATTAGGAGTAATTCCAAGTTACAATGTAAATAAATAATTATCGATTTGATAATAAATAAGGAAGTAAATAAAAGAAGTTCGCACAGCAGCCTCAAGTTGTGCAGCTAAGCCGTATATTTATGAACGAGTACGTAAAAACACTCAGTGTTCAGCAAAAGCGCTCATACGAGATTCTCAGCATGTCTCTTTTCAAATGAGCGCGAAAAATACTGGGAAATTCTTGTAAGAGAACGCATGGTGTCGACTTCGCCGCAGTTTTCTTGTGATTTTTTTCTCTTTTTTTTTGTAGCGAATATGCACTAACAATTTTTTACTGATGCTCCCCTACTGGTTTCTGTGTCAGTCGGTTAGCAGTCAATGTGCCAGCCAGTCGTCGGCCATGCGTCTCTTCGAATAAAAATGGCGTACAACAGCAACAACAGCAATGGCGGCGGCAGATGTGCGCGCTAGCCCGTAAGCCTGTGGACTGAGCTGGGGCGCATATTAATGACATGTTAGGCAAATGTGTCATTTTGACATTTTAACAGTCTGTCATGCATACGCCAAGCCCCGCTATTTATATAAACACATGCAGCTGGGAGGCTGAACGACTTCAGTAACACAAAAAAGTCAAACAAATAGGCAGCGAACAACTTAAATGTGTGCCATTTGCTTATCGCATTCCGACAGACAGACATATAAGCCCACACACACACACACACACACACACACTGCCATATATACTCATATACTGAACGGCATGACAGTTTTGTGCCGCACAGATTTGTCATCCATGGATTTATGTTTATGCATAGTTTTGGTTGAATTTTTTGTTCCAGTTTATACTTGTTTTAAACTGACAGCAACATGTAATTGCTGTGCAAACGGATTAAAAAGGCATTTGTTGTGCGCCGAGTATGTCCGGGCGACCTGAAAAAGGCCCACACGCATTTATATGGAAAAATATATTTAATTGAGGAATAATTTCAAAAAAAGACTGCCTACTTTTGTCAGCTGCTACTGAATCTATGCTTTTACCTTTGCTTTCGCCTTATCGCTAATTGTGGTGAGCCGCATTTTTCTTTTGTGGTTTGCCCTAGACCTTTTTTTTTTTGTTAAATTGCTGTCTTTTGACCGGCTCCATCGTGTGCCTTCTGGTTTTATCTTAATTTGAAATTAATTCTGAACTGTCTGGACAAAAAGCCATAATACTGGCTTCTCAGCCATATGTCTGCATTGCTTATTAATTAATTTATGCAAAACTTTTGCGCCGGGAGAAGTGGAGGAAAAAAAAAAGAAATTAAGAGAAAAAACTTTTGGCAAAGCTCGCAAATGGGTCGCTAATGCGTATTAGTTATAAATTCATAACTTTTACATTAGCGTAACTCATACGCCGTGTTGCCGCGGCTTGTGCGTGCCCTTCCCTATAAAGGAAGCGCTGTCGCTGCTCTTGTTGTTGGCCTCAAAGCCTCAACAACAAAATTTAAACTTATTTAATTTGACTGTCATTTTGTGCAGGCCATATAGTTTGTTGTCTTCTTTTTATTGTTTTTGGTTTTTTTGTGTGTCGTTGCTGATGCTGTTGCTGCTATTTACAAAGTGCAGCAAAATAATCAAGGCGCCAAAAGGCAAACAAAAACAAAAGCTAAAGCAAAGGCCAAACAGCAGACCAAACTGACCAAAACAAAATGTACAGCACAAAACAAACACTGTATAGCAAGCAGCTCGCAACAAAAACACCCAAGCCAACAACAGCAGCAGTAACAAGAACAAAAAAGATGCTGAAGGACACAAAACTAACTAACTAAACAGACGCGGCGACCGTCGTCCGAGCAGCGACACCAATACGGTAGAAGCAAGGATTGAGGGAGGCGGCAGAAAGCATTTGGGTGCTGGCCATAGCTCTGCGTAGCGAGCAGCCCGGCAGCATAAACTAGCACCTGGTTGTCGCTTTAACTGACCAGTGAAGCACGGAGGAGAATGCGAGGTGGAGAGAGAGAGAGAGAGAGAGAGAGAGAGTAAGAAAGAAGAGGAGAGAGAAGAGGAGAATTGGGTTTTGTAGTGCGCGCTGTTCTGCTGTGAGTGCCAAAACACTAATTTACTTTTTGCTGCAACGTTGAGTAGTTCTGTATGTGTACGCAGTACACGTGAAAAAACGATTGTGGATAGAAACAACTTGCCGCTTAATTGGCCGCACAGGTGGAAAAAAATTCTAGGCTAAGCACGGTCTTAGGTGAGCTAAATACGCGAAGCATGACTACTCCAGGCACACATTAGTAAAACAGATGGAGGCCGATCGAAGATAATTGACCCCTTTAGTCAGACATCGGAATACAATCTTGCAGCATTAGAGTCTAGTTTTTCATGGGAATTATACGAGTTACATCTTTCATTGATAGTTATGCTTGGTCTACTTGTAGGTTCAGGATAAGTCAGAAATGAAATTCGAAATATGTTTAAAAATTAGACAACGTGAAAAAGCACTAGCTATGCGAAGACCTTTCAGTCGATCTGGTCAGGTGCACTAAAATTAAAACCACTCAGTTGTTTGTATTATTTGTTTAAATTTACGGTACGCGTCTACTTCTTCCGAAGCCAATAGATTCTCTAAAAACATACAGACAATTAGTTCGCCCCTTTTGCTTTTCCATAACTAAGATCCCTCAAAGGTGAAAATTGTTGAAATTAATCGTTATTTTGAATAAGCTGAATATGTAAATCATCTGGCAACACCTATATTATTGTACGCCCCTCGTCTTGTATGCTATCTTCAGTTTTCATTAAACCGTCTTTGAGTACACACTCTGAATCACTGCGTTGTTCACTCCAACAATTGGTTATGGGCCCAGAGAACAAAAGTTCGGTTTAGAAAAAGGACTAAAAAGCGTCCAAGTGAAAACTCGTGAAAGAATTAGACAAAATGAGTATGTCAATTCAAATTGAAAAATTGAGCGAAGACAATTATGATGTGTGGAGCATTTCAATGCGTAGTGTGCTCATTACATCAGATTTGTGGAAAGTTGTGTCTGGCCAATATATTAAAACAGAAAGTGATCCCGCTGAAGCAGCAAAATGGGATGTAATTGATCAGAAGGCGCTGGCATGTTTAATTTTAAATGTGAAACCAACACAGTTGATGCACATAAAGTCGTGCACAACAGCGGCGGAAGCATGGCAAAAGCTTCGTAGTATTAATTTTCCAGTTGGCCCGATCAAAAAAGTACAGTTATATCAAAAGTTGTTGCGTTCAAATATGCAAGAAGGGCATAATGTGGTTCAATATGTGAACTTATTTAACGAAACGGTGGAAAAACTAGCTGAATTGGATATAAAAATAAACGATGAGCTAAAAACTATTATGTTATTATCCAGTTTACCGAATTCGTGGGAAAATTTCGTGGTAGCAATCGAAACGCGCGACACGCTGCCGCCGTTCGAAACAGTAAAAGTGAAGCTTCTAGAAGAAGGAGCGCGAAAACAAGAGAGGGACGAACGCGACGGTTCAGTCCAAGCTGTGTATGCACACGCAAGTGTACAAAAAACGGTACAACACAATAGGAATGCAGAAACAGGCGTTAGAAGAAATGACGAAAAGAAGCGTTTCAAGGGCAAATGTTTCATTTGTAACAGAATTGGTCATCGTGCGAATGAATGTCGTCATAAAGAACAACGTAAGAAAGAAAACGAATACAAGGAGCAAACAAACTGCTTAATGAATATCGTGGATGCCACTGAACGGAAAAATACATGGTGCATTGACAGTGGGGCAACCTCACACATGTGCTGTAACAAACAGTTTTTTAAATCGTTTGTCGATAAAGAAACATCGATTATGTTAGCAGCTGATAAATTTGTGAACTCTCACGGAATTGGAACAGTTATACTAAAAGTAAACAAAGTGAACATCGAATTAAGGAATGTAATGTACGTGCCGTCATTGCATATGAACTTTTTATCAGTGAGCAAAGCTGCACAATATGGTAATTTCATTACTTTTAATAAAAAAGTTGCATTTGTTAAAAACGAGCAAGACCAAGTAATGTTGCGCGCAGTACAAGAAGATAATTTGTATCTATTTAAAATCAACATTGAAAGAAGTGCGGTTCATTTATTAAACGACTCCTCTCGTACAATAACATGGCACAATCGGTTCGGCCACTTAAATTTTCAATGTTTGAAACAGTTAAACGAAAAGGAGCTGGTGCACGGTATGGACATTAAAAATATGCCAACAGAAATAAATTGCGATACATGTAATCAGGCAAAAATATGCATGTTGCCATTTTCACAGAAAAATGAACGAGTTACGCAAAATGTGCTTGAATTAATACATTCTGATGTATGCGGACCAATGAACGTGAAATCTCTAGGTGGTAATCGCTATTTCGTCACGTTTATAGATGATTACTCACGAAAAATATTCATATATTTTATGCGAGCCAAAAACGAAGTGTTTGATAAGTTCAAGTTGTTCAAAAATTATGTCGAGTGTCAAACAGGCAACAAAATAAAAGCCTTAAGAAGCGATAATGGAACGGAGTATGTTAACAGAGAGTTTCATGATTTTCTCAGCAATTATGGAATAAAGAGGCAATTGACTGTTCCGTATACGCCTCAACAAAACGGAGTTGCTGAACGCGCTAATCGCACAATCATCGAGATGGCCAAAAGTTTACTAATTCATGCAAAATTAGAAGAATCCTTATGGGCCGAGGCCGTATTGACTGCAACGTATTTGCGGAATAGATGCCCAACAAAAGCACTTAATGGCATTACACCTTTCGAAATCTGGCAGAAGAGGAAGCCATCGGTCAAACACTTGCGAGTTTTTGGATCCCGAGCATTTGCGCTCGATAAAGCTAAAAGGAGCAAATTCCAGCCAAAGGGGAAAGAGTATAGCTTCTTCGGCTACTCTACAACGGCAAAGGCCTACCGTTTATACGATCGAGAGAAACGAATAATAATAGAACGACGTGATATCAGATTTGTAGAGGGTGAGTTTGATAACAAAACATCACAAAAATGCAGCATTTCTGAACAAAATAATAATTTTGCCACAAACATCATTCATCTCGAGTCAAATATTGAAGTTTCACAGCAGCAACCAGATGAACATATCTCTGCAGAACCAGTTGACAGCAACAACGAAAATTCTGACTACGATGAAGAGGAGGAGGAGTTTGTCAGTGCAAGCGATGCGGAGCAAAGTCTCACTGAGGAGGAAAATGAACCAGAAATAATGGCAGCACAGCAAGAGAGCAATTTAACTCAACGTGGACCCGGTAGACCTAAAATCATTCGTACAGGTCAACCCGGCAGACCTAAGAAACAATATCACAGTCTGAACTTCTTGGAGGATTTCGAAGCGCCACAGTGCGTAGAAGATGCATTGAAGAGCGAGCATGCTCACGATTGGCAAGATTCAATGCAAGCAGAATATGATGCCCTATTGGCAAATGACACATGGTCATTGCACGATCTACCCCCAGGGCAGAAACCAATTGGATCTAAATGGGTCTTCAGAGTCAAACAGGATAAAGATGGAAACATTCAAAGGTTTAAGTCTAGACTCGTCGCCCAAGGTTGCGGACAAAAGATGGGTGTTAATTACTCCGAAACGTTTTCGCCAGTAATTCGCTACGAAACCATCAGAATGCTTTTCGCCATAGCTGCAGAAAAAGAATTGTCTATGCATCAGGTTGATATTTCGAACGCATACTTAAATGGCTCACTTCAAGAGGAGGTATATATGAGGCAACCACCAAACTTCATCGACAAGCAGCACCCAAATAAAGTTTTAAAGCTTCACAAAGCGATATATGGGCTTAAACAATCCGGGCGTGTCTGGAACGACACATTGAACGAAGTATTGAAGGATATCGGCTTCAAACGGTGCAAGAATGAGGCGTGCGTGTACGTCAAGCAGCACCAGCAACAAATCAGCTATATCGCAGTGTATGTTGACGATCTAATCATCATATGTCACGATGAGAACGAGATTGACGCAGTCAAAAAGAAGATTTCATCAAAATTCAACATACAAGATGGTGGAGCATTGCATTATTTCCTAGGCATGGAAATACAACGAGACGGCTCACCAGGTTCAATTTCGCTATGCCAGCGAAAGTATATCAGAAGACTATTGGATGAGTATGGTATGCAAAACTGCCGTCCCGCCGCTACGCCATTAAATCCAGGTTACAAAGTGGGTTGTAAAGACGAAAATTGTGTCAAGGTAAATATAACACAATATCAATCATTAATCGGTTCGATTATGTATTTAGCAGTCTTGAGCCGACCCGACATTTTGCATGCAGTAAGCAAACTGTCACAGCGGAATACAAACCCTCATGCAGAAGACGAGGCAGCAGCAAGACATGTATTGAGATACCTTTCCAGCACGGTTAATCTCAGTATCACATACAGCAAGTGTGGTGAACCAGTAAAGGGTTTCGTCGACGCAGACTGGGCAAACGACCCGTCAGACCGAAAATCGTATAGTGGTTACGCATTTTTCCTTGGAGGCAGTGCGTTTTCCTGGACTTCAGCAAAACAGAGCGTGGTAGCTTTGAGCAGCACAGAAGCAGAATACATTGCTTTATCTACGGCTGCAAAAGAAGCTGTTTATCTCCGCCGGTTACTTTCCGAGATTGGGTATTTATCAAGTGGACCCTTAACTATACACGGCGACAACATTAGTGCACAGCAGATTGCTCGAAATCCAGTACATCATAAACGCACTAAACATATAGATATTAAGTACCATTTCATAAGAGAAAAAGTTGAATGTAATGAAATAATTCTTGAATATGTATCCACTGATAAAAATGTTGCAGATGTTTTAACAAAAGGATTGTGTAAACAAAAACACCAAGGCTTTGCAAAGTTACTTGGGTTGAATTAAAATTTGTAAAACAATACATATGTAGCTTAAGAGGAGGTGTTGAAATTAATCGTTATTTTGAATAAGCTGAATATGTAAATCATCTGGCAACACCTATATTATTGTACGCCCCTCGTCTTGTATGCTATCTTCAGTTTTCATTAAACCGTCTTTGAGTACACACTCTGAATCACTGCGTTGTTCACTCCAACAAAAATAATTAACAAATTGGTCGTGGTAGATGAATTTGGCTAAACATCACGCTGCGAAAGCTTTTCTTTGACCCGTTGATAATCAATCATTCGTATTATTGTTTTTACCGATTACTTTGCAACATTGACATAATACCGATGTAGCAACAACAATAACAATATGTCCAAGTAATATGTCATGTTAAACGCGCAACGTCTTCGTTTGAGTTAAAATTCTAGAGGATAGTAATATTATTTGACGAATTTTTATTTGAGGAGGTGGAATTCTTTAAAATGGTTCATATGTACAAGTATTTATGTAAATTGTTCAACATGTTGGGCAACTGTTGTCGATGGCCTTACTCCGATTAAATTACACACGCACCTTTATGTATTTAATAACTTTATTATGTAATTATAACAGTAGGTTAGTTTATTTATTATTTAACATTTCTTTGACTCTGTCTTATTGTCTGCCTCGACAACTGAGGCCCGTGTCATGAATATATTTGTATTAATCACCTTCACCTTGTATAATATCACCTTCTGAACTTCTGATAGTTAAGCATAAATTAACAAGATTAACAAGTAAGATTAAGTTGTAATTTTAAAGTTTACAAAATTGTCTACTTAGCTGTGTTTTGCAGAATGCAGTAAATCTTCTTTTAAATTCATTTTTTAATTAATTTATTTTTTTCAACAAATATAAGTTGTCGACATAGGTTAAAAATTTCAGCTTTAAAGATGAAAAGCAGAGATTTTATTTGCCTCAAAGCCATTGTTGTCAGAGATTTAACCAATTTTATATATTTTCATTGTAAATAGAAAAGAATTTTTTTTACTTAATTAAATAATTCCGGCAAATTATGACCCAATCCGTATATTGTCAGAGATTTTGCCGGATATGGTAATAGGAAATTGTTTTTATGGAGTAGAGAGATTTTATTATTTTCCCGACTCAGATGAGCTTTACTCTTTGAACATTTAAATAATTATTTAATCATTATTCCATTCCATACATAATTGTACTCAGAAATGTGTAAATAGTTAATTAAAAGAGGAGAATTAAATCATAACATACATATTTTGTACTTAATATATATACAAGTATATATATATTTTAAATTTGAATTTTCTGTTTTCTCTTTTTAGGGCTATGTAGTGCAAAAACAAGTTCCGGTAAGTAACTTTTACGGTTTCTTGTTTGAAAATTTGATAAATATACAGCACCGAACTTCTTACAGTTCTTGTAGTGTACGCCTGTGTGTTAGTGTGTGTGTGACACTATCTTGTTTTAAGCGTAGGTTTCTTCTCACCGCTGGCCTCTAGGGTCTACGCGTTATGCCGATTCCACTATTTTGCTTCACCTCTGTTTCACACTCTACTCCAGTTACAGGCTTCCCATAGTATGTGGGTTCGAGGTTCGTTTGAGCTTAGGCTCGATTATAAAACACAGATGTGCCAGCGCCAATGTAAACATGCTTGGGTCGCCAACGCCATCGTCAAAGGCGCAGACAGGACCCGTAGAGAATGTAAGTGTGTTTTTGTGTGAGTGGGTCGGAGAGTAAATAAAGCTAGCAGCAGAAAAACAAAAAACAAAAAAAAAAACAACAAATAAATAAAAGAGAGGTGCCCCAAAATATGGCAAGAAATTCGTAACAACAGTTAACAGACGCACAACGTGAGGCCAATGACAAAGCTCTATTTTTCATCTTTATATACATACGTACGTATATTTTTGTTTACAAACTTTCTCACAGACATACTTACAATACTTTAAAGCTTTATATTTTGTATTTTCTGGCGGCTTGTTTGCAGGAAAGTGTGTTCGCTATTTGCTAGCGGCGGTTGCGTTGGCAACTATTTGAAATTTTTTAGATGCCATAAATTTCTGGCTGTTGGCGATGGTCAATATTGGGAGTCTGTGGGTGCTTTGTTAGAGACAACTGTGGGAAATTAAGTGCATAAATTGTTTAATTGTGCTTATTCAACTGAACCGACAGCAAAAGATGACCAGATAAGGCTAATTCGATTAAGTATAAGTTCCATTTATAAGGAACAT
This sequence comes from Scaptodrosophila lebanonensis, assembly GCF_003285725.1. Classification (NCBI taxonomy): domain Eukaryota; kingdom Metazoa; phylum Arthropoda; class Insecta; order Diptera; family Drosophilidae; genus Scaptodrosophila; species Scaptodrosophila lebanonensis. The sequence goes on from NW_022060558.1 coordinate 2,449,848, forward strand.
GACATTCGTTTTACTTAACCCTAATTAAGTTGCTTTATGTTTATTCATGATATACTTAATGATTAAGAATCCACTGTCTGTACTTATTTGAACACGATTTTCGAGTTTTATATTTCTGGTTATAATCTTGTCTTTCGAAGAGTCGAAGACTGGAATTAATTGTGTGAGGTTCCTTATTGAAAAAGACACATTGTCAAATAGCTGGATAAACATAAATGATAGCCAACGATTCTTTAAGATACTGATAAGGAGATAAGGCTATTTGTCCATTTTCCAGATCACTGTAGTGTTTACTGAGCAGAGGTTACCGCGATGAAGCGGATCACAAGGCACCTATGCCAAACTAGAGTAGCCAGCAGGCCGATTTTTAAGAATATATACAGACAGTTGAGCTGCCTCCAACATAGAACACTCAAAGATCATTACCGACTTACGTAGATCTATTAACGAGATGGCCCAGCATATCCGTGTCAACCTCATATGGGTTCCTGGACACCGGAACATTGATGGTCACTGTATTCCATATGAGCCAGCATTCTTCCTGACAAGGAAGGTATGGGTATGTCATTCAGTACCTACAGGCTTCTGACACTTGTGCCCCACTTGCCTGGTCGACCCAAGCTCTTGAAGCTTAAAAGAAGATAAGTGCCTATGGTTGTGGGTACGCTTACGGGCCTCTCTCCAGTTGGCAGACATGCTGCCAGATCCGATGGTTTGCTGAAGCTGCAGATGTGAAGAGGAGAAGGAAAGCGTAGAGCACGTCCTCTGCCACGGCCCAGCATTAAGCAGGCGTATGTTCTCTGCCTTAGGCAACCTTTTTTTATGACCTATCGGACACAAAAAAAAATCGAGATCTTGAACTAAGTAGTCCAATTTATTAATAATACCGGATGGCTGAAGGCAGGCCTACACAAAAAGGATTGTGTGGTATCACAATGGGCCTTCAAGGCTCAAGTGGTTGGGTGAGCACCATCGCTGCAGCCACTCTTACACCTTGAAGCTTTCAATGTTAAAGCTGAAGCTTTTCTGAAAAGATTTTCATTAAGACGTTCCCAATTTCGCTTTAAGGCTGCAGAAATCTGATCGCTATAATTGCATTAACATATTTTAAGATACACAAAGCCACAATCGCTTTATTTTTATTTTCCACTTCACGATTTTATTAAATAATTCATTTGCTTATGCATTTTATTGTGCTTCTTCAATATGAAGCTTAGCTTTTATGAAAGAAAACTTCAGCTTAGATGTTAAGTAGGCAGGGCCCATAAAGTAATGGACATACAAAAAAAAAAAAAGAAATATATTGAAGAACAACAATAAACTCTAATAATTCACTTCGCAGTGTACAGACAATAATTAATCATAATAAAATAGAGCCCCATTAATCACCCTGATGCATTTTTCAGTGTCAAACGACTTTCCACGAGCTAGATATTGATTCTACTGCTCAGAGAATTACGCTATTATGATATTAAAACAATCACAAGGGATTAAAACGCAAACAATTCTCATTAGAATAATGTAAAATTTCTGAAAACTACAAACCATACCCCGGTTTGAAAATGCTGTTAATGCTTGGTGGTCTCAGCTATTTATTTGGTTGTTCCTATACATATAAATACGAGTATTTTTAAATTTATAGATGTGCTATACTTTGGATCTAGGCTATTCATTTAATTTATTCAATCATATATGTACATACGTATTCAAATGGCGTGTGTGCTGGTCGTGGTGTTCCTCGGCCGTGCCTAACAATAATGAATGGAATATAATTGCGCTTTTCCTTCTCTCTTTGCATAGGGTCGTGCACATTTTCTTTTGATTAAGGCAGCCCTTTTTATAAATGAACTTTGCCAGCCGTTCCAACGAATTTGCACATCCTTTTTGGGGAAAGGCATTAAATTCATTAAATTTGCATCAACATTTTCAACGCGCAAAAATACATATTTAAAATTCTAATAAAGGGAAAAGCAAATGTTTTCGTAGTACACACCATGGAACGCCCTTGACAAGCCAAAGAGATGAAAACCTACGCGTATTCCACACATAGATAACAATTAAGACTAACACAAAGAAAAGACACGCACCAGAAGGAGGAAGTTAGGCAGATGGGTACGAATTTTTGAACATGAAGTGGCATAAATTCTCATTCCCGAGCAAGATGAGCGTGATGAGAAAATTTGAAATTGCCGTTGAGTTTTCGTTTTCGTTTTCGCTTATGTTTTTCTTCGCGCTGTCTACTCTTAGGCGTTTCGTTTGCGTATCGCGTGCTTTGGCATAAAATTTATGCCATCAACGTGGAAGTGTAACCAAAGCAATGTACACAACGCAAAGCAATGTTCAAAATTATTAACCAATTTTTGAGTAAATTACTTAAGCGCGGACAACAGGCTGTTTCTCCTGCAGTTGCTGTAATTGTTGTCGCTATTTTGGTAGGCGGTTGACTCTCGCCATTTGGCCAAAAACATAATAACTGCGGTTTAATTAGGTTAAAAACGTTACAGCTACCGCGTTCGCACGCACACGCACAAAAATACACACATACATAAAATTGTATCAACCAATGTCAAACTAAAATGGGAGTAAACGCTATAGTCCAGCACCCTCGACTTCTGAATACCCAGCGGACAGTTTATTAACACCGCAGGATCTTATTTCATATTAGTGATTGCAACAGGAATGACGTTAGGAAAGATTTCTTGCAGAATTTTCGCAGATTTGGTTCTTTTTTTTTTGAGCTAATAAAACCATCTTAATTAGGCGAAGATAAGTCAAGCTATTGCGTAGGTTGTTTTACAAATAAATAAAATTAAAAACTAAGCCCAAATTTGGTATTATTATTAACATATTTTATAGAAATTAAAACAAATAAATATTTAATACAAAATTTATATTCAAAAAATTTTTGGAAACTCAGACATTCACTTAATTAGATAAATCAACAGGCGTAACAGATATATTCACACCATAATATGTCAGAATGAGAAATCATTCCAGAAAAACTTTTTTCTTATTATGTATAAGATATTTTATTCTTTTCGATATAATTTGTACTTTTAATATTACAATATCTAATATGAATGTGCTTCCATGATAATGAAAACTTATGTTTGTATTCCATTTACATTAGGCAACTATTTCTTCTAGATATAACATAAATTTGATAAAAACTATACACAATATTTCGTTATATACAGATAGGATAAGTCAATAGTATACCACTAAGTGCCTATAAAAATCAGAACAGTGAAAAATATGAAATTCTACAGAATTACACTTTCAATTAAATGGGAAGGGCATTTAATTGAAAAGAAGGAGTGGGAAGCTCAAATCGCTTCCAAATTTAAATCAAAATGTTATGTGATTTGTTTATTTATTTATTTATTTGTTACAAAAGCTAACATATAGTTACAATGCAGACTTAATGTTTCATTGAGCAATAGTTTCGATGGCCTTCAGGTCGGTGTATTTACAGGATAGTGAGACTAATATTTAGAATAATAATTGAATCAAGAAAACAATTGTTAAAGTGTACCTAATTGAGTGTGAACTTATTTGTATGTGAATCATATAATAGAGGAGCCTTTTTGCGAGGGTTTGGGGAGTGTTTGTTGACATAAAGGAGTAATATTACCTTGTGGTTGCTTGTAGAGCTGTAGAATTTTTAAGAAAATGTTCGTTTGTTGTTAAAACAGGCTGCTAACAGACTGAACAGTTGCTGGTTGGTGATGTATGTAGTGCAAACGCGTGAAAGTCTATTCTAAGTCTAGTGCATTTGAGTCGATTGTGACTGGAAAGTTGTAGTTCAGTATATTGGAAAATATGTTTACATGAAAACCTTTCGAGATATACTACAAGTAGGTGGTAACACTCTGAGGCTTGAGGATATAATTAATTGCCTTTTAATATGTTGGATGTTTTAATATATTTGTATGTCCCTTGAGATTTGCCGGTAATATCTGTGGTAGATGGATTCCACAAGGTCTCTGATTGATTTGTGACCCACATTGAAAAGCTGCTAATAAATCGCAGCATACTTTATGGGGTTTCCCTTCGGATTTATTGCCAATGACGTACGAGTATTTGTAGTTAAAGAAAACATTTGCAAGCCGGAAAAGTTCCAAGGCAACACTTGTTTTTCTTTATCCTTTAAGCTTAGGATTTAACTGAAAGTAGAAAACAATAATATTCAGCAGCATTCGTAGTCTATGCGGATCAAAGTGGTTTCTTAGTATTTTCAAGTGTTTGTATTTGAAAAACAAACTGTTGCAAGTATTGACTTAAGGAGCAGCAACAAAAAAAGAAGATAAATACGGTTGTAAAAACATTTGAAGAATTGTTTATTTGTATGTGCGGGTGTTACCCTTAACAGCACACATTGAATGTGCCTAGTAAGTAGGGTATTACAAAGGAACTAGATGTGGTTGCTAGCCATAGGCGGATGGCTGTTTGTGGGTGCGGAGGCATTAACGGCCAATTGCTACCACAGTTTTGTCCCTTTGAACGCGGTTGGCAAACATACAGATGAGCACAACACGCAGATGAACATGGCAACTGGAAACTGGCGCTAAGCAAACAAATTACGCGGCTTTAAAACTGTTTTCGCACGCGGCTGCTTTGTTGAAAGGGGGAGGGGGGGGGGGGGGTACTGAAATTGGGGCTCTGGACCCAAGGGGCATTGGCAAATGGTGCTAGTAGAACGCGCTGACTTTGTCTTTGCACTGCTTTGTAACAGACGCTTACAATGGCATATTTATTTTTGGTATGGCAAAAATGGCTAAAACAACAGCGCCAGCGACAGTAACAGTAAGCAACAGCAACAAAAACAACAACAATATCAAAGCGATAACGTGCGGCAGTTGCTTATCCTACCAACCCTTGCAAACAAATCAGAATAATGCCAGTGGGCTCAAGACAGTTTGCGGCAAGGAGGGGGAGCGAAATGGCTGTGCTTTGTGGCTTACAGCTAGTCAGCCAGCTATAAATACTTTGTGGCACGTTTCTGAGGCATTTTTCATTGTTGCCACATTGGTTAATGCATTAAATAAGTTGCGGTTATATGTTCATGCTCTTGAGCTCTGTAATGAGTCTGCGCTTGAGGCAATTAGAAGAGCAGCGCGTGAATGAGGAAGCAAGGAGATAGCTTAATGTTAAGTGATGCACATCATTTGATCCCCACATCAAGTACATGAGTTGGAGAACAATTGTGTGGGTAATGACATTATTTACTCCATTCGGTATTCTTGAATCGTATTTTAACGCATAACTCTAACCTATTTTTCATAAATTGCGATTTTGCTCCAACTACTTATGTTGAAATCATGCTAACTATTTACACTTGTTCTTTCATGAATTATCATTATTCAAATAAATTCTAGAAAACAAAGCAAGACTGCTTATAACTTAAGAAATTACAAAGAAATGAAAGAAAGGGAGAACTGCAAGAGAAATAAGGATCATCAAAATTAGATTATTAAGGCGCAGCTTGAATTCGTATTTTGATTGTTCAGCAAGGTTCAGAGAAATGCCTAAAACTCACATGTAATAAAAATTCCTTATCGGAAACGTACCACAAAGCAACTTGGATAAGGAAATCTACATCTCAAAAATACATTTAAAAAAAATGCAACAAATACTTTATTTCCAAAAAATTATGTATGCCGAGAATTTCATAGAAAATTATTTATTGAAAACGAAACAGTTTCCTACTGCCTTCTTTAAAGTGAACCTACAATTCATATTGTGGAAAAGCTATTCAAGAAATAAATAATGCATTGGCAACAATTTACATGAATTGCATTCTACGACAAGTACTGGTTTTAGGAAGAAGAATGAAATAGAGGACGTTTTGAGCGTCCTGATAGACACCATAAGTATTGGAGGTATGTTTCGCAACCCGATAGATCGCTCTTGCCTTTAGCTGAAAAGGAAAGTAGAACTAGTAGAACTTTAGACCGTGAGCTTATATCATTTGCAGAGCAATAGTCGCAGGAAATATAATTTTACAAATCAACTGAAAAGCGCCATTCAATCGGGAACATTGAAAATATTAGTGGATTCTATTCACGAAGGCTACATATTGTACAGGAGCTCAATGGAAACACCATTCCATATTAAAAACGTATACAATATTAAGATTTTTGATCGGTATGTATTATAAAATACTATTGTTGAACAAACACAAGTTTTTCTCATACAACATTTAGACATCTAGCAATCATGATGTTTTGTTTCCAAATCCATGGTTTGTTTTTGATTTAAATATCATTTGATATATTGCATATATAATTCTTTATCAGAGGTACAATGACAACTATTTTCATGTTTGTCTTGAAAAGATTGCGAAATTATTGGAGTTTCAGGTGGTGAGCAATTGAAGTAAAAAATCATTTTGAGCTAATATTTGAGAACAAAGATACAACTTAAAAAAAAAGAAGTAATTTTTGGTTTCAAAGGGATATTCAATTCAAGGCCGCTTATAAATTTCTTTTTCACGTTTCAGTGGCCATCCTGTCCGACATGGAATATACCTTTAATTTAAAATGAATTGCAATTCTAAATTCCCTCCTCTAGTTTTCTGATTTTGTTGTATTCATTTAGTCAATTTTCTGAATTTCATTTTAAAATTCTTTTAATTTCATTGTGGCTTTGGGTGAATGGGTTGTTTATTTTCCGCAAGTGTTGCACAAATAATTTTGTATTTACTTTTATTTCACAGTCGGACAGTTACTAGTTATTTATTTTAGGAGAGAATTTTTGGAAGAATTGTTCATGACCAACGTCTAGAAAATTGATTCGGATTTGGAGCTGCAGTGTCCCATGACAAACGCACTTTAAGTAAACATTTTGTATGCGGAGCGAGCAGAGCCACAACAAGAACCCAAACAACAACAAGAAGTGCAACAACTGGAGCACATGTAGCTACTATTAGCTTATACAACTGTCAAGGCAACAAGCGTAACGGGCATAGCAGAAATGGCCACTCGATGGGTAACTTGGCCACTTGGCCACCAGACAACCAGACTGCCAGAGTGCCAGATAGCCAGATAGCCGGAATTGGTTAAAACGACAAACAATTCAAGTGAAGTTGGCGTTGGGTGGGTTGGAGATGATGGCGGCCAAGCGTGGAATTGGCATTAAGCTACAAATTTAAAGCAACTAAAATGACGCCAAATAACAGCGAAGTGAGCGTCGGGGCAGGGAAGCCACGTGCACATTACACATACGACTAGTGAGCCGAGCTGTTGCAGGACAAAGCTTATGCTGTCGATGATGGTGAGTGCAAGTGTGTGTCCGTGTGTGTGCATGTGTTTGTATGCATCATAAGCAAATGTGTGCACAAGGATAGACAAGGATTATGCTTGTTCGTTGTGTACTGGGCAAGGACTGGGACTGGGGCTGGGACTGGGGCTGGCTTATGAGTAAGGGACTATGAGAAAAACAACAATGTTTACTGTTGCCAGTGGAAGTGACTGCAGCAGTTTACAGCTAAACGTGTCAATAGCGGAGCGGAGTGGGTCGTCCATTTAGTATCTGAAGCTCAAGCAACTGCCTGCCTGACTGCGAGCTTGCTTGCCTGACTAGCTGGCTGGCTGACTGTGCCAAATTTCGAAGGCACGTACACTGGCTTCTGTACGTGGTCCTGACCTACCTGCCTGCCGTCTGACTGCCTGACTGCCTGACTGGGCCTGCCGACCCGTGTCGATTGAACTGACACATATTAATGTGCGGAAGCGACGGAGAACACATTAAACTGATGAGCTTAATTGGAGGTTACCAGCACGAACGCGAATACTCTGACACCGGCCCAGCGCCCCCTCATTATTGCACGTACCTGCCACCTTCAGTTCTGCTGGTCTTCCTGCTTGGCCACTGGCGCAGTTCGCAAATGTTGTCATTGCGCGGCATCCTCTTTCAAGCCAGCTTCAAAGCAACACTAACATACACAGATGCGACAGTAGTTTTTTTGTTTTCATTTCGTGTGCTTTGTGCAATTGTCGTGTCGTGCCACATATTTTCACGTGCGCCGGAAGGCTCTTTCCCCCACTGTAACCCCCTAACCCCATTCTGAATTTGTTGGTGCTGCCGCGAATTAAATTTCTGTAGCGCTGCTTTAGGCGCTCGCGCGTTAGCTTACGTGTGCTCGTCTGCGACAAAAGCCAAACAAAGTCACTTAATTAAGAGCGTAATTTATAAAAAACATTTAGTTGACTGCCAACAAACAGCAGCAGGCTTGCTGGCTTTAACATTTCCGTTTGTTGTGTCAAACGAATCATTTTTTTACACCCTCCCTGCTTTTTCATACATACAAGTGCTTTGATTACAGAAACATTATGTATGCACTATAATAGATTATGAAACTATAAAAATGATGGGGACCTCTTATGCAATATGACGGAGTTGAGATATACTTGTATATCAAATATTAGAACAAAGTAAATTACAAAAATGCATTGGGATCAAATGAAATTAAATATTAAAAACAGTTTCAATATTACAATAAAGAGAAATTTACTAAATCCTTATTTCCATGATGGGGATTGTGTGTCCCTAAAAATTAGAATAGCGGATTTAAACATCCAGCTCTCAAAGAAAATTAAATAGTATTGTGTTATACTGTGTGTGTATGTATTGTCCTTAAAACAAACAAAAAAATAGTCCATCTTATAAGCCCGGCACTCGTACCAATTACAGCCATTAAAAATTAACAGCTTGGGTTATACATTTGGTCTGCGGACAGTCTTTTCAAAATATAGCTCGTATCTTGGCATATTGCATTACGCTTTATTGTTGTTTCCTGCTTGTTTTTGAACAATATTATCTGTAATTGTCAAAGAAAACTGTTCGTTATGCAAGAGCATATAAGATTCGTTGCTTTGGTGATTCAAATTTTCTTGCTTCCAGCTGTGGTTTTATTATTCCGACCATATTTAACTTGTGACTTCATTAGGCGCACACACGCTCGTACACACAAGAAGCAAAAAATTACACATTAAACATCGTAAAAAGTGAAATGTCAGTAAAATGGCAACAACTGTGCCTGAAAAAATATGCAAATTTGTCCAACTGTACCCCTCTGGCGAGTGCTGGAAAAAACTAGCGTAACGAAAATGCAAATATAAAATATAAATTTCCTTTTTCGTGTGATTTCAACATTTTTAATGACAAAACACAGAAATACACAAGCACACCAACACACACACACCAACACACCAACACACACACACACAGTGTGCTACACTCACACAGCAGGTGTTTGGTATTTTTCAGCCCAATTACATACCAAATATCGAGCAACAACAAAAACGACAGCAAAATGATGCATGTGTGTGTACATGTTTGCAGGCCAACTTCATTAAATGGCGCCATTTTCTTACTCTACATGCATGTGTGTGTGTGTGTGTCTGAAACTGAGCGTGGCAAGCGTTCAAGTCGCTATTAAAGGTGTGCGGCTTAAGTGGCGCCGTAATGAATTGTCGCGTTTAGCTGTTAATGGCAGCGGGCGACTGTACAAGTGTGTGCAGACAAATTACAGACATGCTTAGGCGCAGGTTAATTGGCACAACATGTCGGCAAATCAGAAGACTTTCAGGTGGGTGCCCGCCTAGCCTAATTGCCACAATTTTGGCACATTTTTTATTATACTTGACTGAAAAAATAGCTTTATACTGAAAATAAATGTGATCTCCAAGCCTGTGCCTGTTTACAAATGTTTACTTTACTTTTCTCCAGCAAGAGGTATCTGAAACACATTGAAGAATTGCACACTTTGATGTTTTGGATTCTACCTAGGCGGCGTTTGACAAAATACGGAGAACACCTTAAGCCATTCACACAAAAGTACATTTGAATGGGTATAATGGCAGAGCTGGCCGGACTGGCAATCAAATTTTCCCCCTTTTCCCCTTTTTCGCTTTCTGCGTTCTTCATCTAGATAGTGGAACTAAGTTGTCTCCTCTCCTATTTATTTTGGTAGTGGTGCAGGTCTATGATGTCTCTGACAGCTGTGAATCGGGGCATAGCTGGTCAAGTGGCAAATAGAACTACCCCAACGTGTCGGAGGCATTAATAGACATTACTGTGTAGTTATTATTGAGACTTTCTTATTTTTCTTAGTTTAAATTATAACTTAAAATTAGTAAACTATATTGACAGCATTATTTGATATTAAATAAAATAAAATATATACTTTGGCAGTAATTTTATCAATTAATGTTAAATTGTGTGTTAATAAAAATCAAGACCGAAATAAAATGTCGAGTAAAAATTAAAATCTTCACTGATGGGATGCGAAATGAAAACACGTTCTCGTTTTTTGAATTCATATTTTGAGCAGATTTTATTCGGAATATTACATTTTTAGAAACTGGCGTTTGGGTACCATCAACTTTTATTGAAGCAATTATCGATTTTACTGACTAAGAGTTAATGACTCTTTAATATATGAATCGTTTCTTTAACTTAACTTAAACTTATTTAATCGACTTATCTGGTGTTAAATTATGATTTACTATATATTATTTTATGTTTGGACTTTCAGTTCGTATTTGAGTTATATTTTTTAATAATTTTTGCTGGTTTCTCTTCATTTATTGTTACTCGCTGATGCTAAAGGAGAATTGTTGAAGAATTTTATGTGTTATTTCCATTATAGCAAGTATATAGTATATATAATTATCGTTCGTAACTGTGGAACAATAAGTGGCTTTCTCCCATTGCCATTAATGAAATTAGTATGACGGAACTTTTGGAACTTATTAAATTTGAAACAAAGCACTATTTGGGTTTTCCTTACCATGATAAATAGTATGTGGGGTTCTCTGCACATGAACGATGTTCTCTTAACTAAACTTTAACTTAGATCACTCAAGTAATGAGGGGTCAAATAAAGGTCACAAATACTGTGAACTATTGCTATATTTTAAGTTATTTTAAATATTTTTCCCATCTCTATATATATAAAACAGTTTGTCCTGACTGACTGATTGGTGATCAACGCACAGCCCAAACGGTAAAGGCTAGGAAGCTGAAATTTGGACTCAAGTATCCTTTAGTCTAGGTCCCCACTAAGAAGATTTTGGAAAACTCGAGCTCCAAAGGGGGGAAACAGGATCCAACGTGTGTATGAAAAATCTACAGTTTTCATCTGATTAACTTTAAACTTAGTTTGTATACTCCAATTCCAATTGCAAGAAAAACTGTTTACTTGGTTTTTTGATATTTTTTTTGGGCCTAAAATAAGGGAGTTTTCCTGTAAAAAAAATGTTGGGGCACAAAAGCAAACCGCGTCAACAGCCCACAGCCCACACGGTAAAAGCTAGGATGCTGAAATTTGGGCTCAAGTATCCTATCATGGTGTAGATGCGTACTAAGAAGGGATTTTGGAAAATTCGAGCTCCAAAGGGGGGAAAACGAGCTCCAAAGTTTGTTTGAAAAATCCGCACTTTTCAACAGATCGACTTAAAACTTAGTTTCTAAAATCAATTAAAGGATACAAACAAAACTGCTTACTCGAAATTTGTGTTGGAGCTTGAATTATTGGGGTTTTAATATTTATTCACTATTTCAAATGAAAAGTTTTTGTTATAAATTTAGTCCGATCGATTTAAAATTTGGATAATGTAATCTACGTAACTAAATCTACAACTTTGCATTCAAGGATTTTCAAAATATGCATTTTACAAAAGCAGGCAGAACAAACAATACAAAATATCAAACAGTTGGGGACAACTAAGTATACATATACACACATACAAACAGCTGTTCGTGTAGTTGCGTGCAAACGATTGAAATGTGAATGTCCATACATATGTGCACATCTATGTATGTACATATGTATCTACATATGTATGTATGTACATTCGTCTTGCACTGCATTCGTATTAATGTATACATTGGGCAATCGAACACAGTTGTTTGATTGTAAAAAAAAATAATGCTCTAAAAACAACAACAACTGCAAGTCATTAGCTCGCTCTTCTTCTTTCGTTTTGACCAAAATGTTACAGTTACCGTCGCTAGGCAACGACTGCGTAAGCGATAGTAAAGCAGAAACCGAATAACGGAGCTACGCATATTCTGCTTCGCATTGCGGGCAGATGTATGTATGTATATGATTTGTTCTTATTGATGTCAATAAATAATTAGATTTTGTTATTTAAATATTCTGCTTATTGCATTCAAACTTCGATATTTTGATGGTATCGGTGCCAGTGCTTTTTGATCGTGGCTCATCGCTGCACGGCATTGACACGAGTGCCGTGTTTCATATTCCGAGTTTGTGCGTGGCCGTATTGACTCAATATTGCACGAAAATACTCAAATGTGAATTTAAATTTGGACTCAAGTATCGTTTCATAGTATCCATCATAGTGTAGGAGCACACTAAGAAAGGCTTTTGGAAAATTCTAGCTCCAACGGGGGAAAACGAGCTTTAAAAAATATTAGTTATAGTGGTCATGTTCGTTTAACGAAATAGTTTGTCAAGAACAAAAATGTAACGGACTACTGAGCAATTTTTTGTCAAGAACAGAAAATGTTCATTTAAATACCTTAAATGCCTTCCTACTGGTAACCTTTAAGGTGAAAACATATGGGTAGGCTATGCACACACAAAATAAATACAATTGGAAACATATTGAGCCGGGTTACGACGGGCAATACCTGCTAGTCATTAATATACGAATAGCAATCGTATAATGCGAAAATAAATTAAGCCTATCATAAGTAAGATTATGAGCATTTAAATTGTAGCTCAAAAATTGAAAGAGTTGAAATGAAATTCAATGATTTGCAAATATAATGTTAAGTTAATAATTAGGTTATTTATATACTTATATATACATATTCTTGATCAGCATGAGAAGACAAATTGAACTAGACATGTCCTTCCACCCCCTTGTCTGTCTTTCCTTATCCCCAGGCAGCACCAAATTATTTTATTTTTTATATATTTTTCCCCAATCCACCGGTACAAATTTTCGCTAATACTTCCCGCAATTCCGAAGCTTCACGATTACTCTACTTTATTCCAAGCTCCGTTTATTTTTTCTGTTCATTTTTTGACCACTATGTACTACTTCTACTTTTATTTTGCTTACCACCTATTATTTATAATAGTTTCCACTCTAGTGTGGCCCTCACGTTGTCATTATTCCTTTCCCTCCATTTGTCATTTACTATACTAGCACATTTTCGATCTCAACCCTCCATTGCGTTGCCCTCAGCAGAATTTTTGTATGTATAAAGTCCGTGCCATTGTCTTTTCTTTGGGATTTGTTCTCCATTGTTCCCATAATCGAAGTCATTGAACCTTATTTAAAATGAATCATCGCATTTATCAAGCTTCTCGCTTAATCGCATTAACCCTTGTTCCCATGCTCTCATCTGTACAATGGCATCAATTAACAATTAACCTTAAAAACAAAATACAATTTTATTATTATCGAAAAACGGCTTTTCATTTTCAACACCTTTCACAAAACCGGTCCGCACACGACAAACCACAAATGCAAATTGTAAAGCTCAACTCATCCCTTCTTCCATTCATTCCGCCGCACTTCCCAAGCATAATGCCTTTATGAGCCGCAACCCTTGCAGCCAGTTCGTTCCCATTATGTCCAGCACATGTGCCATGTGGGTATTTGTTTGCATGTGTGCCGACTGCTTGTATTGTTGTTACTTGTTTGTTATTGTTGGCAATGATTTTGCACAAATTAGTAACAATTTATTTATTTGCACAATTAGGCAAACGCATTCGAGTTGACACCAACGGCGACACAAACAACAATGACATAATACTGTGTGTGGTGTGCGCCGTGAAAGGACCAAGGCAGGAGCGAGTGACGGAGAGTGTTTGGGAGCCTGTGTTGTGGAGCTTACTTAAATAAATACGTTAAATTTGCATATTTATGCACTATCAACGAGCTGATAATTTTTCTACAATTTATACCGACATCGCATAGCTATGTTTATAAATTAATACAGACAAGCAGAGACTAACACGTTGTCAAAACACATTTACTATACTCTGCGAGGTCGGTTCATTCGGTATCTGATTCACTTTTCTATCAGCTAATTGAAAAACAATTTAAACTATTGAAAAAGTTTTCCACAAATTAAGAAAAAATCAATTATTTATATCAAAATTGTAATTTCGTTTTTCACTTACAAGTAAACTGTAACGAAATACTTTTATATGGAAATGTATAAATTAATAGAGACAAGCAGAGACTTACTCTTTGTCAAAACATATATACTATATTCTGCAGCAGAGCGAGGACTGTTTATTTGGTATATGAGCTGAAAATTTATGAGCTGAAAATTTAAACCATTGAGAAATCAACATATAATAATTATAAGTACTATATATTTCAAAACCTATTTCTTGTCGTAATTTCATTGTTCACTTAAACTATTGCAAAATACTTTTATTAAGAAAGAATGGTTGTTTTAGATTAGTTGTTAGTTTTTATAGCTTAAAAGAGTTTATATATTTAAGTATTCAGATATGTCTGTTATTGGCTTTCACTAAGTTTAGTCACTTTTTATTTTATTTATATGACAGGTCAACGGTTTCTTTGAATAACTAAAAACATCTGGTGTAAAAACTTGACTTGATTGGCTACCAGCTATAGGAGATAATCCTTAGAGAAGGAAGTTGGACAATAAACTTTTATAGTTAATTTGGTTACGATTATTTACGTAACCCTCTCCGATCATAGGCAACAGGACGGCCAGTCGCTTACACATGTATTTCTTTCAATTGTCTAGCAGTCGCATTGTATTCTTTATTATATTTACAAAATTGAAGCCTAATAAGGTGCTGTTATTACTTCCAAAAAAAACTACTCAAAATTTAATATTACCATAAAAATCCATTTATATTTATGAACTGAAATTGTAAGATGAACTTACCTAAGATAGGTAGTATTTGAGTTGGTCAATGATTTATTTTCGCCTTTCCTACTTATATTTTGACATTTTGGCACTGTTTTTGACAGTGAACACCTGCTAAGGTATTCTCAATGAAGCTTTAGTATAATAATCGAAATAAAAACACAGAACAAGTAGTGACAAATTACATTTAATTCACTATGTACCTTTTGGTCAGATGTTTACTGGACTGCCCTCGTATGTAAATACAAACACACAGAAAAGTATTTGCAAATGTGTAAAGTGACAAGCCCAAATAGTCACATTTATTTAGATTGGAGTTTGTTTGCTCCTTTGCGCGTCTGCCTGTGTTTCTGTGCGCTGATAATTTTTAAATTATATCGCTGCCTCGCTTGTCGACAACAAAACTTAGTTAACAGCTAAGCAAAAGCTCTCTACCCTCTTCTTCCACCTCACACATACTCGAAGCTTTGAGAGTTGATGGCTTGTGGGCCACATTGCGTATGCGTAATGTTATAGCGTAATTTTTGCTGATTTAATGCAAGCGCCGCCAATAAACTTTGCAACAAACTTAGAGCAAACTATTAGCCAACAACGTTCGTTCATTGGCGCATCTACAATGACGTGGCCTTGTCGTTGTTGTTGTGTTGGTTTTTGTGGATTTTGTCTACATCATAAATAATTGAAAACCTTTTATAATTTTTTGTCAGCTCTCTCGGTTAAAATTGGCTTTTGTTTTACGTTGATGCCTGATAGCATTAAGTGGAAATATCGAAAATTAAAAATTTAGTTGGTTTCCACAGCCAACACGCACACAGCTCCGGGATAAGGACGCCCCGTACACGACTCCCGCATTGCTTATTGTTAGCCTGTTCTCGTGAAACTCTAACGAACAACTTTTGTCGCTCATGAACATTTTAAAGCCAAAAAACAACAAGCCAAACAAAAGATTCGACAGAGTGACTTACTGACTGGTCGGCCTGCGTGGACGTCCTGATTCTTGCCTGCTTTACTGCCAGGGCGCCTGCCTGTCGCCAGTCGCCTACTCGCATTGAGCTAAGTTTCTTAAGAGTTGTGTGCAGCTTTTATTGTTGGCTCTTTGCAAAGGCTTCTCATTTAAAACACTCACACCCAGCTACACACGCTCATTTAAGCTGCCGTTGCTGCATTTATGCTTTTTGTGTTGCTAGCCACGCGATATGGGCGCTAATCTTGCCCACTTCAAAGCTGCTTAACTTTCTCTATCCATTTAAGCCATCAGAAAAGACAAGATAAAAACAAAGCAGAGGACGAAAGCTGCGAACAAAAAAGACGCAATGCTGCAGCCTTTTGCATTCTTGTATTGTCTGTGTCAAAATTTTCACTCGACTGCACAATACTTGAAAGCATGGCGAGTAATTGAGTGTGTGCGTGTGTGTGTGTGTGAGTATGTGAGATTGTGGCTAAGCCGATAGCTGCTTATGACATTACTTATACGCCTGGTTGACCTTTGGCAGCGCCACTTGTCCGCACTTATTGTTGAGTGAGTACAGGGCGCAAAAATGGGCCAACTTGGTACACCAACAGCCTATGTACTTCACAGAAATGGCCACTGACTAAATGACTAACTGACTGAATGAATGGCTGGTCGCCGTAAGCCATTGCCTGACTATCTGACATCCTTGTGCGCGTTCAACGTTGTACTTTGCGGCAACATCCGCTTCCTGTGCTGTGGCTTAAAACAGAGGCAACTGAACTATGCACCATGTGTTAAATGGCAATTTTTTCGGTTACAAGTACTTGCAGAGAACCTTTTTGGTGCATTTCAAAGCTCGCGTGCTAAGAGATATCATATATATGAGATACTTTCATACGAGTACTTGTATATACTACTTGATATATATAATCAGTTCTTAGCTCAGATGTAGGCAATTGGTTGAATCGTTGTGTAAACTACTTAACAAAATAGTAGCACAACAATTTTTATAAAATACCAATTATAGATAAATGAAGAATGTGTCACCTCTATTTTGCCAACTAATTGGGAAATGGGTGTCAAATGGATGTTACCTCTTTAGAAAGAGAAAATCCCATGAGCACAAACCTAGGCATGTGACAACTTGTGTAAATGGTTGCTTGCCATACAGCTATTTACTACCAGAGGCTAACACTTAATTTCCGTGTAAAAGCGTCTCTGGGAAAACAAAAGGAAACAAACCAATGCTTCAATTTATAATTTAATTCTAATTTTATTCCCGAAATTCCTTCAGTATTTATACAATTTTTGTCTTATGTAATAGTTTATTCTTATGTACTAACAATTTAACATTCGACTCTTTCTTATTCTCTAAACATTGTACTTACTCTAATTTTTCATATATTGTCTTATTCTAACCTGCTAGTTTCAAGTGGGTCTCCCCTTCATAAGTATATTTTGAAGCCTTTTCCTTATTATGCACCCTCAAACGCTGTCGCGATCCTATTTCTATATACGTTTCTTGTGTTGGTCTGCTTCTCTACTGCATGTGGATATTTTTAGCTCGAGATTTCTGGTTAGCCTACCTACTTGATTACATTCTTTATGCTTGTCTCTGAAACCTTGTTCACTTTTGTGAATAATTTGAAAAATATCCAAATTAGTTTTTTTTTTTGTAGAATGGTCATCATTATGACATAATTTATATTCAAAATATATAAATTTAAAAAAGCAAATAAGGCTAACTTTGGCAAACAAAATAAATGGTCCCATTGTGCAATAGAACAAGCAGTTTCCCTTTACATTTTCCACAACGTCAACAATGTTGTTGTTTTCCTGCCTGATGCTCAAGTTGTTTAGAAATGCAAAGCAGCACACAGCAACAGGCACAGCAACTACAACAATAACAGCAACAACAAGAAAAATAGCTAGTACAAGAGCAACCAGAACAACAAACAAAAGCCGCGCAGCAAGCGCAACACACAAAGTGATTTTTATATTAAGACCACAAGTGCCACAGCACTCGAACCCCCCACACCCTCCAGAGAGCTTCAACTGCGGGGAACCAGTGCTGGTATTATGAGGACTAGCAGAGCACGCTGATTGCTGCAGCGCGTCAGAATTACACAGATGGAGGCTGTGCCCTGCACTTGGAATGCGCGGCTTGCATAAGATAATCTCTTGCAACGTGCGTGCTGCACGCCAGCCCCGACTTGAAGTTGCTTTTTAATGCGAATACTGATACAGGACTGGCTGGCTGGCTGGCTGCCTTGCTGCCTTGTTGTTGTTGCTGCCGCAAGCGCGCGTATATTTGATGGTTAATAAAAATTCCAACATTGTCTTGCTGTAGTTCATCATGTGGCATGAACAAAAGGACCAACACATACACATACATATTCCTAAATTCTTGTACACTTGCCCACATACTCATACTTGTGAACGTGTGTATGTATGTATGTGCGTATGTGTGTGTGTGCGTATGAGCAGCGCCAAGTCGCTGACAACATTAAGATGTTGGCGTAGGACAAAATTTGACAGTGAAGTAGTGGCGCCTGCGGAACAGCTTTAAAGAGACATACGAGTCCTTTATGAGTCTTTCTGTACGTAATTGTCAGCTAGTGCTGCCAAAAATTCGGTGTGAAAAAGGATAAAATTATGTTAACGAAGACCTCTAAACTGAAATAACAGGACTAACCAGGCTATATAAAAATTGTGAAAGCACGGAAATCATGTTCAGATAAAAGACTTTTCTTAAGTAACATTCCAGTAGAGCTGTTTAATTTCAAAGATATATGAACTTCTTTAAGATCCGAAGTACTTATACTAATTATTATAATATAAGAACTATACATACATACATATACATACATATACTCTATAAAACAAAACTTTAAATATTTATATAGAGTCTCTACTTTTTAAATAGTGTAAGACGACGGTAATAGCTGAACAAATGCTAATAAATGCATTCTGTGTTTGGGGGTATGGGGTTGGCAATGTAAGAACTTTTAGTAGATTGTCGATAAAGAATATGTTTGAATTTTTAATGACTCTTGTAGTTATTAGATACCTCTCAATAAATTATTTACCATTTACAATAAATAACATGTTACTGTGTGTAATTAAGATATTTTACATGCTCATTTTATAATTGCTCATGGACAACTATTGCAAAGATGTGTTGGAATATTGGCTATTTGAGTTCTTTTTGCACTTTACTACTTCTTAAATGGTACATAATATATATATATATATATATATATATAATTTGATAGGGTTACCGAGACAACATACGGGATATCAAATTAAAGAGTGTTTACGCAGCCAGCACTTTCGTAAGTAAGAATTTGAAATAAAATCTAGATATAATTACTTGAATCGTTGACAAAAAATCCAAATCCCATACACGGATCGTTTGATCGCAAAATTTGTTGACTGTTTACTAAGCGAATCATTTCATATTGTAAATTGCTTATATTAGTTGAAATTATATTTCTCTTAATGCTACAAGGTATAATTTATTGATATATATATATATATAGGTTAACATATTTTTATAGCAGTTAAGTCAGCTGTTGCTTCATAATAATAGAATTGCTTCTTTACATCTTTAATATGTCACTATTTTTGTATATTAATTTAAAATGGCTTAAATGTTTTTAAGTTTTTCATAAAAGACGTGCGTTAGTGTGCGATACTTGTTAGTGATATTATCTTAAAGTTAAAACAATGAAGAAAACCTTTGCTTAGGATTCAAGTTTATTAGCAAAATTTGTATTGTTATTATTGTTATTATTAATATGATATTAAACAGCGATTAATGTTATATAATTATAGTTATACTACCACTAATTGCTAAAATGAAATCCTATTATTTTGACAATTTTAATACTTCAGTTGCCGTATGAGGAGAGCTCCAAAAGCATGGGCGGTAAAGGGACATCTCTGGTGTCCATGGATGTGTGTCTGTCGCAGTATATATGCTTCTGCCTTACAACTTAACAAGCGCGTTGTGCATTGTGTCTGACTCGGCACTGTTGCCACATAAATGACATGAATTTTAAATTATATGCGAGGGCTCCTTTGCGCAATGACTCCGCCACCGCCTTAGATGAAATAATAACAAAGCTTCAGAGAGTTGTGATACAAAAGGCGTTGCGAAAGAAATCTAATCAGCGTGTCACAATGTAGCGCGCTCGTGAAACGCGAGCTCTTTGTCTGGATAAAAATTTAAATTGAAATAACAAGTGTGTGAACAAGCGAGTGCGCGTGTGTGTGTGTGTGTGTGTGTGTGAAGGAAACAAGAAAATCGTAGCATACTTTTGCGCTTGGCGTTCAATTAAAATCTCTGCGCTCGTTCTCAGTGTCATAAGCAAAACTTTGCAAAATGGATGATCGAGCTTCATTTGTATCTGTGCAGGAGTGTGTGTGTGTGTGTGTATGCGTGTGTGCTATTTACTCATTGAACTCTGACACTATTGCAGTAACAATGCACCGCATGCTATAATAATAAAACAAAAGCAGAAAACAGTGAACCCCAAACAGAAAATCATGAAAAACGTGCAGCTCTCAGTTTCATATCGTTTTTGTTTTCATTTCACTTGCTGCTTGTGGCTCTCCGCCCTTCTCTTCCCTAGCTCACCTGGTATGCCTGACTCATACATAAATGAAATGGCGAACAATCACCTGCAGCCATTTTCCAATCAACCTGCGTCGTAGTCATCGTCGTCTCGCGCGTAATCCCCAGCATTTGAGCTGAGCTCAGCTTTATGACCGAAAAATGCTCAGAATCCGCATGCATAGCTGTTGTTTTTGTTGTTGCTGCAGTCAGCTTTAACGCAGTCCACGGAGTTTGTCCGCATTCGGATCATCATCAGCGGCAGTAGCAGCAGCACCGTTTGGAATTTAGATTTTCAATAATCAGCCATCATTGAAAAACAAATACGCGGGAGCTTCTCATGCTTGCCGGCTCAAATTGAATTGTTTTTGCTGCTGCTGTTGCCAGCAGCATATTTTTGGATTTTGCACATAAAACGTGATTGGCATTGAACCGGTTCAGTGCGTAAAAATCCGCTCTACTTCATGTTTTCTGGGGAATAGCCAGCTGCGTTCGGCATGTACTCGTATGTGCTTGCATTAAATTTGCAATTCCCGTAGCTTAATGCAACTGAAAGTAAGTTTAAGCATTAGCCAAATGGTTGAAACGGTTTCAACGGATACCAGAATTGGTTTGATGGGATAACTTCGAATTACACACGATGCTGAGGACAAGGCGGAAGATAAGCACTTGTTTACATTCTTCATATTGTTCTATCTTTATTTTCCCTCAATGGGGGGTTTTTATGAAACTTATTGGCAAAAGGCTAGTTCTAAAACTTGATTTTCAATAATTTGCTTAATTTTATATCCCTTTTCTTATTTGCTTGCTTATTTTTCATGTTATCGTACATTTTATAAAACGATGTGAATTAGTTGTGAGCCACACTCACATGCTCATACATCACATAAAAATGTGGTGAATCATGCCACCCACAGCATGTCATTGCTGCTCGTTTTCGACACATTTCCCATTTTGTGGCAAAATCAATTAAACCGGAAATGCATGTAGTCCGCATCGACATGCAGCAGCGGTAGCAGCAGCAGCAGAAGCAGCGACAGCCAACATCCGCTTAACACGAAAACTCAACTTAACAAGCGACAAAGTGGCACAGCTAGCTGGATACCTACAAAGTTGCCAGCTGGACTGCTTGGTTAGCCGCCTGTGGTGTTCCAGAGTAGAAGAGACAGGAAAAAAAGTGGAAGTACAAGGTGGAGTCCACAGCCAAAGTAAACTTCGCACTCGTTCAAACACAGCCTCACAAGCACAATCACAAACTCATTCGGACATTAAGGTGTCCATATGCATATGTAGGTCACTTGCAACAGCTCGGGGCGTGGTCCTGGCATTCGCCACTCGGCACTGAGCGTCAATATGGCACGGACAAGCACTGAGACTTATGAGCACATTGGGCATGTCGCCGTGCTTCCGTCATTGAACAAAGTTTAGCCGGCTACTTTTTCCTTTTTCTTTTTTTTCGATTATGTCGTCCTACGTTTCCTGCAGAGACTGATGACGTGCCCAATGCTCTGTCCCTTTGTTTGTTTTTTCCAATAAACACTCCGAACACGGAACATTGGAGCATTGAATACAGTCTCGTCTATCATTGCGTTTGAATGAGTTGCTGTTGTCGCAAATCAGTCAGATTGTCTTGCCTGCTCCGACCAACACACTCGGAGAAATTGGCAACTTTACAATTTTGCAAAATAAATACGCAATTTACAGAGAAAATATCGCTTTCCGAGCAGTTATTGCACCTAAAACGGTTATAAAAATTAACAAAAGCATGAAAGTCACGAAACTTGGACTTATTTCGGGTAAAGAAAGATCTCGAACAAATCAGGCCCATGCATGTTTGTAAACCATATCATATAAGTATGTATTAACATTATCATCCAGTTGCTTTGGCTGGTAGTGCCCCAGATCGGAATCCCATAGGTCCACATCGGTTTCATTATAGCCTTATATATATAAAGCCGGAGATGATTTTATCCAGATAATAATAAAAATCGATAATTCTTGTAATGGAAAAATAAATATATCTTTGTTAGGTTATTTAAAATCCACTACAATGACCAAATTTTAGTCCCATGGAGTCTGTATGGAATTACCTATAAATGCAGTGAATAAGCGAAAATAATTGAAGTGATATAAAATTACTCTGGCTTCTCATCATACATGATACTGGACTGTGTGTTCTCCCGCACAAATATATTGATGGATCACAAAAATTGTAAGAGCTATAATAACCAAAATTGTTATCCAGATTCGTGGGTTAGGTTCTAAGTACATACAAGAGGACAAGCAGAGCACCTGAGCTCATTTCCATGGCTTGGCAAGAAAGTACGAATGCTTTGGTGTTCCAATTTGTTGAGCAGAAGACAATGTGGGTGTTCATTAATGCATTTTGCAGCGTAAGTCTGGTACTGGAACCTTATATTCATTCAATATATATATTCGTCAGTCGGACTGTAGAACAAATTTAGGACACATTCCAATATGCCATACATACGTGTACGTTATAAAGATACCTGGAATTAACGGGTACGGAAATGTACCAACATTGTTATAGTAAGTGGTTTTACATCCTCCTAAAGGATAAATTATTTAACTCAATAATTAACTGTATGTTATGTTTTAATGCAATAACCTTTTAATGTATTGGTAATTAGTTAGAGTTAAGAGATCCGGGTACCAGAGTTGACTGCCCTAAAACACCCGAGCTAACTAATACCAATTTGTCTTTTTTTTAATTTTTGCAAAGAAAATTTTACGGCATTATTTTGGGAAAATGAAATCAGTCACTTAAGTCGAAAAGAATATTAATGCACTAACATGAGATAAATGGAACTAAAAGCATATTAATGCATCATCACATGTTCTTTTAGAAATTCCACACATACATAGTTACGTAACCTCTAATTTTTTTGGTGCTCCTCTTTTTCAGTGTAGTGCTGGCAGCTCCATAGCAGCTACTGCCATCAGTCGTCCATCAACTCGGCGCTTGCGACGTGTGCGTTTACAATTAGATATCCGTCAGCAATCGATAACATTGCTCAAGTTCTCGCATTTCCCATTATTCCACACATTCGTTGCTTTGGCTGCGATTTTTGAAATGAGTGCTCATAGTTGTTGGTGATGCTGTTGTTGTTGTAGTTGCCGAGGTTGCTGCGATGTCTTTCATTATTCTATGCTTGATTGCTTGCTGTTGGGTGTTGCTGGCAGCGACACTTCAGTTGGGCTCCAATGCTCTGCGTGTCTGCCCTTCCTTGAGCAGAAATTGGAATTTTCACTGAAGGGAGAATCTCATTTTCAAGCTGTCTGATGTCGCTTTAAGTATGGCCCTGCCCCACATTTCTACATAATTGAAACTTGAAACTACTTCGCCTTGCTGCTGAATTAATTTTTCAACTTCATAATTTGAACATGCTCGCTGATGCTTTAATAACATCTCCTGAGAAACTAATTTCCGAAGTGGCGAGCGGGCGGCAGAAGATGGCAAACAAACAATGGCCAACGAAGCGATTCCAGCAGCTGTCTGCAATGCCTCTTTGTTTGCTTAGCGCCATTTCCTCCATGTTCGAATTTGACTGAGGCTCCTGCTGCTTCTTCATCTCAATGGTGTGTTAATTAATTGCTCAATTAATTTAATGTTCAGAAGCTGCTCGGCGGCCGAGACCTTGGAACCGAGTGGCGCCCCAAGACACTTGTCCGATGCCACTGCCACTGCTTCAAAAAGTCAATTGTTTGAAGTTGCCAATGGGTGTCCATTTTACAAATGTCAACGAATGCCACTGTTTGCTCATCTACTGAAGCGGTCGCTGACCATTACGTTTTCGTAAGGGTTATAGTCCTTTCGCAAAACCATGTAAATTAATAGCTTGCCATTTTAACTGATGGCAACTCGAGAGGAAATTGTTGTGTTGGAGGTGTTGCTGTTAAGGAAAAAAAAAAAACAAAACACAAAAAAATCCCCAGGGCTTGTAAAGTGTTAACCGAAAAGGGTTTACCAAATTGGGGCAAAAACATTTGGGTAAAAGCTTGGTTTCCTTTTTAGTTGCTTCAATTATTTCACTGAGAATTTATGATATCTAGCTTTTACTCTTGTGGCGGAACCTATATTGTAGGTAAGGGCTATTGAGTTTAACATTTGATTGCGAGCAAGTAGCAAGCAAATGAATTTGGTTTATCGTAACAAGAGCTTGCCAGTAATAAAGGGAGTTTCTTAGAAACTGAGAAAATATATAAAGATTATTAAAGCTGTATATTCATTACATTAGCTCCTCTATAAATGTGACTTAAATTAACATTAAATTTGTGTAAGAAGACTTGGCCCCATGTAAAGGGGGTATTAGAATCACACTCCATTGTCTGTTGCTTTTATTACCAGTCCACTCGTCTGCTTCTTTTCTTAACCAAAGCTATAGACCCTAATTTTGTTACGACAATTATATGCATGCAGGAGCTATTAATAAAGATGTTTCAAATTAGTATAAATGTTTACCCTTTCAACTACAAGTTGTTGATACCTGCACTTTTTTCCAATTCATTTAAGGGCAATCCATTCCAGTGCAACTTCAGGTCAATTGTTTTAATTGCACAACACTTTAAAGCCGCCAGAAAATGTGTTTATTATTCCATCGGTGGCAGCTGTCGCTTTCATTGGAATTGTTGCCACAGAAAGAAAAAACACAGACATATGAAACAAACATGTGCGCGTATATCTATCTGTTTGTCCGTCTGTCTGCTCAACAGCAGACAACCCGGCTCCGGTAACCAAGTGGCAATTAATGCACATTAATAATACAACGATATGTATGACGATAAAAACGCATAAGACAACGTTGACAAGATAGCCCAGCGGACTATTGACAAACAACTGCTGCCACTTTTATGAGTGTACTATACATATGTGCTGCACACTTTTAAATGCCATCGCACAAACAAATTAATTTGTTAAAGACTTATAAGTGTGTGTGCACTTTACATAAGTTGCAATGCTCAGTGGCTTTTTAAGTTAACCATAAAGCCTTGTCGGTAAATTTCTCAACAGATAAATGAGACTGAAACTGTCATTATTGCGATGTGCTGTTAATACTTGTATCTGCTCCTTAATACTTACGGGATATAAACAAGGATCTGCGAGAATAACAGAATTTTCTTTCCCGATATGATTTGTGTGTCGCTTTAAAGGACTATTAAGAAACGAAAACATATGTAAATCAATTCAAAATTCGTAGCACTTACTTATACGATAGAATGTGTGGATACCAAACTCCATATATGCTAAAATAATGAGTGATGGTTGTATAATTCAATTGATATTGGATTTGTTTTTTATACCATGAAACAATGTGCTAAACAATGCGCTAAATTCCTAATATACTTGTGTGGTGGGGTTTGCACCACAAGTAAAACACGTCCGCTCTGTTTGCCAATCTGTTTAATACTGTCCTTTGGTATTCACAATCACTCGATATCATATAACATTCGATCATTCGATATCACACATGCTTACATGCCTATACTCATACTTATACTACTACAACTCGGCCATCCTGACCGGTAAAGATCTCCCGATCTTTTGAATTTCTTCTTTTTTTTTCTTTAGATATACTGTATACAGTATTTACAATATTTTACATTATTTTACAATTAATTACAATCATTAGCTAAATCAATTTGAAAAATTTCATTGAATGAATTTGTTTTCATTAAAACTATTGTTGCTTTTAGATAAGTCTTTCCAGTAACTTTTGGAAATTACATTTGTCATTTTTTTCTATTCCTATATGCGTCATCTCATCGTTGTACTTATATAGTACATTATCTTCCATATTCTTAGGCACACAAAATACTATCGATTTGTCACTTCTCTTTCTATAAATCACACCATTGCGCATTTCATAGTGTTTATGCTCCATCGTTTTTAGCTCTTCTATCAATTTATTTAGTGTTTCGTTGCGATCGGTGGCACGCTCTGTTGGGTAGTCAAAAATGTTTCCAGTAGTTGGCGCAAGAGGGCGCTGTACGGTACTAACTGCCTGACGTGTTGGTGATCTGCTTGTTTGGCGAACTGCTTGCTTTTTCAATGCTTCATTTTCTTTTCCTAGAAGGTCAATCTTTTTGTACAGAGCTGCAACGGTTGTTATGTTGTCAGCTTGGCCGTTGCCGTCTGTTGTAGAATTTTCGCGATCATTATTGTTGTTGTTGCTCTCGAACTGTACCTTCTGTGACACATACACACCAACGTCAGCGGCATCATCGTTATCTCTTTCGCACTCGTTTGGGTTTTCGCGCGAATCGTTTACTGTTGTCGACGATTCGTCGGCATTCCTTAGTTGTGCATTGGATATCATTTAAAGGCACCGCTTTTGGACGAACTTAAACGACTGGACGCAATTGCTTTGCGCTGAAGTCGCCATTTAATATATCACTCTTG
The DNA here is from genome assembly GCF_003285725.1 of Scaptodrosophila lebanonensis. Lineage (NCBI taxonomy): Eukaryota > Metazoa > Arthropoda > Insecta > Diptera > Drosophilidae > Scaptodrosophila > Scaptodrosophila lebanonensis. The sequence continues at coordinate 2,476,737 of NW_022060558.1, forward strand.
TCGTTTAAAATGTACTTTTATATGCATTAAGCAAATTCTCACACATTGGACTGAAAAATTTTAGGCCTTGTTGAGTATTATCCCACTTCTGAAATTGTGGTGGGGTTTGCACCACAAGTAAAACACGTCCGCTCTGTTTGCCAATCTGTTTAATACTGTCCTTTGGTATTCACAATCACTCGATATCATATAACATTCGATCATTCGATATCACACATGCTTACATGCCTATACTCATACTTATACTACTACACTTGTAAGTATAAGTATTAGCGACAATTGCTCCTTCTTAGGAACTGTTCAGAATTAGAAAGAATTGAAAAGCTTGTACTTCCTTCGGGACTGTTGGGAATTATAAAGGACTGAGAAGTTGAAACTGATCTGATTTAATGTTCAGCCTAGATTTCGACCTTTTCTGAAATAAACAATTACATTTTTAAAATTATAAGAAAATAAATAAAATTAAATTCACTACACAGCCAACCAAAATATTTATTATAGTTACAAATTAATGTGCAAATATCTTTGCTCCTTCCATTTCCTGATCGTGTTTTTAAGTGTCTCCTGGATTCTGAGAATATAAGATAATGGCTAATTTATTAAAAGTACTTTTACGTGTCTCGGTCACACGTCACTTCTATAGTATTGTCAGATCTGGATATAACTCTAATAAGAAGAGATTGTAATTATTTTTAATTTGTAATTTGTAATTTTTTTGTAATTATAATTACATTTTGTAAATTATGTAATTGTGTTTAACTTCTGCCACAATTCTTGTCATTAGGTAGGCATGTCATAGTCATGGGTGGATTTCCCATTAAAAAAGTGTTGTTTGAGCAAAATTCTAGGAATAAGTGGGACAATTAAAGATATGAGACTATCAGCTTGGATATTTCGGATTCCATTCATTTGCATGTTCCTAATGAAACAGCCTGGCATTCTAAATGCTATTTTCATATGTTAATGGTGAACTTATAAGTGATTGCCAACTCAGTTTAATTATGGACTGAAGTACGCTCTCATGCTGCACATGCATATGCTTAATTGTTTTAATGGCTCGCATTAATTATTGCTCGTTCATTATGTGAATTTGGTTTAATTTGCACCGCACACTACTATATGGCCAACAATAAAAGCAACAGCAACAAAAACAACATCAGCAATCGGCACTTGAAGTGCAGCATTCGTTGTCGGTTTGCTTGCTCTGCGTTTTCGCTTCTGCTTGTGTGAAAATTGTATAATGAAAATGTCAATCAATTTTCCCACGATTTGCTGCCAAAGTGTATGGCATGTGCTTGTGCTTGTGCTCGTGCTGCAGCCACGCCCACGGCAATATACATATACACAGAGATACACAGACACACCTATACAGCGATACACCCATCCATACCCATACAGACTGTCGCACTCAATGCCAATTGCAAATTGAGTTCATCTGCTGGCGGCAAATATTGACATGACAGACATACATTTTTATTTTATTTTATTTGAATTTTTATTTCACTCTTCACTCGTTTGGCTGCTATGCTTGCTGGCCCCACTTTCTCATCATCATCATCGTCATCGTCATGTCCTTTCGCTTTTGCCTCTCTAAGCTTCTGTTGCTGTGGCTGGCGGGCAAACCCCTTAACATTTGCTTTGAGTTTGCTTTTTGGTTTTTCTTGAATGTTCATGGCATCTATGGCTATGTGAATGTGTGCGTCTGTGTGTGTGTGTGTGTACGTTTTTGGTGTGTGTGCTTGGTGTACGTGTACGTGTGTAGGTGCCAAAAATGACATATTAATTTCCAAAGGGGAAACGAAATAAAATAAATGGAGTTGTCGCTTGAAGATTAAGCTTGTAAGTCCTGGCTTGTCGTTGCTGTTGGCCGTTAAGTGCTGTGCACACACCCCCACATCACATACACACTTCCCATACACACATAGATATTTAACTACATAGCAGAAATCTAAATAAATATGATCAGGGAAATCAACGCTTTCGCAATATCTATTTCAAAAGCTGCAAAGCATTTCCGCCTGCCGTTGTTGTTGATACAAGTTAGTTGCTTGTTTTTGTTGTTGTTGTTGGGCCAACCGTCCCACCAAGTGTTGTAGTCAAATATAAATAGCACCGAGTCAGCCATACATGTGCGCATCCTGCTCATGACATTACGCCCATTGACAAAAACAACAGGGTGGGCAGCATTTACAAAACACAAATTAGCGTTTTAGTAAAATTGTTAGAATTTCAGACAATGACAAGCAATGGAAACTGAAAAGATTTATTAGATGTGATTCAAGTTGAATGGTTTTTAAATGTAAACAGTGTGCTTCAAAATATATTTTTTTGTTTATGAATGAATATGAAATGAATGACTATGAATATATTAAGTGAACGAGAGTACATGCAGGATAAGGCCAAGTTTCTATGCCGACAACGCAAAATAAACATCCCTAAGGGGGGAGGTGCTCTCTTTATTCCAAGACGTTCAAAAGTATTTTTGAAACTGGGAACTGATACGAATACCCTATCGGAAAGTTAAGCTTAAAGCTATTAATTGTGTATTTTTTTCTTCATATGCTATAAAGAGTTGCTAAGAACACGCAGCATGAAGTAGAGGCAACATTTTTAAATACTAAGCTGGTTTTTTGTACTTGTAGAAGATCTTTAAAGTTTACAGAAAATTTGCATACAAAATGATAATTTTGTTTTGCTTTATTTGTTGGATCTATGGAGAACTTATGAGGCATCTTGTTGCCACACTATAGACATATTAATTTGGTCGACTGGCTTTGTTTTCCGACACTTAAAGCGCTGAAAAACATTACGGGAATGGACTTCAGCAGATGCTGAGACCAACCACCAACATTTTTGGTGATCACTACCCAAGCTGTTTGAATTAATTCAGGCTATAAGTTGCACATTATAAGTAGGCTACCAGTTTGATTGCTTGATTATGAGTTATTGCAAAAAGGATGAACATAAAAGTGTAAACAGAATATCTAATATGATCACCCTGATGCACATCAAAGTAATTGCTTACAGATTTCATATTACGCATACGCCGCATATGTGAGGAAAAAAATATATTCAGTAGCAACGGCAAAGCAATTTGTGGCCAAAATTAATAAAATTTTGCGCGCGTTTGATGAAGTTGTTGTTGGTTTTATTGCGTTATTGCTGCTGCTGCTGCTGTTGCCGTTATTGTTGTTTTTGTGGGTTGATAATGTTGTCAGCGCGGCAAGCGAGGCCATCAATCATATTTTGACACACACATACACACACACACACACAATACACACACGATACAAAGGCCAACAAGGCATTGAGTCAATGCCATGGCTAGCCGTTCATCAGCCGCAGCTGCAGTCTGTCTTCTTCGGGCTCCTCAGCCTCTCCTGCTGCCGCGTATCTTACACGTTGCTTGTTGCCTTGTCCATGCCTCAATTGAAAAGCACTTTAAACGGATAATAACGATAAATTTTTTATTGTAATGTGTTTTGCAGTGTTTACATGCCTGCTGTGCCTTTGCAAACACACTCACACACACACCCATTTGTTTGAACAATAAAAATGGCGTAGACAGCTCATCCTCATCCTACTCCCTTGTGGAACAGAGACTGCCATTTAAGAAACAGCATGTCTTTCTATTTATGTATTTTTGGATGCTGGTACTCGAATGCATGGCAGGCTTAGAGGCGCGCCTGTGTTCCAGAGTTGCCAGGCAGCCGATGTTAGCAACGGTGACGGCAACACCGCCATCGCCATCGCTTCCAGGCTGTTGCGTTTGTTGGCAACGCTTATGGGCAACACTTAATCGGCTTCCGGGAATATTGAGGATTTAGGGCGGAAACCTATTTGTGTCAAGACAGCAAGAGCCCTGGCTTTTGTTGCTGTTGTTGTCGCTGCTAATGCTCCTCCTGTTGCTGTTGTTGTTGTTGTTAATGTTGGTAATGTTGGTTGTTGTTGTCATGGCTGCTCTTGCTGCTGCTTTTAATTTTAGGTATTTTCTTTAGAGCGCTTTTAGTCTTTTGTTTTGCGTAGCACGAAGACGCCGCCAACGACAATTTGATGCCCGCTTTTTCACTTAGCCATTCTTTAGATTTATAACAAAAGGCATTGCGCAGGCACAGCTCAAAATGAACTGAACTTCTTAGTTTTGTGTTGAGCTGACAGCCGTGCCTGCCATGGCTGCCAAACATGCCAAACGAAAACAATGAGGCCAATCCGCAAACGAGATGTTGCCAGCAACATCAGTTGCGTCAACTTCGGGCTTATGCTTATAAATACTACAAGTATATATACAAGCCGACACAAGCACACACACATACACATACACAATCACACATATGTATGTGAGTATGCATAGAGAAACATGGGCTGCAAGTACGTGCTAATGGATCAAAAGCAAATGACACAAAACATGGCAATAAACTGCGCCAAAAGTCAACGAAGAAGGCGCGCCTTATGCCTATAATGTGTATGTTTGTTGGCAAATACAGTCAGGACTCTCTTTAGTGAACAAATGTGATGGCGCTGCTAGAAGCTGCAAGAAAAGGAGCGAGTCTATTGTTCAATGAGAAAGAAAGCACATAAAAAGGTTTGTTTTATATATTATATTTATATATTATATTTTGTAAGCCGTCTTCTTTTCCTTGAGATTTGCTTAAAACAGTTTTTAATGCAATCTTCTCTTTGCAAGTTTTAATTAAATGAAATAAGTGGTGTTGCAAATTATATTTCTAAGCCTAGGATCAGAATTTTCGTTCAGTAGTAATGTGAGTGAGAAAAGAATTCTTAGGTTTTGTTATTTATTACGGTTTACACATAATATATAGTACAAGTACATATAATAAAAATAATATCAAAAGTAAAAAAAAAATTGAAAGGCTTACAATATAAGAATCATATAAGAATCTTCTTGTCCATTTGGTTAGCCACATTACGACTTATGGCCAAATGATGTTGATTTACTGATTAATTCTGTAAGATGTGCGTTGGCTCACAGATTTTATGGATTGGGGCAATTCACCTAAAATATGTTGAAGCAACTATCACATATAATATGTTAAAGTATTGTGGAAACACAGACTGCAAACGATCCAACGGACCACCACGCTGGGGAAACAATCCCATATCGAATAGTATCTGGACCAGCAGCTCATATCATAGAACCATTGGCCCGAAGTGGAACGAAATTTACACACTACTACAAAAAAGATGGAGCAAGAAGATAAGCCATAGAGTTGGAGTCACTTTAGCGGTGACAAGGGATATGGACAAACTAAGCCACCGAGAGATGGACGGTCAGATTAATTCCCGATACTTGGATACAAAGGAAACACGCGTAAGGTACTGGAGTGGTGATAGGTCTGCACCGATGGGGGTTTTAACAAGTATTGTGGAAATATTACCTGCAAAATATCATCCGTATTAAGAAAGCAAACGTCTCTCCCTAAAATTATTTTTGGTATCGACTTATTAGAAAATAACACTTAGTTATAAAAAATTGTGGAGAAATGTAGTTATGTACGTTTGAGTGATTTAAAACGGCTGCCAAATATGCTTAATTTATGCAATGTAAGGCAGGAATCTAAAATATTATTTGGCTTTAATTCCAAATTAAAGAAAGAGGATATTTTTTGTTAATAAAGCGCACATTTTCTAATGCCTTTTAATGACTATAATTTTTTTTCAACTACTTATATTTGAATTTGTTGTGAGTGAAGAATTGGGAAGTTTGTTGATTTGTAAGTGATACTTTTTGTCATTCGACTTTTATAATTATAAACTTTACATTTTTTTTAATAGTTTCGAAAATGAAGAGAAATTTATCGATCAAAACAATAAAGAGGTAGCTGCATTATTGCTGTTGCAGCCATTCATCAGGCTCATCACTTTCTTCCACCATTTTTATTGGGTTACTGTTACTCAGTATTCCCACCAATTTATATTTAAAGGAAAACCTCATAGAGTGTTATTCGTCATATGGTTGGTTGAGTGTATGTGCATGAAGTTTATGCTTAAGTACCACGCCTTATAATAATAAATGCCAACGGCGACTACTATACGGCTTTTGTTGGTACCGTTAGTTGCGCCAACGGCAATAACCGCAACAACAACAACAACAGCAGTGGCTGAGGCAACAGCAACAAGATCGCGGCAGCCTGCAGCTTTCATCCTTCGACACTTGGCCCATTGAAAAATGCTGACATTTGTTGTTGTGTGCCGGACAGGCTTGTTGCCAGCTGACTGGCCCATTGAATATACATACGAGTACGTTGATATGTATGTATGTACGAGTATATGTACTTTTTATATGTGTATGTATATGTGTATCTGTATATATATGGGCGCCTGTGTATGTCGCTGGTAATTTTCTGCTAATGGCTCTTTTGTGTGTATTTCAAAGTTGCCTCAATAAAAGGCCACTCGCTCATTTTCAGGAAATTTTTTCCTCCTTTCTGCTGCTGCTTCTTTTCTAATATTTATGATTTTTGAAATGCCAACGCGCACGAGCACTTGGTATGTTTTCATTCCTGTTGTGGCTGCTTCTGCTGTCTATTGTTGTTATTGGCATTCTTCGGGGCAGTGTGGGAGAAAGGAGCGGCGGTTCACTATTTATTTTGCTTATGCTTTTTTTTTCCTCTTGGATGTTATTAGCGGGCGCATAAATAGACAGCAAAGAATTTATTTATATAGCTTAAAGTGGATGGGAGCAAAGCTCGCTGAATAATTCTGCTAACGATATTAATGCCAAGTATTGGGGGAAATCAATAACATGGCAATTTATCAGCGCAGTCGCCTGTGGAAATGGCACACACTCGTATTAGAGCGAAAAATGCCAGCGGTCACATAAATAAGCATACAAATGAAATAAAAACACACCGCGCTGCAGTTTTCCGTGCTCACTTATCACACAAGTTGCTGGTATCGAATGAGTTTTACATGAAACATTATTCAATTGCGCATACGCAACGTTGGCCGGCGAGCAATCATTCGGTGCGATAACAAATTGAAGTGCTGCCACCAGTGAGCAGCAGCCAACACTTTGCGGCCAATATCAACGCTTAACTTGGTTAACTTTGGCGTGCTTAATTGCATGCTGAGAGCTGGCAAAATAAAATGAAATCAAGCAGCAGTTCAACGTGTTATAATGAGTAATCAATTGATGTGTGAATGCGCTTTAATTGCCGTTTGCTGCGGGAGACAATAATTTTGAAATCAAAAACATAAGTGCGCAAAATTAGTGCAGATATACTATACTGTTGGAATTTAAAAACAGAGAAAAATATAACCAAAAGTTTCCAACTAACTATTGACATGACTTGATCTTGAGGAAAGCCAAACTTTTTCGATTTTTTTCTTAAATTGCGGCGGCACAGGAAACATTACTTCCAAAAAACATAGCAATTGACAAGTTCTCTGTCACTCAAATGCTTTTAGTTAAAAAGTCAGATGTAAATAGTAAATAGTTGTTTATAGCCACGTTGTCTTCTATTGCTTTGCACCTTCCCCTGCTTCGAATCCCCTCTTGGAAGTTAGAATCGTCACGCTTTTTGAAGGGACACCCATCGTCGATTCCATAATTTTATAGAATTCAAGGTTTACTCGATTTTACTATTGTTAGCAAAAGAAGAGAATATTTGCTTTATTATAATAATGTTTGTAAGCAAGGATGAAAAATGTTTTCATGCTAAAAATCGAAGAGAAGTTGGGATGGCAGGGAAGAGAACAATGCCTCAATAGCAATATTGCTCCAACGTTTGAATTGTAAAAGAACATTTCTTAGCAAATTTACTTTTAAATCGATTAATCATCATTAATCAAGCAAAGACAGCTGATTTCTGCATAAAGGGACTGATTATTAGTTAAAGTATTCAATTAGAGTTTGTATTATAGGTAGAAAAAATTGGAAGATAGTGAAGGGTATATAGCTTTGGCACAGCCGAATATAGCTTTAATTTGGTAAATTATTAATATTTCTGCTTTTCTAAGTGTTGGGTTCTTAAAAAAATTGCCTTTCTAAGGAATGAGGCTGAGGATTAGATATTTTCATGTAAGTCATAAATATTACTCATATTATTCTTAATAAAGGTGTATGCTCAGCTTGTACACTACTTTTTTCCCCTCGATTGGCATAGATTTAAATTTATTTTTCGGTGCCAATATTAAATGCAATTTAATTGCCATTTGGGGTTTGGGATTTACATTTGAGAGCTGAAAAACGGACAATGATGGTGACAGGCTTATCAATGCGCATGATGCGCATGCAAAGCACTTTTAATTTATCACAGGAATTAATAAAAGTTTATGCATACGTGCACACGCGGTGCGACACACACACACATACACACACAAATTCTCAATCACGCTCACTGAATATTGCAAGCACGTTTCATCAGCAGCCACTTATAAAACTTTGATTATTAAAATGTAATCAAAAAATTAACTTAATTAACGGCGCAAAAGAGCGTTACAATTTTTATTGAAAACTCTCATGCTTCTGCTGTTGCTGTTGTTGCTTGAACAACAACAACGACAACAACAAAACGAGTTGATAATAAAAATCAAATATTACGTATACGTAGTGTGTGTTGGAGCTGTGATGATGACGAGGGCCATGACAAAGAGGCGGTGACAAAAGCGCAAAGCATGTGTGCAAGAATGTGTTAGTATGGGTTTATGTTATGTATGCGGGTAGGCGTGTTTCTCTCTGTGTGTGTGTGTGTGTGTGTGCGTGCGTCTCATGCATAAAAATTACATATTAAAGGATATTAGTGTGAAAATTGAAATAAAAATCAATGTAGCAGGAGCGGATGCGAGGCAGTGGCAAGCTTTAAAGGGTCACATCCAGTTGGTCCAGTGTTGTAAAGCGCGTTGGGCGCGTTTTCCCATTGCCGTGTATTGTAAGTGTTGACATAAACATTAAATTTTATATGTTGCCATGTTGTTGGCATCGTTCCAAATATACTTTGCACTTTAGTTTTCATGTTACGAATTAACGAGCGCTCTCCCCCCCTCCCATAACCCCCGCACCTTTGTGACGGCGCTCTGTCGTCGCCATCGAAGTCAACTTTTGTCGGTCATGCACGCCCCGCTGTCGATATAAATTAGTTGCGTCGCAGTCTAAGTTACGCCCACACGCACAGCCCTAAAGTAGCTGCCGGCTCGCGCCCGAAACGACAATGGGGACCTCCAGGAGTATGTGGATGTGGAGAACTACGATGCCGACGACAACATATCTTGAGGCGCGGCACGGCAGGCAATAAAACGAATTTTTACGAGCACAGTCCTGAGTGTTTGCTTTGCATGCGGCAACGGCTATGGCAATGGCAACAGCAGCCAAAGATGCCGCCTATAAAGGGAGTCGTATCTACGACAAATAGCGCCACTAAATAGGCACGGATTATAATGACACACACACGCAAATCCACACACGCACACGCACACACACACACACACTCACACAGACATGCAGGGCATAGGCGTTCGGGCCGTTAAAAGTATGCCAAACTAGCCGTGAAGCAGGCCACATTGCGAACGCAAAGTCACGAGCAATAAATGTTAGCTTTTACGAGTCTAGTACTATGGAATTGCAGTCAACTGTAGGTGGACAAAAGTCAAGCTTCTGCGAACAAATTGAACTAAATATTAATGTAATGTATGATTTATGAAATGCAAGCAACTGATGCAAAAATGAAATCTCATTTGAAATGATTTTCCAAGTCATCAATCAACGTTCATTTGAGTGATTGCTTTTGATTGGATTTCTAATTGATGGGAACTTTCATTATGGCTGTTGGAACTTTTAAAATTGTGTGAACGCTCAAGTTAGAGAATATTATTATCAATGTGTAGATAATAATGCAATAAGTGAAGCGGTCACTAAAAAAGTGACGCACTGCGTCAAAAACTTCCATTAATTATAATTTCTGAAGTATTTCAAAAAGTTACAGCTCCATGTCAGTCATTGCAATATAATATTGAAGTTCACACAATAAAGTAGTTATAGTTTTTTATTTATTTTGGTTTGCTCTATGCTTGAACTATTCAATTACCTTGTAACGAAGATCTCTCACACCATGACACAACATTTAATTTGTAGTACTACTATATGCTCGGAATGTTCGTCAATTACAAATGTCTTAAAGAACAGCTTGAGACTAAAATATTTGCGTATAATCTATACAAATCATTTTTTGTTTGTTTGGTTTTTATTTAATTTTTTTTTATTTTAATAAATACAGAATTATTAAACTTTATGTGCTTCGGATTGATTTAATTTATTGCGATTTAAGCTTCTTGCACACTTTTCACGTTCATTCTCTTATTCTTCTTCTTCTTTCAGTGTGTCTTTTAGCATCATTATATTGTAATGATTTAGCTTTAACAAATGATCTACATATTTGCAGAAATCAAAAGCATTGCGCAAAATGTCTGCACGATTGCTTTATCAGAGATTAATTTGCATAGAAACACACACATGTATTATGCATTCATAATACTAACTGTAACGTGTTCTTTCTGTGCTGTACGAATATCAATTTAGTGTTAGCTCTTTTTATGGCAAGTTTTGAATAAAATTTCGCATCAAAAGACCCGCACCAATATTTCAAACAGTGATTAAAAAACTCAAAGTATTTCAATTCAAAGCCACTGTGGAGGGGAACAAACCGACCAGTAGGAGAAAAGGCTCTCTTCCCGAGAGATATATGTATACGAACTTGGGCTGCATGTCGGCTACCGCAGAGGGCATTGAAATAGTTTTTGGTCTGGCAAGCATCAATGTCAATTGATTGCAACTCTCTGGCTCTCTGACTCGACTCAACGGGCAGCAGGAGCCCTTGAACTAGTGCTGGGGCATCTGCCCCAGCCCATGGTGTTTTGTATTTGGGCATCAAGCGCACAAATTGTGGGCTGGCTATGTGGTATAATGCCATTTCATTTCAAAACAAGCCAAGCGTATGACTGCGCGTTCAAAACAGTGCGCTGATTTCCTTTTCTACATTTTTGTATGCGCTGCATGCTGCGCCATGGGAGGCCTAAATAATTGAGCAGTTAATCGCACAGAATTGCTTGCATAGAAAAATTTACAGGACTGCTGTACCTCCTCCTCCCCTTTGCCATGCACACCAATATGCGATATCTTTATTTCTCTTCGGTATTGCCCGAAGTTTTGTACTGCTGTCACGGCCAGAAACAGGACCAGTCACGAATGGCACGGCCATTGATTGAATTCACATTTGCCTACCACTAGGGCCATGCATATCACAGTATATATAGTTGTGGGGAGAAATGTGTGTATATGTGGTTGGGTGTGGCTATTATGTGCGAGCAATTGATTGCGTGATTATTGAATTATGCAAATGTCTAATGGCAATATGCATAGTAAATGCTTTTGTTCAGCTGTGCGTCTTGCATGTGACAAATAGTTGGACTATTCATAGAATTGTTGATGACTAAGCCCTATACAAAGGGCTCGGATACTTGACAAATTTGTTGAAATCATGATAACGATAAGTTCAGCACAGCCAATTTGTTATAAACTTCATGGGCAATTGTGCGTGATAAGTAAATAGTTAGAAAGTAGAGAGAAAGAGAAGAAGAAAACTTACTTCCAGCTCTCTTGCACTGATTAAAACTTATTTCTAGTGTTGTTGAAAGTTCCGTGGACATTTGGAAAGGGTATAAGTTTTAATAATAAACCGAAATTTAACAAGAGAGAACGCTACAGTCGAGCAAGCCCGACAGTAAAATACCCTGTAACCTCCACAAAAAGGAAAAATTAAAAAAAAAAAATTTTTTAAAAATTAAAAATTTTAAAAAAATGAATGAATTAATTAATTAAAATTAATTAATTAAATTAAATTAGAATACATGTTTATGCTCAGTTTTAACAGCATACATTTACATCACGTACCTATGCGTGTTCATATGCGTGTACTTATGTATGCAGCACAAAGTTGAACAAAAGCAGCAACAACAACATCAGCTGCGGGCAGCGCTGCAGGCAGTGCTGCAGGCAGCGCATGAGCAGCGATTTTACTTATGGCTATAACTTTCTTCAGAATTGACCTATCATGATGAAATTTGGCACACGGACACATTAGTACTAACCTTGATACCAATTTTGGTTATCCTAGCTCTTGTACTTACTGAGATCCTTGCGCTCATACAGACAGACGGACAGACAGACAGACAGACAGACGGACATGGCTATATCGACTCATCTTGTCATCCTGATCCTGTGGGGTCTGCCACGCCTCTTTCTGCCTGTTACATACATTCGCACAAAACTAGCATACCCTTTCACCCTTTGGGTACAGGGTATAAAAATAACAGTTAACAGTCGGACCAAAATATTGCCCAGAATAGAGTTTAGCTTTAGTCATTTTCTGTAGCAGTTTTAGTAGCACATTATTCTTATTGCTTTACGCTAAGGTATACTTAGTTGGAAAGATTGAATTTATCTGGAAACAGAAAAAAAATGAGAATGTGCAATGCTCTGTCCGCTGCTGTGTTATGTGCACTCCAAAAGCCGACTAGAGACACCCGCTAGGCACTACCATGAGGGCATTGACCAGCGACCAACGTTTGTGTCCTTCCAAACCCTAAAACAACAGTTCTTCAAACGACAAACAAACATGGAAGACCGCCAGCACAGCATTTCAGACTCTAAACAACACACATACGAGTACCGTGGCTCACAGCTGGGTTTGTGCAGGAGCAAAAAAAAAAAGCTCAATGTAAAGGATATTGAAAAAAATCCAATGATGATTATTGGATCAATATTAAGTTATTTTTAGCTGCTTTTCTGTTTTCTCCTTGTATTTGTATTTTTGTTTGTATTTGTTTGTTTGATGATCAGTAATTGAAACAGACCGAATAGACTTAAAAGTTACAACTATTTGTCTGTCTGTCTGTATACATGGTGTTATTTATTTGAATTGAATATTTGAACTCCAGAGGAAAGAGCCATTCGGATTACTCTAACAAGTGCCTTTAGTGGCAAACAATCTTTTCGTCCTTCTTCCTTTGGCTGCCAAATCTTAACTACAACTCCATTTTCTGCCACACTCCATATAATTACAATTACTAAACTACTTTTGCTCTAACTTCTATCACCATGGTGATCCTTGTAAGGAGACCCTGTAACGTATGTCGTCCTTACACAGTGTTTCGAATTAAGCTTTAATATTTAGTACATATTTCCACAATTCTGTTGGCCAACAGCTCTTAGTCGAATATTTGTTCGTGTTCGTATATGAAGCGTTTGATGTTGCCTGTACTTTAGTCAGTTAGGATGGAACGAAAATAATTTGTTTTCGACGAACCATTCGCCCATTATCGCGAAATTTAGGAACTCCACGAAAGAAACCGTCTTTATACAATTCCGTTTTGTAAAAAGGCGAAACAACGCAAAGAAAGCAGAGAGATTAACTATCTGCGACAGCGGAAAAACGTCCAAGAAGACGACGAGATCGATAACTTGGATATCTGAGTCAAGCCGTTTATTTTCCTCTTTATATAAACAACTCTTATTTAAAATACTTATTATTCACGCAATTAAATTCTATGTACATGTACTACTAATTATTTAAGTCGCTAATTTTAGTTTATCTGCCTTTAAAATGGTGGATGGTATTGAGAAATTCTTTAGCTAGGAAAGGGGTGGGGGATATACAATAAAAAATAAACGGAAGTGCCTACATAATCAAGATTGGTCAATGTGGGGGCTGTAGTGGGCCGCTTTTCGTTTGAACGATTTTTTTTTATTTTTTTTTTATACTCTGTACATGAAATGTACAAGAGTATATTAGGTTTGCGGGAGCTGAAAAATGTAACAGGCAGAAGGAGGCGTGGCAGACCCCACAAAGTATATATATTCTTGATCAGCATGACGAGACGAGTCGATCTAGCCCTGTCTGTCTGTCTGTCCGTCTGTCCGTCTGTCCGTCCGTATGAACACCTGGATCTCAGAGACTATAAGAGATAGAGACACCAAATTTTGCACAAAGATGCGTTATGTGTGTATTCTATACGAGTTTGTTTTATTTTTTTGATTTTCCCCTCCACTTCCCCCCTATGGGGGTTTTCCCGATTTTCCATTCGTATAATCGCCTATATCTCGGAGACTATAAGACCTAGGAACACAAAATTTTAGTCCCAGATGCCTTATGTGAATACGCAGAAAATGTATATTTTGGAATTCCCCTCCCTCCCCCCTCTACCCCGCAAATCGTAACTCCCGTAATTCTTGGAATTCCGAACTAAAATTTTGGAAATACCCCCAGTTGGTTATTATGTGTCCGTATGCCAAATTTCATTATGATAGACCGATTTAACAAGAAGTTATAGCCATAAATATATTTGCTGATGCAGCGCTGCTGCAGCGCTGCTCAAGCGCTGCCCGCGGCTGTTGTTGATGTTGCTGTTTGGTTGACTGCGAAAATGCTTACACAGACACGAATAGATGCGCATAGGCATACATACACTCACACAGACGCAATTGCTATGTAAATGTGGAATTATAAACCCTTTACGTGAGTTCGAATACCGAGAGAGGTAAAATCGATCAATTTTTTTTTTTTATTTTCTTAATTTTTTATACCCTGTACCCAAAGGGTACAGGGTACCCAAAGGGTACAAGGGTATATTAGTTTTGTGCGAGTGCACATGGAACACACAGAAGGAGGCTTGGTAGACCCCACAAAGTATATATATTCTTGATCAGCATGACAAGCCGAGTCGATATAGCCATGTCCGTCTGACCGTCTGTCTGTCCGTCTGTCTGTCTGTATGAACGCAAGGATCTCCGAAAGTATAAGAGCTAGAATAACCAAACTTGGTAAACAGATTCTCCTAAGACCGAGAAAGGACGAGTTTGTTCATTTTTTCTGATCCACCCCCCCACTCCCCCCCTATTACTGATTTTTTATAACTCCCGTAATTCTTAGAATTTTAAACTAAAATTTGGTAGTCACATTAGGTTAGTAATTATTTATCCATATACCAAGTTTCATTATGATAGAATGATCGGAAAGAAAGTTATAGCCATATAACCAGGCCCAATGCACACATACATACATATGTACAAGTACACAAACACGCATAAGGCACGATTCTGATGTAAATGTATGTATGCATGCATGGAATATTTTATATTTAATTAGTTAATATTTAGTTAATTAATTAAATTAATTTAGTTAATTAATTTAATTAAATTAATTAATTAATTTAATTACTTTTTGTGGGGTGGTACAGGGTATTTAAGAGTTGAGCCTGCTCGACTTTAGCATTCCTTTCTTGTTTTATTTTCTATAATTATTGTAAACATATGTACAGAGTATTTCAAAGTCGGGACACCCGACTTTAGCTTTTTTACTTGTTTCTTCTTAAATTTATCAGCGTAGAAGTATGAAACGCCAACTATTAATTGTGTGGCGAAAATAGGTATAAATTTACGTTGGTTTATTTTTGGCTAAGCAAGCTTTAAGATAGGAAAAAAAATAAATTTGAGACATAATTATTTATTTAAACTCCCCCAAGTTAGGCATCGGAGTAAATATATATCTGTCGAAACTGTCACTTGCTGCAGGAATGATAGTTGGCAACAGTGGGAGCTCGGCTCGGCTGATTGTTAGAAAGAAACCGCGCCAAGTTTTATTTCTGATAAAGTCAGTACTAGAAAATTAAATACACATAAAGTAAAATAAAATTAACTAAGGTGTTAATTGTTGGCATTTATTAGTTTGAATAAAAGGAACGTAGGTGTTTATTGGTTGAATTCATAAGGCGAACTGCGCGCGATTTTCACATACAATCGACGCGCATCTTATCGATAGATTACAATATATATCAAACTTAGTATGACAGGGCTGCTTAGTGCAAATTCAAATTAACTGACATTTATGTTGCTTATAATTCCAAATATTTCAACATTAATTACGTTACATTAAATACCTGCAAAAATATTCATTTGTGCCTTATTTAACCCAAATTTGAGTGGCTTAAATTGGATTGGCAGAAGTCGCGCATTTAAATCGACTTTTAATTGCCATCGGACGTTTTTCTAGCCGCAATAGCTCGGGACATTATTGTTCAAGTCTCGGCGAAGTGGTCTGTCATCGAGGTGCTTTTCCCCTCTGGGTGACTATTGTCTTTTGGTTCCGTCCCATGAAATTGCAGATTGCAAGCGGATTTAGCATTTAGCATTTAGCGGATTGCTATTAGGATTTAGCACCTTTGCTTAAGCTTAATACAAATAACAAGTCCATAGCTTAAGTTTAGCAGAGGAGCAAACAAGAGAAGAGGGAGAGAAAAAGAAACCAGACATACTATGAAAGCTTTTAGTTAGCTTTAGTTAGTTGCGGAAAAGATTACATAATCTTTCAATGGTCTAAGTGATGCACTTCAATCATGTTCAAATAATGCTTTAATTTGTGAATTTACATATCGATGTGCAAGCTGGCAAAAACATAATTTTAACAAGAGAGAACGCTACAGTCGAGCAAGCCCGACAGTGTAATACCCTGTACCCAGGTAAACTTCCGTCACTGAGTTATATGCGCCCATAGCAGCAGCAAAAAGAGGAAGAAGAAGAGCGAACTTGTTGCTGCAGTTTGGATGGGTTGTACTGGCGAGAATTTGTTTCGCTAATAACTTATCTTAGAATTGACCGAATTGAATAAAATTTTGAACAACAGTAGACAATTATATATAAATTATGTGTGCAAAGTTTGGAATGTTTGAAATGTGGACGCTATTGACGAAATTCTGTAGCGGGGGAAGGGGGGGAAAATTAAAAAAAAAAAAATAAACTCGTCCTTACTCGGACCTAGGAGAATCTGGATGCCAACTTTGGTTATTCTAGCTTTTATAGTTTCTGAGATCCTCGCGTTCATCCAGACGGACAGACGGACGGACAGACGGACGGACAGACGGACATGTCTAGATCGATTTCTCTCGTCATGCTGATCAAGAATATATATACTTTATGGGGTCGGAGATGCTTCCTTCTGTATGTTACATACTTTGCACAAACCTAATATACCCTGTTTACCCTACGGGTACAGGGTATAAAAATTATGAATTTTTTTTGTTACCCATTTTATTTGAACATGAAGTGAAGGCAAATCAAATCATATAGCCTATACTCCCCGTTTGAATTAGTACTTATAAGTTTGTACAACATTATTTAGCTTATCGTGCGAGAGCAGAGCAAACACCTGTTTACGACACCAGAACAACAACATTGCAAATTACTCCTCTACAGCTTACCCCCGTCTCGTCTACACCCGAAAGATCTTTCGCCGTGGGATGCAGCAAACTGTAAGTGTTTTATTATTATTTTTTCCCCTTTCTATAAAGTTTAACATGTGTTAGTTTACGCCAACTGGGGAACCCATGCATACCCTTAGGTGCGTCAAAAAGCGAGGAAGCCCGTCTGCCTGTCTGTATACACTATCTTTTCTTCAGTCTGTCGTCTGCTGTCCACTTTCCATAGAATCATACCTCACTATCCCCAAATCCCCATAAATCCTTTCTATAAGTACGCGAATTCTTTTTAAAAATACGATTATTATAGCACGGAGAAGTAATTGTCTTGCCGGCGAGCATGCAGCCGAGGAGCAAGCCCGTACTCCGTCTAATGACATACGTCCATCCGCTTCCATACCTGAGAAGGTATGCCCAACCGTTGCACGTTACAGGGCAGCCGTTTCTAAAATCCAGGTGGACGTACAGATAAACAGACAGTCGGATGGACGTTTGGACATGTCTATATCGATTTTTGTCAAACTGATGACGAATATTTATACCATATGCGGTCAACGATGTTTTCGTCTGCCTCTTACAAAGTTTTCACAAACTTATACCAGTCTTCCCCCTTTGGGTGTAGGGAATAAAGAGGGAGACTTTGATAAATGATTGCATCTGCTGCAACAAAATCGTATTAGATAGTACAGGTTTCTTAATTAAAATGTATCCGATTTAATCTGGTTTACATATTTGAAGCTGACACAAGGAAAAATGTATTTATTTTAACGAGTAATTAAGAATACCATTTTGAAGCAAATTAATTACATGGTAGGCTTTCGAATTTATTCAGAATTTTATTCTTAATGTTATAAATATTATTATTAATACGAAGTTGCTTGCATTATTCATGTAATTAGTACATTTCGTTGTGTAGTACATAAAATTTGTATGAAAGCTAATTAGCTGACTAAGTATATGAGCATGATAACGTGGTAGATAGATTGTAGACAACTCAATGTTTTAAAATAACACAATATTTTTAGCTTAAGTATAAGGCACAACAATTCGTTGAATATGTGACATCCGGAACCTTAGTCTAATATATTGTACACTCAATACTACGACTACAAGGACTACCCTTAGAACCTAATAAAATCATAAGCGATATTTATGACCACGGTGACAAGTTGGCGCTCAGCCCTTCTTGAACTTGATCAGCAAAATGGTGAGTACGAGGAAGACAACAACCCACGCTGAAATGGAAATGAAACCATAATAGACCGTAGGATAACTCATGTCCCAGCCGCGTTGCAGAATAGAGCGCAATGATTCCGTTGGCTTGGTCAGCGGCAAGAACAATGTGATAGACTGCAACAATGGATACATGCCCTCAATGGGCCAGATAATGCCACAAAGCATGACAATTGGCAGAAATGAGCCCATGGCCACATAAGTGGCTGTGCGCTCCGTATCCACAGCGCACGAGATCACGAAACCAAAACACATGCCGCACAACCCATTGAGTATGCAGAGTGCGACCACAAGCCACACGTTGCCCACGAGTGTCAGCTCAAAGAAGTAGAAGCTCACAATGAGGACAAAGGACGTTTGGCTGAACATCACGGTGAACTGTGTAACAACTTGGGAAAGCAGGATCTCGGTACCCGTAATGCCAGCGACCAGACAACGCTCCAACATGCCCTCATTTCTCTCAATCAACATGGCGCCAGATGTAATGGCCACCGACAAGAAGAATATGATGGTCAAGATAACGCCCGGTGCCGCAAAGTCTGTGAAATTGGGATTGCGATAACCATAGATGGGCTCTTTAAAGTCGGTGGGCACTGTTCCTATTTTCGGATTCACATCGCACTCCGCCAGAATAACCTGCACGAAGTCCAGGAATGTGTATTGTAAGTCGCGGTACATAAGAGTGGAAATTTGTTGATCTGTAATGCAGAAAAGAAAAATTAATTCAGAGAACGAATGAGCGAACTGAGTTCATAAAAGAGGTAGATCTATAAAAGATTCATCTATGGAAACGTTGATTTCTATATTGCACTAAACTAATATATACTAGTATGTATGTTCATATTGTAGGGATTGGGATTTTTGTAAAGGCGAGAGTATTTGCTTAGTCGAAAAATGTAATTGAAATATGACTTATTGCTTATTAATTAATAAACCATTTAATAAATAATTGACAGGCCTTTAATAAAAACAAGAGTGCATCCACTAAGCAACGTCTATTCCAGTTTTGGTGGAGTCACTAACTTGTTTACTTTTTCATGTCCAAAAATAAGTACATATAAGCATGTGTGTGTTAAGCTCCACGTGTTCTCTTTTATTTATAGGCCTTTGAATTAATGGTATATTGTTTATTTTTATTATGAAGATGACTTCTGCCGAGGAGTTTTTAAGTTAGTTTACAACAGTTGTCCCTGCTTGTATATTTTATTCTCATTTAGTTAATAAGCAAATTACTTCAACTTCCAACAGAATGGAGAATTGAGAAATTGAACTAAATTACTTCCAAGCAAGTTAAAAATGTTTTAAAATCACTTGAAGCCATTGAAGAGATTTCACTCAGAAATGATTTTTGCATTAAATGCCTAGTTATACTCTGTATTTTAATTTAAGTTTTTATGAATGATGCTACTTACTTGTCCAGTCCATTCTGATGCCCAAATCGGACTCTTCGATAGTGTCGTTTTCTGCATATCGACCCATTTCAGTGCGCTCTACCAGAGCTGAGGTGTAGTTGGGTTGGAAGACCAGAGCAGCCCAAGCGCGGCCACGTCGCACTTCGTCATAGGCCGCCTCATCATCCGCCATATAGTTCTGTGTACATAAACGAAAGAAAATGAATGTTAAAACATTTTCGTGTGAGCTTGAATGATGATACATAACAATGACTTTAGCAGGCTGCAAATGCCAACAGTCAATCAAATGCCCATTCAATTAGCTTAAAAAGTCATTGCACCTGCCTTGAATGAATTCTCTCTGTCGTTATCTGGGCTATACAAGTACAATGTGCCTGATTTGTTTGTTTGCTTGCGTTGCTGTTGTTTCTGTTGTTATTGTTGCTATTGTTGTTGTTGTTGTTGTTGTTGTTGCGCAATTAAAAGCGCTGCTGAATTATTGAGAAACGCATGTCAATGTAATGCCGCCTACCCCCGCAGACACAAACTGTGAATTGTATCTTGTAACTTATAGATATATACGCATTTACAGAGCTCTCTCTTCGCCTATTGTTGCTGTCGCTCATTGTCTGTCTCGCTTCATTTCCTGTCGCATTGTTTGTTGGTTTGGCTGTCTGTGTTCGTGTGTTTGTAGTAAATGTTGGCGTTGTTACAACAATAAAAGTAACTCCATGTAATTAATGTGCGTACTTTGCGCAAAACGATAAATTCAACGCCAAACAACAAAAGCTCAAGCAACAACAACAACATCATCATCAGCAGCAGCACCAACAGCGACAGCGACAACAACGTCAGCAGACAAGAGACAACAAAATATGCATTGCCTACTTTTGTGCGCCACAACTGCGACAGAGGCTGCCTGCTTTTGTCAACAATATGTTTATTTTATCTTTTACAATTTCATTGCGTGCATTTTTTGCCTCGCCCTGTCTTGTCCGTTAATGTTTTTGCTGCTTTCTTCATTTTTGTTTATGTTTTTTTCTTTGTGCGTATTTCGCAAACATAAATAATGAAGTACAAGCCGCATGTAAGCTTTGCAACTACCCTAGTAAGTAAGTGGCGAAGTAGTGTTGCGCGGTCCATGTCATAAGACTGTTATGAACTAGTTCCCTTTTTTTGAACTGATATGAATATATTTTAAAATTATAATCAACAATAAAGATACTTGCTTTGTGTTTCGATTATCATTGAGGGATGGGAAGTTTATAAATAGTTGCTATGATTTTTCCGTTAAATGATGCATATCCATGTATCGATATACCGCTTTAAAGACTGACTTATTTCAGAGAGTTAACAATTTGAATAGAGTTTCATTTCGATGTTTGTGAGCTTTAATTCATATCTATTAACTCAGTGTATTTACACAAATTTTGTTTAAAGAATATGTGGACCTGTAATTTTCCATTCGCTGGAGGCACAAAGCTGCTGTAAAATATTTCAAATATTCAATTCAAATGGTATCGCTCTAACTGTCCGTTGTACAATGGCTGGAATAAACATGGCCCAACTAATTTTCCAGCATTTGCGCATACACTTGTGCATGCGTGCGTGCGTGTACAACAGAAAGTGCCCATACATTGATTAAGTTTGTTTTTGGCAACAACAAACCGAACAACTAAAACTACATACTACTTGTATACTATAGTATATAGAATAACAACTTTGCTAAAGTTTCTCTGGCACAACTTACATACTTCATAGACTTTGGGGGGCAGAATCAGGCGAGCAAGCGGTGTAGGATGTTTCAACTAATGCCATTGCCAGAGCCACACGAACAGCAACAGCAACAACAAACGCCGAATGATTGCCTACAGTGTAAATGGTAATGGCTCTGCTGCTGCGTGTATTGGCATTTGTATTTCGGCTCAACTTCAAGCCATTTTGTGGCTTCGAACAAGGCGCATTTAAAGCCCCGAGGCTCATGGGTAGATGGCGGAGAAAAAAGGATACAGGCGTGAATTTACGCAATTGCCCCATTAATGTTGAGACAAATGAAGTCATTCACGACCACACGCGTGTGTGTGTGTGTATAAGTGTGTACGAGTGGGTTTGTTGCCGTGTGGTTATACGCCCGGCATTAAATGGTTTGACAGGCTTCATTAGCTTCATTGCTGCCGAGTTTATAAATATCAATTAGAGTTGAATGCGAGAGCATGGCGCACAAATGTCTGCCACAAATCACAACCAAATAACTCAAGGCACAAGCAATCAAATCAAAGTATAGAAAAGTTGCCCACTCACATTACATGTTGAAACATTCATTGATGTTTCAGATAAAGTTTTCTACGGCCACAATAAGTGCACAAATAAACTCAAGTTGAAAGATAGAATGCGGCCCATTTCTGTTACCTCAATAGTTTAGCTTTCCTTAATTTTTTATTGTTTTACTTTTGTTCCATATGTGGGTCGATTGAAGGTAGTCATTATTGACGACAAAACTAGAGCTCTAGGTCTCTGCAAAATAAATGCATATATACGTATGAATAAGTTCGTAATCATATGTTTGGCTTTATATAAATATATTTTTTAATTATAATAAATATACTAAGTGTATACTAGTATATAAAGAATAGATTCAATATAGCTATATAAAATTCAATTCTATACATCAATATTTAAAAGGCAATCTTCAAAAGAAACAGAACGT
Organism: Scaptodrosophila lebanonensis; assembly: GCF_003285725.1. Taxonomy (NCBI): domain Eukaryota; kingdom Metazoa; phylum Arthropoda; class Insecta; order Diptera; family Drosophilidae; genus Scaptodrosophila; species Scaptodrosophila lebanonensis. Next base: position 2,499,330 of record NW_022060558.1, read on the forward strand.
AAGACAGTTTATTATTAGAAAAGAGAAATATTCGCTACAAATATATGGAATTAAGATTAAGCAGATTAAGTGTTGCTCAATTGAAAATTCTCAGGAAAATATGCGATGCCCCCTGGTACATGCGCTCCAGAGATATCGAAAGGGACTTATGTGTTGCCAAGGAGAAGCACCTCGGCAGTCACCCTAACGCACTAACCAGGCGGTAGCTGTACAGATCCAGGAAGAGAAGACTAAAGAAGTATCATCCGAAGGACCTCTATTTAATCTATTTCATTTAAAAATATTGCAAGCATTGCATTGTATATTTATATTGATTTAAGTTTGTTTTTTAGATGTTAGCTTGCAAAAATTGGCCAACGATTTGCTAGTGTGGCAATGAATCGATCGAAAAGCTTTCACTATAAGTTGATTGGTATTTACGTGCAGTTCGTGAGTTTTGTATTAATTGAATTTTACTTTCTACAAAACAGTGCTTTCAATGCTGATATGATTTGATTCTTCTATATTTTACTCATATATGTACGTATATTTATTCTTGAATAGGCGCTGGAATGAATGCAAGTATTTTTCTTAATTAAAATGATAAACCTTAAATCCTTTAAATAATGAATGAATCAAGTCTGGCGCTTATGTAACGTCGCAGCTTGTAAAGTGCAGGCAACTGCCGAACAATGTAGTCACTCTATTCAACTGCAACAATTTTGCTGCACTGTGGTTAACCAACCATAGAAGCTCAAAAGTTGCTCAGTTGCCTATAAAATTGTCGCTCGGCCATGCCCAACCACTTCGAGCAGCAGCAGCAGCATAAAAGCTCTGGGTTATGCCTAATGAGCGCGTGCCACGCCACAACAACGGCGATGGCCGTAAGAACGGTAAACGCGCGAGCGTTGTCACGCCTAATGAACTTTTAATTAAAAGTAAGCCACCACAACCAGTAGAATAACAACAACAACAACAACAAAAAACAGCGCTGCTAACAGCTACAATAAAGGCAAAAACAACGCCCAAAGCTGACCACAATACGTTTTCAATTTGCACATAAATTAAAAAGCGAACCCTTTTTCGACTTGCCCCAAAAATTATTATAGCAGCCTTTTAGGCAGCGCCAACAAATTCGCTTTGGGGTAAGCAACATAGGCTGGGTTTTGCACCCTGCAAACGTTTCCAGCGAATGTATGTAGCTAACAGTAGAAAGTATTAAATATAAAGCAACTGAGGCAGAAAGCGCAAAGATCTGAACTATAACTGAGGATGAATAAATCAAATTTAATGAAATAATTTCTGTTACTTACTTTGTTGTACAAAAAACATTTTCTTAGTAAGGGTAAACAATATTCGTCTTTAAAAATACCAAGCACCGTTTGTCTGGTTTATATAGATTGAGATGAAAGTTTTTAGGAAACAATTCTTTGCAGTTGAGTTATGGGCTTTATAGGAATGTTTAATGTATTCTAGAATATCAATTATAGAAACCGATTCTGACTTTTGGTTAGATAATTTTAGTGAAATAATGTCTGTAACGTATTTTGTCGTAACAGAAAATATTCAGAGAATGAAAAATTATATGTATGTTTAGATAAAAGTCTTTAGGAAACAATTCCTTCAGTTGGGTTATGGGCTTTTTATGAATATTTTATATAGTATTTTAGAATATTATTTATAAAAATTTGCTGTTTGCTTGGGACATATTTTCTTCTTTCAGCAATAGCCGTTATAACACTATATAATAATATAATATTGAAATGAAGATTTCTTATGTTTCTCTGTTTTTAAATCGAGCTTGTTTGAAAGTTTTTGAGTTAAATGCTATCAAAAATTGCGTGAAGGGTATACTTTAGTCGACCATGTGTTGTATAAACACATTCTTTACTATTGCTTAAGTTGCCGTCGCCGGCGAGGCTTTGAAACTTTGAGCAAAGACGGCCGCAAGCCTTTTTAGGCAAAATAAAAAACCAAAGGGAAACGGTAGCGTCGAGGCCAAAAACAAAAGCCAATTTTTATATCATTAAGATGACGTTACAATATGCGTTTGATCTAGGCAAAGACAAAACGCTCGCTCGGAGTATAGGAAAAGGAAGCTGCCGTAGTGGCTTTTGTATTTTTACGGCTGTCATCAAAGCTGCCACAAAAGGCCAAAAGCTGATGCGCTTTTCACTTGTTCGCTCTTTCAATTTTCGTTTTTGTGGCCTGCGGTGTAAATATACATACATAACTGTTGTTGCTGCTGTCAGTGGAAAAAAGCAGTACTGAGAAAATGAAAGGCTGCTATTGAGAAAAACCCAAAGCGCCAAAACGCCAAGCGTCAATAACGACAACCAACAACAAACAACAACGAAAAGCTGACCAGAAAAGACGAAGAAACGGAAAGCGGCAACAAAATTCAAATTTCAAAGTCCGTCGCCCTCAGCGCTTCATTTGAGTAAGTAAAGTGGAAGTGGAGGTTTCCAGGATTTCGCAGTTGGCAGCGTGCTGATGCCACGTTGATATGCTGTTCATTGACCAAAATTAACTTTACCAAGTAGCCAAGGTAAGATACAATAAAACTCAGTAAGCAAAAAAGAGATGAAGGCAGATGAAGCTCAGAGGAGATAAGCAAGTGGGTGCGTGCCACAGTACTTTTTGCTCTTTTTTCTTTTTTTTTGTATCTTATTTTACATTTACACAAATTAAGGACAATGGAGCAACGGTGGTGGCCTCGTATTTGGTTGGGAAAGTTCAGCTGTTTTTCTACCATTATTGAAAATACAAGTTTCACCTTCTTGTTGTTACTCATTTGACTGTTGAGATATGCCTCGTGTTATTCAATATTTAATTGTTATTGTATTCGTTGCACAAAGTTCAAATGAAACAATGTAAACAATTTTAATAATACAACAAGGCTGCTGGTTAAGGCCTGGCATGATTTCCACTAGCAAATAATAAACTCAATTTACAGATTATCACAAAAAGTTGTCTTTAATTAATATGGTTTAAAAGATAATTCAAAAGCTGTCATTGAAATTTTCATCTGTCATAATGCCAATTTATATTAAATGAACATTTAAACTATCAATAATTAAGGCAAAAGAAAATATGAAAAAAAACTAATGTTCATTTCAGGTGGAGTCTATTTTGTGGAATAGACGTACCTATATTTGTATAGTTATATATAGTATATTGTCGATTTTATACAGCCATTTGACAAATATTCTGCTCAAATTGACAAGCAAAGAGAAAGAATGAGTTCCTTTCTATTCAAATTTATTCTAGTAGCTTTCATAAAATGAACTTTATTTTAGGAAAAGTGGCCACTTTTAAAATGTAATACAAGGACTTTCATGCTCTTATTTTGATCTACTTTTTTACAGTCGTTAGAAGAGCTAATAGAAAATTTATGAAAATTTAACATCGGCACAGCAGCACGAAGAGCTTTAGTCTCAACTCGTAGTCTCAACCTCATTGCTCAAACTGCTGACCAAATTAGCCAACACAAGAGGCTTTTGTTTTTGAAGCGTAATTTGCAATAAATTGCCACGAGGGTCCACTGGCAACAACATCCGGCAAACTGTGCATCTTTCAACTATTTTTAGTCCGAAAGCAAGTAAATTTATTGATGATCTCGACCGTAGCTCCTGCTCGGCCCTGCTCGGTTAACCCCCGCCCACCCATCACCATGTTCCATGATGCGTTTCTGGTATTTTGGACGATAGATAAGCAGCTGTAATTTGTGTTCGCCAACAGCCAAAGACAAAGCCAAGTCGATAAAGAGAAGGGTGTGTGTGTGTGTGTGTGTGTATGTATCTATATGTGTGTGTGCATGTGTGATTTAGATTTGTGGAGCAGGAGCATGAGCAAGCAATGCCTTCACGCGTGTGTGTGCGAGCAGTAGATTGAAGAGAAGGCACAACTATGTAGCTGGCACACATCCCTCCCCTTTTCCGACTGCTGTCCACACAAATTGAAATAAATTACACGAATGCCTTGCAGGGTCAAAACTGACAGACTAGGTGCCCAGTTGGCCAGTCGGCCAGCTGGCCAGCTGGGCGTACGGCCTTGAATAGACAGCATCAATGGGCGTTGTAAGCTCACACCATGCCCCACAATTTAGAACGGCATCCCGTTTGGCAGGCCTGAACAGCCAATGACGGTGTAAGTAATTTACATTATGCAACTATGGCCAATACTGCACTTACCACAACCATACTCTTGTTCCTGACCAGCATATCGATATAACGACAGCTCAGCATGCTCTGATGACATCCTCTGGCCACTGGACAGAACTGTTCCTCGACCATTTCCTTGGACATCTCGTGATTGGACACGGCAATTTTTAGGCCGGTTGGGTCATGACCGATTGCATAGCAGAAAAGCAATATTTGTACCACAGGCAGACCAACTATGAACAACATGATGCTAAAATGGAAAAGAATCAAGTAACAAGTACATATTAGTGAATTGTTGTAAGTTGTTCTTGTTTTTACAAAGACTTGTCTTACAACGAAATACAAATCAATTAATTGGCTTTTGTTGGCTACTACAAACACCAACTGCATTTTTACTTTCGAATTAAATAAAACATTATTTGCATTAATTTCTTGTCTTTATGCAAGTGTATTTGAAGTCAATCAATTTGGGATGACACCTGTTTTTGGCAACATCAGTTAATAATAGTAAGCAACAATAGATTTATTAAAATTTCTTTTTTCATATTAGATGCCAAATGTAAAGTAAATATTGTTTTAAAAATATATACAAGTATCTCCCATACATTTACGCATTTACACGATGTACGAGCCAAATCTCCCAAAATCACTTTCTAATTGCGTCTTGCACACACAATCGGTATTCATTAAGGAAAAAGATAGGTTCGCAACTTTTTTTCAATATCTTCGAAAAAAAACTTACCCCACATTTCGCATCATCCATAGAAAGTTTTTCCAGATGAGCGCGTGCAAATGATGCTTCTGCATGACTTGCAAGTTATACCAGAACGATGTGGGTGTTTCGTCTGCTGGTGGCAACGGTGGTGCTGCGGGTGCGGTGGTGGTTATCGGATCACGGGCAGCCGAAGACATAGAGATGTTATCACCAAATTCACCTGAGATCTCGGCAGCGTGCTGTTCGTCGGAGATGTCCAGAGCAGGGTTTGAAATGGCCGGCACAGTGACTTGCTCAACAATCTCTTGGGCAATCGAACTGCGACGCCTTTTGCCCATATTTTGCATAACGGAAAGTTTCAGGAATACATCCTCGAGGGAGTCTGCATTGTATTGCTGACGCAAAAAGTGCGGAGATTCCTCGGCAAGCATTTTGCCGCCACGCAGCAAACCAATCTGAAAGGTACAGAGTGGAAAGGATTAGATTGCATGTAACTCGTATTTATTATGTTGTTGAAATTGATTTGAAGTGCGTGCGTGCGTGCGCGAAGAAAGTGTCAGCAAGTCAATTAAACTTTTGACTTTGATGATGGGTACATACAATACACTTTCTATTAGATAGCTGCTGAAAGTTTCGTTAGACTTCAACTTCCACTTCGCCTTCGACTTGTGCTTACACAAACATTGTGCAAAAGTTTGCGCTTTTTGGTCAACGGACAAAATTATGCACATCCGGTTTTGTCGGCCATGTCGCAAGCGCCATCGATGTCGTCGCAAAGTTTTATTGACTGTTCTTGCCGTCATTGCCCCCCAAAAGCTAAACTTCTCTCTGACTTCATTGTTTTGTCTATCAGTTTAGCCCAACATTGTCTAATCCCTTGTCGCTGCCTTCGACTCCGGCTTTGCTGCAGAAACGTGCGGAAATTAACTTAATTGATTTCTGTGCCAAAGCACATGACCAGGCATGCCGAACAACATATTAAGCGTCTATGCCAAAAACTTTTTGCTTTCACAAAACTTGTTCAACGATGTCTTCATCGTCGTCGTCATCGCTATCACCGTCGTTGCTCTTTAGGCTTTGCTTGTTCATCAATTCTACGCCATTTACAAGTACGCCTTCATTTGGGCGACTAGCGTTGACGGCTTCATTAGACATGCACATAAGTGACTGGCCGACCGACTAAAGAATGTACTCTACTCGTACCAAATAGGCCAAAAAGTTTTCGCGCTTCATTTTGCTGCGGCTCGATTTTTGTCTATATTCTCGGAAATCGGTCATTTCCTACAGTTTGGCTCTGCCGGCGGCTCATCTTGATTAATTTGGCTTCGAATGGTTCTTGTTGCTGCTGCTGCTCAAGTTTTGTCTGTGTGCAAAGCCAATTAAGCTCTAAATTGAATATCAATACGAAAATAAATTAAAAAAGTTCCCGATGCTCGCGCGAAACTGGCAATTGCATTTTTATTGACGGCAGCCTGAACTATGTATGGATTGCAAATCCTATTTCATTCTTTTACTCGTATTGCCGAAATGGTTGCTGAACGCAAAATGGCAACATTTTCGTATGCGCCCATGCGTATGCTATAAATTTTTGCACAAGTGCGTGTCTGCTTGTATTCAAGTGTGGGTGCATTAAGAACCGGAAATTGAAAAAATTCACATGATATAAGAAACCAAAAAATGTTCAAGTTGAAGGAGCCATGCAGCTAGAGGTGCTTAGTTTAATGAATCGCAATTCATCGGCTTCATTTATTCAAGGAATTGCTGGTATGGTATTGCCCATAGAAAAAATTACATATTCGAGTCGGATTAGCTAGTGATGAAATATTTATTTTCTTTTGCAGCAGAGATTGCTAAATTTGCCGAATTCAGCTAAAATTTGAGACCGTGATTTTCAAAAGGACGGTTCAAGCCACCAATCTGCTGCGCGTGTTCTAGATTAAGAACCAAATGTGCTCGGTGTTTAACAAAATACGCATTAACAAGAAAGCCACACTGTTTTTCAGCTATATGGCATGAGCAAGAAAAGCATTTACTAATTCATATAGGAAATTGAGATTTTTTGCACACAAAATAATTATTATTTATTTTCATAGTCTGTCAGTCTCTTTCTTTCATCTGACTTGATAATGATCGGACGATTGTTCGTTGCTAGAATACTAGAATCATATAGATACTAATGGCACAGATATGGTGAACAAGTTTTGTTAACTCTAAAACTGTTTTTAAACTAAATTATACTACACTAATTTTTCTGATAAATCATTATTATATTATTACATACTTTTGATTCAATATAATTGAGGCAATGGTAGAGTTCTAAAAACAATTCTGGTAGTTCGAAATTGCTACTGCATTATTAGCAATATTTAAGCAGAAAGTTTTTTTTTGTTTTTGCTGTGTTTCGGTAAATTGAGAGCTGGTTGATATCTTTTCTTTGCCATTTGTTAAGGCATTGTCATTTGTATCATAAATGCATATTGAAAGTTAATTACTGTCGTTCGAAAAGTGTCCAAATCCAAATCATTATTATATTATTACATACTTTTTATTCAATATAATTGAGGCAATGACAGAGTTCTAAAAACAATTCTGGTAATTCAAAATTGCTACCGCATTATTAGCAATATTTAAGCAGAAAGTCTATTTTTGTTTTTGCTGTGTTTCGGTAAATTGAGAGCTGGTTGATATCTTTTCTTTGCCATTTGTTAAGGCATTGTCATTTGTATTATAAATGCATATTGAAAGTTAATTACTGTCGTTCAAAAAGTGTCCACTGAAGAGCATACAAAAATGGACAACTGAAGAAACTTAATATTTTCATAAACAATTGTCCTACTTCCAAGCTATCCATTTCAGATTCTGATTGCTTCACTTAATGAGTTGGAACCATCATTTGTCGTTCGCTTAATGTGTACTTTCTGTAAAGTACTATTTTTTTATAAGTAGCACATTTTTTCTGTCTCTCAAATGTTTTGCGTTATTTCCTTTGCTTTTATCAGCACTATTCGCACAAATTATCCATTGTCTGCGCACTTACTCAGGCATTTCCTGCATGTCCTTTATTAGCACAAACATTAGCACAACACACCTACATAAAACGTCAGCTGTCTGGTTCAGCACAAAAACTTGAACTTCACAGGCTTCAGCAAGCCAGCCGGGCAGGCAGGCAGGCGACAGACAGACAGGCAGACAGGCAGACAGAAGGACCCACATCAAAGCCAAGCACATTATGACACAACATCAACGCCTGCAATGGTGTCATTATTACCCATCACTGACTGATTCCTCCCACCTAAACACTTGCAGAACTTTGAGGTCAACTAACCCGACGAGCGCCATTTTGTGTTGTGGTTCCTCTATCTGCTTGCCCAAGCGCATGAGTGTGTAGGTGGGGGAGTGTGGCTTGAACCATGTAAGGATGTGTGTTTCTGTGGGTGTACGTGAGTGTATGTGTGTGTCTAGCTCAGTGCAACGCTTCACTTTTTTGACAGACAGTGCTCCCTAAATTTAATGCTTTTGCTCGTGGGAAATCGTTGGCTACCAGCACTGGAACAAAAATCGCGCATACGTCCCGTGGCCACACATACACACACACAAAGGCGCCTCTTTCTTTCTAGGAGCAGGAACAGCAGCAGCCCCTACATACTATACTCATATACAGAGTTTTTCAAACGTCCGTCTGTATTTTGTCTTACAGTCTCTATGCCTGTCTGTCAGAAAGTCTCTGTTGTACTCTCAGTTGGATGCAGCACTTTCTGCTCTAATAAATGAAATCAGGGACCGTAACATTATGTGATGGATATATTGTTACTTTTTTCGCCCAGCAGCGGCACTCGTTCTGCCAGGGCAAGCATACAGCTCTACTATTTTTTTTTTTTTTTTTTTTTTTTTTTTTTTTTTTTTTTTTTTTTGGTTTTTCTCTGGTTTCGTTTGCTTTTATTAGTTGATTTTGTCTCCTATATATTTCCTTTGTCGCGTAATTTTCCGCATGTTGCCTTTTAATAGTAAAAAGCCAAGCCAAAAATGCAAATGGACAGTCACATAATTGCTGCTGTTTCTGCTGCTTCTGCCGAAAGCTGATGAATGCCAACAGCAAAGACAAAAAATAAAAAATAAAAATAAAAAAAAAAAAACAACATCAGATGTGGCGCTGGGCCCTGTCTGTTGGAATTAACATGAGGCCAGAACAATTGGATTGACAAATAGCAGTGGCGTTGAAAACTACTCAGCCAAACTTTCACAAGCAAATTCAGATACATTTATATTTATATTTGTGTACGAGTATGTCGGTATAAGCTGACGGGTCATATTCGCTTTGATTGGCGTTTTAATGTGGCATCGCATATTCTGCGCTATTATATGCATTAAGCTTTTGCCCGCTGCACTGCAAAAATATTGCGCATAAAAATATTAACAATTCATATTACACGTATGTATGTACGTAGCTTAAAGCCATTGCCTTTTTATTATTATGGCGTAGCATTAAAGTTTTTCAAGTATTCCTTTTATGTGCATGGGGAAAAATTCGACATACGAATATAAGTATATGGATTAAAGCGAACAGGTTGAAAAATAAATAGAAAGCACACGACTTAATGGTAAGCATAAAATCGTTCGCCAGCATCAATAATTAAGTCGAGCGAATATATAATACTTCAATATTTATTTGTGGTTTACTCCTGTACAATTTTTGAGCTATATTATTTCTGGATGCTGTATTCATAACTATTTTAATTGCTGTTTATCGATTAAAGTCAACTGGAAGGAATATTCATTAGCATGGCGTAGAGCATATTTCTTATGACGAAAAGCTTTCAAGGTACTTGTATACTTCCCCATACAACTTAACGAAGCTGTGTCGTAGAACTTAGTGTACTTAACAACTCGCTCATTTCTTCTCATTTCTTGAGATAATTTTAAATACATATTTGAAATCGCTGCTTAAGTAAGATTATAAAATGTTTCGATTGATATTTTTTTGAATTAAATGGACTCCTATAGTTCTAAAATGAAAGGGTTTTATATCTGTTATAAAATTAATGACATTTATCGAAGATAAAGATCCCTTGTGTCATTTCTGAACTTTGCCTAATTGGTTTTCCATTTCGTATAAAGGTAAAGCCATATCTGTCTTTTTGTCAGTGGAATCAGGTGGAATCAATGTCTTTGTTAAATACTAAGAACAGCACTAAGTAATCAATTTTTTTATTACATTATACATTAGCTGAGCTATTATTTTATTTTTAACTTTATTTTGATAGAGCCTCTTTTAAAAGGTAGAGGCGTGTATATTTCGCAGCACATTATACATATTTATTAGTGGCAGCTAGGTAATATACATAAACTAACACTTAGAACGGGACGTTAGGCTAGCATATAAGTAATACACTTATATGTAAGAACAGATTGTAGCTGCTGGTTAAGTAAGAAGCTATAAAAGAAAGGCGCTGAAGTTTGCCTGTGGAAATATTTTAAACATTGTATATCTGCCACGCCACAGGTTAGTACCTGTGTACCTAAATAAATATTTGCAAATAATTTCAGTATTATAGTCAACGAATAATAAACATTAATACATACATCAGACTTTTTAACATCATTCTAAAAATGTTATGTTCTTTGAATAAAGATTATTTTTTGTAAATTTTCGCTGCTTATGCTGATAATATGTTTATCTACAATACTTGGTTCTTTCCGTACACCCTTCACGGGAAAGGTATAGAAACCCGAAAAGAATGAACTTTTTTTTGCGCGATTTCAGCAATTTCGCCTGAGGTAGCGACAAGAAGAATAACAAGAGGATTAAGTATTCCGGCAAACAGAACTCGTAAATGCATTTTATGCTTATTCTGAACACTTGCCTTTGTTTAAGTGCAGCAGTAGAACTTACAACCATTTTTTTTTCCCATTTCCGCTATTCTTTAATTCGTTAGCGCCAGCGGCAAAGCATATAATTTTTATGAGCATTGCCACGATTAAATGCGTTTTCAGCTTATAAATTGCACAACATGCTATAATAATTTAAAATCTGCTCTGATCGGGAGTGGGCGAGGATGAAGGGCCTTGTAGGTGTCAATTGAAGTGTCTCACTCAATCAAGTGGCACAAGGACCAAAGAGCATGTGTAAAGTAGAATTTATGAGCGCTCAAATATTTTAGCATCCATAGTTAGCATCTATAAGCAGACTAAGCGACGTGGCGCGTACTGTTGTTGTTTCTGTTTTTTTCCATAAGACTTTGTGCTGAGCCAGCAAAAAATGGAAGCCCGAAGCACTGGACAACGTTGAGGCGAGTAAGACCGGCAATGTGGAACAAATTTTTTTTACCCCAACTTGACAGTTTTTCTTCTGCATCGTTTTTCGAGCGGCGGCATGCTACATAAACTTCTGTGAGACTTGTCGAGTGACGTGCAGAATTGGCAAAAAAGAGAGATGTATGTACAAGTGGATAGTATGTACAGTAGAAACTAAATATGGCATATTTTTATTGCTATAATTCTACAAAGAGAAACTATTCATTATTTCTAGTATGGCTTAAATATATGCAGCAGTTATATGGTTTAGTTAATGAACTTAAAAAGAGTTAATGGATGTAAGAAGAAAAGTAAGTCTTTCATTAGATAACAATTTTCTAACTGTGTAATTTATTCCCAGTATCTTTAAAAATAAACATGTTTAAGAAACCGAAAGTATTTGTAAATCATTCTGTTTCTATTACAGCTACTATGTGCTAGGTCCAGATATTGAAATAGACAGGCGATTCGACTTTTCATTATTTATATCTCTAACACTCAAAAAAAATATATATAAAAATAAAATAATACAAGTAAAAACCATAAATTCGGATGTCCCGACTCTGTACATATGTTTACAATAATTATAGAAAATAAAAATAATTAAGAAAATTAAACAAGAAAGGAATGCTAAAGTCGAGCAGGCTCAACTCTTTAATACCCCGTACCACCCCACAAAAAAAATTATTAAAAAAATTAAATTAATTTAAATAATTCATTAAGTTAAATATAAAATATTCCATATACGTATAGATACATTTACATCAGAATCGTGTCTATGCGCGTTTGTGTACTT